>NC_080382.1:59468247-60668247 GCF_014773155.1 Arachis stenosperma
AATTGGGCTTTTGTAGCTCCAGAAAATCCACTTCGAGTGCAGGGAGGTCAGAATCCAACAGCATCTGCAGTCCTTTTCAGTCTCTGGATCAGATTTTGCTCAGGTCCCTCAATTTCAGCCAAAAATACCTGAAATCACAGAAAACACACAAACTCATAGTAAAGTCCATAAAAGTGAATTTTAACTAAAAACTAATAAATATACTAAAAACTAACTAGATCATACTAAAACATACTAAAAACAATGCCAAAAAGCGTACAAATTATCCGCTCATCAACCACTAACTGGGGACTCTAGCAAAGCTGAGTCACAATCTGAAAAGGTTCACCCAGTTATGTGTCTGTGGCATTTATGTATCTGGTGGTAATACTAGAAAACAAAAGTGCTTAGGGCCACGGCCAAGACTCATAAGTAGCTGTGTTCAAGAATCAACATGCTTACTAGGAAAGTCAATACACTATCCGAATTCTAAGTTCCTAGAGAAGCCAATCATTCTAAACTTCAAAGGAAAAAGTGATGCCAAAACTGTTTAGAAGCAAAAAGCTACAAGTCCACTCATCTAATTATAATTAATATCATGATATTCTGGAATTTATAGTATATTCTCTTCTTTTTATCCTATTTGATTTTCAGTTGCTTGGGGCCCAAGCAACAATTTAAGTTTGGTGTTGTGA
Organism: Arachis stenosperma; assembly: GCF_014773155.1. Classification (NCBI taxonomy): domain Eukaryota; kingdom Viridiplantae; phylum Streptophyta; class Magnoliopsida; order Fabales; family Fabaceae; genus Arachis; species Arachis stenosperma. Next base: position 59,468,922 of record NC_080382.1, read on the forward strand.
TGAGCGGATAATTTAACGCTTTTTGGCATTGTTTTTAGGTAGTTTTTAGTAAGTCAAGCTACTTTTAGGGATGTTTTCATTAGTTTTATGTAAGTTCACATTTCTGGACTTTACTATGAGTTTTTTGTGTTTTTCTGTGATTTCAGGTAATTTCTGGCTGAAATTGAGGGACTTGAGCAAAACTCTGAAAAAAAGCTGACAAAAGGACTGCTGATGCTGTTGGAATCTGACCTCCCTGCACTCGAAATAGATTTTCTGGAGCTACAGAACTCCAAATGGCGCGCTCTCAACGGCGTTGGAAGTAGACTCCAGAGCTTTCCAGCAATATATAATAGTCCATACTTATTTCGGAAATTGACGACGTAACTTGGCGTTGAACGCCAAGTACATGCTGCTGTCTGGAGTTAAACGCCAGAAAAACGTCACGATCCGGAGTTGAACACCCAAAACACGTCATAACTTGGAGTTCAACTCCAAGAGAAGCCTCAGCTCGTGGATAGACCAAGCTCAGCCCAAACATACACCAAGTGGGCCCCGGAAGTGGATTTATGCATCAATTACTTACTCATGTAAACCCTAGTAGCTAGTCTAGTATATTTAGGACCTCTTACTATTGTATTAGACATCTTTGGTCTCAGTTTTGTTTTATTCTTCATCTTAAGAGGCTATTGATCACATTCAGGGGGCTGGCCATTTGGCCATGCCTGAACCTTTTACTTATGTATTTTCAACAGTGGAGTTTCTGCACACCATAGATTAAGGGTGTGGAGCTCTGCTGTACCTCAAGTTTCAATACAATCACTATTACTTTCTATTCAATTTTCTTTTATTCTTATTCCAAGATATACGTTGCACAACACCTTGATGAATGAGATGATCCGTGACACTCATCATCATTCTCACCTATGAACACGCGTGATTGACAACCACTTCCGTTCTACTCTAGGCCGGGCGCATATCTCTTAGATTCCCCAACAGAATCTTCGTGGTATAAGCTAGATAGATGGCGGCATTCATGGGAATCCGGAAAGTCTAACCTTGTCTGTGGTATTCCGAGTAGGATCCTGGGAATCCGGAAAGTCTAACCTTGTCTGTGGTATTCCGAGTAGGATTCCGGTATTGAATGACTGTGACGAGCTTCAAACTCCTGAAGGCTGGGCGTTAGTGACAGACGCAAAAGAATCAATGGATTCTACTCCAACCTGATTGAAAACCGACAGATGATTAGCCGTGCTGTGACAGAGCATTTGGACCATTTTCACTGAGAGGATGGGATATAGCTATCAACCAAGGGTGATGCCTCCAGACGATTAGCCGTGCAGTGACAGCGCATAGGACCATTTTCCCGAGAGAATTGAAAGTAGCCATTGATGATAGTGATGCCCTACATACAGCTTGCCATGGAAAGGAGTAAGAAGGATTGGAAGAGCGAATAGTAAAGTAGAGTTTCAAGAGGAGCACAGCATCTCCATACACCTATCTGAAATTCCCACTCTTGATTTACATAAGTATTTCTATCCCTTTTACTTTCTTTTTATTATTGATTTTCGAAAACCAAAACTATTTAATCTGCCTAACTGAGATTTAAAAGGTGACCATAGCTTGCTTCATACCAACAATCTCTGTGGGATCGACCCTTACTCGCGTAAGGTTTGTTACTTGGACGACCCAGTACACTTGCTGGTTAGTTGAACGGAGTTGTGAATTCAAATAAAGCCAATTATTAAATTTTATACAAGTACAAAGAACATGTGATCACAATTTCGTCCACCAGCCACCCTGTGGCTAACTCCATAATGAACCAAAGTAGAATAGAGCTGTTTATTGCAGAAATGAGTGCCCCCATCACTGATTAGTACTCTAGGGGTGCCAAATCTGCTGAAGATGTATTTCTGGAGGAATTTTAGCACTGTCTTAGTGTCATTAGTGGGTGTTGCAATAGCTTCCACCCATTTGGATACATAATCCACTGCCACAAGAATATAAGTGTTTGAGTATAATGGTGGGAAAGGTCCCATGAAGTCAATACCCCATACATCAAACAACTCAATCTCTAAGATCCCTTGTTGAGGCATAGCATAACTGTGAGGTAGATTACCAGATCTTTGGCAACTGTCACAATTAAGTACAAACACTCGGGAGTCTTTATAGAGAGTAGGCCAGTAGAAGCCACATTGGAGGACTCTTGTGGCTGTTCGCTCACTTCCAAAATGTCCTCCATACTGTGATCCATGGCAGTGCCATAGGATCTTCTGCGCTTCTTCTTTAGGCACACATCTACGGATTACTCCGTCTGCACATCTCTTAAAGAGATACGGCTCATCCCAAAGATAATACTTTGCATCCGTGACTAGCTTCTTTGATTGCTGTCTACTATATTCTTTGGGTATGAATCTCACTGCCTTGTAGTTTGCAATGTCTGCAAACCATGGCACTTCCTGGATGGCAAAGAGTTGCTCATCCGGAAAGTTTTCAGAAATCTCAGTAAGAGGGAGGGACGTCCCTTCTACTGGTTCTATTCGGGACAGGTGATCTGCTACCTGATTCTCTGTCCCCTTTCTGTCTCTTATTTCTATATCAAACTCTTGCAGAAGCAACACCCATCTTATAAGTCTGGGTTTTGAATCCTGCTTTGTGAGTAGATATTTAAGAGCAGCATGATCAGTGTACACAATCACTTTTGATCCTACTAAATAGGATCTAAATTTGTCAATGGCGTAAACCACTGCAAGTAGTTCTTTTTCTGTGGTTGTGTAGTTTTTCTGTGCGTCATTTAAAACTCGACTGGCATAGTAAATGACGTGCAGAAGCTTGTCATGCCTTTGTCCCAACACTGCACCAATGGCATGGTCACTGGCATCACACATTAGTTCAAATGGCAATGTCCAGTTTGGTGCAGAAATGATTGGTGCTGTGACCAATTTAGCTTTCAGAGTCTCAAATGCCTGCAGACACTCCTTATCAAAGACAAATGGCGTGTCAGCAGCTAACAAGTTGCTCAGAGGTTTGGCAATTTTTGAAAAATCCTTTATAAACCTCCTATAGAATCCTGCATGCCCCAGAAAGCTTCTGATTGCCTTAACATTGGCAGGTGGTGGTAATTTTTCAATTACCTCTACCTTAGCTTGATCCACCTCTATTCCCTTGTTCGAAATTTTGTGCCCAAGGACAATTCCTTCAGTCACCATAAAGTGACATTTCTCCCAGTTTAAAACCAGGTTAGTCTCTTGGCATCTCTTTAGAACAAGTGCTAGATGGTCAAGACAGGAGCTGAATGAGTCTCCAAATACTGAAAAGTCATCCATGAAGACTTCCAGAAATTTTTCCACCATATCAGAAAAAATTGAGAGCATGCACCTCTGAAAGGTTGCAGGTGCATTGCACAGGCCAAATGGCATCCTTCTGTATGCAAATACTCCGGATGGACATGTGAATGCCGTTTTCTCTTGATCCTGGGGATCTACTGCAATTTGATTATAACCTGAATATCCATCCAGGAAGCAGTAGTATTCATGACCTGCTAGTCTTTCTAGCATCTGGTCTATGAATGGTAAAGGAAAATGATCCTTTCTGGTGGCTGTATTGAGCCTTCTATAATTAATACACATACGCCACCCTGTAACTGTTCTTGTAGGAACCAGTTCATTTTTTTCATTATGAACCACTGTCATGCCTCCCTTCTTAGGAACGACTTGGACAGGGCTTACCCAGGGGCTGTCAGAAATAGGATAAATAATCCCAGCCTCTAGTAATTTAGTGACCTCCTTCTTCACCACTTCTTTCATGGCTGGATTCAGCCACCTTTGTGGTTGGACCACTGGCTTGGCGTCACCCTCCAATAGGATCTTATGCATGCATCTGGCTGGGCTAATGCCCTTAAGATCACTGATGGACCACCCAAGAGCTATCTTGTGTGTCCTTAGCACTTGAATAAGTGCTTCCTCTTCCTGTGGCTCTAAGGTAGAGCTTATGATTACAGGAAAGGTATCACCTTCTCCCAGAAATGCATATTTCAGGGATGGTGGTAATGGTTTGAGCTCGGGTTTAGGAGGTTTCTCCTCTTCCTGAGGGATTTTCAGAGGTTCTATTATTCTCTCTGATTCCTCCAAATCTGGCTGAACATCTTTAAAGATGTCCTCCAGCTCTGATTCGAGACTCTCAGCCATATTGACCTCCCTTACCAGAGAGTCAATGATATCAACACTCATGCAGTCATTTGGGGTGTCTGAATGTTGCATGGCTTTGACAACATTCAACTTGAACTCCTCCTCATTGACTCTCAGGGTTACTTTCCCTTTTTGGACGTCAATGAGGGTTCGGCCAGTTGCTAGGAAAGGTCTTCCTAGAATGAGAGTTGCACTCTTGTGCTCCTCCATTTCCAACACCACAAAGTCAATAGGAAAGGCAAATGGCCCAACCTTGACAATCATGTCTTCAATCACGCCTGATGGGTATTTAATGGAGCCATAAGCAAGTTGAAGACATATCCTGGTTGGTTTGACTTCTTTAGTCAAACCGAGCTTTGTGATAATAGATGCAGGTATTAGGTTGATACTTGCCCCAAGATCACATAGAGCTTGCTTGGTACAATTACCCTCTAATGTGCATGGTATCATAAAGCTCCCGGGATCTTTAAGCTTCTCAGGTAAGCTTTTCAGAATGACTGCACTGCATTCTTCAGTGAGGTAAACTTTTTCGGTTTCCCTCCAATCCTTCTTATGACTTAAGATCTCTTTCATGAACTTAGCATAAGAGGGTATTTGCTCAAGTGCTTCTGCAAACGGAATCTTTATTTCAAGAGTCCTAAGATAGTCTGCAAAGCGGGCAAATTGCTTATCCTGTTCCGCTTGGCGGAGTTTTTGAGGATAAAGCATTTTGGCTTTGTATTCCTTAACCTTAGTTGCTGCAGGTTTATTGCCTACAGATGTGGATTGGGAAGCCTTTTTAGAAGGGTTGTTATCAGCACTTGTATGTGTCTGATCTCCCACTGACATTTGAATACCATGGGTGGAAGCTGGAGTGGCTTTAGACGCTAGCTCCTTATTTGTTTCTGACGTCTGAACGCCAGAACTGTGCTCCCTTTGGGCGTTCAACGCCAAGTCCTTGCTTGTTTCTGGCGTTGAATGCCAGGAATGAGCATGGTTTGGGCGTTCAGCGCCAGCATTGTTCCTCTCTGGGCTCTGATTGTCCTCAGAGGGATTTTGAGTAGCCATTTGTTCTTTTCTTGGCTTCCTGCTGCTTTGAAGTGAGGCATTTAATGTTTTTCCACTTCTTAATTGAACTGCTTGGCATTCTTCTGTTATTTGTTTTGACAGTTGCTTTTTTGTTTGCTTCAACTGTACTTCGATATTCATATTAGCCATTCTTGTTTCTTGTAATATCTCCTTGAACTCGGCTAGCTATTTTGTTAGAAAGTCTAATTGCTGATTGAATTCATTAGCCTGATCTACCGGACTGAGTTCAGCAGTTACTGTTTTAGCTTCTTCTTTCATGGAAGATTCACTGCTTAGGTACAGATGTTGATTTCTGGCAACTGTATCAATAAGCTCTTGAGCTTCTTCAATTGTTTTTCTCATATGTATAGATCCACCAGCTGAGTGATCTAGAGAAATCTGAGCTTTTTCTGTAAGCCCATAATAGAAGATGTCTAATTGCACCCACTCTGAAAACATTTCAGAGGGGCATTTTCTTAGCATCTCTCTATATCTCTCACAGGCATCATAAAGGGATTCATTATCTCCTTGTTTGAAGCCTTGGATGCTTAGCCTTAGCTGTCTCATCCGTTTTGGAGGAAAATAGTGATTCAGGAATTTTTCTGACAGCTGTTTCCATGTTTTTATGCTGTTCCTAGGTTGGTTATTTAACCACCTCTTAGCTTGATCTTTTACAGCAAATGGAAACAGTAATAATCTGTAGACATCCTGATATACTTCCTTATTATGTACTGTGTCAGCAATTTGTAAAAATTGTGCCAGAAACTCTGTAGGTTCTTCATGTGGAAGACCGAAATACTGGCAGCTTTGCTGCACCATGATAATGAGCTGAGGATTCAACTCAAAGCTACTAACTCCAATGGAGGGTATACAGATACTACTCCCATATGAAGCAGTAGTGGGGTTAGCATATGACCCCAGAGTCCTCCTGGACTGTTCATTTCCACTTAGTTCCATGATGGAGCAAGGGAGATGGTATAGATGTTGATATTGTCTATTTTATTTAATTTATTATATAAAGAAAATTGATTTTTGAAAAATTTGAGGAAAAAGAGGAAGTGGTTAGGATATTTTTGAAAAAGATAATAAAATATATATTAAAAAGATGGGAATTGAAAAATTTTGAAATTGAAATATGAATTTTTATATAAAAATTTCGAAAATATAGCTTAAAATAGTTAGAAAAGATATTTTTTTTTTGAATTTTGAATTTTATGATGAAAGAGAAAAACACCTAAAAGACACAAGACTTAAAATTTTTAGATCTAATGCTCCTTATTTTCGAAAATTTTGGAGGAAAAACACCAAGGAACACCAAACTTAAAAATTTTAAGATCAAAACACAAGAAAGACTCAAGAACACCTTGAAGATTCACAAGAACACCAAGAACAAAAGAAAGAACACCAAGCTTAAAATTTTTAGAAAACCAAGATAAATTTTCGAAAATTAAAGAAGGATCAACAAGAAAACACCAAACTTAAAGTTTGGCACAAGATTAAATAAAGAAAAATTATTTTTGAAGAAAAGATTTTAAAAAGAAGATACCCAATTGCCAAGAACATAAGCCAACGCTCTAATCAACTGAGCTAAAAATGTAACGTATTTTTAAGATGTATTATTTTTATAGATAAGAATAAATTTTTTTTGAAAACTAATGTTTTGAAAAAGCACAAGAAAAACAAGAAAAGACACAGAACAAGACAAACCAAAGATCAAACAAGAAAATTGACAAGAACAATTTGAAGATCAAGGAAGAACAAGAACATGCAATTGACACCAAACTTAGAACAAGACACTAAACTCACGAAAATTAGAAATTGATAAAGACAAATAATATTTTTTTTTTTTTGAAAAATTTTTGAGAAGGGAATAAAGGACTCAGAATTTAATGACTCTATAATAACAAAAATAAATTATTCCTAATCTAAGCAACAAAATAAACCTTTACTTGTTCAAACTCGAATAATCCCCGGCAACGGCGCCAAAAACTTGGTGCACGAAATTGCAATGACACTTTTGCAATCCGCACAACTAACCAGCAAGTGCACTGGGTCGTCCAAGTAATACCTTACGTGAGTAAGGGTCGATCCCACGGAGATTATTGGTTTGAAGCAAGCTATGTTTATTTTATTATTCTTAGTCAGGATATCAATTAAAATTATCAGTAGGAATTATTAGAAACTAAAAGAGCGTGAAATAAATAATTGTTACTTTAATTATGGAGAATATGTTGGAGTTTTGGAGATGCTTTGTCCTCTGAATTTTAAACTTGTAACTTATTTCTGGCGCTGGACGCCAGACTGAAACACGTCGTCTATCTTTGCGCAAAGTATGAACTATTATATATTGCTGGAAAGCCCTAGATGTCTACTTTCCAACCCAATTGAGAGCGCGTCAATTAAACTCCTGTAGCTCAAAAAAATCTATTCCGAGTGCAGGGAGGTCAGGATCTAACAGCATCAGCAGTCCTTTTTCAGCCTAACTCAGATTTTTGCTCAGCTCCCTCAATTTCAGCCAGAAAATACCTGAAATCACAGAAAAACACACAAACTCATAGTAAAGTTCAGAAATATGATTTTTGCCTAAAAACTAATAATATTTTACAAAAAACTAATTAAAACATACTAAAATCTACATGAAATTACCCCCAAAAAGCGTATATAATATCCGCTCATCAATAACAATCCAATTAGATGAAGATCGAAAGCTTTCTAGTAAGATCAAGAGAAAAGAAAGAAGAAGAAGAATGAAAACTATAATTGATCCATCAAATTACAACAGAGCTCCCTAACCCAATGAAAGGGGTTTAGTTGTTCATAACTCTAGAAATCAAAAATGGCATAAAAGAAGAATCAATGCTAAAAGTGCCAAGCTTTTTTATAGTTTAAAACTACTCCTATATATACTACTCCTCTTGATCTTCTAGTGAGTTCTTCAAGTCTTGGATGTGGGCTCTGGATCTTGAGTTGAAGCAATTCTAATCTTTAGTGGGCCCAACTTGCAGAGAAGTATGAATTAGGCATGGGCGTTAGTGAGATTAACATTAAGTGACATTTTGGGTTCGAGAACGTTAGTGGCAATCACTTTTTCCACTAACGTTCCACCCTCAAATACCTCACGTTAACTCTAACGTTAGTGGCACTAACATGACCACTAACGTTGCCTTCTACCTCTTTGCTAACATTATTGGGACTCACTTTTCCCAATAACGTTGGCTTATGCCCCTTTCGCAAGCGTTATTGGGACTCACCTTTCCCAATAATGTTGCTATGTGCCTTTTGTCCATGCGTTAGAGTTCACGTTAGTGTAACTAACGTGGCTCTTAACGTGGGTATGCTTCACCTTCGAGAGCGTTAGTGACACTTACCTTTGTCACTAACGCTCCAAGTGCCTCTATTCTTCACGTTAGAGCTCACGTTAACTAAGTTAACGTGGCTCTTAACGTGGTAGTGGTGGACGAAATTGTGATCACATGCTCTTTGTACTTGTATGAAATTTAATAATTGGTTCTATTTGAATTCACAACTCCGTTCAACTAACCAGCAAGTGTACTGGGTCGTCCAAGTAATAAACCTTACGCGAGTAAGGGTCGATCCCACAGAGATTGTTGGTATAAAGCAAGCTATGGTCACCTTGTAAATCTCAGTTAGGCAGATTAAATTGGTTTATGGATTTCGAAAATTAATAATAAAAAGAAAATAAAAAGGGATAGAAATACTTATGTAAATCAAGAGTGGGAATTTCAAATAGGTGTATGGAGATGCTGTGTTCCTCTTTAAACTCTACTTCACTACTCGCTCTTCCAATTCTTCTTACTCCTTTCCATGGCAAGCTGTATGTAGGGCATCACTATCATCAATGGCTACTTTCAATCCTCTCGGGAAAATGGTCCTATGCGCTGTCACTGCACGGCTAATCGTCTGGAGGCATCACCCTTGCTGATAGCTACATCCCCTCCTCTCAGTGAAAATGGTCCAAATGCTCTGTCACAGCACGGCTAATCATCTGTCGGTTCTCAATCAGGTTGGAATAGAATCCATTGATTCTTTTGCGTTTGTCACTAACGCCCAGCCTTCAGGAGTTTGAAGCTCGTCACAGTCATTCAATACCGGAATCCTACTCGAAATACCACAGACAAGGTTAGACTTTTCGGATCCTCATGAATGCTGCCATCCATCTAGCTTATACCACGAAGATTCTGTTGGGGAATCTAAGAGATATGCGTCCGGCCTAAGGTAGAACGGAAGTGGTTGTCAGTCACGCGCGTTCATAGGTGAGAATGATGATGAGTGTCACGGATCATCACATTCATCAGAGTGTTGTGCAACGTATATCTTGGAATAAGAATAAAAGAGAATTGAATAGAAAGTAATAGTAATTGTATTGAAACTTGAGGTACAACAGAGCTCCACACCCTTAATCTATGGTGTGCAGAAACTCCACTGTTGAAAATACATAAGTGAAAGGTTCAGGCATGGCCGAGAGGCCAGCCTCCTCCAAAGTGATCAAAAGACCGAATGGTCAAGAGATATCTAATACAATAGTTAAATGTTCTATTTATAATAAACTAGCTCCTAGGGTTTACATGAGTAAGTAATTGATGCTTAAATCCACTTCCGGGACCCACTTGGTGTATGTTTGGGCTGAGCTTGATCTATCCACGAGCTGAGGCTTCTCTTGGAGTTGAACTCCAAGTTATGACGTGTTTTGGGCGTTCAACTCCGGATCATGACGTTTTTCTGGCGTTTAACTCCAGACAGCAGCATGTACTTGGTGTTCAACGCCAAGTTACGTCGTCAATTCCCGAATAAAGTGTAGACTATTATATATTGCTGGAAAGCCCTGGATGTCTACTTTCCAACTCCGTTAAAAGCGCGCCAATTGGAGTTCTGTAGCTCCAGAAAATCCATTTTGAGTGCAGGGAGGTCAGATTCCAACAGCATCAGCAGTCCTTTTGTCAGCCTTTTTCAGAGTTTTGCTCAAGTCCCTCAATTTCAGCCAGAATTTACCTGAAATCACAGAAAAACACACAAACTCATAGTAAAGTCCAGAAATGTGAATTTAGCATAAAAACTAATGAAAACATCCATAAAAGTAGCTTGAACTTACTAAAAACTACCTAAAAATAATGCTAAAAAGCGTATAAATTATCCGCTCATCACAATACCAAACTTAAATTGTTGCTTGTCCCCAAGCAACCAAAAATCTAATAGGATAAAAAGAAGAGAATATACTATAAATTCCAAAATATCAATGAATATTAATTCTAATTAGATGAGTGGGACTTGTAGCTTTTTGCTTCTGAACAGTTTTGGCATCTCACTTTTTCCTTTGAAGTTTAGAATGATTGGCTTCTCTAGGAACTTAGAATTTCGGATAGTGTTATTGACTTTCCTAGTTAAGCATGTTGATTCTTGAACACAGCTACTTATGAGTCTTGGCCGTGGCCCTAAGCACTTTGTTTTCCAGTATTACCACCGGATACATAAATGCCACAGACACATAACTGGGTGAACCTTTTCAGATTGTGACTCAGCTTTGCTAGAGTCCCCAGTTGGTGGTGTCCAGAGCTCTTAAGCACACTCTTTTGCTTTGGATCACGACTTTAACCACTCAGTCTCAAGCTTTTCACTTGGACCTTCATGACACAAGCACATGGTTAGGGACAGCTTGATTTAGCCGCTTAGGCCTGGATTTTATTTCCTTGGGCCCTCCTATCCATTGATGCTCAAAGCCTTGGATCCTTTTTACCCTTGCCTTTTGGTTTTAAGGGCTATTGGCTTTTTCTGCTTGCTTTTTCTTTTTCTTTTTATTTTTCTTTTTTTTTTCGCCACTTTTTTTTTTTGCTATTCACTGCTTTTTCTTGCTTCAAGAATCAATTTCATGATTTTTCAGATTGTCAACAACATTTCTCCTTGTTCATCATTCTTTCAAGAGCCAACAATTTTAACATTCATAAACAACAAGATCAAAAGACATATGCACTGTTTAATCATTCATTCAGAAAACAAAAAGTATTGTCACCACATCAATACAATTAAACTAAATTCAAGGATAAATTTGAAATTCATGTACTTCTTGTTCTTTTGAGTTAAAACATTTTTTTATTTAAGAGAGGTGAAGGATTAATGGAATTTATTCATAGCTTTAAGACATAGTTACTACATACTAATGATCATGAAGTAGAGACACAAAACATAAATAAACATAACATTAAAAACCGAAAACAGAAAGAAATAAAGAACAAGGAATGAATCCACCTTTAGTGGCGTCTTCTTCTTGAAGGACCAATGATGTTCTTAAGCTCTTCTATGTCCCTTCCTTGCCTTTGTTGCTCCTCCCTCATTGCTCTTTGATCTTCTCTTATTTCTTGGAGAATGATGGAGTGCTCATGATGTTCCACCCTTAATTGTTCCACATTGTGGCTCAAATCTTCTAAGGAGATGTTGAGTTGTTCCCAATAGTGGTTGGGAGGAAAGTGCATCCCTTGAGGCATCTCAGGGATTTCTTGATGATGAGCTTCCTCATGCATCTCTTGATAACCGTGAAGGGCTTCTCTTGCTTGCTCCATCCTCTTCTTGGTGATGGGCTTATCCTCTTCAATGAGGATGTCTCCTTCTATGATGACTCCAGCTGAGTAACATAGATGGCAAATAAGATGAGGAAAAGCTAGCCGTGCAATAGGTGAGGGCTTGTCGGCTATTTTGTAGATTTCATTGGAGATGACCTCATGAACTTCTACTTCCTCTCCAATCATGATGCCATGAATCATGATGGCCCGTTCCACAGTAACTTCAGATCGGTTGCTAGTAGGAATGATGGAGCGTTGAATGAACTCCAACCATCCTCTAGCCACAGGCTTGAGGTCCAGTCTTCTTAGTTGGACTGGCTTGCCTTTGGAGTCTCTCTTCCATTGAGCTCCTTCCACACATATGTCCATAAGGACTTGGTCCAACCCTTGATTAAAGTTGACCCTTCTAGTGTAGGGGCGTTCATCTCCTTGCATCATGGGCAAGTGAAACGCCAACCTCACGTTTTCCGGACTAAAATCTAAGTACTTCCCCCGAACCATTGTGAGATAATTCTTTGGACTCGGGTTCATACTTTGATCATGGTTTCTAGTGATCCATGCATTGGCATAGAACTCTTGAACCATTAAGATTCCGACTTATTGCATGGGGTTGGCTAGGACTTCCCAACCTCTTCTTTGGATTTCATGTCGGATCTCCGGATACTCATTCTTTTTGAGCTTGAAAGGGACCTCAGGGATCACCTTCTTCTTTGCCACAACATCATAGAAGTGGTCTTGATGGCTCTTAGAGATGAATCTTTCCATCTCCCATGACTCGGAGGTGGAAGCTTTTGTCTTCCCTTTTCCTTTTCTAGAGGATACTCCGGCCTTAGGTGCCATTGGTAATGGAAAAACAAAAAAAAAAGCTTATGCTTTTACCACACCAAACTTAAAATTTTGCTCGTCCTCGAGCAATAGAAGAAAGAAGAGAAGAAGAAGAAGAAGAGAATATGGAGGAGAGGGAGAGATGAAGGTTCGGCCAAGTGAAGAAGAAAGGGGTGTGTTGTGTGAAAATGAAGTAGAATGAAAGGGTATTTATAGGGAGAGGGGGTAGTGTGGATTCGGCTATTTAGGGTGGGAATGGGTGGGAAAATGTTTTTGAATTTTTGAAGGTAGGTGGGGTTTATGGGGAAGAGTGGATGGATGTGAGTGGTGAAGGGGGTAGTTGGGAAGAGGAATTGAGGTGATTGGTGAAGGGTTTTGGGAAGTGTGATATGGGGAAGAGTCATCACAAAAACTAGGATTAGGAGGTAAGGTAGGAATATGTTAGGTGGGGATCCTGTGGGGTCCACAGATCCTAAGGTGGTCCTATGGGGTCCACAGGTCCTGAGGTGTCAAGGAATTCCATCCCTGCACCAAATAGGCATGTAAAATGCCTTGGCACACCATTCTGGCGTTTAAACGCCCATTGGTGCACGTTCTGGGCATTCAACGCCCATGTAAAGCATGTTTCTGGCGTTGAACGCCAGTTTCATGCTTGTTACTGGCGTTCAGCGCCAGCTTTCCTTCTCTAGGCACATTCCTGGCGTTTAGCGCCAGAATGTTGCTTGTTTCTGGCGTTCAGCGCCAGAATGGTGCTCTGTTCTGGCGTTGAACGCCGGCCAGATGCACCTTACTGGCGTTGAACGCCAGCCTGTGCGTCCTCCAGGGTGTGAATTTTTTCTTCTGCTGTTTTTGATTCTGTTTTTAATTTTTATGATTTTTTCGTGACTCCTCATGATCATGTACCTAATAAAACACAAAATAACAATAAAATAAAAATTAGATAAATAAAATTGGGTTGCCTCCCAACAAGCGCTTCTTTAATGTCAATAGCTTGACAGTGGCTCTCATGTAGCCACAAGGTGATCAGGTCAATGTTGTATAGTTGCCCACACCAAACTTAGAGTTTGGATATGGGATCTTAACACCAAATTAGAGTTTGGTTGTGGCCTCCCAACACCAAACTTAGAATTTGACTGTGGGGGCTCTTCTTGACTCTGAACTGAGAGAAGCTCTTCATGCTTACTCTCTTTTGTCATAGAGGGATGGCCATGTGCCTTAAACACAAGGTAGTCCCCATTCAATTGAAGGACTAATTTACCTCTGTTGACATCTATCACAGCTTCTGTTGTGGCTAGGAAAGGTCTTCCAAGGATGATGCATTCATCCTCTTCCTTCCTAGTGTCTAAGATTATGAAATCAGCAGGGATGTAAAGGCCTTCAACCTTTACTAGCACGTCCTCTACTAACCCATAAGCTTGTCTCAATGACTTGTCTGCCAATTGCAATGATAACAAGGCAGGTTGTACCTCAATGATCCCCAGCTTCTCCATTATAGAGAGTGGCAAGATTTATCCCTGACCCTAGATCACACAGAGCTTTTTCAAAGGTCATGGTGCCTATGGTACAAGGTATTAGGAACTTGCCAGGATCTTGTTTCTTTTGAGGTAGTGTTTTTTGAATCCAAGTATCTAGTTCACTAATGAGCAAGGGAGGTTCACTTTTCCAAGTCTCATTACCAAACAACTTGGCATTCAGCTTTATGATAGCTCCTAAGTATTGAGCAACTTGCTCTCCAGTCACATCTTCATCCTCTTCTGAGGAAGAGTAGTCTTCAGAGCTCATGAATGGCAGAAGGAGATTTAATGGAATCTCTATGGTCTCTATATGAGCCTCAGATTCCTTTGGATCCTTAATAGGAAACTCCTTCTTGCTTGAGGGACGTCCCAGGAGGTCTTCCTCACTAGGATTTTCGTCCTCCTCCTCCCTTGTGCATTCGGCCATGTTGAGTATATCAATGGCCTTGCACTCTCCTTTTGGGTTCTCTTCTGTATTGCTTGGGAGAATACTGGGAGGAGTTTCAATGACTTTCTTACTCAGCTGGCCCACTTGTGCCTCCAGATTTCTAATGGAGGATCTTGTTTCACTCATGAAACTGAAAGTGGCCTTTGACAGATCAGAGACTATATTGGCTAAATTAGATGTGTTTTGTTCAGAATTCTCTGTCTGTTGCTGAGAAGATGATGGATATGGCTTGCTATTGCTCAGCCTATTGCGTCCACCATTATTAAAGCCTTGTTGAGGCTTTTGTTGATCCTTCCAGGAGAAATTTGGATGATTTCTCCATGATGAGTTATAGGTGTTTCCATAAGGTTCACCCATGTAATTAACCTCTGCCATGGCAGGGTTCTCAGGATCATAAGCTTCTTCAGAAGCTGCCTCTCTAGTACTGTTGGATGCATGTTGCCATCCATTCAGATTTTGAGAGATCATGTTGACCTGTTGAGTCAACACTTTGTTCTGAGCCAATATGGCATTCAGAGCATCAATTTCAAGAACTCCTTTCTTCTGAGGTATCCCATTATTCACGGAATTCCTCTCAGAGGTGTACATGAACTGGTTGTTTGCAACCATGTCAATGAGTTCTTGAGCCTCTTCAGGCATTTTCTTCAGGTGAATAGATCCACCTGCAGAATGGTCCAATGACATTTTCGAAAATTCAGAGAGGCCATAATAGAATATATCTAATATGGTCCATTCTGAAAAAATGTCAGATGGACATTTTTTGGTCAGCTGCTTGTATCTTTCCCAAGCTTCATAGAGGGATTCACCATCTTTTTGTTTGAAGGTTTGAACATCCACTCTCAGCTTGCTCAGCTTTTGAGGAGGAAAGAATTTATCCAAGAAGGCTGTGACCAGCTTATCCCAAGAGTCCAGGCTATCCTTAGGTTGTGAATCCAACCATATTCTAGCTCTGTCTCTTACAGCAAAAGGGAAAAGCATGAGTCTGTAGACTTCAGGATCAACTCCATTCGTCTTTACAGTCTCACAGATCTGCAAGAACTCAGTTAAAAACTGATAAGGATCTTCAGATGGAAGTCCATAAAACTTGCAGTTTTGTTGCATTAATGCAACTAGCTGAGGTTTCAGCTCAAAGTTATTGGCTCCAATGGCAGGAATGGAGATGCTTCTTCCATCAAACTTGGACGTTGGCTTTGTGAAGTCACCAAGCATTCTCCTTGCATTATTATTATTATTTTCGGCTGCCATCTCCTTCTCTTGTTCGAAAATTTCTGAAAGGTTGTTTCTAGATTGTTGTAATTTAGTTTCTCTTAATTTTCTCTTCAGAGTCCTTTCAGGTTCTGGATCAATTTCAACAAGAGTGCCTTTTTCCCTGTTCCTGGTCATATGAAAGAGAAGAAAACAAGAAAAGAAAGAGGAATCCTCTATGTCACAGTATAGAGATTCCTTTATGTTAGTAGAAGAAGAAAGGGGAGAAGAATGTAGAAGAGGAGATTCGGATAATTAGATGGAGAGAGGTGAAGAGAAGTGTTAGTAATTAAATAATTAAATAGAAGAAGAAAAGAGAAGGAAAATTTCGAAAATAATTTTGAAAAAGAGGTTAGTAATTTTCAAAAAATTCAAGATAAAATATAATTGAAATTAAAATTTAAAACAATTAATTAATTAAAAAGAATTCTTGAAAAAGAGAGAGGTATTTTCGAAAATTGAAGAGGGAGAAGTAGTTAGTTGGTTTTGAAAAAGATAAGAAGCAAACAAAAAGTTAGTTAGTTGATTGAAAAAGATTTGAAATTTTAATTTTAAAAAGATAAGAAGATAAGAAGATAGATAAGATATTTTTTGAAATCAAATTTTTGAAAAAGATAAAATTTTGAAAAGGATAAGAAAAAAAGATAAGATTTTTAAAAAAAAGATATTTTGAAAAAGATTTAATTTTTAAAATGACTTAACTAACAAGAAACTACAAGATAAGATTCTAGAATTTAAAGATTGAACCTTTCTTATCAAGAAAGTAACAAACTTCAAATTTTTGAACCAATCACATTAATTGTTAGCTAATTTTCGAAAATTAGAAAAAGATTTTTGAAAAATAATTTTTAAAATTTTTGAAAAATAGGAAAAAAATGAAAAAGATATGATTTTTGAAAAAGATTTTTCAAAGATAAGATTTTTAAAATTGAAATTTTGACTTGACTTGTAAGAAATAACTAATTTTAAAAATTTTTGACCAAGTCAACCCAAAATTTCGAAAATTTGGAGGGAAATAAGGAAAAGATATTTTTTTGATTTTTTGAATTTTTAATGATGAGAGAGAAAAACAACAAAAATATTCAATGCATGAAATTTTTAGATCAAAACAATGAATGCATGCAAGAATGCTATGAATGTCAAGATGAACACCAAGAACACTTTGAAGATCATGATGAACATCAAGAACATATTTTTGAAAAAAAATTTTTTAATGCAAAGAAAACATGCAAGACACCAAACTTAGAAATCTTTAATGCATGGACTCTAACAAACAAAAAAATGCATATGAAAAACAACAAACAACACAAAACAAGAAAACATCAAGATCAAATAAGAGGACTTATCAAGAACAACTTGAAGATCATGAAGAACACCATGAATGCATGGATTTTTCGAAAAATGCAAGGAAAGATTTTTAAAGCATGCAGTTGACACCAAACTTAAAAATTGACTCAAGACTCAAACAAGAAACACAAAATATTTTTGGTTTTTATGATTTTATGATTTTTTTGTATTTTTATTATTATTTTTTTCGAAAATATAGTTTTGAAAAACGAAAAATAAAAAGAAAAATTTTGAAAAAGATTTTTGAAAAGAAAATTACCTAATTTGAGCAACAAAATGAACCGTCATTTGTCCATACTCGAACAATCCCCGGCAACGGCGCCAAAAACTTGGTGTTGTTGCCGGATTAAAAACTTGGCACCATTGTGGGTTGGAAACAATTGTTTGAATTGTTGTTCGAAATTGATTGTTCCCCGGCAACGGCGCCAAAAACTTGGTGGACGAAATTGTGATCACATGCTCTTTGTACTTGTATGAAATTTAATAATTGGTTCTATTTGAATTTACAACTCCGTTCAACTAACCAGCAAGTGTATTGGGTCGTCCAAGTAATAAACCTTACGCGAGTAAGGGTCGATCCCACAGAGATTGTTGGTATGAAGCAAGCTATGGTCACCTTGTAAATCTCAGTTAGGCAGATTAAATTGGTTTATGGATTTCGAAAATTAATAATAAAAAGAAAATAAAAAGGGATAGAAATACTTATGTAAATCAAGAGTGGGAATTTCTGATAGGTGTATGGAGATGCTGTGTTCCTCTTTAAACTCTACTTCACTACTCGCTCTTCCAATTCTTCTTACTCCTTTCCATGGCAAGCTGTATGTAGGGCATCACTATCATCAATGGCTACTTTCAATCCTCTCGGGAAAATGGTCCTATGCGCTGTCACTGCATGGCTAATCGTCTGGAGGCATCACCCTTGCTGATAGCTACATCCCCTCCTCTCAGTGAAAATGGTCCAAATGCTCTGTCACAGCACGGCTAATCATCTGTCGGTTCTCAATCAGGTTGGAATAGAATCCATTGATTCTTTTGCGTTTGTCACTAACGCCCAGCCTTCAGGAGTTTGAAGCTCGTCACAGTCATTCAATACCGGAATCCTACTCGGAATACCACAGACAAGGTTAGACTTTCCGGATTCCCAGGATCCTACTAAAAATACCACAGACAAGGTTAGACTTTCCGGATCCTCATGAATGCCGCCATCCATCTAGCTTATACCACGAAGATTCTGTTGGGGAATCTAAGAGATATGCGTCCGGCCTAAGGTAGAACGGAAGTGGTTGTCAGTCACACGCGTTCATAAGTGAGAATGATGATGAGTGTCACGGATCATCACATTCATCAAAGTGTTGTGCAACGTATATCTTGGAATAAGAATAAAAGAGAATTGAATAGAAAGTAATAGTAATTGTATTGACACTTGAGGTACAGCAGAGCTCCACACCCTTAATCTATGGTGTGCAGAAACTCCACTGTTGAAAATACATAGGTGAAAGGTTCAGGCATGGCCGAGAGGCCAGCCTCCTCCAAAGTGATCAAAAGACCGAATGGTCAAGAGATATCTAATACAATAGTTAAATGTTCTATTTATAATAAACTAGCTCCTAGGGTTTACATGAGTAAGTAATTGATGCTTAAATCCACTTCCGGGGCCCACTTGGTGTATGTTTGGGCTGAGCTTGATCTATCCACGAGCTGAGGCTTCTCTTGGAGTTGAACTCCAAGTTATGACGTGTTTTGGGCGTTCAACTCCGGATCATGACGTTTTTCTGGCGTTTAACTCCAGACAGCAGCATGTACTAGGCGTTCAACGCCAAGTTACGTCGTCAATTCCCGAATAAAGTATGGACTATTATATATTGCTGGAAAGCCCTGGATGTCTACTTTCCAACACCGTTGAGAGCACGCCAATTGGAGTTCTGTAGCTCCAGAAGATCCATTTTGAGTGCAGGGAGGTCAGATTCCAACAGCATCAGCAGTCCTTTTGTCAGCCTTTTTCAGAGTTTTGCTCAAGTCCCTCAATTTCAGCCAGAATTTACCTGAAATCACAGAAAAACACACAAACTCATAGTAAAGTCCAGAAATGTGAATTTAGCATAAAAACTAATGAAAACATCCCTAAAAGTAGCTTGAACTTACTAAAAACTACCTAAAAATAATGCTAAAAAGCGTATAAATTATCCGCTCATCAGGTCGTAATGTCATCTTCCAACATTAGTGACAAAAGTGAGTGTCACTAACATTGGCTCATCAATCCTCAACTCCACGTTAACTCTCACGTTAGTGGTCTTAACATGACCACTAACGTAGGCAATGCTAGTTGATCCAACGTTAGTGACAAAGGTGAGTGTCACTAACGTTGGCGCTGTTCTTCTCTTCTACGTTAGAGTTCACGTTAACTTAGTTAACATGACTCTTAACGTAGCTCATTGCCAAGCTTTGGAATGTTAGTGGTGTTCATGTTTACCACTAACGTTGGAGTAGAACGTTAGTGGTGTTCACATTTCCCACTAACGTTGGAGTTCTCTTTTGTCTCCACGTTAACTACCACGTTAACTTAGTTAACGTGGCAAGTAACGTGAGCTATTGATGGCTTCGCAGGTGTTATTGGTGATCACTTTTCTCATTAACGTTGCAAGCTATTTGCCATTCCACGTTAGTGTTCACGTTAACTAGATTAACGTGAGAACTAACGTGGTTCTTCCTTGCTTCATTTGCCCTGAAATCAAGCAAATAAAGTACATCAAAGCTCTAGCCAAAGTCATGAGATTATGCATCATCAATTTATCATGCAATTCTAGCAAAATCCTCATGAAATCATATGAAATTCACAATAGTTGCTTGAATCAAGGTGTAAGTGTATTTTCATCGAAAACTTGCCTTATTCACTAAGAAAATGCATGAAACTACCCTAAAACAGTAAAGAAAAGGTCAATGAAACTGGCCTAGATGCCCTGGCATCACTCCTCTGGTGGGGCGATGTGAAAGTTGGCATGTTTTTGACATGATGGACATGTCTTTATGAACTCTGTGGCTTCCTTTTGTAGAGTTGGCCAATAAAACCCTGCGCGAAGTACTTTTTGGTGAGTGCCTGTGCTCTTAGGTGATTGCCACAAATGCCACTGTGTACTTCTTCTAGGACTTCCTTTGTGTTAGAAGTCGGTACGCATTTTAACAATGGTATAGAAATTCCTCTTTTGTATAGAGTATTGTTTATGATAGTGTAGTATTGTGCCTCCTGTTTCAACCTCTTTGCCTCCTTTTCTTCTGTGGGGAGTGCTTCTGTTTTAAGGTAGTTAATTATGAGAGTCATCCATCCTTGATCCTGACCTGTTACGGTCAGGACTTTTTCTTCTTCAGAGATTGATGGATTTTGTAGAATTTCTTGAATGAGGCTTCTATTATTGCCCCCTGGTTTGGTGCTGGCTAGCTTTGAGAGTGTGTCAACTCGGGTATTCTATTCTCGGGGTATATGACAGATTTCATATTCTCCGAGGTGTCCGAGCTGTTCTCTGGTTTTGTCCAAATACTTTTTCATAGTGGGATCTTTGGCTTGAGAGCTTCCTGCTATTTGCGAAGTGACTACCTATGAGTCGCTGAAGATGATAAGCTTTTGAGCTCCAACCTCCCTAGCCAACTTCAAACCAGCTAGCAGTGCTTCATATTTTGCTTGGTTGTTTGAGGCAGGGAACCCAAATTTGAGGGAGAGTTCGATTTGGGTCCCTTGGTCGCTTTCAATTATCACACCCGCGCCGCTTCCATCTTTGTTTGAGGACCCGTCCACGTAGAGATTCCATTTTGTGGGGGTTTTCGGTGTATCTATAAATTCTGCAATGAAGTTGGCCAGGTATTGTGATTTGATGGATGTCCGAGCTTCATGGTCGAATTCGGACAATTCGACTGCCCATTGTAAGATTCTGCCTGCCAGGTCTATTTTCTGTAAGACCCGTTTTATGGGCTGGTTAGCCTGGACCCTGATGGTGTGGGCTTGGAAGTATGGATGAAGTCGTCGAGATGTTAGTATGAGAGCGTAGGCAAACTTCTCTATTTTTTGGTAGTTCAGCTCGGCTCCCTGTAGTGCTTTACTGATGAAGTATACGGGTTGCTGCCCGTTGTCGTCTTCTCGGACTAGTGCTGAGGCTACTGCCCGACTTTCTATTGCGAGGTATAATATGAGTGGTTCTCCTTCTCGTGGCCGAGTTAGGATAGGTGGCTGTCCCAAGAACCTTTTGAAATCTTGGAAGGCCTGCTCGCACTCCGTTGTCCATTCAAACTTCTTTCCCTTCCTTAGAGTAATGTAGAAGGGAAGAAATCTTATTGCCGATTTGGCTAAAAATCTAGACAAGGCTGTGGTGGACGAAATTGTGATTCAACATCCTTAAGTTTGTATGGAATCTATCTTTTGAGCTTTAGTATGAATATACCCTTAGGACACTGTTTATTTTGAGATGAAGGCTTCTAAGGGGCAGCACCTGTGTGAGGTTTTCTTTATTGGAATTCACAACTCCGTTCAACTAACCAGCAAGTGTACTGGGTCGTCCAAGTAATAACCTTACGTGAGTAAGGGACGAATCCACAGAGATTGTTGGTATGAAGCAAGCTATGGTCACCTTGTAAATCTCAGTCAGGCAGATTAAATATGGATTTATGGGTTTCGAAAATAAAAAGAAAATAAATAATAAAAAGGATAGAAATACTTATGCAGATTCATTGGTAGGAATTTCAGATAAGCGGAATGGAGATGCTGTAGAGCTCTCGGACGCCTGCTCTCCTATTGCTTCAATTCAATCCTGAGTTTACTCCTTTCCATGGCAAGCTTTGTATAGGGGTTCACTATCAGCTGTGGCTACTTTCATTCCTCTCGGGGAAATAACCTGCACGGCTGTCACTCGCACAGCTAACCAGTCTGGAGGCATCACCCATGGTTGATAGCTACATCCCATCCTCGCAGTGAAAGCTAATGCACGCACTCTGTCACAGTACGGCCAATCACCGGTTGGTTCCCGCTCCTACTGGAATAGAATCCCTCTTTTGCGTTTGTCACTAACGCCCAGCAGGTTAAAGTTTGAAGCACGTCACAGTCATTCATGAACGGAATCCTACTCGGAACACCACAGACAAGGTGAGACTTTCCGGATTCCCAGGATCCTACTCGGAACACCACAGACAAGGTTGGACTTTCCGAATCCAGATGAATGCCGCCATCTATCTAGCTTATACCACGAAGATTCTGTTGGGGAATCTAAGAGATACACATTCAAGCTTCTTTGCATGTAGAACGTAAGTGGTTGTCAATCACGCGCGTTCATGAGTGAGAATGATGATGAGAGTTATTAGCTCATCACATTCATCATGTTCTTGAGTACGAATGAATATCTTGGAATAAGAATAAGATAGAGAATTGAATAAAAGAAAATAGAACTTCATTAATCTCTGAGGTACAGCAGAGCTCCACACCCTTAATCTATGGTGTGCAGAAACTCCACCGTTGAAAATACATAAGCAAGAGGTTCAGGCATGGCCGAATGGCCAGCCCCCTAAACGTGATCACTAGATCAAAATACAATCCAGGATGTCTAATACAATAGTAAGAGGTCCTATATATACTAGACTAGCTACTAGGGTTTACATGAGTAAGTAATTGATGCATAAATCCACTTCCGGGGCCCACTTGGTGTATGCTTGGGCTGAGCTTGATCTATCCACGAGCTGAGGCTTCTCTTGGAGTTGAATTTCGAGTTATGATGTGCTTTGGGCGTTCAACTCCGGATTATGACGTTTTTCTGGCGTTTAACTCCAGAAAGGAGTGTGTACTTGGCGTTCAACGCCAAGTTGCGTCGTCATTCTTCGAATAAAGTATGGACTATTATATATTGCTGGAAAGCCCTGGATGTCTACTTTCCAACGCCGTTGAGAGCGCGCCATTTAGAGTTCTGTAGCTCCAGAAAATCCATTTCGAGTGCAGGGAGGTCAGAATCCAACAGCATCAGCAGTCCTTTTGTCAGCCTTTTTCAGAGTTTTGCTCAAATCCCTCAATTTCAGTCAGAATTTACCTGAAATCACAGAAAAACACACAAACTCATAGTAAAGTCCAGAAATGTGAATTTAACATAAAAACTAATGAAAACATCCCTAAAAGTAGCTCAAACTTACTAAAAACTATATAAAAACAATGCCAAAAAGCGTATAAATTATCCGCTCATCACAACACCAAACTTAAATTGTTGCTTGTCCCCAAGCAACTGAAAATCAAATAGGATAAAAAGAAGAGAATATACTATAAAGTCCAAAATATCAATGAATATTACTTTAATTACATGAGCGGGACTTGTAACTTTTTGCTTCTGAACAGTTTTGGCATCTCACTTTTTCCTTTGAAGTTCAGAGTGATTGGCATCTTTAGGAACTTAGAATTTCAGATAGTGTTATTGACTTTCCTAGTTAAGCATGTTGATTCTTGAACACAGCTACTTTTGAGTCTTGGCCGTGGCCCTAAGCACTTTGTCTTCCAGTATTACCACCGGATACATAAATGCCACAGACACATAACTGGGTGAACCTTTTCAGATTGTGACTCAGCTTTGCTAGAGTCCCCAGTTAGTGGTGTCCAGAGCTCTTAAGCACACTCTTTTGCCTTGGATCACGACTTTAACCACTCAGTCTCAAGCTTTTCACTTGGACCTTCATGACACAAGCACATGGTTAGGGACAGCTTGGTTTAGCCGCTTAGGCCTGGATTTAATTTCCTTGGGCCCTCCTATCCATTGATGCTCAAAGCCTTGGATCCTTTTTACCCTTGCCTTTTGGTTTTAAGGGCTATTGGCTTTTTCTATTGCTCCTTCTTTTTTTTTTTTTTTCGCTAATTTTTTTTTTCACAAGCTTTCTTTTTCACTGCTTTTTCTTGCTTCAAGAATCAATTTCATGATTTTTCAGATCATCAATAACATTTCTCTTTGTTCATCATTCTTTCAAGAGCCAACAATTTTAACACTCATAAACAACAAGATCCAAAGACATATGCACTGTTCATTCATTCATTCAGAAAACAAAAGCATTGTCACCACATCAATATAATTAAACTAAATTCAGTAATAATTTCGAAAATTATGTACTTCTTGTTCTTTTGAATTAAAACATTTTTCTTTTAAGAGAGGTGAAGGATTAATGGAATTTATTCATAGCTTTAAGGCATGGTTACATACTAATGATCATGAAATAAAGACACAAAACATGGATAAACATAATAATTAAAAACCGAAAACAGAAAGAAATAAAGAACAAGGAATGAATCCACCTTAGTGGCGTCTTCTTCTTGAAGGACCAATGATGTTCTTCAACTCTTCTATGTCCCTTCCTTGCCTTTGTTGCTCCTCCCTCATTGCTCTTTGATCTTCTCTTATTTCTTGGAGAATGATGGAGTGCTCATGATGTTCCACCCTTAGTTGTTCAACGTTATGACTCAAATCCTCTAAGGAGGTGTTGAGTTGCTCCCAATAGTTGTTGGGAGGAAAGTGCATTCCTTGAGGCATTTGTTGATGATGCACTTCCTCATGTTCTTCTTGGAGGCCGTGAGGAGCTTCCCTTGTTTGCTCCATCTTTTTCTTGGTAATGGGCTTGTCTTCTTCAATGGAGACATCTCCTTCTATGATAACTCCAGCTGAGTAACATAGATGGCATATAAGGTGGGGGAAGGCTAACCGTGCCATGTATGAAGGCTTGTCAGCTATTTTGTAGAGTTCATTGGAGATGACTTCATGAACCTCTACTTCTTCACCAATCATGATGCTATGAACCATGATGGCCCGATCCACAGTAACTTCAGATCGGTTGCTTGTAGGGATGATGGATCTTTGAATGAACTCCAACCATCCTCTAGCTACAGGCTTGAGGTCCAGTCTTCTTAGTTGGACTGGCTTGCCTTTGGAGTCTACTCTCCATTGGGCGCCTTCCACACATATGTCCGTAAGGACTTGGTCCAACCTTTGGTTAAAGTTGACCCTTCTTGTGTAGGGGTGTTCATCACCTTGCATCATAGGCAAATGAAACGCCAACCTCACATTCTCCGGACTAAAATCCAAGTATTTCCCCCTAACCATGGTGATATAGTTTTTCGGACTTGGGTTCATACCTTGGTCATGGTTTCTAGTGATCCATGCATTGGCATAGAACTCTTGAACCATTAAAATTCCAACTTGTTGTATGGGGTTGGCTATGACTTCCCAACCTCTTCTTTGAATTTCAAGTCGGATTTCCGGATACTCATTCTTCTTGAGTTTGAAAGGGACCTCATGGATCACTTTCTTCTTTGCCACAACATCATAGAAGTGGTCTTGGTGGCTCTTGGAGATGAATCTCTCCTTCTCCCATGACTCGGAAGTGGAAGCTTTTGCCTTCCCTTTTCCTTTTCTTGAGGAGACTCCGGTCTTGGGTGCCATTGATGGTGAATGAAAAACAAAAAGCTTAGGCTTTTTTACCACACCAAACTTAAAAATTTGCTTGTCCCCAAGCAAAAAGAAAAGAAGAGTAGAAGAAGAAGAAGAAAATATGGTAGAGAGGGTTCGGCTATGTGGGAGAATGTGGGTTTGAGTTGTGTGGAAATGTAAAAGAAAAGAAGGGTATTTATAGGGAGAGGGGAGGGTATAGGTTCGGCCATATTGGGTGGGAAAGGGTGGGAAATTGAATTTGAAAGTAGTGGGGGTAGGTGGGTGTATGGGGAAGAGGAGGATGATGTGAATGGTGAATGGGGTAATTGGGAAGAGGAATTGAGGTGATAGGTGAAGGTTTTTGGGAAGTGTGACATTGAGAATGAGATTTGGATTAGAAGAATGTGATTAGGATTAAAAGAAATGTGGTAGGTGGGGATCCTGTGGGGTCCACAGATCCTGTAGTGGGGATCCTGTGGGGTCCACAGATCCTGAGGTGAAAACAAATACCATTCCTTCACCATATAGGCATGTAACATGCTTTGATGTATCATCCTGGCGTTCAAACGCCCATTGATGCTAATTCTGGGCGTTAAACGCCCATGTTATGCATGTTTCTGGCGTTGAACGCCAGTTTCATGCTTGTTTCTGGCGTTGAACGCCAGTTTCATGCTTGTTTCTGGCGTTCAGCGCCAGATTGTCCTCTGTGTGCGCATCCTGGCGTTAAACGCCAGGTTGTTGCTTGTTTTGGGCGTTCAACGCCGGAAAGATGCTCTGTTCTGGCGTTGAACGCCAGAAAGATGCTCCTTCTGGGCGTTGAACGCCAGCCCGTGCGTCCCCTGGGTGAAAAAATTTTTTTCTTCTGTTTTTGACTCTGTTTTTAATTTTTTTGATTTTTTCGTGACTCCTCATGATCATGTACCTAATAAAACACAAAAATAACAAAGAAACAAAATAAAATAAAATTAGATAAATAAAATTGGGTTGCCTCCCAACAAGCGCTTCTTTAATGTCATTAGCTTGACAGTGCTCCACAAGGTGATCAGGTCAATGTTAGTGTAGCCCCAACACCAAACTTAGAATTTGGATATGGGGTTTGAACACCAAACTTAGAGTTTGGTTGTGGCTTCACAACACCAAACTTAGAGTTTGACTGTGTGGGTTCTTCTTGACCTTGAACTGAGAGAAGCTCTTCATGCTTACTCTCTTTTGTCACAGAGGGATTGCCATGTGCCTGAAACACAAGGTATTCTCCATTCAATTGAAGGACTAATTCACCTCTGTTGACATCTATCACAGCTCCTGCTGTGGCTAGGAAAGGTCTTCCTAGGATGATGCATTCATCATCTTCCTTCCTAGTATCTAGGATTATGAAATCAGTAGGGATGTAAAGGCCTTCAACCTTTACTAGCACGTCCTCTACTAATCCATAAGCTTGTCTTATGGACTTATCTGCCAATTGTAATGAGAACAAGGCAGGTTGTACCTCAATGATCCCCAGCTTCTCCATCACAGAGAGTGGCATAAGATTTATCCCTGACCCCAGATCACATAGAGCTTTTTCAAAGCTCATGGTGCCAATGGTACAAGGTATTAAGAACTTGCCAGGATCTTGTTTCTTTTGAGGTAGAGTTTTTCTGAATCCAAGTATCTAGTTCACTAATGAGCAAGGGAGGTTTACTTTCCCAAGTCTCATTACCAAACAGTTTGGCATTCAGCTTCATGATAGCTCCTAAATATAGAGCAGCTTGCTCTCCAATCACGTCTTCATCCTCTTCAGAGGATGAATATTCTTCAGAGCTCATGATTGGCAGAAGGAGATTTAATGGGATCTCTATGGTCTCTAGATGAGCCTCAGATTCCTCTGGATCCTTAATAGGAAACTCCTTCATACTTGAAGGACGTCCCAGGAGGTCTTTCTCCTTAGGATTTTCGTCCTCCTCCTCCCTAGTGCATTCGGTCACTTTGATTAAATCAATGGCCTTGCACTCTCCTTTTGGATTCTCTTCTGTATTGCTTGGGAGAATACTGGGAGGAGTTTCAATAACTTTCTTACTCAGTTGGCCCACTTGTGCTTCCAGATTTCTAATGGAAGATCTGGTTTCATTCATGAAACTGAAAGTGGCCTTTGACAGATCAGAGACTATGTTGGCTAAATTAGAACTGTTTTGTTCAGAGTTCTCTGTCTGTTGCTGAGAAGATGATGGATATGGCTTACTATTATTCAGCCTTGCACGTCCACCATTGTTAAAACCTTGATGGGGTTTTTGTTGATCCTTCCAGGAGAAATTTGGATGATTTCTCCATGATGAGTTATAGGTGTTTCCATAAGGTTCACCTAAGTAATTAACTTCTGCCATGGCAGGGTTTTCAGGATCATAAGCTTCTTCAGAAGCTACCTCTCTAGTACTATTGGATGCATGTTGCAATCCATTTAGATTCTGAGAGATCATGTTGACCTGTTGAGTCAACACTTTGTTCTGAGCCAATATGGCATTCAGGGCATCAATTTCAAGAACTCCTTTCTTCTGAGGTACCCCAGTGTTCACGGAATTCCCCTCAGAGGTGTACATGAACTGGTTGTTTGCAACCATGTCAATGAGTTCTTGAGCCTCTTCAGGCGTTTTCTTCAGGTGAATAGATCCACCTGCAGAGTGGTCCAATGACATTTTCGAAAATTCAGAGAGACCGTAATAGAATATATCTAATATGGTCCATTCAGAAAACATGTCAGATGGACATCTCTTGGTCAACTGCTTGTATCTTTCCCAAGCTTCATAGAGGGATTCACCATCTTTTTGTTTGAAGGTTTGAACATCCACTCTCAGCTTGCTCAGCTTTTGAGGAGGAAAGAACTTGTCCAAGAATGCAGTGACAAGCTTATCCCATGAGTCCAGGCTATCCTTGGGTTGTGAATCCAACCATACTCTAGCTCTGTCTCTTACAGCAAAAGGGAAAAGCAAGAGTCTGTAGACTTCAGGATTAACTCCATTTGTCTTTACAGTGTCACAGATCTGCAAGAACTCAGTTAAAAACTGATAGGGATCTTCAGATGGAAGCCCATAAAACTTGCAGTTTTGTTGCATTAAAGCAACTAGTTGAGGCTTAAGCTCAAAATCATTGGCTCCAATGGCAGGAATGGAGATGCTTCTTCCATCAAACTTGGATGTTGGCTTTGTGAAGTCACCAAGCATTCTCCTTGCATTATTATTATAATTTTCGGCCATCACCTCTTGTGCTAATGTTTCTGAAAGGTTGTTTCTGGATTGTTGTAATTTAGCTTCTCTTAATTTTCTCTTCAGAGTCCTTTCAGGTTCTGGATCAATTTCAACAAGAGTGCCTTTATCCTTGTTCCTGCTCATATGAAAGAGAAGAGAACAAGAAAAGAAAAAGGAATCCTCTATGTCACAGTATAGAGATTCCTTTATGTTAGTAGAAAAAGAAAGAGGTAGAAGAATGAGGAAGGAGGTTCGGTTTTTAGAAGAAGAGAGGTGAAGAGAAGTGTTAGTAATTAATTAATTAAATAGAAGAGGAGGAGAGAAGGAAGAATTTCGAAAATAAATTTAAAAAAAGAAGTTAGTAGTTTTCGAAAATTATAATTTAAAGTTTAAATATGAAACAATTAATTAATTAAAAAGAATTTTTGAAAAAGAGAGAGATATTTTCGAAAATAGAAGAGGGAAAAGTAGTTAAGTGGTTTTGAAAAAGATAAGAAACAAACAAAAAGTTAGTTAGTTGATTGAAAAAGATTTGAAATCAAAAGATAAGAAGATAGTAAGTTGGATAAGATATTTTAAAATCAAATTTTGAAAAAAGATAAGATTTTTGAAAAAGATAACATAAAAGATAAAAAGATTTAAAAGAGATATTTTGAAAAAGATTTAATTTTAAAAATTACTTAGCTAACAAGAAACTACAAGATAAGATTCTAGAACTTAAAGATTGAACCTTTCTTAACAAGAAAGTAACAAACTTCAAATTTTTGAACCAATCACATTAATTATTAGCTAATTTTCGAAAATATGTTGTAAAGATAAGAAAAAGATTTTGAAAATATTTTGAAAAAGATTTTTGAAATTTTCGAAAATTATAAAGAAAATTGAAAAAGATATGATTTTTGAAAAAGATTTTGAAAAGATAAGATTTTTTAAAATTGAAATTTTGACTTGACTTGTAAGAAACAACTAATTTTGAAAATTTTTGACCAAGTCAACCCAAAATTTCGAAATTGTGGAGGGAAATAAGGAAAAGATATTTTTGATTTTTGAATTTTTAAAGAAAAACACAAAAATGACCCAAAACATGAAAATTTTGGATCAAGACACAAGATGCATGCAAGAATGCTATGAATGTCAAGATGAACACCAAGAACACTTTGAAGATCATGACGAACATCAAGAACATAATTTTGAAAAATTTTGATGCAAAGAAAACATGCAAGACACCAAACTTAGAAATTTTTAATGCATGGAAAATATGAATGCAAAAATGCACATGAAAAACAACAAACAACACAAAACAAGAAATCATCAAGATCAAACAAGAGGACTTATCAAGAACAACTTGAAGATCATGAAGAACACTATGAATGCATGAATTTTCGAAAAATATGCAAGAAAAAATTTTAAAAGCATGCAAT
The DNA here is from genome assembly GCF_014773155.1 of Arachis stenosperma. Taxonomy (NCBI): domain Eukaryota; kingdom Viridiplantae; phylum Streptophyta; class Magnoliopsida; order Fabales; family Fabaceae; genus Arachis; species Arachis stenosperma. The sequence goes on from NC_080382.1 coordinate 59,499,151, forward strand.
TGACACCAATCTTAAAAATTGACTCAAGACTCAAACAAGAAACACAAAATATTTTTGATTTTTATGATTTTATGATTTTTTTGTATTTTTATTAATTTTTTTCGAAAATAATGTTTTGAAAAACGAAAAATAAAAAGAAAAATTTTGAAAAAGATTTTTGAAAAGAAAATTACCTAATCTGAGCAACAAGATGAACCGTCAGTTGTCCATACTCGAATAATCCCCGGCAACGGCGCCAAAAACTTGGTGGACGAAATTGTGATTCAACATCCTTAAGTTTGTATGGAATCTATCTTTTGAGCTTTAGTATGAATATACCCTTAGGACACTGTTTATTTTGAGATGAAGGCTTCTAAGGGGCAGCACCTGTGTGAGGTTTTCTTTATTGGAATTCACAACTCCGTTCAACTAACCAGCAAGTGTACTGGGTCGTCCAAGTAATAACCTTACGTGAGTAAGGGTCGAATCCACAGAGATTGTTGGTATGAAGCAAGCTATGGTCACCTTGTAAATCTCAGTCAGGCAGATTAAATATGGATTTATGGGTTTCGAAAATAAAAAGAAAATAAATAATAAAAAGGATAGAAATACTTATGCAGATTCATTGGTAGGAATTTCAGATAAGCGGAATGGAGATGCTGTAGAGCTCTCGGACGCCTGCTCTCCTATTGCTTCAATTCAATCCTGAGTTTACTCCTTTCCATGGCAAGCTTTGTATAGGGGTTCACTATCAGCTGTGGCTACTTTCATTCCTCTCGGGGAAATAACCTGCACGGCTGTCACTCGCACAGCTAACCAGTCTGGAGGCATCACCCATGGTTGATAGCTACATCCCATCCTCGCAGTGAAAGCTAATGCACGCACTCTGTCACAGTACGGCCAATCACCGGTTGGTTCCCGCTCCTACTGGAATAGAATCCCTCTTTTGCGTTTGTCACTAACGCCCAGCAGGTTAAAGTTTGAAGCACGTCACAGTCATTCATGAACGGAATCCTACTCGGAACACCACAGACAAGGTGAGACTTTCCGGATTCCCAGAATCCTACTCGGAACACCACAGACAAGGTTGGACTTTCCGGATCCAGATGAATGCCGCCATCTATCTAGCTTATACCACGAAGATTCTGTTGGGGAATCTAAGAGATACACATTCAAGCTTCTTTGCATGTAGAACGTAAGTGGTTGTCAATCACGCGCGTTCATGAGTGAGAATGATGATGAGAGTTATTAGCTCATCACATTCATCATGTTCTTGAGTACGAATGAATATCTTGGAATAAGAATAAGATAGAGAATTGAATAAAAGAAAATAGAACTTCATTAATCTCTGAGGTACAGCAGAGCTCCACACCCTTAATCTATGGTGTGCAGAAACTCCACCGTTGAAAATACATAAGCAAGAGGCTCAGGCATGGCCGAATGGCCAGCCCCCTAAACGTGATCACTAGATCAAAATACAATCCAGGATGTCTAATACAATAGTAAGAGGTCCTATATATACTAGACTAGCTACTAGGGTTTACATGAGTAAGTAATTGATGCATAAATCCACTTCCGGGGCCCACTTGGTGTATGCTTGGGCTGAGCTTGATCTATCCACGAGCTGAGGCTTCTCTTGGAGTTGAATTTCGAGTTATGATGTGCTTTGGGCGTTCAACTCCGGATTATGACGTTTTTCTGGCGTTTAACTCCAGAAAGGAGTGTGTACTTGGCGTTCAACGCCAAGTTGCGTCGTCATTCTTCGAATAAAGTATGGACTATTATATATTGCTGGAAAGCCCTGGATGTCTACTTTCCAACGCCGTTGAGAGCGCGCCATTTAGAGTTCTGTAGCTCCAGAAAATCCATTTCGAGTGCAGGGAGGTCAGAATCCAACAGCATCAGCAGTCCTTTTGTCAGCCTTTTTCAGAGTTTTGCTCAAATCCCTCAATTTCAGTCAGAATTTACCTGAAATCACAGAAAAACACACAAACTCATAGTAAAGTCCAGAAATGTGAATTTAACATAAAAACTAATGAAAACATCCCTAAAAGTAGCTCAAACTTACTAAAAACTATATAAAAACAATGCCAAAAAGCGTATAAATTATCCGCTCATCAGGCTGCTAACCTCCCATTGAGTTGTTATACCTCTTTGACACAAGTCGGGCTCTTCATGTCGAGTATGGCCTGACATTTGTCCGGGTTTGCTTTGATTCCTCTCTGTGTAAGCATAAAACCCAAGAATTTGCCGGCTTCTACGGCGAAGGTACCTTTTGCGGGATTGAGTTGCATGCCATGCCGTCTTATAGTGTTGAACACCTGTGTCAGGTTGGACAATAGTGTCTCTTCATTTTGGGTCTTTATTAGCATGTCGTCTACATAGACTTCCATGATTTTTCTGATGTGATCTGAAAAGACCTTATTCATTAACCTCTGATAAGTAGCTCCTGCATTTTTAAGACCGAAAGGCATGACGACGTAGCAGTAGTTTACTTTTGGGGTTAAGAAGGAAGTTTTTTCTTGATCGGATGGATACATCGGGATTTGATTGTATCCCGAATATGCGTCCATGAACGAGAGGTATTTATATCCGGAGGAGGCATCGACCAGTGCGTCGATACTTGGGAGTGGATAAGGATCTTTTGGGCAGGCTTTGTTGAGATCAGTGTAGTCGGTTGATAAACCCATATTTTATGATATATTTTATGCTTAATCTGAGTGATTTATTCAATCCTTCACCCACTTATTCATATTAATTGTATGGTTTTACTTCTCCTTCCTTATTATGTGATGTATGTGAAAAACATGTTTCCTACGCTTTTAAATTAATTATTTTAATCACCTTTAATTCCATTTGATGCCGTGATTAGTGTGTTGAGTAGTTTCAGATCTTCTAAGACAGGAATGACTTAAATGATGGAAAAGGAAACATACAAAAATGGAAGGAAAGCGCAAAATGGAGTTTCTGAAGAAACTGGCATCCACGCGATCGCATGGACGACGCGATCGCGTGCCAGAAGCGAAGAGCCAACGATGCGGCCGCATGACTGACGCAACCGCGCGACTTGAGCAAATCGCATACGACGCAGACGCGTGACCGACGTGACCGCGTGACAAGGAGAACTCCGAATGACGCGACCGCGTGACCCACGCGGACGCGTGACAGAGGCCACGCACCAAAAATTGCATAAAACGCTCTTAGTGGATTCTGAAGCCTTTTTGGCCCAAATCCAAGTCCAAAAGTCATAGACCAGAGGTTATGAAGTGCAGGAATGCATCCATTGAGAGAGACTCCGAATTTTATTCACTTTCCATGATTTAGATTTAGTTTGGAGAGAGGTTCTCTCCTCTCTCTCTCTTAGGATTAGGATTTAGGACTTCTCTTAGCTTTAAGAGTGACTCTCGATCCCAGGTTCTTTATTTTTAATTATTCTCCCAATTTAATTTACGAACTCTTCCATGTTACAGATTACTCTTTTAAATTAATGTTATTTGAGGTATTTCAGTTTATGATTATTTCTTTTTATTATTCCTAATCTGAGGATATTGTTACTCTAGTAGATTTAGTTTTTCCCCTTTTGGCCTTGGTTAAATAATTGGTAACTCTTGATTTATCAAACTCATTGTTGATTGAAAATTGGAATTAATTCATCCACTTAACTTACCTTCATAGTTAGAGGTTAACAAAGTGGGAGAAAAATCCAATTCTCATCACAATTGATAAGGATAACTAGGATGGGACATCCAGTTCTTACACCTTGCCAAGAGTTTATTTTACAGTCATTCATTTACTTTTATTGCTCTGAAAATATACCTGTGCCTATTGCCCAACTAACCTTTTACGTTAATCCAAAACCCCAAACACACTTTTTCATAACCAATAATAAGAACATACCTCTCTGCAATTGCTTGAGAAGACGACCTGAGGTTTAAATACTTCGGTTATCAATTTATTTAGGGGTTTGTTACTTGTTACAACCAAAACGTTTGTACGAAGGGATTCCTATTGGTTTAGAGACTATATCTACAACGCGACTGTTTTTATGAAATTCTTCACTGGCAAAAATCCCGACGTCATCGGTGCACATTCGCCACTTCCCGTTTTATGTTTTCACCAAGACGACGTTAGCTAGCCATAGTTGGTATTTGACTTTTCTTATGAATCCTTCTTCCAATAGAGCTTGTACCTGCTCTTCCACAGCATGAGAGCATTCTGGTCCGAGCTTTCTGCACCTCTGTTGCACTGGCCGAGATCCTGGGTAGACTGCTAGTTTGTGGCACATTAACTTGGGGTCTATGCCTGGCATGTATGCGGCCTTCCATGCAAAGAGGTCGACATTATCTCGTAAGAACTATATGAGCGATTCTTTTATGTCTCCTTGTAGGATTGTACCGATACTGGTTGTTTGGTCCAGGGTATCCCCAATCTGGACTTTCTCTATTCTGCCTTCAGGTTGTAGGCAGAGTTCTTCCCGCTTCTGAACTCCACCGAGTTCGATTGTATGGAATTCTTCTCCTCTACTCTGAGGTCTAGACTTTCGTTGTAACAGCGGCGTGCCGTCTTCTGATCTGCTTTTATTGTAGCTATCCCTTCTGGAGTCGGGAATTTCATGCATAGATGTGGAGTTGAGACTATTGTACCGAGCTGATTTAATGTTATCCGGCCTATTAAGGCGTTATAGGCTACATATACGTCAACCACGATGTAATCTATCTTGAGTGTTCTTGATTGGTTTCCTTTTCCAAAGTTTGTGTGCAATGAGATGTATCCAAGTGGTTGAACCGGGGTTTCTCCTAGTCCGAACAAGCTATTTGGATATGCTCTGAGTTCTTTTTCTTCTAAACCGAGCTTGTTGAAGGCAGTTTTAAACAAGATGTCGGCAGAGCTCCCTTGGTCTATGAGTGTGTGGTGGAGGTTTGCATTCGCTAGTATAACAGTAATGACCATGGGATCATCGTGTCCTGAGATTATACCGAATACATCTTCTTTGGTGAAGGTAATCGCGGGGATGTCGGGTGCTTCCTCCTTCCCTTCGACATGATATACCTCTTTAAGATGTCTATTGCGAGATGATTTGGAGAATCCTCCTCCCGCAAATCCGCCGTGTATCATGTGGACGTGTCTTTCTAGTGTACGAGGTGACCTTTCGGTTCGTCCGACATCTTCTTCCCTTCTTCTTTTTCTTTGCTCATCGTCCCGAGTGGCCAGATACTGATCTAGCTTCCCTTCTCTTACTAGTTTTTCTATGACATTTTTTAAGTCAAAACATTCATTCGTGGGATGTCCGCGGATTCGATGATATTCACAATATTCATCCCGATTTCCTCCTTCTTTTTTGCCTTTGAGTGGTCGAGCTGGGGGTATTTTTTTGGTGTTGCATACCTCTCTGTAGACATCCACGAGAGACATCCGAAGCGGGGTCTAATTGTGATATTTTTTTATTTTTTCTCCATGTCGGTATTCCTTCTTTTTGGATTCTTTGTCCTTATCCCGGGAGGTGAATCCGGATTTTGAAGTCTCTCCTAGTCGAGAGTTTTCCTCCATGTTGATGTACTTTTCTGCTCGTTCTTGTACTTGTGTTTAGAGATGTGCGGTGTTTCTTTTATATAGATTGGCTAAAGGGTCCCTCTCGCAAGCCATTGATGAGGCCCATAATGGCGGCCTCTGTTGGTAGATTCTGTATGTCTAGGCACGTTTTGTTGAATCTTTCCATGTAGTTGCAGAGAGTTTCCCGATCTCCTTGCCTGATTCCTAATAGACTTGGAGCGTGCTTGGCCTTGTCTTTTTGGATGGAGAATCTGGCCAAAAACTTCTTGGCCAAGTTGTCAAAACTTGAGATGGACCTAGAAGGTAGATTGTCGAACCATCTAATTGCCATCTTTGTTAGAGAAGTCGGGAAGGCTTTGCAATGAATTACATCTGAGGTGTCGGTGAGGTACATTCTACTTTCGAAATTACTGAGATGGTGGCCGGGGTCTTGTAGTGCCGTCGTATAAAGTCATGTCAGGGAGTTTAAAGTCTTTTGGGATTTTGGTCTTCATGATCTCTTTGGAGAATGGACCTTGTTCCTTGCGGGAGCTGTCCTTGTGAGGGGATCGGTTGGCTTTGGTCTTGAGATCGGCTTCGAGTTTTAAGAGTTTATCCTCCAATTTCTGACGTCGCCTTATTTCCTTCTGTAGGTCTTTCTCAGCCTCTCATTGTCGTAGGGCTTCTTCTTCCAGTTGTTTTAAACAGTCTTGAAGCACCTCCATGGCTTTTGCATTCGGCGAATTCTTTTTGTTGTTAAGTTGGGAAGTATCCTTTGGGGTAGTGTCCATGTTTTTGTGTGACGTTCTATCCTCTAGATATGAATTATGATCATTGTCATGGTCATCCGCCATAATGATGGGATGACTTCTAGGTTCCCCGGTAACGGTGCCAATGTTCCGAGGGTTACCTAAAACTGTAGGTCGATCTTAGACGAGATCTTTTGTACCGGTCAGAGCTGTCGTGTCTGACTTGTAGAACAGAGTGATGGTGTTGATCCTTCGTTACCGGAGGGTGGTGGTACCTACAAGGGACTCCGATGCCTAAGTTAGCAAGGGTATTAAGCAGGTTTTTAGTAGGATCAGAGTATGAGTTATACCTGGGTGTTCCAGTGTATTTATAATGGTGTAGAGTGACCTTTCTTAGATAAGATAAGTTAGTTATCTTATCTTATCTTTATCTTCGAGCAAGGTCATCTTATCTTTAAGGGAATCGCCTTTATCTCTATAGGCTTGGGCTGCCTTTGGATTCGGGTCGTGTTCCTCTGTTTTGGGCCTTTTATTGGGCTTTTCTGGTAGTTTGGCTGAGCTCTTTGAGAAGAGGTCGGATTGTCCTGACCTGAAGAGGTCGGTCGCTTTGTCGGTAGAATATCCCGGGTCGGACAGCTCGACCTAGGGTATGAACTGTTGTGTTTTACAAAATTCAAATGGTGTTCAACTCATCTTGTGATCAAACAAATCTTATGGGACATTACCCACCATCACCAATTGATTATTCTAATGGTGGCTGGGAGTATCACCAAGAAAATGCAAATTCTGAGCACTCCAGTCCATGGAGCTATGCTTCAGAACCACAAGATGAGCAAGAGAATCATATGGGATATTTCCCACCACTACAAATTGATTCAAGTCATTATTCTAATGGTGGCGGGAATATCACAAAGACTCAACAGATTATGAGCAATCCAACCAATGGGGACATGCTAATCAAGACAATTCCATGGAATACTGCCCAACACCACAAAATAATTCATGTTATTATGCTAATGGTGGATGGGAGTATCAACAAGGAATAAACGAGTATGAACACCTCCCAAAGCCACAAGATGATTCATATTGCTATAACAACTACTCAAATTGTGACTGGGAGGGTCAAAATCAAAGAAATCTTAGTGATCCATACTTTGTTCATCCAGAAACATAATCACTGGAGTGTGCTTTCAATAAATTCATGAAAAATTTCCACCAATGCTACAAGAAGATCCATACTGTGATGAGTTCCACAATTCTTCACATTGTGGATGGGAGAATCAAAATCAGGAAGCATTTGACAGTTCATACACCACTTATCAAGAGCTATCATCACCTGAGCAAACCTTCAATTCATTTATGCAAAATTTTCCACCCTCACCTCCCAGTTTTTCATCTGAAAATTCTTCATCACTTAACTATCCCTTGACACAAAATCTCTTCCAAAACTCACAGTCCACACAAACTTCCATGAACCAAAGCCTCTCAAGGCTTGAAACCATGCTTGAAAGATATGAAAGGGAAGCACAGAGATCCTGGAATGACCAAGAGAACTCCCTCAAAAACATGGAAGTGATGGTAAACCAAATGTTAATTGTGAAGGAGGAAGTAGAGCAAGAAGAAAAGGCCCCTGTGTTAAGCAAATTTTTAGTGAAGAATGAGCTGGTGGAGGTATTTGAACCTGAAACTGCACTTGAGATGATAAGAGCACATGAAAACTCACAACCCTTACAAACTTTCTTAAACCAAAAACTCTCAACAATTGAATCTGTGATTGAAAGATACGAAGAGGAGATGAAAAAATCTTAGGAAGAACAACAAACCTCCTCCATGAAAGTGCTATTAAGTCAAATGTTGAGTGAAAAAGAGGAAGTGGATGAACAAGAAAGTGAGGAAGACAATCAAGAGAAATCACACTCAATGGAAGCAGAGAAGTGCATAAAGGAAGGGCACATGGAACCACCAATTCAAGAGGCTCTGGATGAAGATAAAACTCCAATAATCACACAGTAACCAAGTCTTGAATCCAAAGAAGTGAAGGCAACTAACAAGAGAACCAATCCCACCCCTGATCCAGCAAGAAAGCTCAATCAAGCCATTAACAAAAGAAAGCTTGCTAAGGAGAGACCAAGATAAGGGGCAATAGCTGAAACTTCTCCACCCTTGAGGTTATTCCTCTTAACAAACTGGAAGAAGAGGAAGAAAGTAAAGAACATGTCAAGCTAATGACACTAAAAGAGCGCTTGTTGGGAGGCAACCCAACCTTGGGTAACATTTCATTTCTTTGTCTAGTTCATTTTCTCTGTCTGTTTCGTTTAAATTTTAATAAATTGGCATATTGTTACATTCTAAGTTTGGTGTTGCCCTGCAACAATTTGTTCTCAATCCCTTTGGATGATTGCATCAATTCTACGTGCAAGTGTCACACTAAGATTCTATGTTTGGTGTGCCACTTATTTTTCTATGCAATTCATTCAGCAACACCACTTGTCTGCATAATCATATTTCCTTTGCATTGTTATCTTTCTCTTTGTTTTGATATTTTGTTTTTCATTCTCTTTATTTTAGTTATTTCCTTGTTTTTAATGCTTTCTTTTATTAACTGTTCTTGTTAATAAATCACCAAGAGATCCTTATTCGTGATAGATTCTTGGCTTGGTGAGTGTACTTAACATGTAACAGTTTCATTTGCTTAGTTTTAGTTCAAATAAATTGACATGTGATTGCATTCTAAGTTTGGTATTGCTATGCAACAAAATTTGCTTCCAATCTTTACTGGATACTTGCATCAATTTCAAGTGAAAGTGTCACACTAAGTTTGGTGTGCCATGTATTGTGCACATCCTTCTTATTTTAGCAATCACAATGTCTCTGTTTCTCTGTACCTTCATGGTTATTTTAATATTGCTTACTTAAACACATGTCCTACTAACAATTTACTGTGTAAGACACTTATGATCCATCTTAGCCCCATCACCACTGTTCTAATTGTTGCTTGAGGATGAACAAGCATTCTAAGTTTGGTATAGGAAGGAGAAGAATGGGAGGAAAATGACAATAATAGAGGAGATGAATTACAATGTTGTAAAGTTCCTTTTCCTCTCCTTTGTTTCCAATACTTTAAATTGCATGATTGTCTTTATCTTCTCTATATGCATGTATGGTATGAATAAGCATAGCCTGAATTTTGATTTGCAACATGTTGCTGTAACATTATGACTACCAACTTGAGTTTTGTGAACTCAAAGGCAATAAAGTATCATGATCATAAACAAACAAGGAATTAAAGAAGAACTTAGCATGTTGATAAACCACTATTTTATGGTTTATAATGTGTTTAATTGTGTGGTTTTATCATGATCTTTACCCATTTATTCATATAATTAGCATGCATTTATATTTCCTTTCTAAAATTATTACATGATTGAAAACATACTTCCTAGAGACTTTTACTTAAGTATTTTAATTCTCCTTTATCCCATTCGATGCCGTGATCTATGTGTTAAGTGTTTCAGGCTTTATAGGGCATGAATGAATTGGAGATTGGAAAGGAAGTTTGCAAAAATGGAAGGAATACAAGAAATTAAGGAGATGACCAGCGAGGAGTGACGCGACCGCATGGCTCACGCGACCGCGCGAAAGAGAGGAAATCGCAGTGACGCGGCCGCATAGCTCACGCGACCGCACGAATTGGAAAAGCATAAGTGATGCGGAGGCATGGACGACGCGCCCGCATGGGAAAGCAAAACGCCGAATGACGCGTCCACATGAATGACGCGACCGCGTGGCGTGCGCGATCTGCGGAATTTCAAAAGTCGCTGGCAGAGTTTCTGGGCCGTATTTCAACCCAGTTTTCAGCCCAGAAACACAGACTAGAGTCAGGGAACATGCAGAAACAGAGAGACACAATTCATTCTGCATAATTTTTAGTTTTAGATCTGGATTTACTTCCCCATTAGGTTTTTCACTCACTTGAGAATTCATAATTAGGATTGGAAGATTTTGGCTTTAGCTTTTGAGAAGAGTCTACCTCCGGTACTAGTCATCTTATTTTGTTATTTACTTTTTATATTTGTTCTTCCATATTCTTAATCCCTCTAGAGTTGACTTTGGATTATTTCTACAAGTTATTAATATAGACTATTTTTATTTTCAATTAATCCTTTTATTATTATTTATCATGTCTTCTTTTAATTTCACCATTAATTCTGTGAATTTTATAATTATGATGAGTGAGTAGTTCCATGACTTGATTGGAGGATGATTGAAAGGAACCCTTGAGTTGAGCTATTCAATAGAGAAATTATAATTAGGTTTATTGTTAAATCACCCTCTAATCATTAACTCTAGTCCTTCCCAAGGGAGAGGATTAGGACTTATGACTAGAAACAGATTTCCAACTTGCTTGACTTTCCTTTACCTAATAAGGGTTAACTAAGAAGAGTAACTTCCAATTATTAATTAATCTTGAGAGTATTTCAACAAGAATAGGGCTTCCAACTAATCTAACCCCAGTCAAGGCCTTTATTTAAAATAAATTAAATTCTCTGATTTAAATTTCTGTTTGTCAACTCAACCATTTTTTGAAAACACCCAATTGATGAAATAGCATATCTCTCTGCAACTCGTTGGGAGACGACCTGGGATTCATACTCCCAGTATTTTAATTTTCAATATTGTGACAACCCCTTTTAAATTGATAAGTGGATTTTCGGCTGGTTAAGGACTGTACATGCAACGTGTCCCTTTTAATAAATTCTTAACTTGCCAATTTCCGCCACGTCAATTTTTGGCCCCGTTGTCGGGGAGATTGCAACAGTGTGCTAATTTATTGATTGGTATTTATTTTAATTGCAATTTTTTTCTTTTTATTCTGTCACTATGAGCTGTACGTTTCTTTCGTTAAATGACGCGTTCACTACCTGATCCAAGCTTGCCAGTATTTGACCCTGAGATTGAAAAAACTCTTTCACGTATAAGGCAAGCTCGGCGTCGGCGACTCCTCTTTGATGACGAACCTGAACCGTCATCTAAGGAAGAAACAAGCTCCCTCTCTACTGATCCAGTTCATTTACGTACAGGTGACATGGCAGCACCTAGAAGAGCCACTATCCAGGAGGAAGGAGCCCCTGATTTTACGCTCCATCCATTCCAGGCACACCACCCAGCAGTAGCTGTAGACTTCGAAATAAAGTCTTCACTACTCAACTTAATGCCCAAGTTTCATGGCTTACTAGCTCAAGAGCCTATCAAGCACCTTAGAGATTTCCAGACTGCTTGTTCTACTGTTAAGTGTGATGGCACTGATGAAATCTCCATTCTGTTGAAAGCCTTCCCGTTTTCTCTGGAGGGAAAAGCAAGAGAGTGGCACTACACTCAACCTGAAACAACTGTTTCCAACTGGGATACACTTAGGAGAGAGTTTCTGGAGAAATTCTTTCCAGCTGAAGTCGCCGATAAGCTGAGGAAGGACATGTCTATGATCGTTCAGGATGAATATGAGACCCTCTATGAATACTTGGAACACTTCAATAATCTTCGAGAAGCATGCCCCCATCATATGATTGACAAGATAGTGTTGCTCGGCTACTTTACACAGGGTTTGAAATCTCAAGATAGGACCACATTGGAAGGTGCTAGCAATGGTTCTATGAAAAAGTACAAGACTACGGAAGAAGCATGGCAATTGATCAGGGACTTAGCTGACTCTACTAGGAATCACAGGCAGAAACAAAGTCGGTCAAGAGCTGTTGCAGAGGTATCCACTAGTAAAGAGACTGCTGCTATAGCTCAGAGCTTATGTGAAATGAATAACTTGCTGAAGCAGATGCAACTGAATCAACAACAGCCTCAGCAAGTTCATCCTTCTCTACCATAGCACAGCCAGTAGTTGGTTCCACAAAAAGTAAGTGAAATCTGTGTAGATTACAGTCACTATACGGATGAGTGTCCGCAACTCCAACGAGAAGACAACACTATAGCAGCCACTCATAACTTTCATGACCGCCCCAATCAAGGATACAATCAAGGTGGCAACTATAACCAAAGATGGTAGGATAACTCTAACCAAGGTTGGAGAGATAATTCTAACCAGGGTTAAAGGGACAATCATAACAGAGGAGGCAGAGATAACAATTGAAATCAGAGGTGGAATAACAATAATAACTTTAGGCAGCAGAATCAGAATCAGGCCCATAGAGCACCTCATCTTAGACTGCCTCAAAATTCTCAGCAAACCTCTCAGATCACTTATCCCTCTTCATCCCCTAATGATGAATTACTACAAGCCATTGATCGGAGACAATAGGCTATGGAAAATAACTTTAATACAACTCTGAATGTTTTGACTTCTACTTTGCAAACCCTTGTCTCACAGGTTGGATCACTGACCAACTTCAACAACCAGTCCTCAAGCTCTGGTGGACTCCCATCTCAACCATTACCCAATCCAAAGGGTGGTATTAATGCTATCACCCTAAGGTCCAGAACCACATTGCAAGAGAAGAATCAGGAAGAGCCAAACCTACCTGAACACGCCTCAGCTGAAGAGGTAGTGGAAATAGAATATGTTGAATAAGAGAAGAGCATGCAAGACATGGCTGAAGGAGAAGACGCCAAATCACAGAAAGAAGCACCAAAGGGCGCAGACACTATAGAGGACGCCGTTCCTATTCCATTTCCACAACTTGCAAGGAAGCCCAGGAAGCAATTGGAACCTGATCCCAAAATGGTAGAAATCTTCAAAAAGGTTGAGGTAACTGTTGCCCTTTTTAATGTTATTCAACAGGTACCTAAATATGCAAAGTTTCTAAAAGACTTGTGCATACATAAAGACAAAATTAATGAATTAGAAACTATTCCTTTAGGAAGTTCTATATCTGCTTTAATGGGAAATATACCTGAAAAATGTAGTGATCCAGGTCCATGAATGGTTAACTGTACCATTGGAGGTGTGATATTTTCTAATTGCATGTGTGATTTAGGAGCATGTGTTAGTATAATGCCTTTATCTGTATATGATGTTTTGAGGCTCCCTCCCTTAAAAAGGTCGGCAGCTCGTTTTGTGTTAACAGATAAAAGTATTATTACAGTGGCTGGAGTTGCTGAAGATGTATTGGTGGGCATTCAAGGTCTCACTTTCCCCATTGACTTTTACATCCTGGAGATGCCTCAAAATGATTCAGAGAAGCCATCATCTATCCTACTCGGAAGACCTTTCTTGAAGACCTCGAAGTTCGAATTAGATGCTTTCGCAGGCGCATACTCTTTTGGAATAGACGGCCGAGCAGTAAGCTTCAATCTGAATGGAGTTATAAAGCACCCTCCAGAAGACCGTTCTATCTTCCAGTGTGACATCATAGATGAAACTGTAGCTGAAGTTCACCAGGAAGAGTTTGTAGATAAGTACATAGGACAAGGTCCAAGTGTAGGGAATTCCAAAGACAATGCAGGTACTCTACCACTACCACCAGTTCCAAATAATCCAGAGCCAGACCATGAACAGAAGTTAGAATTGAAACCCCTCCCTCCACACCTCAAATATGCTTACCTCGAGGACAAGCAGAAGTTTCCAGTTATCATTGCACAGGACCTCACTTGTCAGCAGGAAGAGCAGTTACTTAGTGTGCTGAGGAAGCACAAGAAAGCAATGGGTGGAGTTTAGCAGACATAGTAGGCATCAACCCTCAAGTTTATAAGCACAGGATATTTTTAGAAGAAGGAGCACGACCTGTTCGTTAACCCCAAAGAAGACTGAACCCTACTATTTTAGAGGTTGTTGATAAACCACTATTTTATGGTTTATATTGTGTTTAATTGTGTGGTTTTATCATGATCCTTACCCACTTATTCATTAATTTAGCATGCATTTATATTTCCTTCCTAAAATTATTACATGATTGAAAATTGCTTTCTAGAGACTTTTTAATTATGCATTTTAGTTCTCCTTATCCCATTCGATGTCGTGATCTGTGTGTTAAGTGTTTCAAGCTTTATAGGGCATGGATGAGTTGGAGATTGGAAAGGAAGCTAGCAAAAATAGAAGGAACACAAGAAATTGAGGAGATAATCAACGAGAAGTGACGCGGCCGTGGTGGACGAAATTGTGATCACATGTTCTAATTATTTTGAGATGAAGGCTTCTAAGGGGCAGCACCTGAATTCACAACTCCGTTCAACTAACCAGCAAGTGTACTGGGTCGTCCAAGTAATAACCTTACGTGAGTAAGGGTCGAATCCACAGAGATTGTTGGTATGAAGCAAGCTATGGTCACCTTGTAAGTCTCAGTTAGGGAGATTAAAGAGGAATTGTGATTATTGGAATAAATTATAAAATAAAAAGAAAATACATAATAAAAGGGATAGAAATACTTATGCAGATTCATTGGTGAGAATTTCAGATAAGTGAATGGAGATGCTGTATGGCCCAAGGACGCCTGCTTTCCCACTGCTTCTACTCAATCCTTCTTACTCCTTTCCATGGCAAGCTTTGTATAGGGGTTCACCATCAGCTGTGGCTACTTTCATCCTCTCGGGGAAATATCCTATGCGGCTGTCACTCGCACAGCTAACCAGTCTGGAGGCATCACCCATGGCTGATGGCTACATCCCATCCTCGCAGTGAAAGCTAATGCTCACGCACTCTGTCACAGTACGGCCAATCACCGGTTGGTTCCCTCCCCTACTGGAATAGAATCCCTCTTTTGCGTCTGTCACCAACGCCCAGCAGGTTACAGGTTTGAAGCACGTCACAGTCATTCATTACCGGAATCCTACTCAGAACACCACAGACAAGGTTGGACTTTCCGGATTCCCAGGATCCTACTCGGAACACCACAGACAAGGTTGGACTTTCCGGATCCTCATAAATGCCGCCATCCATCTAGCTTATACCACGAAGATTCTGTTGGGGAATCTAAGAGATACACATTCAAGCTTGTGTTGCATGTAGAACGGAAGTGGTTGTCAATCACGCGCGTTCATAAGTGAGAATAATAATGAGGGTTATCTAACTCATCACATTCATCATGTTCTTGGGTGCGAATGAATATCTTGAAATAAGAATAAGAGAGATTTGAATAAAAGAAAATAGGATTGCATTAATACTTGAGGTACAGCAGAGCTCCACACCCTTAATCTATGGTGTGCAGAAACTCCACCGTTGAAAATACATAAGCAAAAGAGGTTCAGGCATGGCCGAACGGCCAGCCCCCTAAAACGTGATCAATGATCTCCTAAGATGAAGAATAAAACAAAACTGAGACCAAAGATGTCTAATACAATAGATAAGTGTCCTATATATACTAGACTAGCTACTAGGGTTTACATGAGTAAGTAATTGATGCATAAATCCACTTCCGGGGCCCACTTGGTGTGTGCTTGGGCTGAGCTTGATCAATCCACGAGCTAAGGCATTTCTTGGCGTTGAACTCTGAGTTATGACGTGTTTTGGGCGTTCAACTCCGGATCATGACGTTTTTCTGGCGTTTAACTCCAGACAGCAGCATGAACTTGGCGTTTAACGCCAAGTTACGTCGTCATTCTTCGAATAAAGCATGGACTATTATATATTGCTGGAAAGCCCTGGATGTCTACTTTCCAAAGCCGTTGAGAGCGCGCCAATTGGAGTTCTGTAGCTCCAGAAAATCCATTTCGAGTGCAGGGAGGTCAGAATCCAACAGCATCAGCAGTCCTTTTGTCAGCCTTTTTCAGAGTTTTGCTCAAATCCCTCAATTTCAGTCAGAATTTACCTGAAATCACAGAAAAACACACAAACTCATAGTAAAGTCCAGAAATGTGAATTTAACATAAAAACTAAAGAAAACATCCCTAAAAGTAGCTTGAACTTACTAAAAACTATATAAAAACAATGCCAAAAAGCGTATAAATTATCCGCTCATCAGGCCGCATAGCTCACGCGTTCTCGCGAAAGAGGAAAAATTGCAGTGACGCGGCCACATGGCTCACATGACCGCGCGGAATGGAAAAGCACAAGTGACGCGGAGGCATGGATGACGCGAACGTGTGGCAGGGAAAAACGTGAATGACGCGTCCGCATGGATGACGCGATCGCTTGACGTGCACGATCTGCATAATCTGCAGATTCTGCTAGGGGCAATTTTGGGCCCTGTTTTGACCCAGTTTTCGGCCCAGAACAGCAGACTAGAGCCAGAGAACATGCAGAAACCAGAGACAACATTCATTCTACACAGTTTTAGTTTTAGATCTTGTTTTTACTCCTCTTCTAGGTTTTTCTCTCTACACATTGATAGTTTTTAGGATTTTATTTTTCTATCACTTTTTGCATTGCGATATTGAGAAGAGTTATTACCTCATCAAGACTTCGTCATTCTAGTTCGTTTTCTTTACTTGGCTTTACTCTTCCATGTCCTTTGCTTTGTTAATTTTACCATTGGAATATTATTAGGATTTATTTAATACAAGGATTACTTTTATTTTTATTTGATTATTTTGATTTTTATTTACAATGTATTTCTTTAATTACTTTTCATATGTTATGAACTTTACATTCACAATGAGCGAGTAGTTCCCTAACTTGATGGGGAGTTGATTGAAAGGAACCAATTGAGTTGGAAGGCTTGAAAGAAAGATTGTAATTGGGTTATTGTTGGCTTGCCCTCCGGTCACTAATACCAATCCCTTTTTAATTAAGTGGGTTGCAACTTGTGAACGGGCATAGCATCCCAACTTGTTTGACTTTCCCTTACCTAGTAAGAGATAACTAAACAGGATAACCTTTTATTATCAATTAATCTAGAGAGTAATCCAACAACAGCGGGACTTCCAACTAATCAACTTCCAGTCAAGGCTTTTATTTACATTATTCGAATTCTCCAATTTTATTTCCTGTTTACTCAACTCAAACCTTTTTGAAAACATCTGATTAATAAAATAGCACACTTTTCTCCAACTCGTTGGGACACGACCTGGGATTCATACTCCCAGTATTTTAGTTTTAAATTTCTGTGACACCTTTCTAAATTGATAAGTGGAATTCTGGTGAGTTAAGAACTATACTTGCAATGCATATATTTTAATATTTTTAATTCACTAATTTCCACCGCATCAATTTTTGGCGCCGTTGCCGGGGAGTTGCAACAGTGTGTTAATTTATTGATTGGTATTTATTTTTATTGCAATTTTTTTTCTTTTCATTCTATCACTATGAACTGTACGTTTCTTTCGTTAAATGACGCGTTCACTTCCTGATCCAAGCTTGCCAGCATTTGACCCTGAGATTGAAAGAACTCTTTCACATATAAGGCAAGCTCGGCATAGGCGACTCCTCTTTAAGGACGAACCTGAACCGTCATCTAAGGAAGAAATAAACCCCCTTTCTACTGATCCAGTTCATTTACGTGCAGGTGACATGGTAGCGCCCAGAAGAGTCACTATCCAGGAGGAAGGAGCCCCTGATTTTACGCTCCAACCATTCCAGGCACACCACCCAGCAGTAGCTGTAGATTTTGAAATAAAGTCTTCACTACTCAACTTGATGCCTAAATTTCATGGCTTACCTGCTCAAGAGCCTATCAAGCATCTTAGGAATTTCCAGACCGCTTGTTCTACTGTTAAGCATGATGGCGCTGATGAAATCTCTATTCTATTGAAAGCCTTCCCGTTTTCTCTGGAGGGAAAAGCAAGAGAGTGGTACTACACTCAACCTAGAGCAATTGTTTCCAACTGGGATGCACTTAGGATAGAGTTTCTGGATAAATTCTTTCCAGCTAAAGTTGCCGATAAGCTGAGGAAGGACATGTCTATGATCGTTCAAGATGAATCTGAGACCCTCTATGAATACTTGGAACGCTTCAATACTCTTCGAAACGCATGTCCCCATCATATGATTGACAAGATAGTTTTGCTCGGTTACTTTACACAGGGTTTGAAATCTCAAGATAGGACCACACTGGAAGGTGCTTGCAATGGTTATATGAAAAAGTACAAGACTACGGACGAAGCATCGCAATTAATCAGAGACTTAGCTGACTCTACTAGGAATCATAGGCAGAGACAAAGTCGGTCAAGAGCTGTTGCGGAGGTATCCACTAATATAGAGACTATTGCTATAGCCCAGAGTCTATGTGAAATGACTAACTTGCTGAAGCAGATGCAACTGAATCAACAACAACCTCAGCAAGTTCAGCCTTCTCCACCACAGCACAGCCAGCAATTAGTTCCACAAAGAGTGTGCCGAATCTGTGCAGATTACAGTCACTATACCGATGAGTGTTCGCAGCTCTAACCAGAAGACAACACTGTAGCAGCAACTCACAACTTTCATGACCGCCTCAATTAAGGGTACAATCAAGGTGGCAACTATAACCAAGGATGGCAGGATAACTCTAACCAAGGCTGGAAAGACAATTCTAACCAGGGTTGGAGGGACAATTCTAACAGAGGAGGCAGAGATAACAATGGAAATCAGAGGTGGAATAACAATAACAATTTCAGGCAGCAGAATCAGACTCAGTCCTACAGAGCACTTCATTTAAGACAACCTCAAGCCTCTCAGCAGACTTCTCAGACCACTTGCCCCTCTTCATCTCCTAATGATGAATTACTACAAGCCATTGATCGGAGACAACAGGCTATGGAGAATAATATTAATGCAACTATGAATGTTTTGACTTCTGCTTTACAAACTCTTGTCTCACAGATTGGATCAATAAACAACTCCAACAACCAGTCTTCAAGCTCTGGTGGACTCCCCTCTCAACCATTACCCAACCCAAAGGGTGGTATTAATGCCATCACCCTAAGGTCTGGAACCACACTACAGGAGAGAAATTAGGAGGAGCCAAGCCCACCAAAACACGCCTCAGCTGAAGAGGTAGTAGAATTAGAAGATGTTGAAGAGAAAGAGGACATACAGGACATAGCTGAGAAAGAAGAAGCTCAACCACAGGAGGAAGCACCAAAAGGCGCAGACACTGCAGAAAACACCACTCCCATTCCATTTCCACAACTTGCAAGGAAGCCCAGGAAGCAGTTGGAACCTGACCCCAAAATGGTAGAAATCTTCAAAAAGGTTGAGGTAACTGTTCCCCTTTTTGATGTCATTCAACAGGTACCTAAATATGCAAAGTTTCTAAAAGATTTATGTATACATAAAGACAAAATTAATGAATTAGAAACTATTCCTTTAGGAAGTTCTATATATGCTTTAATGGTTACCTAAAAAATGTAGTGACCCTGGTCCTTGTATAGTTAGTTGTACTATTAGTGGTGTAGTAATTTATGATTGCATGTGTGATTTAAGAGCATGTGTTAGTATAATGCCTTTATCTGTATATGATGTTTTAAGGCTCCCTCCCTTAAAAAGGCCGGCAGCTCATTTTGTGTTGGCAGATAAAAGCATTATTACAGTAGCTGGAGTTGCTGAAGATGTTTTGGTGAACATTAAAGGGCTCACATTTTCCACTGATTTCTATATCTTGGAGATGCCCAATAATGACTCAGATAAGCCATCATCAATCCTACTTGGCAGACCATTCCTGAAGACATCAAGATTCAAATTAGATGCTTTTTCAGGAACATATTCTTTTGAAATAGATGGCCGAATGGTAATCTTCAATATGAATGGAGTCACAAACAACCCTCCAGAAGATCATTCTATCTTCCAGTGTGATATCATAGATGAAACTGTAGCTGAAATTCACCAGGAAGAGTTGGAAGAAAGGTACACATAACAAAGTCCAAGTGTGGGGACTCTATTAACTGACAATAAGGATACTTTGGCATTTTCACAAGCTCCAGACAATCCAGAGCCTGCCCATGACCAAAAGATAGAGTTAAAACCTCTCCCTCCACATCTCAAATATGCTTATCTTAAAGATGAGCAGAGGTTTCCAGTTATCCATGCACAGGACCTCACTCCTAAACAGGAAGAGCAGTTACTTAATGTGCTGAGAAAGCACAAGAAAGTAATTGGGTGGAGTTTGGCAGATATAGTAGGCATCAACCCTCAAGTATGTGAGCACAGAATATTTTTAGAGGAAGGAGCAAGACCTGTCCGCCAACCCCAAAGAAGACTGAATCCCACTATTTTGGAAGTTGTCAAAAAGGAAGTGACCAGACTATTGGCAGCAGGTATCATTTATCCCATTTCAGACAGTGAATGGGTTAGCCCAGTACAAGTGGTGCCCAAGAAGTCTGGAGTCACCACAATGAAGAATGAGCATGGAGAGCTCATAGCAACCAGAGTACAGAACGCTTGGAGAGTCTGCATTGATTACAGGCGTCTCAACCAAGCCACCCGTAAGGATCACTACCCACTTCCATTCATTGATCAAATACTGGATCGCCTGTCAGGTAAATCACATTATTGCTTTTTAGATGGTTACATAGGTTATTTCCAGATTCATATAGCTCCTAAGGATCAGGAAAAGACTACTTTTACATGTCCTTTTGGGACTTATGCTTACAAGAGAATGCCCTTTGGCTTGTGCAATGCACCAGTTACTTTCCAGAGGTGCATGATGAGTCTTTTCTCTGATCTTATTGAGGACTGTATAGAGGCTTTTATGGATGATTTTAGTGTTTATGGTGATTCTTTTAGCCTTTGCTTAGATGGATTATCTAGAGTATTAGATAGATGTGTCAGTACAAACCTTGTATTAAATTTCAAAAAATGTCACTTTATGGTAAAACAAGGGATTATATTAGGACATGTTGTATCTAATACTGGCATTTCTGTAGACCCAGCAAAGGTGAATGTTATTTCTAGTTTACCTTACCCCTCCTCTGTGAGGGAAGTCCGTTTGTTCCTTGGCCATGCAGGTTTTTACAGGAGATTTATTAAGGACTTTAGTAAGGTAGCACTTCCCTTATCTAGATTACTGCAGAAGGATATTGAGTTCGAGTTCAGTGAGGATTGTAAACAAGCGTTTGATAAGCTGAAGACCGACCTGACTCAAGCTCCAATTGTGCGAGGACCAGACTGGAGCCAGCCGTTTGAAATCATGTGCGATGCTTCCAACCATGCAGTAGGAGCAGCGCTGGCTCAGCGTGAAGGTAAGGATCATTTTGTTATTGCTTATGCGTCTAAGACTTTAGATGCTGCCCAGTCCAATTATACTACTACTGAGAAAGAGCTTCTTGCTATTGTTTTTGCTTTGGATAAATTCCGAGCTTATTTACTTGGTACTAGAGTAGTAGTGTATTCAGACCATGCAGCTTTAAAGTATCTATTAGCTAAAAAGGAGTTCAAACCAAGGCTCATACGTTGGATACTGCTATTACAAGAATTTGATTTAGAAATAAAGGATAGGAGTGGTAACCAGAATCTAGTGGCAGACCACTTGAGTCACCTTGAGCACATTAAGGATGATTCTACTCCTGTAGATGATAATTTCCCACTGGATAATGGTGGACGAAATTGTGATTCATACTCTTTATTGTTGTATGGAATTAATTCCCCGATAATGGCTCCAAAAACTTGGTGCTCAATATCATGGTGTCTAAAATTTAATTCACAACTTCGCACAACTAACCAACAAGTGCACTGGGTCGTCCAAGTAATACCTTACGTGAGTAAGGGTCGATCCCACGGAGATTGTTGGTATGAAGCAAGCTATGGTCATCCTGTAAATCTCAGTCAGGCGGATAATAATTGGTTATGGGAAATATAAAGAGATACTTGCTTAAATAATAAAGGATAGAAATACTTATGTAAATTAATGATAGGAATTTGAGATAAGCGTATGGAGATGCTTGTCCCTGTTGAATCTCTGCTTTCCTACTGCTTTCAACCAATCCTTCTTACTCCTTTCCATGGCAAGCTGTATGTAGGGCATCACCGTTGTTAATGGCTACATCACATTCTCTCAGTGAAAATGGTCCAAATGCTCTGTCACAGCACGGCTAATCATCTGTCGATTCTCAACCAGGCTGGAATAGAATCCCGTGATTCTTTTGCGTCTGTCACTAACGCCCAGCCTTCAGGAGTTTGAAGCTCGTCACAGTCATTCAATCCCGGAATCCTACTCAGAATACCACAGACAAGGTTAGACTTTCCGGATTCCTATGAATGCCGCCATCAATTCTAGCTTATACCACGAAGATTCTGATAAAGGAATCCAAGAGATATGCGCCGGTCTAAGGTAGAACGGAAGTGGTTGTCAATCACGCGAGTTCATAGGTGAGAATGATAATGAGTGTCACGGATCATCACATTCATCAAGTTGAAGTGCAACGAATATCTTAGAACAGAAATAAATCGAATTGGGTAGAAAATAATAGTAATTGCATTGAAACTTGAGGTACAGCAGAGCTCCACACCCTTAATCTATGGTGTGTAGAAACTCCACACCCTTGAAAGGTTCAGGCATGGCCGAATGGCCAGCTCCCATGAAGGTCTAAGGACTAGGCGTCCAAAGATGTCTAATACAATAGTAAACTATCCTATTTATACTAGACTAGCTACTAGGGTTTACAAGAGTAAGTAATTGATGCATAAATCCACTTCCAGGGCCCACTTGGTGTATGTTTGGGCTGAGTTTGATCTATCCACGAGCTGAGGCTTCTTTTGGAGTTGAACGCCAAGTTGTAACGTGTTTTGGGCGTTCAACTTCGGTTCGTGACGTGTTTCTGGCGCTTGACTCCAGACAACAACATGGAACTGGCGTTGAGCGCCAGTTCACGTCGTCAATTCTCGAACAAGGTATGGACTATTATATATTGCTGAAAAGCTCTGGATGTCTACTTTCCAACGCCGTTGAGAGCGCGCCATTTGGAGTTCTGTAGCTCCAGAAAATTTATTTTGAGTGCAGGGAGGTCATATTCCAACAACATCAGCAGTCCTTTGTCAGCCTCCTATCAGAGTTTTGCTCAGATCCCTCAATTTCAGCCAAAAAATACCTAAAATCCTAGAAAAACACACAAACTCATAGTAAAGTCTAGAAATGTGAATTTAGCATAAAAACTAATGAAAACATCCCTAAAAGTAACTAGATCATACTAAAAACTACCTAAAAACAATGCCAAAAAGCGTATAAATTATCCGCTCATCAGATAACCTGCAAGCAGTATCTGAAGTAGCCCCATGGTACGCACCTGTAGCTAATTATCTAGTTAGCTGCACATTTCCTCCACACTTTTCTAAGCATAAAAGGGACAAGCTGAAAAGTGAGTCTAAATATTATATATGGGATGACCCATATTTGTGGAGATGTGGCACTAATCAGGTAATTAGACGTTGTGTGCCTCAATCAGAATTCCAATCCATTTTAGAGGCTTGCCACTCATCTGAGAGTGGAGGACATTTTGGCCCTCAAAGAACAGCTAGAAAGATCTTAGACTATGGATTCTGGTGGCCTACTCTTTTTAGAGACGCTGTTGAGTTTTGTAAATTTTGTTCCCCATGCCAAAAATTTGGTAATATATCCAGGAGGGATGAGATGCCTCAATAAATTATGCTTTTTTGTGAAATTTTTGATGTTTGGGGCATTGAATTCATGGGTCCGTTCCCAAATTCTAATGGTCATTTTTATATATTGTTAGCTGTGGATTATGTTTCCAAATGGGTGGAAGCAATTCCTACCCACACTGATGATGCTAACATTGTTGTTTCCTTTTTGAGAAACCATATTATTTGCCGCTTTGGATCACCACGAGCAATCGTGAGCGATCAAGGCACCCATTTTTGTAACAGGAGACTCACAGGATTAATGAAGAAGCATGGGATAATTCATAAGGTTGCAACAGCATACCATCCTCAAACCAATGGGCAAGCCGATGTGTCAAATAGAGAGATAAAGCGTATCTTGCAGAAGATAGTCAAACCTCATAGAAAAGACTGGAGCACCAGGCTACAAGATGCACTATGGGCACACAAGACAGCATATAAAACTCCCATTGGGATGAGTCCTTTCTGCTTAGTTTATGGAAAAGCTTGTCATCTCCTAGTTGAAGTAGAGCATAGAGCCTTTTGGACAGTTAAGGAGTGAAACATGGGATTTGAGGAAGCCGGAGCTAAAAGAAAGTTGCAACTGCAAGAACTGGAGAGCCTTCGCCTAGAAGCTTATGAGAACTCACGAATATACAAGGAGAAGATGAAGGCTGTACATGATCAGCACATCAAGAAAAAGGAGTTCGAGCCTGGGGATTTAGTCCTCCTTTACAAATCTCGACTGAGGCTCATGCCAGGCAAGTTGAGATCAAGATGGGAAGGTCCATACAGAGTAGAGAAGGCCGAACCATACGGAGTTTATCACCTCAGCCACCCTTCAAGCTCTGAACTTATCAAAGTTAATGGACAACGTCTGAAGCTGTACCATGGCGAGAAGATACAGAAAAACAAGGAACTTGAGATCTTCCTCTTGGAAGATCCCCACATGCCAGAAGATTGAGCTAGTGGAGCGTCCAACTTACAGATGTTAAAGCAAAGTGCTAGGTGGGAGACAACCCACCATGGTATGATCGTTCTTTTCTTTCTACCTTTAGTTTTTCCTAGTCAATAATTCTTCTCTTTATCAGTACCTTCATGCATTTGCACTTGCATACTTTTATAAAAAAAATGGAGGTCAGGCGACGCGATCGCATCAGCGACACGTCCGCGTCGACAAGAGAGGTGAGAAAAATAAAAAATGAACAGAGAGTTTCCCTGGAGCATGGCTGGAGGCGTGCCCGTGGCACAAATCATCCCACCCGACCACGTCATTGACGCGTCTGCGTCACATGGGATTCATGGCCTCCCACGCGACCGCGTGCCCCACGCGGCCGCGTGTCCGATGTAAAAGGGGTGCACAATGAAATATTGCACGAGAGTGGTGCTGGATTGTGCTGGACGTACCATCCCTATCACGCGACCGCGTCGCTGACGCGACCGCGTCGCTGACGCGACCGCGTCGCTGACGCGTCCGCGTCATCCCTTCTGAAGCCCACTCACGCGATCGCATGTCCCATGCGATCGCGTCACCCCAAATTTGGAAAATATATCAATTAGAACAGAGAGTTGTGCGGGTGCGAGGCTGTACTCGCGCCAGAAGCATCACACAAGTCACGCGACCGCGTGACCGACGCGACCGCGTCAACTGAATTGGAACGCAATCACGCGAACGTATGCCCCACGCGGCCGCGTCGCTTGCGCCGCACAGCTCAACCAAAACTTCCAAAATATCTTATCTTTCTCTCCTCCAAATCCTAATTTTTCTTTTCCCTCCTTATTTCTTCCTTCTCCCTTCTTCCTTCTATCTCACCTTTTACTCTCTCTTTCTCTCACCTCCATTAACAAGGTTTTATTTTCTTCTTCCCTCCTTCCTTTTCTATCATTCTTCTTATTTTATATGTTATTTTCTTTTTTTTTCTTTTTCTATTCTTTATCCATATTTTCCTTCTTCTTCTTTCCTTTTTACATGGTGCTAGAAATTTATTTGAGTCATTATTCCTCATTATATGCTTGTGGATTGTTGCAAATTATTTGGCAATTATATATTATTTTCTTTAAAGGGTTGCTTGCATGTACACTTTAATACTTTCTATACCTTATTTACCATGCATGCTATGTGTTTGTGAAAAAGCCCATATGGGATTATGCACTTCTCTATTATACTTCCTACTATTCAAAGCATGTTTTTCACAAATTTCCTTTACTATTTTATTAATTAAATTTAATTTCCAATACAAACATGTTAGTTTGATACGAAGTGATGCTTGATCTATGCTACTCATGCCCTTGCCGGCATGCCAATAATCATCTTGCATCTACTTACCATTTTATGCACCTATCCTATTTCCTATAATGATCTTTTCACATGTTGTCATGACCATGTGTTTATTTCATTCATCTTTACTGTGCACTATTTATAACTCACTCCATCTCCTTCCTTGCTTTAATTCTTTGGATCTAACATACTTTCTCTTCCCTTTTTCAGAATGGCCACCAAGAAAGGCAAGAGAAAGCTACCCCTAAACCCATAGCAAGGAAAGGAACGAAGAGAGCATTAGTGATAGAACCTTCTTCAACTGCAGTTGGTGGACGGAATTGTGATCCTCAAAGTTGGTCTCTTTGTATTTGTATAAAATTTAAATATTGGCTCTATCAAAAATACCCCAAAGAGATCATGGTATGATGAATTGGGATCTTAATAATCCCTGGTAATGGCACGTGTGATCACAACTCCGTTCAACTTTACCAGCAAGTGTACTGGGTCATCCAAGTAATACCTTACGTGAGTAAGGGTCGATCCCACAGAGATTGTTGGTATGAAGCAAGCTATGGTCACTGGTGCACGAAATTGCAATCACACTTTTGCAATCCCGCACAACTGACCAGCAAGTGCACTGGGTCGTCCAAGTAATACCTTGCGTGAGCAAGGGTCGATCCCACGGAGATTGTCGGCTTGAAGCAAGCTATGGTTATCTTGTAAATCTTAGTCAGGATATCAGAAATTATCAGGATTGATTGTAAAAAGCAAAAGAACATGAAATTGTTACTTGTTTTGCAGTAATGGAGAATAGGCTGAGGTTTGGAGATGCTCCATCTTTTGAATCTCTGCTTTCCTACTGTCTTCTTCATCAAACACGCAAGGCTCCTTCCATGGCAAGCTGTATGTAGGGTTTCACCGTTGTCAATGGCTACCTCCCATCCTCTCATTGGAAATGTTCAACGCACCCTGTCACAGCACGGCTATCCATCTGTCGGTTCTCAATCAGGCCGGAATAGAATCCAGTGATTCTTTTGCGTCTGTCACTAACGCCCCGCCTTCAGGAGTTTGAAGCACGTCACAGTCATTCAGTCATTGAATCCTACTCAGAATACCACAGACAAGGTTTAGACCTTCCGGATTCTCTTGAATGCCGCCATCAGTTCTAGCTTATACCACGAAGATTCCGATTAAAGAATCCAAGAGATAACTACTCAATCTAAGGTAGAACGGAGGTGGTTGTCAAGCACACGTTCATAGTTGAGAATGATGATGATTGTCACGGATCATCACATTCATCCGGATTAAGAACAAGTATTATCTTGGAATGGAAGCAAGCATGATTGAATAAGAAACAGTAGTAATTGCATTAATCCATCAAGACACAGCAGAGCTCCTCACCCCCAACCATGGGGTTTAGAGACTCATGCCGTGGAATGTACACAAAGAAGCGTGTAAAAATGTCATGAGGTCATAAGGTGCAGATACAATGTCAAAAGGTCCTATTAATAGTAAACTAGTAACCTAAGGTTTACAGAAATGAGTAAATGACAGAAAAATCCACTTCCGGGCCCACTTGGTGTGTGCTTGGGCTGAGCAATGAAGTAATTTCGTGTAGAGACCTTTTCTGGAGTTAAACGCCAGCTTTCATGCCAGTTTGGGCGTTTAACTCCAAGTTTTATGCCAGTTCCGGCGTTTAACGCTGGGATTTCTGAGGCCGGATTGCTACGCCGGTTTGGGCCATCAAATCTTGGGCAAAGTAAGGACTATCATATATTGCTGGAAAGCCCAGGATGTCTACTTTCCAATGCCGTTGAGAGCGCGCCAATTGGGCTTCTGTAGCTCCAGAAAATCCACTTCGAGTGCAGGGAGGTCAGAATCCAACAGCATCAGCAGTCCTTTTTGGTCTCCGGATCAGATTTTTGCTCAGAACCTTCAATTTCAGTCAGAAAATACCTGAAATCACAGAAAAACACACAAACTCATAGTAAAGTCCAGAAAAGTGAATTTTAACTAAAAACTAATAAAAATATACTAAAAACTAACTAAATCATACTAAAAACATACTAAAAACAATGCCAAAAAGCGTACAAATTATCCGCTCATCACAACACCAAACTTAAATTGTTGCTTGTCCCCAAGCAACTGAAAATAAAAATAGGATAAAAAGAAGAGAATATACTATAGACTCCAAAATATCAAAGAAACATAGTTCCAATTAGATGAGCGGGACTAGTAGCTTTTTGCCTCCGAACAGTTTTGGCATCTCACTCTATCCTTTGAAGTTCAGAATGATTGGCATCTATGAGAACTCAGAACTCAGATAGTGTTATTGATTCTCCTAGTTAAGTGTAATGATTCTTGAACATAGCTAGTGTATGAGTCTTGGCTGTGGCCCAAAGCACTCTGTCTTCCAGTATTACCACCGGATACATACATGCCACAGACACATAATTGGGTGAACCTTTTTAGATTGTGACTCAGCTTTGCTAAAGTCCCCAATTAGAGGTGTCCAGGGTTCTTAAGCACACTCTTTTTGCTTTGGTTCACAACTTTATTTATTTCTTTTTCTTTTTCTTTTTCTTTCTTTTTTTTTCGAAATTTTTTTTTTCACTGCTTTTTCTTGCTTCAAGAATTAATTTTGATGATTTTTCAGATCCTCAATAACAGTTCTCTTTCTCCTCATTCTTTCAAGAGCCAACACTTTTAACATTCTTAAAACAACAAATTCAAAAGACATATGCACTGTTCAAGCATTCATTCAGAAAACAAAAAGTATTGTCACCACATCAAGCTAATTCAACTAGTTTCAAGGATAAATTTCGAAATCCTGTACTTCTTGTTCTTTTGTGATTAAAGCATTTTTCATTTAAGAGAGGTGATGGATTCATAGGACATTCATAACTTTAAGGCATAAATTTTATTAATTATGAACTAAGAACAAGACTCAAATATAGATATAAGATGAGACTAAAAATAAAAATAGAAAACAAAAGAAAAACGCAAAAATAGGCTCCTAATGATAGAGGTTTTCACAGAGTTAGGACTCAACAACCTTGATTTTGAGAAGTGGATGCTCCCTCAGCTTGAGAGGAGAGCTTTTGGCGCTTCATCTCTTGGATTTCACGCCCCTGCTTCTCTTGTTCCTTCAGCAATTTGCAGAGCATGCAGTTCTGATTCTGCTGTTCTTCCTTAAGTTGCTCCATAGTCTCTTGCAACTTGGTGATAGATGCTTCCAGGCTGGCCCAGTAGCCAATTTCAGGAAATTCAGGGAGGAACTCATGCGCCCTCCTTTTGATAGAGTTGTCTTGCACTTGTCCTTCCATTGACTTCTTGGTGATTGGGTGTTCAATGGGTATGAATTCATCTACCCCCATCTTCACCCCAGCCTCTTTACAGAGCAAGGAAATCAAGCTTGGGTAAGCCAGTTTGGCTTCAGTGGAATTTTTATTTGCAATTGTGTAAATCTCACAAGCAATCACATGATGGACCTCCACTTCTTTTCCAAGCATAATGCAATGAATCATCACTGCTCTCTTGATGGTGACCTCAGAACGGTTGCTAGTGGGCAATATGGAGCGCCCAATGAAGTCTAGCCAACCTCTTGCAATTGGCTTGAGGTCTCCCCTCTTGAGTTGGTTTGGGACACCCTTTGAATTGGTTATCCATTTAGTCCCAGGGAGACATATGTCTTCTAGAACTTGATCCAACCCCTTATCTACTCTCACCATCCTCCTATTAAAGGAGTCAGGATCATCTTGCAGTTGAGGCAATTTAAAGATTTCTCTTATTTTGTCCAGATAGAAGTACATAACTTTCCCTCTGACTATGGTTCTGTAGGTATGGTAAGCGGTTCCAGTCATTCTCTGCTTATCTGTCAGCCACAGATTTGAGTAGAATTCCTGAACCATGTTCCTTCCAACCTTTGTCTCAGGATTGGTTAGAACTTCCCATCCTCTGTTTCGAATTTGCTCTTGGATCCCCGGATATTCATCTTCTTTCAGATCAAATTTAACTTCCGGGATCACTGACCTCAGACCCATTATTTTGTGATAATGGTCTTCATGTTCCTTGGTTAAGAACTTCTCTTGATTCCAAAGATTCTTTGGATTATTCTCTTTCTTGCCTCTTAAATTGGTTTGTTTTCCCTTAGGAGCCATGATATTGATGAATCTTGGCTTAGTGATCACGGAAAAGCACACCAAACTTAGAGGTTTGCTTGTCCTCAAGCAAAAGAAAAGAGATAAGAGAGGGGGAGGAAGAGGAAATTCGAATGGTGTGGTTAGAAGAGGGGGAACAAACGTGTATTTATAAGGTGGGGAGGGGAGTTTTCGAAAAAAAAGAATTTGAAAGGAGATTTGAGAAGATATGAAAAGAAATTGAGAAAAGGGTGAAATTTTTGAACAATGTTTGTAATTGATTTGAAATAAATTTGAAAAATGGTTTTGATTTTTGAAGATTTGAAAGTGAATGATGAATGATTGAAGTGTGATTTTGTAGAAAAGTGTGGGTAAGAAAAGGAAAGTTTGAAAAAATTTGATTTGAAAACAAAATTGTGGTCCCCCCCACCTTGCTGGCGTTAAACGCCCAGAATGGCACCCATTCTGGCGTTTAACGCCCATTTGTTGCCCCTTTTGGGCGTTTAACGCCCAGCCAGGTGCCCTGGCTGGCGTTAAACGCCAGAAATCCTTTGTCAATGGGCGTTTTTTCAAAACGCCCAGGATGCTGCACACCTGGCGTTAAACGCCCAGGATGCTGCACACCTGGCGTTAAACGCCCAGGATGCTGCACACCTGGCGTTTTTTCGCCAGTAAGCTCATTTTCTCTGCTTTTTGAGCTGAATCCTTCTGTAACTCTGTGAATTCCTTCATTTTTGATGCTTGCCTCTGTAAGAACTAATCATACAACTTCCTAATGACTGGGTTGCCTCCCAGCAAGCGCTTCTTTACTGTCTTTAGCTGGACTTTCACTGAGAATCACTCGAGTCTCAGTTTTGAGCATTCCTGCTCAAAATTTCCTTCAAGATAATGCTTGATTCTCTGTCCATTTACAATGAACTTTTTGTCAGAATCAATATCCTGAAGCTCGACATACCCATATGGTGAGACTCCTGTAATCACATATGGACCCCTCCATCGGGATTTGAGTTTTCCTGGAAACAATTTGAGCCTAGAGTTGAAGAGCAGAACTTTTTGTCCTGGCTCAAAGACTCTGGTTGACAACTTCTTGTCATGCCATTTCTTTGCCTTTTCCTTATAAATTTTTGCATTTTCAAAGGCATTGAGTCTGAACTCCTCTAGCTCATTTAGCTGGAGCAATCTTTTTTCACCAGCTAACTGTGCATCCATGTTTAGGAATCTGGTTGCCCAGTAGGCTTTATGTTCCAGTTCCACAGGCAAATGACAGGCCTTCCCATACACCAGTTGGTATGGAGAGGTTCCTATAGGAGTCTTGAATGCTGTTCTGTATGCCCACAGAGCATCATCCAAGCTCTTTGCCCAATCCTTTCTTCGGGCTATCACAGTCCGTTCTAGGATTCTTTTTAGCTCTCTGTTAGAGACTTCAGCTTGCCCATTTGTCTGTGGATGATACGGAGTTGCCACTTTATGGCTGATTCCATATCTAACCATAGCAGAGTATAGCTGTTTATTGCAGAAATGAGTGCCCCCATCACTGATTAGCACTCTGGGGACGCCAAACCTGCTGAAAATGTTTTTCTGGAGGAATTTCAGTACAGTCTTGGTATCATTAGTGGGTGTAGCAATTGCTTCTACCCACTTAGATACATAGTCTACTGCCACCAGAATGTAAGTGTTTGAGTATGATGGTGGGAATGGCCCCATGAAGTCAATTCTCCATACATCAAACAATTCTATCTCCAATATCCCTTGTTGAGGCATGGCATATCCGTGAGGCAGGTTACCAGCTCTTTGGCAACTGTCACAGTTACGCACAAACTCTCGGGAATCTTTATAGAGAGTAGGCCAGTAGAAGCCGCACTGGAGAACTTTAGTGGCTGTTCGCTCACTTCCAAAATGTCCTCCATACTGTGATCCATGGCAGTGCCATAGGATCCTTCGTGCTTCTTCTCTGGGTACACATCTGCGGATCACTCCGTCAGCACATCTCTTAAAGAGATATGGTTCATCCCAGAGGTAGTACTTGGCATCTGAAATTAATTTCTTTCTTTGCACTCTGCTGTACTCCTTGGGTATGAACCTCACAGCTTTATAGTTTGCAATATCTGCAAACCATGGAGCCTCCTGAATGGCAAAGAGTTGCTCATCTGGGAAAGTCTCAGAGATCTCAGTAGAAGAGAGGGACGCCCCAGCTACTGGTTCTATTCGGGACAGATGATCAGCTACTTGGTTCTCTATCCCTTTTCTGTCTCTTATTTCTATATCAAACTCTTGCAGAAGCAACACCCATCTTATAAGCCTGGGTTTTGAATCCTGCTTTGTGAGTAAGTATTTAAGAGCAGCATGGTCAGTGTACACAATCACCTTTGATCCCACTAGGTAGGATCTAAACTTGTCAATGGCGTAGACCACTGCAAGTAATTCTTTTTCTGTGGTTGTGTAATTCTTCTGTGCATCATTTAGAACACGGCTAGCATAATAAATGACATGCAGAAGTTTGTTATGCCTCTGTCCCAACACTGCACCAATGGCGTGATCACTGGCATCACACATTAATTCAAATTGTAATGCCCAATCTGGTGCAGAGATGACTGGTGCTATGACCAGCTTAGCTTTCAGGGTCTCAAATGCCTGCAGACACTGTGTGTCAAACACAAATGGCGTGTCAGCAACTAACAGGTTACTCAAAGGTTTAGCAATTTTCGAAAAATCCTTGATAAACCTTCTGTAGAATCCTGCATGCCCCAGAAAGCTTCTGATTGCCTTAACATTGGCAGGTGGTGGTAATTTTTCAATTACCTCTACCTTTGCCTTATCCACCTCTATTCCCCTGCTTGAAATTTTGTGCCCAAGGACAATTCCTTCAGTCACCATAAAGTGACATTTCTCCCAGTTTAAAACTAGGTTAGTCTCTTGGCATCTTTTCAGGACAAGTGCTAGGTGATTAAGACATGAGCTAAATGAGTCTCCATATACTGAAAAGTCATCCATGAAGACTTCCAGAAATTTCTCTACCATGTCTGAGAAGATAGAGAGCATGCACCTCTGAAAGGTTGCAGGTGCATTGCACAGACCAAAAGGCATCCTCCTATAGGCAAACACGCCAGAAGGGCAGGTGAATGCTGTTTTCTCTTGGTCCTGAGGATCTACTGCAATTTGGTTGTAGCCTGAATAGCCATCCAAAAAGCAGTAGTAATCATGACCAGCTAGTCTTTCTAGCATTTGGTCTATGAATGGTAAAGGAAAATGATCCTTTCTGGTGGCTGTATTGAGCCTTCTGTAATCAATACACATGCGCCACCCTGTGACTGTCCTTGTAGGAATCAGTTCATTTTTTTTCATTATGGACCACTGTCATGCCTCCCTTTTTGGGAACAACTTGGACAGGGCTCACCCAGGGGCTATCAGAAATAGGATAAATAATCCCAGCCTCTAATAATTTAGTGACCTCTTTCTGCACCACCTCCTTCATGGCTGGGTTTAGCCTCCTCTGTGGTTGGACCACCGGTTTGGCATTATCCTCCAGCAGGATCTTATGCATGCATCTAGCTGGCTAATGCCCTTAAGATCACTTATGGACCACCCAAGAGCTGTCTTGTGTGTCCTCAGCACTTGAATCAGTGCTTCCTCTTCCTGTGAATTTAAAGCAGAGCTTATAATCACTGGAAAAGTGTCACCCTCTCCCAGAAATGCATATTTCAGGGATGGTGGTAGTGGTTTGAGTTCAGGCTTAGGAGGCTTATCCTCTTCCTGAGGAATTTTCGAAAATTCCTTTGCTTCCTCTAGTTCTTCTTGATCAGGTTGAGCATCTTTGAAGATGTCTTCAAGCTCTGATTCTAGGCTTTCAGCCATATTGATCTCTTCTACCAGAGAGTCAATAATGTCAGCGCCCATGCAGTCATTTGGTGTGTCTGGATTCTGCATAGCTTTTACAGCATTCAACTTGAACTCATCCTCATTGACTCTCAAGGTTACTTCCCCCTTTTGTACATCAATGAGAGTTCGTCCAGTTGCTAGGAAAGGTCTTCCTAGAATGAGAGTTGCACTCTTGTGCTCCTCCATTTCCAGCACCACAAAGTCAGTTGGAAAGGCAAATGGCCCAACCTTGACAATCATGTCCTCTATTATGCCTGATGGGTGTTTAATGGAGCCATCAGCAAGTTGGAGGCATATCCTGGTTGGTTTGACTTCTCCAATCAACCCAAGCTTTCTGATAGTGGATGCAGGTATTAGATTGATGCTTGCTCCAAGATCACATAGGGCTATCTTGGTGCAAGTGCCTTCTAATGTGCACGGTATTAGAAAGCTTCCAGGATTTTGATGCTTTTCTGGTAAGCTTTTTAGAATGACTGCACTGCATTCTTCAGTGAGAAACACCTTTTCAGTTTCTCTCCAATCCTTCTTATGGCTTAAAATTTCTTTCATGAATTTAGCATAAGAAGGTATTTGCTCAAGTGCCTCTGCAAACGGAATCTTTATCTCAAGAGTCCTTAGATAGTCTGCAAAGCGGGCAAACTGCTTATCCTGTTCCGCTTTGCGGAGTTTCTGAGGATAAGGCATCTTGGCTTGATATTCTTCAACCTTGGATGCTGCAGGTTTATTCCTTACAGAAGTGGTTGAAGAAGCCTTGTTAGAGGGATAATTATCAGCACTCTCAGGTGTCTGATCTTCCCTTGGCGTTTGAACGCCAGGAAAGGGTGAAGTTTGGGCGTTAAACGCCAACTTCTCTTCCTTTTCTGGCGTTTGAACGCCAGAATTGAGCAAGGAATGGGCGTTTAACGCCAGCTTTCCTTCCCTTTCTGGCGTTTGAACGCCAATGACATTCCTCTCTGGGCTCTTACTGTCCTCAGAGAGATTTTGAACAGTAGTGTGCTTGTCCTCTGTCAATTGTTCCTTGTTTGGCTTTTTGTTCTTTTGAGCAGTGTTATTCAAGGTCTTCCCACTCCTCAATTGAACTGCTTGACATTCCTCTGTTATCTGTTTAGATATTTGCTGTTTTGCTTGATTTAACTGCAATTCTATGCTCTTATTAGCAACTTTAGTTTCATGGAGCATCTCCTTAAATTCTGCTAACTGTTCTGTCATCAGGAGTAGTTGTTGATTAAGCTCATTCATCTGTTCTTGAGGATTAGGATCAGTGACTAATGCCATGACTTCCTTCTTTGGAACGAACTCATTGCTAGAATATAGGTATTGGTTTCTAGCAACAGTGTCTATAAGCTCTTGAGCTTCTTCAATTGTCTTCCTCATGTGTATAGATCCACCAGCTGAGTGGTCTAAAGACATCTGAGCTTTTTCTGTAAGCCCATAGTAGAAAATGTCTAACTGAACCCACTCTGAAAACATTTCAGAGGGACATTTCCTTAGCATACCTCTATACCTCTCCCAGGCATTATAAAGGGATTCATTATCCTCTTGTTTAAAGCCTTGGATGTCCAGCCTTAGCTGTGTCATCCTCTTTGGAGGGTAAAAATGATTCAGGAATTTGTCTGACAACTGTTTCCATGTCTTTATGCTTGCTGTAGGTTGGTTATTTAACCACCTTTTAGCTTGATTTTTTACAGCAAATGGAAACAGTAATAGTCTGTAGACATCCTGATCCACCTCTTTATCATGTACTGTGTCAGCAATTTGTAAAAATTGTGCCAGAAACTCAGTAGGTTCTTCCTGTGGAAGACCGGAATACTAGCAATTTTGCTGCACTATGATAATGAGTTGAGGGTTTAGCTCAAAGCTGCTTGCTTTGATGGGAGGTGTACAGATGCTACTCCCATATGCAGCTGTAATGGGGTTAGCATATGACCCCAGAGTCCTCTTGGATTGATTAATTCCACTTAAGTCCATAATGGACAAAAGGGAAATGATAATGATTGCAAAGAGATGAATTTTGTTTATTTTTATTATTTTTTTTTGAAATATCCGAAAAAATTAAAATGAAATAAAATAAAATAAAATAAAAAAATTCGAAAATCAAAAGGGAAATGAAATCAAAGCAAATTGAGAACTGAATCAATTAGTAAAAGAGAAGATTTTGAAAACAGCAATTAAAAAGATATGATTGAAAAATTTTTATGAAAAAGATTTGATTTTTGATAAGAGGAAAGAGAAAAACACAAAAAGACACCAAACTTAAAATTTTTAGAAATCAAACACTAATTTTTTTCAAAAATTTTTAAAGGAAAAACACAAAGAGGACACCAAACTTAGAATTTTTATGAATCAAAAAGGGACTAAGAATATGCAAAAACGAAAATTTTAAAAGAAAAATAAAAGCATGCAAATGACACCAAACTTAGAATATGAAACTAGACTCAACTAAAAGACTCTAAACCAACAAAAATAGTCCTAATCTAAGCAACAAGATAAGCCGTCAGTTGTCCAAACTCGAACAATCCCCGGCAACGGCGCCAAAAACTTGGTGCACGAAATTGCAATCACACTTTTGCAATCCCGCACAACTGACCAGCAAGTGCACTGGGTCGTCCAAGTAATACCTTGCGTGAGCAAGGGTCGATCCCACGGAGATTGTCGGCTTGAAGCAAGCTATGGTTATCTTGTAAATCTTAGTCAGGATATCAGAAATTATCAGGATTGATTGTAAAAAGCAAAAGAACATGAAATTGTTACTTGTTTTGCAGTAATGGAGAATAGGCTGAGGTTTGGAGATGCTCCATCTTCTGAATCTCTGCTTTCCTACTGTCTTCTTCATCAAACACGCAAGGCTCCTTCCATGGCAAGCTGTATGTAGGGTTTCACCGTTGTCAATGGCTACCTCCCATCCTCTCATTGGAAATGTTCAACGCACCCTGTCACGGCACGGCTATCCATCTGTCGGTTCTCAATCAGGCCGGAATAGAATCCAGTGATTCTTTTGCGTCTGTCACTAACGCCCCGCCTTCAGGAGTTTGAAGCACGTCACAGTCATTCAGTCATTGAATCCTACTCAGAATACCACAGACAAGGTTTAGACCTTCCGGATTCTCTTGAATGCCGCCATCAGTTCTAGCTTATACCACGAAGATTCCGATTAAAGAATCCAAGAGATAACTACTCAATCTAAGGTAGAACGGAGGTGGTTGTCAAGCACACGTTCATAGTTGAGAATGATGATGATTGTCACGAATCATCACATTCATCCGGATTAAGAACAAGTATTATCTTGGAATGGAAGCAAGCATGATTGAATAAGAAACAGTAGTAATTGCATTAATCCATCAAGACACAGCAGAGCTCCTCACCCCCAACCATGGGTTTAGAGACTCATGCCGTGGAATGTACACAAAGAAGCGTGTAAAAATGTCATGAGGTCATAAGGTGCAGATACAATGTCAAAAGGTCCTATTAATAGTAAACTAGTAACCTAAGGTTTACAGAAATGAGTAAATGACAGAAAAATCCACTTCCGGGCCCACTTGGTGTGTGCTTGGGCTGAGCAATGAAGTAATTTCGTGTAGAGACCTTTTCTGGAGTTAAACGCCAGCTTTCATGCCAGGTTGGGCGTTTAACTCCAAGTTTTATGCCAGTTCCGGCGTTTAACGCTGGGATTTCTGAGGCCGGATTGCTACGCCGGTTTGGGCCATCAAATCTTGGGCAAAGTATGGACTATCATATATTGCTGGAAAGCCCAGGATGTCTACTTTCCAATGCCGTTAAGAGCGCGCCAATTGGGCTTCTGTAGCTCCAGAAAATCACTTCGAGTGCAGGGAGGTCAGAATCCAACAGCATCAGCAGTCCTTTTTGGTCTCTGGATCAGATTTTTGCTCAGAACCTTCAATTTCAGTCAGAAAATACCTGAAATCACAGAAAAACACACAAACTCATAGTAAAGTCCAGAAAAGTGAATTTTAACTAAAAACTAATAAAAATATACTAAAAACTAACTAAATCATACTAAAAACATACTAAAAACAATGCCAAAAAGCGTACAAATTATCCGCTCATCAGTCACCTTGTAAATCTCAGTTAGGAAGATTAAATGGTTTATGATAAGTTCAAAAATAAATAATAAATAGAAAATAAAATATTAAATAGTTACTCATATAATTCCATGGTGGGAATTTCAGATAGGCATATGGAGATGCTGTGCTCCTCTCGAATCTCTACTTTCTTATTACATTCATCCAATCCTTCTTACTCCTTTCCATGGCAAGCTGTATGTAGGGCATCACCGTTGTCAATGGCTACATCTCATCCTCTCAGTGAAAATGGTCCTATGCTCTATCACAGCACGGCTAATCATCTGTCGGTTCTATATCAGGTTGGAATAGAATCCCTTGATTCTTTTGCATCTGTCACTAACGCCCAGCCTTCAATAGTTTGAAGCTCATCACAGTTATTCAATCCCAGAATCCTACTCGGAATACCATAGACAAGGTTAGACTTTCCGGATTTCCGGAATCCTACTCAGAATACCACAGACAAGGTTAGACTTTCCGGATTCCCATGAATGCCGCCATCTATCTAGCTTATACCACGAAGATTCTGTTGGGGAATCTAAGAGATATGCGCCCGGCCTAAAGTAGAACGGAAGTGGTTGTCAGTCACGCGCGTTCATAGGTGAGAATGATGATGAGTGTCACGGATCATCACATTCATCAAGTTGAAGTGCAACGTATATTTTGGAATAAGAATAAAAGAGAATTGAATAGAAAATAATAGTAATTGTATTGAAACTTGAGGTACAGCAGAGCTCCACACCCTTAATCTGTGGTGTGTAGAAACTCTACCGTTGAAAATACATAAGCGAAAGGTTCAGGCATGGCCGAATGGCCAGCCCCCAAAACGTGATCAATGGCCTCCTAAGATAAAGAATAAAACAAAACTGAGACCAAAGATGAAACGTGGTCAAAAGACGCTGAATACAATAGTAAAATGTTCTATTTATACTAAACTAGCTACTAGGGTTTACATGAGTAAGTAATTGATGCATAAATCCACTTCTGGGGCCCACTTGGTGTGTATTTGGGCTGAGCTTGATCTATCCACGAGATGAGGCTTTTATTGGAGTTGAACGCCAAGTTATAACATGTTTCTGGCGTTCAACTCCGGCTCGTGACGTGTGATGTGTGGAAAACGATCCAACACAAAACTCACCGGCAAGTGTACCGGGTCGCATCAAGTAATAATAACTCACATGAGTGAGGTCGATCCCACAGGGATTGAAGGATTGAGCAATTTTAGTTTAGTGGGTGATTTAGTCAAGCGAATCAAGTTTTGGTTGAGTGATTTGTATTTAACAGAAAGTAAATGACAGTAAATGTAAAGAGGAAAGGAGAAAGGGCAGTAAATTAAAGAACAGAATTGTAAATGTGCAGAATCTTAAAGAGCAAGAAAGTAAATGACTGAAACTTAAAGTGCAAGAAACTTAAATTGCAGTAACTTAAATGGCAAGAAAGATAAATGGCTTGAATATAAAAGGGAACTGAGGAATGGGATTGCAAGATCTAAACAAAGAGGAAGTAAAGTGCAACAATTAAAGTAGCAGAATTTGAATTAGGAGCAATGGGAATTTAAACAGCAAAGAAATTAAATGCAGCAGAGGTTCCAAGAGGAACCAAGTAAAATTTGGGTCTCAGGTCTCAAGAGACTAGGTAGCAGAGCCTAGATCTCTATTTGCCTTCCTAGATCCAAGTAAACAAAGCGATTGACAGAAAATTAAAGAAGAAGTAATAGATGAACAGAATTTGAATTCAATTATGCAGAAAACAAAGTGCAAAGAGCTTGAATGGGAATTGGGATAGAACTTCCCCAATTTCACACACCCAATACTCAGAAAACAGAAGAGTAGAATTGCCCAAGGGAATTGAGGAAGGAGATCAATCAATTCTCCCTTAATCCTCTTGGTGCTCGGACAAATCTCTCAAGAAAGCTCAAAGACAAAATTCAAGGAAAGCAAAAATTCAAAGCTCAAAGTAAAGGTAGCTAAAAAGGTCCTAATTACATCAAACTAAGTCCTATTTATACACTTTCTATTCTTGGATCATGGGATTTGGATGGGCTTTTGGATTGGTGAAGAAATGAATTCAAATGAATTTTTAATTTGAATTTTGGCCCAAAAACCACTCCCAGGAGGCTGCCCTGCCCTTGTGGAGGGCAGGGCAGAAAATTGATGCATGGTGGTGTGATTTGGTGCGGCCATGTTGCGTGTTGGTGCGAGTCTGGCACGAGTTTGGTGCGCCAGAGGCTGCCCTGCCCGCGCCAAGGGCAGGGCGGGAGAGCTGATGCGCCAGGATGTGAGGCGTGCGTGCGTTGGTGCTGCCAGAAGCGAAGATTGGTGCGCCAGGAAAAGAAATTGGCGTGCGGGACGCTGCCCTGCCCGCGCCAAGGGCAGGGCAGGAACGGTTTGGTGCGCCAGGGAAGGAACGCGCGCGCCAGATGCTGCCAGGACGAGAAGTTGGTGCGCCAGGAAGCAAAGTTTGTGCGCCAAGGTTTTGTGTGTGATGCGCCAATTCAATTGCTGCCCTGCCCGCGCCAAGGGCAGGGCAAGGTTCCTTCCTTCACGTCTCGGGTTCGAACCTGGGAGGGTGCAAACACGCTATTTATTTTCTTGGTTTCTTGGCACGGTAGTCACCCTTAGTCTTTGGCTTCCTCATGGTTCTTGGTTCGAACCTTGTGGCATGCATGGGAGCTATTTTTCCTTTGATTTCTTTCCTTTGAGAGCCCGATCCTGCTCTCCACAAGGGCAGGGCAGAAATTGCTTCTCTTGGTTCCAAGGCATCATTTTGTGCTCTGCCCTTTGGAGTGGGCAGGGCAGAGTTGCCTTTCTTGGTTTGGTCACTTAATGCTGCCCTCCTAGAGGGCATTCTGCCCTTGTGGAGGGCAATGTTGCTTCCCCCATTGTGATGCGGCACGCTTATCTCCTCTTTGGCCATGCTTTCCTTTTCTTGTGCCACGCTTCTTAGGCCACGCTTTTCATTTTCTTTTCTTTTCTTCACCTAAAATAAACCAAACAACCACTCAAAGTATCACTAAATTCAAAAGGCTTATAAATCAATTAAAATTCAATTAAAATGAGCTCAAACCTCAATGATTAACATTAAATTCATGGTGGTTGCTTGATTTAGAGAAGTTATGCATTTTCACTCCAAATCACTTACTTAGGATGTAAGAAAGTGCATAAATGCTAACAAAACAAGTGAAATTAGCTTGAAAAATGGGTATATGATGACTTGTCATCACAACACCAAACTTAAACCTTGCTTGTCCCCAAGCAAGCATCAAAACTAAGAGTAAATGAAATGAATAAGAAAAGAATGCATATCCTTATTATGCAGATAGCAGAACTTGATCTATGGGGCTTTTATGCAGACAATGACCACTCATTTATTGTTGCTGCTGCATAATACACATTTTGCATCAAAGGTTTACTAAACTTGCTGTCATAAGACTCACCTTTTGATTACTCCCTTGGTAACTCTTCTTGGCTTATAATGCTTAACAAGCTTCTTATTCTTTTATAGGTTGGGTGTCAAATGTTGCAGCATAGCCTTTGGCTTTATTTTCTTTTCTTTTGCTCAACATCTTTCCACCACAGACACTTAGCTTGCTAATTCTTCCTAGGATCATTGATGCCCAGCATCTCTTTGGATCACTAAGTGCTTTGTATCTAAGTTGCTCTTTATTGTGGATTTTCAATTGGCCATCCCAAATCAGTTGATCTAAGTGACCGGGTTTTAAAATACCCCTTAGAATTTACTCATCCAAGCAGATCTCAGTATAAGAACACCACAGGCATTTGTCCTAAGGTTCAAACCATTGGTGTCCAACCTTTATTCTTTGTTCTTCTTGCCATTTTGGCTTTTTCTTTCTCTTTTTCTTTCTTTTTTTTGTTACCAAGGGTTGTTTCATTCTTAATAAAAGTCTTTGTAACAGCAAGCTAACTCACAATTACTGAGAATGATATCATGCAACACTTATTCCATGAGTCATGCATTTAATCTAACACATATGCCACCACCAACTTCCATTCATACTCATGCAACATTGGATATTTTACTTTTCAATTCAAACCAAACTCTTTTATTTAAGCATATGGGAAACAAAGCAATATTTAAAGCTAAGTGATGGATACAAGCATTATGCAGACTCCTCATTTTTCACAAACAATTTCACTTGCAACTAGATAAACACTTTAGTAAGCCATACAAGGGTTTCCATGTTCGAAACAATACACAGCAGCAGGGATTAAGTTCAGATACAACCTTTGAAGTTGCAGCCCTTTGATTTTTCTTTCTGCTGTGTTCCCTTTGAGTCAAAATGCATAGTGTCTTCAATTGTTGATTCATGTCCTGCATAATCCTCAAAGTTGCTCGCTTCTCAAGCTCTTGATTATATGGTTAGTATGTTCAATACTGAGTGTGGCTCCTGGATTGATTTTGGTGTGTGAACACCAAACTTAATTGTTTTGCCACTGTCTCAGATGTAACAAGTTAACCATATTTGAAACCATGTGTTCTTGCTAAAGGTTAATGGAATTAAAGCTAGAAAACAATTCAACAGTTGAATAATGTGTTTGATTACTTGGAGCTAGAATCATGCAAGAGGTGAGAATGTATTAAATGATCTTTTTGGTGGAACACCAAACTTAGAAGTTTTCATTCTCCCTTAAATTGTTTTGGTGTGCAACACCAAACTTAGCTCCTTGCAATGCACAACAATTATTCAACATTTTTATTGAAAAGCTATGATAAGAAATTACCTCAGGTTGGGTTGCCTCCCAACAAGCGCTCTTTTATTGTCATTAGCTTGACATCTTCATTTTTGCTTCAAGAGGGATTCAGGTTCTGGACCTCCTTTTCTTTGTTCCATTGCCCTCCTAGGTACAGCTTTGCTCTATGACCATTTGCTGTAAATTGATTCTTTGTTGCCTCATCTAGTAACTCAATACTCCCATAAGGAAAAACCTTAGTCACCAAGTATGGACCAGTCCATTTAGACTTAAGTTTGCCAGGGAATATCTTGAGCCGTGAATTATACAAGAGTACTTGTTGTCCTGGTTTGAACTCTTTCTTCAAAATCTTCCTGTCATGCCATCTCTTAGCTTTCTCCTTGTATATCTTAGTATTTTCATAGGCTTCTAGCCTAAACTCATCTAGCTCATTCAGCTGCAACAATCTTTTCTCTCCTGATGCTTCAGAATCCAAATTTAGAAGCTTAGTGGCCCAAAAGGCTTTGTGCTCAAGCTCTACAGGGAGATGACAAGCTTTGCCATATAACAGTTGAAATGGGGACTTCCCAATGGGAGTTTTAAAAGCTGTTCGGTATGCCCAAAGTGCATCTTCCAACTTCCTAGCCCAATCCTTTCTTGTGCTACCAACTGTTTTTTCTAGGATCTTCTTTAGTTCCCTGTTTGCTAATTCTGCTTGACCATTAGTTTGGGGATGATATGGTGTGGCTACCTTGTGAATAACTCCATATTTGTGGAGAAGTTTCTCCATTTGTCTATTACAAAAATGGCCACCACCATCACTGATGAGACCCTTGGGTACTCCATATCTAGTAAAGATGTGCTTTTTTAAGAATTGAAGAACCACTTGTGCATCACAGGTAGTTGTGGCTATGGATTCCACCCATTTTGAAACATACTCTACTGCTACCAAGATATACTTGAATGAATAAGAGGGGGGAAAGGGTTCCATGAAATCAATGCCCCATAGATCAAACAATTCTACTTCCAAAATGAAGTTCTGTGGCATCTCATTCCTTTTTGTTATTCCTCCTGCTCTTTGGCATTCGTTGCATTGATGGACAAATTCCCTAGCATCTTTGAAGATGGTTGGCCAATAGAACCCACTTTGTAGAATCTTTGCTGCTGTTCTTTCTGGACCAAAGTGTCCTCCATAAGCTGAGCCATGGCAATGCCATAATATGTCTTTTGTTTCACTTTCAGGAATACATCTCCTGATTATTCCATCAGAGCATCTTCTGAACAGATAGGGTTCATCCCACAAGAACTTCTTTGCTTCATTGATCAGTTTCCTCACTTGTTGTTTAGTGAATTCTTGCGGTATCTTTCTCCCCACCTTGTAGTTTGCTATATCAACAAACCATGGTGTTTGTTGGATTTGCATGAGATGTTCATCTGGAAAGCTTTCATTCACAGGTAATGAAGCTTTTTGAATTGTCTCTGGTGGCAGCCTTGACAAATGATCAGCAACTAGATTTTCAGTGCCTTTTCTGTCCCTCACCTCAATGTCAAATTCCTGTAAGAGTAGAATCCATCTGATAAGCCTTGGTTTAGCATCCTGTTTTGACATC
This sequence comes from Arachis stenosperma, assembly GCF_014773155.1. Classification (NCBI taxonomy): domain Eukaryota; kingdom Viridiplantae; phylum Streptophyta; class Magnoliopsida; order Fabales; family Fabaceae; genus Arachis; species Arachis stenosperma. The sequence continues at coordinate 59,543,470 of NC_080382.1, forward strand.
AAATACTTGAGAGCAGCATGATCAGTATAAACCACAATTTTAGATCCTATCAAGTATGATCTAAACTTATCAAATGCATAAACCACAGCTAACAATTCCTTCTCTGTTGTGGTGTAATTTTTTTGAGCTTCATTTAATACTTTACTTGCATAATATATGACATGATGCAAGTTTCCCTTTTTCTGTCCAAGTACAGCACCAATTGCAATTTCACTTGCATCACACATGAGTTCAAATGGTAAGCTCCAATCCGGGGGTGTGATGATTGGTGCTGTTGTGAGTTTCTGTTTTAAAGTTTCAAAAGCATGCTGGCAGTTTTTATCAAAAACAAAAGGTTGATCATTCATCAAAAGGTTACTCAAAGGTTTGGCTATTTTGGAAAAATCTTTGATGAATCTTCTATAAAATCCTGCATGCCCCAAGAAACTTCTAACAGATTTCACATTAGTTGGTGGAGGGAGTTTTTCTATTATTTCAACTTTTGCCTTGTCAACCTCTATTCCTCTTCTTGAAACTTTATGACCAAGAACAATCCCCTCAGGTACCATGAAATGGCACTTCTCCCAGTTCAAAACCAAATTAGTTTCTTGGCACCGTTTCAAAACAAGAGTTAGATGGTTTAGACAAGTATTGAAACAATTACCAAAAACAGAGAAGTCATCCATGAAAACCTCTAAAAATTTTTCAACCATATCTGAGAAAATGGAAAGCATACACCTTTGAAAAGTGGCTGGGGCGTTGCATAATCCGAATGGCATTCTTCTATAGGCAAAAACTCCAACTGGGCATGTGAATGAAGTCTTTTCTTGGTCCTTTGGATCTACCACTATCTGATTATACCCAGAATAGCCATCCAAGAAGCAATAATAAGCATGGCCAGCCAGCCTCTCAAGCATTTGATCAATGAAAGGAAGTGGGAAGTGATCTTTGCGTGTGGCATTATTCAATCTTCTATAGTCAATACACATCCTCCATCCTGTCACTGTTCTGGTGGGAATGAGTTCATTCTTCTCATTAGTAATGACTGTCATCCCTCCTTTCTTTGGTACCACTTGGACTGGGCTTATCCATGAGCTATCGGAAATGGGATATATGATTCCTGCATTCCATAACTTCATCACTTCCTTTTGGACAACTTCCTTCATTGCAGGATTTAGTCTTCTTTGAGGTTGAATTACTGCTTTAGAATTGTCCTCCAAAAGAATCTTATGCATGCATACTGTGGGGCTGATACCTTTCAAGTCGTCAATGGTCCACCCTAAGGCATCCTTGTGGGCTCTGAGAACATCAAGAAGCTCCCCTTCTTCTTTCTTTGTCAAGGATGAATTGATGATCACTGGGAGGCTTTCTGAAGTCCCAAGAAATGCATATTTGAGATGAGAAGGTAATGGCTTCAGTTCTTGCTTTTGCACCTCTTCTTTCTTGCTTGGTTCTACTTCTTTGTTTATGAAAGCTTCAGCCACATATTCCTCTATTGTTTCTTGATTGTCCTTTTCTTGCTCATGCTGATCACTGTCTAGCATTTCTTCCACCAAGCTCTCTATCATATCCACCCTCAAATGATCTTCCTGCTCTGGAGGGTGTTGCATTGACTTAAAAACATTGATGATCATCTGTTCATTGTGTACTCTGAAAATCATTTCTCCTTTTTCCACATCTATGATGGCTCTTGCAGTTGCTAGAAATGGTCTGCCCAAGATGATTGAATTGTTGCCTTCCTCATCAGTATCTAGAATTACAAAATCTGCAGGGAAGATAAACTTCCCAACCTTTACTAACAAATTTTCCACAATTCCATTTGGTATCTTGATTGATCTGTCTGCCATAACTAGTGACATCTTGGTGGGTTTGAGTTCTTCTATTGCCAACTTCTTCATCATGGACAAAGGCATTAAGTTGATACTAGCTCCTAGATCACAAAGAGCTTTATCCAAGGATAGTTTGCCTATAGTGCATGACACTACAAAACTCCCTGGATCCTTGAGTTTTGGTGGGATTCCCTTTTGGAGCACGGCACTACATTCCTCATTAAGCATCACTGTTTCCTTCTCATTCCAATCCCTTTTCTTGTTGATGAGCTCCTTTAGAAACTTAGCATACAGGGGCATTTGTTCCAAGGCCTCTGCCAAAGGTATGTTGATTTCCAACTTCTTGAAAGTCTCAAGAAATTTGTGGAAGTGCTGGTCCTTTGTTTCCTTGTGAAATCTTTGTGGATAAGGTAGTGGTGGTGTTGAGCTCTTCTCCACTTGATGCTGTTTTGGAATTGGTTCTTCCATGATTTTCTTTCCTTTCTTTAAATTCTGTGGCTTGTTGTCTTCCTCTGTGAGCTTTTCTGGAGCACTCTTGCTTATTGTGTCTTTGTTGATGGCTTCATCATTCTTTGTTGGCTCAGTGTCATTCTCCATAAGCTTCTTTGTTGCTCCTTGGCTACCATCTGTTAACACTCTTCCACTTCTTAGTTGCACCACCTTGCATTCTTCCTTTGGGTTGGGAATGGTGTCACTAGGTAGTGAACTTGATGGCTTCTCAACAGAGATCTTCTTAGAGATTTGCCCAATCTGCCTCTCTAGGTTCTTCATGGTAGCTTCTTGATTTTTGTTTGTCAATTCTTGGCTCTTCATTAGTTTCTCCAGAAGTAGCTCTAGATTGGTGATTCTCTGTGAATCTTGTGAGATGGGTTGGTTTTGGGGTGTTGATGGATGAAGGTAAGTGTTTTGGTTAGTTGGGTGGCTATTGGGTGGGTATTGGTTAGAATTTGGGTAGTTGTTTTGTGGTTTTCTGTATGTGTTTTGATTAGTGTTTGGCTGGGGGTTATGGTTTGTGTTTTTCCAATTGTTTTGGCCTGTGTTTCTTTGCCATGGTTGTTGGTTTTGATTATGGTTGTCTCCCCATCTGAGGTTGGGATGATTCTTCCAAGATGGATTGTAGGTGTCACCATAGACTTCATTTGTTCCAGGATTTTGGGTGTGCATGTATTGAACCTGCTCTTGTTGTTGCTCCTCTTGAGTTTCTTCACTTTGCACCCAAGTGGTTGGAGGTTGGCTTATGGTGCTCACTGCTGCCACTTGCAAGCCATCAATTCTCTTAGCCATTTGCTCAAATTGTTGTTGAATCTGTTGCTGCATCATCTTGTTTTGAGCTAAGATTGAATCAACTCCTTCCAACTCCATGACTCCTCTTCTCTGTGATGCTTGGCGTTGTCTTTGATGAGCAAAGAAATATTGGTTGTTGGCCACCATATCAATGAGGTTCCGAGCTTCCTCTGTGGTCTTCATGAGTTGTAGAGAGCCTCCGGCAGAGTGATCAAGAGCTTCTTGAGCTTTAAGAGTGAGGCCTTCATAGAAGTTTTGTAGCTTGTCCCACTCAGTAAACATCTCTGGTGGACACTTCCTCAATAGAGCCTTGTATCTCTCCCATGCTTCATATAAGCTCTCGGCCTCCAATTGAGTGAATGTTTGAACCTCTATCTTCAACCTTAGGACTCTTTGAGGGGGGTAGAATTTGGCAAGAAACTTGCTCACCAAGTCATCCCAAGTGTTGATGCTTTCTTTTGGAAAGGTTTCTAGCCATTGAGTTGCTTTATCTCTGAGAGAGAATGGGAAGAGTAGCAACTTGTAGCTATCAGGAGGCACACCATTTGTTTTCACTGTGTCACAAATTCTCAAGAAAGTAGACAAATGTTGGTTTGGATCCTCCAAAGGCCCTCCTCCAAAAGAACAATTGTTTTGCACCAGAGTGATGAGTTGTGGCTTGAGTTCAAAGTTGTTTGCATTGACATTGGGAGGAAGAATGCTACTCCCACAATGCCTAGCATTTGCAAATGTGTATGAAGCCAAGACTCTTCTCTGTTGGTCATTGTTGGCTCCTCCTCCTGGTTGATTGGTATCTCCTTCCATATCTTGGAATTCCTCCTCAGATCCTTCTTCTTCTCCAACAATATTCTTCCCTCTTTCAGCTCTTCTTATTCTCCGAAGAGTCCTTTGATCAATTTCAGAGATGATAGGAGAGGATCTTCCTATACCTGACATACAAACACACAGCAATAAACACACAAACCCAGAAAGCCAATGAAACTTCAATCTATAGCTAGAATGAAGGTTTAGTTAGTTTAAGCAAAGATTCAAACAGTTAGTGTGTTAGTGAGAGTTAGAATAACAGAAAAGAAAAAGAAATGCTTAATCTAGACCTCCACTTCACTTAATCATTGTCAATCTATTTCAATCCCCGGCAACGGCGCCAAAAACTTGATGTGTGGAAAACGATCCAACACAAAACTCACCGGCAAGTGTACCGGGTCGCATCAAGTAATAATAACTCACATGAGTGAGGTCGATCCCACAGGGATTGAAGGATTGAGCAATTTTAGTTTAGTGGGTGATTTAGTCAAGCGAATCAAGTTTTGGTTGAGTGATTTGTATTTAACAGAAAGTAAATGACAGTAAATGTAAAGAGGAAAGGAGAAAGGGCAGTAAATTAAAGAACAGAATTGTAAATGTGCAGAATCTTAAAGAGCAAGAAAGTAAATGACTGAAACTTAAAGTGCAAGAAACTTAAATTGCAGTAACTTAAATGGCAAGAAAGATAAATGGCTTGAATATAAAAGGGAACTGAGGAATGGGATTGCAAGATCTAAACAAAGAGGAAGTAAAGTGCAACAATTAAAGTAGCAGAATTTGAATTAGGAGCAATGGGAATTTAAACAGCAAAGAAATTAAATGCAGCAGAGGTTCCAAGAGGAACCAAGTAAAATTTGGGTCTCAGGTCTCAAGAGACTAGGTAGCAGAGCCTAGATCTCTATTTGCCTTCCTAGATCCAAGTAAACAAAGCGATTGACAGAAAATTAAAGAAGAAGTAATAGATGAACAGAATTTGAATTCAATTATGCAGAAAACAAAGTGCAAAGAGCTTGAATGGGAATTGGGACAGAACTTCCCCAATTTCACACACCCAATACTCAGAAAACAGAAGAGTAGAATTGCCCAAGGGAATTGAGGAAGGAGATCAATCAATTCTCCCTTAATCCTCTTGGTGCTCGGACAAATCTCTCAAGAAAGCTCAAAGACAAAATTCAAGGAAAGCAAAAATTCAAAGCTCAAAGTAAAGGTAGCTAAAAAGGTCCTAATTACATCAAACTAAGTCCTATTTATACACTTTCTATTCTTGGATCATGGGATTTGGATGGGCTTTTGGATTGGTGAAGAAATGAATTCAAATGAATTTTTAATTTGAATTTTGGCCCAAAAACCACTCCCAGGAGGCTGCCCTGCCCTTGTGGAGGGCAGGGCAGAAAATTGATGCATGGTGGTGTGATTTGGTGCGGCCATGTTGCGTGTTGGTGCGAGTCTGGCACGAGTTTGGTGCGCCAGAGGCTGCCCTGCCCGCGCCAAGGGCAGGGCGGGAGAGCTGATGCGCCAGGATGTGAGGCGTGCGTGCGTTGGTGCTGCCAGAAGCGAAGATTGGTGCGCCAGGAAAGGAAATTGGCGCGCGGGACGCTGCCCTGCCCGCGCCAAGGGCAGGGCAGGAACGGTTTGGTGCGCCAGGGAAGGAACGCGCGCGCAGATGCTGCCAGGACGAGAAGTTGGTGCGCCAGGAAGCAAAGTTTGTGCGCCAAGGTTTTGTGTGTGATGCGCCAATTCAATTGCTGCCCTGCCCGCGCCAAGGGCAGGGCAAGGTTCCTTCCTTCACGTCTCGGGTTCGAACCTGGGAGGGTGAAAACACGCTATTTATTTTCTTGGTTTCTTGGCACGGTAGTCACCCTTAGTCTTTGGCTTCCTCATGGTTCTTGGTTCGAACCTTGTGGCATGCATGGGAGCTATTTTTCCTTTGATTTCTTTCCTTTGAGAGCCCGATCCTGCTCTCCACAAGGGCAGGGCAGAAATTGCTTCTCTTGGTTCCAAGGCATCATTTTGTGCTCTGCCCTTTGGAGTGGGCAGGGCAGAGTTGCCTTTCTTGGTTTGGTCACTTAATGCTGCCCTCCTAGAGGGCATTCTGCCCTTGTGGAGGGCAATGTTGCTTCCCCCATTGTGATGCGGCACGCTTATCTCCTCTTTGGCCATGCTTTCCTTTTCTTGTGCCACGCTTCTTAGGCCACGCTTTTCATTTTCTTTTCTTTTCTTCACCTAAAATAAACCAAACAACCACTCAAAGTATCACTAAATTCAAGAGGCTTATAAATCAATTAAAATTCAATTAAAATGAGCTCAAACCTCAATGATTAACATTAAATTCATGGTGGTTGCTTGATTTAGAGAAGTTATGCATTTTCACTCCAAATCACTTACTTAGGATGTAAGAAAGTGCATAAATGCTAACAAAACAAGTGAAATTAGCTTGAAAAATGGGTATATGATGACTTGTCATCAACGTGTTTTTGGCGTTTGACTCCAGACAGCAGCATGTACTTGGCGTTGAGCGCCACTTTACGTCATCAATTCCCGAATAAAGTATGGACTATTATATATTTCTGGAAAGCTCTGGATGTCTAATTTCCAAAGCCGTTAAGAGCGCTCCATTTGGAGTTTTGTAGCTCCAAAAAATTTATTTTGAGTTCAGGGAGGTCAGATTCCAACAGCATCAGCAGTCCTTTTGTCAGCCTTTTTCAGAGTTTTGCTCAAGTCCCTCAATTTCTGCCAGAAATTACCTGAAATTACAGAAAAACACACAAACTAATAGTAAAGTCCAGAAATGTGAATTTAACATAAAAACTAGTGAAAACATCCCTAAAAGTAGCTTGAACTTACTAAGAACTACCTAAAAATAATGCCAAAAAGCGTATAAATTATCCGCTCATCACAATACCAAACTTAAATTGTTGCTTGTCCCCAAGCAACTGAAAATCAATTAGGATAAAAAGAAGAGAATATACTATAAATTCCAAAATATCAATGAATATTAATTCTAATTAGATGAGCGGGACTTGTAGCTTTTTGCTTCTGAATAGTTTTGGCATCTCACTTTTTCCTTTCAAGTTTAGAATGATTGGCTTCTCTAGGAACTTAGAATTTTGGATAGTGTTATTGACTTTCCTAGTTAAGTATGTTAATTCTTGAACACAGCTACTTATGAGTCTTGGCTGTGGCCCTAAGCATTTTGTTTTCCAGTATTACCACCGGATACATAAATGCCACAGACACATAACTGGGTGAACCTTTTCAGATTGTGACTCAGCTTTGCTAGAGTCCCCAGTTAGTGGTGTCTAGAGCTCTTAAGCACACTCTTTTGCTTTGGATCACGACTTTAACCACTCAGTCTCAATCTTTTTACTTGGACCTTCATGCCACAAGCACATGGTTAGGGACAGCTTGATTTTAGCCGCTTAGGCCTGGATTTTAATTCCTTGGGCCCTCCTATCCATTGATGCTCAAAGCCTTGGATCCTTTTTACCCTTGCCTTTTGGTTTTAAGGGCTATTGGCTTTTTCTGCTTGCTTTTTCTTTTTCTTTCTATATTTTTCACAAGCTTTTGCTTTTTCACTGCTTTTTCTTGCTTCAAGAATCAATTTCATGATTTTTCAGATCATCAATAACATTTCTCTTTGTTCATCATATTTTCAAGAGCCAACAGTTTTAACATTCATAAACAACAAGATCAAAAATATGCACTGTTCAAGCATTCATTCAGAAAACAAAAAGTATTGTCACCACATCAATATAATTAAACTAAATTCAAGGATAAATTCGAAATTCATGTACTACTTGTTCTTTTGAATTAAAAACATTTTTCATTTAAGAAAGGTGAAAGATTAATGGAATTATTCATAACTTTAAGGCATAGTTACTAAACACTAATGATCATGAAGTAGAGACACAAAACATAAATGAGCATATAATATAAAAACCAAACAGCAGAAAGAAATAAGAACAAGGAATGAATCCACCTTAGTGGCGTCTTCTTCTTGAAGGACCAACAATGTCCTTAAGCTCTTCTATGTCCCTTCCTTGCCTTTGTTGCTCCTCCCTCATTGCTCTTTGATCTTCTCTTATTTCATGGAGAATGATGGAGTGCTCATGATGTTCCACCCTTAATTGTTCCACATTGTGGCTCAAATCTTCTAAGGAAGTGTTGATTTGTTCCCAATAGTTGTTGGGAGGAAAGTGCATCCCTTGAGGCATCTCAGGGATTTCTTGATGATGAGCTTCCTCATGCATCTCTTGAGATCCGTGGAGGGTTTCTCTTGCTTGCTCCATCCTCTTCTTGGTGATGGGCTTATCCTCTTCAATGTGGATGTCTCCTTCTATGATAACTCCAGCTGAGTAACATAGATGGCAAATAAGGTGAGGAAAAGCTAGCCTTGCCATGGTGGAGGACTTTTCGGCTATTTTGTAGAATTCATTGTAGATGACTTCATGAACTTCTACTTCCTCTCCAATCATGATGCTATGAATCATGATGGCCCGATCCACAGTAGCTTTAGATCGGTTGCTAGTGGGAATGATGGAGCGTTGAATGAACTCCAACCATCCTCTAGCCACAGGCTTGAGGTCCAGTCTTCTTAGTTGAACTGGCTTGCCTTTGGAGTCTCTTTTCCATTGAGCTCCTTTCACACATATGTCCATAAGGACTTGGTCCAACCTTTGATTAAAGTTGACCCTTCTAGTGTAGGGGCGTACATCTTCTTGCATCATGGGCAAGTGGAACGCCAACCTCACATTCTTGAAAGGGACCTCCGGGATCACCTTCTTCTTTGCCACAACATCATAGAAGTGGTCTTGATGGCTTTTGGAGATGAATCTTTCCATCTCCCATGACTCGGAGGTGGAAGCTTTTATCTTCCCTTTTCCTTTTCTAAAGGATTCTCCGGCCTTAGGTGCCATTGATGGTAATGGAAAACAAAAAAAATTATGCTTTGACCACACCAAACTTAAAATATTGCTCGCCCTCGAGCAAAAGAAGAAAGAAGAGGAGAGGAAGAAGAAGAAATATGGAGGAGAGGGAGAGATGGTGTTTTGGCCAAGGTGTAGAAGAGGGGGTTTGTGTTGTGTGAAAATGAAGTAGAAGGGAAGGGTATATATAGGGAGGGGAGAGGGTGTAGTTTCGGTCATTTAGGGTGGGATTGGTTGGGAAAGTGTTTTTGAATTTTGAAGGTAGGTGGGGTTTATGGGAAAGAGTGGATGGATGTGAGTGGTGAAGGGGGTAATTGGGAAGAGAGATTGAAGTTGTTGGGAAGTGTGATATGGGGAAGAGTGTTATAGGATTAGGAGGTAAGGTGGGAATATGTTAGGTGGGGATCCTGTGGGGTCCACAGATTCTGAGATGATCCTGTGGGGTCCACAGATCCTAAGGTGTCAAGGAATTACATCCCTGCACCAATTAGGCATGTAAAATGCCTTTGCACACCATTCTGGCATTTAAACGCCAAGATGATGCACACTCTGGGCGTTCAACGCCCATGTGTAGCATGTTTCTGGCGTTGAACGCCAGTTCCATGCTTGTTACTGGCGTTCAGCGCCAGCTTTCCTCAAGGCACATTCCTGGCGTTCAAACACCAGAATGTTGCTTGTTTCTAGCGTTCAGCGCCAGATTCATGCTCTGTTCTGGTGTTGAACGCCAGTCAGATGCTCCTTACTGGCGTTGAACGCCAGTCTGTCCTCTCTCCAGGGTGTGATTTTTCTTCTGCTGTTTTTGATTCTGTTTTTAATTTTTATATTTTTTTCGTGACTCCACATGATCATGTACCTAATAAAACACAAAATAACAATAAAATAAAATAAAATAAAAATAAGATAAATAAAATTGGGTTGCCTCCCAACAAGCGCTTCTTTAATGTCAATAGCTTGACAGTGGGCTCTCATGGAGCCACAGGGTGATCAGGTCAATGTTGTATAGTCCCAACACCAAACTTAGGGTTTGGATATGGGGTCTTAACACCAAACTTAGAGTTTGGTTGTGGCCTCCCAACACCAAACTTAGAGTTTGACTGTGGGGGCTCTTCTTGACTCTGAACTGAGAGAAGCTCTTCATGCTTTCTCTCTTTTGTCACAGAGGGATGGCCATGTGCCTTAAACACAAGGTAGTTGATGAGCGGATAATTTATACGCTTTTTGGCATTGTTTTTAGGTAGTTTTTAGTAAGTTCAAGCTACTTTTAGGGATGTTTTCATTAGTTTTTATGTTAAATTCACATTTCTGGACTTTACTATGAGTTTGTGTTTTTTTCTGTGATTTCAGGTAATTTCTGGCTGAAATTGAGGGACTTGAGCAAAACTCTGAAAAAGGCTGACAAAAGGACTGCTGATGCTGTTGGATTCTGACCTTCCTGCACTCGAAATGGATTTTCTGGAGCTACAGAACTCCAAATGGCGCGCTCTCAACGGCGTTGGAAAGTAGACATTCAGAGCTTTACAGAAATATATAATAGTTTATACTTTATTCTGGAATTGACGTCGTAAAGTGGCGCTCAACGCCAAGTACATGCTGCTGTCTGGAGTTAAACGCCAGAAACACGTCATAACCCGGAGTTGAACGCCAGAAACACGCTATAACTCGGCATTCAACTCCAAGAGAAGCCTCAGCTCGTGGATAGATCAAGCTCAGCCCAAGCATACACCAAGTGGGCCCCAGAAGTGGATTTATACATCAATTACTTACTCATGTAAACCCTAGTAGCTAGTCTAGTATAAATAGGATAAGTTACTATTGTATTAGACATCTTTGGCCTCAATTTTGTTTTATTCTTCATCTTAAGAGGCTATTGATCACATTTTAGGGGGCTGGCCATTCGGCCATGCCTGAACCTTTCACTTATGTATTTTCAACGGTGGAGTTTCTACACACCATAGATTAAAGGTGTGGAGCTCTGCTGTACCTCAAGTTTCAATACAATTACTATTATTTTCTATTCAATTCTCTTTTATTCTTATTCCAAGATATACGTTGCACTTCAACTTGATGAATGTGATGATCCGTGACACTCATCATCATTCTCACCTATGAACGCGCGTGACTGACAACCACTTCCGTTCTGCTTTAGGCCGGGCGCATATCTCATAGATTCCCCAACAGAATCTTTGTGGTATAAGCTAGATAGATGGCGGCATTCATGGGAATCCGGAAAGTCTAACCTTGTCTGTGGTATTCCGAGTTGGATTCCGGGGATCCGGAAAGTCTAACCTTGTCTGTGGCATTCCGAGTAGGATTCCGGTTGATGACATGTCACCATGTCATGTTTTTCTATACTTTTTCCTTTGTTTTCAATAGGTTCTATGCACTTTCTTGAGCCATAAGCAAGCCAATTGGGTAGATTTTCATGCTTCCTTTGATTTAATCAACCATATGTGAATTAATGCAATTTCATGAGGTTTTATGCTATATTTGATACATATTGTGAAAGAATGAATATCTCATGATTTTAAGCATAGCTTTGATGTGTTTGGTTGATTAATGATAGGTGAAGAAAGCTCGGAGAAAGGTTGAAGCAAGAAGGAATGGCTAGGAGTAAAGAGAGGACAATGGAATAAGTGAAATTGAACCAGGAAGCAAAAAGTTGGACCTAAAGTTAGCCCTCAAACTTTTGCACAAACTTTTGGGTGAAAAGTTAGCCTCAAAGTTAGACCCCTAACTTTTGGGCTAACGTGAGAAATTGAAAATCACTCCCTGGGCTACTCACGTTTGCGCCAACGTTAGCCCCCTAACTTTTGGGCTAACGTTGGCACATGAAAAATACAAAGGGAGTACCAAAAGTTTGCGCCAACGTTAGACCCCTAACTTTTGGGCTAACGTTGGCGCCACACACCACAACAGCTTGAAGGGGTATACTTCCAACAAGAATAACTTGAGCTACAGAGCTCCAAATGAGGTAATTCAAGAAGCATTGGAAAGTAGGAATCAAGAGCTTTCCAAGCATATATGGCACTGCATGGTGGACACTAAAATTGAGGGAGAAAACTGCCCCGCAATGTGCATAAACGAACATGGTGGCAACCTGCAGTGAGGCCAACTGACCTCTGCACCTTCAACGGAGTATAACTCGAGCTGTAGAGCTCCAATTGATGCGCTTCCAACGGCAATGGAAAGTAGACATTCAGGGCTTTCCAACAATGTATAATATTATGGGGTGGACAATACGTTTGAGCCTCCAGAACCGGCGTTTTAGCCAACGTTTGAGGCAAACTTTACCTCAAACGCTGCACACCAAAGCCAGCAACCATGCCCTCTTCAAATGATCATAACTTGAGTTGTAGATGTCCAATTGAAGTGATTCCAAGTGGGTTAGAAAGCTGACATTTAGAGCTTTCCAACCATATATGATAGTCTATATTGGGCATAAAATTGGCAACATGACAAGAGGACAAAGTTGGCGCCATAAATGTGCATAAGGGAGGCCAACGTTGGAGCAAAAGTTAGACCCCAAACTTTTGCCCCAACGTTGGTATCAGCAAAAGAGGGTGGCTGATGTGAAAAGTTGGAGCAAAAGTTAGACCCCTAACTTTTGCTCAAACTTTTACTCCAACTTTTGCAAAACTCCAACCCGGTTCAATTGGTTCACTTTGGTTCCCCCTCAAACTCCAAGAGCAATCAACCAAGGCCTTTATCAACCCAATTCCATCAAGAGCAAGGGCCCATTATCATCACTCAAAGGCACGAGAGATAGATAGAATAGAAATTTCATTTTAGTTGTAATTTGTTTTGAATTTCATTTCATTTTGTAAAGCCTATAAGGCATCATTTTCATATTTGTGAGGAAGCTGGCTCCACTAGGGAGCATTAGGAGTAGTAGTAGAGAGCTCTCTCTTTAATTTGTTTTTGAGTCTTGGGTTGGAGAATTGAAGGAATTCTGTTTCAATATCATCCTAAGATCTCTCTGCTTTATTTACTGCACACTTGAATTTCAGTTTCGGTTAATTGCTTCTTCATCTACTCCTTCTGCACTTTACATTCTTTAATTTCTTTGCAATTGCTCTTGTTGGATCTAGGAAGGCATTGAGATCTAGACTTGGTTATCTAGTCTCTTGGGTCCTGAGATCTGAATTCCAATTTCACATTCTCTGTTTAATGCTTTTCATTTTTATTTACGTTTCTGTTTTTTTGATCCGATTCAATCAAGTTATATTCCAATCTTCTAATTGTTGCAATTTACTTTTCCTTGTTTAAATTCTGCAAATCCAATTCCCAATTCCCTTTACAATTTCATGCAATTTATAATTCTTGCAATTTAAGAGTCTTGCAATTTACATTTCTTGCTCTTTAAGTTACTTGTCAATTTACATTCTGCAACTTTAAATTCATTGTCCTTACTTTCTGTTGGTTTCAATTTCACACAATTCACATAAATGTTAGCTTGACTAAACTAATCACCCACTAAAGTTGCTTGATCCATCAATCCCTGTGGGATCGACCTCACTCCCGTGAGTTATTATTACTTGATGCGACCCGGTGCACTTGCCGGTGAGTTTTGTGTCGGATCGTTTTCCGCACGTCACCGGTATTGAATGACTGTGACGAGCTTCAAACTCCTGAAGGCTGGGCGTTAGTGATAGACGCAAAAGAATCAAAGGATTCTATTCCAACCTGATTGAGAACCGACAGATGATTAGCCGTGCTGTGACAAGAGCATTTGGACCATTTTCACTGAGAGGATGGGATGTAGCCATCGACAAGGGTGATGCCTCCAGACGATTAGCCATGCAGTGACAACGCATAGGACCATTTTCCCGAGAGGATGAAAAGTAGCCATTGACGACGGTGATCCCCTACATACAGCTTGCCAAGGAAAGGAGTAAGAAGGATTGGATGAATGTAATAAGAAAGTAGAGATTCAAGAGGAGCACAGCATCTCCACACGCCTATCTGAAATTCCCACTATTGATTTACATAAGTATTTCTATCCTATTTTATTTTCTGTTTATTATTTATTTTCGAACTTATCATAAACCATTTAATCTGCCTAACTGAGATTTACAAGGTGACCATAGCTTGCTTCATACCAACAATCTCTGTGGGATCGACCCTTACTCACGTAAGGTATTATGTGGATGACCCAGTACACTTGCTGGTTAAGTTGAACGGAGTTGTGATCACACGTGCCATTACCAGGGATTATTAAGATCCCAATTCATCACACCATGATCTCTCTGGGGTATTTTGGATAGAGCCAGTAAATAAATCTCATGCAAATACAAAGAGAATGAATCACAATTTCGTCCACCAAGTTTTTGGCGCCGTTGCCCGGGATTGTTCGAGTTTGGACAACTGACGGTTCATCTTGTTGCTCAGATTAGGTAATTTTCTTTTCAAAAATCTTTTTCAAAATTTTTCTTTTATTTTTCGTTTTTCCAAACTTTATTTTCGAAAAAATTAATAAAAATCCATAAAAAAAATCATAAAATCATAAAAATAAAAAAATATTTTAAGTTTCTTGTTTGAGTCTTGAGTCAATTTTTATGTTTGGTGTCAATTGCATGCTTCAAAAATTTTTTCTTGTATTTTTCGAAAATTCCATGCATTCATAGTGTTCTTCATGATCTTCAAGTTGTTCTTGACAAGTCTTATTGTTTGATCTTGATGATTTCTTGTTTTGTGTTGTTTGTTGTTTCTCATATGCATTTTTCGTTTGTTAGAGTCCATGCATTAAAAATTTCTAAGTTTGGTGTCTTGCATGTTTTCTTTGCATAAAAAATTTTTCAAAAATATGTTCTTGATGTTCATCATGATCTTCAAAGTGTTCTTGGTGTTCATCTTGACATTCATAGTGTTCTTGCATGCATCATGTGTTTTGATCCAAAATTTTTATGTTTTGGGTCATAATTGTGTTTTTGTCTCTCATAATTAAAAAATTCAAAAATAAAAAAAAATATCTTTTCCTTTTTTCTCTCCAAATTTTTGAATTTTTGGGTTGACTTGGTCAAAAATTTTTAAAATTAGTTACTTCTTACAAGTCAAGTCAAAATTTCAATTTTAAAAATCTTATCTTTTTAAAATCTTTTTCAAAAATCATATCTTTTTCATTTTTATTATTTTCAAAAAATTCCAAAAATCTTTTTTCAAAATATTTTCAAAATCTTTTTCTTATCTTTACATCATATTTTCGAAAATTAGCTAACAAGTAATGTGATTGATTCAAAAAAATTTTGTTACTTTCTTGTTAAGAAAGGTTCAATCTTTAAAATCTAGAATCCTATCTTTTTAAGTTTCTTGTTAGTTAAGTAATTAATTTCAATTTTAAAATTAAATCTTTTTCAATCATATCTTTTTATCTTATCTATTTATCTTATCTTTTTTTTCAAAATCTTATCTTTTTCAAAAGTTGATTTCAAAATATCTTATCTAACTTCTTATCTTCTTATCTTTTCAAATTTGATTTTAATATCTTTTTCAACTAACTAATTAACTTTTTGTTTGTTTCTTATCTTTTTCAAAACCACCTAACTACTCTTTACTCTCTAATTTTCGAAAATATCTCACCCCTTTTTCAAAAATTCTTTTTAATTAACTAATTGTTTCATGTTTTAATTTTAAATTCTATTTTATCTTTTATTTTCGAAAACTACTAACCCCTTTTTAAAAATTATTTTCGAATTCTCTTCCTCTTCTCTTCTTCTATTTAATTAATTATTTACTAACACTCCTCTTCACCTCTCTCCATCTAAATATCCGAACCCACTCTTCTTCATTCTTCTCCCCTTTCTTCTTCTACTAACATAAAGGAATCTCTATACTGTGACATAGAGGATTCCTCTTTCTTTTCTTGTTTTCTTCTCTTTCATATGAGTAGGAACAAGGAAAAAGACACTCTTGTTGAAGCTGATCCAGAACCTGAAAGGACTCTGAAGAGGAAACTAAGTGAAGCTAAATTACAACAATCCAGAAGCAACCTTTCAGAAATTTTCGAACAAGAGAAGGAGATGGCAGCCGAACCCAGTAATAATAATGCAAGGAGGATGCTTGGTGATTTTACTAAGCCCACATCCAAATTTGATGGAAGAAGCATCTCCATTCCTGCCATAGGAACAAACAACTTTGAGCTGAAACCTCAGCTAGTTGCTTTAATGCAACAGAACTGCAAGTTTTATGGACTTCCATCTGAAGATCCTTACCAGTTTTTAAATGAGTTCTTGCAGATTTGTGAGACTGTTAAGATGAATGGAGTAGATCCTGAAGTCTACAGGCTCATGCTTTTCCCTTTTGCTGTAAGAGACAGAGCTAGAATATGGTTGGATTCACAACCTAAGGATAGCCTGGACTCCTGGGAGAAGCTGGTCACGGCCTTCTTGGATAAATTCTTTCCTCCTCAAAAGCTGAGCAAGCTAAGAGTGGATGTTCAAACCTTCAAACAAAAAGATGGTGAATCCCTCTATGAAGCTTGGGAAAGATACAAGCAGCTGACCAAAAGGTGTCCATCTGACATGTTTTCAGAATGGACCATATTAGATATATTCTATTATGGTCTATCTGAATTTTAGAAAATGTCATTGGATCATTCTGCAGGTGGATCAATTCACCTAAAGAAAATGCCTGCAGAAGCTCAAGAACTAATTGACATGGTTGCAAATAACCAATTCATGTACACTTCTGAGAGGAATGCTGTGAATAATGGGATACCTCAGAAAAAAGGAGTTCTTGAGATTGATGCTCTGAATGCCATATTGGCTCAGAACAAAGTGTTGACTCAGCAAGTCAACATGATCTCTCAAAGTCTGAATGGATGGCAAAATGCATCCAACAGTACTAAAGAGGCAGCTTCTGAAGAAGCTTATGATCCTGAGAACCCTGCAATAGCAGAGGTCAATTACATGGGTGAACCTTATGGAAACACCTATAATTCATCATGGAGAAATCATCCAAATTTCTCATGGAAGGATCAACAAAAGCCTCAACAAGGCTTTAACAATAGTGGACGCAATAGGCTGAGCAATAGCAAGCCTTTTCCATCATCTTCTCAGTAACAGACAGAGAATTCTGAATAAAACATTTCTAATTTAGCCAATCTAGTCTCTGATCTGTCAAAGGCCACTTTCAGTTTCATGAGTGAAACAAGACCCTCCATCAGAAATTTGGAGGCACAAGTGGGTCAGCTGAGTAAGAAAGTCATTGAAACTCCTCCCAGTATTCTCCCAAGCAATACAGAAGAGAATCCAAAAGGAGAGTGCAAGGCCATTGATGTGATCAATATGGCCGAATGCACAAGGGAGGAGAAGGACAAAAATTCTAGTGAGGAAGACCTCCTGGGACATCTCTCAAGCAAGAAGGAGTTTCCTATTAAGGATCCAAAGGAATCTAAGGCTCATATAGAGACCATAGAGATTCCATTAAATCTCCTTCTGCCATTCATGAGCTCTGAAGACTATTCTTCCTCTGAGGAGGATGAAGATGTGACTGGAGAGCAAGTTGCTCAATATTTAGGAGCTATCATGAAGCTGAATGCCAAGTTATTTAGTAATGAGACTTGGGAAAGTGAACCTCCCTTGCTCATTAATGAACTAGATACCTGGTTTCAGCAAATTTTACCTCAAAAGAGACAAGATCCTGGCAAGTTCTTAATACCTTGTACCATAGGCACCATGACCTTTGAAAAAGCTCTATGTGATCTGGGGTCAGGGATAAATCTTATGCCACTCTCTGTAATGGAGAAGCTGGGGATCATTGAGGTACAACCTGCCTTGTTCTCATTACAATTGGCAGACAAGTCATTGAGACAAGCTTATGGAATAGTAGAGGACGTGTTAGTAAAGGTTGAAGGCCTTTACATCCCTGCTGATTTCATAATCTTAGACACTAGGAAGGAAGAGGATGAATGCGTCATCCTTGGAAGACCTTTCCTAGCTACAGCAGGAGCTGTGATAGATGTCAACAGAGGTGAATTAGTCCTTCAATTGAATGGGGACTACCTTGTGTTTAAGGCACATGGCCATCCCTCTGTGACAAAAGAGAGTAAGCATGAAGAGCTTCTCTCAGTTCAGAGTCAAGAAGAGCCCCCACAGTCAAACTCTAAGTTTGGTGTTGAGAGGCCACAACCAAACTCTAAGTTTGGTGTTCGGACTATACAACATTGACCCGATCACCTTGTGGCTCCATGAGAGCCCACTGTCAAGCTATTGACATTAAAGAAGCGCTTGTTGGGAGGCAACCCAATTTTATTTATCTAATTTTTATTTTATTTTATTTTATTGTTATTTTGTGTTTTATTAGGTACTTGATCATGTGGAGTCACGAAAAAAATATAAAAATTAAAAACAGAATAAAAAACAGCAGAAGAAAAATCACACCCTAGAGGAAGGACAAACTGGCGTTCAACGCCAGTAAGGAGCATCTGGCTGGTGTTCAACGCCAGAACAGAGCATGAATCTGGCGCTAAACGCCAGAAACAAGCAACAATCTGGCGTTTGAATGCCAGGAATGTGCCTTAAGAAAAGCTGGCGCTGAACGCCAGTAACAAGCATGGAACTGGCGTTCAACGCCAGAAACATGCTACATATGGGCGTTGAACGCCCAGAACATGCTTCACATGGGCGTTGAACGCCCAGAACGTGCATCACCTCGGCGTTTAAACGCCAGAATGGTATGCAAAGGCATTTTACATGCCTATTTGGTGCAGGGATGGAATTCCGTGACACCTCAGGATCTGTGGACCCCACAGGATCACCTCAGGATCTGTAAACTCCACAGGATCTCCACCTAACATATTCCCACCTTACCTCCTAATCCTATAACACTCTTCCCCATGTCACACTTTCCAACAACTTCAATCTCTGAATCTCTCCTCCCAATAAACACTCTTTCCCAAAACCCTTCACCAATCACTTCAATCTCTCTTCCCCATAAACCCCACCTACCTTCAAAATTCAAAAACTTTCCCACCCAAACCCACCCTAAAATGGCCGAACCTACCCTCTCCCCTTTCCCTATATAAACCCCCCCCCCATTCCACTTTATTTTCACACAACACAACCCCCTCTTCCATACCTTAGCCGAAACACCATCTCTCCCTCTCCACCATATTTTCTTCTTCTTCTTCTTCTCTTCTTTCTTGTCTTACTCGAGGGCGAGCAATATTTTAAGTTTGGTGTGGTAAAAGCATAAGCTTTTTTTTGTTTTTCCATTACCATCAATGGCACCTAAGGCCGGAGAATCCTCTAGAAAAGAAAAAGGGAAGACAAAAGCTTCCACCTCCGAGTCATGGGAGATGGAAAGATTCATCTCCAAAAGCCATCAAGACCACTTCTATGATGTTGTGGCAAAGAAGAAGGTGATCCCTGAGGTCCCTTTCAAGCTCAAGAAAAATGAGTATCCGAAGATCCGACATGAGATCCGAAGGAGAGGTTGGGAAGTCCTAACCAACCCCATGCAACAAGTCAGAATCTTAATGGTTCAAGAGTTCTATGCCAATGCATGGATCACTAGGAACCATGATCAAAGTATGAACCCGAGTCCAAAGAATTATCTCACAATGGTTTGGGAGAAATACTTTCAGTCCGGAAAATGTAAGGTTGGCGTTCCACTTGCCCATGATGCAAGGAGATGTACGCCCCTACACTAGAAGGGTCAACTTTAATCAAAGGTTGGACCAAGTCCTTATGGACACATGTGTGGAAGGAGCTCAATGGAAAAGAGACTCCAAAGGCAAGCCAATTCAACTAAGAAGACTGGACCTCAAGCCTGTGGCTAGAGGATGGTTGGAGTTCATTCAACGCTCCATCATTCCCACTAGCGACCGATCTGAAGTTACTG
The DNA here is from genome assembly GCF_014773155.1 of Arachis stenosperma. Taxonomy (NCBI): domain Eukaryota; kingdom Viridiplantae; phylum Streptophyta; class Magnoliopsida; order Fabales; family Fabaceae; genus Arachis; species Arachis stenosperma. Next base: position 59,563,130 of record NC_080382.1, read on the forward strand.
TGGATCGGGCCATCATGATTCATAGCATCATGATTGGAGAGGAAGTAGAAGTTCATGAAGTCATCTCCAATGAAATCTACAAAATAGCCGAAAAGCCCTCCACCATGGCAAGGCTAGCTTTTCCTCACCTTATTTGTCATCTATGTTACTCAGCTCGAGTTATCATAGAAGGAGACATCTTCATTGAAGAGGATAAGCCCATCACCAAGAAGAGGATGGAGCAAGCAAGAGAGACCCTCCACGGATCTCAAGAGATGCATGAGGAAGCTCATCATCAAGAAATCCCTGAGATGCCTCAAGGGATGCACTTCCCTCCCAACAACTATTGGGAACAACTCAACACTTCCTTAGAAGATTTGAGCCACAATGTGGAACAATTAAGGGTGGGACATCATGAGCACTCCATCATTCTCCATGAAATAAGAGAATATCAAAGAGCAATGAGGGAGGAGCAACAAAGGCAAGGAAGGGACATAGAAGAGCTTAAGGACATTGTTGGTCCTTCAAGAAGAAGATGCCACTAAGGTGGATTCATTCCTTGTTCTTATTTCTTCCTATTTTTCGGTTTTTATGTTATGTTTATCTATATTTTGTCTCTACTTCATGATCATTAGTATGTAGTAACCATGTCTTAAAGCTATGAATAAAATCCATTAATCCTTCACCTCTCTTAAATGAAAAATGTTTTAATTCAAAAGAACAAGAAGTACATGAATTTCGAATTTATCCTTGAATTTAGTTTAATTATATTGATATGGTGACAATACTTTTGTTTTCTGAATGAATGCTTGAACAGTGCATAATTTTTGATCTTGTTATTTATGAATGTTAAAACTATTGGCTCTTGAAAGAATGATGAACAAAGAGAAATGCTATTGACGATCTGAAAAATCATGAAATTGATTCTTGAGGCAAGAAAAAGCAGTGAATAGCAAAAGCTTGCGAAAAAAAATAGAAAGAAAAAGAAAAAGCAAGCAGAAAAAGCCAATAGCCCTTAAAATCAAAAGGCAAGGGTAAAAAGGATCCAAGGCTTTGAGCATCAATGGATAGGAGGGCCCAAGGAAATAAAATCCAGGCCTAAGCGGCTAAATCAAGTTGTCCCTAACCATGTGCTTGTGTCATGAAGGTCCAAATGAAAAGCTTGAGACTGAGTGGTTAAAGTCGTGATCCAGAGCAAGAAGAGTGTGCTTAAGAGCTCTGGACACCTCTAACTGGGGACTCTAGCAAAGCTGAGTCACAATCTGAAAAGGTTCACCCAGTTATGTGTCTGTGGCATTTATGTATCCAGTGGTAATACTGGAAAACAAAGTGCTTAGGGCCACGGCCAAGACTCATAAGAAGCTGTGTTCAATAATCAACATGCTTAGCTAGGAAAGTCAATAACACTATCCAAAATTCTAAGTTCCTAGAGAAGCCAATCATTCTAAACTTCAAAGGAAAAAGTGAGATGCCAAAACTGTTCAGAAGCACAAAGCTACAAGTCCCGCTCATCTAATTATAATTAATATTCATTGATATTCTGGAATTTATAGCACATTCTCTTCTTTTTATCCTAATTGATTTTCAGTTGCTTGGGGACAAGCAACAATTTAAGTTTGGTGTTGTGATGAGCGGATAATTTATACGCTTTTTGGCATTGTTTTTAGGTAGTTTTTAGTAAGTTCAAGCTACTTTTAGGGATGTTTTCATTAGTTTTTATGTTAAATTCACATTTCTGGACTTTACTATGAGTTTGTGTGTTTTTCTGTGATTTCAGGTAATTTCTGGCTGAAATTGAGGGACTTGAGCAAAACTCTGAAAAAGGCTGACAAAAGGACTGCTGATGCTGTTGGATTCTGACCTCCCTGCACTCGAAATGGATTTTCTGGAGCTACAGAACTCCAAATGGCGCGCTCTCAACGGCTTTGGAAAGTAGACATCCAGAGCTTTCCAGCAATATTTAATAGTCCATACTTGATTCAGGAATTGATGACGTAAAGTGGCGCTCAACACCAAGTACATGCTGCTGTCTGGAGTTAAACGCCAGAAACACGTCATAACCCAGAGTTGAACGCCAGAAACACGCTATAACTCGGCATTCAACTCCAAGAGAAGCCTCAGCTCGTGGATAGATCAAGCTCAGCCCAAGCATACACCAAGTGGGCCCCGGAAGTGGATTTATGCACCAATTACTTACTCATGTAAACCCTAGTAGCTAGTCTAGTATAAATAGGATAAGTTACTATTGTATTAGACATCTTTGGCCTCAATTTTGTTTTATTCTTCATCTTAAGAGGCTACTCATCACATTTTAGGGGGCTAGCCATTTGGCCATGCCTGAACCTTTCACTTATGTATTTTCAACGGTGGAGTTTCTACACACCATAGATTAAGGGTGTGGAGCTCTGCTGTACCTCAAGTTTCAATACAATTACTATTATTTTCTATTCAATTCTCTTTTATTCTTATTCCAAGATATACGTTGTACTTCAACCTGATGAATGTGATGATCCGTGACACTCATCATCATTTTCACCTATGAACACGCGTGACTGACAACCATTTTCGTTCTACTTTAGGCCGGGCGCATATCTCTTAGATTCCCCAACAGAATCCTCGTGGTATAAGCTAGATAGATGGCGGCATTCATGGGAATCCAGAAAGTCTAACCTTGTCTGTGGTATTCCGAGTAGGATTCCGGGGATCCGGAAAGTCTAACCTTGTCTGTGGTATTCCGAGTAGGATTCTGGTATTGAATGACTGTGATGAGCTTCAAACTCCTGAAGGCTGGGCGTTAGTGACAGACGCAAAAGAATCAAGGGATTCTATTCCAACCTGATTGAGAACCGACAGAGGATTAGCCGTGCTGTGACAAGAGCATTTGGACCATTTTCACTGAGAGGATGGGAAGTAGCCATCGACAAGGGTTATGCCTCCAGACGATTAGCCATGCAGTGACAGTGCATAGGACCATTTTCCCGAGAGGATGAAAAGTAGCCATTGACGACAGTGATCCCCTACATACAGCTTGCCAAGGAAAGGAGTAAGATGGATTGGATGAATGTAATAAGAAAGTAGAGATTCAAGAGGAGCACAGCATCTCCAAACGCCTATCTGAAATTCTCACTATTGATTTACATAAGTATTTTTATCCTATTTTATTTTCTGTTTATTATTTATTTTCGAACTTATCATAAACCATTTAATCTGCCTAACTGAAATTTACAAGGTGACCATAGCTTGCTTCATACCAACAATCTCTGTGGGATCGACCCTTACTCACGTAAGGTATTACTTGGATAACCCAATACACTTGCTGGTTAAGTTGAATGGAGTTGTGATCACATGTGCCATTACCAGGGATTATTAAGATCCCAATTCATCACACCATGATCTCTTTGGGGTATTTTTGATAGAGCCAGTAAATAAATCTCATGCAAATACAAAGAGAATGAATCACAATTTCGTCCACCAGTAGTCCCCATTCAATTGAAGGACTAATTCACCTCTGTTGACATCTATCACAGCTCCTGCTGTAGCTAGGAAAGGTCTTCCAAGGATGATGCATTCATCATCTTCCTTCCTATTGTCTAAGATTATGAAATCAGCAGGGATGTAAAGGCCTTCAACCTTTACTAACACGTCCTCTACTATTTCATAAGCTTGTCTCAATGACTTGTCTGCCAATTGTAATGAGAACAAGGCAGGTTGTACCTCAATGATCCCCAGCTTCTCCATTACAGATAGTGGCATAAGATTTATCCCTGACCCCAGATCACATAGAGCTTTTTCAAAGGTCATGGTGCCTATGGTACAAGGTATTAAGAACTTGCCAGGATCTTGTCTCTTTTGAGGTAAAATTTGCTGAAACCAGGTATCTAGTTCATTAATGAGCAAGGGAGGTTCACTTTCCCAAGTCTCATTACCAAACAACTTGGCATTCAGCTTCATGATAGCTCCTAAATATTGAGCAACTTGCTCTCCAGTCACATCTTCATCCTCCTCAGAGGAAGAATAGTCTTCAAAGCTCATGAATGGCAGAAGGAGATTTAATGGAATCTCTATGGTCTCTATATGAGCCTCAGATTCCTTTGGATCCTTAATAGGAAACTCCTTCTTGCTTGAGAGACGTCCCAGGAGGTCTTCCTCACTAGGATTTTCGTCCTTCTCCTCCCTTGTGCATTCGGCCATATTGATCACATCAATGGCCTTGCACTTTCCTTTTGGATTCTCTTCTGTTTTGCTTTGGAGAATACTGGGAGGAGTTTCAATGACTTTCTTACTCAGTTGGCCCACTTGTGCCTCTAGATTTCTGATGGAGGATCTTGTTTCACTCATGAAACTGAAAGTGGCTTTTGACAGATCAGAGACTAGATTGGCTAAATTAGAAGTGTTTTGTTCAGAATTCTCTGTCTGTTGCTGAGAAGATGATGGAAAAGGCTTGCTATTGCTCAGCCTATTGCGTCCACCATTGTTGAAGCCTTGTTGAGGCTTTTGTTGATCTTTCCATGAGAAATTTGGATGATTTCTCCATGATGAATTATAGGTGTTTCCATAAGGTTCACCCATGTAATTAACCTCTGCCATTGCAGGGTTTTCAAGATCATAAGCTTCTTCAGAAGCTGCCTCTTTAGTACTGTTGGATGCATTTTGCCATCCATTCAGACTTTGAGAGATCATGTTGACTTGCTGAGTCAACACTTTGTTCTGAGCCAATATGGTATTCAGAGCATCAATTTCAAGAACTCCCTTCCTCTGAGGTGTCCCATTATTCACGGAATTCCTCTCAGAAGTGTACATGAATTGGTTATTTGCAACCATGTCAATGAGTTCTTGAGCCTCTTCAGGCGTTTTCTTTAGGTGAATAGATCCACCTGCAGAATGGTCCAATGACATTTTCGAAAACTCAGATAGACCATAATAGAATATATCTAATATGGTCCATTCTGAAAACATGTCAGATGGACACCTTTTGGTTAACTGCTTGTATCTTTCCCAAGCTTCATAGAGGGATTCACCATCTTTTTGTTTAAAGGTCTGAACATCCACTCTAAGCTTGCTCAGCTTTTGAGGAGGAAAGAATTTATCCAAGAAAGTCGTGACCAGCTTATCCCAGGAGTTCAGGCTATCCTTAGGTTGTGAATCTAACCATATTCTAGCTTTGTCTCTTACAGCAAAAGGGAAAAGCATGAGTCTGTAGACTTCAGGATCAACTCCATTCGTCTTAATAGTCTCACAAATTTGCAAGAACTCAGTTAAAAACTGGTAAGGATCTTCAGATGGAAGGCCATAAAATTTGCAGTTCTGTTGCATTAAAGCAACTAGTTGAGGTTTAAGCTCAAAATTATTGGCTCCAATGGCAGGAATGGAGATGCTTCTTCCATCAAATTTGGACGTGGGCTTAGTAAAATCACCAAGCATCCTCCTTGCATTATCATTATTGGGTTCGGTGATGAATGGATTTTTGACGGTTTAGAATTTCACTAATGAAATCTCGTTGTAAAGTATAGTTTCTAAACCAAGCAATAATCCTTTCATACAAAAAGTTGTTTGTCACTAGTACAAACCCCTAAAATTTATAAACCGAAGTATTGGACCTCGGGTCGTTCTCCCTAGGAATTACAATGAAGTGTCTTGTTATTGGTTGTGAGTTATTTTGGGGTTTTGATATGAAGCATGAAAGATAAATGGCAAGAAAGTAAACTAACAACTATAAAACTCTTGGCAAGATATGAGAACTAGAATTCCTATCCTAGTTATCCTTCTAAATTGTGATGAGAATTGTGTATTGCTCCCACTTAGTTAACCTCTAACCATGGAGGAAAGTCAAGTGGATGAATCAATTTGATTTCTCAAGTCCTAATCAACTCCTAAAGGGAAGACTAGCTTTAGAGGCATTCAAATCAATTAGCAACTTCTAATTATCAACCAACAAAGGAATTAGATAACTTAAGAGTCACTAATTACTCTACCTAGGCCAAGAGGAACAAAACCTACACTATATCTAGAAGAGACATTTCATCAAACACATAGAGTGCAATACAAGTAAACATTATTAAATGCAAGAATTAAAACTACAAAAACAAGAGATCAACAATAGAAAAGCAAAGAAGAACAATTATTATGAATTACCTCTTATTGAGTTGAAAGAAAATGGAAGTAACAATAGTAGATCTACAACAAAGTCTAAGAACAACATAAAGGAAATTACAACAAAAGAATAGAGGAAGATTGAATGTAACAACAAGGAATTGAGAAGATAGAAGTAGAAGAAGATGAATTAAAGTGAGAGCTAAACCTAATCCTAATCCTAATCCTAGAGAGAAGTGAGAGCTTCTCTCTCTAGAAACTAACTTCTAAACTAAAACTAAGCTAATGATCAAAAGTATCTAAAGTATGTTGATTCCCCTTCAATACTTGACTTAAATAGCATCGGAAATGAGTTGGATTGGGCCCACAAGGCTCCTAAAACCGTTGGGGACGATTTCATTAAAGTGGGCCACGGACAGAATCGGCGCGCGCGCGCAAAGTGCGCGTTCGCGCCCCTGAACGCGAAGCAACATAAGGCAAAATTTATATCATTTCGATGCCCCGGATGTTAGCTTTCCAGCCCAACTAGAACCGCATCATTTGGACCTCTGTAGCTCAAGTTATGGTCAATTAAGTGTGAAGAGGTCAGGCTTGATAGCTTTTTGGTTCCATCATTTCTTCATGAGTTCTCCAACTTTACATGCTTTTTCTTTATTCCCTTGATCCAATCTTTGCCTCCTAAATCTGAAATCACTTAACAAACATATCAAGGCATCTAATAGAATCAAGGTAAATTACATTTAGCTATTTTAAGACCTAAAAAGCATGTTTTCACTCTTAAGCACAATTATAGGAGAATATACAAAACCATGCTATTTCATTGCATAAATGTGGGTAAAAGGTGATAAAATCCCCTAAAATCAATACAAGATAAACCCTACAAATGGGGTTTGTCATTCGGCTGCCATCTCCTTCTCTTGTTCGAAAATTTCTGAAAGGTTACTTCTGGATTGTTGTAATTTAGCTTCTCTTAGTTTCCTCTTCAGAGTCCTTTCAGGTTCAGGATCAGCTTCAACAAGAGTGCTCTTGTCCTTGTTCCTGCTCATATGAAAGAGAAGAAAACAAGAAAAGAAGAGGAATCCTCTATGTCACAGTATAGAGATTCCTTTATGTTAGTAGAAGAAGAAAGGGGAGAAGAGTGAAGAAGAATGAATAGTCTGTGTAAAGAGTAAGGATAGGGGAGGTGATAAGAGATGAAGAGAAGTGTTAGTAAATAATTAAATAAATAAAAAGAGATGAGAGAGGGAGAAATTCGAAAATAAGTTTGAAAAGGAGTTAGTGATTTTCGAAAATTAAAGATAAGATAGAATTAAAATTAAAATTTTAAAACAAAAAGAATTTTTGAAAAAGAGATGAGATATTTTCGAAAATTAGAGAGGGAAAAGTAGTTAGGTGGTTTTGAAAAAGATAAGAAACAAACACAAAGTCAAAGAGTTAGTTGAAAAAGATATCAAATTTGAAAAGATAAGAAGATAAGAAGTTAGATAAGATATTTTGAAATCAAATTTTTGAAAAAGATAAAATTTTGAAAAGAAAGATATGATAAAAATATAAGATAAGAAAATAAGATAGAAAAGGTGTGTTTGAAAAAGATTTAATTTTTAAATTTAAAATTACTTACTTCATTAACAAGAAACTACAAGATAAGATTCTAGAACTTAAAGATTAAACCTTTCTTAACAAGAAAGTAACAAACTTCAAATTTTTGAATCAATCACATTAATTGTTAGTGAGTTTTCGAAAATTTGATATAAAGATAAGAAAAAGATTTTGAAAATAATTTGAAAAAGAATTTAAAAAGATAAGATTTTTTTAAAATTGAAATTTTGACTTGACTTGTAAGAAACAACTAATTTTAAAATTTTTGACCAAGTCAACCCAAAATTTCAAAAATTTGGAGGGAAATAAGGAAAAGATATTTTTTTGATTTTTGAAATTTTAATTATGAGAGAGAAAAAATTAAAATTAAAATTAAAACGTCATAATTGTGTTTTTCTCTTTTCTTTTTGGATCAAAACAAGGAATGCATGCAAGAACACTATGAATGTCAAGATGAAAACCAAGAACACTTTGAAGATCATGATGAACATCAAGAACATAATTTTGAAAAATTTTTGATGCAAAGTAAACATGCAAGACACCAAACTTAGAAATCTTTAATGTATGGACTCTAACAAACGAAAAATGCATATGAAAAACAACAAACAACACAAAATAAGAAAACATCAAGATCAAACAAGAAGACTTGAAGAACAACTTGAAGATCATGAAGAACACCATGAATATATGAGTTTTCGAAAAATGCAAGAAAAAAATTTTTAAAGCATGCAATTGACACCAAACTTAAAAGTTGACTCAAGACTCAAACAAGAAACACACAATATTTTTTGGTTTTTATGATTTTATGATTTTTTTGTATTTTTATTATTATTTTCGAAAATATTTTTGGAAAAAAAAAAACGAAAAAGAAAAGAAAATTTTGAAAAAGATTTTTGAAAAATTTTTGAAAAGAAAATTACCTAATCTGAGCAACAAGATGAACCGTCAGGTGTCCATACTCGAACAATCCCCGGCAACGGCGCCAAAAACTTGGTGGACGAAATTGTGATCCTCAAAGTTGGTCTCTTTGTATTTGTATGAAATTTAAATATTGGCTCTATCAAAAATACCCTAAAGAGATCATGGTATGATGAATTGGGATCTTAATAATCCCTGGTAATGGCACGTGTGATCACAACTCCGTTCAACTTAACCAGCAAGTGTACTGGGTCATCCAAGTAATACCTTACGTGAGTAAGGGTCGATCCCACAGAGATTGTTGGTATGAAGCAAGCTATGGTCACCTTGTAAATCTCAGTTAGGCAGATTAAATGGTTTATGATAAGTTCGAAAATAAATAATAAACAGAAAATAAAATAGTAAATAGTTACTCATATAATTCCATGGTGGGAATTTCAGATAGGCATATGGAGATGCTGTGCTCCTCTCGAATCTCTACTTTCTTATTACATTCATCCAATCCTTCTTACTCCTTTCCATGGCAAGCTGTATGTAGGGCATCACCGTTGTCAATGGCTACATCCCATCCTCTCAGTGAAAATGGTCCTATGCTCTGTCACAGCACGGCTAATCATCTGTCGGTTCTCAATCAGGTTGGAATAGAATCCCTTGATTCTTTTGTGTCTGTCACTAATGCCCAGCCTTCAGGAGTTTGAAGCTCGTCACAGTCATTCAATCCCAGAATCCTACTCGGAATACCACAGACAAGGTTAGACTTTCCGGATTTCTGGAATCCTACTCGGAATACCACAGACAAGGTTAGACTTTCCGGATTCCCATGAATGCCGCCATCTATTAGCTTATACCACAAAGATTCTGTTGGGGAATCTAAGAGATATGCGCCCGGCCTAAATTAGAACGGAAGTGGTTGTCAGTCACGCGCGTTCATAGGTGAGAATGATGATGAGTGTCACGGATCATCACATTCATCAAGTTGAAGTGCAACGTTTATCTTGGAATAAGAATAAAAGAGAATTGAATAGAAAATAATAGTAATTGTATTGAAACTTGAGGTATAGCAGAGCTCCACACCCTTAATCTATGGTGTGTAGAAACTCCACCGTTGAAAATACATAAGTGAAAGGTTCAGGCATGGCCGAATGGCCAGTCCCCAAAACGTGATCAATGGCCTCCTAAGATGAAGAATAAAACAAAACTGAGACCAAAGATGAAACGTGGTCAAGAGACGCTGAATACAATAGTAAAATGTTCTATTTATACTAAACTAGCTACTAGGGTTTACATGAGTAAGTAATTGATGCATAAATCCACTTCTGGGGCCCACTTGGTGTGTGTTTGGGCTGAGCTTGATCTATCCACGAGCTGAGGCTTTTATTGGAGTTGAACGCCAAGTTATAACATGTTTCTGGCGTTCAACTCCGGGTCGTGACGTGTTTCTGGCATTTGACTCCAGACAGCAGCATGTACTTGGCGTTGAGTGCCACTTTACGTCGTCAATTCCCGAATAAAAGATGAACTATTATATATTTCTGGAAAGCTCTGGATGTCTACTTTCCAACGCCGTTGAGAGCGCCCCATTTGGAGTTATGTAGCTCCAGAAAATCCATTTTGAGTGCAGGGAGGTCAGATTCCAACAGCATCAGCAGTCCTTTTGTCAGCCTTTTTCAGAGTTTTGCTCAAGTCCCTCAATTTCAGCCAGAAATTACATGAAATTACAGAAAAACACACAAACTCATAGTAAAGTCCAGAAATGTGAATTTAACATAAAAACTAGTGAAAACATCCCTAAAAGTAGCTTGAACTTACTAAGAACTACCTAAAAACAATGCCAAAAAGCGTATAAATTATCCGCTAATCAGCAGTCAAGCCCTCAACAAAAAAAATTAAAAGGATTATCAAGGTTGATGAAAAAGAGAGAGCCTTCCCAGCCAAGGACACTGCACGATTCCCAAATTGCTACTGTGAGCAGATGTTTCCTATTCTGGCAGCTCGAAATTACAACAATGAACACCTTCTTATCCTTCCGCCTCGTATCGCTGAATTTGTTTAGCCACAAATTGCACAAAGACATTGGGGATTTTTACAGAGACAGCCACGACAGGTTAATCTTTCTTGGGTTGTTGAGTTCTACTCCAACTTCCACCTGCCGACTCTGCAGTCCGTCTATTTACGCCAGAAGCAAGTCCCCATTACAGAAGAGGCCATACAGCAGGCCTTAGATTTCCCACCTGCTCCAAAAGGGTTGGACGCTTTTCAGATAGCCGCAATCAAGCGCCAGGCATACACCTTTGACTGGGACACTGTTCTCAGAGTTATCGCTCGACCTGGCAGCAAATGGATCTTCGGATACCATCGTTCCCGTCCTAAAGGAATCTCGACTTCCGCACTTACCTTAGAGGCTCACGTATGGGCATTGATTACGTCCCATTACGTCTTCCCGAGTACTCATGAGTCCTCCTTCACCGCAGACATGGCCGTTTTACTATGGTGCATCCTCACAGACCAGCCTCTCAATTTACCGCGACATATCCGGAGTATCCTACAGAGCTGGAGACACCAAAGCCATTCTTCCACGGGATGATCGGTATGTCCCTAACGGAAGATATCTCAGGCCACAACTTGCCACTACCAGCCAGTCCACAGAGGATGTTGCAGCTCCTCCACCATTTACTAGTCAACTGCTGCATCAAATACTGAAGCGGTTGCACCAACATGAAAAGAAAGCAAAGCTCCGAAAGCACCGCAACCAACGCCAATTCAAACACCTCAGGGAGCTGCTTAGAGGAGATTGCAGAAACTCAGACACCCCAGACTCCACTTCCTTCACCAGCACAGGGAGCCATGACGGCCCCGACTTTGGAGACACTGCCACCAGCCTACCATTGTTCCTAACAGATGGCACCGAGGACAGTGCAAAGCTTTAAGTGTGGGGAGGTCGGTCAGTACCTGACTTTCGGAGGTAATTTCTCTTCCCTAGCACCAATAAATTAGGATATTTTAGTTAGATTTTTTTTCTTTTATAGAATAGGATAAATTGCATAGTAATAGGTTAGTTGCATGCATGTTCTACTTGATTGAAAAGACAATAAGTTTCTTCTGAAAAGCTATCTTTGGAACAAAATTTCACTAATTTTAATCAAAACTCTTATGTTAAAATTGCTTGAAGTTGTATTTGGAACATGATTTTTGAGCTAAAGAACACACAACCTGTGAAAATTTGAGCCTTTATGCATGGTTACATTATTTAACCAAAATTATTTTATTCTTGTGTGTTTACTTCTCTATGATTGTAATCTGTATTTTGTTTCATCCTATATGGCCAATATTTATTATGTTTATATGCTTGCATGTGATTGAGGCCATTATTTGTTTAAACTCACTTATCCAAATTAAGCCTACCCTTTTTAATTACTTTTGTTAACCACCTTGAGCCTTTAAATCCTATTTGTTCTATATCTTACCACATTACTAGCCTTAAGCGGAAAAACAATTGTATATCCCAAATTGAATCTTTGGTTAGCTTAAGATAGAATTGTGTATGCTAGTTAAGTATGGGAATGTGTGGGAACAAAAGTTTTTAAAGGAATGTGTCATGATAATACAATGGGAATTTGGATACCTCTTCATATGAAACTATAAGAATTAAAAATCTATGTGCATTGATAAGCTATGTTTATTTTTATGTATATAAAAAAATTTTCAAAGATCAATGCACATATGATAAAATTGATACATGAGTATGAAATGTAAAAGGGAATTCTGGGTAGCTAGGTATGAATTCTAAAGTTATATAAAATATATAGGTTGGGTTAAAGCTTGGGTTAATTAAATATTCAATTTATAAGCTCACTTAGCCATATATGTATCCCTACCCTTACCTTGGCCCCATTACAACCTTGAAAAGACCTCATGATGTTTGCATTGGCATATTAACTGTTGTTGATTGGTTAGGAGAAAAACAAAAGTTAGAAAGCATGATTAGAGAAGGATATAGTGATTACCCTATACACTAGAGAGATTAGAGCGTACATACATCATCAGTGAGGGTTCAATGCTTGAATTTCCATGTTCCCTGCTTTCATGAGCTATCTTCTTGCACTTTTATCTGTCTTACTGTATAATGATAGAATTAGTGGAATTTGATTTGTAATTGTTTGAAGAGCTTGTTTACTTTTGATCAAGTGGGCAAGAATCATATAGTTGCATTCATATATATAGGTTGCATTGCATTGCATGAGTTTCTACATGTTCATACTTATTTATCTTATGTCCTTCAATTAAGCATGAGGACATGCTAATGTTTAAGTGTGGGGAGGTTGATAAACCACTATTTTATGGTTTATATTGTGTTTAATTGTGTGGTTTTATCATGATCCTTATCCACTTATTCATTAATTTAGCATGCATTTATATTTCCTTCCTGAAATTATTACATGATTGAAAACTGCTTCCTAGAGACTTTTTAATTATGCATTTTAGTTCTCCTTTATCCCATTCGATGCCGTGATCTGTGTGTTAAGTGTTTCAGGCTTTATAGAGCATGGATGAGTTGGAGATTGGATAGGAAGCTAGCAAAAATGGAAGGAACACAAGAAATTGAGGAGATAATCAGCGAGAAGTGACGCGGCCGCATGGCTCACGCGTTCACGCGAAAGAGAAAAAATTACAGTGATGCGGCCGCATGGCTCACGCAACCGCACGGAATGGAAAAGCACAAGTGACGTGGAGGCGTGGACGACGCGAACGCGTGGCAGGGAAAAATGCGAATGACGCGTCCGCATGGATGACGCGATCGCGTGACGTGCGCGATCTGCATAATCTGCAGATTCCGCTGGGGGCGATTTTGGGCCCTGTTTTGGCCCAGTTCTCGGCCCAAAACAGCAGACTAGAGCCAGAGAACATGCAGAAACCAGAGACAACATTCATTCTACACAGTTTTACTTTTAGATCTAGTTTTTACTCCTCTTCTAGGTTTTTCTCTCTACACATTGATAGTTTTTAGGATTTTATTTTTCTATCACTTTTTGCATTGGGATATTGAGAAGAGTTATTACCTCATCAAGACTTCGTCATTCTAGTTCGTTTTCTTTACTTGGATTTACTCTTCCATGTCCTTTGCTTTGTTAATTTTACCATTGGAATATTATTAGGATTTATTTAATACAAGGATTACTTTTATTTTTATTTGATTATTTTGATTTTTATTTACAATGTCTTTCTTTAATTCCTTTTCATATGTTATGAACTTTACATTCACAATGAGCGAGTAGTTCCTTAACTTGATGGGGAGTTGATTGAAAGGAACCAATTGAGTTGGAAGGCTTGAAAGAAAGATTGTAATTGGGTTATTGTTGGCTTGCCCTCCAGTCACTAATACCAATCCCTTTTAATTAAGTGGGTTGCAACTTGTGAACGGGCATAGCATCCCAACTTGTTTGACTTTTTCTTACCTAGTAAGAGATAACTAAACAGGATAACCTTTTATTATCAATTAATATAGAGAGTAATCCAACAACAGCGGGACTTCCAACTAATCAACTCCCAGTCAAGGCTTTTATTTACATTATTCAAATTCTCCAATTTTATTTCCTGTTTACTCAACTCAAACCTTTTTGAAAACAGATGATTAATAAAATAGCACACTTTTCTGCAACTCGTTGGGAGACGACCTGGGATTCATACTCCTAGTATTTTAGTTTTAAATTTCTGTGACACCTTTCTAAATTGATAAGTGGAATTCTGGTGAGTTAAGAACTATACTTGCAACGCATATATTTTAATAATTTTTAATTCACTAATTTTCGCCGCATCAGTTGTCAAGAAGGAAGTAACAAGAATATTAGAGGCGGGTATTATCTACCCCATCTTAGACAGTGAATGGGTAAGCCCAGTGCAAATGGTGCTCAAGAAGTCTGGAGTCACTACAGTGAAGAATGAGCATGGAGAGCTCATAGCAACTAGAGTACAGAATGCCTGGAGGGTCTGCATTGATTACAGGCGTCTCAACCAAGCTACTCGTAAGGATCACTACCCTCTTCCCTTCATTGATCAAATGCTGGATCGCCTGTCAGGTAAATCACATTATTTCTTTTTAGATGGTTACATAGGCTATTTCCATATCATATAGCTCCTGAGGATCAGGAAAAGACTACCTTTACCTGTCTTTTTGGGACTTATGCTTACAAGAGAATGCCCTTTGGCCTGTGCAATGCACCAGCTACTTTCTAAAGGTGCATGATTAGTCTTTTCTCTAATCTTATTGAGGACTGTATGGAGGTTTTTATGGATGATTTTAGCGTTTATGGTGATTATTTTAACCTTTGCTTGGATAGTTTATCTAGAGTGTTAGATAGATGCGTCAGTACAAACCTTGTATTGAATTTTGAAAAATGTCATTTTATGGTTAAACAAGGAATCGTACTGGGACATGTTGTGTCTAATACTGGTATTTCTGTAGATCCAGCAAAGGTAAATGTTATATCTAGTTTGCCTTACCCCTCCTCTGTGAGGGAAGTCCGTTCGTTCCTGGACATGCAGGTTTTTACCGAACATTCATTAAGGACTTTAGTAAGGTAGCACTTCCCCTATCCAGACTACTGCAGAAGGATATTGAATTCGAGTTCAGTGAGGATTACAAACAAGCGTTTGATAAGATGAAAACCACCCTGACTCAAGCTCCAATTGTGAGAGGACCGGACTGGAGCCAGCCATTCGAAATCATGTGCGATGCTTCCAACCATGCAGTAGGAGCAGCGCTGGCTCAGCGTGAAGGTAAGGACCCTTTTATTATTGCTTATGCGTCTAAAACTTTAGACGCCGCTCAGTCCAATTACACTACTACTGAGAAAGAGCTTCTTTCTATTGTTTTTTCTCTGGATAAATTCCGAGCCTATTTATTTGGTACGAAGGTAGTAGTGTACTCAGACCATGCAGCTCTAAAGTATTTATTAGCTAAAAAGGAATCCAAAACAAGGCTTATACATTGGATACTGCTACTACAAGAATTTGATTTAGAAATAAAGGATGGGAGTGGTAACCAGAATCTAGTGGTAGATCACTTAGTCGCCTTGAACACATTAAGGATGACTGCACTCCTATAGCTGATAATTTTCCATTTGATAACCTACAAGCAGTATCTGAGATAATCCCTTGGTATGCACCTAAGCTAATTATCTAGTTAGCCGCACTTTTCTTCCACACTTTACTAAGCACCAAAGAGACAAGCTGAAAAGCGAGTCTAAATATTATATATGGGATGACCCATATTTATGGAGATGTGGCACTGACCAGGTAATTAGAAGGTGTGTACCTCAATCAGAATTCCAGTCCATTTTAGAGGCTTGTCACTCATCTGAGAGTGGAGGACATTTTGGCCCTCAAAGAATAGCTAGAAAAATCTTAGACTGTGGATTCTGGTGGCCCACCCTTTTTAAAGACACTGCTGAATTTTGTAAATCTTGTCCCCCATGCCAAAGGTTTGGTAATATATCCCAGAGGGATGAAATGCCTCAACAAACTATGCTTTTCTGTGAAATTTTTTATGTTTGGGGTATTGACTTCATGGGTCCATTTCCAAATTCTAATGGCCACCTCTATATATTGTTAGTTGTAGACTATGTTTCTAAATGGGTGGAAGCGATTCCTACCCGTACTGATGATGCTAACACTGTTGTTTCCTTTGTTAGAAACCATATTATCTGTCGCTTTGGATCACCACGAGCAATCGTGAGAAATCAAGGCACCCATTTTTGTAACAGGAAACTAACAGGATTACTGAAGAAGCATGGGATCATTCATAAAATAGCAACAGCCTACCATCCTCAGACTAATAGGCAAGCCGAGGTGTCTAACAGATAGATAAAGTGCATTTTATAGAAGATAGTCAAACCTCATAGAAGAGACTGGAGTACCAGACTACAAGATGCACTCTGGGCATACAGAATAGTATACAAGACAACCATTGGGATGAGTCCTTTCTGCTTAGTCTATGGAAAGGCTTGTCACCTTCCAGTTGAGGTAGAGCACAAAGCTTTTTGGGCAGTAAAGGAATGAAACATGGGATTTGAGAAAGCCGGAGCTGAAAGGAAGTTGCAACTGCAAGAATTGGAGAGCCTTTGCCTAGAAGCTTATGAGAACTCAAGACTGTACAAGGAGAAAATAAAGGCTGTACATGATCAACACATCAAGAGAAAGGAGTTCCAACCTGGGGATTTGGTCTTTCTTTACAACTCTAGACTGAGGCTCATGCCAGGCAAACTGCGATCAAGGTGGGAAGGTCCATATAGAGTAAAGAGGGCTAAGCCATACAGAGTTTTCCATCTAAGTCACCCTTCAAGCTTTGAACTCATCAAGGTTAATGGACATCGTTTGAAGCTCTACCATGGTGGTGCACGAAATTGTGATCACTACAACTTCGCACAACTAACCAGCAAGTGCACTGGGTCGTCCAAGTAATACCTTACGTGAGTAAGGGTCGATCCCACGGAGATTGTTGGTATGAAGCAAGCTATGGTCACCTTGTAAATCTCAGTCAGGCAGACTCAAATGGGTATAGTGATGAACGAAAATAACATAAAAGATAAAGATAGAGATACTTATGTATATCATTGGTGTAAGAGCTTCAGACAAGTGTATGAAGATGCCTTCCCTTCCGTCTCTCTGCTTTCCTACAGCCTTCATCCAATCCTTCCTACTCCTTTCCATGGCAAGCTCGTGTAGGGTTTCACTGTTGTCAGCAGCTACCTCCCATCCGCGCAGTGAAAGCTAATGCTCAATACTCTGTCACAGTACGGCCAATCACCGGTTTGGTTCCCTCCCCTACCGGAATAGAATCACTCTTTTGCGTCTGTCACTAACGCCCAGTAGGTTACAGGTTTGAAGCACGTCACAGTCATTCAATCATTGAATCCTACTCAGAATACCACAGACAAGGTTAGACCTTCCGGATTCTCTTGAATGCCGCCATCAGTTCTTGCCTATACCACGAAGACTCTGATCTCACGGAATGGCTGGCTCGTTTGTCAGGCGAGCACTCGTTTGTCAGGCGATCAACCATGCATCATGCAATCAGAAATCCAAGAGATATTCACTAAGCCTCAGATGCTTGTAGAACAAGAATGGTTGTCAGTCACCTTGTTCATAGGTGAGAATGATGATGATTGTCAATCATCACCTTCATCAAGTTGAAGAACAAGTGATATCTTGGACAAAGAACAAGCGGAATTGAATAGAAGAACAATAGTAATTGCATTAATACTCGAGGTACAGCAGAGCTCCACACCTTAATCTATGGTGTGTAGAAACTCCACCGTTGAAAATACATAAGAACAAAAGTGATCATTGGTTTCGGCCCCAGAGAGGGAACCAGAAGAACCAAGATGAAAATACAATAGTAAAAGGTCCTACTTATAGAAAACTAGTAGCCTAAGGTGTACAAAGATGAGTAAATGACATAAAAATCCACTTCCGGGCCCACTTGGTGTGTGCTTGGGCTGAGCAATGAAGGAATTTCGTGTAGAGACTCTTCTTGGAGTTAAACGCCAGCTTTTATGCCAGTTTGGGCGTTTAACTCCCATTTAGGTGCCAGTTCCGGCGTTTAACGCTGGAATTTCTTGAGGTGACTTTGAACGCCGGTTTGGGCCATCAAATCTTGGGCAAAGTATGGACTATTGTATATTGCTGGAAAGCCCAGGATGTCTACTTTCCAACGCCGTTGAGAGCGCGCCAATTGGGCTTCTGTAGCTCCAGAAAATCCACTTCGAGTGCAGGGAGGTCAGAATCCAACAGCATCTGCAGTCCTTTTGAGTCTCTGGATCAGATTTTTGCTCAGATCCCTCAATTTCAGCCAGAAAATACCTGAAATCACAGAAAAACACACAAACTCATAGTAAAGTCCAGAAAAGTGAATTTTAATTAAAAACTAATAAAAATATACTAAAAACTCAACTAAAACTACCAAAAACATACTAAAAACAATGCCAAAAAGCGTACAAATTATCCGCTCATCACATGGTGAGAAGGCGACGAAAAATAAGGAGTTAGAGATCTTCCTCCTGGAGGATCCCCTCGCAACTGAAAATTGAGCTACTGAAGCGTCCAAATTAAGGACATTAAAGCAAAGTGCTAGTTGGGAGACAACCCACCACGGTATGATCGTTCCTCTTCTTCTCTTTTTTTTCCCTCATCTATAATTCTTCTCCATACTACTGCCTTTATCTTGTACCTCATCTGCATACTGCATTTGCATAAGAAAAAATCTTTACGCGACGCGACCGCACCATTGACGCGTCCGCGTCGCAGGTGGATCCGAGAATATAAGAAAGTGAACAGAGAGTCACGCAGGAGCGTGGCTGGAGGCGTGCCTTTGGCACAAATCATCACACGCGACCGCGTCACTGACGCATCCGCGTCACTGACGCATCCGCGTCACTGACGCGTCCGCGTCAAGTGCAACATTGGTCTGGAATTCGACGTAAAAAGGGTGCACGACCGAAAGTTGTGCTAGAGTGGTGCTGGATTGGTGCTGAACGCACAAATTCTTCCCATGCGGACGCATGGCTCACGCATCCGCGTCATATCCTTCTAATGGCCACTCACGCGATCGCATGACCCACGCGATCGCGTCACCCAAAATTTGGCAAAAATAAAAATTCGAATAGAGAGTTGTGCGAGCGCGAAGCTACCCTCGCGTCAGTAGCATAACATGTGTCACGCGTCCGCGTGACCGACGCGTCCATGTCGATTCACTTAATGCGCATTCGCACGAACGCATCACTCACGCGTCTGCGTCACTTGCACCGCACAGCTTATCCTAATTTTCCACATATCTTATCTTTCTCTTCCCCCAATCCTACATTTTCTTTTCCCTCCCTATTTCTTTCTTCCCCTTTCTTCCTTCTTCCCTCATTCTCACTTTCTACTTTTTCTATCTCTTCCCACCATTATCAAGGTTTTTCTTTTCTTCTTCCCTCCTCACTTTTCTATTCTTCTTTATTTATGTTTTTTTCTTCCTTTCTCTTTCTTTTTACTTTCATTGCCTATGTTTTCTTTTCTTTCCTTTTTTATTGGTGTTGGAAATTTATTTGGTCATTGTGGATTGTTGCAAAATTTTTTGTCAATTATATTTTTAAAGGGTTGCTTGCATGTTCAAATTATTATTTTCATTGGATTAGTTATCATGCATGCTATGTGTTTGTGAAAAAGCCCGTATGGCATCAAGCACTTTTCTACATTATTCTATTCTACTATTCAATGCTTGCTTTTTACAAATTTCCTTTACTATTTTATTAATTAAATTTAATTGTCAATACAAACGTGATAGTTCGTTATGAAGTGATGCTTGATCTATGCTACTCATGCCCTTGCCGGCATGCCAATAAACATCTTGCATCTACTTCCCTATCGTGCACTTATTCTATTCCCTTTATTGATCTTTTCACATATTGTCATGACCATGCATTTACTTCATTCATCTTTACCGTACACTGATTATCACTCATTCAATCCCCTTCCTTGCTCTATCTCTTTGGATTTAACTTACTTTCTCTTCCCTTTTTCAGAATGGCCACTAAGAAAAGCAAAGAGAAAGCTACCCCTAAACCCACAGCAAGGAAAGGAACGAAGAGAGCATTAGTGGCAGAGCCTTCTTCAACTGCAGTCAAGCCCTCAACAAAAAGAATTAAAAGGATTATCAAGGTTGATGAAAAGGAGAGAGCCTTCCCAGCAAAGGACATTGCATGATTTCCAAATCGCTATTGTGAGCAGATGTTTCCTATTCTGGCAGCTCGAAATTACAACAATGAACACCTTCTTATCCTTCCACCTCGTATTGCTAAATTTGTTGAGCCACAAATTGCACAAAGACATTGGGATTCTTACAGAGACAGCCACAACAGGTTAATCTTTCTTGGGTTGTTGAGTTCTACTCCAACTTCCAGCTGCCGACTCTGCAGTCCGTTTATTTACGCCAGAAGCAAGTCCCCATTACAGAAGAGGCCATACAGCAAGCCTTAGATCTTCCCCCTGTTCCAGAAGGATTGGACGCTTTTCAGAAAGCCGCCATCAAACGCCAGGCGTACACCTTTGACTAGGACACTGTTCTTAGAGTTATCGCTCAACCTGGCAGCAAATGGATCTTTGGATACCATCGTTCCCGTTCTAAGGGAATCTTGGCTCCCGCACTTACCTTAGAGAGGCTCACGTATGGGCACAGATTATGTCCCATTACGTCTTCTCGAGTACTCACGAGTCCTCCTTCACCGTAGATATGGCCGTTCTACTATGGTGCATCCTCACAGACCAGCCTCTAAATTTACCGAGACATATCCGGAATGCTATGGAACACGTGCAGATCGCGGGCAACCTACCTTCCCCCGCCTTGGTCTCTGATCTTATCTCAGCAGCCGGAGTATCCTACAGAGCTGGAGACACCAAAGCCATTCTTCCACGGGATGATCAGTATGTCCCTAACGGGAGATATCTCAGGCCACAAGTTGCCACTACCAGCCAGTCCACAGAGGATGTTGCAGCTCCTCCACCATCTACTCGTCAGCAGCTGCACCAAATATTGAAGCGATTGGACCAACAAGAAAAGAAAGCAAAGCTCCGAGAATGCCGCAACCACCACCGTTTCAAACACCTCAAGGAGCTCCTCACAGGCAATCACAGACCTGACGATGACCCAGGCACTCTGGACTCCACTTCTTTCACCAGCACTGGGAGCCATGACGGTCCCGACTGTGGAGACACTGCCACCAGCCCACCATTGTTCCTGACAGACGGCACCGAGGACGGTGCAAATCCTTAAGTGTGGGGAGGTCGGTCAGTACCTGACTTCCGGAGGTAATTTTTCTTCCTTAAACACCAATAAATTAGGATATTTAGTTAGTTTTTCTTTCTTTTATAGAATAGGATAAATTGCATAGTAATAGATTATTTGCATGCATGTTCTACTTGATTGAAAAGACAATAAGTTTCTTCTAAGACTCTATTTTTTTGGAAAAAAAATTCCACTAATTTTAATTAAAACTCTTATGTTAAATTTGCTTGAAGTTGTATTTGGATCATGAATTTTAAAGCTAAAGAACACACAACCTGTGAGAATTGAGCCTTTATGCATGGTTACATTATTTAACCATATTTGTTTTATTCTTGTGTGTTTACTTCTCTATGATTGTAACCTATATTTTGTTCCATCCTATATGTCCAATGTTTGGTATATTTATATGCTGCATATGAATGAGGCCATTAATTGTTTAGCTCACTTATCCAAATTAAGCCTACCCTTTCAATTACCTTTGTTAGCCACTTTGAGCCTTTAAATCCCATTTGTTTTATAATTTACCACATTACTAGCCTTAAGCGGAAAAACAATTACATACCCCAATTTGAATCTTTGGTTAGCTTAAGATAGAATTGTGTGTGCTAATTAAGTATGGGAAATTGTGGGAACAAAAGATAATAAGGGGATATGTCATGATAATATAATGGGAATTTGGACACCTACTCATGTGAAACTATGAAAATCAAAAATCCATGTGCATTGATAAGCTATATCTTAAAATATATATATATATATATATATATATATATATATATATATATATATATGTATTCAATAAATAAATAAGGGGACAAAAATTACCCCAATGTTGAGTTAAGAATCCAAAGGTCAATGCATGTATGATAAAATTAAAATAAATAGTTGATACATGAGTATGGAATGTGAAAGAGAATTCTGGGTAGCTAGGTATGAACTCCATAGTTATACAAAATATATAGGTTATGTTAGAGCTTGAGTTAATTAAAGATTCAATTTATAAGCTCACTTACCCATATATGTATCCTTACCCTTACCTTGGCCCCATTACAACCTTGAAAAGACCTCATGATGTTGCATTGGTATATTAAATGTTGTTGATTGGTTAGGAGAAGAACAAAATTTAGGGAGCATGATTAGAGAAGGATAGAGTGATTACCATATACACTGAAGAGATTAGAATATACATACATCATCAGTGATGGTTCAATGCTTAAAATTTTATGTTCCCTGCTTTCATGAGCTACCTTCTTGCATTTTTATCTGTTCTTACTGTATGAGAATTGAATTAGTGGAGCTTGATTTGTAATTGTTTTGAAGAGCTTATTTATTCTTAATCAAGTGGACAAGAATCATATAGTTGCATTCACATATATAGGTTGCATTGCATTACATGAGTTTTTACATGTTCCTACTCATTTATTCTATCTCCTTCAACTAAGCATGAGGACATGCTAATGTTTAAGTGTGGGGAGGTTAATAAACCACTATTTTATGGTTTATAATGTATTTAATTGTGTGGTTTTATCATGATCTTTACCCACTTATTCATATAATTAGCATGCATTTATATTTCCTTCCTAAAATTATTACATGATTGAAAACTTACTTCCTAGAGACTTTTACTTAGGTATTTTAATTCTCCTTTATCCCATTCGATGTCGTGATCTGTGTGTTAAGTGTTTCAGGCATTATAGGGCATGAATGAATTGGAGATTGGAAAGGAAGTTTGCAAAAATGGAAGGAATACAAGAAATTAAGGAGATGACCAACGCGGAGTGACGCGGCCGCATGGCTCACGCGACCGCGCGAAAGAGAGGAAATCGCAGTGACGCGGCCGCATAGCTCACGCGACCACGCGGATTGGAAAAGCATAAGTGATGCGGAGGCATGGACGACGCGCCCGCATGGGAAAGCAAAACGCTGAATGACGCGTCTGCATGAATGACGCGATCGCGTGGCGTGCGTGATCTGCAGTATTTCAGAAGTCGTTGGCAGAGTTTCTGGGCCGGATTTCAACCCAATTTTCGGCCCAGAAACACAAACTAGAGCTAGGGAACATGCAGATACAAAGAGACACAATTCATTCTACATAATTTTTAGTTTTAGATCTGGATTTACTTCCCCCCTAGGTTTTTCACTCACTTGAGCATTCATAATTAGGATTGGAAGATTTTGGCTTTAGCTTTTGAGAAGAGTCTACTTCCGGTACTAGTCATCTTATTTTGTTATTTACTTTTTATATTTGTTCTTCCATATTCTTAATCCCTCTAGAGTTGACTTTGGATTATTTCTACAAGTTATTAATATAGACTATTTTTATTTTCAATTAATCCTTTTATTATTATTGATCATGTCTTCTTTTAATTTCACCATTAATTCTGTGAATTTTATAATTATGATGAGTGAGTAGTTCCATGACTTGATTGGGGGATGATTGAAAGGAACCCTTGAGTTGAGCTATTCAATAGAGAAATTATAATTGGGTTTATTGTTGAATCATCCTCTAATCATTAACTCTAGTCCTTCCCAAGGGAGAGGATTAGGACTTATGACTAGAAACAGATTTTCAACTTGCTTGACTTTCCTTTTCCTAGTAAGGGTTAACTAAGCAGAGTAACTTCCAATTATTAATTAATCTTGAGAGTATTTCAACAAGAATAGGGCTTCCAACTAATCTACCCCCAGTCAAGGCCTTTATTTAAAATAAATTAAATTCTCTGATTTAAATTTCTGTTTATCAACTCAACCATTTTTTGAAAACACCCAATTGATGAAATAGCATATCTCTCTGCAACTCGTTGGGAGACGACCTGGGATTCATACTCCCAGTATTTTAATTTTCAATATTGTGACAACCCCTTTTAAATTGATAAGTGGATTTTTGGCTGGTTAAGGACTGTACTTGCAACGTGTCCCTTTTAATTAATTCTTAACTTGCCAATTTCCGCCATGTCACATGTGCATACAAGTATTGGAAGGCTAGTATGATTAATTGTTGCTCAATTTCATTAGAATTTATTTAATTGAAGTTTTCATCTCGTACATTTTGTGAAATCTTTGGAAATCATGAAAACCTTGAAGGAAGCAAATGCAAATAAGGCAAGAAAGAAAAAGGGGAAGAATGAGAAAGCTGAAGGCTCTGAGTACCAATGACAGTACTTGTGGTGTTTATGTATCAAACAAAAAGCTTGGAAACAAAACACTTAGAGTCAAGGTTAGGCTCAAAGTGCAAATGCACTCCCTCAAAGCTCAAGGCTCTGAGCAACAATGATTAGAGAGTCAAGAAAAGAAACAAATGAGCTTAATAAAGTCTTCTAATTAAATGCTTGTGGTGCTTATGTATCAAGTGGTAATACTTGAAAACAAAGCATTTAGAGTCGTAGCTTTGTTATCAACTCATGGGCCAAAGCACCCAAAAAGAGAAGCTAATAAGAAAATGAAAAGCTTGTTTCAAGGAAGAAATATAAGGAAAATATTTCATAAAATGAGCTAGATAGAAGCATCAATCATTTATATTTCTTTTGTGATTGTAGCATGCATAGAAAACTAGCCTACCATGAACATTAACTTGCTATTCTTCTTACCTTGGATTGTCAATCCTTATTGCATGATTCTTTTCTTGCTTGGGGACAAGCAATGTTTAAGTTTAGTGTTGTGATGACATGTCATCATGTCATGTTTTTCTATGCTTTTTCATACAAAAATTTGATGATTAGTGCTTAAATATTGCATTCTTTTGTGCTTAAATGGTATATTTTCTTGATCTTTTGATTTTATAAATTTTTGTAGGAAATAAGTGGAAAAAGAAAAAAAATAGCACAAAATAAGCTAAAAAGAAGAAAAGAAGAATTTTGGGGCACACTTTGAAGTTTGATCACGCTTTGGAACTTTAGGCCACGCTTTTAAAAGCGTGGCCCATGACCATGGAGCCTTAACATTAGCATCATGAATTATCATGCATGCATGCATTTAATGACCGAACCAATAATGAAAGCATGCATGAAATACATGAAACGTTAATTAATTAAGCCAATAAATGCCATGTCCAGTGAAAGCATGCAAACTTTAATTTCTAATGCAATTATCGTGAATGTACTAAGCATTATTAATTAAAGCCATGCATTACAATTGGCAAATGAGTGCTTTATTGTTAATGCATTAAGCTTTATTAAAGTAAATGCAAGCATGCATGTAACGTTGCAATATGAAGCAAGGGAGCGTCCAAGTAAGCCAAAGCTAGTAGCGCTGCGTTGGCTTTAATAACCGAGCGCTACATCATTGATAGGCCAAGGAAAAGCAACGCGCACCAAGGGAGCCAAAGATCCAAGGCATCAGCGCTCAAAGAGAGAGCGCTAAGTTAACTTAGTTAACTTTATCATGCGGCTCATTAAGGAAAATCATGGTGCAGCACACAAAATGCAGTCACCAAGGCTCGAACCAAGCACATATGGGAGCTCCCTCCAAATCAAAAGAGGCGCTGTGCTTTCTCTTTTAACTGAGCGCTACAATTGAACATTGCACAAGCCTGGAACCAGCAATATTGAATGCTGCACTGCCTTAGTTAATCGAGCCTTAGTTAATCGAGCACTCCCCTGGAAGGTTTCCACACACCAAACCAATTTGAACCAAGCAACCTTGACCCATGCCTCCAAACCAATTAAACCAAGGCCATCCGGATCCATTCTTCTTCAAATCCAAAGCAAGCAAAGCCCATTATCATCACTCAAAGGAACAAGAGATAGTTAGAATAGGAATTTCATTTAATTTAACTTATTTTTAATTTCATTTTCATTTCCATATTTGTAAAAAGCCTATATAAGGCATCATTTTCATTTTTGTAGGAAGGTTGGCTCCAATAGGGAGCAGTAGGAGTAAAATAGAGAGCTCTTTTTAGTTTTCCTTTTTGAATTTGAAAATTGAAAGATCAAATCTGAGTTCTGCTTTCTATTTCATTTCATCTCTTCTGCAATTTCACTTTCAATCTTTACGATTCTCTTCTGCAATTTCACTTTCAATCACTAACGTTGGCTTCCTTCCCCTTATTGACGTTAGAGGCCACGTTAACCAAGTTAACGTGGACTTTAACGTGGCCACTTATGATCATTGGCCAACGTTAGTGATAATGTTAAGTGTCACTAACGTTGGCTCAAAGTCCTTCCTTCACGTTAGAGCTCACGTTAACTTAGTTAACGTGACTCTTAACGTGGGCAATGATGGCTTCGAGAGCGTTATTGGCAATCACTTTTCTCATTAACTTTGCAGGTTACCTCCCATTCCACGTTAGTGGCTACGTTAATGAAATTAACGTGACTGCTAAGTGGTTCCTCCTTGCTTCCTTTGGTCCTGAAATCAAGCAATAGAGTGCATCAAAGTTCTAGTCCAAGTCATGGGTAATGCAACATACCAATTGTCACTAAATTCATGCAAAATCCTCATGAAATCATGTAAAATGCACAATGTATGCTTGAATCAAGGTGTAAGTGAATATCTACCCAAAACTAGCTTATTTCTTAAGGAAATGCATGAAACTACCCTAAAAACAGTAAAGAAAAGGTTAGTAAAACTGGCCAAGATGCCCTTGCATCACAACACCAAACTTAAAGCTTGCTTGTCCCTAAGCAAGTACTGGAACAAGGGAATGATGAATGGAATGCCAAGAGAAATGAGTCATTCTTGTGGAGGTCATGTTATTGATTTTATGGTGGTTTGATGCATAGCAACTTAGGTTCATTCCATTACTGGCTTTCAGACCTTTATCATGCTCTAAAACACTGGTTTTGCTTACATACCATGAGACCTTTATTGATCCTTTTATTGTCATTTCAGGGCTTATTTGTGTTCTTCAGGCTAGGTGCTTTGTAAGGAGGCAACTCTTTAAAATAAGCTTTCAGCCAACACTCCCGAACCAGTTGGTTCAAGGTGCTAAGTGTTGAAACACCCCTACGGACTTACTTCCTCAAGTATCTCCCCTATACATACACACCACAGGCATATGGTTTATTTGTTTTCTTTTCTTGAGACCTTGGTATCCGGCACCTCTTTGGGTTACTAAATGCTCTGTAGTGAGGGTTACTCTTGATAGTGGACTTTCAGCTGATAATCCCGAGTTAGTTAACCCAAGTTACCAAGTGATAAGGCACCCCTAAGAGCTTATTCATCCAAGTAGATCCCTCACACAGGAACACCACAGACACATGCCTCAAGATTAAAACCATTGGTGCCTAGCCTTATTGATTGAGTGTCTATGTCATATTCCATTCGGTCTACCTGCCTAGCCTCTCCAGCTGTGTGATAGATGTTCTTCCATTGATGATGATCTTGAATGTACTTTTCCTGCCTAGCTTGTTGTTGGAACAGGTTGTTAAACGATTCTTGAAATTGAGCTGCTTGTTCCCTTTCTTGATCCAAAGATCTTGCTTGGAATTCTCTCTGCTGATCCATCATCATGAGCTGGAAGTTTTCTTGGATTTCCATCATTTGTCGCTGCCAATTCTCTTACTGCTCTCGATCTCTCAAGTATTACTCTTGTTGTTGTTGTTGTGCCCTTATATACTGCCGCGATATCTCTTCGACTACACTCTGAATTTGGCTTAAATCCATTATGTTGGAAGTTTGTTCTTCTTCCAATTGTGACTTAGAGACTTGTCCTTCTTCTAATTGTGGCCTCCTTCTTCTTCTTTGATGTCTTTCCCCACTCTGATCATCAGTGGCACCTTTTAGTCTCTGCCTGGTGAGTGCCCTTCCATCCTGCATCCATTTTGTGTCTGAATTTTCAAAAAGCACCCTGCTCTATTACACAACAGTAATATGGTGCTTGGATAACCAAGTCTGGCTGACTTGCTGCTGCTTTCTGCCATCTCTTGGATGCTATCTGCAATAAGTTGAGGGACATTTATTTCTCCTCCCTTGAGTATGCAGTGCACCATGATTGCCCTTCTTATAGTAACTTTCGAGGGGTTTCCATTGGGGAGGATTAATCTCCTCACTATTTCATACCAACCTTTGGCCTCAGGTGAGAGATCCATTCTCCTTAAGTGACACGGTTCTCCTTTTGAATCTCTCACCGAGTCTCTGCCATCCAAACATATATCATTTATGAGCTCATCAGGGTCATTCTCACCATTTGTTCTTTCATCAAAACTAGGTTCTCTGAAAGGTATCACTCTTATTTGCAGAACCCGCATGATTGTGGCTGGATTAAAGTCCACTTCTACTCCCCTGATATAGCTTTTATAGGGGAATTCAGTTTTGCTTTGTCTTACTACATTTGCATAGAACTCCCGTACCATAGTAGCACTTATGTCTGTGAGGGGTTCACAGAGGAGTTTCCATCTTCACTTCTCAATAATTTACCTCATGATAGGATACTCACCATCCTTCATTCTAAATCTGACTTCTGGGATTATTTTTTTCTCCTCTATCCACCCATGATATTGTGATTCATAAAACTGAGATTTAAATCTCTTGCTATGATAGGTGGGTGGTTCAGCTTCAACTGGTTGCTTTCCTTTTCTCCTTCTGGAACTTGATGAAGCCATTGGAATTGAAAGGGGGTGTGACAAAAGAAATGATGAGTGTAGCCCGGCTTAGGGTGATAGAAAGAGAAAGAATGGCCACATTGTGATGTTCTTGGTTGAAAGAGAATAGATGTGGATTGTCTGGGCAAATTGTACGAGTAAGGTAAATGTGTATGATCACAGGGGGTGTTACTTGCTAATTTATAGCAAGAACATGAATCATTAAGGCCAAACAAAGAGTTGGTGGTTTAGTCATACCGAGATGAAGGGTAAAGATGTTGTTGAGAGCAAGGAAATGAACGGTGTGCTTGTAGGGTTGGGTAAAGACAAGGATCACCTCCTCATTGGGCGCATGGATTCAGTTTTTTAGGTGATGAGCTTTCCTTAACATTTGTGCAGATGTGTGCTTCCCAAGAATCTATTTCCAAGCACATGTGACATGCTATTAAACCTTGTAATAGCTGTACTGCATGGTATTGTCATTTCTCTCAATCTTCTCCTCTTCATATTTATCCCTCCTGTCAAAACACCGAATCTCGAATTCAGAGAGGTGGTGGTGATCATGCAAAAACCAATAACTAGATATAAGAAAGAAAAATCAACTTTGGCTTTGTGTTCCTTGTCCATGAATAACTAACCATGCTATATGTAAGTGAACACAGCCTCGGTGAACACCAAACATGTTTTACATCAAGCACTTCATAAAAATTTGATTTTAGTCACTTGTTAGTTTGCTCATTACAAGGAACATTTTATTTTCTACTTTAACAAAAATAAAGTCATAAAATGATGCGAGACATGGTTCATCCATTCATGAACCTGAATCTTAGAGTATTTGTGACTTTCCAGAGACTTATAGCACATGTAGAACACCAAACTTAAAGTTTGACTATGTACTTCAATAGAATGAATGAGTATATGTCCTAAGATTTTTGTGTGATCATTTTTTTTAGAGTATCTTGAGGCACACCAAACTTAGGAATCATATATATGCCTTAAAATGATGTATGCAGACATCAAGTCTACCCATGAAAGCTCAAATTCATGCTAGAAGATCCATTAATTATTGATATTAAACTAAAAGCGAGAATATTAAATCATGGGTTGCCTCCCAAAGAGTGCTCTTTTATTGTCACTAGCTTGACATTGGTTCTCAATTAAGGTGGTTAGTGATCATAATGCCTCAGCTTGTCTTCTCTTACTGTGAGCTTTCTTCCTGTGCTTTGATGAACAATTTCTATGTGCTCCAATGAGATTACTTTGATTAGAGAGTAATAATCATCAGATTGCGGGTATGTGTCCCACTGTTGGTAGATTAGCTTCACTTTATTTCCCTCTAAGAACCCTTCAGTTGGGACCTTCTTGTTTCTCCACCCATGTGGAGTCTTTTTTTCGCTCTGCTTCACTTTCGTTGGTGGCTCTCCCTTCTTGGCATCAGGTTGTATGTCAGGGGCTTTCTTCCTTGTGATCAAACTTGTGTTTTCTTTTTGCACTCTTTCCTCAGCTTTCATATCCTTATGATTCTTTTGCTTTTCTTCAATGTCCTTCTTTTGCACTAGGGGTGAGTTGGGGAATGACTTTTCCCTCTACTTTGGATCCTCCTCTTCAATTCTCATGCATCTTTCCTTCTGAGCAGGGTGCTGCATCTCCTTAAAGACATTCAGGATTATTTGCTCATCATGTGCCCTCAAGACCATTTCTCCTTTCTCTACATCTATGATGGTCCTTGCTGTGGCTAGAAAGGGTCTTCCCAATATGATGGAATCATTTCCTTCTTCCGCTAAATCTAGGATCACAAAGTCCGCTAGAAAAATGAATTTTTCCACCTTGACTAGGAGGTTTTCCACCACTCCATTGGGTTTGATAAGTGACCTATCAGCTAGTTACAAAGACATTCTTGTAGGCTTCACTTCTTCAATGGATAGCCTTCTTATCATGGAGAGTGGCATTAAGTTGATGCTTGAGTCTAATCGCACAAAGCTTTATCGATTGACATGTTGCCAATGATACATGATAGAAAGAAGCTTCCAGGATCTTTAAGTTTTGGTGGCAAGCCTTTTTGAATCATAGAACTGCACTCTTGGGTGAGGATCACTATTTTTTTTCATCCCAACTCCTTTTCTTGTTAATGAGCTCCTTGAGAAATTTTGCATATAGAGGCATCTGCTCCAATGCTACAGCAAGTGGAATATTGATTTTCAGCTTCTTAAAACTTCTAGGAACTTGGGAAAATGTTGGTCTTGATGGGTAAAAATTAGATTTCACACAAATCTCATCGACAAGTGTACCGGGTCGCATCAAGTAGTAATAACTCACAAGAGTGAGGTCGATCCCACAGGGATTGATGGATCAAGCAACTTTAGTGAGTGATTAGTTTAGTCAAGCTAACAATATTGAGTGATAATTGATGCAGCAGAAAGTAAATGACAAGAAATTTAAAGTGCAGAAAGTAAATTTGGCAGAAACTTAAATTGCAAGAAAAGTAAATTGCAGAAGATCTAACTTGCAGGAAGTAAATTGACAGAGGCTTGAAGAACAAGAAATGTAGATTGCAGTAAATGTAAAGGGGGCTGGGTGCTAGAAAATTAAATGAAGGCAGTAAATTAGAATTCAGATCAATTGCAAAAAATTAAATTGCAGGAAGAGTAGATCAGATTGAATCATGAACATAATGGAAAGGTAAAATTGCAGAAAAGGTAGTTGGAGTAGCGAATTGTAGAAATTGAAATTTTTACAAACTGAATTCAATGTAACTCAAGTGTAGAAGGTGCATAAAAATAAAAAGTGTATCAAAGAGAGCTTTCTATTCTACTTCTACTCCTACTCCTAATGCTCTATAGCAGAGCCAGCCTCCTTTCTAAAATGGAACAGATGCCTCTTTATAGGCTTTTACAAAAATGAAAAATGAAAATGAAATTCAAAACCAACTACAATTAAAATGAAATTCCAAATCTAATTGTTTCTTGTGCCTTTGAGTGATGTCAATGTGTTTTGCTTGCTTTGGATTTGAAGAAGAGTAGATCCGGATGGCTTGGTTCAAGTGGCATGGTGTGTTGGTGCAGCTCCAGTGGAGTGCTCCGTTGGGTAAGTGAACGTAGCGTTCACTCATTGTGTGCCTTGTCATGTGCCACAGCATGCACCTAGCGCTCAATAGTGAGCGCTGCGCTCAAATTGTGAGCGCTACACTTATTGCTTTGCCTTGTTGTAGTTGAGCGCTACGTTGCCTTCCTTAGTGAGCGCTACTTCCTTGATTTCCTTGGGCCTTATGCCCAAAAATGCTCAATTTAGTGAGCGTAGCGCTCACTTGAATAAACGCTTGCTCCCCTTTCGAGCCTTGGCACTGCCCTTGCTCCCTTGGTTGATTTTTTGGGTCTTAAAAATGCCTTTCACTTGTGCTTCAATTTCATGCCAAATATGGATTGCTATATATCGTTGGAAAGCTCTGAATGTCAGCTTTCCATTGTAACTAGAAGCGCATCAATTGGGCATCTGTAGCTCAAGTTATGGTCCATTGAAAAATGCATGGTCATGCTATTTTGGAGGCCGAAAACGCTCAATCTTGTGAGCGTAGAGCTCACTTTAGTGAACACTGGCAGTTTGGAGGCCAAACTTAGCACCAGCTTCTGAGGCCCATCCTTGAGGTTCACCCACATACTATTATATATCGTTGGAAAGCTCTGGATATCTACTTTCTAATACAATTAAGAGAGCATAATTCCAAGCTCTACAGCTCAAGTTATCTTCCTTGGAAGGTGAAGAGGTCAGCTGGCCTTACTACAAGTTGATACCTTGTTTATCTATGCACCGTCGGGGCAATTTTTCTCCCTCAGATTTAGTGTCCACTATGCAGTGCCATATATGCTTGGAAAGCTCTAGATGTCTATTTCCAATGCCACTAAAATCACCTCATTTGGAGTTTTGTAGCTCAAGTTATTCTTGTTGAAATGTGAAGAGGTCAGGGTTGCAAATCCTCTTTGCTTAACTCAAAAGCCTCTTTGAGTTTGTTTCCAACTCTTTTGCCACCATGGGAGTATGATTCTTCTTTTTAGTGCTTTTATTGCTTTTTCTTCTATTATTTCCTACAAAGTTTATAAAATCAAAAGATCAAAGAAATATACCATTTAAGCACAAAAGCATTTAATATTTAAGCACTAATCATCAATTTCTTGTATGAAAAAGCATAGAAAAACATGAAATGATGACATGTCATCACAACACCAAACTTAAACCTTGCTTGTCCCCAAGCAAGAAAAGAATCATGCAATAGAGATTGACAATCCAAGGTATGAAGAATAGTAACTCAATATTCATTGTTGGCTAGTTTTCTATGCATGCCACAATCACAAAAGAAATGTAAATGATTGATGCTTCTATCTAGCTCAATTTATGAAATCTTTTCCTTATATTTCTTCCTTGAAATAAGCTTTTGATTTTCTTATTAGCTTCTCCTTTTAGGTGCTTTGCCCCATGAGTTGATAACAAAGCTACGACTCTAAATGCTTTGTTTTCAAGTATTACCACTTGTACCTAAGCACCACAAGCATTTAATTAGAGGACTTCTAATTGTTTCTTTTCTTAACTCTCTAATCATTGATGCTCAGAGCCTTGAGCTTTGAGGGAGTGCATTTGCACTTGAGCCTAACCTTGACTTCTAAGTGTTTTGTTTTCAGGCTTTTTTCTTGATACATAAAAACCACAAGTACTTAACAAATTAATTGTCATTGGTACTCAGAGCCTTCAGCTTTCTCATTCTTTCCCTTTTGCTTTTCTTGCTGTAACTGTATTTGCTAAGGTTTTCATGATTTCCAAAGATTTCACAAAAATATCCTTAATGAAAACTTCAATTAAATAAAATCCAATGCAATTGAGAAACAATTAACCATACTAGCCTTCCAATACTTGTATGCACATGCTAAGTTCTTCTTTAATGCCTTGTTTGTTTATGATCATGATACTTTACTACTTTGAACTTTACAAAACTCAAGTTGGTAGTCATAGTGGCATAGCAACATGTTACAGATCAAAATTTAGGCTATGCTTATTCATACACACATGTAAACAGAAAAGATAAAGACAATCATGCAATTTAAAGTGCTAAAAACAAATGAGAGGAAAATGAACTTTACAACCTTGTAATTCATCTTCTCTATTGTTGTCATTTTCCTCCCATTCTTCCCCTTCCCCTACCAACTTTGGAGTGCTTTCTCATCCTCAAGCAATAATTAGAACAGTGATGACGGGGCTAAGATGGATCATGAGTGTCTTACACAATGAAATGTTAGTAGTACATTTGTTTTAAGCAAGCAAAATCAAAGATAACCAGGAAGGCACAGAGAAACAGAGATATTGTGATTGCAAAAACAAGAGGGTGTGCATGATACATGATGCTAGGGCATCTAGGCCAGTTTCACTGACCTTTTCTTTACTATTTTAGGGTAGTTTCATGCATTTTCTTAGAGAATAAGGCAAGTTTTGGATGAAAATACAATCACACCTTGATTCAAGCAACTATTGTGAATTTTACATGATTTCATGAGGATTTTGCAAGGATTGAATGACAAATTGATGATGCATAATCTCATAAACTTTGGCTAGAGCTTTGATGTACTTTATTTGCTTGATTTCAAGACAAAGGAATCAAGGAAGAACCACGTTAGTAGCCACGTTAACCTAGTTAACGCGACCACTAACGTAGAATGGGAATGAGCTTGCAACGTTAATAAGAAAAGTGATCACCAATAACGCCTACGAAGCCATCATAAACCCACATTAATTGCCACGTTAACCCACGTTAACTAGGTTAACGTGGTAGTTAACGTGGAGACAAAGAAAGCTCCAGCGTTAGTGGTAAACGTGAACGCCACTAACGCTCCAAAATGTGGCAATGAGCCACGTTAAGAGTCACGTTAACTTAGTTAACGTGAACTCTAACATGGAAGAGAGGAACAATGCCAACGTTAGTGACACTCACCTTTGTCACTAACGTTGGATCAAACTAGCATCGCCCACGTTAGTGGTCACGTTAAGACCACTAACGTGAAAGTTAACGTGGAGCTAAGATTGATGAGCCAACGTTAGTAACACTCACCTTTGTCACTAACGTTGGAGATGGCATTCACTACCACGTTAGTGGCCACGTTAACTTAGTTAACGTGAGCTCTAATGTGGAGAGTAGGGGCACTTGGAGCATTAGTGACAAAGGTAAGTGTCACTAACGCTCTCGAAGATGAGGCATACCCACGTTAAAAGCCACGTTAGTTACACTAACGTGAACTCTAACGTAGGGACAAGGGGCACAAGGCAACGTTATTGGAAAAGGTGAGTCCCAATAACACTTACAAAGGTTCATAAGGCAACGTTAGTGGTCACGTTAGTGAAAAAGGTGATTGCCACTAACGTTCTCGAACCCACAATCTCACTTAACGTTAACATTACTAACGCCCATGCCTAACTCACACTTTTCTGCAAGTTGAGCCCACTGAAGATTGTAACTGATTCAACTCAAGATCTAAGGCCCACATCCAGGACTTGTAGAACTCACTAGAAGATCAAGAAGAGTAGTATATATAGGAGTAGTTTTGAACTATAGAGAAGCTTGGCACTTTAGAGAACTACCCTCTGTATATTTACTTTTCTGCACTTTTAGCTAGGCATGTATTCTTTTCGGCCATTTTCTATTTCCAGAGCTATGAACAACTAAACCCCTTTCATTGGGTTAGGGAGCTCTGTTGTAATTTGATGGATCAATTATATTTTTCATTCTTCTTCTTCTTTCTTCTCTTTTGATTTACTAGAAAGCTTTCGATCTTAATTCAATTAGTTAGTTGTCTTGGAAAAGAAACTCTCCATAATTGGATCTCCTCTGAGCCTTGGAAAAGGGATGAGAAGATCATGCTAGAAATGCTTTCTCATGTTGGACCAAATTGGGGTTTGGGTGGATATAGTGACATGTAATCCTCCCAACACTTTGATTTGGAAATACATGTGGTATAATCAGTGACCAAACTTCATCTCTTCCCATGAGCAATTAAATCAAGGAATTGGGCAATTGTTCAAGCTTAGAGAGATTGGGTTGCCAAGGAATTGGAATCCAATCAACTAAGATTGCCAAGGAGATCAATAGATGCTTTGATCGAGGAAGAGATGAAAATGAATTTGATCCGGAGAATACAACATCTCCTGAGCTCAATGAATTTCCCATTTCTGATCTTACCCATTCTCTTTACTTTCTGTCATTTATTTCCATGCTCATTCCCCCAAATCCCCATCTAAGATTCTGTACTTTATTTTATGCTATTTACTTTCCCGCCATTTAGTTTTCTGTAATTCTCATACTACATTCTGTTTAGCTCAAGTAGCATACTCTTCCAACTAAAGTTGCTTGACCAATCAATCCCTGTGGGATTTGACCTCACTCTATTGTGAGTTTTTACTTGACGATAATTCGGTATACTTGCCGAAGGGAAATTTATTGCGAGACAAGTTTTCGTGCATCAAGTTTATGGCGTCGTTGCCGGGATTGATTTTGTATCAACAATGATTAAGTTAGAAGTTCACTAAATTGAGCATTTTTCTTTTGTTTGTTTACTTTATTCAGTCGTTTACCTTCAGTTTGTTTCGTTTCTTCCTCATCCCCTATACTCTCTCTGTTTTCTTTCTTTCTTTGTTATTATTTACAATTCTTCTCACTAACCCACTAACTGTTTGATAATTTGCACCACTCACACTAACAATCACTCTAACAAGAATAATCTTTTCATTTAATCTCTTGCTGTGTGTTTTTTTAGTTGTATGATAGGGAGAAGAGGGGGAGATTTTACTTCTTTTGATTTAGAAACTGAAAGGACCCTCCGGAGACTAAGGATGGAAGCAAGAGGGAAATGAGTTGTTGGTGCTGAGAAAGATGAAGAGTATTTTGAAACCAACATGGAGGAGAACTTGGAAAACAATCAAGAAGGAGAAGCTCATAACCATGCCAGAGAAGGCCCTGTAAATCATGCTGGGCAAGAGAGGAGAGTTCTAGGTTCTTACGTTAATCCAAACCCAGGAAACTGTGGAAGTAGAATCCAAAAGCCAACCATACATGCCAACAACTTTGAATTAAAACCCCACCTCATCACCCTTGTTCAGAACAACTGCTCATTTGGAGGAAATGCTGAAGAAGACCCCAATCAACATCTAACCACCTTCCTGAGAATTTGTGAATTGTGAAGTCTAATGGAGTTCACCCGGATGTCTATAGGCTGCTTTTGTTCCATTTTTCACTCAGGGACAAAGCATCCAAGTGGCTTGAATCCTTCCCAAAGGAAAGCTTAACAAATTGGGAAGATGTGGTGAACAAATTTTTGGCAAGGTTCTACCCTCCTCAAAGAAACAACAGGCTGAGAGCTGAGGTGCAAACTTTTAGGCAACAAGATGGTGAAACTCTCTATGAGGCATGAGAGAGGTTCAAGGACTTAACGGGAAAATGTCCACCAGATATGTTCAATGAATGGGTTCAACTTCACATTTTCTATGAAGGTCTTTCTTATGAGTCAAAGAAGGCTGTAGACCATTCATCAGGGGCTCTCTAAACAAGAAGAAAACCATTGAAGAAGCCATAGATGTCATTGAAACAGTCGCTGAGAATGACTACTTCTATGCCTCTGAAAGAAGTAACACTCGAGGAGTAATGGAGCTGAACCACATGGATGCATTGCCAGCTCAAAATAAGATGATCACCAAGCAGCTAGCAGATCTTACCAAGAAGGTGGAGGAAAACCAAGTTGCAGCAGTCATCACTTCATCACCAGCTCAAGAAGGAGTGAATATAGGAGAAAAAGGTGACTGGGAACAAACCAACTATGTTGGAAACTCACTTAGACAAATCCATGATCCATACTCCAAAACTTATAACTCTGAATGGAGAAATCACCCTAACTTTGGATGGGGGAATCAACAAGACCAAGGCCAAGACCAGAGATGCCACAACCTCAATTCCAACAACAATGCAACTCACCAACATACCTCACAGAGATCCTATCAACACCCACCTAACCATCCTTCTCAACCACCTAATCTCAATCCACCATTACTAACCGAGGATAGACTTTCAAAGATTGAGACTCTACTTGAAGATATATGTAGAGAAGTCCAAGACAATAAGGTGTTTAAGGAAGAAGTGCGAGCCAATATCAAAAACCAAGGAGAAAACATCAAGAGACTGGAGTTCCAAGTAGGGTATCTATCTCAACAAATTCCCAAAGCCACTGATAGATTTCCCAGTGACATAGAGAAGAATCCAAGAGGAGAAACAAAGAAAGTAAAGTGGGAAGAATGTAAGATGATCACCACAAATGATGAGAGGAGTATGGAGGAAGTAGAACACCTCCAAGACAGTCCAAAGGGAAACAATGAAGAAAGAAACCATGCACCCCAACTCACACTCAAGGAAGAGCTAAAGAAAAGGGAGATACTGAACCCATATGCACCGTTTCCCCAAAGGCTTAAGGGTGGTGTAGCAAGGAGAATGTATTCAAGGTTCCTCGACATGTTTGCATCTCTTAATGTAAATATACCATTCATTAAGGCCCTCCAGCAAATGCCCTCCTACATCAAGTATATAAAGGAGCTACTAGCCAAAAAGACTTCATTGAAGGGTGGACAAACAATAAAGATGAACAGGGATTGCAGTGCTCTCATTTAAACAGAGCCACCCACAAAGAAGAAGGATCCAGGAAGTTTCCACATTCCCTGTGCTATAGGAGAAACAATGATTGATAAGGGACTCTGTGACTTGGGAGCAAGTATCAACCTAATGCCTCTATCTCTCATGAAAAAGCTTCAAATCAACGAGCTAACACCCATAGATGTAATCATCAAATTAGCTGACAAAACTCAAAAACAGGCAATAGGAGTGTGATGAGCGGATAATTTATATGCTTTTTGGCATTATTTTTAGGTAGTTTTTAGTAAGTTCAAGCTACTTTTAGGGATGTTTTCATTAGTTTTTATGTTAAATTCAAATTTCTGGATTTTACTATGAGTTTGTGTGTTTTTCTGTGATTTCAGGTAATTTCTGGCTGAAATTGAGGGACTTGAGCAAAACTCTGAAAAAGGCTGACAAAAGGACTGCTGATGCTGTTGGAATCTGACCTCCCTGCACTCGAAATGGATTTTCTGGAGCTACAGAACTCCAAATGGCCCGCTCTCAACGGCGTCGGAAAGTAGACATCCAGGGCTTTCCAGCAATATATAATAGTCCATACTTTATTCGGAAATTGATGACGTAACTTGGCGTTGAACGCCAAGTACATGCTGCTGTCTGGAGTTAAACGCCAGAAAAACGTCATGATCCGGAGTTGAACGCCCAAAACACGTCATAACTTGGAGTTCAACTCCAAGAGAAGCCTCAGCTCGTGGATAGATCAAGCTCAGCCCAAACATACACCAAGTGGGTCCCGGAAGTGGATTTATGCATCAATTACTTACTCATGTAAACCCTAGGAGCTAGTTTATTATAAATAGAACATTTAACTAATGTATTTGACATCTCTGGACGCCTAGTCCTTAGACCATGGGGGATGGCCATTCGGCCATGCCTGAACCTTTCACTTATGTATTTTCAACAGTGGAGTTTCTGCACACCATATATTAAGGGTGTGGAGCTCTGCTGTACCTCAAGTTTCAATACAATTACTATTACTTTCTATTCAATTCTCTTTTATTCTTATTCCAAGATATACGTTGCACTTAACTTTGATGAATGTGATGATCCGTGACACTCATCATCATTCTCACCTATGAACGCGCGTGACTGACAACCACTTCCGTTCTACTCTAGGCCGGGCGCATATCTCTTAGATTCCCCAACAGAATCTGCGTGGTATAAGCTAGATAGATGGCGGCATTCATGAGGATCCAGAAAGTCTAAACCTTGTCTGTGGTATTCCGAGTAGGATCCTGGGAATCCGGAAAGTCTAACCATGTCTGTGGTATTCCGAGTAGGATTCCGGTATTGAATGACTGTGACGAGCTTCAAACTCCTGAAGGCTGGGCGTTAGTGACAGACGCAAAAGAATCAATGGATTCTATTCCAACCTGATTGAGAACCGACAGATGATTAGCCGTGCTGTGACAGAGCATTTGGACCATTTTCACTGAGAGGATGGGATGTAACTATCAACCAAGGGTGATGCCTCCAGACGATTAGCCGTGCAGTGACAGCGCATAGGACCATTTTCCCGAGAGGATTGAAAGTAGCCATTGATGATAGTGATGCCCTACATACAGCTTGCCATGGAAAGGAGTAAGAAGAATTGGAAGAGCGAGTAGTGAAGTAGAGTTTCAAGAGGAACACAGCATCTCCATACACCTATCTGAAATTCCCACTCTTGATTTACATAAGTATTTCTATCCCTTTTTATTTTCTTTTTATTATTAATTTTCGAAAACCAAAACTATTTAATCTGCCTAACTGAGATTTGCAAGGTGACCATAGCTTGCTTCATACCAACAATCTCTGTGGGATCGACCCTTACTCGCGTAAGGTTTATTACTTGGACGACCCAGTACACTTGCTGGTTAGTTGAACGGAGTTGTGAATTCAAATAGAACCAATTATTAAATTTCATACAAGTACAAAGAGCATGTGATCACAATTTCGTCCACCAGAGTGGTTGAGAATGTGTTAATGAAGGTTGGGAACTACTTCCTCCCCACAGACTTTGTCATCTTGGAAATGGATGAGAATCCTATTCACCCCATCATTCTGGGAAGGCCATTCTTAGCCACAGCCAGAGCACTTATAGATGTGGAGCGAGGAGAGCTAGTATTGAGAATACATGATGAGCAGCTCACCTTCAATGTTTTCAAACTCTCACAAGAAGCAGATCATGTTAACAAAGAGCTAAAGGAAGAGTCAAACAAGGGAGCTCAAGCACTACCCTTAAGAACTCCTGTGGCTAACAACCAATGTGATCAGAAAGAACATCAATCAAGTGCAATCCAAAAGGAACCAGACCCACCAGAGTCATATGAGATAGGCAACAAAACCATTCTCAAAGAGGAAACCACAAGGAACAAATTGACATCAAGGGACATAAGAAAAAGGTCCCAAGGGGATGGAAAAATAAAAAAATCCCTACAGAAGATTTCTCTCTAAGAGATGAAGTGGTCTCTACATACTTTCCATTTATACCACCTCACCTCCCAACTATTCCATCTCAACTGCCTCTAATATACACCATCAACAAAATCTTATCTCTGGAACATGTGAAACTTCTCAACAAAGCCAATGGAAACATGTTCACTGCAAGGGGGGAAGATTTTAAGCACTACCAACCACCTTGACAAGGACCAAATGTCAAGCTAATGACGCTAAAAAAGCGCTTCATGGGAGGCAACCCATGTTCTACACCCTCTCTCTTTAATCTCTAATAGTAGTAATAAAGCAAAGTTCATGGATTCTAAATCAACTTCGACAAACAATATGAGCATCCCTACATGCAACATATAGTACATGATAAGTTTGGTGTTCAAGGCACATCAAGAGGGCTTGAACGCACTCAATAGTATAAGATCCCTTTCAAATCTTGTTGCACCATATAATCACAAACAAGTTTGGTGTTACCTACGTTGCATGCATGGGATCTTGAATGGTCGATTGATTTATATCCATGAAAAGCATTTAGTTGTTTAGATATTTCAAAAATAAAAGAAAAAGATTTTTTTTAGTAGCTATTTCACACCTTAATCTTTCCCACCAACAATTTCAATTAATCGTTTGCATTCATTTTATCTTGTATAGGAAATTAAAAAGAGTATTGATGGTGCTTGATAGGATAATCAAGGAAGGGAGATTCGGCCACTATGCCAAGGAACTTATACACTTGTCTCCAAGGGGAGTATCTTGGAAAGTGTAGCCATGCAACATTGGAAAGTGGATAGCCTTGGAGACCGAACCAAGAATCTCATAAAAGAGGTGATCCTTGTGCTCATCCAAGTTCAAGCCCCAACCGTCCACTATCAAACAACACCATCAATCCACACCCTTCAATCATTTACCATCTTCCTATATAAACCCCTTCACACAACATCCCTTTATTTCAACTCTTCACCTTCAAAGTATACACTATACACTCCGTTCCTCACCAAAGGTTTTCATACACACCCTCCTAGCCATCTTGTGAGTAACAAACACATCAACCATCTTGCATGGCATCATCAAGCTCCAAGAGACGAAAAGGGAAGGAACCTATAGAGTAGTCTCCTTTTGATGAAAATAAATTTAGAACCTTTTACCATGCACTACAATTTGGGTGGATGGCTGACAAAGAAATCATATATGAATTAGGCATTCAAGTCACACAAATTGAGTGCCCATAAATCACAGAGAAGGTGGAAAAACGTCGATGGGAGCTCCTCACCGACCCGATTACAAGGGTGCACGCAACTCTGGTAAGAGAGTTTTATGCAAATACAGTTAGACATGATAAGGCAGATGAATCCTATACAAGTTTCGTGAGAGGGGTCATGGTGGATTTTAGTCCCATGAGCATCATGAGAGTGCTAAAGCTGCGAACCATACCCTTTGCAGAAGAGAGCTATCACTCAAAAATGGATAACAACCCCAACCACGACCAGATTATAAAAGATATCTGTGTGCAAGGAGCAGACTGGGACAGAGACCCCCATGGGAAACCCAGATTCATAAAAAGAGGAGACCTCCTTCCTGAGGCTAAAAGGTGGTTTGAAATTGTAAGGAGATCCATCCTCCCAGCCGGAAACAACTCAGAGGTAAACCATAAGAGAACAACAATGGTGCAATGCATAATGAAGGGAGGAGAAATCAAGGTTCATGAACTCATTGCCCAAGGCATTCAGAAGTTTGCTGAGAAGAGCGATTCTAGAGGAAGGTTGTGTTATCCCAGTACTATTCTCCGTCTTTGCAACAAGGCTAGGGTGGTATTCGAGGATGGAAACCCCGAGTGGATAAAGGTTGGCCTTCCAATCACTTATCATCGGATACATGCTGCTGCAACTCCCCTACCTCAACGAAGGGTAAGAAAGAGACCAGCCCATCAAGCTGAGGAAGGACAACATCCACAGGAGCAAGCCCCAGCCACCTTAGGCATGCACCAATTACAAGAGGCTATTGATACCTTATCTAGGCAATACATGGAAAATTAAGGGGCACAGAAGGAGCCTCAAATGCAAATAATGGACCGCCAAGAAGAATCACTCTCTAGATGGATGAATCAGCAAGGGGAATGGCAAAAACAATTGATGGACCAGCAATTGGAACAAGGGAGACAATGGAGTGAGTCCTTCCATAACCTGAACGAGAAGCAAGATCAACAACAAGAAGCCATCCAAAAGCTAATCAACATCCAATCACATCAAGGTGCACACATTCATGAGATGCATAGGAAATAAATAGAACAGGAAGATCTTTTCGATAAATACAGAGCATTTTCGGAAGGGGTTTACATGAGTGAAACTGGATATCATGTAAATACCCAAGCCAGGATTGGATACTTAGTCGGACAATTACCTGTATTGTATCCTGGGATAACAAAATATGAGGATGTAAAGGATGAATTAGCACGAGTGGAGCGCGAAAGGGCCGAAAAGAGTCATGAGTCAGTAATGAAGGCACTGGAAGATTGGAAAATAGCTAGAATGAATCGGATGAGAGGAAGTACAAGTGGACATAAAGAAGACAAGGAAGCAGAAGAACATGAGCATTCCAA
The DNA here is from genome assembly GCF_014773155.1 of Arachis stenosperma. NCBI lineage: Eukaryota > Viridiplantae > Streptophyta > Magnoliopsida > Fabales > Fabaceae > Arachis > Arachis stenosperma. The sequence goes on from NC_080382.1 coordinate 59,606,788, forward strand.
TAAGTGAAAGGTGGTGGAGTTCCTTCTTAGTTCTATCTTTTTCAAAGCTTTAAATAAGGAAAATCATGTATGAAACAGAACATGCTTCCATAGTAGCTTAGGAATTTTCAATTATGCTTTAAAATGTGTTGCTTAGGTCCATGCTCACTAGTCTAGATCCCTAGTTTTCATCTTCATCTTTCTTACTTGTATGCATGTCCTTTAAGTTAATCAAAAAAAGAAAATGTTATGATAAGAACAAGAGTGGAGTTATTTTGTGAAGTAAGTTCTGAATGTTTATGGTAGGGTGATTAGTTAGCTAAGTTAGTTCACCAAACAAGGAAAGAAGGCAACTATCTATCCTGAATCCTATGCTTGAAACACATCCTATGAGACTAACTAAATAATAAGATCCCAATAAGAAAAGAGAAAGAGCAATAAAAGTGAAAAGGAAAGAAACACAATAAGAAACAATGCTAGGCACCAAGGGTTTTAAGATTGAGGCATGTGTCTGTGGTGTTCATATGCAAGGGATATGCTTGGATGAATAAGCTCTTAGGGGTGCCTCATCACTTGGTAACTTTGATTAACTAATCCGGGATTATCAGCTAAAAGTCCACTATCAAGAGTGACCTTTGCTACAGAACACTTAGTAACCCAAAGAGGTGCTGGACACCAAGGTCTCAAGAAATAAAAATAACAAACCATGTGCCTGTGGTGTGTATGTATGAGGGAAAGAGACTTGAGGGAGTAAGTCTTTAGGGGTGTCTTAACACCTAGCACCTTGAACCAACTGGTTCGGGAGTGTTAGCTGAAAGCTTACCATAAAGAGTCGCCCTCTTACAGAGCACTTAGCCAAAAGATGAATGCAATAAATCTGAAAAAAAAAGGGGGGGAAGGATCAACAATTAAGAAGTCTCAAAGGATGCAATCAAGAGAGTGACCAAGGACTTGATAAAAGCCTAAAACCTAGTAAAGGAAAGAACCTAAGTTGCTATGCATGAAACCCCATGAACCAGGAATTTTACTTCTAAATTATCTTCTTGTTCTTTCATCCATTCTTCCTATGTTTCAGTACTTGCTTAGGGACAAGCAAGCTTTATGTTTGGTGTTGTGATGCCAGGGCATCTAGGCTAGTTTTACTGACCTTTTCTTTACTGTTTTAGGGTAGTTTCATGCATTTTCTTAGAGAATAAGGCAAGTTTTGGATGAAAATACACTCACACCGTGATTCAAGCAACTATTGTGAATTTTACATGATTTCATGAGGATTTTGCAAGGATTGAATGACAAATTGATGATGCATAATCTCATGACTTTGGCTAGAGCTTTGATGCACTTTATTTGCTTGATTTCAGGACAAAGGAAGCAAGGAAGAACCACGTTAGTAGCCATGTTAACCTAGTTAACGCGACCACTAACGTGGAATGGGAATGAGCTTGCAACGTTAATAAGAAAAGTGATCACCAATAACGCCTGCGAAGCCATCATAAACCCATGTTAATTCCCACGTTAACTAGGTTAACGTGGTAGTTAACGTGGAGAGAAAGAAAGCTCCAGCGTTAGTGGTAAATGTGAACACCACTAATGCTCCAAAATGTGGCAATGAGCCATGTTAAGAGTCACGTTAACTTAGTTAACGTGAACTCTAACGTGGAAGAGAGGAACAATGCCAACGTTAGTGACACTCACCTTTGTCACTAACGTTGGATCAAACTAGCATTGCCCAAGTTAGTGGTCACGTTAAGACCACTAACGTGAAAGTTAACGTGGAGCTAAGATTGATGAGCCAACGTTAGTGACACTCACCTTTGTCACTAACATTGGAGATGGCATTCACTACCACGTTAACTTAGTTAACGTGAGCTCTAACATGGAGTGTGATGACAAGTCATCTTAGCCTAGTTTCACTAGTCTTTTTCTTTTGTTTTCAATTGAATTATGCACTTTCTTGAGGTCTAAGAAAGCCAATTTGGGCAGATTTTCATGCTTCCTTTGATTGAATCAACCATAGATAAATTAATGCAAATTCATGAGGTTTTATGCTATAATTGTTGCATATTATGATAGATTGAATATCTCATGATTTTGAGCATAGCTTTGATGTGTTTGGTTGATTAATGATAGGTGAAGAAAGCTTGAAGAAAGGTTGAAGCAAGAAGGAATGGCTAGGAGCAAAGAGAGGACAATGAAATAAGTGAAATTGAACCAGGAAGCAAAAAGTTGGACTTGAAGTTAGCCCTCAAACTTTTGCACAAAATTTTGGGTGAAAAGTTAGCCTCAAAGTTAGACCCCTAACTTTTGGGCTAACGTTAGAATTTGAAAATCACCCCCTGGGCTACTCACGTTTGCGCCAACGTTAGCCCCCTAACTTTTGGGCTAACGTTGGCATGAGAAAAACTCCCTGGCCACCCAAAAGCTTGCGCCAACGTTAGCCCCCTAACTTTTGGGCTAACGTTAGCACATGAAGTTATCAAGGGGAGGGGCAAAAGTTTGCGCCAACGTTAGCCCCCTAACTTTTGGGCTAACGTTGGCGCCATAAGGTGCACTAGGAAGGGCCAACGTTGGAGCAAAAGTTAGACCCCTAACTTTTGCACCAACGTTGGTATCAGCAAAAGAGGGTGGCTGATGTGAAAAGTTGGAGCAAAAGTTAGACCCCTAACTTCTGCTCAAACTTTTATTCCAACTTTTGCAAAACTCCAACCCGGTTCACTTCGGTTCCTCCTCAAACTCCAAGAGCAATCAACCAAGGCCTCTATCAACCCAATTCCATCAAGAGCAAGGGCCCATGATCATCACTCAAAGGCACAAGAAATAGATAAAATAGGAATTTCATTTAATTGTAATTTGTTTTTAATTTCACTTTCATTTCCATTTTGTAAAGCCTATATAAGGCATCATTTTCATATTTGTGAGAGGCTGGCTCCACTAGGGAGCATTAGGAGTAGTAGTAGAGAGCTCTCTCTTAGTTTTCCTTCCTGTTTTAAATCTTGGATTGAAATTGGAGAAATTCTGTTTCAGTTTCTATCTGAGATCTCTCTGTTTTTATTTTGCTGCATAATTCAGGGAATTGTGATTTGAATTAAGGCTCTCTTTACTGCTTCCATCTCTATTTCTTCTTCAAATTGTTTCTCTGTTGGATCAAGGAAGGAATTGAGATCTAGACTTGTTTTCTAGTCTCATTAATTCCCTGAGATCCTCACTTGTCTCTTTAGATTTCATTATTGAATTGAGTTTTCTTGCTGATTTACTTCTCTGCTACAATTTCCTTCTCTGTAATTTTTACTTTCTGTTGCACTGCCTCTAATTTATTTTTTTCTGCAAGTTTAATTTTCTGCAATTGATCTGATTTCTAATTTACTGCTTTCTTTAATTTTCAGCACCCACTCCCCTTTACATTCACTGCAATTTACATTTCTTGTCATTTAAGCTTCTCTCCATTTAAGTTTCTGTCCCATTTAACTTCTGCACCTTTAATTCTTGCAATTTACTTTCTGTCGGTCACTCTTCACACAATTCACCAATGTTAGCTTGACTAAACTAATCACCCACTAAAATTGCTTGATCCATCAATCCCTGTGGGATCGACCTCACTCCCGTGAGTTATTATTACTTGATGCGACCCGGTGCACTTGCCGGTGAGTTTTGTGTCGGATCGTTTTCCGCACGTCAGAGAGCAGGGGCATTTGGAGCGTTAGTGACAAAGGTAAGTGTCAATAACGCTCTCAAAGATGGGGCATACCCACGTTAAGAGCCACGTTAGTTACACTAACGTGAACTCTAACGTAGGGACAAAGGGCACAAGGCAACGTTATTGGGAAAGGTGAGTCCCAATAACGCTTGTGAAGGTTCATAAGGCAATGTTAGTGGTCACATTAGTGCCACTAACATTGGAGATAACGTGGGCTATATAGGGTTGGAACGTTAGCGAAAAAGGTGATTGCCACTAACGTTCTCGAACCCACAATCTCACTTAACGTTAACATCACTAACGCCCATGCCTAACTCACACTTTTCTGCAAGTTGAGCCCACTGAAGATTGTAACTGCTTCAACTCAAGATCTAAGGCCCACATCCAAGGCTTGGAGAACTCACTAGAAGATCAAGAAGAGTAGTATATATAGGAGTAGTTTGAACTATAGAGAAGCTTGGCACTTTGGAAAACTACCCTCTGTATATTTACTTTTCTGCACTTTTCGCTAAGCATGTATTCTTTTCTGTCATTTTCAATTTCCAGAGCTATAAACAACTAAACCCCTTTCATTGGGTTAGGGAGCTCTGTTGTAATTTGATGGATCAATTATAGTTTTCATTCTTCTTCTTCTTTCTTCTCTTTTGATTTACTAGAAAGCTTTCGATCTCAATTCAATTGGTTGGTTGACTTGGAAAAGAAACTCTACATAATTGGATCTCCTCTGAGCCTTGGAAAAGGGATGAGGAGATCATACTAGAAATGCTTTCTCATGTTGGACCAAATTGGGGTCTGGGCGGATATAGTGACATGTAATCCTCCCAACATTTTGATTTGGAAATACATGTGGTATAATCAGTGACCAAACTTCATCTCTTCCCATGAGCAATTAAATCAAGGAATTGGGCAATTGTTCAAGCTTAGAGAGATTGGGTTGCCAATGAGATCAATAGATGCTTTGATCGAGGAAGAGATGAAAATGAATTTGATCCAGAGAATACAACATCTCCTGAGCCCAATGAATTTCCCATTTCTGATCTTACCCATTCTCTTTACTTTCTATCATTTATTTCCATGCTCATTCCCCAAAATCCCCATCTAAGAATCTGTACTTTAATTTCTGCTATTTACTTTCCCGCCATTTAATTTTCTGCAATTCTCATACTACATTCTGTTTAGCTCAACTAGCATACTCTTCCAACTAAAGTTGCTTGACCAATCAATCGCTGTAGGATTCGACCTCACTCTATTGTGAGTTTTTACTTTACGATAATTCGGTATAATTGCCGAAGAGAAATTTGTTGTGAGACAAGTTTTCGTGCATCAATACATTGCATAAAGAATGAGTGGCACACCAAACTTAGTGTCACACTTTCAGTTGCAAGTATCCAGTAAAGATTGGAAGCAAATTTTGTTGCATAGCAACACCAAACTTAGAATGCAATCACATGTCCATTTTATTTGAACTAAGACTAAATGAAACTGTTATATGTTAAATACAATCACCAAGCCAAGAATCTGTCATGAATAAGTATTTCTTGGTGATGTATTAACAAAAACAATTAATAACAGAAAGAATTAAAAACAAGGAAATGACTAAAACAAAGAGAAAACTAAAATTGTATAACTAAAAAAAAGATAACGCTGCAAGGCATTATGATTATGCAGACAAGTGGTGTTGCTAAATAGATTGCATGGGAAATAAGTGGCACACCAAACATAGAATCTTAGTGTGACACTTTCAATTCAGATTTGATGCAATCATCCATAGAGATTGAAAAGAGATTGTTGCAGGGCAACACCAAACTTAGTATGTAATCATATGCCAATTTATTGAAATTTAAACAAAGCAAAGAAAGAAAATAAACCAAGCAGATAAATGACATGTTACCTAAGGTTGGGTTGCCTCCCAACAAGCGCTATTTTAGTGTCATTAACTTGACATGTTGTTCTTCACTTTCTTCCTCTTCTTCCAGTTTGTTAAGAGGAATGACCTCAAGGGGAGAAATAAACCAGCTAGTGTTCCCTTTTTTGGTCTCTTCTCAGCAAGCTTCCTTTTGTAAATGGCTTGATTGAGCTTGCTTGCTGGATCAGGGGTAGGATTGGTGCTCTTGTTAGTTGCCTTCACTTCTTTAGATTTAAGACTTGGTTGCTGGTGCACGAAAATTACACTTACACTATGTAATTCCGCACAACTAACCAGGAAGTGCACTGGGTCGTCCAAGTAATACCTTACGTGAGTAAAGGTCGATCCCAGAGAGATTTCTGGCTTGAAGCAAGCTATGGTTATCTTATTATTCTTAGTCAGGATACCAATAGGGTTCTTTAGTTTTAATTGTAAAAAGTGAAAGAGCATGAAATGAGTATTTGTTACGTAGTAATGGAGAATGTGTTGGAGTTTTGGAGATGCTTTGTCTTCGAATATCTGCTTTTCTACTATCATCTTCTTCATGCACGCAAGGTTCCTTCTATGGCAAGCTCTATGTTGGTGGATCACCGTTGTTAATGGCTACCATCCGTCCTCTCAGTGAAAATGGTCCACGTGTGCTGTCACCGCACGACTAATCATCTGTCGGTTCTCACTCATGCTGGAATAGGATCCATTGATCCTTTTGCGTCTGTCACTACACCCAACCTTTGTGAATTTGAAGCTCGTCACTGTCATTCAATCCTTGAATCCTACTCGGAATACCATAGACAAGGTTTAGACTTTCCGGATTCTCAAGAATGCTGCCAATGGATTCTAGCATATACCACGAAGATTCTGATTAAGGAATCCAAGAGATACTCATTTAATCGAAGGTAGAACGGAGGTGGTTGTCAGGCATGCGTTCATAGGTTGAGAATGGTGATGAGTGTCACGGATCATCACCTTCTTCATATTGAAGTGCGAATGAATATCTTAGATAGAAACAAGCGTGTTTGAATAGAAAACAGAAATAATTGCATTAATTCATCGAGACACAGCAGAGCTCCTCACGCCTAACAATGGGATTTAGAGGCTCATGCCGTCAAAGAGTACAAAGTTCAGATCTAAAAAAAATGTCATGAGGTATAGAATAAACCTCTAAAAGTTGCTTAAATACTAAACTAGTAACCTAGGTTTACAGAAAATGAGTAAACTAAGATAGATAGTGCAGAAATTCACTTCTGGGGCCCACATGGTGTGTGCTGGGGCTGATACTTGAGCTTTTCACGTGCCTGGGCTGTTTCTGGAGTTAAACATCAGGTTGTAACCTGTTTTGGGCGTTTAACTCCAGTTTGCAACCTGTTTCTGGCGTTTAACGCTAGAATGGAACATGGAACTGGCGTTAAACGCCAGTTTACATTGTTTATCTTTGAGCAAAGTATGGACTATTATATATTTCTAGAAAGCCCTGGATGTCTACTTTCCAACCCAATTGAGAGCGCGTAAATTGGACTCATGTAGCTCCAAAAAATCCTTTCCTAGTGCAGGGAGATCAGAATCCAACAGCATCACCAGTCCTTTTTCAGCCTGAATCAGATTTTTGCTCAGCTCCCTCATTTTCAGCCAGAAAATACCTGAAATCACAGAAAAACACACAAACTCATAGTAAATTCAAGAAATATGAATTTTTCCTAAAAACTAATAAAAATATACCAAAAAGTAGCTAGAACCTACTAAAAACTACCTAAAAACAATGCCAAAAAGCGTATAAATTATCCGCTCATCACAAACCAAACTTAAATTGTTGCTTGTCCCTAAGCAACTGAAAATTAAATAGGATAAAAATAAGAGAATATACTATAAATTCCAAAATATTAATTATAATTAGATGAGCGGGACTAGTAGCTTTTTGCTTCTGAACAGTTTTGGCATCTCACTTTATCCTTTGAAGTTTAGAATGATTGGCATCTCTAGGAACTCAGAATTCAGATATTGTTGTTGATTCTCCTAGTTTAGTATGTTGATTCTTGAACACAGCTAATTTATGAGTCTTGGTCGTGGCCCTAAGCACTTTGTTTTCCAGTATTACCACCGGATACATAAATGCCACAGACACATAAATGGGTGAACCTTTTCAGATTGTGACTTAGCTTTGCTTAGGCCTGAATTTATTTCCTTGGGCCCTCCTACCCATTGATGCTCAAAGCCTTGGATCCTTTTTACCTTTGCCTTTTGGTTTTAAGGGCTATTGGCTTTTTCTGCTTGCTTTTTCTTTTTCTTTTATATTTTTTTCGCCATTTTTTTTCGCAAGATTTTGTTATTCACTGCTTTTTTCTTGCTTCATGAATCAATTTTATGATTTTTTAGATTATCAATAACATTTCTATTGTTCATCATTCTTTCAAGAGCTAACAATTTTAACATTCATAAAATTCAATGTCAAAAATATGCATTGTTCAAGCATTCATTCAGAAAACAAAAAGTATTGTCACCACATCAATATAATTAAACTAATTTCAAGGATGAATTCGAAACTCATGTACTTCTTATTCTTTTGTTTTTAGAACATTTTTCATTTAAGAGAGGTGAATGATTCATAGAGTTATTCATAGCTTTAAGACGTAGACACTAGACAATAATGATCATGTAGTAAAAGCACAAAACATAGACAAACATGAAGTATGAAAATAAAAAAAAAACAGAAAAATAAGAACAAGGAAGTTAAGGAATGAGTCCACCTTAGTGATGGCGACTTGTTCTTCCTCTTGAAGATCTAATGGTGCTCCTCTATGTCTCTTCCTTTCCTTTGTTGCTCTTCTCTTAAGGCGCTTTAATCTACAATCAAATGCTCTACCACTGAACTATGGACCCTTGAGATAAACCTCTCCATCTCTCATAACTCAGATATGGAAGCAACTGCCTTCCCTTTCCTCTTTCTAGAGGTTTCTCCGGCCTTAGGTGCCATAATGGTTATGGAAAAATAAAAAGCAACACTTTTTCCATACCAAACTTAAAAGGTTTGCTCATCCTCTAGCAAAAGAAGAAAGAATGGAGTAGAAGGAGAAGTGGAGGAGATGGAGGTGTGTGAATGGGTGGGTTCGGGAGGTTAATGGTTTGAATTTGAATGGTGAGGTAGGTGGGGATCCTGTGGGGTCCACAGATCCTGACGTGTCATGGATTTCTCATCCCTGCACCATTTAGGCGTGTAGAACGCCCTTTTAGTGCAATCCTGGCGTTTAACTCCAGACTGCTGCTTGTTTCTGGCGTTAAACGCCAGCTTGCAGCCTCCTTCCCATAATCCTGGCATTAAACGCCCAGGAGATGCTTCCTTTGGGCATTTAACGACCAGTCCTTGCTTGTTTTTGGCGTTTAATGCCCAATAGTTGCTTGTTTTAGGCGTTTAACGCCCATTTGCTGCTTCTTTCTGGCGTTAAATGCCAGAAACCTTACTTACTGGCGTTTTTGTGCTAGTGATGTCCTTTTCTCTGTGATTCTTCTGCTTTATGTCCTGAACCTTTATTTCTCTGTATCATTCACTGGAATGTATTATCTAATTTAGAATTAAAATTACAAATAAAATAAACTCATGACTGGGTTACCTCCCAGCAAGCGCTTCTTTACTGTGTTTAGCTGGACTATTACTGAGCTTTTAATCTAGTCTGCAATGTCTGCAAACCACGAAGCCTCCTGAATAGCAAACAATTACTCATCTGGAAAGGTTTCAGAGATCTTAGTAGGAGGGAAGGACGCTCCTGCTAGTGGTTCTATCCTGGATAGGTGATCAGCTACTTGATTTTTTGTCCCTTTTTTTGTCTCTTATTTCTATATCAAACTCTTGCAGAAGCAACACCCATCTTATGAGCTTGGGTTTTGAATCCTGCTTTGTGAGTAGATATCTAAGAGGAGAATGGTCAGTGTACACAATTACTTTTGATCCTACTAAATAAGATCTGAATTTGTCAATGGCATAAACTACTGCAAGTAATTCCTTTTCTGTGGTTGTGTAGTTCTTCTGCGCATCATTTAGAATACGGCTGCCATAATAAATGACGTACAGAAGATTATCATGCCTTTGTTCTAATACTGCACTAATGGCATGGTCACTGGCATCACACATTAGTTCGAATGGTAATACCCAGTTTGGTATAGAAATGATTGGTGCTGTGACCAACTTAGCTTTCAGAGTCTCAAAGGCCTGCAAACACTCTTTGTCAAAGAAAAATGGTGTATCAGCAGCCAGTAGATTGCTCAGAGGTTTTTTGATTTTCAAAAAATCTTTAATAAACCTCCTATAGAATCCTGCATGCCCCAGAAAGCTTCTGATTGCCTTAACATTGGCAGGTGGTGGTAATTTTTCAATTACCTCTACCTTAGCTTGATCCACCTCTATTCCCTTGTTCGAAATTTTGTGCCCAAGGACAATTCCTTCAATCACCATAAAGTGACATTTCTTCCAGTTTAAAACCAGGTTAGTCTCTTGGCACCTCTTTAGAACAAGTGCTAGATGGTCAAGACAGGAGCTGAATGAGTCTCCAAATACTGAAAAGTCATCCATGAAGACTTCCAGAAATTTTTGCACCATATCAGAGAAAATAGAGAGCATGCACCTTTGAAAGGTTGCAGGTGCATTGCACAGGCCAAATGGAATCCTTTTGTATACAAATGCTCCGGATGGACATGTGAATGTTGTTTTCTCTTGATCTTGGGGATCTACTGTAATTTGGTTATAACCTGAATATCCATCCAAAAAGCAGTAGTAATCATGACCTGCCAGTCTTTCTAGCATTTGGTCTATGAATGGTAAAGGAAAATTATCCTTTCTGGTAGCTGTATTGAGCCTTCTATAATCAATACACATATGCCACCCTGTAACTGTTCTTGTAGGAACCAGTTCATTCTTTTCATTATGAACCACTGTCATGCCACCCTTCTTAGGGATGACTTAGACAGGGCTTACCCAGGGGCTATCAGAAATAGGATAAATAATCCCAGCCTCTAGTAATTTAGTGACCTCCTTCTGCACCACCTCCTTCATGGCTGGATTCTGCCGCCTCTATGGTTGAACCACTGGCTTAGCGTCATCCTCCAATAGGATCTTGTGCATGCATCTGGCTGGGCTAATGCCCTTAAGATCACTGATGGACCACCCAAGAGCTGTCTTGTGTGTCCTCAGCACTTGAATTAGTGCTTCCTCTTCCTGTGGCTCTAAGGTAGAGCTTATGATTACAGGAAAAGTGTCACCTTCTCCCAGAAATGCATATTTCAGGGATGATGGTAATGGTTTGAGCTCGAGTTTAGGAGGTTTTTCCTCTTCCTGAGGAATTTTCAGAGGTTCTATTATTCTCTCTGGTTCTTCCAGATCAGGCTGAACATCCTTAAAGATATCCTTTAGCTCTAATTCGAGACTCTAAGTCATATTGACCTCTTCCACCAGATAGTCAATAATATCAATGCTCATGCAGTCGTTTGAGGTGTCTGGATGCTGCATAGCTTTGACAACATTCAACTTAAACTCGTCCTCATTGACTCTCAGGGTTAATTCCCCTTTTTGGATGTCAATGAGGGTTTGTCCAGTTGCTAGGAAAGGTCTTCCTAGAATGAGAGTTGCAGTCTTGTGCTCTTCCATTTCCAGCACCACAAAGTCAGTGGGAAAGACAAATGGCCCAACCTTGACAATCATGTCTTCAATCACCCCTGATGGGTATTTAATGGAGCCATCAGCAAGTTGGAGACATATCCGGGTTGGTTTGACTTCTTCAGTCAAACCAAGCTTTTTGATAGTGGATACAGGTATTAGATTGATACTTGCTCCAAGATCACGTAGAGTGATGGTGTTTTTGTGGAAAAACGAATTTCCAACACACATATCCAACCGGCAAGTGCACCGGGTCGCATCAAGTAGTAATAACTCACTTAGAGTGAGGTCGATCCCACAGGGATTGATGGATCAAGCAATTTTAGTGGGTGATTAGTTTAGTCAAGCTAACATTGAAGTGAATTTGGATGAAGTGTAGCTAACAGAAAGTAAATAGCAAGGAAAATTAAAGTGCAGAAAGTAAAATTGCAAGTAACTTAAAGAACAAGAAAGTAAAATAGCTTAATCTTAAATTGCAAGAAAAGTAAATTGCATGAAAAGTAAAGGGGGGTTGGGTGCTGGAAATTAAAGAGAGCAGTAAAGCAAAGCGTAGAACAATTGCAGGGAGATTAAATTGCTTAAAATTAAATTGGAAACAATAGGAACAGAAAGGTAAAAATGCAGATGAAATAACAGCAGAAAAGTAAATCAGCAAGAAAGCTCAATTCAAATCTAAAAAGACAAGTGAGGATCTCAGGAAATCAAAGAGACTAGAGAACAAGTCTAGATCTCAATTCCTTCCTTGATCCAACCAAGAACAATTGCAGAAGGAAAGAAGAGAAATGAATTGCAGAATTAAAAAAAAGAAGATGAAGCAGTATGTGAATTTCAATTATGCAGAAAAAGTAAACAAGAGATCTTAAGATGAGAATGAAACAGAATTCCTCCAATCTCACTCAAGATTCAAAACAGATAAGAAAACTAAAGGAGAGAGCTATCTATTCCTCCTGGAGTCGCCCCCCTTCAAAGATGGACATGATGCCTTATATAGGCTTTACAAAATAAAATGAAAATGAAATTAAAACAAATTACAAAAATGAAAATCCTAAATTACTTGATCCATGTGCCTTTGAGTGATGATTTGGGCTTTGCTTGCTTTGGATTTGAGGAGAAATGGGTTTGGTTGGCCTTGATTCAATTTGGAGAGAAATTGAATTTAAATGAAAATTTGGTTGAATTTTGGCCCATGTTGCTCCCAGGAGGCTGCCCTGCCCTTGTAGAGGGCAGGGCAGAAAATTGAAGCTTGGTGCGTGGATTTGGTGCGGCAATGTGCGAGCTTGGTGCGCGCGATGCTTCTTGGTGCGCCACATTTGTGCCATCCAAATGCTGCCCTGCCCGCGCCAAGGGCAGGGCAATGTTCCTTCCTTCACGTCCCAAGTTCGAATCACGGAGGAGGCAAACACGCTACATTTTTTTCTTGGTTTCCTTGTGTCTCCCTCTTCGAGCCTTGGTGGAAGCATTTTGGTTTATTTTCGCTTGTTTTTGGCCCTTAAAGATGCCTTTCGTTCCTGCCTCAATTGGACGCCAAATATGGATTTCTATATATCGTTGGAAAGCTCTGAATGTCAGCTTTCCAACGCAACTGGAAGCACATCAATTGGACGTCTGTAGCTCAAGTTATAGCCATTTGAAGGAGGCATGGTCATGCTGTGAGCGCCCAGATTTTAACTTAGCGAAAATTTTGCTTCCAATCCTTAATGTGCATCACGATCCTGCCCTTGGCAAGGGCAGGGCAGAATCGTGCTGGCTGCTTCCTTCCTTGATTTGGTCATGGGCCACGCTTTTAAAAGCGTGGCCTAAGGCTCCAAAGTGTACCCCAACTTCAAAGTGTATCCCAAAGCTCTTTTTTTCTCTTTTTTTTTGTGCTTCTTTGCTTCTTTTTCTTCTTATTTCCTACAAGATTTATAAAATTAAAATATCAAGAAAATATATCTTTTAAGTACAAAAGCATTCAATATTTAAGCACAAATCATCAATTTCTTGTATGAAAAAGCATAGAAAATGGGTATATGATGACTTGTCATCATAGAGCTTTCTTGGTACAAGTACCCTCTAATGTGCATGGTATCATGAAGCTTCCGGGATCTTTAAGCTTCTCTGGTAAGCTTTTCAGAATGACTGCACTGCATTCTTCAGTGAGGTAAACTTTTTCAGTTTCTCTCCAATCCTTTTTATGACTTAAGATCTCTTTCATGAACTTAGCATAAGAGGGTATTTGCTCAAGTGCCTCTACAACCGGAATCTTTATTTCAAGAGTCCTGAGATGGCCTGTAAAGCGGGCAAATTGCTTATCCTGTTCTGCTTGGCGGAGTTTCTGAGGATAAGGCATTTTGGCTTTGTATTCCTCAACCTGAGTTGCTGCAGGTTTATTTCCTACAGATGTGGTTGAAGAAGCCTTTTTAGAGGGGTTGCTATCAGCACTTGTATGTGTCTGATCCCTCACTGGCATTTGAATGCCAGGGTTGGAAGCTGGATTGGCGTTGGACGCCAACTCCTTACCTGTTTCTGGCATTTGAACGCCAGAACTGAGCTTCCCTTGGGCGTTTAACGCCAACTCCTTGCCTATTTGTGGCGTTTGAACGCCAGAACTGAGCATGGGTTGGGCGTTTAATGCCAACTCTCCACCCTTTTCTGGCGTTTGAACGCCAGAATTATTCTTCTCTGGGCTCTTACTGTCCTCATAGAGATTTTGGGTAGTAGTTTGTTCATTTCTTGGCTTCCTGCTACCTTGAAGTGAGGTATTTAATATTTTCCCACTTCTTAATTGAACTGCTTGGCACTCTTCTGTTATTTGTTTTGATAACTGATGTTCTATTTGCTTCAACTGTACTTTCATATTCATATTAGCCATTCTTGTGTCTTGTAGTATCTCCTTGAATTCGGCTAGCTGTTTTGTTAGAAAATCTAATTACTGATTGAATTCAGTAACTTGTTCTGCAGCACTGAGTTCAGCAGTTACTGTTTTAGCCTCTTCTTTCGTGGAAGGTTCACTATTTAGATACAGATGCTGATTCCTGGCAACTGTATCAATGAGCTCTTGAGCTTCTTTAATTGTCTTTCTCATGTGTATAGATCCACTAGCTGAGTAGTCCAAAGACATCTGAGCTCTCTCTATAAGCCCATAATAGAAGATGTCTAACTGCACCCACTCTAAAAATATTTCAGAGGAGCATTTTTTTAGCATCTCTCTGTATCTCTCCCAGGCATCATAAAGAGATTCATTATCTCCTTGTTTAAAGCCTTGGATGTTCAGCCTTAGCTATGTCATCCGTTTTGGAGGGAAATATTGATTCAGGAATTTTTCTAACAGTTGTTTCCATGCCCTTATGCTAGCCTTAGGTTGGTTATTTAACCACCTCTTAGCTTGGTCTTTTACAGCAAATGGAAATAGTACTAATCTGTAGACATCCTGATCTACTTCCTTATCATGTACTGTGTCAGCAATTTGTAAAAACTGTGCCAGAAACTCTATAGGTTCTTCCTGTGGAAGATCGGAATACTGGCAACTTTGCTGCACCATGATAATGAGCTGAGGATTCAACTCAAAACTACTGACTCCGATGGAGGGTATACAGATACTACTCCCATATGAAGCAGCAGTGGGGTTAGCATATGACCCCAGAGTCCTTCTGGACTGTTCATTTCTATTTAGGTCCATGATGGAGAAAGGGAGATGACGTGGATTTATTTTATTATATTTATTTTAAAAAAATTCAAAATAATAAAATAAAATAAAATAAAAACTAAAATAAAAATAAAAAAATATTTGAAAATATTTTATGAAGATTTTCAAAAAAGTGAGGAAAGAGAAAGTGGTTAGGAAGTTTTGAAAAAGATATGATTTTTTTTTGAAAACTTGACAACTAAGATATGATAAGATAAAATTTTGAAATTGAAATCTGAATTTTTATAGAAAATTTCGAAATATTTGCTTAAAAATAGTTAGAAAAGATATTCTTTTTTATTTTTGAATTTTATGATGAAAGAGAAAAACACACAAAAGACACAAGACTTAAAATTTTTAGACCTAATGCTCCTTGTTTTCGAAAATTTTGGAGGGAAAACACCAATGAATACCAAACTTAAAAATTTTAATATCAAAACACAAAGAAGACTCAAGAACACTTTGAAGACTCACAAGAACAACAAGAACATAAAGATAGAACACCAAACTTAAAATTTTTAAAGAAACAAGATAAAATTTTCGAAAATTAAAGAAAAATTACACAAGAGAACACCAAACTTAAAGTTTGGCACAAGATTTAATCAAAGAAAAATTATTTTTGAAAAAGTTTTAAAAGGAAGATACCCAATTACCAAGAACACAAGAACAACGTTCTAACCAACTGAGCTATAAATTTAAAGTGTTTTAAAAAGGTATTTTTAAAGGAAAACAAAAACATGCAATTCGAAAATTGAAAGATAAAAAAAGCATGAAATTGACACCAAACTCAAAACATGACACTAAACTCACAGAAAAACACAAAATTAATAAAGAAAAATAATATTTTTGAAAAATTTTTGAAAAGACAATAAAAGACTTTGACCCCAAAGACAAAATTTTTCCTAATCTAAGCAATAAGATGAACCGTCAGTTGTTCAAACTCAAACAATCCTCGGCAACGGCGCTAAAAACTTGGTGCACGAAAATTACACTTACACTATGTAATTCCGCACAACTAACCAGCAAGTGCACTGGGTCGTCCAAGTAATACCTTACGTGAGTAAAGGTCGATCCCAGAGAGATTTCTGGCTTGAAGCAAGCTATGGTTATCTTATTATTCTTAGTCAGGATACCAATAGGGTTCTTTAGTTTCAATTGTAAAAAGTGAAAGAGCATTAAATGAGTATTTGTTACGTAGTAATGGAGAATGTGTTGGAGTTTTGGAGATGCTTTGTCTTCGAATATCTGCTTTTCTACTGTCATCTTCTTCATGCACGCAAGGTTCCTTCTATGGCAAGCTCTATGTTGGTGGATCACCGTTGTTAATGGCTACCATCCGTCCTCTCAGTGAAAATGGTCCACGTGCGTTGTCACCGCACGACTAATCATCTGTCGGTTCTCACTCATGCTGGAATAGGATCCATTGATCCTTTTGCGTCTGTCACTACACCCAACCTTTGTGAATTTGAAGCTCGTCACAGTCATTCAATCCCTGAATCCTACTCGGAATACCATAGACAAGGTTTAGACTTTCTGGATTCTCAAGAATGCTGCCAATGGATTCTAGCATATACCACAAAGATTCTGATTAAGGAATCCAAGAGATACTCATTCAATCGAAGGTAGAACGGAGGTGGTTGTCAGGCATGCGTTCATAGGTTGAGAATGGTGATGAGTGTCACGGATCATCACCTTCTTCATATTGAAGTGCGAATGAATATCTTAGATAGAAACAAGCATGTTTGAATAGAAAACAGAAATAATTGCATTAATTCATCGAGACACAGCAGAGCTCCTCACGCCTAACAATGGGATTTAGAGGCTTATGCCGTCAAAGAGTACAAAGTTCAGATCTAAAAAAAATGTCATGAGGTATAGAATAAACCTCTAAAAGTTGCTTAAATACTAAACTAGTAACCTAGGTTTACAGAAAATGAGTAAACTAAGAAAGATAGAGCAAGAATCCACTTCTGGGGCCCACTTGGTTTGTGCTGGGGCTGAGACTTGAGATTTTCACGTGCCTGGGCTGTTTCTGGAGTTAAACGTCAGGTTGTAACCTGTTTTGGGCATTTAACTCCAGTTTGCAACCTGTTTCTGGCGTTTAACGCTAGAATGGAACATGGAATTGGCGTTAAACACAAGTTTATGTCATTTATCTTTGAGCAAAGTATGAACTATTATATATTACTGGAAAACCCTGGATGTCTACTTTCCAACCCAATTGAGAGCGCGCCATATGGACTCTTGTAGCTCCAAAAAATCCATTCCGAGTGTAGGGAGGTCAGAATCCAACAGCATCAGCAGTCCTTTTTCAGCCTGAATTAGATTTTTGCTTAACTCCCTCAATTTCAGCCAGAAAATACCTGAAATCGCAGAAAAACACACAAACTCATTGTAAAGTCCAAAAAAATAAATTTTTCCTAAAAACTAATAAAAATATACTAAAAAGTAGCTAAAACCTACTAAAAACTACCTAAAAACAATGCCAAAAAGCGTATAAATTATCCGCTCATCAGTTGCTGTGTGATTATTGGAGTTTTATCTTCATCCAGAGCCTTTTGAATTGGTGGTTCCATGAGCTCTTCCTCTATGTACTTCTCTGCTTCACTTGAGTGTTAATTCTCTTAATTGACTTCCTCACTTTCTTGTTTATCTACATCCTCTTTTGCACTCAACATTTGATTTAATAGCACTTTCATAGAGGAGATCTGTTATTCTTCCCAATATTTCTTCATCTCCTCTTCATATCTTTCAATCACAGATTCAAGTGTTGAACATCTTTGGTTCAGGAAAGTTTGTGAGGGTTGTGAGTTTTCATGTTTCCTTGTCATCTCAAGTGCATTTTTGATGTTCAAATACCTCCACCACCTCATTCTTCATTGAAATTTTGCTTGACACCAGGGCCTCTTCTTCTTGCTCTTCCACTTCCTCTTTCACATCCACCAATTGGTCTTTATCTTCCTTGCTTAGCAGTTCTAAGTTTCTCTTCATTTGCTCTAAGTACCCATCCATCTTCTTGAAGCAGATCTCTTGCTCTTTCCAGGACTGTTCTTGCCTTTCCAATAATTCTCTGGACTTTTGAAGGGGATCTTCAACTGCTAGCTCAAAAGATGAAGGCTGAGAGTGATTTTGTGGACATGCATGTGTTATGGTGAAATTGTTTTGAGGGATATAGAATGAATTTTGTGAATTATGGAATGAATTTTGTGGTTGGTGACATGAGTTGTATGGGTCTTGGAGGAAACTGTGTGTTGAGGCATAATCAAATGATGAAGAATTTCGAAATGAGAAACTGGGAGGTGAGGGTGGACAATTTTGCATAAATAAATTAAAGGTTTTCTCAAGTGATGATGGCTCTTGATATGTGGAGTATGAATTGTCAAACGCTCTCTGATTTTGATCCTCCCAGGCACAACTTGAAGAATTGTTGAACTCATCACAGTATGGATCATCTTGTTGCCTTGAGGGACAATCTTGTATGAATTTATTGAAAATACACTCTAGTGAAGATGTCTCTTGATAAACACAGTATGGATCACTAAGATTTCTTTGATTTTGACTTTCCCAGCCACAATATGAGTAGTTGTTAGACTCATCAAAATCTGGATCATATTGTGTCTCTGGGAGGTGTCCCATTTCAATTGATTGTTCACATTCTTGTTGACATGTCTAGACACCATGAGGGTAATGACTTAAATCATCTTGTTGTTCTGGATCATATCTCATGTGAATTGCTTCATCATCTATCACTTCTTGGTGATATTCCCAGCTACCATTAGGAATAATGACTCGAGTCATTTTGTGGTGGTGGAAAATATCACATATGATTCTCTTGCTCATCTTGTGGTTCTGAGACATATCTCCATGGATTGGAGTGCTCAGGATCTGTAAATTGTTGGTGATATTCCCAGCCATCATTAGAAATTGGTGATGGTGGGTAATATCCCATAAAATTTGTTTGATCATAAGATGAGGTACACTCTATTAGAATTTTGTAAAACACAACACCAATGAAAATTGAAATTCATGTCATAGAGAAGAATTTCTTAGTGAGGCAATAACTCAAACACCTTGCTATCAGCTTAAAACAGGAAACAAAAACAAAAAAAATGCTTAATCTAGACTTCTCACCCACTTAATCATTTTCGATCTAAATCAATCCCCGGCAATGACGCCAAAAACTTGATGGGTGAAAATTAGATTTCACAGAAAACTCACCGGCAAGTGTACCGAGTCGCATCAAGTAGTAATAACTCACAAGAGTGAGGTCAATCCCACAGGGATTGATGGATCAAGCCACTTTAGTGAGTGATTAGTTTAGTCAAGCTAACAATATTGAGTGATAATTGATGAAGCGGAAAGTAAATGACAAGAAATTTAAAGTGCAGAAAGTAAATTTGGCAGAAACTTGAATAGCAAGAAAAGTAAATTACAGAAGATCTAACTTGCAGTAAGTAAATTGACAGAGGCTTGAACAACAAGAAATGTAGATTGCAGTAAATGTAAAGGGGACTGGGTGCTGGAAAATTAAATGAAGGCAGTAAATTAGAACTCAGATCAATTGCAGAAAATTAAATTGCAAGAAGAGTAGATCAAATTGAATCATGAAGATAACAGAAAGGTAAAATTAGAGAAAAGGAAGTTGGACTAGAGGATTGGAGAAATTGAAATTTTCACAAACTGAATTCAATGTAACTCAAGTGTAGAAGGTGCAGAAAAATAAAAAGTGTATCAAAGAGAGCTTTCTATTCTACTTCTACTCCTACTCCTAATACTCTCTAGCAGAGCCAGCCTCCTTTCTAAAATGGAACAGATGCCTTTTTATGGGCTTTTACAAAAATGAAAAATGAAAATGAACTTCAAAACAAGTTACAATTAAAATGAAATTTCTAATCTAATTATTTCTTGTGCCTTTGAGTGATGTCAATGGGTTTTGCTTGCTTTGGATTTGAAGAAGAGTAGATCCGGATGGCTTGGTTCAAGTGGCATGGTGTGTTGGTGCAGCTCCAGTGGAGCGCTCTGTTGGGTAAGTGAACGTAGCATTCACTCCTTTTGTGCCTTGTCATGTGCCACAGCATGCACCTAGCGCTCAATAAGTGAGGGCTGCGCTCAAATTGTGAGCGCTACACTTATTGCTTTGCCTTGTTGAAGTTGAGCGCTACATTGCCTTCCTTAGTGAGCGCTACTTCCTTGATTTCCTTGGGCCTTATGCCCAAAAATGCTCAATTTAGTGAGCGTAGCGCTCACTTGAATGAACGCTTGCTCCCTTTTCGAGCCTTGGCGCTGGCCCTTGCTCCCTTGGTTGATTTGTTATTCCTTAAAGATGCCTTTCACTTGTGCTTCAATTTCATTCCAAATTTTGATAGCTATATATTGTTGGAAACATCTGAATGTCAACTTTCCAACTCAATGGGAAGCGCATCAATTGGACATCTGTAGTTCAAATTATGGTCCTTTGAAAAATGCATGGTCATGCTATTTTGGAGGCCGAGAACGCTCAATCTTGTGAGCGTAGCACTCACTCTAGTGAATGCTGGCAGTTTAGAGGCCAAACATAGCGCCAGCTTCTGAGGCCCATCCTTGAGGTTCACCCCCATACTATTATATATCGTTGGAAAGCTCTGGATGTCTGCTTTCCAATGTAATTATAAGCGCATCATTACAAGCTCTACAGCTCAAGTTATTCTCCTTGGAAGGTGAAGAGGTCAGCTGGCCTTACTGCAGGTTGATGCCATGTTAATCTATGCACCTTCGGAGCAAGTTTTCTCCCTTGGATTTAGTGTCCACCATGCAGTGCCATATATGCTTGGAAAGCTCTAGATGTCTACTTTCCAATTCCACTAAAATCACTTCATTTGGAGTTTTTTTAGTATAATTTATTCTTTTTGGAATATGAAGAGGTCAGGGTTGCAAATCCTCTTTGCTTAACTCAAAAGCCTCTTTGAGTTTGTCTCCAACTCTTTTGCCACCATGGGAGTATGATTCTTCTTTTTAGTGCTTTTATTGCTTCTTCTTCTATTATTTCCTACAAAATTTATAAAATCAAAAGATCAAAGAAATATACCATTTAAGCACAAAAGCATTCAATATTTAAGCACTAATCATCAATTTCTTTTATGAAAAAGCATAGAAATACATGACATAATGACATGTCATCAGGTCTTTAAGTTCTTTCTTGAACCTTTGAGGGTATGGAAGAGGAGGGTTGTAAGGCTTCACCTCCTTCCTCTGTGGATGTTCCTCCATGACTTGTTTTCCCTTTTTTGAAGCTTGTGGTTTTTCCTCCTTCTTATTGGACTTCTCTTGGTCATGCTTGTCTTCTTCTACTTGTTTCTTGCTGCCAATGTCATTCTCCAAAGTTTTTCCACTCTTTAATTGAATTGCTTTGCATTCTTCTTTTGGATTAGGAATGGTGTCACTTGGTAACGCATTGGTTGGTCTCTCAGCCACTGTTTGCTTAGACAATTGGCCAATTTGCCTCTCCAAATTTCTCAGTGAAGCTTCATTGTTCTTGTTGGCCAATTCTTGATGCTTGATCATTTTCTCCATCATCATCTCTAGGTTGGAGATTCTTTGGGATTCTTGGGGTGGTTATGGTTGATTATGGGATGTAGATGGTGGATGAAAGTTATTTTGGTTAGTTGAGATGTTATTGGGTGGATAGTAGTTGGATTGGGGTTGATTGTTTTGTGGTTTTCTATATTGGTTTTGGTTAGTGTTTTGATGGTTTTGATGGTTTGTGTTTCTGGAGTTGTTTTTGTTTGAATTTTTTTGCCAAGGTTGCTGGTTCTGGTTTTCTCCCCACCTCAGATTGGGGTGGTTCCTCCAAGATGAGTTGTAAGTGTCTCCAGGAAAATCATTTTGTCCAGCTCCTTTATTGTGCATGTATTGGACTTGTTCTTGCTGTTGCTCTTCATAGCTCTCTTCTTGTTGTCCTTATACCATTGATGGTTGACTGGTGGTGCTCACTGCTGCAAGTTGTAGCCCATCCATCCTCTTTGACATCATTTCAATTTGTTGTTGAAGTTGTTGGTGTATAACCTTGTTTTGAGTCAAGATTGTATCAACTCCTTCAAGCTCAAAGACACCTTTCTTTGGTACTGCTTGACTTTCAGAGGAGTAGAAATACTCATTGTTGGCCACCATGTCTATGAGATCATGTGCCTCTTGAGCAGTTTTCATCATTTGTAGTGATCCTCCTGAAGAATAATCCAAGGCTTTCCTTGAACTTAAGGACAAGCCTTCATAGAAGTTTTGCAGCTCAACCCATTCATTGAATATTCGGTCCGGGCATCTTCTAATTAGAGCTGTATACCTCCCCCAGGCCTCGTACAATGACTATCCTTCTTGTTGCCTGAATGTTTGCACATCAATTTTCAATTTGATGAGGGGGGTAGAATTTGGCTAGGAATTTACTGACTAGATCATCCCAATTGGTGATGCTCTCTTTTGGGAATGTTTCTAACCAATGAATGGCTTTATCTCTCAGTGAAAATGGGAATAACAATAGCTTATAGATGCCAGGGTGGACTCCATTGGTTTTAACAGTGTCACAAATCCTCAAGAACATAGAGAGATGTTGGTTTGGGTCCTCAGCAGCACTTCCCCCATAATGACAATTATTTTGAACTGGAGTGATAAGTTGGGGTTTGAGTTCAAAATTATTGGCATGGACATTGGAAGTTAGGATGCTACTGCCACAGTTTCTTGGGTTCGGGATAGTGTAAGAGGCTAGTACTCTTCTCTGAGGTTGGCCATTGTTGTTAGCCACATCCTCAGGTGGATTAGGGATGTTACCCTCCATCTCTTGATCTTCTTCCTCTGATTCTTCTTCTCTAACAATTCCCTTCCGTCTTGCTTCTCTTCTCAGTCTCAAGAATGTTCTCTCTAGTTCAAAATCAAAAGAGGTGGATTCACATCTTCTTTCTTCTGGCATGCAACCAAAACAACACAAAACACAGACAGAGCACTCTGTTCCTTGAGTGCAGTTAGGATTAGTAGAAACAAAATCTCAAATAGTTAGTGTGCCTAACAAAACAAAAGAAAAATGCTTAATCTAGACTACCACCTTACTTAATCATTGTCAATCTAAATCAATCCCTGGCAACGGCGCCAAAAACTTGATGGCATGAAAATGGATTTCACACAAACTAACCGGCAAGTATACTGGATCGCATCAAGTAGTAATAACTCACCAGAGTGAGGTCGTTCCTACAGGGATTGAAGGTTTGGGAAACTTTAGTTAGGTGGTGAATTTAGTTAAGCTGATGAATTGGGTTGATAGAAAGTAACTTGCAATAATTCTAAAGTGCAGAATGTAAATTGACAAGAAAGTAAATGGCAGGAAGCTAAATTGGCTATGACTTAAAGTACAAGAAACTAAAAGGAGCTGAATCTTAAATTGTAAGAAAAGTAAATGGCTTAAGAGTAAAGTGCTGAAATTAAAAGTGCAACAATATTAAATAGCAGGAAAACTTAAATTGCATGAATAATAAAAGGATTTGGGTATTGGGACTCAAAACAGAACTAAACAATATAAATTACAGCAAGTGCAGAGAAATCAAAGTGGAGAAAATTCAAAGAAAGTGATTCATCAGGGATTGGAGATACTGTAATCCTCCATGAACCAATTGGGTCTCTATTCCTTTCTCAATCATATGCATAGATCTATGGCGGATTGAATTTGATTGGATCCCAATTTCTTGGTAATCCAATCTCTCTAATCATAATCAATCTTGCCCATTCCTTGATCTAATTGTCATGAGAAGAGTTAGAGCATATTTCTCTCATCCATAAGCCACACTAACTTTTAAGATCTCAATTCCTCCCGAATAGTGTTGATCAAGAGAGTAGTGAAGGATAGAGCTTCAGATCTAATGAAGGTGGTTCCCCTTCCGAGGCTCACACCCATATTTAATTGAATTAAACCCCCTTCCGGAGTGAATAATTCACAATCAAAGTAGAAGATACCCAATAGCTACACAATTGAATTGAGGAGAAGAAGAATTTCATTGATTCATTGAAATTACCATAGAGCCCCCCCTAATGAAATTGGGGTTTAGTTCATCATCGCTCTAGTACAAAAAACAATAAAGAAAAATTCATACGTGCGTGCGCATTGTGGGTGAACGTAGCGTTCATCAAATAAACGTAGCGTTCAGATACACCTTGCTTCTTTGTTTTCTCTTTTCCTCACTTTTCACCTGCCATTAATCAAACAAACAATCAAAGTCTCACCAAAATCATAAGGCTTATAATAATCAACTAAATTGTGCATAAACCTCATGATTGTGCATAAAATCAACAATGTTTGAGTGAGTCAAGATAAACATGAAATAACACTCTAATTGCTTACTTATTGTGCATGAAAGTGTAATAAACCTAATAAAAGCAAGGAAAAATGCTAGTGAAACTAGCATAAGATGACTTGTTATCAGCATGATCAAAAGCTAGCAAGAAGAGAGTTTTTAAAAGGTTAAAATGTGTTGTTGTACAACTCAAGGCTTAAGTTCTTCCTGGGAAAGCTAAAGTCAAGATGGTCTGGAGCCTTCACAATCCTTAAGGCCTTTCCCTATGGTCATGTGGAACTTATGGAGGATAAGACACAGAGGACTTTCACTGTCAATGGCCACAGACTTAAGCATTATTTGGGAGACTCGTTGGATGAGCAAAGAGTGAACTATAACCTCAGCTAGGAGGAAGGATCGTCAAGCTAGTGACGTTAAAGAAGTGCTAGTTGGGAGACATCCTAACACTCATATCCTTTCAATTTCATGCTTTCTAGTGTAGCTTATGTTTGGTCACCTAGATTGTTTAATTTTCAGTTTCAGTTGTTAGTTGATTAGTTGATAGTCTTTTTATTTGTTTTTGTTCAAAAGTTTCTAGTTTGCTGGAAGTGCAAACATGCATGCCTATATGAGGTTGATTAATTGGGCTGAGAAACTAGCTAAAGAGATAAGTTTGGTGTGACCACTAACCCACTTAATTTGAGCTTATATCAAAACAATTGAAATAATCCTGGGAGTAAGCCTAAAATTAAGTTTGGTGTGGCCACCATCATAAGAAATTCATACGGTCCAATTGATTTATGTTAAAAAGCAATTAGTAATTTGGTGGTTACATAAATGGCCTCTTTATTGTGTACATATGGATTGGAAGTGGAAGAGTGTGAAAGAATTAAATTTATTCCAACCATAATGTACACACTAAAGTCTTATCATGAGACCAATTACTATATGCAATGAATTTAAGTTTGGTGTCCAAAAGACACCCATTAATTTCCCTTTAATTTAAAGAATATGAAGTAATTTTTTTGTGATTACTGATGGGGGTTTTCGAATGGATTTTCAGGAAAAAGGTGTGGCCCAGATGACATTGATAGCTCATCAAGTCAAGGAGTCAAAGTGTACTTACACTTTAGAACTCAAACACCTGAAGAAAGTTGAAGAGATATGGGTTGGAGCAGATGTGTGGAAAACGATCCAGCACGAAACTCACCGGCAAGTGTACCGGGTCGCATCAAGTAATAATAACTCACATGAGTGAGGTTGATCCCACAGGGATTGAAGGATTGAGCAATTTTAGTTTAGTGATTGATTTAGTCAAGAAAACAAGTATTGGTTGAGTAGTTTGTAATTGACAGAAGCTAAGTTGCTTGAAATGTAAAGGGAGAGGGGTAATTGACTGAAAATTAAAGTGTAGAGAAATTAAAGAGGCTGAATCTTAAAGTGCAAGAAATATAAATTGTAGAAACTTAGATTGCAAGAAATGTAAATAACTGAATCTTAAAGTGCAAGAAATGTAAATTGCTTGAATCATAAAAGGAATTGGGAATTGGGATTGCAGAATTTAAACAAGCAGAAGTAAATTTCATTAAACAGAAGAGTAGAAGATGAATTGAATTGAAGTAGATCTCAAATAGTAAAGGTAGAATGCTTTGAAACGTAAAACAAAAAATGACTTGTGCTTAATTGCAGCAAAATAAAAGATGGTTGAAGATCTCAGGAGTGGAAGAGACTAGAAAACAAGTCTAGATCTCAAATCCTTCTTTGATCTAACAAGAACAATTGCAAAAGAAATAAAGAAAAGTAAATTGCAGGAAGAATAGAAGATGAAGCAATAAACGGAAAGTGAAATTCAATTATGCAGAGAAAGTAAACAAGAGATCTCAAGGTGAGATTGAAATAGAAGTTCTTCAATTCTCTACCCAAGATCCAAAGCAAGAAAAATAAAAGTGCTCAAGCAAGAACAAGGAAGAAGAGAGATCAATTCTCCTTCCCAATTCTCTAAGATCTAAACTCAAAAGTAAAAGCTCCCAAAATGAAAATGAAAGTTCAGAAAATTTTAAAGTGAGTCTAGAGGTAAAAGTAAAGGAAAAAATATTGAAGGTAAAAGTCCTAACTAAATCAAACTAGCTTCTATTTATACACTTTCTATTATTGGATTTTAGAATTTGGGTGGGCTTAAAAGATGGGTGAATAATTGAATTAAATTGGATTTTTAAGTGAATTTCCAGCCCAAGTGTTTCTCCCAGGAGAATGCTCTGCTCTTGTGGGGAGCGGAGCATTGAAGCTTAAGTTGGAGATCCTTGTTGCGTGCCAAGGCTTGGAGAGGCATCAGGATAATGCTCCGCTCTTGTGGAGAGCGGAGCAGTATGTGTCTTGTGCGCTCCTTGCTTCCCTGGACCGTGTCATGATGCGTGCTTGTGTGCGCCAAGGAGTAGCGCTCTGCTCTCCTTGTGAGTAGAGCATTGGTGCTTCCAAGAGGAGGTCCCTGGTTCGATTCTTGCTGGGGGCAT
Organism: Arachis stenosperma; assembly: GCF_014773155.1. Lineage (NCBI taxonomy): Eukaryota > Viridiplantae > Streptophyta > Magnoliopsida > Fabales > Fabaceae > Arachis > Arachis stenosperma. Next base: position 59,633,463 of record NC_080382.1, read on the forward strand.
GTGCTTGGCTTTTTTTTCTTGCTACCAAAGTGGCTTTCTTGGCACCTGATTCACGCACAAGGCTTGGCTTCCTAGAGACCCTTGGTTCGAAACTTGGTGGAGGAAGTTGCTGTATTTTTTTCCTTGGTTTCCTTGGCACCAAAGTAGCGCCTAGGCCTTTACTTCCCTGGAGGTCTTGTGTTCGAACCTTGGAATTTGAAAACAAGCTAATTTTGGCTTGTTTTCCTTGCATTTGGGCGCTGCCCCCCCTTCCTTCTTGTGATTGGGTTCGAAACCCATGGGGGGCATTTGGAGACATTTTCCTTCAATTTTCCTTCAAGAGAAGCCCGAAAATGCTTTCAAGGAGAGCGGAGCAATGTTCTTCCTCCCTTGTTTCTTGTTTCCCAAATTGTGCTCCGCTCTCAAGGGGAGCAGAGCATTGAGCCTTGTTTCCTTGGTCCATTGTTGTGCTTCCCTGAAAGAGTGCTCCGCTCCTGAAGAGAGCACTATGCTTCCTCCTTCCGTGCGCTATGCTTCATTGTTTCCTTTGCCACACTCTTTTATTCTTTGGGCCACGCTTCTTAGGCCACGCTTTCTTGTTTTCTTCTTTTCTTCACCTACAAATAATCAAAACAACCAATCAAAGTATCACCAAATTCACAAGGTTTATAAATCATTAAAAATCAACTGAATTTAGCTTTAAACTTCATGATTTAGCATCAATTAAATGGTGGTTGTTTGATTCAAAGACACCATGCATTTCCACTCTAAATTACTTACTTATAATGCAAGAAAGTGCATAAAAACTAGTGAAACAAGTGAAATTAGCTTGAAAAATAGGCATATGATGACTTGTCATCACAACACCAAACTTAAATCTTGCTTATCCCCAAGCAAGCATCAAACATAAGAGGGAATGAAATGAAAAAGAGAAGCATGCATATCCTTATTAAGCATATAATTGAACTTGGTTCATGGAGTTTTTATGCAGACAATGATAACTCAGTTATTGTTTACTGTTACATAAGAGGTGTTTCCCTTAAAGGCTTATTAAACTTGCTGCTACAAGGCTTCATTTATGCTTGTTCCCTTGCTAACTTTTCTTTCTTCGTTTTGAAGGCTTATTAACTTTTATTATTCATTGAAGGCTTGGTGGCAAATGTTGTAGCAGCCTTTGGCTTTATTTTTGCCCAACATTTCTTCACCACAGACACATGGCTCACCTTTTTCCTCCTAGGATCATTGATGCCCAGCATCTCTTTGGATAACTAAATGCTTTGTAATTAGGTTGCTCTTTATTGTGGACTTTCAGTTGGAAATCCCAAATCAGTTGATCTAAGTGGCCAAGTTTTGAAATACTCCTCAGAACCTACTTGCCCAAGCATATCCTAGCACAAAAGCAGCACAGGCATGTGTCCTAGGGTCCAAGCTATTGGTGCCTAGCCTTATTCTTTGTTTTTTCTTTGCAACTTTTGGCTTTTTCTTCTTCCTTTTCTTTTTGTTTTATTTTGTTCTCAAGGGATCATGACTTATACAAGCCTTTATGACAGCAAGCTAGTTCACACTTTAATGAAAATGACATTATGCAGCATTTATTTCATGAGTTATGCATTTAATCAAACACATACCACCACTAACTTCCATTCTAACTTATGCAACATTGGATATTTACTGTCTAATTCAAACATTTCTCTTTTATTCAGGCATATGGGAAACAAAACAACATTCAAAGCTAAGTGATGGATAACAAGTATCATGTGGATAAGCATTCTTGACAAACAATTCCACTTGCAACCAAATAAACACTTCAGCAAGACATACAAGAGTTCCCAAATTAAAATGCTTCTTCAGCAACAAGGATTAAGTGTAGATACAACCTTTTGGGTTGCAGCTTTTCATTCTTCCTCTTGTTGTATCCCTTTTTGAGTCATAATGCAATTTGTCTTCAAATGTTGGCTAATTTCCTGCATAATTCTCAAAAGTTGCTTGCTTCTCAAGCCCTTAAATGAATGGTTAGTATGCATAAATTGAGTGTGTCTCTTGGATTTATTTTGGTGTGGGAACACCAAACTTAATTCCTTGCCATTACCTCTGATGCAACAAGTTAACCAATTATAGATTCTCTTAGCCTTGCCAAAGATTATGTAACTATGAACTAGAAAATAGCTAAATGGTTAAATGATTTGTCTTATTGCTTGGAGCTAGCATTAGGCAGAAAGTGAGAACGTGTTTTTAGATCAAAATTTGGTGGAACACCAAACTTAGAATGCTTTATTCTCTCTTAATTTGTTTTGGTGTGGAACACCAAACTTAGCTCCTTGCAATACATACCAATCATACAACCTTTTTATTGAAAAAGCTTATGAAAAGAAAACTACCTCAGGTTGGGTTGCCTCCCAACAAGTGCTTTTTTATTGTCACTAGCTTGACATTCTTCATTCTGTTGATCATGGAAATTGAAGATCACAGTGTCTTAGCTTGTCTTTCTTTACCGTGAACTTCCTTCCGGTTTCCTCTTTCATGACCTCTATGAGTTCCCGTGGAAGGATTTTAGTCACAATATAGTGATCAGACAGCTGTGGGGACACCTTCATTGTTTGAATGTTTAGCAGTACTTTATCCCCTAGTGAAAATTTCTCAGTAGGGATTTTCTGATCTTCTTTAATTCTATCCTCTATCTCTCCTTGTAAGACTTCCTTGTTGTGTTTTTCTTGGCTGGTACTTTCTTTGTCCAAGGTTTTCTTACTTTCCTCTATGATCTTTTTCCATTCTTCCCTTTTTGCAGCATTTTCGTTGTTATTTGGTTTGTCTTCAGTGATGTTGAGAGGGATTTCCTCCTTCTTGGTTATTTTTGAAAAATGCTGAGCCAATAGCAGTATGTGTTCTTCAAGCTTCTTATGTGCATCCATATGGTTTTTGATCTCATGGACTTGAACTTCCATGAGTTTTTCTATCATCATTTCCAAGTCTGAGATTCTCTGAAAAAGTTGTAAATGTATGAGATGAACTGGTTGATGTGGGAAACCTTGTGAAGGAATTGCATAGGTATTGCTCGGATAAGATGTGGGTGTTGCAGAGGTGTTTTGGTGATTTTGTGAGTTATTATGAGGCTGGAAGTGCATGTTTTATGAGTATTGGTTTTGATTGGCATTATTGGATGAGTGACGTTGGTTGTTTGTGGTCATGGATTTGCCCTGCTTGAAACCTCTTTGTTCTTGATGTTGATACTCCCCCATTCTCAAATAAGAATGGGGTCTCCATGGTGGAAATTGTGTATTCACTGCAGCAGAACGCAGGCAATCAACTTTTCTAGCTCTCAGCTCCATGTGTTGCTGGGTTTGATGGTGCATTTGTTTGTTCAGGTTCATGACTGCATTCACTCCTTCAAGATTCGCCACTTCTTTTTCTGAAATTGCATTCTGTGGTTTCTCAAATGAGTGTTGGTTATTGACTCCTTTGTCATTGAAATTTGTAGTTCCTTGGGCAGTTGTTGTTGCTTTGAGTAGGCCATCTGAGAAGTAGTCCACCGTTTTTTTTTTGTTTATGGGGTTAATCCTTTATAGAAAGCTTGGAAACCCACTTTGTCATTTGCTTTCTTGTATCTTTCCCATGCCTTGAAGAGTGGATCTTCTTCTCCTTGTGCGAATGGATGTACCCCCTCTTTCAGCTTGATGATCTGTTGGGATGAGGAGAATTTGGCTAGAAACTTGGTAACCAAATCGTCCCAACTAGTGTTACTTCCTTGGGGAAAGATTTCAAGCCATTGTGCAGCTTCATCCCTTAGTGACAAAGGGAATAACAAGAGCTTATAGGTGTCATGATCTATACCATCGGGTTTGACAGCACCACAAGTCTTCAGAAAAGTGGATATGTGCTGTTTAGGATCCTACAATGGATTTCTGCCAAAGGAACAAATGTTCTTGATTAGTGTAATGAGTTATGGCTTCATGTCATGATATTCTTCTTCCGCAGAGACTTCTTCTCCAATAATAGCATTCCCTCTGACTTCTCTTCTCAACTTTCTGATAGTCTGTTCGTCTTGACCTTCAGAATTTGGAACCTCTCTTCTTTCCTATGACATGCAAACAATCACAAGGAACAAACAGCAGCACTCTTGAAAATTGAGTGCAGTTAGTTGAGACAAAATCTCAAACAGTTAGTGAATTAATCAAAATTAAAGAAAAAGTGCTTGATCTAAACTACCACCTCACTTAATCATTGTCAATCTATTTCAATCCCCGGCAATGGCGCCAAAAACTTGATGTGTGGAAAACGATCCAACACGAAACTCACCGGCAAGTGTACCGGGTGATGTATGGAAAACGATCCAACACAAAACTCACCGGCAAGTGTACCGGGTCGCATCAAGTAATAAAACTCACGGGAGTGAGGTCGATCCCACAGGGATTGAAGGATTGAGCAATTTTAGTTCAGTGGTTGATTTAGTCAAGCGAATCAAGTATTGGTTGAGTGATTTTGTATCCAACAGTAAGTAAATAGCAGAAAATGTAAAGGGAGAGGGATGAATTGCAGAAATTAAAGAGAACTGAAAGTAAAGGTACTGAATCTTAAAGAACAAGAAATTAAATGACTGAAACTTAAAGTGCAAGAAATGTAAATTGCAGTAACTTAAAGTGCAAGAAATATAAATTGCTTAAATGGAAAAAGGGATTTGAGGACTGGGAATTCAGAATTTAAGCAAGGGAAATTAACTTGCAGCAATTATCAAAGCAAGAGATGAATTGGAATTGACTAGATCTCAAACAGAAACGGAAATTTAATTGCAGCAGGGGTTCAACAGAAGAACCAAAAGGAAAAGTGGATCTCAGGACTCCAGAGACTAGATAGCAAAGTCTAGATCTCAATTGCCTTCCCAGATCTAAGTTAACAAAGCAATTAAATAGAAATTGAAGATTGCAGCAGTAAGGAAAAGAAATTTAGCTCAATTATGCAGTAGGAAAATCCAAGAGGTCTTAAATGGAGATCGAGACAGAAGTTCCTCAATTCTTCACACTCAAGATTCAAACAAGAAAAGTAAAAAATGCTCAAGCAAGAACAAGGAAAAAGAGAGATCAATTCTCCTTCCCAATTCTCTCAAATCTCAGTTCAAAGCTCTCAAAGAAAATGAAGTCTCAAAATGTAAAAATTCAAAAATCAAAAGAAAGGTGCTAATTAAATCAAACTATCTCCTATTTATACACTTTCTATTCTTGAATATTAGAATTTGGATGGGTTTTTGATTTGGTGAAGAAATGAATTAAATTGGATTTTTAATCCAATTTTTAGCACATGAGGAAGTTGGCTCCAGGAGGCTGCTCTGCTCTTGTGGAGGGCAGAGCAGTGAAATTGTGCATGCGGCCTCATTGCGTGCGTGCTAACCTTGTGTAGCATCAGGATGCTGCCCTGCCCTTGTGGAGAGCAGGGCAGTGTGCGTGCATGCTTGCCTTCCGTGCGTCCAAGCTGCGCGTGAAGCTCCAGAACGTGCGTCCTTGTGTGCGCGCTTGTGTGCTGCCCGTGCCAAGAAATGCTGCTCTGCTCTCCTTGTGAGCAGCACAGCAAGGCAACCAAGGGTGAGGTCCCAGGTTCAAAACCTGGTGGAAGCGCACGCTGCCCCTTTTTCCTTGGTTTTCTTGGCACCAAAGTAGCGCCTAGTTCCTTGCTTCCTCATGGTGCTGTGTTCGATTCTTGGAGATTGAAAACAAGCCAATTTTTGCTTGTTTTCCTTGTATTTCTACTCCTTTCCTCCTTGTTCTTGGGTTCGAAACCCATGGGTAACACTAGGAGAGCAATTTCCTTTGAATTTTTCTTAGATGAAGCCCGATATTGCTTTTGAGGAGGGCATGGCAGAATTTTTGCTTCCTTTAGTCCTTGGCATGGAATTGTGCTCTGCTCTTATTGTGGGCAGGGCAGTGATATTTTGGAGGCTTGGTTCATTATGCTGCTTTCTTGGAGAGCAGTGTGCTCTTGTGGAGAGCAGTGTTTGCTTCCTCCTTCTATGTTGCACCACACTTCTTAAGCCACGTTTTTCTTCTTTTCTTTCTTTCTTCACCTACAAGAAACCAAAGCAACCAATCAAAGTATCTCCAAACTCATAAGGTTTATAATTCATTAAAAATTAATTAATTTTAGCTCAAACCTCATGATTTAGCATCAATTTAATGGTGGTTGTTTGATTTAAAGAAGTCATGCATTTTCATTCCAAATTACTTACTTAGGATGCAAGAAAGTGCATAAAGACTAGTGAAACAAGTGAAATTAGCTTGAAAAATGGGTATATGATGACTTGTCATCACAACACCAAACTTAAATCTTGCTTGTCCCCAAGCAAGTATCAAAACTAAGAGAAAATGAAATGAACGAGAAGAGCAAACATATCCTTATTAGGCATATAGCAGAACTTGATTCATGGAGTTTTTATGCAGACAATGATAACTCAGTTATTGTTTGCTATTACATAATATACACTTTTCCTCAAAGGCTTACTAAGCTTGCTGTTATATGGTCTACTTTTTACTTGCTCCCTTGCTAACTTTTCTTTTCTTCTTCTTTTTTTTTTCTTTTTTTTTTACTTAACAAGCTTATTCTTCATAGAAGGCTTGGTGTCAAATGTTGCAGTAGCCTTTGGCTTTATTTTTACTCAACATCTTTCCACCACAGACACATGGCTCACTATTTCCTCCTAGGATCATTGATGCCCAGCATCTCTTTGGATAACTAAATGTTGTGTATCGAAGTTGCTCTTTATTGTGGACTTTTAATTGGCCATCCCAAATTAGTTGATCTAAGTGATGAATGACAAACACATATGCAGATAAGCATTCTTATCAAACAATTTCACTTGCAACTAGATAAACACTTTAGCAGGACATACAATGGTTCCCAGATTCAAAACACTTCACAGCAGCAAGGATTAAGTTTAGATACAACCTTTGAAGTTGCAGCCCTTTGATTCTTCCTTCTGTTGTGTTCTCTTTGAGTTAAGATGCACAATATCTTCAATTGTTGACTCATGTCCTGCATAATTCCCAAAAGTTGCTTGCTTCTCAAGCCCTTAAGTGCATGGTTAGTATGCATAAATTGAGTGTGGCTCTTGGATTTATTTTGGTGTGGGATCACCAAGCTTAATTGCTTGCCACTGCCTCTGATGCAACAAGTTAACCATATGTGAAACCTTGTGTCCTTGCTAAAGGTTATAGAATTAAAGCTAGAAAGCAGTTAAATAGTTGGATAATTTGTTTGATTGCTTGGAGCTAGCATTATGCAAGAGGTGAGAATGTGCTTTTAAATGAGATTTTTGGTGGAACACCAAACTTAGAATCTTTCATTCTCCCTTAAATTGTTTTGGTGTGCAACACCAAACTTAGCTCCTTGTAATGCATACCAATTATTCAACATTTTTATTGAAAAAGCTATGAAAAGAAAACTACCTCAGGTTGGGTTGCCTCCCAACAAGCACTTCTTTATTGTCATTAGCTTGACATCCTCCATTTTTTTTTTTGCTTCAAGAAGGCAGTAGGCTCTGGACCTCTTTATCCTTGTCCCATTGTCCTCCTAAGTACAGCTTTGCTCTGTGACCATTTGCTGTGAATTAATTCTTTGTTGCTTCGTCTAACAATTCAATGCTTCCATAAGGAAAAACCTTAGTTACCAAATATGGACCAGTCCACTTAGATTTAAGCTTGCCAGGGAACATCTTGAGTCATGAGTTGTACAAGAGTACTTGTTGCCCAGGTTTAAATTCTTTCTTTAAGATCTTCTTGTCATGCCACCTTTTGGCTCTTTCCTTGTATATCTTGGAATTTTCATAGGCTTCTAACCTAAATTCATCCAGCTCATTTAGTTGCAACAACCTTTTCTCCCCTGCTGCTTCAGAGTTAAGGTTTAGGAGTTTAGTGGCCCAAAAAGCTTTGTGTTCAAGCTCTACAGGGAGGTGACAAGATTTGCCATATAATAGCTGGAAGGGGGACTTCCCAATAGGAGTTTTGAAAGCTGTCCTGTATGCCCAGAGTGCATCTTCCAACTTCCTAGCCCAATCCTTTCTAGTGCTTCCTACTGTCTTCTCTAGGATTTTTTTCAATTCTCTGTTTGCTAATTCAGCCTGTCCATTAGTCTGAGGGTGGTATGGTGTGGCTACTTTATGAATAACTCCATATTTATGAAGAAGTTTCTCCATTTGTTTGTTACAAAAATGACCACCACCATCACTAATAAGACCCTTGGGCACTCCATATCTAGTGAAAATGTGCTTCTTGAGAAATTGAAGGACAATTTGCGCATCACAGGTAGTTGTGGCTATGGCTTCCACCCACTTTGAAACATACTCCACTGCTACCAAGATATATCTGAAAGAATAGGAAGGGGGAAAGGGTCCCATGAAATCAATGCCCCATAGATCAAATAATTCTAATTCCAAAATGAAATTTTGCGGCATCTCATTCCTTCTTGTCAATCCTCCTGCTCTCTGGCATTCATTACATTGGTGAACAAACTCTCTGGCATCTTTGAAAATAGTTGGCCAATAGAAACCACTTTGCAGTATCTTTGTAGCTGTTCTTTCTGGACCAAAATGTCCACCATAAGCTGAGCCAAGGCAATGCCACAATATATCTCTTATTTCACTCTCAGGGACACATCTCCTAATCACTCCATCAGAACATCTTTTGAACAGAAAAGGTTCATCCCACAAGAACTTCCTTGCTTCATTGATTAGCTTCTTCACTTGTTGCTTAGAGAATTCTTGAGGTATCTTCCTCCCCACTTTGTAGTTTGCTATGTCAGCAAACCAAGGTGCTTGTTGGATCTGCAATAGGTGTTCATCTGGGAAGCTTTCATTCACAAGTTGTGAGGCTTCTTGAATTTTTTCTTGTGGTAGCCTCAACAAATGATCAGCAACTCAGTTTTCAGTGCCCTTCCTGTCCCTTACCTCAATGTCAAACTCCTGTAGGAGTAGTATCCACCTGATAAGTCTTGCTTTAGTATCATGCTTTGACATCAAATACTTAAGGGCAGCATGGTCAGTATAAACCACAATTTTAGATCCTATCAAGTATGATCTAAACTTATCAAATGCATAAACTACAGCTAACAATTCCTTTTCTGTTGTGGTGTAATTTTTTTAAGCCTCATTCAACACTTTACTTGCATAATATATGACATGATGCAAGTTTCCCTTCTTTTGTCCAAGTACAGCACCAATTGCAATATCACTTGCATCACACATGAGTTCAAAAGGTAGTTCTCAATCCGGGGGTGTGATGATTGGTGCTGTTGTGAGTTTGTTTTTTAAAGTTTCAAAGGCGTGCTGGCAGTTTTCATCAAAAACAAAAGGATTATCAATCATTAACAGATTACTCAAAGGTTTGGCTATTTTAGAAAAATCCTTGATAAAGCTTCTATAAAATCCTGCATGCCCCAAGAAACTTCTAACAGATTTCACATTAGTTGGTGGAGGGAGCTTCTCTATAATCTCCACCTTTGCCTTGTCAACCTCTATCCCTTTTCTTGAAACTTTATGACCAAGAACAATCCCTTCAGGCACCATAAAATGGCACTTCTCCCAGTTCAAAACCAAATTAGTTTCTTGGCACCGTTTCAAGATAAGAGTTAGATGTTTTAGGCAAGCATTGAAATTGTCACCAAAAACAGAAAAGTCGTCCATGAAAACTTCTAAAAACTGTTCAACCATATCTGAAAAAATGAAGAGCATACACCTTTGAAAGGTGGCTGGGGCATTGCATAGCCCAAATGGCATCCTTCTATAGGCGAAAACTCCAAATGGACATGTGAATGAAGTCTTTTCTTGGTCCTTTGGATCTACCACTATCTGATTATACCCATAATAGCCGTCTAGGAAGCAATAGTAAGCATGGCCGGCCAATCTTTCAAGCACCTGGTCAATGAAAGGAAGTGGAAAATGATCTTTGCGTGTGGCATCATTCAGCCTCCTATAGTCAATACACATCCTCCATCCTATCACAGTTCTTGTGGGAATGAGTTCATTTTTCTCGTTAACAATGACCGTCATCCCACCCTTCTTTGGTACCACTTGAACTGGGCTTATCCATGAGCTATCAGAGATAGGATATATTATCCCTGCATTCCACAACTTTATTACTACCTTCTGGATAACTTCCTTCATTGTAGGATTTAACCTTCTCTGAGGTTGAACCACTGCTTTGGAATTGTCCTCCAAGAGAATTTTATGCATACACACTGCAGGGCTAATGCCTTTCAGGTCATCAATGGTCCATCCTAAAGCATCCTTGTGAGCTCTGAGTACATCAAGAAGTTCTCCTTCTTCTTTCTTTGTCAGGGATGAATTGATGATCACTGGGAAACTCTCTGATGTGCCAAGGAATGCATATTTGAGATGGGTGGGTAATGGCTTCAGTTCTTGTTTTTGCACTTCTTCCTTCTTGCTTGGTTTCACCTCCTTGTCAATAGATATCTCAGTTGCGTGTTCCTCTACTATCTCTTGATTAATTTCCTCTTCTTGCTCATGATGATTAGTGTCTAACATTTCTTCCACCAGGCTCTCTATCATATCCACCCTCAAGTAATCCTCTTGCTCAGGAGGGTGCTGCATTGACTTGAAAACATTTATGATCATTTGCTCATTGTGTACTCCGAAGATCATTTTTCCTTTTTCCACATCTATAATGGCTCTTGCAGTTGCTAGAAATGGTCTTCCCAAGATGATTGAATTATTTCCTTCCTCTTCGGTGTCCAAGATCACAAAATCTGCAGGGAAGATAAACTCTCTAACCTTAACTAACAGATTTTCCACAATTCCATTAGGTGTTTTGATTGATCTGTCGGCCATGACTAGTGACATCCTGGTGGGTTTGAGTTCTTCTATAGCAAGCTTCCTCATCATGGACAGGGGCATTAAGTTGATACTAGCTCCAAGATCACAGAGAGCTTTGTCCAAGGTTAGTTTGCCTATGGTGCATGATACTACAAAACTCCCTGGATCTTTAAGCTTTGGTGGGATTCCTTTTTGGAGCACAACGCTACATTCCTCAGTGAGCAGCACAGTCTCCTTCTCCAGCCAACTCCTTTTCTTGTTGATGAGCTCCTTTAAGAACTTGGCATATAGAGGCATTTGCTCCAATGCCTCAGCCAAGGGTATGTTGATCTCTAGCTTCTTGAAAGTCTCAAGGAATTTGTGGAAATGTTGATCCTTTGCTTCTTTTTGGAATCTCTGTGGATAAGGTAGTGAAGGTGTAAGACTCTTCTCCACTTGCTGCTGTATTGGATTTGGTTCTTCCATGATCTGCTGTCCCTTCTTTAAATTTTTTTGTTGGTTGTTCTCTTCTGTGAGATTTTCTGGGAAATTCTTGTTTATTATGTCTTTGTTGTTAGTTTCATCTTTCTCTGTTGGTTCTTTGTCACTCTCCATGAGCTTCTTGGTTGCCCCTTGGTTGCCATCCACCATTGTCTTTCCACTTCTTAATTGCACAGCTTTGCACTCTTCTTTTGGATTAGGGATGGTATCACTTGGTAGTGAGCTTGAAGGTCTTTCAATAGAAATTTGCTTGGAGATTTATCCAATCTGCCTTTCTAGGCTCTTCATGGAAGCTTCTTGGTTTTTTGTTGTCAATTCTTGGTTCTTCATCATCTTCTCCATGAACATCTCCAGATTAGTAATCCTCTGAGAGTCTTATGAGATTGGTTGGTTTTGGGGTGTTGATGGATGATGGTAAGTGTTTTGGTTAGTTGGTTGGTTATTAGGTGGATAATGGTTGGAGTTGGGGTAATTATTTTGGGGTTTTCTGTAAAAATTTTGGTTAGTTGGCTGCTGGTTGTGATTTTGGTTATTTCTTGGAGTGTTTTGAGCTGAGTTCCTTTGCCATGGTTGTTGGTTTTGGTTGTGGTTATCTCCCCACCTAAGGTTTGGGTGGTTCTTCCAAGATGGATTGTAGGTGTCACTATACACCTCATTTGATCCAGAATTTTGGTTGTGCATATAGTGCACTTGCTCTTGTTGCTGTTCTTCTTGGTTATCTTCATTCTGCCCCCAAGGAGTTGATGGTTGGCTTGTGGCACTCACTGATGCAACCTGAAAGCTATCAATTCTCTTGGCCATTTGCTCAAATTGTTGCTGAATCTGCTGCTGCATCACTTTGTGTTGAGCCAAAATTGTATCCACTCCTTCCAATTCTAGCACTCCCTTCCTCTGTGATGGTTGGCGTTACCTTTGGTGAGCAAAGAAATATTGGTTGTTGGCCACCATATCAATGAGGTTCTGAGCTTCCTCTGCAGTTTTCATCAATTGCAATGATCCTCCAGCTGAGTGATCAAGTGCCTCTTGAGCCTTCAGAGTAAGTCCTTCATAGAAGTTCTGCAGCTTGTCCCACTCAGTGAACATCTCTGGTGGACATTTCCTCAGCAGAGCCTTATATCTTTCCCATGCCTCATATAGATTTTCAGCATCCATTTGAGTGAATGTCTGCACCTCAGTCTTCAATCTTATGATCATTTGAGGGGGGTAAAACTTGGCAAGAAACTTGCTCACCAAGTCATCCCAAGTGTTGATGCTCTCCTTTGGAAATGTTTCTAGCCATTGAGTGGCTTTGTCCCTGAGAGAGAATGGGAACAACAGCAGCTTGTATATGTCAGGGTGCACTCCATTGCTTTTAACTGTGTCACATATCCTCAAGAAAGTGGATAGATGTTGATTCGGGTCCTCCAATGGCCCTTCTCCAAAAGAGCAGTTGTTTTGGACCAATGTGATGAGTTGTGGCTTTAGTTCAAAGTTGTTTGCATTGACATTAGGGGTAAGAATGCTACTTCCACAATGTCTAGCATTTGCAAATGTGTAGGAAGCCAGTACTCTCCTTTGTTGTGGGTTATTGTTGGCCCCTCCTTCTGGTTGATTGAGATTTGATGGATCTCCTTCCATCTCTTGGAATTTCTCCTCAGATTCTTCCTCTCCAACAATGTTCTTCCCTCTTTCAGCTCTTCTTAATCTTCGAAGAGTTCTTTGGTCAATTTCAGAGAGAATAGGAGAAGATCTTCCTATACGTGACATACAAGCACACAACAAGAAACACACAGAACCAGAAAACCAGTGAAACTTCAATCTATTGCTAGAATGAAGTTTTAGTTAGTTTAAGCAAAAATTCAAACAGTTAATGGGTTAATTAAAAATTAAAGAAACAGAAAAGAAAAAGTGCTTGATCTAGACCTCCACTTCACTTAATCATTGTCAATCTATTTCAATCCCCGGCAACGGTGCCAAAAACTTGATGTGTGGAAAACGATCCAACACAAAAATCACCGGCAAGTGTACCGGGTCGCATCAAGTAATAAAACTCACGGGAGTGAGGTCGATCCCACAGGGATTGAAGGATTGAGCAATTTTAGTTCAGTGGTTGATTTAGTCAAGCGAATCAAGTATTGGTTGAGTGATTTTGTATCCAACAGTAAGTAAATAGCAGAAAATGTAAAGGGAGAGGGATGAATAGCAGAAATTAAAGAGAACTGAAAGTAAAGGTGCTGAATCTTAAAGGACAAGAAATTAAATAACTGAAACTTAAAGTGCAAGAAATGTAAATTGCAGTAACTTAAAGTGCAAGAAATATAAATTGCTTAAATGGAAAAAGGGGTTTGAGGACTGGGAATTCAGAATTTAAGCAAGGGAAATTAACTTGCAGCAATTATCAAAGCAAGAGATGAATTGGAATTGACTAGATCTCAAACAGAAATGGAAATTTAATTGCAGCAGGGGTTCAATAGAAGAACCAAAAGGAAAAGTGGATCTTAGGACTCCAGAGACTAGATAGCAAAGTCTAGATCTCAATTGCCTTCCCAGATCTAAGTTAACAAAGCAATTAAAGAGAAATTAAAGATTGCAGCAGTAAGGAAAAGAAATTTAGCTCAATTATGCAGTAGGAAAATCCAAGAGGTCTTAAATGGAGATTGAGACAGAAGTTCCTCAATTCTTCACACTCAAGATTCAAACAAGAAAAGTAAAAAATGCTCAAGCAAGATCAAGGAAGAAGAGAGATCAATTCTCCTTCCTAATTCTCTCAGATCTCAGTTCAAAGCTCTCAAAGAAAATGAAGTCTCAAAATGTAAAAATTCAAAAATCAAATGAAAGGTGCTAATTACATCAAACTATCTCCTATTTATACACTTTCTATTCTTTGATTTTGGAATTTGGATGGGCTTTTGATTTGGTGAAGAAATAAATTAAATTGGATTTTTAATCTAATTTTTAGCCCATGAAGAAGTTGGCTCCAGGAGGCTGCTCTGCTCTTGTGGAGAGCAGAGCAGGGAAATTGTGCATGCGGCCTCATTGCCTGCGTGCTAAGAGTGTGTAGCATCAGCATGCTGCCCTGCCCTTGCGGAGAGCAGGGCAGTGTGCATGCATGCTTGCCTTCCGTGCGTCCAAGCTGCGCGTGATGCTCCTGGCCGTGCGTGCTTGTGTGCTGCCCGTGCCAAGAAATGCTGCTCTGCTCTCCTTGTGGGCAAAGCAGCAAGGCAACCAAGGGTGAGGTCTGATGTGTGGAAAACGATCCATCACAAAACTCACCGGCAAGTGTACCAGGTTGCATCAAGTAATAAAACTCACAGGAGTGAGGTCAATTTCACAGGAATTGAAGGATTGAGCAATTTTAGTTCAGTGGTTGATTTAGTCAAGCGAATCAAGTATTGGTTGAGTGATTTTGTATCCAACGGTAAGTAAATAACAGAAAATGTAAAGGGAGAGGGATGAATTGCAGAAATTAAAGAGAACTTAAAGTAAGGGTGCTGAATCTTAAAGAACAAGAAATTAAATAACTGAAACTTAAAGTGCAAGAAATGTAAATTGCAGTAACTTAAAGTGCAAGAAATATAAATTGCTTAAATGGAAAAAGGGGTTTGAGGACTGGGAATTCAGAATTTAAGCAAGGAAAATTTACTTGCAGCAATTATCAAAGCAAGAGATGAATTGGAATTGACTAGATCTCAAACAGAAATGGAGATTTAATTGCAGCAGGGGTTCAACAGAAGAACCAAAAGGAAAAGTGGATCTCAGGACTCCAGAGACTAGATAGCAAAGTCTAGATCTCAATTGCCTTCCCAGATCCAAGTTCACAAAGCAATTAACAAGAAATTAAAGATTGCAGCAGTAAGGAAAAGAAATTTAGCTCAATTGTGAAGTAGGAAAAACCAAGAGATCTTAAATGGAGATTGAGACAGAAATTCCTCAATTCTTCACACTCAAGATTCAAACAAGAAAAGAAAAAATGCTCAAGCAAGAACAACGAAGAAGAGAGATCAATTCTCCTTCCCAATTCTCTCAGATCTCAGTTCAAAGCTCTCAAAGAAAATGAAGTCTCAAAATGTAAGAATTCAAAAATCAAAAGAAAGGTCCTAATTACATCAACCTATCTCCTATTTATACACTTTCTATTCTTGGATTTTAGAATTTGGATGGGCTTTTGATTTGGTGAAGAAATAAATTAAATTGGATTTTTAATCCAATTTTTAGCCCATGAAGAAGTTGGCTCCAGGAGGCTGCTCTGCTCTTATGGAGGGCAGAGCAGGGAAATTGTGCATACGGCCTCATTGCGTGTGTGCTAAGCATGTGTAGCATCAAGATGCTGCCCTGCCCTTGCGGAGAGCAGGGCAGTGTTTGTGCATGCTTGCCTTCCGTGCGTCCAAGCTGCGCGTGATGCTCCTGGCCGTGCGAGCTTGTGTGCTGCCCGTGCCAAGAAATGCTGCTCTGCTCTCCTTGTGGGCAGCGCAGCAAGGCAACCAAGGGTGAGGTCCTAGGTTCGAAACCTGGTGGAAGCACACGCTGCCCCTTTTTCCTTGGTTTTCTTGGCACCAAAGTAGCGCCTAGTTCCTTGCTTCCTCATGGTGTTGTGTTCGATTCTTTGAGATTGAAAACAAGCCAATTTTTGCTTGTTTTCCTTGTATTTGAGCACTACTCCTTTCCTCCTTGTTCTTGGGTTCGAAACCCATGAGTAACACTAGGAGAGCAATTTCCTTTGAATTTTTCTTGGATGAAGCCCGATATTGCTCTTGAGGAGGGCAGGGCAGAATTTTCGCTTCCTTTGGTCCTTGGCATAGAATTGTGCTCCGCTCTTATCGTGGGCAGGGCAGTGATATTTTGGAGGCTTGGTTCATTATGCTGCTCTCTTGGAGAGCAGTGTGCTCTTGTGGAGAGCAGTGTTTGCTTCCTCCTTCTATGTTGCACCACACTTCTCCTTCCATGGCCACACTTCTTAAGCCACGTTTTTCTTCTTTTCTTCCTTTCTTCACCTACAAAAAACCAAAGCAACCAATCAAAGTATCTCCAAACTCATAAGGTTTATAATTCATTAAAAATCAATTAATTTTAGCTCAAACCTCATGATTTAGCATCAATTTAATGGTGGTTGTTTGATTTAAAGAAGTCATGCATTTTCATTCCAAATTACTTGCTTAGGATGCAAGAAAGTGCATAAAGACTAGTGAAACAAGTGAAATTAGCTTGAAAAATGGGTATATGATGACTTGTCATCACAACACCAAACTTAAATCTTGCTTGTCCCCAAGCAAGTATCAAAACTAAGAGAAAATGAAATGAACGAGAAGAGCAAACATATCCTTATTAGGCATATAGCAGAACTTGACTCATGGAGTTTTTATGCAGACAATGATAACTCAGTTATTGTTTGCTGTTACATAATATACACTTTTCCTCAAAGGCTTACTAAGCTTGCTGTTATAAGGTCTACTTTTTACTTGCTCCCTTGCTAACTTTTCTTTTCTTCTTCTTTTTTTTTTTTTACTTAACAAGCTTATTCTTCTTAGAAGGCTTGGTGTCAAATGTTGCAGTAGCCTTTGGCTTTATTTTTACTCAACATCTTTCCACCACAGACACATGGCTCACTATTTCCCCCTAGGATCATTGATGCCCAGCATCTCTTTGGATAACTAAATGTTCTGTATCTAAGTTGCTCTTTATTGTGGACTTTCAATTGGCCATCCCAAATCAGTTGATCTAAGTGACCGGGTTTTGAAATACCCCTCAGAATTTACTTGTCCAGGCATATCCTAGTACAAGAACACCACAACCATGTGTCCTAGGGTCCAAGCTATTGGTGTCCAGCCTTTATTCTTTGTTTTTCTTGCCACATTGGCTTTTTCTTCTTCCTTTTCTTTCTATTTTATTTTGTTCTCAAGGGATTTTTTTTTTCTTTACTGATAGGAACCTTTATGACAGCAAGCTAGCTCACACTTCAATGAAAATGACATTATGTAGCAATTATTTCGTGAGTTATGCATTTAATCAAACACATACACCACCATTAACTTCCATTCTAACGTATGCAACATTGGATATTTACTTTCTAATTCAAACAATTCTCTTTTATTCAAGCATATGGGAAACAAAACAAAATTTAGCTAAGTGATGAATGACAAACACATATGCAGACGAGCATTCTTATCAAACAATTCCACTTGCAACTAGATAAACACTTTAGCAGGACATACAATGGTTCCCAAATTCAAAACACTTCACAGCAGCAAGGATTAAGTTTAGATACAACCTTTGAAGTTGCAGCACTTTGATTCTTCCTTCTGTTGTGTTCTCTTTGAGTTAAGATGCACAATATCTTCAATTGTTGACTCATGTCCTGCATAATTCTCAAAAGTTGCTTGCTTCTCAAGCCCTTAAGTGCATGGTTAGTATGCATAAATTGAGTGTGGCTCTTGGATTTATTTTGGTGTGGGAACACCAAACTTAATTGCTTGCCACTACCTCTGATGCAACAAGTTAACCATATGTGAAACCTTGTGTCCTTGCTAAAGGTTATGGAATTAAAGCTAGAAAGCAGTTAAATAGTTGGATAATTTGTTTAATTGCTTGGAGCTAGCATTATGCAAGAGGTGAGAAGGTGCTTTTAAATGAGATTTTTGGTGGAACACCAAAGTTAGAATCTTTCATTCTCCCTTAAATTGTTTTGGTGTGCAACACCAAACTTAGCACCTTGCAATGCATACCAATTATTCAACATTTTTATTGAAAAAGCTATGAAAAGAAAACTACCTCAAGTTGGGTTGCCTCCCAACAAGCGCTTCTTTATTGTCATTAGCTTGACATCCTCCATTTTTTTTTGCTTCAAGAAGGCAGTAGGTGATGCATTTGCATATTTACTATATTAGCTAGTTAGTTTAGTTGGTTTTAGCTTAGTTTCACTCATTTTCTCTAAATAAACAAGTCCTTTTATGAGTTTTATCTTCATGCATGAGAATACCAAGGAACATGTGATTCTAGCCAAATTCATGCAAATGATTTAAAGAATATATACATGAATGAGTATGAATGAATCTCATGGAATTTGTGCATGAATTGGTAAGACTTTGAAGCTATTTCTTTGGTTTATGATAGGTGATGAAGCAAGAAGACAATGATGCAAGGAAATCTTGGAGCAAGAAGGAGATGCATGTTGCCAACTTGATCCTCAAGTTGGCAACGCCCAATTGATGCAACCAGGATGAGAGAGCACGTTGGCAACTTGATTTCCAAGTTGCCAACGCCCAAAGTGGTGCTGCCAGGAGGTGTAGCACGTTGGCAACTTGGAAACCAAGTTGGCAACGTGCTAGTGCACAATCAGCGGAAATTGCAGCCTGACCTTCCCCTCTTCAAGGATGAATATCTCGAACCACAAGGATCCAATTGACATGATTCCAATTGCGTTGAGAAGCTGACATCAAGAGCTTTCCAACGATATACAATAGTCCATAATGTGGCAAGGAATGGAAGCTCAAATCAGAGGGAAACTTAAGCCCCAAATGCAAGGGAATGAAGTATTGCAAGTTGCCAACTTGAACACCAAGTTGGCAACGCCAGGAGCCACCAGGGGAGGATGTCACCAAGTTGCCAACGCCAACACCAAGTTGGCAACGCCAACACCAAGTTGGCAACGCCAGAATGTGCACCAACCACGTTGCCAACGACCAATGGCCGCACCATTCAAGTGGCTAACGTCCACAAGCCTCACCATTCACGTTGCCAACGCCAAAATCAAGTTGCCAACGTGGGAAGCATTGTTTGGAGCCTTGAGAAGGGCTCGAGCACGTTGCCAACGTGCTAAAGAGAAGGAGTTATTCACAACAACGCCAGGAAATTGTGGTGCACGTTGCTAACTTGAAATGTATGGGCGTTATTCACAACAACTCCAACAAGGCAGCCTGACCATGTCCTCTTCAATGGAAGATATCTTGAGCTACAGAGATCCAAATTGAGTGCTTCCAGTTGCATTGGAAAGCTGACATTCAGAGCTTTCCAACCATATATAATAGTCTATGATGGAGCACAAAATTGAAGCCAAACCAGAGTCATCTTTAGGCCCTAAAAACAAGAACATGAAGTGAAATTCAAGAAAGCTAGAGATTGGCCTTGGGGTGTGGGTCGAGCACGTTGCCAACGTGCCACAAGGGGGGCGTGTTTTGCAACAACGCCAGCCCCAAGTCCTTGCCTTGGGAGAGTGATGCACGGGCACGTTGCCAACTTGGGGTTGAGGGTGCGTTATTCACAACAACTTGGCAACAACTTGGCAGCTTGACCTTACCTTCTTTGAGGAACCATAACTTGAGCTAGGAAAGTCCAATTGAGGTGATTCCAGTGGCATTAGAAAATAGACATCAAGAGCTTTCCAATGATGTATAATAGTCCATATTGAAGCTGAAGGTTGACACTCAAATTCTGGGCTACATTTAGCATGAAAGTAAGGCCAAGAAGAGGAAAAGCAAGTTGTTGGCAACAACTTGGGCTAGCAACGCCCAAGTCTCATACTTCACTTCCAGGAAAATGTCAAGCACGTTGCCAACGTGCATTTGGCCTGGAGTTAGTGCCATTGAGCCAAGAATTCAACAATGAGAAAGCCCACATTGCTAGTCCACTTGAAGATCTTTGAAAGAGTTTTAGGACTAGTATAAATAGAGATTGAGTTTGTACTTGAGGGGACTTTTGACTTTTACACTTTTACTTTACTTTTTGACACTTAGACATTTTTACACTTTCTAGCACTTGTATTTGAGAACACTTTTGGTACTTCTGAGAGAAGAGCCAGAGAGCTAATTTGGGTTCATCTTGGAACTTCTCTTCTTCATTTTTCTTAATCTTTAAGCATTTCATTCTTCTTCTTCTTCTTCTTTTACATTCAGTTTAATTTTGATTTATGGCAATTGTTGTTGAAATTGGAGCAATGACTCACTAAACCCCACTTTCATTAGGGGGAGGAGCTCTGTTTGTTGGAATGAATTGGTGAACCCATCTTCTCCTCCTCAATTCTAGTGGTTGATCTAAAGAGGGAACTCTTGCTCTTCATAGATTCAACCACCATCGAGAGAGGGGTTAATCTACATGAATTATGTGGTGAGTTTGAGGAATGAGCCACATAATTCAGTTTGGAGTTCATCCTCTCATGATTTCTTTAATCAATATACCTTGGTTAGTATGTGAGATGTAACTCTCCTTGGTTGAGATTATAGGAATTGTGTGGCTGGATAGATTTGAGTTTCAACTCTTCTCATGAACAATTAGATCACGAGAGTGGCAATTGGTTATGTTGAGAGAGATTGAATCACCAAGAGATTGGGATTCAATCACCCACTTGCCATAGATCTATACCCATGATTGAGAAGGATTTTGACTAACAGCAATTCATGAAAACTAACATCTCTGATCCCTAATGATCCTCTCTATCATTAACTCTCATTTCTCTTATTCTTAGAGTTTGAAAACCCATTGCCCAATTCCCTTCTACATTCTTGCAATTTATTATTCTTGTTATTACATTCTGTTCCTTTAATTCTTGTCATTTACTCTTATGCTCTTTAAATTTCTGCAACCTTTAATTCCTTGCAATTTATCTTTGATGTCATTTAAGTTTCTTGCACTTTAAGTTTCCGTCATTTACCTTCATTTTATTTCTCTATTCTAGTTCTTTACATTCTTTGCCATTTAAATTCTTGCAATTATGTTCAAAAGTCACAATACTCATAAAATCAAAACTAAGTTCGCTTGACTAAACTAACCATTTAACTAAAGTTGCTTAATCTACCAATCCTCGTGGGATCGACCTCACTCTTTGTGAGTTTTATTACTTGATACGACCCGGTATACTTGCCGGTCATACGTGAAATCTAATTTTTACGTATCAGTAGGCTCTGGATCTCTTTATCCTTGTCCCATTGTCCTCCTAAGTACAACTTTGCTTTGTGACCATTTGCTGTGAATTGATTCTTTGTTGCTTCGTCTAACAATTCAATGTTTCCATAAGGAAAAACCTTAGTTACCAAATATGGACCAGTCCACTTAGATTTAAGCTTGCCAGGGAACATCTTGAGTCGTGAGTTGTACAAAAGTACTTGTTGCCCAGGTTTGAATTCTTTCTTTAAGATCTTCTTGTCATGCCACCTCTTGGCTCTTTCCTTGTATATTTTGGCATTTTCATAGGCTTCTAACCTAAATTCATCCAGCTCATTTAGTTGCAACAACCTTTTCTCCCCTGCTGCTTCAGAGTTAAGGTTTAGGAGTTTAGTGGCCCAAAAAGCTTTGTGTTCAAGCTCTACAGGGAGGTGACAAGATTTGCCATATAATAACTGGAAGGGGGACTTCCCAATAGGAGTTTTGAAAGCTGTCCTGTATGCCCAGAGTGCATCTTCCAACTTCCTAGCCCAATCCTTTCTAGTGCTTCCTACTGTCTTCTCTAGGATTTTCTTCAATTCTCTGTTTGCTAATTCAGCCTGCCCATTAGTCTGAGGGTGGTATGGTGTGGCTTCTTTATGAATAACTCCATATTTATGAAGAAGTTTCTCCATTTGTTTGTTACAAAAATGACCACCACCATCACTAATAAGACCCTTGGGCACTCCATATCTAGTGAAAATGTGCTTCTTGAGAAATTGAAGGACAATTTGTGCATCACAGGTAGTTGTGGCTATGGCTTCCACCCACTTTGAAACATACTCCACTGCTACCAAGATATATCTAAAAGAATAGGAAGGGGGAAAGGGTCCCATGAAATCAATGCCCCATAGATCAAATAATTCTAATTCCAAAATGAAATTTTGCGGCATCTCATTCCTTCTTGTCAATCCTCCTACTCTCTGGCATTCATTACATTGGTGAACAAACTCTCTGGCATCTTTGAAAATAATTGGCCAATAGAAACCACTTTGCAGTATCATTGAATTTTTCTTGGATGAAGCCCGATATTGCTCTTGAGGAGGGCAGGGCAGAATTTTTTCTTCCTTTGGTCCATGGCATAGAATTGTGCTCCGCTCTTATTGTGGGCAGGGCAGTGATATTTTGGAGGCTTGGTTCATTATGATGCTCTCTTGGAGAGCAGTGTGCTCTTGTGGAGAGCAGTGTTTGCTTCCTCCTTCTATGTTGCACCACACTTCTCCTTCCATGGCCACACTTCTTAAGCCACGTTTTTCTTCTTTTCTTCCTTTCTTCACCTACAAGAAACCAAAGCAACCAATCAAAGTATCTCCAAACTCATAAGGTTTATAATTCATTAAAAATCAATTAATTTTAGCTCAAACCTCATGATTTGGCATCAATTTAATGGTGGTTGTTTGATTTAAAGAAGTCATGCATTTTCATTCCAAATTACTTACTTAGGATGCAAGAAAGTGCATAAAGACTAGTGAAACAAGTGAAATTAGCTTGAAAAATGGGTATATGATGACTTGTCATCAAGGTCCCAGGTTCGAAACCTGGTGGAAGCACACGCTGCCCCTTTTTCCTTGGTTTTCTTGGCACCAAAGTAGCGCCTAGTTCCTTGCTTCCTCATGTTACTGTGTTCGATTATTGGAGATTGAAAACAAGCCAATTTTTGCTTGTTTTCCTTGTATTTGAGAGCTACTCCTTTCATCCTTGTTCTTGGGTTCGAAACCCATGGGTAACACTAGGAGAGCAATTTCCTTTTAATTTTTCTTTGATGAAGCCCGATATTGCTCTTGAGGAGGGCAGGGCAGAATTTTTGCTTCCTTTGGTCCTTGGCATAAAATTGTGCTCCGCTCTTATTGTGGGCAAGGCAGTGATATTTTGGAGGCTTGGTTCATTATGTTGCTTTCTTGGATAGCAGTGTGCTCTTGTGGAGAGCAGTGTTTGCTTCCTCCTTCTATGTTGCACCACACTTCTCCTTCCATGGCCACACTTCTTAAGCCGTTTTTCTTCTTTTCTTCCTTTCTTCACCTACAAGAAACCAAAGCAACCAATCAAAGTATCTCCAAACTCATAAGGTTTATAATTCATTAAAAATCAATTAATTTTAGCTCAAACCTCATGATTTAACATCAATTTAATGGTGGTTGTTTGATTTAAAGAAGTCATGCATTTTCATTCTAAATTACTTACTTAGGATGCAAGAAAGTGCATAAAGACTAGTGAAACAAGTGAAATTAACTTGAAAAATGGGTATATGATGACATGTCATCACCGGGTCGCATCAAGTAATAATAACTCACATGAGTGAGGTCGATCCCACAGGGATTGAAGGATTGAGCAATTTTAGTTTAGTGATTGATTTAGTCAAGCAAACAAATATTGGTTGAGTGTTTTGTAATTGACAGAAGCTAAGTTGCTTGAAATGTAAAGGGAGAGGGGTAATTGACTGAAAATTAAAGTGCAGAGAAATTAAAGAGGCTGAATCTTAAAGTGCAAGAAATATAAATTGCAAAAACTTAGATTGCAAGAAATGTAAATAACTGAATCTTGAAGTGCAAGAAATGTAAATTGCTTGAATCATAAAAGGAATTGGGAATTGGGATTGCAGAATTTAAACATGCAGAAGTAAATTTCATTAAACAGAAGAGTAGAAGATGAATTTAATTGAAGTAGATCTCAAATAGTAAAGGTAGAATGCTTTGAAACGTAAAATAGAAAATGACTTGTGCTTAATTGCAGCAAAATAAAAGATGGTTGAAGATCTTAGGAGTGGAAGAGACTAGAAAACAAGTCTATATCTCAAATCCTTCCTTGATCCAACAAGAACAATTGCAAAAGAAATAAAGAAAAGTAAATTGCAGGAAGAATAGAAGATGAAGCAGTAAACGGAAAGTGAAATTCAATTATGCGATTGGCTTTTTTTTCTTGGTAGCAAAGTGGCTTTCTTGGCACCTGATTCACGCACAAGGCATGGCTTCTTAGAGACCCTTGGTTCGAAACTTGGTGGAGGAAGTTGCTACATTTTTTTCCTTGGTTTCCTTGGCACCAAAGTAGCGCCTAGGCCTTTACTTCCCTGGAGGTCTTGTGTTCGAACTTTGGAAGTTGAAAACAAGCTAATTTAGGCTTGTTTTCCTTGCATTTAAGTGCTGCCCCCCCCCCCCTTCCTTCTTGTGATTGGGTTCGAAACCCATGGGGGGCATTTGGAGACATTTTCCTTCAATTTTCCTTCAAGAGAAGCCCGAAAATGCTCTCAAGGAGAGCAGAGCAATGTTCTTCCTCCCTTGTTTCTTGTTTCCCAAATTGTGCTCCACTCTCAAGGGGAGCAGAGCATTGAGCCTTGTTTCCTTGGTCCATTGTTGTGCTTCCTGGAAAGAGTGCTCCGCTCCTGTAGAGAGCACTATGCTTCCTCCTTCCATGGACCATGCTTCATTGTTTCCTTTGCCACACTCTTTTATTCTTTGGGCCACGCTTCTTAGGCCACGCTATCTTGTTTTCTTCTTTTCTTCACCTACAAATAATCAAAACAACCAATCAAAGTATCACCAAATTCACAAGGTTTATAAATCATTAAAAATCAACTGAATTTAGCTTTAAACTTCATGATTTAGCATCAATTAAATGGTGGTTGTTTGATTCAAAGAAACCATGCATTTCCACTCTAAATTACTTACTTATAATGCAAGAAAGTCCATAAAAACTAGTGAAACAAGTGAAATTAGCTTGAAAAATAGGCATATGATGACTTGTCATCAAGCGCCTTTTCCCACGCTAGGCGCCACTCCCAAGTGGGAAAACATTCAATTCTTTTCACTTCCCACCTTCCAGATCTCTCTTCTCACCCCTATAAATCACACTCACCTTTCCACCTTTTGCACCCTACAACACTTCTTACTCACAACCAAAATCCATCTTCTTCTTTCTTGCTTCATCTCTTTCTGCTCCCTCTTCATTCTTGTTTTCTTGATTGGGACAATCAAGTCCTAAGTTTGGTGTTGGAGCAAACCTTTACTTTTCTTCTTTCTTTGCTTCTTTCTTTAACTCTTTATTACCTTTCAAATCCTCTCTTCTCATCTCAATGGCACCACCAAAAGCCTCTGCATCAAAGAAAAGAAAGACCAAGTAAACTGGCTCTAGCTCATCAAGCTATAACTATTTCAAGTTCCTTTCATTCCTCCACCAAAACCAATTTTATGGGTGAATGAGTGAGAGGTAAATCATTCCTGAAGTTGGATTCTAACTAGGGAGGAATGAGCACTGATGAATCCATATTTGACGATATATTTTGGTTGGATTTAAGTTGATTTCATCATATAAACCCATAGTTATTCATGTAAATAGTATGCTTTTGTGTTTTCTACCTAAATTGTGCTTAGTTATGAAAACATGCTCTTTTTCACCTAATTTAGCCTATTTTATTCCATTTACCTTTCATTCGATACCTTGATGTTGTTTGTGATTAATTTCAGATGTATAAGGTAGGGATTGCTTGGTGAAAATGGAAGAAGAACATGCAAAGAGGAGAGTTCATGAAAGAACAAGGATTTGGAGTGCTTAAATCGATGCGCACGGGTGAAAATGAGGTCGTCCAGGCGACGCGTACGCATGACATGATGCGTACGCATGAGAAGAAAAAGCCAGACGATGCATACGTGTGACCCACACCTACGCGTCACAGCAGGCACATGACCTCATTAACACAGCACGCTAGGGGCGATTTCAGGGCTTCCCAGGCCCAAATCTAACTTGCTTCTGAGGCTATTTCATGCAGAAATGAAGAGGGAAAAAAGGGAGAGGCTCACCTTAGATACAAAAACACATATTAGGAGTAGGAGTAGTGTAGATTAGGAAATTCTCTCTTAGGGTTCTTAATTAGGGTTTGTAGCATTCTATACTTCAAGTTTGGATTTGGAATTATAGTAATTGCATTGCAAGTATTTCTTTAATTTCTCTTTTAATTACTACACTTTTTTCACACTTTCTTCTATTTTAATTTCCTTTATCAATATATATATATATATATATATATATATATATATATAGCTTTTCAATTTTGGATTTCTAGTTGGTTAATTTGATGTTTGATGGTTGTTTTAAGTTTGTTTAAGTTGCTTTTATTGGTCTTGATCATTTGTGGTTCATAACTTTCATTAGTTTCCCAATTTTGCCATGTTTTATGTTTATGCCCCCTATATGTTTGATGAAATGCCAATCTTAGCTATGAGGTAGATTTCCACCCCTTGGCTTGGGGAAAATGATTTTATGGATTGCTAGAGCCATAATGTCCAACATTTAGTGATAATTTTTGGGTTGTTAGTTGTTATTGTTTCCACTAATGCTAGCTTTTTACCAATTAATTTGGTAAGTTAGCTAGGATTTGTGTATTAATGACAATTATGCTCACTTAACTTATCCTTTGACGTTAAGGGTTGACTTAGTGAGATTAATCCATCATAATTATCATAGTTGTGGTTATGTCAAGGAAGGGATTCCAAAACTCATCCCAAGTCAAGGCTCCATTATGTTTTGAACCACCTTTTCCATCACTTTAAGCTTTACTTGTTCATATTACATACATAGTTCTTTTGTTCTTTTATTACTTTATTAATTGCGATTTTGTCTTGTTCTTTTATCTCTTTATTGTTTACTTGTTCAATCATTGAAAACCCATTTGATTCTCACAACCAAAATTGTGTGCATTTGTTGGAACTAGTTCCTAGGGAAGACGACCCGGGAGTTTAAATACTCTCGGTTAAAAATTGATTTGAATTGTGACAATATCTTGGGTTGAATTTTGATTGAGAGGATCCATTGCCAATTTCGACTATACTCACAACGGAATCATTTTATCTAGTTTTCCGAATTGGCATAATTCTCTCCTATCAAAATTCGAATGCTATGATTTTGGTTGTTGTACATATGTGAATAGTGTGAATAGATACTGTTCATACCCAGGGTCGAGCTGTCCGACTCGGGATGTTCTACAGACAAAGTGACCGACCTATTCAGGTCAGGACAATCCAACCTCTTCTCAAAGAGCTCGGCCAAGTCACCAGGAAAGCCCAAAGAAGGGCCCAAATAGAGGACCGTGCACCAAAGCCCAAGGCAGTCCAAACCTACAGGGAGAAGGGCGGTTCCCTTAAAGATAAGGTGACCTCACTCAAAAGATAAAGATAAGATAAGATAACTAACTTATCTTATCTAAGAAGGTCGCTCTACACCATTATAAATACACTAGAGCACCCAGGTATAACTCATACTCTGATTCTATTCAATACCTGCTTAATACCCTTGCTAACTTAAGCATCAGAGTCCCTTGCATGTACCCCCCACCCTCCGGGGACGAAGGATCAGCAGCACCACCAAGTCCAACAAGTCAGACACAACAGCTCCAACCCGTACAGAAGATCTCGTCCGAGATCGACGTACAGTTTCAGGTAACCCTCAAAACATTGGGGTTGTTGCCGGGGAACCTGGAAGTCATCCCATCGTCATGGCGGACAACCAAGATAACGACCACAATTCAGACCTAGAGGATAAAACACCGCACAAAAATGCGGACACTACACCAAAGGATACTCCTCAACTTAACAACAAAAGGAATTCAAACACGGGAGCCATGGAGGCACTTCAAGACCATTTAAAACAACTTAAAGAAGAAGCCCTACGTCAACGAGAAGCTGAGAAAGACCTACATAAGGAAATAAGGCGTTGATGTGTGGAAAACGATCCAACACAAAACTCACCGGCAAGTGTACCGGGTCGCATCAAGTAATAATAACTCACATGAGTGAGGTCGATCCCACAGGGATTGAAGGATTGAGCAATTTTAGTTTAGTGGGTGATTTAGTCAAGCGAATCAAGTTTTGGTTGAGTGATTTGTGTTTAACAGAAAGTAAATGACAGTAAATGTAAAGGGGGAAGGGAAAAGTGCAGTAAATTGAAGAACAGAATTGTAAATTTGCAGAATCTTAAAGAGCAAGAAAGTAAATGACTGAAACTTAAAGTGCAAGAAACTTAAATTGCAGTAACTTAAATGGCAAGAAAGATAAATGGCTTGAATATAAAAGGGAACTGAGGAATGGGATTGCAAGATCTAAACAAAGAGGAAGTAAAGTGCAATAATTAAGGTAGCAGAATTTGAATTAGGAGCAATGGGAATTTAAACAGCAAAGAAATTAAATGCAGCAGAGGTTCCAAGAGGAACAAAGTAAAATTTGGGTCTCAGGTCTCAAGAGACTAGGTAGCAGAGCCTAGATCTCTATTTGCCTTCCTAGATCTAAGTAAACAAAGCGATTGACAGAAAATTAAAGAAGAAATAATAGATGAACAGAATTTGAATTGAATTATGCAGAAAACAAAGTGCAAAGAGCTTGAATGGGAATTGGGACAGAATTTCCCCAATTTCACACACCCAATACTCAGAAACAGAAGAGTAAAACTGCTAAGGTAAGAATGAGGGAGAAGAGAGATCAATTCCCTCCCCAATTCTCAGAAATCTCCAAAGGAAAACTCAAAGTGAAAATTCAAAAGTAAAGGTCAAAGTGAAATTGGCAAAAGGTCCTAATTACATCAAACTAACTACTATTTATACCCTTTCTATTCTTGGATTTTGGGATTTGGATGGGCTTTTGATTTGGTGAAGAAATGAATTAAAATGGGAATTTAATTTGATTTTTCGGCCCATTAGATTCACTCCCAGGAGGCTGCCCTGCCCTTGTGGAGGGCAGGGCAGAAAAATGAAGCTTGGTGCGGCCATGGTGCGCCAAGGAAGAAATTTGGTGCGCCAGGGACGAGCGTGATGCGCCAGGATTGCCAAACGCTGCCCTGCCCGCGCCAAGGGCAGGGCAGGAACGGTTTGGTGCTGCCAGGGGATGTTGGTGCGCGCGGTTGGTGCTGCCAAGGGAAATTTGGTGCGCGCGTTTTGCTTCTTGGTGCGCCGAGTCCATGCACCATTTCAAATGCTGCCCTGCCCGCGCCAAGGGCAGGGCAAGGTTCCCACTCTTCATAGCCCGTGTTCGAACCTGGTGGCTTGCAAACACGCTACTTTTTCTTTTGATTTCTTGGCACGCTAGTGGGTCTTAGAGCTTGGCTTCCTCATGGTTCTTTGTTCGAACCTTGTGGCTTGCATAGTTGATATTTTTACATTGATTTTCTTCCTCATGGAGCCCGATCCTGCCCTCCACAAGGGCAGGGCAATGTTCTCTTCTCTTGGCTCCAAGGCACCATTTTGTGCTCTGCCCTTGGAGTGGGCAGGGCAAGGTTGCATTTTCTTGTTTGGTCACCTAATGTTGCCCTCCTAGAGGGCATTCTGCCCTTGAGGAGGGCAATGTTGCTTCCCCCACCTCAATGCGGCACGCTTCTCTCCTCCTTGGCCACGCTTTCCTTTTCTTGCGTCACGCTTCTTAGGCCACGCTTTTCATTTTCTTTTCTTTTCTTCACCTAAAATAAACCAAACAACCACTCAAAGTATCACTAAATTCAAGAGGCTTATAAATCAATTAAAATTCAATTAAAATGAGCTCAAACCTCAATGATTAACATTAAATTCATGGTGGTTGCTTGATTTAAAGAAGTTATGCATTTTCACTCCAAATCACTTACTTAGGATGCAAGAAAGTGCATAAATGCTAACAAAACTAGTGAAATTAGCTTGAAAAATGGGTATATGATGACTTGTCATCACAACACCAAACTTAAACCTTGCTTGTCCCCAAGCAAGCATCAAAACTAAGAGTAAATGAAATGAATAAGAAAAGAATACACATCCTTATTATGCAGATAGCAGGACTTCAATTTATGGGGCATTTATGCAGACAATGATACTCACTTATTGTTGCTGCTACATAATACATATCTTTCTTCAAAGGCTTGCTAAACTTGCTGTTATAAGACTCACCTTTTGATTCCTCCCTTGCTAACTTTTCTTGGTTTACAATGCTTTAACAAGCTTTTTATTCTTTTAGAGGTTGGGTGTCAAATGCTGCAACATAGCCTTTGGCTTTATTTTCTTTTCTTTTGCTCAACATCTTTCCACCACAGACACTTAGCTCACTAATTCTTCCTAGGATCATTGATGCCCAGCATCTCTTTGGATCGCTAAGTGCTTTGTATCTAAGTTGCTCTTTATTGTGGATTTTCAATTGGCCATCCCAAATCAGTTGATCTAAGTGACCGGGTTTCAAAATACCCCTTAGAATTTACTCATCCAAGCAGATCTCAGTACAAGAACACCACAGGCATTTGTCCTAAGGTTCAAGCCATTGGTGTCCAACCTTTATTCTTTGTTTTTCTTGCCATTTTGGCTTTTTCTATCCCTTTTCTTTTTGTTTTTGTTACCAAGGGTTGTTTCATTTCTTGATAGGAGTTTTTATAACAGTAAGCTAACTCACAATTGAATGAGAATGATATTATGCAACACTTATTTCATGAGTCATGCATTTAATCTAACACATATGCCACCACCAACTTCCATTCATACTCATGCAACATTGGATATTTTACTTTTCAATTCAAACCAAACTCTTTTATTTAAGCATATGGGAAACAGAGCAATATTTAAAGCTAAGTGATGGATACAAGCATTATGCAGACTTGTCATTTTTCTAGCCAATTATTAACTAACTTAAAATAAAAAGCAAAGAATCAGAAAATGCATAAAGTAAAGGAAATAAATGATGGAGGCATATCATGTTTCAGACATGCATCTCCTTATTAGAGACATGAAAGAGGAAGTATGAAAGAACTTTGCCACCTTCTAATGGTCATGGCTGCTGCTTGATTCTCCCTTCTTCTTCTTTCTCTTCCCTGTCTTGGAGTAATCTTGGATCTCTTCTCCAGGACATCTTCTAGCCCAAACAGAATCTATGAGTCCTTTGAGCCCAAAAGTTTCCAATGTGTTAAAGGTTGACTCCGTGTATTGACGAGATTTTGCTTGTTGTTTGGCTAAGAATTCAGGGCATTGCTCAAATGGCTTGATCTCAGGATTGAGTGTTGGCAAATTGTGGGTCAAGTACTCCAACCTTGCTTGCATGTTTTCATCATACTCCATTCTTTGTATGTGTCTAACTTCACCTATGGTATGATGAACATTCTTCCATTGATACAGGTTGTGACTATATTCCGATGCTTTAGCTTGACTGAAATACAGCTTATCATATGATTCCTTGAATTCTTTGTATTGCTCTTTTTGCCCTTCAAGGATCTGTGCTTGAAATTCTTGCTGCTGAGTCATCATTTGTTGTTGCCATCTCTCTTGTTTTTCCTCCATTTGATGCTGCCAAGCTTCTCGTTCCTCTTTTTCTTTCAAGAATTGCTCCATGAATTCAGGATGGGGCTCTGGATATTTCTCTTGGCCCTCCTGATTTTGGCCTTGTTGGGCCTGCATGAGTTGATTTTGACCTTGTTGAGCCTGCATGAGTTGCTGAGATAATTCTTCTATTGATCTTTGCAATTGGCTCATATCAATGGCATCATAAACTTGATTTTGTCCTTCCTCTCTTTGTGATCTCCTTTGTCTAGGAACTACCACCCCTTCTTGATTTTCTTCTTCATTAATTCCCTCCATGCTCTTCTTGGTAATCCATTTTCCCACTTTCACTTTTGTTGTGTCCTCATCTTCAAAAATTACATTAGCTCTGTTACATAGCCTGAGGATGGTACTTGGATGTCCAAGACCTTTTGATTTGCTTGTGCTATCGGCCATTCCTTGAATACTGTCAGCTATGAGTTGTGCAACATTGATCTCACCTCCATGCAAGATGCAGTACGTCAAGAGAGCTCGTTTGATTGTGACCCAAGAGGCATTTCCAGTAGGAAGAATAGATCTCCTCACTATTTCAAACCATCCTTTAGCCACTGGAGTCAGATTTATCCTCCTTATGTGACTTGGAATCCCCTTTG
Organism: Arachis stenosperma; assembly: GCF_014773155.1. Taxonomy (NCBI): domain Eukaryota; kingdom Viridiplantae; phylum Streptophyta; class Magnoliopsida; order Fabales; family Fabaceae; genus Arachis; species Arachis stenosperma. The sequence goes on from NC_080382.1 coordinate 59,665,507, forward strand.
AATCTCTTTCCCAATCTGTATTTTCCATGCATATCCCTTGCAGAATTTCATCAGGATTATTTTCCCTCTGCAATCTAGCCTCATAACTAAGCTCTAGATAAGTGATGGTTCGCAACTTGAGAGCCCTTGTGATAGCAGCTGGGCTAAAACTCACTTCAACCCCTCTGACATAACTTGTGTAGGGAGCACTATTTTTGTTTTCTTTGGCAGCATTTGCATAGAACTCCCTAATCATTACTGCACTGATGTCAGTTAGAGGAGCACACAAGAGTTCCCACCTTCTTTCTCTAGTAATCTGCCTCATAATGGGGTATTCTCCTTCCCTCAAATCAAGGCCTTTCTCATAGATGACATTCTTTGCCTTCATGAACCTATGATATCTCCCTTCATGGAATTGGGATCTAAATTTGGTTGCATCAAAGGTTGGAGGTTCGGTTATCATAGGCTCTTTTCCCGGCCTTCTTTGTGAGCTTGATGAGGCCATTGAAAATTAAAGTGAAAAGAAAGAGGAAGTAAGAGTAGAAGAAATATGTGTTGTGTTTGGGGTGAACCTTGGTTCGGTTTTGATGTGTGAGGTAAGGGAATTATGTTGGCTTTGGAAGTGGAATAGTGTGTGGTTTTAATATGAAAGTGGCTTGAATAAAAGAGAGTGTATGCCGTGTTGGTGCAACGGCTATTTATAGGCCATGTTTCCAAGCTTTTCAACAAAATCACAATGAATGAATGAAGAGGGGACCGTGAGTGTTCATGAAGGGCTGAGATTGGTTTGCTCATTCAAAAAAATGCATGAGATGGACGGCTTGCATGCATGGTTGAGGCTTGACGAGGATCCTCCTCCCATTGGTTGCATGCACTTCGGTGTCCAATGTTGCATGCATGCAAACTTTGTTCCCTATGAGCACGTTCTCCTAGGCACATGTGACCTCCCTCACATAGCTCCTCCTAGCAGTGGCCCCTCCTTGAGCTTGTCTTAATCTTTTTCTCCTGCATGAATCAAAATAGCTAGCCTTAGATCATTAATATGGTCGTTGGCAATTAATTTGTATTAAATGGAGAAAAATTGTTTTGTTTATTATTATGAAAAAAAGAAAATATTTTTGTGGTCAATTATGTCCCTTAATTAAAGATGTTAAAGGTTGGTGAACACCAAACTTATCTTTTATTTAGGGGATGGCTTAGCAATTGCAAACCGTTCTCAAAATTGATGCATTTTATAAAAAAAAAATTAGATGTATGATCCATTGTCTGTATGGTTTTGAGTTCATGATTGGAAAATAATCCTCTGATCATTGTTGCATATGCAGACACCAAACTTAGTGTTTGGTCACATGCTTTATCAAAAGACTTATGCATATGTTCTAAAAGACAATCCTCTTCTTTGAACAATGAACTTGGGTGTGCCTTAAGGTACACCAAACTTAGAAGTTTGCCATGTGCTTCAAAATGTCATATGCATTTACCAGGTATGAAAATTCAAAACCATATTTAGAAGAATCATAGCTTATTAAATAAAAGAGAAGACAAAAATCTTAAACCATGGGTTGCCTCCCATGAAGCGCTCTTTTATTGTCATTAGCTTGACATTGACCTCCCTTTAAGGTGGTTGATGTTGGTGATGTCTCAATTTGTCACCTCTCACTGTCAGCTTTCTCTGTGTGCTTTGATGCTCAATTTCCATATGCTCAAGAGACAGTATTTGGTTGACAGTGTAATAATCTTTTGCTCCTTGCTGTTGGTATACTAGTTGCACCTTATCACCCTTAGAGAATCCTTCAGTTGGGATTTTCTTGTTCTTCCACCCTTTGTGAGCCTTTTTCTTATTCTTCACCTTTTTCTTGCTTGTTGATCTTCCTTTCTTGACAGTTACTTGAGTTGTGATGCCTTCCTTCTTGCTGATCGCCCCTGCTTCCTTGTGAATCCCTTTTTCTTCTTGCATCTGTTTGTTTTTCTGTTCCACTTCCTTTTCAGTGGATTGTTTTGGAGGGAGATCATTACTCATTTTTCCTGTTTCTTCATCCTTTTGTTCTTCTGGAAAGACTTTCAGGATGATGCTCTCCTCATGCATCCTGAGGGTTAACTCTCCTTGCTCTATGTCCACAATGGCTCTAGCAGTGGCCAAAAATGGTCGACCAAGTATTATGGAGTCATTTCCATTTTCTGAAGAATCCAGGATCACAAAGTCTGCCGGATAGATGAACTTGCCAACCTTAACTAAAAGGTTCTCAATCAGCCCCTTAGGATAGACTATTGATTGATCCACCAATTCCAAAGTCATCTCTGTTGGTTTTACCTCCTCTATGCCAAGCTTTTTCACTAGAGAATATGGGATTAGATTTATGCTTGCTCCTAGATCGCACATCCCTTTGTTAATGAATAGGTTCCCAATAGTGCATGGTAAGAAGAAACCTCCAGGGTCTTCAAGCTTGGGAGGGAGTCCCTTTTTAATGAGTGCACTACATTCCTCACTAAGCATTACAGTTTCCTTCTCATTCCAATCTCTCTTCTTGTTGATGAGCTCCTTTAGAAACTTAGCATACAGGGGCATTTGCTCCAAAGCCTCTGCCAAAGGTATGTTAAACTCCAACTTCTTGAAAGTCTCAAGAAACTTGTGGAAGTGCTGGTCCTTTGTTTCCTTGTGAAATCTCTGTGGATAAGGTAGTGGTGGTGTTGAGCTCTTCTCCACTTGATGCTGTTTTGGAATTGGTTCTTCCATGATTTTCTTTCCTTTCTTCAAATTATGTGGCTCGCTGTCTTCCTCTGTGAGCTTTTCTGGAGCACTCTTGCTTATTGTGTCTTTGTTGATGGCTTCATCATTCTTTGTTGGCTCAGTGTCATTCTCCATAAGCTTCTTTGTTGCTCCTTGGCTACCATCTGTTAACACTCTTCCACTTCTTAGTTGCACCACCTTGCATTCTTCCTTTGGGTTGGGAATGGTGTCACTAGGTAGTGAACTTGATGGCTTCTCAACCGAGATCTTCTTAGAGATTTGCCCAATCTGCCTCTCTAGGTTCTTCATGGTAGCTTCTTGATTCTTGTTTGTCAATTCCTGGCTCTTCATTAGTTTCTCCATGAGTAGCTCTAGATTGGTGATTCTCTGTGAATCTTGTGAGATGGGTTGGTTTTGGGGTGTTGAGGGATGATGATAAGTGTTTTGGTTAGTTGGTTGGCTATTAGGTGGGTATTGGTTAGAATTTGGGTAGTTGTTTTGTGGTTTTCTGTATGTATTTTGGTTAGTGTTTGGCTGGGGGTTATGGTTTGTGTTTTTCCAATTGTTTTGGCTTGTGTTTCTTTGCCATGGTTGTTGGTTTTGATTATGGTTGTCTCCCCATCTGAGGTTGGGATGGTTCTTCCAAGATGGATTGTAGGTATCTCCATAGACTTCATTTGTTCCAGGATTTTGGTTGTGCATGTATTGAACTTGCTCTTGTTGTTGCTCCTCTTGAGTTTCTTCATTTTGCACCCAAGTGGTTGGAGGTTGGCTTGTGGTGCTCACTGCTGCCACTTGCAAGCCATCAATTCTCTTAGCCATTTGCTCAAATTGTTGTTGAATCTGTTGCTGCATCATCTTGTTTTGAGCTAAGATTGAATCAACTCCTTCCAACTCCATGACTCCTCTTCTCTGTGATGGTTGGCGTTGTCTTTGATGAGCAAAGAAATATTGGTTGTTGGCCACCATATCAATGAGGTTTCGAGCTTCCTCTGTGGTTTTCATGAGTTGTAGAGAGCCTCCGGCAGAGTGATCAAGAGCTTCTTGAGCTTTAAGAGTGAGTCCCTCATAGAAGTTTTGCAACTTATCCCACTCAGTGAACATCTCTGGTGGACATTTCTTTAATAGAACCTTATATCTTTCCCATGCTTCATATAAGCTCTCGGCCTCCATTTGAGTGAATGTTTGAACCTCTGTCTTCAACCTTAGGACTCTTTGAGGTGGATAGAATTTGGCAAGGAACTTGCTCACCAAGTCATCCCAAGTGTTGATGCTTTCTTTTGGAAAGGTCTCTAGCCATTGAGTTGCTTTATCCCTGAGAGAGAATGGGAAGAGAAGCAACTTATAGCTATCAGGAGGTACACCATTTGTTTTCACTGTGTCACAGATTCTCAAGAAGGTAGACAAATGTTGATTTGGATCCTCCAAAGGACCTCCTCCAAAAGAACAATTATTTTGAACCAGAGTGATGAGTTGTGGCTTGAGTTCAAAGTTGTTTGCATTGACATTGGGAGGAAGAATGCTACTCCCACAGTGCTTGGCATTTGCAAATGTGTATGAAGCCAAGACTCTTCTCTGTTGGTCATTGTTGGCTCCTCCTCCTGGTTGATTGGTATCTCCTTCCATATCTTGGAATTCCTCCTCAGATTCTTCTTCTTCTCCAACAATATTCTTCCCTCTTTCAGCTCTTCTTATTCTCCGAAGAGTCCTTTGATCAATTTCAGAGTGGATAGTAGAGGATCTCCCTATACCTGACATACAAACACACAACAATAAACACACAAACCCAGAAAGCCAATGAAACTTCAATCTATAGCTAGAATGAAGGTTTAGTTAGTTTAAGCAAAAATTCAAACAGTTAGTGTGTTAGTAAGAATTAGAACAACAGAAAAGAAAAAAATGCTTAATCTAGACCTCCACTTCACTTAATCATTGTCAATCTATTTCAATCCCCGGCAACGGCGCCAAAAACTTGATGTGTGGAAAACGATCCAACACAAAACTCACCGGCAAGTGTACCGGGTCGCATCAAGTAATAATAACTCACATGAGTGAGGTCGATCCCACAGGGATTGAAAGATTGAGCAATTTTAGTTTAGTGGGTGATTTAGTCAAGCGAATCAAGTTTTGGTTGAGTGATTTGTGTTTAACAGAAAGTAAATGACAGTAAATGTAAAGGGGGAAGGGAAAAGTGCAGTAAATTGAAGAACAGAATTGTAAATTTGCAGAATCTTAAAGAGCAAGAAAGTAAATGACTGAAACTTAAAGTGCAAGAAACTTAAATTGCAGTAACTTAAATGGCAAGAAAGATAAATGGCTTGAATATAAAAGGGAACTGAGGAATGGGATTGCAAGATCTAAACAAAGAGGAAGTAAAGTGCAACAATTAAGGTAGCAGAATTTGAATTAGGAGCAATGGGAATTTAAACAGCAAAGAAATTAAATGCAGCAGAGGTTCCAAGAGGAACCAAGTAAAATTTGGGTCTCAGGTCTCAAGAGACTAGGTAGCAGAGCCTAGATCTCTATTTGCCTTCCTAGATCCAAGTAAACAAAGTGATTGACAGAAAATTAAAGAAGAAATAATAGATGAACAGAATTTGAATTGAATTATGCAGAAAACAAAGTGCAAAGAGCTTGAATGGGAATTGGGACAGAATTTCCCCAATTTCACACACCCAATACTCAGAAACAGAAGAGTAAAACTGCTAAGGTAAGAATGAGGGAGAAGAGAGATCAATTCCCTCCCCAATTCTCAGAAATCTCCAAAGGAAAACTCAAAGTGAAAATTCAAAAGTAAAGGTCAAAGTGAAATTGGCAAAAGGTCCTAATTACATCAAACTAACTACTATTTATACCCTTTCTATTCTTGGATTTTGGGATTTGGATGGGCTTTTGATTTGGTGAAGAAATGAATTAAAATGGGAATTTAATTTGATTTTTCGGCCCATTAGATTCACTCCCAGGAGGCTGCCCTGCCCTTGTGGAGGGCAGGGCAGAAAAATGAAGCTTGGTGCGGCCATGGTGCGCCAAGGAAGAAATTTGGTGCGCCAGGGACAAGCGTGATGCGCCAGGAATGCCAAACGCTGCCCTGCCCGCGCCAAGGGCAGGGCAGGAACGGTTTGGTGCTGCCAGGGGATGTTGGTGCGCGCGGTTGGTGCTGCCAAGGGAAATTTGGTGCGCGCGTTTTGCTTCTTGGTGCGCCGAGTCCATGCACCATTTCAAATGCTGCCCTGCCCGCGCCAAGGGCAGGGCAAGGTTCCCACTCTTCATAGCCCGTGTTCGAACCTGGTGGCTTGCAAACACGCTACTTTTTCTTTTGATTTCTTGGCACGCTAGTGGGTCTTAGAGCTTGGCTTCCTCATGGTTCTTTGTTCGAACCTTGTGGCTTGCATAGTTGATATTTTTACATTGATTTTCTTCCTCATGGAGCCCGATCCTGCCCTCCACAAGCGCAGGGCAATGTTCTCTTCTCTTGGCTCCAAGGCACCATTTTGTGCTCTGCCCTTGGAGTGGGCAGGGCAAGGTTGCCTTTTCTTGTTTGGTCACCTAATGTTGCCCTCCTAGAGGGCATTCTGCCCTTGAGGAGGGCAATGTTGCTTCCCCCACCTCAATGCGGCACGCTTCTCTCCTCCTTGGCCACGCTTTCCTTTTCTTGCGTCACGCTTCTTAGGCCACGCTTTTCATTTTCTTTTCTTTTCTTCACCTAAAATAAACCAAACAACCACTCAAAGTATCACTAAATTCAAGAGGCTTATAAATCAATTAAAATTCAATTAAAATGAGCTCAAACCTCAATGATTAACATTAAATTCATGGTGGTTGCTTGATTTAAAGAAGTTATGCATTTTCACTCCAAATCACTTACTTAGGATGCAAGAAAGTGCATAAATGCTAACAAAACTAGTGAAATTAGCTTGAAAAATGGGTATATGATGACTTGTCATCAGGCGTCGTCGGGAATTGGAGGACAAACTCCTAAAACTTGAAGCCGATCTTAAGACCAAAGCCAACCGATCCCCTCATGAGGACGGCTCCCGCAAGGAACAAGATCCATTCACCAAGGAGATCATAAAGACAAAAATCCCAAAAGACTTTAACTCCCAGATATGACTTTGTACGACGGCACTACAGATCTCGGCCATCATCTTAGCAATTTCAGAAGTGGAATGTACCTTTGATAAACCCCATTTTGAGGGTTCATCTTGTATTGATTTTAGGGGTTTTATCAATGATTCCACACGCTTTTTATATGAAAATACAAGAATTTGTGTTCCTTTCCTAATTTTTTCCTCATGGATGAAAACATGCTTATTTTGCACTAAACTAGATACATTTCTAATCTTCTCTTGGTGCCATTCGATGTCGTGACCTATGTGTTAAGTGGTTTCAGAATATAGGGCAGGAATGAACTAGAAGAGAGAAGGAGAGTGGGCGCAAAGGAAGGGAGCATGAGAAATTGAGCCTTGGGAACTTCAGCAAGGGCGCGTGCGCGTACTTGGCGCAGCTAGAAGTCAAAGTCAGAAGCCAAGCTACGAGCCGGCATGTGTAGCGGCTAAGCCATAATCCCCATGGGCGCGCACGTGTACGTTGCGCCTTCGCTCGCATTGTAAGATGCCCCAGTGGCGCGCACGCGTGCTTTGCGCGTGCGGGCCGATGCTCGAATATGATTTTTTTTTAAGAGTCACGTGACCTGGGCGTGGAGACAGTTGGAGATCCCATCTTGGGGAAGTGCCTTTGGCGGGAAGAGCTTAAGAAGACCAGGGGTTGAAGGGTTAGGGGACTTTTGCTCATTTTTAGATTGTTCTAGATATATTTTGCTATTGGTAGTTACACTCTTGGGTAGAGAGAGAGGGAGATTCCAAGCTCTCATTAGGGTTCATCTTCTTCAACTAATGAATTCTCAATCACTCTTTGGTGAGATCCATTGAAATTCTTCATTTACTTTGTTCATGTTATAGATCATCTTCTCTAATTTCAATTAGTGCTTGTAATTGCTCAATTCTCATAGATCTTAGATTCAACTTTGTAGCTTTGGATTCTATAAATTTCTTGAGAAGTTCATTTCCATTGTTGTTCTTTGTTAATTGTTTAGTTTCTTGTGTTGAAGCACTTTCAATTCTACTTTCTTCTCATTCTTACTATGCCTTTCATCCATGCTCATCAATTATTTGATAAAATGCCAACACTAGTTATGGAGTAAAAGTTTCTTACTTGGCATAGGGTTTGGACCATTAGAAAGAGTTGAATAGTTTATGTCAATTGTTGATTTGGAATTAGAAATTGCTAATTAACTTGGAGTGCACTAAAGCTAGATTTCCCTAAGGGTAAAACTAGGACTTGTGACTCAAGTTAGTTACTCTCATTTGACTTTCCTCTATACCTAGGGGTTAACTAAATGAAGCAAGGCCTAATTGTTATCATCATTGAAGGAACTATAAGGATAGAATTTCTAATGCCGACCCTAGGCCAAGCCTTCTAAAATTGATTGTTTGTCATCTATTTTGCTAAACCCTCAAAGAATCATAACAAGGCTTTCTACTCAATAAGATGCATTCTCTAGCAATTCCAAGGGAGGACGACTCGGGAGACTAGTACTCTCGGTTATAGATTGTAGGATTGTTTGATGTGAAGTTTGAATGTCGATTGGACTATACTCACGATTATATCCATTATTGAATTCTATATCGGCATGATAAATTTCATTTATCAACCTTACCGACGCCTCAAATGCAGTTCGTTGCAAAGCTTTTCCGACTACTTTAACAAAAACGGCAATTAGATGGTTCGACAATTTACCTCCTAGGTCCATCTCGAGTTTCGATGACTTGGCCAAGAAGTTTTTGGCCAGATTCTCCATCCAAAAAGACAAGGCTAGGCACATCCAAAGTCTATTAGGAATCAGGCAAGGAGAACGGGAAAGTCTTCGCAACTACATGGAAAGATTCAACAAAACATACCTGGACATACAGAGCCTACCAACATAGGCTGGCATTATGGGACTCATCAATGGCTTACGAGAGGGACCTTTTAGCCAATCTATATCAAAAAAATACCCCGCATCCCTAAACGAAATGCAAGAACGAGCAGAGAAGTACATCAACATGGAGGAAAACTCTCGACTAGGAGAGACCTCAAAATCCGGATTCACCTCCCAGGATAAGGAAAAAGAGTCCAAAAAGAAGGAAGATTGACATGGAAAAAAAATAAAAAGTACCACAATTACACCCCTCTCCGGGTGTCCCTTGTGGATGTCTATAGAGAGGTTTGCCACATTAAAAAAATACCTCCAGCCCGACCACTCAAAGGAAAAAAAGGAGGAGGAAATCGGGGCGATATTGTGAATATCATTGAATCCGCGGGCATTCCACCAATGAATGTTTTGACTTAAAAAATGTCATAGAAAAGCTAGTAAGAGAGGGGAAACTAGATCGGTATCTGGCCACCCGGGACGATGAGCAAAGAAAAAGAAGAAGGGAAGAAGATGTCGGACGAACCGAGCGGTTGCCTCGTACACCAGAAAGACGCGTCCCATGATACATGGTGGATTTGCGAGAGGAGAAGTCTCCAAATCATCTCGCAAAAGATATCTTAAAGAAGTATATCATGTCGAGGGGAAGGAAGAAGCACCCGACATCCCTGCGATTACTTTCACCAAAGAAGACACATCCGGTATAATCTCAGGACACGATGATCCCATGGTCATCACTGTTATACTGGCGAATGTAAATCTCCACCGTACGCTGATAGACGAAGGGAGCTCCGCCGACATCTTGTTCAAGACTGCCTTCGACAAGCTCGGCTTGGAAGAAAAAGAACTCAGAGCATATCTGAACAGCCTGTTCGGACTAGGAGACACCCCGATTCAACCGCTTGGATATATCTCGCTGCACACAACATTCGAAAAAGGAAACCAGTCAAGAACACTCAAGATAGATTACATAGTGGTCGACATGAGTTCAGCCTATAACGCCTTAATAGGCCGGACAACATTGACTCAGCTCGATGCAATAGTCTCGACCCCACATCTATGCATGAAATTTCCAACTGCAGAAGGGATAGCTACAATAAAAGCAGACCAAAAGACGGCGCACTGCTGTTACCATGAAAGCCTAAACCTCAGAGGCAGAGGAGAAGAATTCCTCACAATCGAGCTCGGTAGAGTAAAGAGGCGGGAAGAACTCCGTCCACAACCGAAGGTGAAATAGAAAAAGTCCAGATCGGGAACACCCTGGACCAAACAACCAATATCGGTGCAATCCTAAAAGGAGAGATACAAGAGTCACTCATACAGTTCTTTCGAAACAACGTCGATCTCTTTGCATGGAAGGCCGCAGATATGCCAGGCATAGACCCTAAGCTAATGTGCCACAAGCTATCAATCTACCCAGGATCTCGGCCAGTACAACAGAGGCATAGAAAGCTCGGACCAGAACGCTCCCAAACTATGGAAGTAGAGGCAGGGTTCATAAGAGAAGTCAAATACCCACTATGGCTGGCCAATGTTGTCTTGGTAAAAAAGTCAAACGGGAAGTGGCGAATGTGCACCGACTACACCGATCTCAACAAAGCCTGCCCAAAAGATCCTTATCCACTCCCAAGTATTGACGCTCTGGTAGATGCTTCATCCGGATATAAATACCTCTCGTTCATGGACGCATACTCGGGATACAATCAGATCCCAATGTATCCACCCAACCAAGAAAAAACTTCCTTCTTAACCCCAAAAGCAAACTACTGCTACATCGTCATGCCTTTCGGTCTTAAAAATGCGGGAGCTACTTATAAGAGATTAATGAATAAGGTCTTTTTGGATCACATCGGAAAAATCATGGAAGTCTACGTGGACGACATGCTAATAAATACACAAAATGAAGAAATGCTATTGTCCAACCTGACCCAAGTTTTCGACACTATAAGACGGCATGGCATGCAACTCAATCCCGCAAAATACACCTTCGCAATAGAAGCTGGCAAATTCTTGGGTTTTATGCTCACACTAAGAGGAATCGAAGCAAACCCAGATAAATATTGGGCCATACTCGACATGAAGAGTCCGACTTATGTCAAAGAGGTACAACAACTCAACGGGAGATTGGCAGCCTTGTCCAGATTTCTAGCCGGATCGGCAATAAGATCTCTTCCCTTCTACGCCACTCTAAGGAAGGGAAAGAAATTTGAATGGACAACGAAGTGTGAGCAAGCCTTCCAAGATTTTAAAAGGTTCCTGGGACAGCCACCTATCCTAACTCGGCCACTGGAAGAAGAACCACTCATATTCTACCTCGCAGTAGGAAGTCGTGCAATAGCCTCAGCACTAGTCCGAGAAGACGACAGCGGGCAACAACCCATATACTTCATCAGTAAAGCATTACAAGGATCCGAGCTGAACTACCAAAAAATAGAAAAGTTTGCCTACGCTCACATACTAACATCTCGGTGACTTCGTCCATATCTCCAAGCCCACACCATTAGGGTTCGGACCAACCAGCCCATAAAAGGGATTTTACAGAAACAGACCTGGCGGGCAGAATTTTGCAATGGATAATCGAGTTGTCCGAATTTGATCTTCAATACGAATCCCGGACAGCCATCAAATCACAGTACCTAGCCGACTTCATCGCAGAATTTACAGACACATCAAAAATCCCCACAGAATGGAATCTCTATGTGGACGGTTCCTCAAATAAAACTGGAAGCAGCGCGGGTGTGATAATTGAAAGTGACCAAGGAACCCAAATTGAACTCTCCCTTAAATTCGGGTTCCCCGCCTCAAACAATCAAGCGGAATATGAGGCACTAGTTGCTGGTTTGACGCTGGCTAGGGAGGTTGGAGCTCAAAAGCTTATCATCTTCAGCGACTCACAGGTAGTCACTTTATAGATAGCAGGAAGCTACCAACCCAAAGATCTCACCATGAAAAAGTACTTGGACAAAACCAGGGAACAGCTCGGACAATTCGGAGAATATGAGATCTGTCACATACCCCGAGAACAGAATGGTCGAGCTGACGCACTCTCAAAACTAGCCAGCACCAAACCAGGGGGCAACAATAGAAGCCTTATTCAAGAAATTCTGCAGAATCCATCAATCTCAGAAGAAGAAAAAATCCTGGCCATAACAGGTCAGGATCAAGGATGGATGACTCCCATAATTAACTACCTCAAAATAGAAGCACTCCTCACAGAGGAAAAAGAGGCAAAGAGGTTGAAACGGGAGGCACAATACTACACTATCATAAACAATACTATATACAAAAGAGGAATTTCAATACCATTGTTAAAATGCGTATCGACTTCTAACACAAAGGAAGTTCTGGAAGAAGTACACAGTGACATTTGTGGCAATCACCTTGGAGTGCAAGCACTTACCAAAAAAGTACTTCGGGCAGGATTTTATTGGCCAGCTCTACAAAAGGAAGCCACAGAGTTCATAAAGACACGTCCATCATGTTAGAAACATGCCAACTTTCACATCGCCCCACCAGAGGAGCTCATCAGCGTGACCTCACCTTCGCCATTTGCAAAATGGGGACTTGACCTTCTCGGACCCTTCCCCCAGGGATCGGGACAAGTTAAATTCCTTATAGTGGGGATAGAATACTTCACAAAGTGGATCAAGGCAGAACCCCTAGCTAATGCCACTGCTCAAAGAACTCAAAAATTCCTATATAGGAACATTGTCACAAGGTTCGGGGTTCCATACTCCATCACCACAGACAATGGTACCCATTTCACAGATGCAGGCTTCAGAAAGCTAGCGGCCGATGATAAACCCCATTTTTAGGGTTTATCTTGTATTGAATTTAGAGTATTTTGATGACCTTTTCTCGCATTTAACCTATGAATTAGCATGGTTTTGTAATCTCTCCCGTATTTGTGCTTAAGTGTAAAAACATGCCTTTTAAACCTTATTTTGATGAATTCTAATTCCTCTTTGATTCTATAAGATGCCTTGATGTGTTTGCTAGTAATTCCAGGATTGAAATAGGCTAGGCATGGATCAAAGGGAGCAAGGAAGAAAGCATACAGGTGGAGAGAAGCATAAAAAATCAAAGAAGTGAAATCAGCCAAGCACGCCCACGCGCACAAGGCGCTTGCACGCACATTGCAGATTCGGCCAGGGATGCGCACGCGTACCGTGCGCGCACGCGTCGCTGTCCACACATGACTTCATTAAAGCAGCACGTGCCTGGCGATCTTGGGGAGTTTCTGAACCAACTTTGGCGCCAAAATGCACTAAAAGGACCAATGATAGAAGGGGGAGGAATCAATCTATCATTTTAGCATCATTAGTTTTAGTTTAGAGTAGTTTTAGAGAGAGAAGCTCTCACTTCTCTCTAGAATTAGGATTAGGTTTAGGTTAATCTCTCTTCTTAGATCTAGGTTTAATTCATGCTTTAATTCACTTCTCCTTTATCAATTCTTACTCTTCTCCTCTTCCTCTTTCTAGTTATGAGCTTTAATAATTGTAATTCTTCATTTTGTTTTGGATAGATTGTTGTTCCTTTGTTTTCTTTCAATAATGCAATTTGAGGTAATTCATGATAATTGTGATTTCCTTGATTGTTGTTGTTAATTCTTTGCAATAATTGTTGTTAGATCTTGTTCTTGTTGTTGATTCACTATGCTTTTCTTTTGTGCCTTCCAAGTGTTCGATGAAATGCTTGGTTGGATTTTAGTGTAGGTTTTGTTCCTCTTGGCCTAGGTAGAGTAATTAGTGACTCTTGAGTTATCTAATTCCTTTTTTGATTGATGATTAGAAGTTGCTAATTGATTTGAATGCCTCTAATGCTAATCTTTCCTTTAGGAGTTGATTAGGACTTGGGGAATCAAATTGATTCATCCACTTGACTTTCCTCCATGGTTAGAGGTTAACTAAGTGGGAGCAATGGACAATTTGTTATCACAATTGAGAAGGATAACTAGGATAGGACTTCTAGTTCTCATATCTTGCCAAGAGCTTTGTTAGTTGTTAGTTTATTTTCTTTGCCATTTATATTTCTTGTCTAAAATCTCAAAAACCCCAAAATAACTCACAACCAATAACAAGACACTTTATTGTAATTCCTAGGGAGAATGACTTGAGGTCCAATACTTTGGTTTATAAATTTTAGGGGTTTGTACTAGTGACAAACAACTTTTTATATGAAAGGATTATTGTTTGGTTTAGGAACTATACTTTACAACGAGACTTCATTAGTGAAATTCTAAACCGTCAAAAATCTAATCATCAAAATGGCGCCGTTGCCGGGGAGTTGCAATGGTGTTATGTTATTGGTTATTGTACATATGTGAATAGTGTGAATAGGTTTGTCTTTTACCTGTTTTCTAGTTTCTGCTAGTTTTATTTTATTTTTTTTCATCATGAATTCTCACTTTGGCTATGAGTGTGATTTCAACTATGTTGTAGGTAAGGAGAGCTCCAATGAGAATGTGTATCAAAGATGGGGTTACCAAAGATGGGATGAGCCTCAAGGAATTGACCAATCCTCATGGCAACAACCTCCACCAATGCACTATGAAGAAGAGTCATTCTATGATGAGTCCCCTTGTGACTTTCAATCACCACCACCATATGCCTATGACTCTTATCCTCAACATGAACCTCAACCATACTCACAAGCCTTTCCATACCAAGCACCCTCCTATGATCCATATCCACCATATGACCCCAATCGTTATCCACCATACCAACAACCTTATGAGCCATATGAGCCATACAAGGAACCACCACTACTCCAACACAATTACTCCCAAAAACCACCTCAATGCACACTACCTCCACAATTTCATCAAGAAGAATCACCTTCTTACCATGAACCCTCTCTCCAATATAATGAACCTTCATACTCACCCCAAGCCCCAATAGACGATCCCCTCACTTTGTTACTTCAAGGATAAGAAGCCATGAAGCGGGATACACTTGAGTTTGTGTTCAATTTGACCAAGGTGGCGAACACTTTAGCCCACTAATGCTTGAATACTCAAAGTAATTCCGTGACCACATGTGAAAAATCAAGAGAAGAGCAAAGCATGAGGAGAAATTTGAAAATTCGGTGAAAAAGGAAGCATTGGTAGTCATAGAATAATTGGAGAGGCCCACGGTTATTGAAACAACGAAGGAAGTGGTTCATGATCTAAGAGATGTGGAACCCTCATGTGAATCCTAACAACCTCCGGAGCATATCAAAATTGAAGACTATGAGGAGGTCAATCAAGAAATAAATTCAATCATGGAGGAATTTCTACTTACATTTAATTTCCCCTCCATTGGGATAATAGAAGAGTGTGCACAACTATCCATACCCTTGGTGAACAACAAAGAAGAGATTAAACCAAAGGAGATTTACCAAGGAGAAAACATTGGCACGGTGTATATTGAGATTGAAGACTATGAAGAGGTTGAGCAAGAGATGGATTTGTCCATCAATGAATTCCTATCCATATTGAATCACCTCTCATCGAGCAAGAAACCGAAGTTCTTGACGACAACACCAAGCCAAGAAAAAGGGAAAAGGTTGAAATTGAAGAAATTGGTCAAGAGGTGGAAACACACAAAGAAGAGTACAAGAAAGTAGACCTTGCATTGCCTAAGTGTGGGGAAGTCCCCATTCCCAAGTCACCATCTAACACATCATTCAAGTGGGTAAAATCCCTCTCTCTAAGCTTTATTTTTTCACTTGAATATGGTTTGATTGAAACAGATGGACAACTTAGAGCTCTTTGTGGACTAAAAGGAAAAAGAGAATTGTGTAGTGGTTGGAAACTTGGTATAAAGCTCTCTAAGGTCAAGGCTTTAAAGTATAGGGATGATGATGGGACAAGCACCACTTGGTATGGGTCTAGAAGGAAAAATTTGTGGACTAGAGAGAATTCTACATGTCAACCACCCATACGGAATAATCATGAAACTCAACTCACGGATGGGTGTGAAGATAAGATATAGGATCCCGGTTTGCCATATGACGATCAACTATGGGGACTCATATCTTGGGTGGATCTTCCCCCAAGCTTGATGAAGATGGTTGGAAATTCTGTCAACCATTCAAGAAGCAAGGACTCTTGGAGATTCAAGGATGAGTACAAGCACAGGCCACCATGACAATGAGTCTCTCAACATGTCCAACTTAAGGACTTAAAATAAAAGTGCTAGGTGGGAGACACCCCACCATGGTAAACTCTTTTCACTCTCTTTTAATTCTGCTTAATAAGTGATTTGAGTTGCCATTGTAGGTAGATGTTTCATACAGATTTGTTTGTACAACTTAATTGTTAGCATAGTCACATGTATGTTGTGTTTAGTAGTAGATGAATAACATCAAATTGCATTTTTTGTGAATTGTATGATGGTTGATTGCATAAAGAGTTGTGAGCAGCATAGGGAGCACCTGAGCTCAATTTTTCTGCTTAAAGGGCAATAAAATAAAAAAGGGGGTAAACGCGCGCGCACGACGTACGCGCACGCGTCCCTGAGTAGGTGCATAATTACCCAAATTCCAGAGAGTTGGGCATCTCCTAGGCCAAAGTTGTGCCTTGAGCCCAACTCATTACACGCTGACGCGCACTACGTGTGTGCGCGTCCATACAGCTATAAGGAAATGCACGCAGACGCGCACCTGCCGCGTCCGCGTTGATCTGCTGCTGCAACTTCTGAGCCAATATCCAGAGAGTTGCGCTGGATCTAGGCCAACTTTAAGCCCCCAGCCCAACTCACCTTGCGCGGACGCGCACATGCCGCGTGCGCGCAGGTCTAGTAGTGCAACTTCCAGGCCATTTTCCAGAGTGTTAGGCCTAATCTGGGCCAACCTTAAGCCTCCAGCCCAACTCCTGATACCCATGCGCGCACTGTATGCGCACGCGTAGATCCCCAATTTCTTCAATGTACGCGGACGCGTACGGTGCGCGCCCGCGCCAATTCTGAAACGAGGATAACCCTAAGGCGCGACAAGCAGTGCGCAGCAGCGCACACTTTCCTTCCCCCATCTTCTCTTCATCGCCCCCATCCTCCTTCTCCCCACCGGCGATTGCCGCCGCCTCCAACCCCTCTCATTCCAACCAATCATTTTCTCACTCCACTCACTCTCACTCTCCGCCGTTACTGTCGCCATCATCGGCACCGCCGGCGACTCACCCCCTCCGTCACTACTTGCCGCCGCCGCCACCACCACCCACGGCGGCGCGTTCTACCTTGCAGGCGCAGCTCTCAGACTCTGTTGCCCTTGTTCCCAATTCTAATTCCCCTTTCCATTTCTCAGCTTTGCTCGCTCCCAGGTTCCTGCTTCGACTTCTGTTAATTTTGATTACTGTTAGCTACTGGTAGTTTTTTGTTAGTTAGTTAGAATTGAAATTTTGCATGTTAGGTTAGATAGATATAACTGCTGTTAGGTAGCTAGGTCTGGATAGAGGATTCTAGGCCTGATAAGTGCTTCATTTGTGCATGTTCGTTGTTTGTTTACTTGGGTGTTGTATGCTGATTTTGGATTGCTTTGTATGCAATTTGTGTTATTGGGTTGTATTTCACTGCTGCTGTGCTTAATTGATGTTGCCTTCTTGCTGCTTATGCTATGTTGCTATCTGGGAATGTCCAATTTTAAGCCGGGATGCTGCCCAATTTTTAAGAAATCTATTTTCATTTTAGTCTCTATTGCAAATTTGGGCTAATTTCCATTTCCTTTTGACTTCTGGGATTTGCACCAATCATTATGAACATGATTTCTATGTTTAGTCACGACTCTTCTTTTATTGAGCCCATATATCATCATACCACTAATCCACTTTCCTAACTCTCTAATCTCGTTAAACACTTACTTTTTACTCACATTTAACCCTCTTTAACCATTCTTTCAAGGTATGACGATTTTATTGCTTAATGAGTAAGAGTTTTTGATTTCCTTAAAACTTTGATTTCTTGATTTACAACCTTGTTTTCTGTCCTTACTTGCAAACCAAGTTTTCAAGTTTAATTCACATCATGATTGCTTATCATCCATCTCATATCCTGAACATGTTTTCCTTGTTTCATGCTAAGTGCTTCATTGCTTATATTCTATCATACTTTTCAGGATGTCGGATAAAGGAAAAGCCATAGCCACTATATCCAAGAAAAGAAAACATTCTACACCCTCTATTCCCTTCATTTACAAGAATTATGCTAAGAATCCGTTGAATGAAGAAGAAAAGGAAAATCAGTTGCTACCTTCTACCAATCCAACAAATTTTCCCAATCTTTACTGTGAGCTTCGCCTCCAAAACTATCGGAAGACGAAGTTAAATATTGAGAAGAAGCTTGTCCTTCCCAATGATGTGAGACGTGCAATCACCACCCGTATCCTAAAGTTAGCTATGGACTTTGTTGATAGAGATTTGGGAGATATCAACATTTCTTGGGTTAAGAAATTCAATTGCAACTTCTTCCGTCCTACTTTAGATTCAGTTCAGTTGAGGGGTAGAGAGATCATAATCACCGAGACTGCTATTGAGGAGGCACTGCAGTGTCGACACATCCCTGATGACACCTGTGCCCATCGGCAGGCAGAGGTAGCCATTCACTGTATGACTTTTGACTATGAGGCGCTTAGGCGCGTGATTGGTTTACCAGATGCCACTTGGGTGATGGACTCGGGCAACACAAAGCCCAAAGGGATGCTCTTTGCACACTTGAACAAGGAGGCCAAGACTTGGCAGATGATCTTCGCTCACTACATCTTGCCCACCACTCACTTTTCTAAGATCCCTATGGAGATGCTACTTTTGATTGGTTGTGTTATGGAGGGAAAGGATGTTTATTTTCCTCGAATGATTTGGCAGTGTATGTGGCGAGCACATATTCGTGGCTTACTCCCGTTTCCTACCTTGGTTACCAGTATGGCCGCCTTAGCTGAGGTCCCCTGGTTGGATGATGATGTGATACCACCACCCCTAGATGACGATGACAAGGAGGTTACTATTCCTTAGGGTGGCTGGGTGCACGAGAAGCCCCCGACTAGACGCCGAACTAGGGCTAGAGCAGTTGTAGGGACGGCTGGACCTTCAGCCTCGACAGCAGCCCCATCCTCTTCTACAGCAGCAGCCCCATGAGGAGCCGGTCCCACAGCCTCAGACAAAGTCAGCACCTACCGGTGTCCCTACCCCTGATCCTCAGGATTAGCATCGGGGACGATGCTTAATCTTAAGTGTGGGGAGGTTGCCGGTGGCACCATTAGAGGACCGGTGAACACTTTAGTTATGCTGCCTAGTTATCTCATTTTGCGTACTTCATGTATATACTTGTCATTTTGGGTTATTTTGGATACTTTTACTGGATTTTAGATATTTTGGATGCTTCTGCATATTTTTAGATGTTTTGGATGATAGATTCCATACTTTTAGTTAGATTTTTTCTTTATAAACTTTTTCATATTTCTCTTTTTAGCTTATAGTTGTGATTAGAAACCATGTTTGGAATTGTTAAAACTTAGTCACCCTTTTTGAATTTTTCAATCACAACAATGCTTAGTCAAATATTGAGATTTTCCAAAAAACTTAATTATAGGGCATAGGGCACCAACCCAATTGATTGAAGAAAATTTTTGGTGAAACTTGCTTGAATTCTTACTTTGTGAAGCATGTATTGAACTAAGAACACAAGCTTGTGAGACTTGAGCCTATTGATGTGGTTGCATTTTATAACCACTTATCTTCCATTCTTGTGTGCAATTGTTCTCTTTCTATGATTGTGATCCTTGATTTGCTTGATTCTATATGTCCATTTATTTCTTGTATTCATGCATTTGTATGATTGAGGCCATTATTTCATTAGCCCACTTACCCAAATAGCCTACCTTTTACTCTCCATTGTTAGCCAATTTTGAGCCTATGCTTAACTAACTTGTTCTCATTTTAGCACATTACAAGCCCAAGGCAGAAAACCAATGAAAGTCCCTTGCTTGGATCTTTGATTAGCCTAGGCTAGTGAGAGTGTTTATTATTCAAAGATGGCGAGGCTTGGGAACATTGGATGGGATAAAAAGGGTAGTACACTTTCATATTTAGGAATTGGGAATATATTCATGTATTGATTGAACGTATAAGACCTTATGCAATTGATGTTCTTGTACAAAGTATAAAAAAGAAAAGAAAAAAAAAAGAGAGAAGAGAAAAATAAAATGAAAGAAAAAAAAGGGAATATAGAAAAAAAAAGAGAAGAAAAAGAAAGAAGAAAATGAAAAGAAAGCAACCAAAGGGGACAAAAAGCCCCGAAGTGGAGCACAATAAAAGGGAATCAATGCATAAGTGTTACGAATCAAGAAATAAGATGCATGAATATGTAAGAAAAAGTGAAGAATGGGTAGTTAGAGTAGTTTGAATTTGTATAGATTATTATATAGTTAGGTGGGAAAGTCTATGCTAATCCAAGATCTAAACTCTAGTCCACTTAACCATAAATGATCCTACCTTGACCCTAACCCCATTACAACCTAAATGAAAGACCTCATGATGAATGTATGCATGCATTGAATATGTGTTGATTGTTAGAAGAAAATCAAATTTTGGAAAGCATGATTAGAAGAGAATTGAGTGAACTAACCCTTAAACACTCGAGTAGAGCGGATACACATCCGGTGAGGGTTCGAAAGCTTGAATTTCTTTTGATAAGTTTCAATACAATTGTGGTTTGGATTTAATTCCTATTGTCCTAGCTATTGTGCTTATACATGTCTCTTGGGAATTGATATGTTTGGACTAAGCATTTCCATTTGCTTTAGATAATTGCATCTAGATAGGACTCATATAGATTAGTTGCATTTAATCAATGTCATACCCCTTAGTTCCTTCTTATTTTAGCATGAGGACATGCTAAGGTTTAAGTGTGGGGAGGTTGATGATGAGCGGATAATTTATACGCTTTTTGGCATTATTTTCAGTATGTTTTTAGTATGTTTTAGTTAGTTTTTATTATATTTTTATTAGTTTTTAGTTAAAATTTACTTTTCTGGAATTTACTATGAGTTTGTGTGTTTTTCTGTGATTTCAGGTATTTTCTGGCTGAAATTGAGGGACTTGAGCAAAAATCTGATTCAGAGGCTGAAAAGGACTGCAGATGCTGTTGGATTCTGACCTCCCTACACTCGAAGTGAATTTTCTGGAGTTACAGAAGCCCAATTGGCGCGCTCTCAACGGCGTTGGAAAATAGACATCTTGGGCTTTCCAGCAATGTATAATAGTCCATACTTTGCCCGATATTTGATGGCCCAAACTGGCGTTCCAAATCAGCTCAAAACTGCCCGGCGTTAAACGCCGGAACTGGCACAGGAATGGGAGTTAAACGCCCAAACTGGCACAAAAGCTGGAGTTTAACTCCAAGAGAAGTCTCTACATGAAAATGCTTCAATGCTCAGCCCAAGCACACACCAAGTGGCCCCGGAAGTGGATTTTTATGTCATTTACTCATTTCTGTAAACCCTAGGCTACTAGTTCTCTACATATAGGACCTTTTACTATTGTATTTTCATCTTTGGATCATTTTAGAGCTTTAGATCTTTGGATCTTTGGATCACTTTAGATCTTTTGATCACGTTTTGGGGCTGGCCTCACGGCCATGCCTAGACCTTATTCTTATGTATTTTCAACGGTGGAGTTTCTACACACCATAGATTAAGGTGTGGAGCTCTACTGTACCTCGAGTATTAATGCAATTACTATTGTTCTTCTATTCAATTCAGCTTGTTCTTGTTCTAAGATATCACTTGTTCCTCAACTTGATGAATGTGATGATCCGTGACACTCATCATCATTCTCACCTATGAACGTGTGCCTGACAACCACCTCCGTTCTACCTTAGATTGAGTGGATATCTCTTGGATCCCTTAATCGGAATCTTCGTGGTATAAGCTAGAATTGATGGCGGCATTTAAGAGGATCCAGAAGGTCTAAACCTTGTCTGTGGTATTCTGAGTAGGATTCAATGATTGAATGACTGTGACGAGCTTCAAACTCCTGAAGGCTGGGCGTTAGTGACAGACGCAAAAGAATCAATGGATTCTATTCCAACCTGATTGAGAACCGACAGATGATTAGCCGTGCCGTGACAGGGTGCGTTGAACATTTTCACTGAGAGGACGGGACTGTAGCCATTGACAACGGTGATGCCCAACATACAGCTTGCCATGGAAAGGAGTAAGAAGGATTGGATGAAGACAGTAGGAAAGCAGAGAGACGGAAGGGACAAAGCATCTCCATACGCTTATCTGAAATTCTCACCAATGAATTACATAAGTATCTCTATCCTTATTTTATGTTTTATTCATAAATCATCCATAACCATTTGAATTCGCCTGACTGAGATTTACAAGATGACCATAGCTTGCTTCATACCAACAATCTCCGTGGGATCGACCCTTACTCGCGTAAGGTTTATTACTTGGACGATCCAGTGCACTTGCTGGTTAGTTGTGCGAAGTTGTGATAAAAAGTTGAGATTGCAATTGAGCGTACCATGATGATGGCGCCATTGATGATCACAATTTCGTGCACCAAGTTTTTGGCGCCGTTGCCGGGGATTGTTGAGTTTGGACAACTGACGGTTCATCTTGTTGCTTAGCTTAGGTATTTTTTTCAGAGTTCTTAAAGAATGAATTCTAGTGTTTCAAGGTGATGTTCTTATCATCACCAAAGCTGATTGATTTTCATCAATTTAGCTCTTGAATGCAATGTCCTGCTGAAGCTTGGCTAGCCATGTCTAATTTCTTTAGACTAAAGCTTTAGACTAACATTGCATGATTCCTGGAATTCTCATTAAGAATTTTAATATCTTTATTTTCTTTTCCACTTAATTTTCAAAAAATCCAAAAAAATTACAAAATCATAAAAACCAAAAATATTGTATGTTTCTTGTTGAGTCTAGTGTCTCATGTTAAGTTTGGTGTCAATTGCATGTTTCTGTTCTTCTTGCATTCATTCATGTGTCTTAAGTAATCTTCAAGATGTTCTTGATGATTTCCTTGCTCTGATCTTTAAATTCTCTTATCTTGAGTATTTTTGTTGTATGTCATATGCATTCTCATTTGTTAGTGTCAATAGTATACAATCTTCTAAGTTTGGTGTCTTGCATGCATTGTTTATTTGATTTTAGTTGCATTTTGATTATTCCTCATTATTAAAAATCCAAAAAAAAAATTTTAATTTGTGCCTTTTCAAGTCAATAATACAGAGAATTGAAGATTCAGAACATACAGCAGAGGAATTATACAGAAAAGCTAGGCGTTCAAAACGCCCAGGGAGGAAGACAAACTGGCGTTTAAACGCCAGCCAGGGTGCCTAGTTGGGCGTTTAACGCCCAAAAGGGTAGTGTTTTGGGCGTTAAACGCCAGAATGTGCACCATTCTGGGCGTTTAACGCCAAGATGGCACAAGAGGGAAGATTTTGTTTTCAAATCAAATTTTTTTTCAAGTTTTCAAAATTTTTCAAAATCAAATCTTTTTCAAATCATATCTTCTCAATCACATCATTTTAAAACCATAACTTTTCAATCATATCTTCTAATCACATCTTTTTCAAAATAGTTTTCAATCATATCTTTTTTATTTCTAATTTCAAAATCTTTTTCAAAAATCACTTGATTTCTTTTCCACTCTTAGTTTTCGAAAATCAAAATTTTTTTTTCCTAAATGCTTTTAAAATCTTTTACTTAATTTTCAAAAATTTCTTCCCCTCTTCTCACATCCTTCTATTTATGGACTAACACTCCTCCTCAATGCACAATTCGAACTCTATCTTACTTGATATGTTTGAATTTTCTACCTCTTCCTTCTATTTTTCTTTTCCTCTGACACCTCAAGGAATCTCTATACTATGACATAGAGGATTCCATATTTTCTTGTTCTCTTCTCTTTCCTATGAGCAGGAGCAAAGACAAAAGCATTCTTGTTGAGGCTGATCCTGAACCTGAAAGGACCTTGAAGCGAAAGCTAAGAGAAGCTAAGGCATTACTCTCTGTAGAGGACCTAACAGAAATCTTCAAAGAAGAAGAACCCATGGCAGCCAAAAACAACAACAATGCCAACAATGCAAAGAAGGTGCTGGGTGACTTTACTGCACCTACTCCCGACTTCTATGGGAGAAGCATCTCTATCCCTGCCATTGGAGCAAACAACTTTGAGCTTAAACCTCAATTAGTTTCTCTAATGCAACAGAATTGCAAGTTCCATGGACTTCCATTGGAAGATCCTCATCAGTTTTTAGCTAAATTCTTGCAAATCTGTGACACTGTCAAGACTAATGGGGCTGACCCTGAGGTCTACAGACTTATGCTATTCCCTTTTGCTGTAAGAGACAGAGCTAGGATATGGTTGGACTCACAACCTAAAGAAAGCCTGAACTCTTGGAAAAAGCTAGTCAATACCTTCTTGGCAAAGTTCTTTCCACCTTAAAAATTGAGTAAGCTTAGAGTGGAAGTCCAAACCTTCAGACAGAAGGAAGGAGAATCCCACTATGAAGCTTGGGAAAGATACAAACAATTGATCAGAAAGTGTCCCTCTGACATGCTTTCTGAATGGAGCATCATAAGTATTTTCTATGATGGTTTGTCTGAACTATCCAAGATGTCATTGGATAGCTCTGTTGGAGGATCTCTTCATATGAAGAAGACGCTTACAGAAGCTCAAGAGCTCATTGAAATGGTTGCAAATAACCAATTCATGTACACTTCTGAAAGGAATCCTGTGAACAATGGGACGAATCAGAAGAAAGGAGTTCTTGAGATTGATACTCTGAATGCCATATTGGCTCAGAACAAAATATTGACTCAGCAAGTCAATATGATTTTTCAAAGTCTGTTTGGAATGCAAGCTGCACCAGGCAGTACTAAGGACGCTTCATCTGAAGAAGAAGCTTATGATCCTGAGAACCCTTCAATGGAAGAGGTGAATTACATGGGAGAACCCTATGGAAACACCTATAATTCTTCATGGAGAAATCATCCAAATCTCTCATGGAAGGATCAACAGAGACCTCAACAAGGTTTCAACAACAATAATGGTGGAAGAAACAGGTTTAGCAATGGCAAGCCTTTTCCATCATCTTCTCAGCAAAAGATAGAGAATTCTAAGCAGAACCACTCTGACTTAGCAACCATGGTCTCTGATCTAATCAAAACCACTCAAAGTTTCATGACTGAAACAAGGTCCTCCATTAGGAATTTGGAGGCACACGTGGGTCAGCTGAGCAAGAAAATTACTGAACTCCCTCCTAGTACTCTTCCAAGCAATACAGAAGAGAATCCAAAAGGAGAATGCAAGGCCATTAACATGACCTACATGGTCGAACTTGGAGAGGAGGAAGAGGCAGTGAACGCCACTGAGGAAGACCTCAATGGACGTCCACTGGCCTCTAATGAGTTCCCTAATGAGGAACCATGGGAATCTGAGGCTCACACTGAGACCATAGAGATTCCATTGGATTTACTCCTGCCATTCATGAGCTCTGATGAGTATTCTTCCTCTGAAGAGGATGAGTATGTCACTGAAGAGCAAGTTGCTAAATACCTTGGAGCAATCATGAAGCTAAATGACAAGTTATTTGGTAATGAGACTTGGGAGGATGAACCCCCTTTGCTCACCAAAGAACTGGATGACTTGTCTAGGCAGAGATTACCTCAAAAGAGACAGGATCCTGAGAAGTTCTCAATACCTTGTACCATAGGCACCATGACCTTTAAGAAGGCTCTGTATGACTTAGGGTCAAGTGTAAACCTCATGCCTCTCTTTGGAATGGAGAAGCTAGGGATCTTTGAGGTACAAGCTGCAAGAATCTCACTAGAGATGGCAGACAATTCAAGGAAACAAGTGATGCAGGTGGAAATTGTCTCTCAACAAATTTCCTTCGGCAAGTGTACCAAATTTGTCGTCAAGTAAAAACTCACAATAGAGTGAGGTCGAATCCCACAGGGATTGATTGATCAAGCAACTTTAATTAGAAGAATGTTCTAGTTGAGCTAATTCAGAATTTGGGTTGAGAATTGCAGAAAATAAAATGGCAGTAATGTAAATAACATGAAAAGTAAATGCTAGAATTAAAAAGCTGGAATTAGATGACTGAAATTAAATTGCAGAATTGTAAATGGGAATGGGGTGTTTGCTCATGAACATAAACGCAGAAATTAAAGAGAATGGGTTAGATCAGAATTTGGGGAGTTCATTGGGCATAGGAGATGTTGCAATTCTCCGGATCAAGTCATTTTCATCTCTTCCTCAATCAATGCACTCATTGATCTCCTTGGCAATCTTAATTGATTGAATTACAATTTCTTGCAATTCAATCTCTCAAATCTTGATCAATAGCTAATTCTTTGGTCAATTTCTCATGAGAAGAGATGAAGTGTGGTCACTGATTATACCACATGCATTTCCCAAATCAAGTATTGAGAGGATTATAGTCACATATCCATCCAAACCCAATTTGGTCCAGCATGAGAAAGCATTTCTAGCTTGATCTCTTCATTCCTCTTTCAAGGCTCAGAAGAGATCCAAGTTTGAATAGCTCCTTTTCCAAGATAACTACCCAATGGGATGAAGATCGAAAGCTTTCAAGTAAAATCAAGAGAAAAGAGAGAAGAAGAATAATGAAAACTAGTATTGATCCATCAAATTACAACAAAGCTCCCTAACCCAATGAAAGGGGTTTAGTTGTTCATAACTCTAGAAAATGAAAACAAAGATGGAGAATACATCAATGAACTAGAAAAACAGAGTAAAATACAGAGAGTAGTGCTCTCCCTTCAACCTTCCGAACTCCCTAATAATCCAAAGCTACTCCTATATATACTACACTTCTCAGCTTCTAGTTGGTTCTTCAAGTCTTGGGCCTTTGGATCTTGAGTTTGAAGTAGTTCTTTTCTTTATTTGGGCTTGGTTTTACTTGCAGAGAGAAAGTGTGAAGTGGGCAGAGATTTTAGCTCAAGACGTTAGATGTGTTAACATTCAGTGAGAAAATGGGTTCGAAAACGTTAGTGTCATTCAACTTTTTCACCAACGTTTCTTACCCAAGTAAAGGTCACGTTAACTTCAACGTTAGTGGCATAAACGTTGCCACTAACGTTGCCTCTTTGTCCTTCGCACACGTTATTGGGACTCAATTTTCCCAATAACGTTGAGAGCCTCTCCCTTTCCTACGATAGAGTCCACGTTAACTTAGTTAACGTGGCTCTTTTAACGTAGGTGTGCCAATCTTCGAGAACGTTAGTGACACTCAACATTGTCACTAACGTTCCAATATGCCCCTATTCTCGTTAGAGTCCACGTTAACTAAGTTAACGTGGCTTCTAACGTGGCTTTGCAAACCATTTCCAACGTTAGTGACAATGTTGAGTGTCACTAACGTTGGCTCATCTTTCACTCATTGCCGTTAGCTTCCACGTTAACTATGTTAACGTAGAAGTTAACGTGGCTCCTTGGGGTTTTGTGGTTGCTTCCAACGTTAGTGACAATGTTGGGTGTCACTAACGTTGTCGACCATTCTTGCCTCTCACGTTAGCTCCCACGTTAACCAAGCCAACGTTAGTGATGTTCAACATTGTCACCAACGTTGGCCTAAGGTGCAATGTGCCACGTTAACTTCCACGTTAACCACCTTAGGCCAACGTTAGTGACAATGTTGAACATCACTAACGTTGGCTTCCTTCCCCTTATTGACGTTAGAGGCCACGTTAACCAAGTTAACGTGGACTTTAACGTGGCCACTTATGATCATTGGCCAACGTTAGTGATAATGTTAAGTGTCACTAACGTTGGCTCAAAGTCCTTCCTTCACGTTAGAGCTCACGTTAACTTAGTTAACGTGACTCTTAACGTGGGCAATGATGGCTTCGAGAGCGTTATCGGCAATCACTTTTCTCATTAACTTTGCAGGTTACCTCCCATTCCACGTTAGTGGCTACGTTAATGAAATTAACGTGACTGCTAAGTGGTTCCTCCTTGCTTCCTTTGGTCCTGAAATCAAGCAATAGAGTGCATCAAAGTTCTAGTCCAAGTCATGGGTAATGCAACATACCAATTGTCACTAAATTCATGCAAAATCCTCATGAAATCATGTAAAATGCACAATGTATGCTTGAATCAAGGTGTAAGTGAATATCTACCCAAAACTAGCTTATTTCTTAAGGAAATGCATGAAACTACCCTAAAAACAGTAAAGAAAAGGTCAGTAAAACTGGCCAAGATGCCCTTGCATCACAACACCAAACTTAAAGCTTGCTTGTCCCTAAGCAAGTACTGGAACAAGGGAATGATGAATGGAATGCCAAGAGAAATGAGTCATTCTTGTGGAGGTCATGTTACTGATTTTATGGTGGTTTGATGCATAGCAACTTAGGTTCATTCCATTACTGGCTTTCAGACCTTTATCATGCTCTAAAACACTGGTTTTGCTTACATACCATGAGACCTTTATTGATCCTTTTATTGTCATTTCAGGGCTTATTTGTGTTCTTCAGGCTAGGTGCTTTGTAAGGAGGCAACTCTTTAAAATAAGCTTTCAGCCAACACTCCCGAACCAGTTGGTTCAAGGTGCTAAGTGTTGAAACACCCCTACGGACTTACTTCCTCAAGTATCTCCCCCATACATACACACCACAGGCATATGGTTTATTTGTTTTCTTTTCTTGAGACCTTGGTATCCGGCACCTCTTTGGGTTACTAAATGCTCTGTAGTGAGGGTTACTCTTGATAGTGGACTTTCAGCTGATAATCTCGAGTTAGTTAACCCAAGTTACCAAGTGATAAGGCACCCCTAAGAGCTTATTCATCCAAGTAGATCCCTCACACAGGAACACCACAGACACATGCCTCAAGATTAAAACCATTGGTGCCTAGCCTTATTGCTTACTCTTTTTCTTTTGTTTTTCAATTTCATTGTTCTTTCCCTTTCTCTTATTAGGATCTTGTTATTTAGCTAGTCTCATGGGGTGTGTTCAAAGCATATGATTCAGGACAGATAGTTGTCTTCCCACCTCATGGTTGAACCAACTTAGCTAACTTATGATCACACCAAAGATTCAAAAAATTACTCCATATTATGAACTCCTCTCTGGTCTTTTTAAAACACAATCATTCTCTTTTTCATTTGATTCCAAGGACAACATACAATTAAGTAAAGTAGTGGTGCAGTGACATAAAGAACCAGCAAACATAGACCTAAGCAATAAAACTAAAAATGCATAATTGAAAAGGTTCAAACTAGCATGGAAGCATGTTCTATTTCATACAAGATCTTCCTTATTTAAAGCATAGAAAAAGATGGAGTAAAGAAGGAACTCCACCACCTTTTATTCTTGTGGTTGTCCATGCTCTCCTCCTTGCTTGTCTTCCTTGTGTCCTTTTGCATTTCCTCGCATCCGCGCCAATCTTGCTTGCTTCCAATCCTCAAGTGCCTTCCTCACTGATTCATGACTCTCTTCCACCCTTTGTCTTTCCTTTCGTACTAATTCATCCTTCATTTCTTCATACTTGGCGATTCCTGGATGCAATATTGGCAGCTGTCCTCCTATGTAGCCGAGCCTGGCTTGAGTATTTATATGATGCCCCGTCTCGCTCATGTAAACTCCTTCTGCGAATGCCCTTTGCTCGTCCAATAGTTCTGCCTGTTCTATTTGTCTTCGATGCATCTCATGTATATGCGCCCCTTGATGTGCTTGGATGTTGATTAGCCTCTGGATGGACTCTTGTTGCTCATTTTGCCTTTGTTCAATCCTGCTGAATGTTTCTCCCCATTGTTGCCCTTGACTTAGTTGCTGTTCCATCATTTGCCTTTGCCACTCACTTTGCTGAGTCGTCCATCTTGAGAATGCTTCCTCTTGCTGCCCCATTATTTGTAGTTGAAGCTCTTTCTGCGCTCCTTGGCTTTCCAAATACTGTCTAGACAAGCCATCAATGGCTTCCCACAATTGGTCCATGTCCAAGGTATGTGGTGCTTGCCTCTCTACCACTTGTCCTTCCACTACTTGAGGGACTGTCCTCTTCCTTTGCTTCCGTTGAGGCAGGGGGGATGCGACAGCATTCATCCTGCGGGCCATTATTGGA
The DNA here is from genome assembly GCF_014773155.1 of Arachis stenosperma. Classification (NCBI taxonomy): domain Eukaryota; kingdom Viridiplantae; phylum Streptophyta; class Magnoliopsida; order Fabales; family Fabaceae; genus Arachis; species Arachis stenosperma. Next base: position 59,695,263 of record NC_080382.1, read on the forward strand.
ATGCCTTCTTTTATCCACACAGGATCCTCATCTTCAAAAACCACCCCAGCTTTCTTGCATATTCGGTAAATGGTGCTGGCGTAACCTAACGTTCCTCTTGAATCGCTTTTTTCTGCCATCTTTCTAATGCCTTCTGCTATGAGTTCATGAACCTTGATTTCTCCTCCCTTCAGTATACAATGCACCATTGTTGCTCTTTTAAGATTCACCTCCGAGTTGTTTGCAGTTGGGAGGATAGACCTCCTCACTTGCTCAAACCACCCCTTGGCTTCAGGAGTGAGATCTGTTCTTTTGAGGAACTTTGGTTTCTTTCCCGCACCCCTTTCCCAGTCAGCTCCGGGTACACAAATGTCCCTCAAGATTTGGTCATAATTGGGGTTGTCCAATCTTGAGTGATAACTCTCTTCTTCAAACTGTATAGACCGTAGCTTCAGTGCTCTCATGACACCCATGGGACCAAAATTAACCAACTTTCCTCTCACAAAGCTTGTATATAACTCATCTTTCTTATCATATCGGACCGCATTCGCATAAAATTCTCTTATGAGGCTGGCATTTACCTTAAAAAGCTGGAATTAGATGACTGAAATTAAATTGCAGAATTGTAAATGGGAATGGGGTGTTTGCTCATGAACATAAACGCAGAAATTAAAGAGAATGGGTTAGATCATAATTTGGGGAGTTCATTGGGCATAGGAGATGTTGCAATTCTCCGGATCAAGTCATTTTCATCTCTTCCTCAATCAATGCACTCATCGATCTCCTTGGCAATCTTAATTGATTGAATTACAATTTCTTGCAATTCAATCTCTCAAATCTTGATCAATAGCCAATTCCTTGGTCAATTGCTCATGAGAAGAGATGAAGTGTGGTCACTGATTATACCACATGCATTTCCCAAATCAAGTATTGAGAGGATTATAGTCACATATCCATCCAAACCCAATTTGGTCTAGCATGAGAAAGCATTTCTAGCTTGATCTCTTCATTCCTCTTTCAAGGCTCAGAAGAGATCCAAGTTTGAATAGCTCCTTTTCCAAGATAACTACCCAATGGGATGAAGATCAAAAGCTTTCAAGTAAAATCAAGAGAAAAGAGAGAAGAAGAATAATGAAAACTAGTATTGATCCATCAAATTACAACAGAGCTCCCTAACCCAATGAAAGGGGTTTAGTTGTTCATAGCTCTAGAAAATGAAAACAAAGATGGAGAATACATCAATGAACTAGAAAAATAGAGTAAAATACAGAGAGTAGTGCTCTCCCTTCAACCTTCCGAACTCCCTAATAATTCAAAGCTACTCCTATATATACTACTCTTCTCAGATTCTAGTTGGTTCTTTAAGTCTTGGGCCTTTGGATCTTGAGTTTGAAGCAGTTCTTTTCTTTATTTGGGCTTGGTTTTACTTGCAGAGAGAAAGTGTGAAGTGGGCAGAGACTTTAGCTCAAGACGTTAGAGGTGTTAACATTCAGTGAGAAAATGGGTTCGAAAACGTTAGTGTCATTCAACTTTTTCACTAACGTTTCTTACCCAAGTAAAGGTCACGTTAACTTCAACGTTAGTGGCACAAACGTTGCCACTAACGTTGCCTCTTTGTCCTTCGCACACGTTATTGGGACTCAACTTTCCCAATAACGTTGAGAGCCTCTCCCTTTCCTACGTTAGAGTCCACGTTAACTTAGTTAACGTGGCTCTTTTAACGTAGGTGTGCCAATCTTCGAGAACGTTAGTGACACTCAACATTGTCACTAACGTTCCAATATGCCCCTATTCTCGTTAGAGTCCACGTTAACTAGGTTAACGTGGCTTCTAACGTGGCTTTGCAAACCATTTCCAACGTTAGTAACAATGTTGAGTGTCACTAACGTTGGCTCATCTTTCACTCATTGCCGTTAGCTTCCACGTTAACTATGTTAACGTAGAAGTTAACGTGGCTCCTTGGGGTTTTGTGGTTGCTTCCAACGTTAGTGACAATGTTGGGTGTCACTAACGTTGTCGACCATTCTTGCCTCTCACGTTAGCTCCCACGTTAACCAAGTTAACGTGGCACATTGCACCTTAGGCCAACGTTAGTGACAATGTTGAACATCACTAACGTTGGCTTCCTTCCCCTTATTGACGTTAGAGGCCACATTAACCAAGTTAACGTGGACTTTAACGTGGCCACTTATGATCATTGGCCAACGTTAGTGATAATGTTAAGTGTCACTAACGTTTACTCAAAGTCCTTCCTTCACGTTAGAGCTCACGTTAACTTAGTTAACGTGACTCTTAACGTGGGCAATGATGGCTTCGAGAGTGTTATTGGCAATCACTTTTCTCATTAACTTTGCAGGTTACCTCCTATTCCACGTTAGTGGCTATGTTAATGAAATTAACGTGACTGCTAAGTGGTTCCTCCTTGCTTCCTTTGGTCCTAAAATCAAGCAATAGAGTGTATCAAAGTTCTAGTCCAAGTCATGGGTAATGCAACATACCAATTGTCACTAAATTCATGCAAAATCCTCATGAAATCATGTAAAATGCACAATGTATGCTTGAATCAATGTGTAAGTGAATATCTACCCAAAACTAGCTTATTTCCTAAGGAAATGCATGAAACTACCCTAAAAATAGTAAAGAAAAGGTCAGTGAAACTGGCCAAGATGCCCTTGCATCAACAAGCTTATGGGCTTGTAGAGGATGTTCTGGTAAAAATTGAAGACCATTACATCCCTGCTGATTTCATAGTCCTAGAAACTGGGAAGTGCATGGATGAATCCATCATTCTTGGCAGACCCTTCCTAGCCACAGCAAAGGCTGTGATTGATGTGGACAGAGGAGAATTGATCATTCAAGTGAATAAAGAATCCTTTGTGTTTAAGGCTCAAGGATATCCCTCTGTCACCATAGAGAGGAAGCATGAAGAGCTTCTCTCAAAATAGAGTCAAACAGAGCCCCCACAGTCAAACTCTAAGTTTGGTGTTGGGAGGCCACAACCAGCTTCTAAGTTTGGTGTTGAACCCCCACATTTAAACTCTAAGTTTGGTGTTGGGAGGTTCCAACATTGCTCTGAACATCTGTGAGGCTCCATAAGAGCCCACTGTCAAGCTACTGACATTAAAGAAGCGCTTGTTGGGAGGCAACCCAATGTTATATTTATCTATTTTCCTTTGTTATTTTATGTTTTCTGTAGGTTGATGATCATGGGAAGTCACAAAATTAATTGAAAAAGCAAAAACAGAAAGAAAAACAGCACACCCTGGAGGAAGATCTTGCTGGCGTTTAAACGCCAGTAAGGGCAGTAAATGGGCGTTTAACGCCCATTCTGGCACCATTCTGGGCGTTTAACGCCAGAAAGGAACACCAGACTGGCGTTAAACGCCAAGAAAGGGCAAGAAGTTGGCGTTAAACACCAGAAATGGGCACCAGCCCGGCGTTTAATGCCAGAATTGGCATGAAGAGCATTTTTGCTCGCCCCATGGTGTAGGGATGAATTTTTCTTGACACCTCAGGATCTGTGGACCCCACAGGATCCCCACCTACTCCACCACTCTCTCTCTTTTTCACCCATTCACCAATCACCTCAACACCTCTTCCCCAAAAACCTCTCACCTAATTCCATCTTTCTCTTCACCACTCACATTCATCCTTCATAAAACCCCACCTACCTCACCATTCAAATTCAAACCACTTTCCCTCCCAAACCCACCCCTCTCTCAACCCCTGGATAAACCCATCTTCACTCCTTCATTTTCCACAACCTAAACACTACTTCTCCCCCTTTGGCCGAACCACAAAGCCATCTCCATCTCCTCTATTTCTTCTTCTTCTACTCTTTTCTTTCTTCTTTCGCTCGAGGACGAGCAAACCTTCTAAGTTTGGTGTGGTAAAAGCATTGCTTTTTGTTTTTCCATAACCATTTATGGCATCCAAGGCCAGAGAAACCTCTAGAAAGAGAAAAGGGAAGGCAAAAGCTTCCACCTCCGAGTCATGGGAGATGGAGAGTTTCATCTCAAGGGTGCATCAAGACCACTTCTATGAAGTTGTGGCCAAGAAGAAGGCGATCCCCGAGGACCCTTTTCAAACTCAAAAAAGGTCAACTTTAATCAAAGGTTGGACCAAGTCCTCATGGATATCTATGTGGAAGGAGCTCAATGCAAACAAGAGATCCCACTCATCATGAAATCCCTGAGATGCCTCAAGGGATGCACTTTCCTCCACAAAACTATTGGGAGCAAATCAACACCTCCCTAGGAGAATTGAGTTCCAACATGGGACAACTAAGGGTGGAGCACCAAGAACATTCCATCCTCCTCCATGAAATTAGAGAAGATCAAAGAATCATGAGAGAGGAGCAACAAAGGCAAGGAAGAGACATTGAGGAGCTCAAGCACTCCATATGATCTTCAAGAGAAAGAACAAGCCGCCATCACTAAGGTGGACCCGTTCTTTAATTTCCTTGTTCTTTATTTTTCTGTTTTTCGAAAATTATGCTTATGTTTATCTATGTTTGTGTCTCATGATCATTAGTGTCTTAGTGTCTATGCCTTAAAATTATGAATGTCCTATGAATCCATCACCTTTCTTGAATGAAAAATGTTCTTAATTGAAAAAGAGAGGAATTGCATGAATTCTGAATTTTATAACAAATTAATTATTTTGATGTGGTGGCAATACTTTTGTTTTCTGAATGTATGCTTGAACAGTACATGTCTTTTGAATTTGTTGTTCATGAATGTTGGCTCTTGAAGGAATGATGAAAAAGGAGACATGTTACTGAGGATCTGAAAAATCATAAAAATGATTCTTGAAGCAAGAAAAAGCAGTGAATTCAAAAAAAAAGAAGAAGTTTATGCGAAAAAAAAAAGAAAAAAGAAGGAGAAAAACGAAAGAAAAAAAAGGAGAAAAGGAAAAGAAAAAAATGAAGTTGTGATCCAAGACAAAAAGAGTGTGCTTAAGAACCCTGGACACCTCTAATTGGGGACTCTAGCAAAGCTGAGTCACAATCTGAAAAGGTTCACCCAATTATGTGTCTGTGGCATGTATGTATCCGGTGGTAATACTTGAAGACAGAGTGCTTTGGGCCACCGCCAAGACTCATAAAGTAGCTGTGTTCAAGAATCATCATACTTAACTAGGAGAATCAATAACACTATCTGGATTCTGAGTTCCTATAGAAGTCAATCATTTCAAATTTCAAAGGATAGAGTGAGATGCCAAAACTGTTCAGAGGCAAAAAGCTAAAAGCCCCGCTCATCTGATTAATACTGATCTTCATAGATGTTTTTGGAATTTATTGCATATTCTCTTCTCTTTATCTTATTTGATTTTCAGTTGCTTGGGGACAAGCAACAATTTAAGTTTGGTGTTGTGATGAGCGGATAATTTATACGCTTTTTGGCATTGTTTTCAGTATGTTTTTAGTATGTTTTAGTTAGATTTTATTATATTTTTATTAGTTTTTAGTTAAAATTCACTTTTCTGGACTTTACTATGAGTTTGTGCGTTTTTCTGTGATTTCAGGTATTTTCTGGCTGAAATTGAGGGACTTGAGCAAAAATCTGATTCAGAGGCTGAAAAGGACTGCAGATGCTGTTGGATTCTGACCTCCCTGCACTCGAAGTGGATTTTGTAGAGCTACAGAAGCCCAATTGGCGCGCTCTCAACGGCGTTGGAAAGTAGACATCCTGGGTTTTCCAGCCATGTATAATAGTCCATACTTTGCCCGAGATTTGATGTCCCAAACCGGCGTTCCAAATCAGCTCAAAACTGCCCGGCGTTAAACGCCGGAACTGGCACAGGAATGTGAGTTAAACGCCCAAACTGGCACAAAAGCTGGCGTTTAACTCCAAGAGAAGTCTCTACACGAAAATGCTTCAATGCTCAGCCCAAGCACACACCAAGTGGGCCCGAAAGTGGATTTTTATGTCATTTACTCATTTCTGTAAACCCTAGGCTACTAGTTCTCTACATATAGGACCTTTTACTATTGTATTTTCATCTTTGGATCATTTTAGAGCTTTAGATCTTTGGATCTTTGGATCACTTTAGATATTTTGATCACGTTTTGGGGGCTGGCCTCATGGCCATGCCTAGACCTTGTTCTTATGTATTTTCAACGGTGGAGTTTCTACACACCATAGATTAAGGTGTGGAGCTCTGCTGTACCTCGAGTATTAATGCAATTACTATTGTTCTTCTATTCAATTCAGCTTGTTCTTGTTCTAAGATATCACTTGTTCCTTAACTTGATGAATGTGATGATCCGTGACACTCATCATCATTCTCACCTATGAACGTGTGCTTGACAACCACCTCCGTTCTACCTTAGATTGAGTGGATATCTCTTGGATCCCTTAATCGGAATCTTCGTGGTATAAGCTAGAATTGATGGCGGCATTCAAGAGGATCCGGAAGGTCTAAACCTTGTCTGTGGTATTCTGAGTAGGATTCAATGATTGAATGACTGTGACGAGCTTCAAACTCCTGAAGGCTGGGCGTTAGTGACAGACGCAAAAGAATCAATGGATTCTATTCCAACCTGATTGAGAACCGACAGATGATTAGCCATGCCGTGACAGGGTGCGTTGAACATTTTCACTAAGAGGACGGGACTGTAGCCATTGACAACGGTGATGCCCAACATACAACTTGCCATGGAAAGGAGTAAGAAGGATTGGATGAAGACAGTAGGAAAGCAGAGAGACGGAAGGGACAAAGCATCTCCATACGCTTATCTGAAATTCTCACCAATGAATTACATAAGTATCTCTATCCTTATTTTATGTTTTATTCATAAATCATCCATAACCATTTGAATTCGCCTGACTGAGATTTACATGATGACCATAGCTTGCTTCATACCAACAATCTCCGTGGGATCGACCCTTACTCGCGTAAGGTTTATTACTTGGACGATCCAGTGCACTTGCTGGTTAGTTGTGCGAAGTTGTGATAAAAAGTTGAGATTGCAATTGAGCGTACCATGTTGATGGCACCATTGATGATCACAATTTCGTGCACCAGTTGATAAACCCCATTTTTATGGTTTATCTTGTATTGAATTTAGAGTATTTTGATGACCTTTTCTCGCATTTAACCTATGAATTAGCATGATTTTGTAATCTCTTCCGTATTTGTGCTTAAGTGTAAAAACATGCCTTTTAAACCTTATTTTGATGAATTCTAATTCCTCTTTGATTCCATAAGATGCCTTGATGTGTTTGCTAGCAATTCCAGGATTGAAATAGGCTAGGCATGGATCAAAGGGAGCAAGGAAGGAAGCATACAAGTGGAGAGAAGCATAAAAAGTCAAAGAAGTGAAATCAGCCAAGCACGCGCACGCGCACAAGGCGCTCGCGCGCACATTGCAGAATCGGCCAGGGACGTGCACGCGTACCGTGCACGCACGCGTCGCAGTCCGCACATGACTTCATTAAAGCAGCACGTGCCTGGCGATCTTGGGGAGTTTCTGAACCAACTTTGGCGCCAAAATGCACTAAAAGGACCAAGGATAGAAGGGGAAGGAATCAATCTATCATTTTAGCATCATTAGTTTTAGTTTAGAGTAGTTTTAGAGAGAGAAGCTCTCACTTCTCTCTAGAATTAGGATTAGGTTTAGGTTAATCTCTCTTCTTAGATCTAGGTTTAATTCATGCTTTAATTCACTTCTCCTTTATCAATTCTTACTATTCTCCTCTTCCTCTTTCTAGTTATGAGCTTTAATAATTGTAATTCTTCATTTTGTTTTGGATAGATTGTTGTTCCTTTCTTTTCTTTCAATAATGTAATTTGAGGTAATTCATGATAATTGTGATTTCCTTGATTGTTGTTGTTAATTCTTTGTAATAATTGTTGTTAGATCTTGTTCTTGTTGTTGATTCACTATGCTTTTCTTTTGTGCCTTCCAAGTGTTCGATGAAATGCTTGGTTGGATTTTAGTGTAGGTTTTGTTCCTCTTGGCCTAGGTAGAGTAATTAGTGACTCTTGAGTTATCTAATTCCTTTGTTGATTGATTATTAGAAGTTGCTAATTGATTTAAATGCCTCTAATGCTAGTCTTTCCTTTAGGAGTTGATTAGGACTTGAGGAATCAAATTGATTCATCCACTTGACTTTCCTCCATGGTTAGAGGTTAACTAAGTGGGAGCAATGGACAATTTGTTATCACAATTGAGGAGGATAACTAGGATAGGACTTCTAGTTCTCATATCTTGCCAAGAGCTTTGTTAGTTGTTAGTTTATTTTCTTTGCCATTTATATTTCTTGTCTAAAATCTCAAAAACCCCAAAATAACTCACAACGAATAACAAGACACTTTATTGTAATTCCTAGGGAGAACGACCCGAGGTCCAATACTTCAGTTTATAAATTTTAGGGGTTTGTACTAGTGACAAACAACTTTTTGTATGAAAGGATTATTGTTTGGTTCAGGAAATATACTTTACAACGAGACTTCATTAGTGAAATTCTAAACCGTCAAAAATCTAATCATCAGCCGACTTGAACATAAAACAACAATTCACTTTCGTAGAACATCCCCAAGCCAATGGACAAGCCGAAGCTACCAACAAAGTCATACTGGCTGAGCTGAAACGGAGATTACAGGATGCAAAGGGAGCCTGGGCCGAGGAGCTCCCACAAGTCCTATGGGCATATCGAATAACGCCACATTCCACCACAAAGGAATAACCCTTCCAATTAGCGTACGGAATGGAGGCAATGATCCCAGTGGAGATTGAAGAAAGGTCGCCTAGAGTGATTCACTATAGTGAAGAAGCCAACTCCCAACTTCAAAGGGAAGAACTCGATCTACTTCCGGAAGTCCGAGAAAGAGCTCGGATTAGGGAAGAAGCATTAAAACGATGAATGGCTGCGAGATACAATCAAAAGGTAGTACAGCGAGCTTTTGCTGAGAACGACCTCATCCTAATCCGAAATGACATCAGAATAACCCGACCTGGAGAAGGAAAGCTGGCAGCAAACTGTAAAGGACCCTACCAAGTCATTGAAGTACTTGAAAAGGGCTACTACAGACTGTCCGAACTCGATGGGCGAGAGCTTCCTAGGTCATAGCACGCCTGCAACCTAAGAAGGTACTATAGTTAGGGATGATAAAGGATCTTAGGATAGGGTGCACTCTTTTTCCTGAAAAAGGTTTTTTAATGAGGCGCCAAGCCAAGACCTACAAATCACCCAACTTTAACCTCCCGTATGTATATATTTTCATTTTCTTTTGAATAAAATCTGTTCAGATCTTCTACAAATGCTCAAGCCGCATTAAATCTGAAACATTCATCGTCCGATTATAAAGCTACATATCGGCAAAAAGTGAAAGTCAAATTCACTGCGTGATCACAATAAAGACCAAAGATGAAAATCAAATTCATTGAAAGGTTGACCAAACGAGGGTGAAACCCAATCTCTATAAAATCGGCAAAGATGAAAACAGAATAATGCAAGAAGTTATAGAAAGTGATCCATAGAAAGGACCTAACGAGGTCCTAATAAAATGGATTGCTATAAAATAACTTAAAGACTGGCCAACGTAAAGAAGTCGGACCAGTCGTGATAAACCGAAGTTATAAGTAAATCCCTACAAAGAGGTCTGGCCAGCCCTATAAAAGAGGATTACTATAACTTAGAAGGGCCCGACATGATGAAGTAGGCCCAAAACATAAAAGTTATAAAAGTAATCCCTGAAAGAGACCTAAATAAGGCCCAAGAAAGAGTATTACAAAAATAACTTTGAAAGACCCGACATGATGAAGCTGGCCCAAAACATAAAAGTTATAAAAGTAATCCCTGAAAGAGACCTAAACAAGGTCCAAGAAAGAGGATTACAAAAATAACTTTGAAAGACCCGACGTAAGGAAACCGGCCCAAAACATAAAAGTTATAAAAGTAATCCCTGAAAGAGACCTAAACAAGGTCCAAGAAAGAGGATTACAAAAATAACTTTGAAAGACCTGACATAAGGAAGTCGGCCCAAAGCATAAAGTTATAAAAGTAATCCCTGAAAGAGACCTGAACAAGGTCCAAGAAAGAGGATTACAAAATAACTTGGAAAGGCTCGACATGATGAAGTCGGCCCAAAATATAAAGCTACAAAAGTAACCCCTGGAAAAGACCGAAAACGAGGTCCAAAAAAGAGGGTTACAAACAACAACTTGGGCAAAAACCGACCTGATGAAATCGGCAACCTCAGCGTTATGCAATGTAATTCCTAAACAAAGACCTGAACAAAGTTCAAACAAAATAAATTGCTGAAAATAACATCAGGCAAAGGAATCAAGCCAATCAGGTCATACAAAGTTCCAACGCTCCCAAAGCATACAAAGGTACCAAGACGAGTGCGGATAGACATGATATAAAAACACAAAGTTATAATAATAGCAAGCTTCAGAGGCCACCAAGGTCAGCCCAAAAAGCCTGGAAACTACTTTGGTTTTAAAAATAAAGTTGCTAAACAAGCAACTAAGAGAGTGTCAACAATCAACAAACACCATTTACAAAAGCGAAAGTTCAAAAGCCCACAGGCAGGGCCATACGCAAACATATCAGGAATAACTAAAGAGGATCTAGAGGTTTCCCAGTCTCTGCATCAACATGGGGCGAAGGAGGACGAGTTTGGAGAGGCACAGCATCCACTGTCCCATCCTCCCAGTTCAAAATTTGATAGTCAGGTTCTGGCTCAATTCCGACTGAAGGAGCTGAAGAAGTCAGCACAACAGAAGCCTTGGCGGCAGGCACAGGAAGAGGTTCAATATCATCATCGTCAGGGTCGTCAGGAACAATCTTACCATCTCTCACAACATAATCAAGGCTGAAAAGAGTGAGGTCTAGCTCGGGTGCAAGGACCCGAACTTGCTCCTTTAAGTTCTCATAAGCTGCAGTCACGCTGCCCACAAGGTGACCTTGGAGCTCGGTATAATCATCCCGGGCAGTCTCCAAATCACCTCTGAGACGCACCACTTCTCGGTAGGCCGAAACATAGCTCTCCTTGTGCTTCAACGCCATGTCTTCAGCCAACTTCATAGAAGCTGCCAAAGCCAAAGAGCTAGCCTTTTCACCCTCTAATTCTTTCTCCACCTTCTCCAACTTTACCTCCAGCTCCTCCTTCAAACCTTTTATCCTATCAAACTCTGACTTAGCCTGCATCATAAAAGATTTTGTAGCATGAACCGGGATACACAGAGCAGTTTGAAAAAGAGCCGCATCCATATGAGCCATCTTCACACTGCTTCTAGTTATGAACTCCAAGTGATGAAGAATGGACACATCATCCATTGAAAAACCTCCATAGGGGGCAATTTGCTGGTCAACAAACTCGACGACATCAAAATCAGGGGCATCCAGACAAAATTGGGGAGTAGGGATGACCCTCCCCGGCCCAAGTGAACTCGGCACGGGCGGCTTTACCTGAACTTGAGAAGACCCCTCTCCTGCCGCCTTGACCGATATGTTTTGAGCAACAGTAACCTTCCTTGCCTTTTTGAAGGCCTTCATGTAGTCATTATTTTTTGACGTCTCTGAAAAATAGAATCAACCACAGTAAAGGATTACAATTGCAAAATAAGAAGAAGCAAAGCTAAGAAAACAAAGGATAAAAACAAGTCAGACAGCACCCAACATAGTTCGGACCACGGACGATTCCCCCAGAAACTTTTTGGTATCAAGATGGGGAGGTTCTGCCCATATGTCCTCTAGAACAATCACAAAAGCCCGCTCAACCTCATCAAGCATCTCCCATGTATAACGAGACACTGTCACATTCTTTTGTCATTCCAGAGGAAAAGCAGGCTCATCATTTTCGTCAAGAAAAAAGGAGCGGGCCCCCTCAACAGCTCAAACTTTAAAGAAATAGTTATTAAAGTCTTTAAAGGACTCATCATACATGGCAAAAGCTTTATGCCCCTAAGCATATCTAAAAGAAACCCAAGAAGCTTTCTTTTTGGTAGAAGCCCTAGGCTTGGCCGAAACGAAGAGATAAAGAAAGAAAGTCTAAGAAGGTTTGAAGCCTAATTCATGACAAAGCAACTGAAAGATCTTGATAAAACCCCAGGAATTTGGATGAAGCTGGGATGGAGCAACGTTACACGACCACAACAAGTCGTTCTCAAAAGCAGTAAAAGGAAAGGTAATTTTCAACTGGCTGAAGAAATATTCATAGGCATAGAAGAAGGGACGCTCCCCCTCGACCGTGGTTGGAAAACAAACCCTCTCATCAGAGTCATGCGCTATAAGCTCATAATCCCTCTCCTGGGCGCCGCTACCACAAACCCTATGATGTTTTCTTAGCACTATACAAAATTCAGCATCCACCACAGAAACTCACATTAAAACAAGGGAGTCCAGCCAATCACACATCCCCTCAGGAACTTTAGAAGACATCTCTACAATATTTTTATGAGAAGACATGGCCAACTAGTCCTACAACCAAAGAAGAGACGGATTACTAAAATTACTCAAGATCAGACAAACAACTCGGACAGCAAAAATAAAACAGCAGATGGCAGACTCAACAGTAAAAAGGAAATCCCCAGGACACAACCCAAGGACCAGGGGCATTCTTTGGAGGAAATAATAGAGTGAAGACCCACACTATCTCCCAAAAAAGAAAGCAACCCTCTTTTTTCTTTTAACAAAGTCATAAAAGGAACAACAAAATAGCAGCGCAAACAAACGACAAAAAATGACAAACAGACATCAAAGATGCAACCTTTTTTATGAAGAATTAAACAAAGTTGAAGCCATTATCCCAAAAAAGCAACAGCAAGGACAGTAAAAACATGCAAAGCCCTAAGAAACCCTAATCATTGAGAGGAATACCAGAAACATGCATCATAGCAGCCAAACGTAACGACGTGAAAAGGATCAAACTTTCTAGCATGCATTCAAACAAAATTAAAGCTTTACCAAAGGATCAAAGGAAAAAGCGACGAAAGAAGTAAAGAAGCAGAAGGTAGAACCAACCTGGAGAAAGGAGAAAAGCTCTGAAGAAAAAGCTGAAAGGGGGAGCGGAGCAATGAAGATCGTCCCTCGAAGCAGAGCACCAACAAAATACCAAGACAAAGCGTCATTGAGAAAAAACGAGAATGTAGGATGAAAGCAAAGAAAAAGAGGGAAAGTTACAGCAAAGAGAAAACCGTCTCTTGGATACAAAATTCAAATAAAAGAACCAAGAGAAATGGGGTATTAAAAGCCAATTAATGAAGGTGTTAAACCCTCGCATGTTTCCAAAGCTAGAGTGCTAATGCAAGAGCGCGTGCTTTTAAGAAACAAAACGTTTCACATTCAAAAGAAAGAAGAACACCCTACAAAGAAGAAGTTGACAAAATGCTCGAGTTCGGCTTCATCCAAGAAGGATCGAAGTCCTCAGACTAAGACTCGACCTCAAGAAAAAGACTGAGCTCGAGCAGTGGCACTGTTCATGCCCAGGATCGAGCTGTCCGACCCGAGATGTTCTACAGACAAAGCGACCGACCTCTTCAGGTCAGGACAATCCGACCTCTTCTCAAAGAGCTCGGCCAAGTCACCAGGAAAGCCCAATGAAGGGCCCAAATGGAAGGCCGCGCACCAAAGCCCAAGGTAGTCCAAGCCTACAGGGAGAAGGGCGGTTCCCTTGAAGATAAGGTGACCTCACTCAAAAGATAAAGAATATATAAGATAACTGTATAAGAAGGTCGCTCTACACCATTATAAATACACTGGAGCACCCAAGTATAACTCATACTCTGATTCTATTCAATACCTGTATAATACTCTTGCTAACTTAAGCATCGAAGTCTCTTGTAGGTACTCCCACCCTCCAGGGACGAAGGATCAGCACCACCACCATGTCCAACAAGTCGGACACAACAACTCCAACCCGTACAGAAGATCTCGTCCGAGATTGACCTACAATTTCAGGTAACCCTCAGAACAGATACTATTTTTGGTTGTTTGGTTTTTTTGTTGGTAATTAGGATTTTGTTTCTTTAGTTTATTGATGTCTTTAGTTTTTATTTTTAATTCTCTATATGAGTTATCACCCTCTTGGTTTATAGTTTGGTTGTGATTATTTTGAAGGGCTTGATAACCTCAATTTTGGACTGTATCATGGGATTGGAGCATCAATTTTGGGAGAAGCAACCTCCTCTATACAACAATGAGCAAAGCCTTCCCCAATATGCATACCCAAACCTAGGATATAGTGGATTCCACTATGACTATACACCTCTTCCACCATATACCTCCCCTACCCTCAACACAACCCTCAATCACTATATTTTCAAACATTACATCAATACCATCATCCACCTTCTTACGCACCACCTCAAGATACTCATCAATATGAACTACCTCCCACATATCCAACCTTCTTCCCAACCAATGAACATTCCCTCTTACCTAATTGTGAAGCTTTTTCACCCTTGGCCCAAGAAACACAAGACCTTCAAGCCTTTCTCCAAGAGCAAGAAGGATTCCAAAGAACACAAGGGCACTTCATGGCTACCATAGGCGAAGCGGTAAACCGCTTAATCCTCCTACACTCATGCAATGAAGGCATTTCTTTTAGAGAATGTGGAGAAGCAACTAAAGATTGGAGTGAAGAGGAGACCATGGAGCCACAATGCAAAAAATAAGGGTTTGAGCATGAAGTACAACAAGAGGGAGAGAGTGAAGTATGTGAACTGGAGGAGAGAAAGGAGGAGTTGAGGGAGATTGATCAAGATGAGGATTCCATCATAAATGTCTTTTTGTCCTCCTTTCTCAATCACCTCAATAATCCTAATGAGCCTTTTCCCTTTGAGTTTGAGAGTGACATGGAGGTAGACTTCTCAAAACCTCTTTGTTATGATGTGAGTGATGAGGAAGAGGAGGAAGAAGAAGTTGGTGAGGAAGGAGTTGACAACCAAGAATATATTGAGTGTGTGGCAATTTCTTCTATAAGCTTTATTAGCCGCCACCAATATGCTATCTTGGAGACGAACTACCAACTCAAGGTCCTTCTTGGGTTGGTACATGGTGGAGGAAGGAGTGTTGGTTACTGATGAGTCCATATTTTTCAATATATTTTGACACAATTTGGATGGATTCTAGCACATGAACTCACACTTAAGCACTAAAATAGCATACTTTTGTATTCGATCCTTAATTTGAACCCAAATGTGAAAACATGCATTTTTATGCTTAAAATTGGTAATTTAAATACCACCTTTATGCCATTCGATGCCGTGATATGTTTGTTGAGTGATTTTAGGTCATTTAGACAAGAATGAATGGCTAAAAATAGAAGGAAGCATGTACAAGGGAGCATACACAGCGAAGTGTGCGTGCGCATAAGCATCTGTGCGTGTGCTCGAGAATGAATTTCCATGTGTGCATGCGCACGAGTACCTGTGCGTACGCACATCTCAACTTTCAGCCAAGTGTGCAAACGCACACATCTGTGTGTCCGCACAGGTCCCTGCACGTGATTGCATTAATGAAACACATGCTTCGCGATTTATGAGGCCTCTTGGGCTATTTTGGAAGGCTGGAATGCTGTTTTGGAGTGCTATATGAAGGAGAATTCAACACTTATCAAGGGGGACACATTGGAGCACTTAGGGCATAGTTTTAGATAGTAATTAGGAGTAGGAGTAGTGTAGAGTAGAGAGCTCTCCTAGGGTTTATGTAGTTTTCTTGTAGCATTTTATAGCAAGCTTTGATCTTTGATTTTGCTTCCTTGATTGTAAGTACTCTCAATTTCCTTTTAATTAAAGCATTTTTTACTTCCATTTCCCTTTGGTTCAAGTTACTTTGTTCATATTGGAATTTTATGTTTCTTGAAGTTTTGATTAATAAATTTTATGTTTCATGCTTCCTTTATGATTGATTGCTTGTTTATGATTGGTTTTGTTGATAATTTGTTACAATTTTCTAATTTTCTTCGCAAATTTCCATGTTTACTTTTATCACAAAAGGTGTTTGTGAAAATGCCAACTCTAACTTTGGAGTATATTTTCACACCTTGGTTTGAGGTTTGAGTTCTTAGGATACTAGACTCATAATGTCCAACATTTAGTGGTGATTCTTGGAGAGTTAGTTGACTCTCGTTTCCATTAAAGCTAGCCTTTTATCAACTAGTTTAGTAAGTTGGTTATGACCTATGGATTAAGGCCAATTATGCTTGCTTGACTTACTCCTCGATGGTTGGGATTAACTAAGCGAGACTAACTCATGATAATCACCATAGTTGTGGTTATAGCAATGATTAGATTCCTTGGATCCTCAATTCTTAAGTCAAGGCTTCTTTATGCACTTATAGTATTTTCACTAGTTTTGAGCTTGTTCCCTTTTACTTGCATTAATTACCAATTTTGAGCACCTCTTAGTTCTTTCAATCTTTTGTTCCTTGATTTCACAAACCCCCCCCATTTCCCCTCAACCGAAAGAGCAACATTTTAATTGCATTCTTATGGAGAACGACCCGAGGTTTAACTACTCTCGGTTATATTTTGTTTTGAGTTGGAATATTTGATTTCGGCATTAATTGTTGGTCTAGACTATACTTTCAACGATGGAATACTATTTTTATGAAAATCTAGATCGACGATAAACGCTACAACATCAGTTTCCAAGCAAGTCCAAGGTTCTTCAAGAAAATCAATTCAAGACTTGGAGTTCAAGTATGGAGTGAAGCGCAATTGTGTGATTTTCGGAGAGTGTTAGGGTGCTACAAGGGTAATTTGAGAGTTTGCTCATCTGGCTTGGTGCATAGTGATCAACAAGAAGACGAGCGGGAGCCTAGAATGTGGGATCCCGGGGACCTATAAAGTGCAAGCTTGCATGGAGATTCAAGGAGGAGTGAAAACACAAGCCACCCTAGCAAGAGTTTCCTCAACAAGTCCAAGTTAAGGACTATAAACCAAAGTGCTAGGTGGGAGACACCCCACCATGGTAACATTGTTCCAACCTTTCCTTCCTTATAGTCTTATTTTATTGCATTTTGCTTCTTTTAGCTAGCCTAGAATTATTTTCATTTTTAGCTTAGGTAGTTTGATGTTTATTAGGATCATGAATTTATGGATTTTTGGGCTTGAGATATGATTGAGACTAAGGTTGAATACCTTAGCAATTGAGAGAAAATTTTTGAAAAACAGGGCATCTGTGCGTGCGCACCCACCTGTGTGTGCGCACAAAAACTCTTTGTTTCGCATCCTGTGTTATGGCCTCTGTTTCTAGCACCAGCACAGCTTGTGCGTGGGCGCTCCCCTATTTTTCTGCGCTTTGTGTGTACGCACACCAGCTCACGCTCCCTCTAGTGGGAGCACTGGCACAGCTTGTGCGCGCGAACCCCTACCTTTTGCTCTTATGCGTGCGCACGGACCTTTGTGCGCGCGCACACTTGATCTTTGCAAATAAAAAGAAAATTTGCCTTTCTGTTGTGGGCACAGGCCTGTGCGTGGGCACACATCAAAATAAGGCCTTAGCTCGCGACGTTTGCACGAATAGTGCGCACAACACTTTTCATTTTGCCCACCGACGCATAGGCATCACTCACGCGTACGCGTCACCTTTCATTCTATCCCTTTCACGCGTACGCGTCTGATGAGCAGATAATTTATACGCTTTTTGGCATTGTTTCCAGTATATTTTTAGTAGATTTTAGTTAGTTTTTATTATATTTTTATTAGTTTCTATTTAAAATTCACTTTTCTGGACTTTACTATGAGTTTGTGTGTTTTTCTGTGATTTCAGGTATTTTCTGGCTGAAATTGAGGGACCTGAGCAAAAATCTGATTCAGAGGATGAAAAAGGACTGCAGATGCTGTTGGATTCTGACCTCCCTGCACTCGAAGTGGATTTTCTGAAGCTACAGAAACCCAATTGGCGCGCTGTCAATTGCGTTGGAAAGTAGACATCCTGGGCTTTCCAGCAATGTATAATAGTTCATACTTTGCCCGAGATTTGATGGCCCAAACTGGCGTTGCAAATCAGCTTCAGAATTCCCGGCGTTTAATGCCAGAACTGGCACAAAAATTGGAGTTAAACGCCCAAACTTGCATAAAAGCTGGCGTTTAACTCCAGAAAAGTCTCTACACATGAAAGCTTCAATGCTCAGCGCAAGCACACACCAAGTGGACCCCTAAAGTGGATTTTTACGTCATTTACTCATTTCTGTATATCCTAGTTTACTAGTTCACTATTAATAGGACCTTTTGACATTGTATCTCTACCTCATTACACTTTACACGTTTCTTTTTGTATCTTCTATGGCATGAGTCTCTAAACCCCATGGTTGGGGGTGAGGAGCTCTGTTGTGTCTTGATGGATTAATGTAATTACTACTGTTTTTCATTCAATCACGCTTGTTTCTATTCTAAGATATCACTTGATCCTAAACTTGATGAATCTGATGATCCATGACACTCATCATCATTCTCACCTATGAACGTGTGCCTGACAACCTCCTCCGTTCTACCTTAGATTGAGTTGATATCTCTTGGATTCTTTAATCAGAATGTTCGTGGTATAAGCTAGAATTGATGGCGGCATTCAAGAGAATCCGGAAGGTCTAAACCTTGTCTGTGGTATTCTGAGTAGGATTCAAGGATTGAATGACTGTGACGAGCTTCAAATCCTGAGGGCTGGGCATTAGTGACAGACGCAAAAGAATCACTGGATTCTATTCCAACCTGATTGAGAACCGACAGATGATTAGTCGTGCTGTGACGGAGTGCGTTGAACATTTTCACTGAGAGGATGGGAGGTAGCCATTGACAACAGTAAAACCCTACATACAGCTTGCCATGGAAGGAGCCTTGCGTGCTTGAAGAAGAAGACAGTAGGAAAGCAGAGATTCAGAAGATAGAGCATCTCCAAAACCTCAACCTGTTCTCCATTACTGCAAAATAAGTATTTATTTCATGTTCTTCTACTTTTCACAATTAAACCTGAGAATTATTGATATCCTGACTAAGAGTTACAAGATAACCATAGCTTGCTTCAAGCTGACAATCTCCGTAGGATCAACCCTTATTCATGTAAGGTATTACTTGGACGACCCAGTGCACTTGCTGGTTAGTTGTGCGGGATTGCAAAAGTGTGATTGCAATTTCGTGCACCAGCGTCGATTCCCTTTTTCGCACACACCACACGCACACGTCAGCGATGCTTACGCGTAGATCCCTCCCCTATTTCACATTATTCTTTTCTTCTCTTTTCTCTACTTCTTTTCTTCCCTTCTTTTCTCCACCCTTCTCTTATCTTGCCTTTGCCCTCTTTTTTACTTATTTTACTTAGTTTTCATTACATCTCATTTTCATTTTAGTAATTATATTAATTTTGTTTAGTTGTTTGTTAATTAAATAAGTTGCAAGTGTTTGTTTGATATTGATTGAGTTGCTTGTTGTTTGAAATTTCCACCAATGCACTTATACTTTGCCTCAATTTACTTGTATCTAGTGGGTTTGAATACTTATGTTTTAATTGTACCACTAAGATAAATTATATAAGTGCATATGGAATTAAGTGAATTGAATTGAAAATTACTTATTCATCATGATCTTCATATCAAATTTATCACATGATCGGTACTTCTTCCTTGTTAGTGCTTTGCATTTGTTTGAGTGACTTAACTTTATTCTTATCAAGCTTGTTGTTTTTTGCAACAAGTACTTTTACCATGTGACTATTGCATTATGTGTCATGATGAACAAGTAAGTTATTTTTAATCATGGAATT
This sequence comes from Arachis stenosperma, assembly GCF_014773155.1. Taxonomy (NCBI): domain Eukaryota; kingdom Viridiplantae; phylum Streptophyta; class Magnoliopsida; order Fabales; family Fabaceae; genus Arachis; species Arachis stenosperma. The sequence goes on from NC_080382.1 coordinate 59,714,957, forward strand.
GGTTATTGTGTGTTGTGCTATTTTACATAAATTTTGCACTTTCACGTACACAATTTCAATATCCAATGTTTTCTACATTCAATTCACTCTTGTGGTGGTTGCCTAAGTTTGTTTGTCCTTAGTTGACGCTTACACATTGCTTGCAACTTAGGCTATTTAATTGAGGAACTCATGCTCACTTTTTAATTGTGTGGATACCGTTTTAACCGACCACGGTGTGTGTTCCAACCGCACGCATAATTGGAATACACACATGGCTCATCTTTTTATCATACCACACCACTATGCAAATTTCCTCAATTAAATGTTTATTTGTTTTCATTTATCTCCAAGTATACAATGTATTTGCTCCCTCATTTGCCTTTTTATGCTACTTGCCCTATGATTCCTAATTATACTTTATTCATTCTTTTTGAGGATGAGATATAAAGGCAAGGAGCCGATAGAGGAGGAGGACACTGAGGATGGAGATGCCAAGAAGATGTTGAACTTGGCAATTTTCATGCAACCCAAGCCCCCGCATCTGCCAACTGAAGGTGGAGCTCTTGAGAGACATCCCCCCCAGATCGTGTTCGTGCACGGAAGACCGTGCAACACTTAATTGTGGGTAAGGATTCGTCAGTTTTAGGGTGTAAATTTTCTTTTCCGAACACTTTGCACTTTATTTTCATTTTCTTTTAATATGTTTCCCTGTAGATATTTACTAGTATTTTTTACTATTGTATCTTTACTCTAGTTAATATATATATATATATATATATATATATATATATATATATATATATATATATATATACATTGCATTTGCATGGTATATATTTTATAGATAGAAGTTGTGATTGGATGCTGTGAATAGTATAGTACCTAGTTCAGTTTTGGTCCTAATTGTTCATGTTAGTTTTTTTTTTTTTTGCGATGTTGAAAATTAGGAAAAGAACTAGGAATTTTGAAAATTGCATCCATTACATGATACATTCGTATAGGAAATAATTTTGGTGAAAAAAACAAGGATTTTCGAGAATTTTGTTTCATGGGCATTCTATTGAATTGATTTGGAAAATTATTTTTAATCTTGCTTGAATGATTTTTTATGGAAGGTAGAAGAGAAGAAGACCAAAATACCTTGTGAGTTTTTGAGCTTTAATGAGTGGTTATACATTTTAACCAATATTTTTGTTCATTGTGTGCTATGCTCCTTCTATGATTGTAATCTTGGTTTTGCTTGATTCTTTATTTCAAATATTTGATCTTATGATTGCATTTAGCATGATTGAGGCCATCTTTGAATTAAACTCACTCACCCATATAGCCTTACCCTTGCATCTACCTTTTTTAACCTCTTTTGAGCTCTTTAATCTCCTTTGTTCTAATTGTTAGCACATCACAACCCAAAGCGGAAAATCATGAATTACCTCGAATTGCATCTTTGATTAGCTTAGGTTAAGGAGTGTGTTTAATTTAAGTGTGGGGAGAAATTTTGGGAAGTATTGGTAGAGAAAAAAATGTTGTTTTTGGTACTTATTGAAAAATTTAGAAAATGTGTACACATTCATGTATCAACTTGCTTTAACCATATGCATTGTCATAGGAAAAGAAAAAAAGAAATAGAAAAGAAAAACAAAAGAAAGAAAAAAATATAATAATAATAAAAAGGGGACAAAGGTCTCCCCAAAAGAAAAAAAATGAATAAATAAGAAATGCACTTGTGGATTTGGATGAAAAAGATGCATGAATGTGTATAAAGAGGGAATGGGAAGTTAGGTTGCATAGTTTGTGATTTGGTTGATATAGGTTGGGTTGGATACTTGAGCTAATCAAAGATCTAATTCTCTAGTCCACTTAGCCATTGTTGAGGGAAAATTAAATTCCGCACAAACTAACCGGCAAGTGTACCGGGTTGCATCAAGTAGTAAAACTCACCAGAGTGAGGTTGATCCAACAGGGATTGATGGATCAAGCAACTTTAATGGGTGATATGTCTAGTCAAGCGAATATTGAAAGAGTTTGGTGAAATTTAATCTGCAGAATGTAAATTGCAAGGAATTTAAAGTACTCAAAGTAAATTGACAGAATCTTAAATAGCAAGAAAAGTGAAGAGCTGAATGTAAATGACAACAGAATGTAAATTGCATCAAATGTAAAGGGGCTTTGGGTGCTAGGAAATTAAGGAAGCAGTAAATTAAAGCAATCAAAGTAAATTCAAAGTAAGCAAAGTGAAGAATAACAGAGAATAAGATTCATTAGGGAATGGAGATATTATAACCCATCATGAATCAAATGGGTCTCAACTTCTTTCTCAATCATATGAGTAGATCTATGGCAGATTATAATTGAATGGATCCCAATTCCTTGGTAACCCAATCTCTTTAATCACAATCAATCTTGCCAATTCCTTGATCTAATTGTCATGAGAAGAGGTTAAGCATTTTCTCTCATCCATAAGCCACATAGACTCTCAAGATCTCAATTCTTCCTGAATGGTGTTGATCAAAAGAGTTGTGAGAGACAGAGCTTCAGATCTGACATCCATGATTCCCCTTCCGAGGCTCACATGGAAATTCAATGGATCCAAACCCCCTTCCGAAGTGAATGGATCAAATCAAAACAGAAGTTATCTCTTAGCTACCCAAGCGGATTGAGAAGAATAAGATTTTCATTCAATCATGTGCATTACAATAGAGCTCCTCCCCCTAATGATTGGGATTTAGTGAATCATAGCTCGAAGAACAAGTGCAGGGAATTTAAATTGCATGAAAATAAGCTCAGATTAAAGTAAACTCAAATGTAAAATTTCAGAAGAGTAGAGGTGCGGGAATTGAAATGGCATAAACTAAAATTACTACCAACTACAATGTAAAGTTACAGAAAAGGAAAAGTGTATCAAAAGAAATTACAATTCTAAGCTCTCTGGAGTCTCTAATCCTCCAGAATTCTAAGAGCTCCGGAGTCTCTAATCCTCCAGCCTCTACTCCTAATCTTCCCCAACATTTGAGGTAACATTGGTGAGCCAACTTTGGCCACCAATGTTACTTCCTCTACTTCTTCCTCTGCTTCATCCTTTTCTTTCTTACTTCTTTCTTGCCTCTTTTCCACCTATTATCAATCAAACAATTGCATCAAAGTTTGCTATAATTACAAGGTGTTTGCATCATTCATAACATCAAATAAAATTTGCATAAAACCTTATGAAAAAGCACATAAACACCCATGTTTAATTGAATTAAGGGATGCATGAAATTTCAATCCAAACACTTACTTATTGCCTAAGAAATGCATGAAAACTAAGTAAAAACTAATGAAAAAGGCTTGTGAAACTAGCCTAAGATGACTTGTCATCACAATACCAAACTTTAATCTTGCTTGTCCCAAGCAAGTAGTAAAACATAAGGAGAATGAATGAAAACAGAGAGAGTTAATAGCCTTTATTGGAAGACATTCAATTCTGGTTAATGGGGTTTTCATGCATGGTATCTTAGTGATTTTTATTTGTGGCTGAAGTAGTGACACTCCCTTGGACCTTTACTTGAATTACATAAAAAATGAGACTTGTTATGGTTTGGTCCTTAGTTTTTTTCTTGCTCTCTTTCATGACTGGGATTTATTGTTTGCTGAGGCTAAATGCTATATGTTAAGGCATCTCTTTAAAGTAAGCTTTCAGCTAGCATTTTCGCCCCAGTTGGTTTAGGATGCTAGGTGTTGAGACACCCCTAAGGGCTTACTTGCTCAAGCCTTTCCTTAGAACACACACGTCACAGGCATTTAGCTTGTTTTATTTTTTGGATATTGGTGCCCAACACCTCTTTGGGTCACTAAATGCTTTGTTTCAAAGTAGCTCTTGATGGTAGTCTTTCGGTTGGTAATCCCGAGTTAGTTAACCCAAGTTGCCAAGTGATGAACCACCCCCTTAGAACCTAGTTATCCAAGCTTATCTTTGCACAAGAGCATCACAAGCATATATGAAATGTAACTCAAGTTCATATCTCAAAGTCTCATGAAATGTAACTGGTGCACGAAATCTTAATCTCAATATCAAAATCAAAATTTCTTATGATCTCGTACCACTAACCAGCAAGTGCACTGGGTCGTCCAAGTAATACCTTACGTGAGTAAGGGTCGATCCCACGGAGATTATTGGTTTGAAGTAAGCTATATTTATTTTATTAATCTTAGTCAGGATGCCAACAACAGTGTTTTTCAAGTTTAGTGAAGAAAGGGAAAAGGGCATAAAATAAATACTTGTTATGCAGTAATGAAGAATATGTTGGGGTTTTGGAGATGCTTTGTCCTTTGAACTTCAACTCTTCCTTGAAATCCTTCAACACACGCAAGGTTCCTTCCATAGCAAGCTCTATGTAGGGTGTCACCGTTGTCAATGGCTACTTCCCATCCTCTCAGTAAAAATGGTCCAAATGCTCTGTCACAGCACGGCTAATCATCTGTCGGTTCTCAATCAGGTTGGAATAGAATCCATTGATTCTTTCGCGTCTGTCACTAACGCCCAGCCTTCAGGAGTTTGAATCTCGTCACAGTCATTCAATCCCAGAATCCTACTCGGAATACCACAGACAAGGTTTAGACTTTCCGGATTCTCATGAATGCCGCCATCAATCCGGCTTATACCACGAAGATTCTGAGTAATGAATCTAAGAGATACTCATTCAATCTGATGTAGAATGGAGGTGGTTGTCAGGCACACGTTCATGGATTGAGGAAGGTGATGAGTGTCACGGATCATCACCTTCTCCATAATTAAGCGCGAATGAACATCTTAGATAAGAACAAGCGTGTTTGAATGGAAAATAAAGGAATTGTATTAATTCATCGAGACGCTGCAGAGCTCCTCACCCCCAACAATGGAGTTTAGAGACTCATGCCGTTAAAAAGTATGTAATTCAGATCTGAAAATGTCATGAGGTACAAAATAATTCTCTAAAAGTTGTTTAAATAGTAAACTAGTAACCTAGGTTTGCAAAATATGAGTAAACTAAGATAATTGGTGTAGAAATCCACTTCTGGAGCCCACTTGGTGTGTGTTGGGGCTGGGACTAGAGCTATCCACGAATTAAGGCCTTTCTTGGAGTTGAACTCCAAGTTATAACGTGTTTTGGGCGTTCAACTCCGGATCATGACGTGTTTCTGGCGTTTAACTCCAGACAGCAGCATGTACTTGGCGTTCAACGCCATGTTACGTCGTCTTTCTTCGCACAAAGTATGGACTATTATATATTGCTGGAAAGCCCTGGATGTCTACTTTCCAACGCCGTTGAGAGCGCGCCAATTGGACTCCTGTAGCTCCAGAAAATCCATTTCGAGTGCAGGGAGGTCAGGATCCAACAGCATCAGCAGTCCTTTTTCAGCGTAACTCAGATTTTTGCTCAGCTCCCTCAATTTCAGCCAGAAAATACCTGAAATTATAGAAAAACACACAAACTCATAGTAAAGTCCAGAAATATGATTTTTGCCTAAAAACTAATATTATTCTACTAAAAACCAATCAAAACATGCTAAAATCTACATGAAATTACCCCCAAAAAGCGTATAAAATATCCGCTCATCACAACACCAAACTTAAACTGTTGCTTGTCCTCAAGCAACTAGATCAATAAAATAGGATGAAAAGAAATTAAGAAACAATAATATCTCAGAGTTTCAAGTGAAGCTCAGATTCTAATTAGATGAGCGGGACTAGTAGCTTTTTGCTTCTGAACAGTTTTGGCATCTCACTTTATCCTTTGAAATTCAGAATGGTTGGCATCCATAGGAACTCAGAATTCAGATAGTATTATTGATTCTCCTAGTTTAGTATGTTGATTCTTGAACACAGCTACTTTATGAGTCTTGGCCGTGGCCCTAAGCACTTTGTTTTCCAGTATTACCACCGGATACATAGATGCCATAGACACATAATTGGGTGAACCTTTTCAGATTGTGACTCAGCTTTGCTAGAGTCCCCAGTTAGAGGTGTCCAGAGTTCTTAAGCACACTCTTTTGCTTTAGATCACGACTTTAACCACTCAGTCTCAAGCTTTTCACTTGGACCTGCATGCCACAAGCACATGGTTAGGGACAGCTTGATTTAGCCGCTTAGGCCTGGATTTATTTCCTTGGGCCCTCCTATCCATTGATGCTCAAAGCCTTGGATCCTTTTTACCCTTGCCTTTTGGTTTTAAGGGCTATTGGCTTTTTCTTCTTGCTTTTTCTTTCTTTCTTTTTTTTTTTGTTTTTTTTTCGCAAGAATTTTTTTTCCACTGCTTTTTCTTGCTTCAAGAATCAATTTTATGATTTTTCAGATCATCAATAACATTTCTCTTGTTCATCATTCTTTCAGGAGCCAACAATTTTAACATTCATAAAATTCAATATCAAAAATATGCACTGTTCAAGCATTCATTCAGAAGACAAAAAGTATTGCCACCACATATAAATAATTAGAATTTTCCTTATTAAGAACTCGAAAAGATTAAATTGCCTCTTTATTAAAAAATCTACTATTTTATTCATGTTTGATGATGATGAAAAAAATAAATTATAACTGAATTGAAAATAAAATCAAAATAGATATGCTAATTACTACTACTCCTATATAACTTCTAAAGTAGAATCCTATAATAATACTATCACAGAGTTAAAGCTAGAATTAGAACTTAACAACCTGTATTTTGGGAAGTGGATGTTCCTCTAGTCTGTGGGGTGCCTTCAAGAATTAATTTCTGACGCTTCAGCTCCCTTAAGTTCACATCCTTGCTCTTCCTGTTCCCTTAGGTGCCATGATCTTGATGAGTTTTAGCTCAGTGATCATGGCAAATCACACCAAACTTAGAGGTTTGCTTGTCCTCAAGCAAAATAAAGGATAGAAGAGGAATAGAGGGAGAGGCAATTTCGAAATCTAAAAGATATGATGAGTTGAAAAAAGATTTGAAAAAGATTTGGATTGGAAAAAGATTTGTGTTTATGAATTAAGATACATTTGATATTTGTGAGAAAGGGTTTTTAGAAATTAGGGTTTTTAGAAATTAGGATTAAAATTTTTGGAATTGAAGGATGATATTTTGAAACATGTTTATGCAAGAAATCATGAATTGAAACATAAAAAATTAGAAAAATTGTAAAGAAAAACGAATTTTACCTCCTCTCCACCATCCTGGCGTTAAACGCCCAAACGATGCATGTTTTGGGCGTTTAACGCCCACATGCTGCTTCTCCTGGGCGTTCAACGCCCAGCTGATGCTTCTTTCTGGCGTTGAACGCCAGGAAGTCCTTTGTCACTGGGCATTTTTCTGAACGCCCAGGATGCTGACAATCTGGCGTTAAACGCCCAGAAGGTGCTTCTATCTGGCGTTCAACGCCCAGAAGATGCTCCTTTCTGGCGTTTAACGCCCAGATGGCTACCCTTACTGGCATTGAACGCCCAGTGGGTGCTTCTTTTGGGCGTTCAACGCCCAAAATGTTTCTTACTGGCTTTTTTCACGCCAGTGAGCTTCCAAATTTCCCTGTAACTCTATGAATTCAATCAATTGCTTTTTCACCTTGAAGATATTTTGACTTATACCTGTAAAAATCAACAAAAACAAATAAAATAAAATTTTGTGATTGGCTGGGTTGCCTCCCAGCAAGCGCTTCTTTAATGTCATTAGCTGGACTATTTACTGAGCTTTAATTAAGTCTCAGTTTTGAGCATTCTTGCTCAAAATTGCCTTCAAGATAATGTTTAACTCTTTGTCCATTAACAATGAACTTTTTGTTAGAGTCATTATCCTGAAGCTCTATGTATCCATATGGTGATACGTTCGTAATTACATATGGACCTCTCCACCGAGATTTTATGTTCCCGGGGAATAATTTGAGCCTAGAATTAAATAGCAGAACTTTCTACCCCGGCTTAAAGACTCTGGATGACAATTTCTTATCATGCCATCTTTTTGCTTTCTCTTTGTAAATTTTTGGATTCTCGAAAGCATTGAGTCTAAATTCCTCTAGCTCATTTAACTGGAGCAATCGTTTTTCTCCAGCTAACTTGGCATCAAGGTTCAGGATTCTGGTTGCCCAGTAGGCCTTGTGTTCCAGTTCCACTGGCAAGTGACATGCCTTTCCATACACAAGCTGGTATGGAGAGGTCCCTATAGGGGTCTTGAATGCTGTTCTGTATGCCCACAGAGCATCATCCAAGCTTCTTGCCCAATCCCTTCTACGGTTAATTACAGTCCGTTCCAGGATTCTTTTGAGTTCTCTATTTGAGACTTCAGCTTGCCCATTAGTTTGTGGGTGATATGGAGTAGCTACCCTGTGGCTAACTCCATAACGAACCAGAGTAGAGTAAAGCTGTTTATTGCAGAAATGAGTGCCCCCATCACTGATTAATACTCTAAGGATACCAAATCTGCTGAAGATGTATTTCTGGAGGAATTTTAACACTGTTTTAGTGTCATTAGTGGGTGTTGCAATAGCCTCCACCCATTTGGATACATAATCCACTGCCACCAGAATATAAGTGTTTGAGTATGATGGTGGGAAAGGTCCCATGAAGTCAATGCCCCATACATCAAACAACTCAATCTCCAAGATCCCTTGTTGAGGCATGGCATAACTGTGAGGTAGATTGCCAGATCTTTGGCAACTGTCACAATCAAGTACAAACACTCGGGAGTCTTTATAGAGAGTAGGCCAGTAGAAGCCACATTGGAGGACTCTTGTGGCTGTTCGCTCACTTCCAAAATGTCCTCCATACTGTGATCCATGGCAGTGCCATAGGATCTTCTATGCTTCTTCCTTAGGCACACATCTACGGATTACTCCGTCTGCACATCTCTTGAAGAGATATGGTTCATCCCAAAGATAGTACTTTGCATCTGTGATTAATTTCTTTGATTGCTGCCTACTGTATTCTTTGGGTATGAACCTCACTGCCTTGTAGTTTGCAATGTCTGCAAACCATGGCACTTCCTGGACGGCAAAGAGTTGCTCATCCGGAAAAGTTTCAGAGATCTCAGTGAGAGGGAGGGACGCCCCTTCTACTGGTTCTATTCGGGACAGGTGATCTGCTACTTGGTTTTCTGTCCCTTTTCTGTCTCTTATTTCTATATCAAACTCTTGCAGAAGCAACACCCATCTTATAAGTCTGGGTTTTGAATCTTGCTTTGTGAGTAGATATTTAAGAGCAACATGATCAGTGTACACAATCACTTTTGATCCTACTAAATAGGATCTGAATTTGTCAATGGCGTAAACCACTGCAAGTAGCTCTTTTTCTGTGGTTGTGTAATTCCTCTGTGCGACATTTAGAACATGGCTGGCATAGTAGATGACGTGCAGAAGCTTGTCATGCCTTTGTCCCAACACTGTACCAATGGCATGGTCACTGGCATCACACATCAATTCAAATGGCAATGTCCAGTTTGGTGCAGAGATTATTGGTGCGGTGACCAATTTAGCCTTCAGGGTCTCAAATGCCTGCAGACACTCTTTATCAAAGATAAATGGCGTGTCAGCAGCTAGCAGGTTGCTTAGAGGTTTGGCGATTTTTGAAAAATCCTTTATAAACCTCCTATAGAATACTGCATGCCCCAGAAAGCTTTTGATTGCCTTAACATTGGCGGGTGGTGGTAATTTTTCAATTACTTCAACTTTAGCTTGATCCACCTCTATTCCCTTGTTCGAGATTTTGTGTCCAAGGACAATTCCTTCAGTCACCATAAAGTGACACTTCTCCCAGTTTAAAACCAGGTTAGTCTCTTGGCATCTCTTTAGAACAAGTGCTAAATGGTTAAGGCAGGAGCTGAATGAGTCTCCAAACACTGAAAAGTCATCCATGAAGACTTCCAGAAAATTTTCCACCATATCAGAGAAGATTGAAAGCATGCACCTCTGAAAGGTTGCAGGTGCATTACACAGGCCAAATGGCATCCTTCTGTATGCAAATACTCCAGATGGACATGTGAATGCTGTTTTCTCTTGATCTTTTGGATCTACTGCAATTTGATTATAACCTGAATATCCATCCAGGAAGCAGTAGTATTCATGACCTGCCAGTCTTTCCAGCATCTGGTCTATGAATGGTAAAGGAAAATGATCCTTTCTGGTAGCTGTATTGAGCCTTCTGTAATCAATACACATACGCCACCCAGTAACTATTCTTGTAGGAACCAGTTCATTTTTTTCATTATGAACCACTGTCATGCCACCTTTCTTAGGGACGACTTGGATAGGGCTCACCCAGGGGCTATCAGAAATAGGATAAATAATCCCAGCCTCTAGTAACTTAGTGACCTCTTTCTGCACTACTTCCTTCATGGCTGGGTTCAGCCGCCTTTGTGGTTGGACCACAGGCTTGGCGTCACCCTCCAATAGGATCTTGTGCATGCATCTGGCTGGGCTAATGCCCTTAAGATCACTGATGGACCACCCAAGAGCTGTCTTGTGTGTCCTTAGCACTTGAATTAGTGCTTCCTCTTCCTGTGGCTCTAAGGTAGAGCTTATAATTACAGGAAAGGTATCACCTTCTCCCAAAAATGCATATTTTAGGGATGGTGGTAATGGTTTGAGCTCGGGTTTTGGGGGTTTCTCCTCTTCCTGAGGGATTTTCAGAGGTTCTACTATTCTCTCTGATTCCTCCAAGTCAGGCTGAACATCTTTAAAGATGTCCTCTAGCTCTGATTCGAGACTCTCAGCCATATTGACCTCTCTTACCAGAGAGTCAATAATATCAACACTCATGCAGTCATTTGGGGTGTCTGGATGTTGCATGGCTTTGACAACATTCAACTTGAACTCCTCCTCATTGACTCTCAAAGTTACTTCCCCTTTTTGGACATCAATGAGGGTTCGGCCAGTTGCTAGGAAAGGTCTTCCTAGAATGAGAGTTGCACTCTTGTGCTCCTCCATTTCCAGCACCACAAAGTCAGTAGGAAAGGCGAATGGCCCAACCTTGACAATCATGTCTTCAATCACGCCTGATGGGTATTTAATGGAGCCATCAGCAAGTTGAAGACATATCCTAGTTGGTTTGATTTCTTCAGTTAAACCAAGCTTTCTAATAGTAGATGCAGGTATTAGGTTGATACTTGCCCCAAGATCACATAAAGCTTGCTTGGTGCAAGTGCCCTCTAATGTGCATGGTATCATAAAGCTCCCAGGATCTTGAAGCTTCTCAGGTAAGCTTTTCAGAATGACTGCACTGTATTCTTCAGTGAGGTAAACTTTTTCAGTTTCCCTCCAATCCTTCTTATGACTTAAGATCTCTTTCATGAACTTAGCATAAGATGGTATTTGCTCAAGTGCTTCTGCAAACGGAATCTTTATTTCAAGAGTCCTGAGATAGTCTGCAAAGCGGGCAAATTGCTTATCCTATTCCGCTTGGCGGAGTTTTTGAGGATAAGGCATTTTGGCTTTGTATTCCTCAACCTTAGTTGCTGCAGGTTTATTACCTACAGAAGTGGGTTGGGAAGCCTTTTTAGAAGGGTTGTCATCAGCACTTGTATGTGACTGATCCCCCACTGGCATTTGAATGCCAGGGGTGGAAGCTGGAGTGGCGTTAGACGCCACCTCCTTGTTTGTTACTAGCGTTTGAACGCCAGAACCATGCTCCCTTTTGGCGTTCAACGCCGGATTCATGCTTGTTTCTGGCGTTGAACGCCAGGAATGAGCATGGTCTGGGCGTTCAGCGCCAGCTTTATTCCTCTCTGGGCTCTGACTGTCCTCAGAGGGATTTTGAGTAGCCATTTGTTCATTTCTTGGTTTCCTGCTGCTTTGAAGTGAGGTATTTAATGTTTTCCCACTTCTTAATTGAACTGCTTGGTATTCTTCTGCTATTTGTTTTGACAGTTGCTTTTCTGTCTGCTTTAATTGTACTTCCATATTCCTGTTAGCCATCCTTGTTTCCTGTAATATTTCCTTGAATTCGGCTAGCTGCTGAGTTAGAAAGTCTAATTGCTAATTGAATTCATTAGCCTGATCCACCGGACTGAGTTCAGCAGTTACTGTTTTAGCTTCTTCTTTCATGGAAGATTCACTACTTAGGTACAGATGTTGATTTCTGGCAACTGTATCAATAAGCTCTTGAGCTTCTTCAATTGTTTTTCTCATATGTATAGATCCACCAGCTGAGTGGTCTAGAGAAATCTGAGCTTTTTCTGTAAGCCCATAGTAGAAGATGTCTAATTGCACCCATTCTGAAAACATTTCAGAGGGGCATTTTCTTAGCATCTCTCTGTATCTCTCCCAGGCATCATAAAGAGATTCATTATCTCCTTGTTTGAAGCCTTGGATGCTTAGCCTTAGCTGTGTCATCCATTTTGGAGGGAAATAGTGATTCAGGAATTTTTCTGACAGCTGCTTCCATGTTTTTATGTTGTTCTTAGGCTAGTTATTTAACCACCTCTTAGCTTGATCTTTTACAGCAAATGGAAACAGTAATAATCTGTAGACATCCTGATCCACTTCCTTATCATGTACTGTGTCAGCAATTTGCAAAAATTGTGCCAGAAACTCTGTAGGTTCTTCATATGGAAGACCAGAATACTGACAATTTTGCTGCACCATGATAATGAGCTGAGGATTCAACTCAAAGCTACTAACTCCAATGGAGGGTATACAGATACTACTCCCATATGAAGCAGTAGTGGGGTTAGCATATGACCCCAGAGTCCTCTTGGACTGTTCATTGCTACTTGCTTCCATGATGGAATACAAGGGATAATATATATGTTGATATTATTTTTTTTTTGAATTAATTTTTATAAAATAAAATAAAAAATGAAATGAATAAAAGAAATTGGAAATATTTTGAAATTGAAATTTGAATTTTTATATAAAATTTTCGAAAAATGTAGTTCAAAATTAGTTAGAAAATATAATTTTTTTTGAATTTTGAATTTTATGATGAAAGAGAAAAATACACAAAAGACACAAGACTTAAAAATTTTAAGATCAAGACACAAGAAAAACTCAAGAACACCTTGAAGATTCACAAGAACACCAAGAACAAAAGGAAGAACACCAAACTTAAAATTTTTAGAAAACTTAAATAAAATTTTCGAAAATTATAAAAAGATTAACAAGAAAACACCAAACTTAAAGTTTGGCACAAGATTAAATCAAGAAAAATTATTTTTGAAAAAGGATTTTAAAAAGAAGGTGCCCAATTGCTAAGAACATAAACCCACGCTATAATTAACTGAGCTAAAAATGTAACGTATTTTAAAGATGTATTATTTTTATGGATAAAAGTATAATTTTTGAAAGATAATGTTTTGAAAAAGCACAAGAAAAACAAGAAAAGACACAAAACAAGAAAAACTCAAGATTTAAACAAGAAAAATAAACAAGAACAACTTGAAGATCAATGAAGAACAAAGAACAGAAGTTCGAAATTTCAAAGAAAAATATAGAAGATGCAATTGACACCAAACTTAGAACAAGACACTAGACTCACGAAAAATTCACAATTAATAAAGAAAAATAGTATTTTTGAAAAAAAAATTTTTGAAAAGAAACTATCCTACCAAGATTTAATGACTCTATAACAATAAAAATAAATTATTCCTAATCTAAGAAATAAAATAAACCTTTAGTTGTTCCAACTCGAATAATCCCCGGCAAAGGCGCCAAAAACTTGGTGCACGAAATCTTAATCTCAATATCCAAATCAAAATTTCTTATGATCTCGTACTACTAACCAGCAAGTGCACTGGGTCGTCCAAGTAATACCTTACGTGAGTAAGGGTCGATCCCACGGAGATTATTGGTTTGAAGCAAGCTATATTTATTTTATTAATCTTAGTCAGGATGCCAACAACAGTGTTTTTCAAGTTTAGTGAAGAAAGGGAAAAGGGCATAAAATAAATACTTGTTATGCAGTAATGAAGAATATGTTGAGGTTTTGGAGATGCTTTGTCCTTTGAACTTCAACTCTTCCTTGAAATCCTTCAACACACGCAAGGTTCCTTCCATGGCAAGCTCTATGTAGGGTGTCACCGTTGTCAATGGCTACTTCCCATCCTCTCAGTGAAAATGGTCCAAATGCTCTGTCACAGCACGGCTAATCATCTGTCGGTTCTCAATCAGGTTGGAATAGAATCCATTGATTCTTTTGCGTCTGTCACTAACGCCCAGCCTTCAGGAGTTTGAATCTCGTCACAGTCATTCAATCCCAGAATCCTACTCGGAATACCACAGACAAGGTTTAGACTTTCCGGATTCTCATGAATGCCGCCATCAATTCGGCTTATACCACGAAGATTCTGAGTAATGAATCTAAGAGATACTCATTCAATCTGATGTAGAACGGAGGTGGTTGTCAGGCACACGTTCATGGATTGAGGAAGGTGATGAGTGTCACGGATCATCACCTTCTCCATAATTAAGCGCGAATGAACATCTTAGATAAGAACAAGCGTGTTTGAATGGAAAATAAAGGAATTGTATTAATTCATCGAGACGCTGCAGAGCTCCTCACCCCCAACAATGGAGTTTAGAGACTCATGCCGTCAAAAAGTATGTAATTCAGATCTGAAAATGTCATGAGGTACAAAATAATTCTCTAAAAGTTGTTTAAATAGTAAACTAGTAACCTAGGTTTGCAAAATATGAGTAAACTAAGATAATTGGTGTAGAAATCCACTTCTGGGGCCCACTTGGTGTGTGTTGGGGCTGGGACTAGAGCTATCCACGAATTAAGGCCTTTCTTGGAGTTGAACTCCAAGTTATAACGTGTTTTGGGCGTTCAACTCCGGATCATGACGTGTTTCTGGCGTTTAACTCCAGACAGCAGCATGTACTTGGCGTTCAACGCCATGTTACGTCGTCTTTCTTCGCGCAAAGTATGGACTATTATATATTGCTGGAAAGCCCTGGATGTCTACTTTCCAACGCCGTTGAGAGCGCGCCAATTGGACTCCTGTAGCTCCAGAAAATCCATTTCGAGTGCAGGGAGGTCAGGATCCAACAGCATCAGCAGTCCTTTTTCAGCGTAACTCAGATTTTTGCTCAGCTCCCTCAATTTCAGCCAGAAAATACCTGAAATCACAGAAAAACACACAAACTCATAGTAAAGTCCAGAAATATGATTTTTGCCTAAAAACTAATATTATTCTACTAAAAACCAATCAAAATATGCTAAAATCTACATGAAATTACCCCCAAAAAGCGTATAAAATATCCGCTCATCAGTAACTCAAAGCATATCTTTCCATTAGTGCCCAGCCCTGTTTATTTCTTTTTTTTGTTTTTTTTCTTGCATTTTCTTTCTTTTATTATGGACCTCATTCATTTGTCAAGTCTCATGAAATGTAACTCAAGTTCATATCTCAAAGTCATGCCAACCTTTAGCCTTAATCATAAATCGACTAATGAATCAACATATACCACGACATAACTTTATTCTATCTTCGATCAAAATAGACTTTTACTCTTTCTTTATTTCACATCAATTTTTCTTTTATTCAAGCATGGAAAACAATACATACAATTCAAGTAAGATGAGATGATAAAAGCACTTAGACTAGCAAGCTAAAAAAAACAAACAAACAGTAAATGACTCATGACTAATAGGACATTAATCATTAGGGGCACAATTTCACTTTCGATTAACACATTTAAGCTAAAGACAGTAAAGTAACAATACAACCTCTTGGAGTCCACTTGTTTCTTCCTTGTCATCACCATCCATAGCTTTTGAGCCCTTCTTCATTTCTTTAGATGATGGTGTCTATTCCTTCCAAAAGATTGAGTGTCTTCCTGCAAGAGATATTGAAAGTTGCTTGTTCCCCAAGCACTTGAGAGATGGTTAGCATGCATGTATGTTTGTGATTCTCTGAACTTAAGTAGGTGTGGGAATACCAAACTTAGTTCCTTGCCTACTTCTATATGCAGTAGAGTGAATACATGCATGAAACATCAAGTGCTTTTATTAAGAAAACAAACTAAAAACTAGAAAGCAAACAATTGTTAAGTAGTTTCCCTGATTGTTTGGAGTTAGTGACTAATCATGCTGAGGGTTGAAAAGTGTTTTTAATGAAATCTTTGGTAGAACACCAAACTTAATATCCCACATTCACCCTTGAATTGTTTTGATATGCAACACCAAACTTAGCTCCTTGCAATACAGATAAATATACTTAACTCTTTTTATTGAAAGAACTAAGAAAAGAAAACTACCTCTGGTTGGGTTTCCTCCCAACAAGCGCTCTTTTAATGTCATTAGCTTGACATGTTGTTCATGACTTTCTTCCTCTTCTTCCAATTTGTCAAGAGGAATGACCTCATAGAGAAAGAAGAGTCAGTCAGCATCCCCTGTCTTGGCCTCTTCCCAGTAAGCTTCCTTTTGTTATTTGCTTGATTAAACTTGCTTGCTGGATTAGGGGTTAGATTGCTTGTGGTTGACCTTTTCTTCTTCATGGATATGGTCAATTGTAGCTTGGTCATAATCCTCTTTTCGGTGCTCTTGTTGGTTGCCTTCACTTCTTGGATATCAAGACTTGGGTGTTGTGTGATGGTTGGAGTGTTATCTTCATCAAAAGTCTCTTGAATTGGTGGTTCCATGAACCCTTCCTCTATGCAGTTCTCTACTTCACTTGAGTGTGGACTCCCTTGATTAACTTCCTCCCTTTCTTCTACATGATATTCCATTGAGTCCTTTGGGAGTAAGCTTTCTTGTTCCTCTGTCACCTCATGTAGCCTCAGTGGATATGTCATCCAAGGCTCATATACCTCCACAACCCCCTTCTCTATTGAAGTTTCACTTGATATAGGGGCCTCTTCTTCCACTTTCTCACTCACAGATTGGTTTTCATCCTCACTGCTTGGCAATCCTAAGTGTTTCCTTATTTGCTCTAAGTTCCCATCCATCTTCTTGAAGAGGATATTTTCGTTCTTTCCAGGATTGTTCTTGTCTTTCCAATAATTCTCTGGACTTTTGAAGATGATCCTCAACTGTTAGCTCTAGAGATGATGGTTGAGAGTAATTTTGTGGACATGGATGTATTGTGGTGAAGTTGTTTTGAGGGTTATGAAATGAGTTTTGTGAATTGTGAAATGAATTTTGTGAATGTTGAAATGAGTCTTCTGTGTAGTGTAATGAATTTTGTGGTTGGTAAAATGAGTTGTATGGATTTTGGAGAGAACTTTGTGTTGAGGCATAGTCAAGTGATGAAGAATCTTCAAATGAGAAACTGGTAAGTGAGGTTGGACAATTTTGCATAAATGAATTGAAGGTACGCTCAAGTGATGATGGCTCTTGATAAGTGGAGTATGAACTATTGAATGCTCTTTGATTTTGTTCCTCACACCCACAACTTGAGTAATTGTTGAATTCATCAAAGTATGGATCATTTTGTGGCATGGGGGAGAAATCTTGCATGAATGTATTGACAGCATAATCAAGTGATGATGTCTCTTGATGAATAGAGTATGGAGCATTAAAATCTTTTTGGTTTTGACCTTTCCAGCCACAACATGAGTAGTTGTTAGATTCATCAAAATATGGTTCATTTTGTGTCTCTGGGAGGTGTTCATACTCCATCGTTCCTTGTTGATACTCCCATCCACTATTAGCATAATGACATGAATCATTTTGTGGTGGGGCAGTATCCCATGAAATTGTCTTGATCATTTTCTGGCCCTGGAGCATATCTCCACTGGGTGGATTGCTCATAATATGTCATTTCTTGGTGATATTTCCAGCCACCATTAGGATAATGACTTTAATCATTTTGTGGTGGTGGGTAATATCCCATGAAATTTGCTTGATCAAAAGATGAGGTAAACTCCATTTGAATTTTGTAAAACACAATCACCAATGAAAATTGAAATTCCTCATGTCACAGATGAGAATTTCTTAGTAAGGCAATAACACAAACACCTTAGTATCAAGAGAAAATAGAAAATTAAAAGAACTTAAATGACAAAAAAAAAGAAAATGCTTAATCTAGACTTATCACCCACTTAATCATTGTTGATCTAAATCAATCCCCGGAAACGGCACCCAAAACTTGATGGGCAAAAAATTGAATTCGCACAAACTAACTGGCAAGTGTACCGAGTCGCATCAAGTAGTAAAACTCACCAGAGTGAGGTCAATCCCACAGGGATTGATGGATCAAGCAACTTTAGTATGGTGATTAGTCTAGTCAAGCTAATAGCCTAAACCAGCAAATGATTCCCAATCAAAGTTTAGAAGAATGTTACAACAATCAAATCAATTACCAGGAGTAGAATCCTGGGTCGTTTTCAATAGAAATTGCAATAGGATGCACATCATTGGTTATGAGTTTTTGAATTGATTGCGAAAAATTAAAGTGACAAGAATCTAAAAGAAAAGAATAACAAACAATTAAATTAAAGCAACTAAAATTATCAATCAAACATTTAATTAACTAACAAGCATGAAAGAAAAGGATAGCAGCAATAATGTCATATAGCTAAATATATGAAATCAATCTAAGAGAGCAAAGTTAATAAGGGAAATGACAATCAGTCAATATAAAAAACCTTGGCTATGAGTGAGAATTGGATTCCTATCCTCATTATCATCCTCAATTGTGATGGTAATTGTTTATTGATCTCACTTAGTTATTCTCTAACAATTGAAGAAAAATCATGTGAGCACAATTAACTCTAGTCCACAAGTCCTAGTCAATTCCTAGTGAAAGACTAGATATAGTGGAGTTCAAGATAACTAGCAACCTTCAATTACCAATGAATAATAGATATTGACAATTCAAGAGTCTTCAATTACTGAACCACAAAGCCTACAAATCTACTCTATATTCATAAGTGACATTTTCACAAACACTTGGTGAGCACTATAAAAGACAACATAAAATTGAGAAAGCAATCCAAATTAAAGCTACCCACTGTTAATAATCAACAAGAACAAAGCAAATAACACAAATGAAACATGAAAAACCTCAATGCATTAACTAGAAAGTAAATCCAACAAGATCCAAAATCATAAACCAAGGTAACTTGAATTACAAGACCACTAAGCAAAATTAAAGAAGAAGAACTACAATTATAGTAATAAAACTGAAATTAACAAAGGTCTAATCCATGAATTGAAACAAAAGTGAGCAAAGAACAAGAAAACCTAGAGAGGAGGAGTTTCTCTCTCTAGAAGTAAAAACTATGTAAAATCTCACTAATAGAATGTTCTCCCTAAGCCTCCTTCACCCCCTAGCCTCTAATCTTCGAATTGGGCATGAAACTGGGTCAAAGGAGCTTAGAAATTGCCCCCAGCATCTTTCCATTAATGAGGCACATACAGGAATTCCTGCGTATGCGGCAAGTGCTCCACGTACGCGGATAAAGTGAAAACCAGATGATGCATATGTGGCATCAAGGATGCGTATACGGCCCTAAAGAAAACCCAATCTTCATTTCTTCATGATTTTCTTCCCTTTCTTGCTTCCTTTTATACTTCTTCATGTCCATCCTTGATCCTTAAACCTAAAATCACTTAACAGACATATCAAGGTTTCAAATAGAATTTAAGGGAATTATAAATAGTATTTTTAAAGCCTAAAAAGCATGTTTTTCCACCTAGGTACAATTTAGAGGGAAATCACAAAGTATGCTATTTAAGTGAATAAATGTGAGTTTATGTGACGAAATCCATTCAATTTAAGCCAAAATTTATCATCAAATATGGATTAATCAATTCTCCCACACTTAGCAGGATCAACAAACATACCATTACTAAAAATAATGTGGCTTAGAACAATACCTTGTTTCACCATCAAATGGCGTTTTTCAAAATTAAGTACAAGGTTTGAACTAGCAAAACTTTTTAACATTTTAGCTAAACTATCCAAGAAAAGATTAAATGAGTCTCCATACACACAAAAGTCATCCATGAAAATTTCCATACATTGCTCAAGAAAGTCAAAAAAGGTACTATTCATGCACCTTTGGAACGTCGCAGGTGCATTACATAAGCCAAATGGCAAGCTCTTGTATGCATATGTTCTGAATGGACATGTAAAAGTAGTCTTTTCCCTATCTTCAAGAGCTATATAAATTTGAAAATAACTAGTATAACCGTCTACGAAACAATAGTGTGATTGATAAATCGCTATTTTACGGTTTATCATGTGCTTAATTGAGTGGATTCCATCCACTAAACTCACACTTATTCATAGAAATCGTATGTTTCACATTTTCCTTCCTAATCTTGTGCTATGATTGAAAACATGCTTCCCTGGCCTTAAATTTCCTAGCTTTAATCCTCTCTTATTACCATTCGATGCCGTGATATATGTGTTAAGTGTTTTCAGGGTTTATAGGGCAGGAATGACTTAGAGGATGGAAAGGAAGCATGCAAAAGTGGAAGGAATATAGGAAATTGAAGGAATCGCAAAGCTATCAAGCCTAACCTCTTTGTATTCAATCAATCATAACTTGAGCTACAGGGGTCCAAATGAGACGGTTCTAATTGCGTTGGAAAGCTAATGTCTGGGGCTTCGAAATGATATATAATTTGCTATAGTTGCCAGGCAGTTAAGCGACGCGCACGTGCGCATCACTTGTACGTATGCATCTGCAAAAATTCTGTCTGGGCTGTTTTTGACGCAAATTTTGGCCCAGAAAACACAGATTAGAGGCTGCAGAGTGGAGGAATCAGGGAGACACTTCTCATTCACATAATTTTAGGTTTTAGATGTAGTTTCTAGAGCTCTCTCTCTCTAGGTTCTTAGGTTTTTAGGTTTAATTCTTTCTAATTCCAGGTTCAATGTTCTTTTAATTTAGTCTTCTTCTACTTTTATTTATTCAATTACTTTAGTTTATCTTCTTCTCTTGTTAATTTATTAATGCAAAGAGTATTTTTCTATTTAATTCTTTATTTGCTTGATTATCTCAATTCAATTCCAATTATCATGTCTTCTTTCTACTCCCTTTACATGTATGCGAAAATGGCATCCATGTCAATGGAGTAAGCTTCCAACTTGGTTTTGGAGTTGATTAATATTTAATAGGAGACCCTTGAGTTGGAAGACTCAAGAGTTGATTGGTAACTGGAAGTTGTTGGCCAGCTCTCTAGTTACTAACACTAATCCTTCCCAAGGGAGAGTATTAGAACTTGTGAATAGAAGTTGGCTTAATTACTTGACTTTCCTTTATTTGGTAAAGGTTAAGTAAGTAAAAATAACAACCTATTACTAATTAATCTTGAAAAATCCAACAAGGATAGAACTTCCGAAAATCTTCTCCTAGCCAATGCTTTTGATTTTAATTACATAAAACCTCTTGTTAATTTTCATTGCTTTAATTTATAATCATTTATTTTTCCATTCCTCATTCCAAAATTTCTCGGAAAACTCATAACCAATAACAAGAACACCTCCCTGCAATTCCTTGAGAGACGACCCGAGGTTTGAATACTTTGGTTATTATTTTTAGGGATTTGTTACTTGTGACAACCAAATTTTTGTATGAAATGATTATTGTTGGTTTAGGAGCTGTACTTTCAACGAGAATATAATTGTGAATTCTAGACCACACAAAAGTCCGTTCACCAAATTGGCGCCGTTGCCGGGGAATTGCAAATGTGTGCCTTATTATTTGTTATTGTAAATATTTGCTTTTTGCTTATTTGTTAGTTTTTGTTAGTTTTAGGACTTAGTTGTTTATTTTTATTAGTTTTTATTTTTATTAGCTACTATGAATTCTCACCCCTTTGGCTATGAGTTTGGTTCAAACTATGTTGCAGGAAATGGAAGCTATAATGATAACATGCATCAAGGATGGAACAATCAAAGATGGGAGGAGCCACAAGGATTTGATCAACCCTTTTCGCAGCAACCTCCTCCGGTTTCGTATAGGTATAACTCCAATCCTAATGCATACCAATCTAATGGATGTGGTAGTCCTTCTTGTACATGTCAACAACCACCGCCATATGCCTATGAACCCCCTCCTCAACATAATTTTGAACCTCCGTACTCACCAGCCCCTCACCACTAAACACCACCATATGACCCTAATCCTTACCCACCATACCGACAACCATAAGAGCCATATGAACCACATATAGAACCACCACTATTCCAACCTCAACACCTACAAAAACCACCCCCTCCATACTATTACCAAGATGAACCACCTCCAATGTATGCAAATTTTCAACCACAAGATGAGTGCTACTTTTCACCACAACCCTCCATGGAAGAATATTCATGGCCATTGATCCAAGAGCGAGATGATCTTACTTATACTTGCAACGCGCTCAAGGAAACAATGGACCGGCTTCAAGCAACCATCTGTAATTGGGATTCATGCCCCAAGCAAAACATGTAGAGGATCAACTGTGGAGTGTGTTGTGCATCAAGTGGAAACAATGGAGAGTGTTGAACCGCCACAATCCTACCAAGAAGAACCACCTTCCTATTATGACCCCTTCCTCCAAAATAATGAACCCTCCTATCCACCCCCAAGCCCCAATTGATGATTCTCTCACTTTGCTACTTCAAGAACAAAGAGAAATTGATTTTCAATATCATAATATATGGAATAACGGTTCCTTTGGCTATTGTTATCCCTAACTAAAAGAATTTTATCAGATAGGAAATTTCTAATGTTCCTGACACCGACTAAATAATCAACATTACTGTAACTAGAATTGTCACTATCATTCCAGCTTGTAAAGTGATAAACCCCTATTTTATGATTCATTTTGTGCTTAAATTGAGTGTTTTTATCAACTCTTCACCCACTTATTCATACAAATTTGCATGGCTTTACAAATCCTTCCTTATGATATGACATATGAGAAAACATGTTTCCTATGCTTTAAAAATATTAAATTTAATTATCCTTTATTAGCATTTGATATCGTGATTTGTGTGTTGAGTACTTTCCGGTTTTATAGGGCAGGAATGACTTAAAGGATGAAAAGGAAACATACAAAAATGGAAGGAAAGCACAAAATAGAGTCATTGAAGAAACTGGCAGCGACACGTCCGCGTGGATGACGCAAACACGTGCTTTGCGAAAAGTGGCATCTACGCGAATGCGTGCATAGCGCGAACGCGTGGCTAATGCATAACACAGATGATGTGAAACGCGTGACTGACGCGACCACGTGGAAGAGCAACACTCCAGATGACGCAACCGCATGACTGATGAGCGGATAATTTGTACGCTTTTTGGCATTGTTTTTAGTATGATTTTAGTATGTTTTAGTTAGTTTTTATTATATTTTTATTAGTTTTTAGTTAAAATTCACTTTTCTAGACTTTACTATGAGTTTGTGTGTTTTTCTGTGATTTCAGGTATTTTCTGGCTGAAATTGAGGGACCTGAGCAAAAATCTGATTCAGAGGCTGAAAAGGACTGCAGATGCTGTTGGATTCTAACCTCCCTGCACTCGAAGTGGATTTTCTGGAGCTACAGAAGCCCAATTGGCGCGCTCTCAATGGCGTTGGAAAGTAGACATCCTGGGATTTCCAGAAATGTATAATAGTCCATACTTTGCCCGAGATTTGATGGCCCAAACCGGCGTTCCAAATCAGCTCAAGAATGCCCGGCGTTAAACGCCGGAACTGGCACAAGAATGGGAGTTAAACGCCCAAACTGGCACAAAAACTGGCGTTTAACTCCAAGAAAAGTCTCTACACGAAAATGCTTCAATGCTCAGCCCAAGCACACACCAAGTGGGCCCGGAAGTGGATTTTTATGTCATTTACTCATTTCTGTAAACCCTAGGCTACTAGTTCTCTACAAATAGGACCTTTTACTATTGTATTTTCATCTTTAGATCTTTTGAATCTTTTGATCCTTGATCATTTGGAGTCTTTTGATCATGTTTTGGGGGGCTGGCCTCACGGCCATGCCTAGACCTTGTTCTTATGTATTTTTAACGGTGGAGTTTCTACACACCATAGATTAAGGTGTGGAGCTCTGCTGTACCTCGAGTATTAATGCAATTACTATTGTTCTTCTATTCAATTCAGCTTGTTCTTATTCCAAGATATTCATTCGCACTTAAGAACTTGATGAATGTGATGATTATGTGACGCTCATCATCATTCTCACTTATGAACGCATGCCTGACAACCACTCCCGTTCTACAAGCAAACAAGGCTTGAATGTTTATCTCTTGGATTCCTTAATCGGAATCTTCGTGGTATAAGCTAGAATTGATGGCGGCATTCAAGAGAATCCGAAAGGTCTAAACCTTGTCTGTGGTATTCTGAGTAGGATTCAATGATTGAATGACTGTGACGAGCTTCAAACTCCTGAAGGCTGGGCGTTAGTGACAGACGCAAAAGAATCAATGGATTCTATTCCAACCTGATTGAGAACCGACAGATGATTAGCCGTGCCGTGACAGGATGCGTTGAACATTTTCACTGAGAGGACGGGACTGTAGCCACTGACAACGGTGATGCCCAACATACAGCTTGCCATGGAAAGGAGTAAGAAGGATTGGATGAAGACAGTAGGAAAGCAGAGAGACGGAAGGGACAAAGCATCTCCATTCGCTTATCTGAAGTTCTCACCAATGAATTACATAAGTATCCCTATCTTTACTTTATGCTTTATTCATATATCATCCATAACCATTTGAATCTGCCTGACTGAGATTTACAAGGTGACCATAGCTTACTTCATACCAACAATCTCCATGGGATCGACCCTTACTCGTGTAAGGTTTATTACTTGGACGACCCAGTGCACTTGCTGGTTAGTTGTGCGAAGTTGTGAAATTATGTTTATACCATGGTATTGAGCACCAAGTTTTTGGATTCATTACCGGGGATTATTTGAGTTGTGAAAAGTAGAGATCACAATTTCGTGCACCAAGTTTTTGGCGCCGTTGCCGGGGATTGTTGAGTTTGGACAACTGATGGTTCATCTTGTTGCTTAGATTAGGTATTTATCTTCAGAGTTCTTAAGAATGAATTCTAGTGTTTCAAGGTGATGTTCTTATCATCACCAAAGCTGATTGATTCTCATCAATTTAGCTCTTGAATGTAATGTCCTGCTGAAGCTTGGCTAGCCATGTCTAATTCCTTTAGACTAAAGCTTTAGACTAACATTGCATGATTCCTGGAATTCTCATTAAGAATTTTGATACCTTTATTTTCTTTTTTCACTTAATTTTCGAAAAATCCAAAAAAAAAATTACAAAATCATAAAAACCAAAAAAATTTTATGTTTCTTGTTTGAGTCTAGTGTCTCATGTTAAGTTTGGTGTCAATTGCATGTTTCTATTCTTCTTGCATTCATTCATGTGTCTTCATTAATCTTCAAGTTGTTCTTGATGATTTCCTTGCTCTGATCTTTGAATTCTCTTGACTTGAGTGTTTTGTTATTTGTCATGTGCATTCTCATTTTGTTAGTGTCAGTAGCATACAAATTGCTAAGTTTGGTGTCTTGCATGCATTGTTATTTGATTTTAGTTGCATTTTGATTATTCCTCATCATTAAAAATCCAAAAAAATTTTAATTTGTGTCTTTTCAAGTCAATAATACAGAGAATTGAAGATTCAGAACATACAGCAGAGGAATTACACAGAAAAAGATGGACGTTCAAAATGCCCAGTGAAGAAGGCAAACTGGCGTTTAAACGCCAGCCAAGGTGCCTGACTGGGCGTTTAACGCCCAAAAGGGTAGTGCTTTGGGCGTTAAACGCCAGAATGTGCACCATTCTGGGCGTTTAACGCCAGGATGGCACAAGAGGGAAGATTATGTTTTTAATTCAAATTTTTTTCAGGTTTTCAAAATTTTTCAAAATCAAATCTTTTTCAAATCATATCTTTTCAATCAAATCTTTTTCAAAATCAATTTCTTTCCATTTTCAAAAATACTTGCTATCAATTAATGATTTGATTCAACATTTCAAGTATGTTGCCTTTTCTGTTGAGAAAGGTTTAATATTTGAATCATATCTTTTCTTGTTAGCCAAGTCATTAATTTTCAAAATCAAATCTTTTTAAATTGTTTTTCAAATCATATCTTCTCAATCACATCTTTTTAAAACCATAACTTTTAACTCATATATTTTTAATCACATCTTTTTCAAAATAGTTTTCAATCATATCTTTTTGATTTCTTATTTCAAAATCTTTTTCAAAAATCACTTGATTTCTTTTCCACTCTTAGTTTTCAAAAATCAATTAAAGTTTTTCAAAATGTTTTTAAAATATTTTTAATTTAATTTCGAAAATTTCTTCCCCTCTTCTCACATCCTTCTATTTATGGACTAACACTATTCCTCAAGGAACAATTCGAACTCTATCTCTCTTGATATGTTTGAATTCTTCTACTTCTTCCTTCTATTTTTCCTTTCCTTTGACACCTCAAGGAATCTCTATACTGTGACATAGAGGATTCCATATTTTCTTGTTCTCTTCTCTTTCATATGAGCAGGAGCAAAGACAAAAGCATTCTTGCTGAGGCTGACCCTGAACCTGAAAGGACCTTGAAGTGAAAGCTAAGAGAAGCTAAGGCACAACTCTCTGTAGAGGACCTAACAGAAATCTTCAAAGAAGAAGAACCCATGGCAGCCGAAAACAACAACAATGCTAACAATGCAAGGAAGGTGCTGGGTGACTTTACTGCACCTACTCCCGACTTCTATGGGAGAAGCATCTCTATCCCTGCCATTGAAGCAAACAACTTTGAGCTTAAGCCTCAATTAGTTTCTCTAATGCAACAGAATTGCAAGTTCCATGGACTTCCATTGGAAGATCCTCATCAGTTTTTAGCTGAATTCTTGTAAATCTGTGACACTGTCAAGACTAATGGGGTTGACCCTGAGGTCTACAGACTTATGCTATTCCCT
Source organism: Arachis stenosperma (assembly GCF_014773155.1). NCBI lineage: Eukaryota > Viridiplantae > Streptophyta > Magnoliopsida > Fabales > Fabaceae > Arachis > Arachis stenosperma. Next base: position 59,741,732 of record NC_080382.1, read on the forward strand.
TTTGCTGTAAGAGACAGAGCTAGGATATGGTTGGACTCACAACCTAAAAAAAGCCTGAACTTTTGGGAAAAGCTAGTCAATGCCTTCTTGGCAAAATTCTTTCCACCTCAAAAACTGAGTAAGCTTAGAGTGGAAGTCCAAACCTTCAGACAGAAGGAAGGTGAATCCCTCTATGAAGCTTGGGAAAGATACAAACAATTGATCAGAAAGTGTCCTTCTGACATGCTTTCTGAATGGAGCATCATAGGTATCTTCTATGATGGTCTGTCTGAACTGTCCAAGATGTCTTTGGATAGCTCTACTGGAGGATCTCTTCATCTAAAGAAGATGCCTACAGAAGCTCAAGAACTAATCGAAATGGTTGCAAATAACCAATTCATGTACACTTCTGAAAGGAATCCTGTGAACAATGGGACAAATCTGAAGAAAGGAGTTCTTGAGATTGATACTCTGAATGTCATATTGGCTCAGAACAAAATATTGACTCAGCAAGTCAATTTGATTTTTCAAAGTCTGTCTGGAATGCAAAATGCACCAGGCAGTACTAAGGATGCTTCATCTGAAGAAGAAGCTTATGATCCTGAGAACCCTTCAATGGAAGAGGTGAATTACATGGGAGAACCCTATGGAAACACCTATAATTCTTCATGGAGAAATCATCCAAATCTCTCATGGAAGGATCAACAGAGACCTCAACAAGGTTTCAACAATAATAATGGTGGAAGAAATAGGTTTAGCAATAGCAAGCCTTTTCCATCATCTTCTCAGCAACAGACAGAGAATTCTAAGTAGAACCACTCTGACTTAGCAACCATGGTCTATGATCTAATCAAAACCACTCAAAGTTTCATGACTGAAACAAGGTCCTCCATCAAAAACTTGGAGGCACAAGTGGGACAGCTGAGCAAGAAAATTACTAAACTCCCTCCTAGTACTCTTCCAAGCAATATAGAAGAGAATCCAAAAGGAGAATGCAAGGCCATTAACATGATCCACATGGCCGAACTAGGAGAGGAGGAAGAGGCAGTGAACGCCACTGAGGTAGACCTCAATGGACGTCCACTGGCCTCCAATGAGTTCCCTAATGAGGAACCATGGGAATCTGAGGCTCACACTGAGACCATAGAGATTCCATTGGATTTACTTCTGCCATTCATGAACTCTGATGAGTATTCTTCCTCTGAAGAGGATGAGTATGTCACTGAAGAGCAAGTTGCCAAGTACCTTGGAGCAATCATGAAGCTAAATGACAAGTTATTTGGTAATGAGACTTGGGAAGATGAACCCACTTTACTCACCAAAGAACTGGATGACTTGTCTAGGCAGAGATTACCTCAAAAGAGACAGGATCCTGGGAAGTTTTCAATACCTTGTACCATAGGCATCATGACCTTTAAGAAGGCTCTGTGTGACCTAGGGTCAAGCATAAACCTCATGCTTCTCTCTGTAATGGAGAAGCTAGGGATCTTTGAGGTGCAAGCTGCAAGAATTTCACTAGAGATGGCAGACAATTCAAGAAAACAAGCTTATGGGCTAGTAGAGGATGTTCTGGTAAAGATTGAAGACCATTACATCCCTGCTGATTTCATAGTCCTAGAGACAGGGAAGTGCATGGATGAATCCATCATCCTTGGCAGACCCTTCCTAGCCACAGCAAAGGCTGTGATTGATGTGGACAGAGGAGAATTGATCATTCAAGTGAATGAAGAATCCTTTGTGTTTAAGGCTCAAGGATATCCCTCTGTTACCATGGAGAAGAAGCATGAAGAGCTTCTCTCAAAACAGAGTCAAACAGAGCCCCCACAGTCAAACTCTAAGTTTGGTGTTGGGAGGCCACAACCAAATTCTAAGTTTGGTGTTAAACCCCCACATTCAAACTCTAAGTTTGGTGTTGGGAGGTGGTGCACGAAATTGCAATCACACTTTTGCAATCCCGCACAACTAACCAGCAAGTGCATTGGGTCGTCCAAGTAATACCTTGCGTGAGCAAGGGTCGATCCCACGGAGATTGTCGGCTTGAAGCAAGCTATGGTTATCTTGTAAATCTTAGTCAGGATATCAGAAATTATCAGGATTGATTGTAAAAAGCAGAAGAACATGAAATGGTTACTTGTATTGCAGTAATGGAGGATAGGTTGGGGTTTGGAGATGCTCCATCCTCTGAATCTCTGCTTTCCTACTGTCTCCTTCTTCAAGCACGCAAGGCTCCTTCCATGGCAAGCTGTATGTAGGGTTTCACCGTTGTCAATGGCTACCTCCCATCCTCTCAGTGAAAGCGATTGCATATGCTCTGTCACAGCATAGCGGAATTCAGCTGTCGGTTCTCGGTCAGGCCGGAATAATATCCATCGATACTTTTGCGTCTGTCACTAACGCCCCGCCTGCTAGGAGTTTGAAGCACGTCACAGTCATTCAGTCATTGAATCCTACTCAGAATACCACAGACAAGGTTTAGACCTTCCGGATTCTCTTGAATGCCGCCATCAGTTCTAGCTTATACCACAAAGATTCCGATTAAAGAATCCAAGAGATAACTACTCAATCTAAGGTAGAACGGAGGTGGTTGTCAGGCACACGTTCATAGTTGAGAATGATGATGATTGTCACGGATCATCACATTCATCCGGATTAAGAACAAGTATTATCTTAGAATGGAAGCAAGCATGATTGAATAAGAAACAGTAGTAATTGCATTAATCCATCAAGACACAGCAGAGCTCCTTACCCCCAACCATGGGGTTTAGAGACTCATGCTGTAGAAAGTACACAAAGAAACGTGTAAAGTATCATGAGGTACAGATACAATGTCAAAAGATCCTATTAATAGTAAACTAGTATCCTAAGGTTTACAGAAATGAGTAAATGACATAAAAATCCACTTCCGGGCCCACTTGGTGTGTGCTTGGGCTGAGAAATGAAGCATTTTCGTGTAGAGACCTTTTCTGGAGTTAAACGCCAGCTTCCATGCCAGTTTGGGCGTTTAACTCCAAGTTTTATGCCAGTTCCGGCGTTTAACGCTGGAATTTCTGAGGCCGAATTGCTACGCCGGTTTGGGTCATCAAATCTTGGGCAAAGTATGGACTATCATATATTGCTGGAAAGCCCAGGATGTCTACTTTCCAATACCGTTGAGAGCGCGCCAATTGGGCTTCTGTAGCTCCAGAAAATCCACTTCGAGTGCAGGGAGGTCAGAATCCAACAGCATCTGCAGTCCTTTTCAGTCTCTGAATCAGATTTTTGCTCAGAACCTTCAATTTCAGTCAGAAAATACCTGAAATCACTGAAAAACACACAAACTCATAGTAAAGTCCAGAAAAGTGAATTTTAATTAAAAACTAATAAAAATATACTAAAAACTAACTAAATCATACTAAAAACATACTAAAAACAATGCCAAAAAGCATACAAATTATCCGCTCATCACAATACCAAACTTAAATTGTTGCTTGTCCCCAAGCAACTGAAAATCAAAATAGGATAAAAAGAAGAGAATATACTATAGACTCCAAAGTATCAAAGAAACATAGTTCCAATTAGATGAGCGGGACTAGTAGCTTTTTGCCTCCGAACAGTTTTGGCATCTCACTCTATCCTTTGAAGTTCAGAATGATTGGCATCTATGAGAACTCAGAACTCAGATAGTGTTATTGATTCTCCTAGTTAAGTATAATGATTCTTGAACATAGCTAGTGTATGAGTCTTGGCTGTGGCCCAAAGCACTCTGTCTTCCAGTATTACCACCGGATACATTCATGCCACAGACACATAATTGGGTGAACCTTTTTTTGATTGTGACTCAGCTTTGCTAAAGTCCCCAATTAGAGGTGTCCAGGGTTCTTAAGCACACTCTTTTTGCCTTGGTTCACAACTTTATTTCTTTCTTCCCCTTTTTTTTTCTCTTTTCTTTTCTTCTTCTTTTTTCTTCGAAATTTTTTTTTTCACTGCTTTTTCTTGCTTCAAGAATCACTCTGATGATTTTTCAGATCCTCAATAACAGTTCTCCTTTTCCATCATTCTTTCAAGAGCCAACAATTTTAACATTCTTAAAACAACAAATTCAAAAGACATATGCACTGTTCAAGCATTCATTCAGAAAACAAAAAGTATTGTCACCACATCAAACTAATTCAACTAGTTTCAGAGATAAATTCGAAATCCTGTACTTCTTGTTCTTTTGTGATTAAAGCATTTTTCATTTAAGAGAGGTGATGGATTCATAGGACATTCATAGCTTTAAGGCATAAACTTTAAGTTTTATTAATTATGAATTAAGAACAAGACTCAAAAATAGATATAGGATGAGACTAAATAAAAATAGAAAGCAAAAACACAAAAAAAAACGACAAAATTAGGCTCCTAATGATAGAGGTTTTCACAGAGTTAGGACTCAACAACCTTGATTTTGAGAAGTGGATGCTCCCTCAGCTTGAGAGGAGAGCTTTTGGCGTTTCATCTCTTGGAGTTTACGCCCTTGCTTCTCTTGTTCCTTCAGCAATTTGCAGAGCATGCAGTTCTGATTCTGCTGTTCTTCCTTCAGTTGCTCCATAGTTTCTTGTAACTTGGAGATAGATGCTTCTAGGCTGGTCCAGTAGTCAATTCTTGGGAATTCAGGGAGGAACTCCTGCGCCCTCCTCTTGATAGAGTTGTCTTGCACTTGTCCTTCCATTGACTTCTTGGTGATTGGGTGTTCAATGGGTATGAACTCATCTACTCCCATCTTCACCCCAGCCTCTTTACAGAGCAAGGAAATCAAGCTTGGGTAAGCCAGTTTGGCTTCAGTGGAATTCTTATTTGCAATTGTGTAAATCTCACAAGCAATCACATGATGGACCTCCACTTCTTTTCCAAGCATAATGCAATGAATCATCACTGCTCTCTTGATGGTGACCTCAGAACGGTTGCTAGTGGGCAGTATGGAACGCCCAATAAAGTCTAGCCAACCTCTTGCAATTGGTTTGAGATCTCCCCTCTTGAGTTGGTTTGGGACACCCTTAGAATTGGTTATCCATTTAGTTCCAGGGAGGCATATGTCCTCTAGAACTTGATCCAACCCCTTATCTACTCTCACCATCCTCCTATTGAAGGAGTCAGGATCATCTTGCAGTTGAGGCAACTTGAAGATTTCTCTTATTTTGTCCAGATGGAAGTACATAACTTTCCCTCTGACCATGGTTCTATAGGTATGGTAAGCGGTTCCAGTCATTCTCTGCTTATCTGTCAGCCACAGATTTGAGTAGAATTCTTGAACCATGTTCCTTCCAACCTTTGTCTCAGGATTGGTTAGAACTTCCCATCCTCTGTTTCGAATTTGCTCTTGGATCCCCGGATATTCATCTTCTTTCAGATCAAACTTCACTTCCGGGATCACTGACCTCAGACCCATTATTTTGTGATAATGGTCTTCATGTTCTTTGGTTAAGAACTTCTCTTGATTCCAAAGATTCTTTGGATTATTCTCTTTCTTGCCTCTTAAATTGGTTTGTTTTCCCTTAGGAGCCATGATATTGATGAAGCTTGGCTTAGTGATCACGGAAAAGCACACCAAACTTAGAGTTTTGCTTGTCCTCAAACAAAAGAAAGGAGAGAAGAGAGGGGGAGGAAGAGGAAATTCGAATGGTGTGGTGTGATGAGGGAGCCAAACGTGCATTTATAAGGTGGGGAGGGGAGTTTTCGAAAAAAAGAGAGAAATTTGAAAGGATATTTGAGAAGATATGGAAAAAAATTGAGAAAAAAGTAAAATTTTTGAACAATGTTTGTAATTGATTTGAACTAAATTTGAAGAATGGTTTTGATTTTTGAAGATTTGAAAGTGAATGATGAATGATTGAAGTGTGATTTTGTAGAAAAGTATGGGTGAGAAAAGGAAAGTTTGAAAAAATTTGATTTGAAAACAAAATTGTGGTCCCCCCCCACCATGCTGGCGTTAAACGCCCAGAATGGCACTCATTCTGGCGTTTAACGCCCATTTGCTGCCCTTTTTGGGCGTTTAACGCCCAGCCAGGTGCCCTGGCTGGCGTTAAACGCCAGAAATCCTTTGTCACTGGGCGTTTTTCCAAAACGCCCAGGATGCTGCACACCTGGCGTTAAACGCCCAGAATGGTGCCCATTCTGGCGTTTAACGCCCAAAATGGCACCATTCCTGGCGTTAAACGCCCAGAATGGTACCCATTCTGGCGTTTAACGCCCAAAATGCCCCTTACTGGCGTTTTTTTCGCCAGTAAGCTCATTTTCTCTGCTTTTTGAGCTGAATCCTTCTGTAACTCTGTGAATTCCTTCATTTTTGATACTTGCCTCTGTAAGAACTAATCATATAACTTCCTAATGACTGGGTTGCCTCCCAGCAAGCGCTTCTTTACTGTCTTTAGCTGGACCTTCACTGAGAATCACTCAAGTCTCAGTTTTGAGCATTCCTGCTCAAAATTTCCTTCAAGATAATGCTTGATTCTCTGTCCATTAACAATGAACTTTTTGTCAGAATCAATATCCTGAAGCTCAACATACCCATATGGTGAGACTCCTGTAATCACATACGGACCCCTCCACCGGGATTTGAGTTTTCCTGGAAACAATTTGAGCCTAGAGTTAAAGAGCAGAACCTTTTGTCCTGGCTCAAAGACTCTGGTTGACAACTTCTTGTCATGCCATTTCTTTGCCTTTTCCTTATAAATTTTTGCATTTTCAAAGGCATTGAGTCTGAACTCCTCTAGCTCATTTAACTGGAGCAATCTTTTTTCACCAGCTAACTGTGCATCCATGTTTAGGAATCTGGTTGCCCAGTAGGCTTTATGTTCCAGTTCCACAGGCAAATGACAGGCCTTCCCATACACCAGTTGGTATGGAGAGGTTCCGATAGGAGTCTTGAATGCTGTTCTGTATGCCCACAGAGCATCATCCAAGCTCTTTGCCCAATCCTTTCTCCGGGCTATCACAGTCCGTTCTAGGATTCTTTTTAGCTCTCTGTTAGAGACTTCAGCTTGCCCATTTGTCTGTGGATGATACGGAGTTGCCACTTTATGGCTGATTCCATATCTAACCATAGCAGAGTATAGCTGTTTATTGCAGAAATGAGTGCCCCCATCACTGATTAGTACTCTGGGAACACCAAACCTGCTGAAGATGTTTTTCTGGAGGAATTTCAGTACAGTCTTGGTATCATTAGTGGTGTAGCAATTGCTTCTACCCACTTAGATACGTAGTCCACTGCCACCAGAATGTAAGTGTTGAGTATGATGGTGGGAATGGCCCCATGAAGTCAATTCCCATACATCAAACAATTCAATCTCTAATATCCCTTGTTGAGGCATGGCATATCCGTGAGGCAGGTTACCAGCTCTTTGGCAACTGTCACAGTTACGCACAAACTCTCGGGAATCTTTATAGATAGTAGGCCAGTAGAAGCCACATTGGAGGACTTTAGTGGCTGTTCGCTCACTTTCAAAATGCCCTCCATACTGTGATCCATGGCAGTGCCATAGGATCCTTTGTGCTTCTTCTCTGGGTATACATCTGCGGATCACTCCGTCAGCACATCTCTTAAAGAGATATGGTTCATCCCAGAGGTAGTACTTGGCATCTGAAATTAATTTCTTTCTCTGCACGTAGCTGTACTCTTTGGGAATGAACCTTACAGCTTTAAAATTTGCAATATCTGCAAACCATAGAGCTTCCTGAATGGCAAAGAGTTGCTCATCTGGGAAAGTCTCAGAAATCTCAGTAGAAGGGAGGGATGCCCCTGCTACTGGTTCTATTCGGGACAGATGATCAGCCACTTGGTTCTCTGTCCCTTTTCTGTCTCTTATTTCTATATCAAACTCTTGCAGAAGCAACACCCATCTTATAAGCCTGGGTTTTGAATCCTGCTTTGTGAGTAAGTATTTAAGAGCAGCATGGTCAGTGTACACAACCACTTTGGATCCCACTAGATAGGATCTAAACTTGTCAATGGCATAGACCACTGCAAGTAACTCTTTTTCTGTGGTTGTGTAGTTCTTCTGTGCGTCATTTAGAACATGGCTGGCATAGTAAATGACGTGCAGAAGCTTGTTATGCCTCTGTCCCAACACTGCACCAATGGCATGGTCACTGGCATCACACATTAGTTCAAATGGCAATGTCCAATCTGGTGCAGAGATAACTGGTGCTGTGACCAACTTAGCTTTCAGGGTCTCAAATGCCTGCAGACACTGTGTGTCAAACACAAATGGTGTGTCAGCAGCTAGCAGGTTACTTAAGGGTTTTGCAATTTTCGAAAAATCCTTTATAAACCTTCTGTAGAATCCTGCATGCCCCAGAAAGCTTCTGATTGCCTTAACATTGGCAGGTGGTGGTAATTTTTTCAATTACCTCTACCTTTGCCTTATCCACCTCTATTCCCTTGCTTGAAATTTTGTGCCCAAGGACAATTCCTTCAGTCACCATAAAGTGACATTTCTCCCAGTTTAAAACCAGGTTAGTTTCTTGGCACCTTTTCAAGACAAGTGCTAGGTGATTAAGACAGGAGCTAAATGAGTCTCCATATACTGAAAAGTCATCCATGAAGACTTCCAGAATTTCTCTACCATATCTGAGAAGATAGAGAGCATGCACCTTTGAAAGGTTGCAGGTGCATTGCACAGACCAAAAGGCATCCTCCTGTAGGCAAACACGCCAGAAGGGCAAGTGAATGCTGTTTTCTCTTGGTCCTGAGGATCTACTGCAATTTGGTTGTAGCCTGAATAGCCATCCAAAAAGCAGTAATAATCATGGCCAGCTAGTCTTTCTAGCATTTGGTCTATGAATGGTAAAGGAAAATGATCCTTTCTGGTGGCTGTGTTGAGCCTTCTGTAGTCAATACACATGCGCCACCCTGTGACTGTCCTTGTAGGAACCAGTTCATTTTTTTCATTATGAACCACTGTCATGCCTCCCTTTTTGGGAACAACTTGGACAGGGCTCACCCAGGGGCTATCAGAAATAGGATAAATAATCCCAGCCTCTAGTAATTTAGTGACCTCTTTCTGCACCACCTCCTTCATGGCAGGATTTAGCCTCCTCTGTGGTTGGACCACTGGTTTGGCATTATCCTCCAATAGGATCTTGTGCATGCATCTAGCTGGGCTTATGCCCTTGAGATCACTTATGGACCACCCAAGAGCTGTCTTGTGTGTCCTTAGCACTTTAATCAGTGCTTCCTCTTCCTGTGAATTTAAAGCAGAGCTTATAATCACTGGAAAAGTGTCACCCTCTCCCAGAAATGCATATTTCAGGGATGGTGGTAGTGGTTTGAGTTCAGGCTTAGGAGGCTTATCCTCCTCCTGAGGAATTTTCGAAAATTCCTTTGCCTCCTCTGGTTCTTCTTGATCAGGTTGAGCATCCTTGAAGATGTCTTCAAGCTCTGATTCTAGGCTTTCAGCCATATTGATCTCTTCTACCAGAGAGTCAATGATGTCAGCGCCCATGCAGTCATTTGGTGTGTCTGGATGCTGCATAGCTTTTACAGCATTTAACTTGAACTCATCCTCATTGACTCTTAGGGTCACTTCCCCTTTTTGTACATCAATGAGAGTTCGTCCAGTTGCTAGGAATGGTCTTCCTAGAATGAGAGTTGCACTCTTGTGCTCCTCCATTTCCAGCACCACAAAGTCAGTTGGAAAGGCAAATGGCCCAACCTTGACAATCATATCCTCTATTATGCCTGATGGATGTTTAATGGAGCCATCAGCAAGTTGGAGGCAGATCCTGGTTGGCTTGACTTCTCCCGTCAACCTAAGCTTTCTGATAGTGGATGCAGGTATTAGATTAATGCTTGCTCCAAGATCACATAGGGCTGTCTTGGTGCAAGTGCCTTCTAATGTGCATGGTATCAGAAAGCTTCCTGGATCTTGAAGCTTTTCTGGTAAGCTTTTCAGAATGACTGCACTGCATTCTTCAGTGAGAAACACTTTTTCAGTTTCTCTCCAATCCTTCTTATGACTTAAGATTTCCTTCATGAACTTAGCATAAGAAGGTATTTGCTCAAGTGCCTCTGCAAACGGAATCTTTATTTCAAGAGTCCTTAGGTAGTCTGCAAAGCGGGCAAATTGCTTATCCTGTTCCGCTTTGCGGAGTTTCTGAGGATAAGGCATCTTGGCTTGATATTCTTCAACCTTAGATGCTGCAGGTTTATTCCTTACAGAAGTGGTTGAAGAAGCCTTTTGAGAGGGATTACTGTCAGCACTCTCAGGTGTCTGATATTCCCTTGGCGTTTGAACGCCAGGATTGGGTGGAAATTGGGCGTTTAACGCCAACTTTTCCCCCTTTTCTGGCGTTTGAACGCCAGAACTGGGCAAGGAATGGGCGTTTAACGCCAGCTTTCCTTCCCTTTCTGGCGTTTGAACGCCAATGACATTCCTCTCTGGGCTCTTACTGTCCTCAGAGGGATTTTAAACAGTAGTTTGTTTGTCCTCTGTCAATTGTTCCTTGTTTGGCTTTTTACTCTTTTGAGCAGTGTTATTCAGTGTCTTCCCACTCCTTAGTTGAACTGCTTGACACTCCTCTGTTATCTGTTTAGATATTTGTTGTTTTGCCTGATTCAACTGTAGTTCTATGCTCTTGTTAGCTACTTTAGTTTCATGGAGCATTTCTTTAAATTCTGCTAACTGTTCTGTCATCAGGAGCAATTGTTGATTAAGCTCAATTATCTGTTCTTGAGGATTAGGATCAGTGACTAACGCCATGACTTCCTCCTTTGGAACGAACTCATTGCTAGAATATAAGTATTGGTTTCTAGCAACAGTGTCTATAAGCTCTTGAGCTTCTTCAATTGTCTTCCTCATGTGTATGGATCCACCAGCTGAATGGTCTAAAGACATCTGAGCAAGGGTCGATCCCACGGAGATTGTCGGCTTGAAGCAAGCTATCGTTATCTTGTAAATCTTAGTCAGGATATCAGAAATTATCAGGATTGATTGTAAAAAGCAGAAGAACATGAAATGGTTACTTGTATTGCAGTAATGGAGGATAGGTTGGGGTTTGGAGATGCTCCATCCTCTGAATCTCTGCTTTCCTACTGTCTCCTTCTTCAAGCACGCAAGGCTCCTTCCATGGCAAGCTGTATGTAGGGTTTCACCGTTGTCAATGGCTACCTCCCATCCTCTCAGTGAAAGCGATTGCATATGCTCTGTCACAGCATAGCGGAATTCAGCTGTCGGTTCTCGGTCAGGCCGGAATAATATCCATCGATACTTTTGCGTCTGTCACTAACGCCCCGCCTGCTAGGAGTTTGAAGCACGTCACAGTCATTCAGTCATTGAATCCTACTCAGAATACCACAGACAAGGTTTAGACCTTCCGGATTCTCTTGAATGCCGAAATCAGTTCTAGCTTATACCACGAAGATTCCGATTAAAGAATCCAAGAGATAACTACTCAATCTAAGGTAGAACGGAGGTGGTTGTCAGGCACACGTTCATAGTTGAGAATGATGATGATTGTCACGGATCATCACATTCATCCGGATTAAGAACAAGTATTATCTTAGAATGGAAGCAAGCATGATTGAATAAGAAACAGTAGTAATTGCATTAATCCATCAAGACACAGCAGAGCTCCTCACCCCCAACCATGGGGTTTAGAGACTCATGCTGTAGAAAGTACACAAAGAAACGTGTAAAGTATCATGAGGTACAGATACAATGTCAAAAGATCCTATTAATAGTAAACTAGTATCCTAAGGTTTACAGAAATGAGTAAATGACATAAAAATCCACTTCCGGGCCCACTTGGTGTGTGCTTGGGCTGAGCAATGAAGCATTTTCGTGTAGAGACCTTTTCTGGAGTTAAACGCCAGCTTCCATGCCAGTTTGGGCGTTTAACTCCAAGTTTTATGCCAGTTCCGGCGTTTAACGCTGGAATTTCTGAGGCCGAATTGCTACGCCGGTTTGGGCCATCAAATCTTAGGCAAAGTTTGGACTATCATATATTGCTGGAAAGCCCAGGATGTCTACTTTCCAATGCCGTTGAGAGCGCGCCAATTGGGCTTCTGTAGCTCCAGAAAATCCACTTCGAGTGCAGGGAGGTCAGAATCCAATAGCATCTGCAGTCCTTTTCAGTCTCTGAATCAGATTTTTGCTCAGAACCTTCAATTTCAGTCAGAAAATACCTGAAATCACAGAAAAACACACAAACTCATAGTAAAGTCCAGAAAAGTGAATTTTAATTAAAAACTAATAAAAATATACTAAAAACTAACTAAATCATACTAAAAACATACTAAAAACAATGCCAAAAAGCATACAAATTATCCGCTCATCAGGAGGATCCAACAATGCTCTGAGTATCTGTGAGGTTCCATGAGAGCCCTCTGTCAAGCTACTGACATTAAAGAAGCGCTTGTTGGGAGGCAACCTAATGTTATATTTTATCTATTTTCCTTTGTTATTCTATGTTTTTTGTAGGTTGATGATCATGAGAAGTCACAAAATCAATTAAAAAAGCAAAAACAGAATGAAAAATAGAAAGAAAAATAGCACACCCTGGAGGAAGAACCTGCTGGCGTTTAAACGCCAGTAAGGGGCAGCAAATGGCGTTTAACGCCCAGTTTGGCACCATTCTGTGCGTTTAACGCTAGAAAGGGGCACCAAACTGGCGTTAAACGCCAGGAAAGGGCAAGAAGCTGGCGTTAAACGCCAGAAATGGGTACCAGCCCGGCGTTTAACGCCAGAATTAGCACAAAGAGCAATTTTGCTCGCCAATTGGTGTAGGGATGACTTTTCCTTGACACCTCAGGATCTGTGGACCCCACAGGATCCCCACCTACCCCACCACTCTCTCTCTTCTTCACCCATTCACCAGTCACCTCAACACCTCTTCCCCAAAAACCCTTCACCTATCAAATCCCATCTTTCTCTTCACCACTCACATCCATCCTTCATAAAACCTCACCTACCTCACCATTCTAATTCAAACCACTTTCCCTCCCAAACACTACTTCTCCCCCTTTGGCCGAACCACAAAGCCACCTCCATCTCCTCTATTTCTTCTTCTTCTACTCTCTTCTTTCTTCTTTTGCTCGAGGATGAGCAAACCTTTTAAGTTTGGTGTGGTAAAAGCATTGCTTTTTGTTTTTCCATAACCATTTATGGCATCCAAGGCCGGAGAAACCTCTAGAAAGAGGAAAGGGAAGGCAAAAGCTTTCACCTCTAAGTCATGGAAGATGGAGAGATTCATCTCAAGGGTGCATCAAGACCACTTCTATGAAGTTGTGGCCTTGAAGAAGGTGATCCCCAAGGTCCCTTTCAAACTCAAAAAGAGTGAATATCCGGAGATCCGACATGAGATTCGAAGAAGAGGTTGGGAAGTTCTTACCAACACTATTCAACAAGTCGGAATCTTAATGGTTCAAGAGTTCTATGCCAATGCATGGATCACCAAGAACCATAATCAAAGTGTGAACCCGGACCCAAAGAATTGGCTTACAATGGTTCGGGGGAAATACTTAGATTTTAGTCCGGAAAATGTAAGGTTGGCATTCAACTTGCCCATGATGCAAGGAGATGAACACCCTTACACTAGAAGGGTCAACTTTGATCAAAGGTTGGACCAAGTCCTCATAGACATCTGTGAAGAGGGCGCCCAATGGAAGAGAGATTCAAGAGGGAAGCTGGTTCAATTCAGAAGGCATGACCTCAAGCCCGTAGCTAGGGGATGGTTGGAGTTTATCCAACGCTCAATCATTCCCACTAGCAACCGGTCTGAAGTTACTCTAGACCGGGCCATCATGATTCATAGCATCATGATTGGAGAAGAAGTTGAAGTTCATGAGGTTATAGCCCAAGAACTTTATAAGGTGGCGGACAAATCCTCTACCTTGGCAAGGTTAGCCTTTCCTCATCTCATTTGTCACCTCTGTTATTCAGTTGGAGTTGACATAGAGGGAGACATCCCCATTGATGAGGACAAGCCCATCACTAAGAAAAGGATGGAGCAAACAAGAGATCCCACTCATCATGAAATCCCTGAGATGCCTCAAGGGATGCACTTTCCTCCACAAAACTATTGAGAGCAAATCAACACCTCCCTAGGAGAATTGAGTTCCAACATGGGACAACTAAGGGTGGAGCACCAAGAACATTCCATCCTCCTCCATGAAATTAGAGAAGATCAAAGAATCATGAGAGAGGAGCAACAAAGACAAGGAAGAGAAATTGAGGAGCTCAAGCACTCCATAAGATCTTCAAGAGGAAGAACAAGTCGCCATCACTAAGGTGGACCCGTTCTTTAATCTCCTTGTTCTTTATTTTTCTGTTTTTTTCGAAAAATATGCTTATGTTTATCTATGTTTGTGTCTTATTACATGATCATTAGTGTCTTAGTGTCTATGCCTTAAAGTTATGAATGTCCTATGAATTCATCACCTTTCTTAAATGAAAAATGTTCTTAATTGAAAAAGAGAAGAATTGCATGAATTTTGAATTTTATAACAGATTAATTATATTGATGTGGTGGCAATACTTTTGTTTTCTGAATGTATGCTTGAACAGTGCATATGTCTTTTGAATTTGTGGTTCATGAATATTGGCTCTTGAAAGAATGATGAAAAAGGAGACATGTTACTGAGGATCTGAAAAATAAAAAAAAATGATTCTTGAAGCAAGAAAAAGCAGTGAATACAACAAAAAAAAAAGAGAAAAAGAACGAAAAAAAACGAGAAAAAAAAGGGAGAAAGAGAAAAAGAAAGAAAAAGAAAGAAATAAAGATGTGATCCAAGGCAAAAAGAGTGTGCTTAAGAACCCTGGACACCTGTAATTGGGGACTCTAGCAAAGCTGCGTCACAATCTGAAAAGGTTCACCCAATTATGTGTCTGTGGCATGTATGTATCCGGTGGTAATACTGGAAGACAGAGTGCTTTGGGCCACGGCCAAGACTCATAAAGTAGCTGTGTTCAAGAATCATCATACATAACTAGGAGAATCAATAACACTATCTGGATTCTGAGTTCCTATAGAAGCCAATCATTTTGAATTTTAAAGGATAGAGTGAGATGCCAAAACTGTTCAGAGGCAAAAAGCTAAAAACCCCGCTCATCTAATTAATACTGATCTTCATAGATGTTTTTGGAATTCATTGCATATTCTCTTCTCTTTATCTTATTTAATTTTCAGTTGCTTGAGGACAAGCAACAATTTAAGTTTGGTGTTGTGATGAGCGGATAATTTGTACGCTTTTTGGCATTGTTTTTAGTATGTTTTTAGTATGTTTTAGTTAGTTTTTATTATATTTTTATTAGTTTTTAGTTAAAATTCACTTTTCTGGACTTTACTATGAGTTTGTGTGTTTTTCTGTGATTTCAGGTATTTTTTGGCTGAAATTGAGGGACCTGAGCAAAAATCTGATTCAGAGGCTGAAAAGGACTGCAGATGCTGTTGCATTCTAACCTCCCTGCACTCAAAGTGAATTTTCTGGAGCTACAGAAGCCCAATTGGTGCGCTCTCAACGGCGTTGGAAAGTAGACATCCTGGGCTTTTCAGCAATCTATAATAATCCATACTTTGCCCGAGATTTGATGGCCCAAACCGGCGTTCCTAAATTAGCTCAAGAATGCCCGGCGTTAAACGCCGGAACTGGCACAAGAATGGGAGTTAAACGCCCAAACTGGCACAAAAGCTGGCGTTTAACTCCAAGAAAAGTCTCTACACGAAAATGCTTCAATGCTCAGCCCAAGCACACACCAAGTGGGCCCGGAAGTGGATTTTTATGTCATTTACTCATTTCTGTAAACCCTAGGCTACTAGTTCTCTACAAATAGGACCTTTTACTATTGTATTTTCATCTTTAGATCTTTTGAATCTTTTGATCCTTGATCATTTGGAGTCTTTTGATCATGTTTTGGGGGGCTGGCCTCACGGCCATGCCTAGACCTTGTTCTTATGTATTTTCAACGGTGGAGTTTCTACACACCATAGATTAAGGTGTGGAGCTCTGCTGTACCTCGAGTATTAATGCAATTACTATTGTTCTTCTATTCAATTTAGCTTGTTCTTATTCCAAGATATTCATTCACACTTAAGAACTTGATGAATGTGATGATTATGTGACGCTCATCATCATTCTCACTTATGAACGCGTGCCTGACAACCACTCCCGTTCTACAAGCAAACAAGGCTTGAATGTTTATCTCTTGGATTCCTTAATCGAAATCTTCGTGGTATAAGCTAGAATTGATGGCGGCATTCAAGAGAATCCGGAAGGTCTAAACCTTGTCTGTGGTATTCTGAGTAGGATTCAATGATTGAATGACTGTGACGAGCTTCAAACTCCTGAAGGCTGGGCGTTAGTGATAGATGCAAAAGAATCAATGGATTCTATTCCAACCTGATTGAGAACCGACAGATGATTAGCCGTGCCGTGACAGGGTGCGTTGAACATTTTCACTGAGAGGACGGGACTGTAGCCACTGACAACGGTGATGCCCATCATACAGCTTGCCATGGAAAGGAGTAAGAAGGATTGGATGAAGACAGTAGGAAAGCAGAGAGACGGAAGGGACAAAGCATCTCCATTCGCTTATCTGAAGTTCTCACCAATGAATTATATAAGTATCCCTATCTTTACTTTATGCTTTATTCATATATCATCCATAACCATTTGAATCTGCCTGACTGAGATTTACAAGGTGACCATAGCTTGCTTCATACCAACAATCTCCGTGGGATCGACTCTTACTCGCGTAAGGTTTATTACTTGGACAACCTAGTGCACTTGCTGGTTAGTTGTGCGAAGTTGTGAAATTATGTTTATACCATGGTATTGAGCACCAAGTTTTTGGATTCATTACCGGGGATTATTTGAGTTGTGAAAAGTAGAGATCACAATTTCGTGCACCAATGATCCACGCGGACGCGTGACGTGCGCGATCTGCAGAAATTACAGAAGTCGGCCCCAGCAACTGCTACACCCTTTCTGGTCCAGAACCAATCCCAGAGAACACAGATTAAAGGCTATAAATTGGGGAATCCATTCATTCATCAATATACATGATACAATATACATATATACATAGTTTTAGGATTTAGATGTAGTTTTTAGAGAGAAAGGTTCTCTCCTCTCTCTTAGAAATTAGGATTAGGATTTAGAATTTTTATTATGTTCAGACTACTTCTCTTCATCACAGGTTCAATATTCCTTTTATTTGTCCCAATTTGACTTATGAACTTTCCCATGTTGGATTCAATTTCTTTTATTAATATTTGAGGTATTTCATACATATGACTTTTATTTGGTTTCTTATATTCTTGGTTCTAGTTGATTAATTGGTAACTTTTGAGTTGTCAAACTCATCGTGATTGATAATTGTTATCTTTGCTGATCGATTTAGATTCCTATAACTCTAGTATTTCCTTAGGAGTTGACTAGGACTTTAGGTGTTAAATTGATTTGTCCACTTGACTTACCTTCATAGTTAGAGGTTAACTAACTGGGAGCAAAAATATAATTCTCATCACCATTGATAAGGATAACTAGGATAGGACTTCCAGTTTTCATACCTCTCCAAGAGTTTTATTAGTCATTAATTTACTAATTCTTGCAATTTATTTCTCTTGTTCAAAACCCAAAAATACTATTTTTCATAACCAATAATAAATCATACTTCCCTGCAATTCCTTGAGATGACGACCCAAGGTTTGAATACTTCGGTTTATAAAATTCATTGGGTTTGTTACTTGTGACAACCAAAATTTTTGTAAGAAAGGAATTTCTGTCGGTTTAGAAGCTATACTTACAATGGGAATTTATTTGTGAAAATTCTAGATCGCGTGAGAGTTTCGTTCTTCACAAAGTATTTTTCCATATCAATCAAAATTTGGTCTTCACTTGCACTGGTATTTTTCACAGGACCAAAACTATCCATTGAGTTACTTAGCCCACACCTGTATTCTAACTACCTATAAAACATCATAGAATTGAACCACCATTTTTCCATAGAGTTTTTCCTCTATTACCATTAATATACAATAGATGAATAGTCATTCAAAGAAAAATCATTAAACTTAAATATAGAATATACAAAATATTCTATCACATCTTTTTACTAATATATATAAATCCAATCACTAGGATTGGTAACTAGTAATAAGTTAATAAGGAGCGAGTGGCTATAAAAAAATCATTCTTTTTGGTGAGAACACATAGTATTATTTCACTATGTATGTCACTATATGTGCTGGAATTCCTTTTCATCAATTCTAGTACCCCTCTTTTTTTTTATTGCCCCTCTTTTTTCTTCTAATCTAATCCTTTTCTCTTCATTGTATTTAATAGAAGTAATAGAATTATTGGGGTAATAGAATTATTGCGACAATTTTGAATTGGTATTTACTTGGTCGAGGATCTTTTAGCTTTTCCTTGAATCATTAGGTTTAGACATTACTTAAGGGATCTTAAATCGTCTCAAAAAAAAAACAGCAACATACCAACCATTTCTTTTTTTTCTTTGAATTATACAAATTCAAGATTGCATCCCGGAATACACTTTTGCTTGCAATAATTTTTTTTATCAATTCCGACAAAATTTACTATTGTTTACCTTGCTCAAATTTTATCTTTTTGCTTTCTCTATAAAAAAGATACTTAATAAGTTGTTCTAATTTATTTTATTAATTTTTGCTACCCTTCCATACTTGCCCCTGAGAAAACAAAAATCAACTCGAACTTCATCGTGTATTATTTAGATTATCAACCTGTTCATACCCTGACCGAGCTCTCCAAACTCGGTAAAGCTGATAGAAGGCCCGACCTCGACCTAAGGCCCACGTTCGAGGTCGGACCTCGGACAAACAGGCCAAAGAAAGGCCCATCAGAAGGAACTAAGCCCAAAACCTAAAGGCCAAAAGGGCCTGGGAAAGGCGGTTCCGCAAAGATAGAGATGAATCTCCCAAAAGATAAGATAAGATAAGAATATCTTATCCAGGGATGATCGCAGCCAACTACTATAAATACACTGGAGCACCCAGGTATAACTCATACTCTAATTCTACTTGATATCTGCTTGGACCCATGCTAACTTAAGCATCGGAGTGTCATTGCAGGTACAACCCCCCGCCGTTCAGCACAACCAGCTCGGGTCACAGACCCCCCACCTCGGGCCTTGCCAGAAGACCGAGCTACACGTTTCAGGTAACCCTCGGAACATTGGCGCCGTTGCCGGGGACCTGGAAGTCATCCCTTTACCATGGCGGACGACCCTCCCAACAATAACCACGCTACATCAGAACAAGAAGAGGAAGTTGACACCGGAGAACGGCCGGACAGCCCTCTATCACCACGCACTCCAGGAGGAAACAAACAGAATCGCCCAAAGACATCACCCCCAGACAAAGATCCACAAAATCCCGAAAGAGAAAAAGTTCGGAGATTCTGGAAACAGTTCGGGCACAACAAAGCCGGCTGAGACAACTCGAAGAGGACGTAAAGAAGCAGAAGGAAACTGAACAGGATCTGAGAAGGGAAGCTCGCAAACGCAGAGAATTGGAAGAAAAACTGCGGAAGATAGAGGCCAACCTGAAAGATCGGACGGAACACGGCACCACTCCCGAAAGCAACCATGATCCCTTCACACAAGAGATCATGAAAGAGAAGGTACCGCGAAACTTCAAACCACCAGATATGGACCTCTACGACGGCACCACCGATCCAAGTCATCACCTCAGCAATTTCAGAAGCAGAATGTACTTAGTCGACGCCTCCGACGCGATTCGATGCAAAGCCTTCCCCACCACTCTCACTAAGTCAGCCATGAAGTGGTTCGACAACCTGCCACCAGGATCAATCTCCAGCTTTGAAGACCTGACCAAAAATTCTTAACAAGGTTCTCTATTCAAAAGGACAAGGCAAAACATGCCCCCAGCCTACTCGGGATCAAACAAGGCAACCAAGAAACTCTCAGAGAGTACATGGAGCGATTCAACAAGGCCTGCCTGGACATACAACACTTGCCCACGGAAGCAGCCATCATGGGACTAGCAAACGGCCTAAAAGAAGGACCGTTTAGCCAATCCCTATCCAAAAGATACCCGACCTCCTTATACGAAGTACAAGAACGGGCAGGAAAGTATATCAACATGGAAGAAACCTCCCAGCTGAGAGACTCTTCCAGGAAGGAGTCAACCTACCCGCCCCGAGATCGAGATCGGGAACAGAAAAAGAAAGAAGAATCCAACTCGGACAAGCCACGAAAATACCACAGCTACACTCCCCTCCGAGTCTCCCTGGTAGACGTCTACAGAGAAGTATGCCACACCGAGAAGATCCCACCACCCAAACCTCTGAAGCACAAGAGAGCAGGAAGAGATCGGTCCGAGTACTGCGAATATCACAGACTCTACGGCCACTCTACTAACGACTGCCACGACTTAAAGAATGTTATAGAAAAGCTAGCCAGAGAGGGAAAACTCGACAGATACATAGCTGAGAAAGGAGAAGAAACCAGAAAGAGAAGACGGGGAGATAACGAAGATCGGGCCGAGCAAACACGAACCCCGCGAACTCCTGAAAGGCACATACACATGATAAACGGAGGTTTCGCAGGGGGAGGGACATCCAAATCCTCACGGAAGAGACACCTCAAAGAAGTCTACCATGTCCGAGAAGACAGCCCCTTACCCGAGTTACCTACTATCTCATTTACCCGAGAAGATGCTCTTGGAATAATACCCGGACACGACGACCCTATGGTGATCACCATCATCCTAGCCAACGCCAACTTACATCGAACCCTGATCGACCAAGGAAGCTCAGCAGATATCCTGTTCAAAGCAGCCTTCGACAAGCTCGGACTCGAAGAAAAAGAGCTAAAAGCCTATCCCACCGACCTGTTTGGACTAGGAGATACCCCGATCCGCCCCTCGGGATACATCTCATTACACACTACCTTTGGAAAAGGCGAGCAAACCAAAACACTAAGCATCGACTACATTGTAGTCGACGTCACTTCAGCATACAATGCCCTCATCGGACGACCAACCCTAAACAGACTAGCGGCTATAGTCTCGACCCCACACCTCTGTATGAAGTTCCCTACCGCAAAGGGAATCGCTACCCTAAAAGGCGACCAAAAACTAGCACGACGATGCTACAACGAAAGTCTGAGCCTAAAAGGGAAAGAGGTCAACACAATAGAACTCGGGCGAGTCCAAGCCCGAGAAGATCTTCGGCCACAACCAGAAGGAGAAACCGAAAAGATCCAGATCGGGAACACACCCGAGAAAGTAACAAACATAGGGGCAAACCTCGAGGCAGGCCTAAAGGAGGAACTCACAACCCTCTTAAGGGAGAATTCCGACCTCTTCGCCTGGAAAGCCTCCGATATACCAGGCATAAGCCCCGACCTGATGTGCCATAAACTATCCGTATACCCGGGATCCCGACCTGTCCAACAAAGACGCAGGAAGCTCGGGCCCGAACGCATGCAAGCAATAGAAGAACAAGTGCAAGCACTACTAGATGCAGGGTTCATTAGGGAAGTAAAGTACCCCCTATGGCTCGCAAACGTGGTCCTAGTGAAGAAGCCCAATGGAAAATGGAGGATATGCGTCGACTACACGGATCTCAACAAAGCCTGCCCCAAAGATCCATATCCACTACCGAACATCGACGCCTTAGTCGATGCCGCTTCGGGCTACAGATACCTCTCCTTCATGGATGCATACTCGGGATACAATCAAATCCCGATGTATGGACCCGACCAAGAAAAGACCCCGTTCATAACCCCAAGGGCAAACTACTGCTACGTAGTAATGCCCTTCGGGCTGAAGAACGCAGGGGCAACCTACCAGAGGCTAATGAACAAAGTGTTCTCAGAACACATCGGGCTACAGCTAGAGGTACGTCGACGACATGCTAGTAAAGACACAAGAAGACAGAAACTTGGTCGCCGACCTCAGCAGCATCTTCGACACCCTCCGGAAACACAACATGAGACTTAACCCGACAAAGTGCACCTTCGCCGCAGAAGCCGGGAAGTTCTTAGGCTTCATGCTGACTCAGAGAGGCATCGAAGCAAACCCGGACAAATGCCAAGCAATACTCAATATGAAAAGCCCGACGGGTGTCAAAGAAGTACAACAACTAAATGGGAGACTAGCCGCCCTATCAAGATTCTTGGCAGGATCAGCGATAAGATCACTCCCTCTCTACTCACTCCTAAAGAAAGGGAAACCCTTCTCTTGGACCCCGGAATGCGAAAAGGCCTTCCAAGAATTCAAGGAATTCCTCGGGCAGCCACCAATCTTAACCCGACCTCTAAAAGGGGAAGAGCTCGTACTATACCTGTCGGTCGGACATCGGGCAGTCGCCTCGGCACTAATACGAGAAAATGAGGAGGGGCAACACCCCATATACTTCGTAAGCAAAGCACTACAAGAGGCCGAATTAAACTATCAGAAAATAGAGAAATTCGCCTATGCACTAGTGTTCACAGCTCGGAGACTCCGCCCCTACTTTCAAGCCCACACCATCAAAGTCTGGACAAACCAACCCAT
The DNA here is from genome assembly GCF_014773155.1 of Arachis stenosperma. NCBI lineage: Eukaryota > Viridiplantae > Streptophyta > Magnoliopsida > Fabales > Fabaceae > Arachis > Arachis stenosperma. The sequence goes on from NC_080382.1 coordinate 59,764,226, forward strand.
GAGACACATCCTACAAAAGACAGACATGGCAGGACGAATCCTACAATGGGTGGTGGAATTGTCCGAGTTCGACCTCCACTATGAAGCCCGGACTGCCATAAAATCTCAATACCTAGCCGACTTCGTCGCAGAATACACTGAGACCCCGGGAACCCCACTCTCATGGAATCTGTATGTCGACGGATCCTCAAACAAAACAGGAAGCGGGGCCGGTGTTATACTCGAAAGCGATCAAGGAACACGGATTGAGCTATCCCTAAAATTCGAGTTCCAGGCCTCAAATAACCAAGCCGAATACGAAGCCCTACTAGCGGGACTAAAACTAGCCGAAGAGGTCAGAGCAAAGAGGATCACGATCTTCAGCGACTCCCAGGTCGTCACATCACAAGTAAATGGAGGCTACCAGGCCAAAGACCCTACTATGAAAAAATACCTGGACCAAACACAGGCGCAATTACGACACTTCCCGGAAATACAAATCCAGCACATACCCCGGGAGCAAAATGCCCGGGCAGACGCCCTCTCAAAACTTGCTAGCACCAAGCCCGGAGGGAACAACAGAAGTCTCCTCCAAAAAACTCTACAATCCCCCTCCGTGTTAAGGGAGGAAGAAATACTAAATATATCCGGGCAACAACAAGGATGGATAACCCCCATACTCAACTATCTGAAATCGGGAACTCTCCCCGCCGAAAGAAAAGAAGCTAAAAGGCTTACAAAAGACGCCCAGAACTACACGTTAATCCACGACGTATTATACAGAAGAGGATTCTCAAACCCCCTCCTGAGGTGCGTCCCGACCACAGAAACAAAGAGCGTCCTCGAAGAAGTCCACAAAGGCATGTGTGGGAACCATCTCGGAGCCCGGGCCCTGTCCAAGAAAATAGTCAGAGCCGGGTTCTACTGGCCGACCTTGCAAAGAGACGCGGCAGAGTTTGTGAAAATATGCCCCCCCTGCCAAAAACACGCCAATTTTCACAAAGCACCGCCCGAAGACCTCATAAGCATCACCGCACCATGGCCCTTCGCAAAGTGGGGACTCGACCTACTCGGCCCATTCCCACAAGGACCGGGGCAAGTCAAGTACCTCATAGTAGGGGTCGACTACTTCACAAAGTGGATCGAGGCTGAACCCTTAGCCACTATTACGGCTCAGAAAAGCCATAAATTCCTATACAAAAACATTGTCACGAGGTTCGGAGTCCCCTACTCCATCACAACAGACAATGGAACACAGTTCACAGACACAAGTTTTCAGAACTTGGTGGCCGAGCTAAAAATCAAACAGCAGTTCACATCGGTCGAACACCCGCAAGCCAATGGACAAGCAGAGGCCGCAAATAAAGTCATCTTGGCCGGGTTAAAACGAAGACTCCAAGAGGCCAAAGGGGCATGGGCCGATGAACTCCCCCAGGTATTATGGGCATATCGGACAACCCCGCACTCTACAACAGGAGAATCCCCATTCCGACTAGCCTACGGAATGGAGGCAATGATTCCCGTCGAAATAGACGAAGGATCACCCAGAACCATCTTCTACAACGAAGGAGGCAACCCTCAGGCACAAAGGGAAGAACTCGACCTCCTACCCGAGGTCCGAGAAAGAGCCCGAATCAGAGAAGAAGTCTTAAAACGACGAACGGCCCTCAGATATAACCGAAAGGTGATAAAACGAAGCTTCTCCACTCACGACCTGATTTTAATCCGAAACGACATCGGAACACAAAATCGGGAGAAGGAAAGCTAGCCGCAAATTGGAAGGGGCCCTACAAAGTAACAGAAGTCTTAGGGACAGGCTACTACAAGATATCCGACCTAGAAGGCAATGAGCTGCCCAGAACCTGGCACGCCTGTAACCTAAGACGATACTACAGCTAGAAAAACTTAACCCGAGGTGTACTCTTTTCCCCACGAGGGTTTTTTAATGAGACACCCGGTTAAGTAGGACACCCGACCTAGTCAAAAGGGTAAACACTTTGTACATATTCTTCTTTTTAATACTAATCAAATTTCTTTATTTTCTCTTTCTCGTTAAAAGCATATCCTAAAAAGTACCCCACCAAGGCGCATTAATTTATGCTCGGCAAAACGCAAAAAATCATTTGCCAAAGGCCATACGAGGTCGGCAAAGATGAAGCGACGAGGTTCAAATTAATGTGAGAAGTTATAAAAGTAACTCTGAAATGGCTCAAAAAGCCAAATAGAAAGAAGTTACAAAAATAACTTAAAAAGGCCGACCAAACAACGAAGTCGGACCTGACCAAAGGGGTACTCAAGGATCCCGATGTCCGAGAATAAACTCGGACCCAAGAAAGAAGCTGGCAAAGAACCAGGACTACGAGAAAGTCAAGGCGCTAGCTAAAAAGTTGTTACCCAAAAACAACTAAAAAGCAAAAAGCGAGAAAGTCAAGGCGCTAGCTAAAAAGTTGTTACCCAAAAACAACTAAAAAGCAAAAAGCGAGAAAGTCAAGGCGCTAGCTAAAAAGTTGTTACCCAAAAACAACTAAAAAGCAAAAAGCGAGAAAGTCAAGGCGCTAGCTAAAAAGTTGTTACCCAAAAACAACTAAAAAGCAAAAGCGAGAAAGTCAAGGCGCTAGCTAAAAAGTTGTTACCCAAAAACAACTAAAAAGCAAAAAGCGAGAAAGTCAAGGCGCTAGCTAAAAGGTTGTTACCCAAAAACAACTAAAAAGCAAAAGCGAGAAAGTCAAGGCGCTAGCTAAAAAGTTGTTACCCAAAAACAACTAAAAAGCAAAAAGCGAGAAGTCAAAGCGCTAGCTAAAAAGTTGTTACCCAAAAACAACTAAAAAAGCAAAAGCGAGAAGTCAAAACGCTAGCTAAAAAGTTGTTACCCGAGAACAACTAAAAAGCATAAAAGCGGAACGAGACAATCGAAACACAAAGCATGGCATAATAAAGCTACAAGAGTAGCTAAAATAGCAGAACAGGTGTCCAAAATGTTTGCAGAAAACATCCAAAAACAAAAAGCCCACAGGTCGGGCAAAGGCACAAAAAGTACAAAAAATTACAGAGGATCAAGGCCCTTTCCAGACTCCGCATCAACACCTGGCTGAAACATGGATATCGGGACTGCAGGAACAGCACCATCGCTTGGAACCTCCATACCAACTCTATCCTCGGCCAAAGGTGAAGTCGGGTTCACGACCGGAGCCTCGGGGTCGGACACCGGAGCCTTGGGGTCGGACATCGGAACCTCATCCTCAACAGGGGCAGGAACAATCTTCCCTCCACAACCATGTTATCCGTACTGAACAAACTGAGATCCAATTCGGGAGCAAGAACCCGGACCTGATCCCTCAAATTCACAAACATAGCATCCATACCCTTGGCCACATTATCTTCCAGCTCATAAAAGTCATCCCGAGCAGATTGCAGCTTCTCCTTCGTCTCCACAAGCTCAGCATACAGCTTGGTATAGTTCTCCGTCGCCACCCTCGCCATCTCCTCAGACGTCTTCGCCACCGCCACAGCCGCGGTAGCCCTAGTCTTCTCTTCCTCCAAAGACTCCTCCAGCTCGGCAATCCTAGCATCCTTCAGCTGACTAACCTTATCAAGCTCGGACCGGGCCTTCTCAAGTCGGGAGCTGGTCGCCCCAAGGGGAGCTTTCTTAAACTCCCGAGCAATGGCGGCATGAAGGCTAGCCATCCGAACACAACTCCGCGCCATATACTGAAAGTGATGCTCATGGACGCATCATCAGTAGAAATAAAAGTCTGAGGAAGAATGTGCTGCAACCCAACCGAGAGCATCGAAATCCTTGTCATTGAAACCAGCAGGCTCCCGGGAAGTCTTCAGTTTCTTGGGGGGAGGACCCGAGGTCGAGGTCGGAGAAAGCTGACCGGGTCCGGAGGTCGGAGGATCCTGAGTTATAGCTCGGAACTGAGGGACCGGAATGGTCTTCGACCGAGTCTGAACACCAATTGTAGTCTTCTGCAGAGAAGGTCGGGGAGAAGCTTCAGCCTCGATATTCCGAGATGCCGCAGATTTCTTCGCTCGACGGAGAAACTTCATAGAATCAGCCTGAGAAGACATCTCTGCAGAAACGAAACAAAGAGGTTATCAAACAGAAAGATCAAAACAAAGTCAAAATATGAAAATGAAATCTCAAAAAGAGGTCGGGAACTACCTAACTCGGAACGGAGAAGGCTTGGATCTCCCAACATTTCTTCGTATCCAAGTGAGGTGCCCGACCCCATAGACTGCTCAACACACCAACGAAAGCCTGTTCCACCTCATCTAGACTCTCGAAAGTGTACTTAACCGACACCACACTCTCTTGCCAACAAAGAGGAAACGAAGGCTCCCCACTCTCATCTAAGAAAAAAGGTCGGACATCTCCAACAGCCCGGACTTTGAAGTAATAGTTTTTGAAATCGTGAAACGACTCATCATACAAAGTGCAAAATTTCCTACCCTGGTTAGCCCTAAACGAAACCCAGGACACCTTCCCAGCACCCGACCCCGGCTTCGTCAGTACAAACAGATAAGAAAAAGAGAAAGAAAGGGGAGACGCCTAAAATCTGACACAAAAGTTGGAAAAGCTTTAAAAACGCCCAAGAGTTCGGATGGAGTTGTGTAGGGGCAAGGTTACAAGACCAAAGGACCTCGGATTCCAGGTCGGTGAAAGGAAGACGGACACCTAGCTTGGAGAAGAAACAATCATAAGCATAGAAGAAAAGTTTCTCGGAACTCTCTAACGGCGGAAAACACACCCTCTCCTCGGACTCCGGGGCTGCTAACTCGTAATCCCGCTCAGACTCCCTGTTCTCACAAATACTACACTCCCTACGGAACCTAATCAGATACTCAGAATCTACAACAGACGGGACCCTTAAAGGAGTAGGATCTACCCAACCTAGACCACTCGGAATCTTGGTCGACATTGCTTGAAACACCTTTCGAGACATAAAAAAATCTTGCCTACAAAGAAAGAATACAACAGCAAGACAAAAATCACACAAAGGCAGAAAAACCAAATTCAACAAAACAAAAGAAAGCAAAGTTCTTTTACAAACAAGAAGGCAGCAACTCGAATAACAAAAATGGATCGGAGAAAAGAGTCCCCCCACACACATACAAAGCAATAGCGGCGCCTCTTTTCGGGGCAACCCGGGCATAGAAGATATCAGAAAAAAGAAGCGTACGAAGAATAAAAGCGAAAAAAGCAAACCTGGAAAAGAAGAAAGCGACGAGCTCCGACGAAAGGAAAAACGGCGGCGCAGAAAAGAACTCTGAAAAAACGCACAAAAAATGGAAGACGAAGAACAGAGAGAAAGAAGAGAAGATGCTCGAAAAGAAGTGATGAATAAACAAAGAAAAATGAAGAAAGGGGCAAATAAATAAAGCCTCCACAGAGCGCCGCACGGAAATCAAGGAAGAAACGGTAACAAGCAATAAATGCTGAAAAGACCATTTTCAAATTTTGAAAAACTACTATGCCCGAGCTCGACCTTCCGAAAAAAGACGAACTCGGGCAGGGGCACTGTTCATACCCTGACCGAGCTCTCCAAACTCGGTAAAGCTGATAGAAGGCCCGACCTCGACCTAAGGCCCACGTTCGAGGTCGGACCTCGGACAAACAGGCCAAAGAAAGGCCCATCAGAAGGAACTAAGCCCAAAACCTAAAGGCCAAAGGGCCTGGGAAAGGCGGTTCCGCAAAGATAGAGATGAATCTCCCAAAAGATAAGATAAGATAAGAATATCTTATCCAGGGATGATCGCAGCCAACTACTATAAATACACTGGAGCACCCAGGTATAACTCATACTCTAATTCTACTTGATATCTGCTTGGACCCATGCTAACTTAAGCATCGGAGTGTCATTGCAGGTACAACCCCCCGCCGTTCAGCACAACCAGCTCGGGTCACAGACCCCCCACCTCGGGCCTTGCCAGAAGACCGAGCTACACGTTTCAGGTAACCCTCGGAACACAACCCATCTTCTATTCCCCAAACACCCAGTTCCAGTGGAACAAAACAAACGATGTCGAGCCAAGAGCACTCCCATTTCCATATACTCGAAAAAATAGTGGATAGAAGAATCCACAGCTAATCTAATTATGTCTTTCAAGCCGCACGTTGCTTTTATCGTTTCGAACCAAGTTTTATTTGGATCCAGTATGTAATTGAATTGATTCAATTCTGGAATTGTGAATAGTTTTTGATTCAATCGATACATAATAACCCATCCTTTTTACTTCTTGGTTTTTTGAAAATGGACAATTTCCAAATCTAAAAGGGAAGTAAAAAACCGCAAATTCCTTCGATATTGTATGAATAAGATTCATATTCGATTCGATAGTTTGTTTTTTTTTAAATGAATTTTATCAATTTTGAATTGAATTTTTTTCTTATATTATTAATATAATATTATTATATATATTAATATATTAATATTATCTATCTGTAATTGATTCGAAAAAAATAGAGTTAGACGATTGATGTGGATTCAAAAGCGACTCTATTTAGATTATAGACGAATGATTAAAAAAGGAGTCATTTTTATCCCGAGATACATTTTTTATTCAAATAGGATATACATCATGAATGGATATGCTATGGGACGGAAAGATTCGAACCTCCGAATGGCGGGACCAAAACCCAATGCCTTACTGCTTGGCGACGCCCCATTTTTTTATTCAACATTCATAAACATTATTAATGGTATTAGTTGTTCGTCAATTCCATCTCAAAAAAGTGATTGTTGCTGGGAGTTTAATATCCATATAGATATACTGATTTCCAATTGATCAATCAATCCTATGAAATATTAAAATAAAAAAACCTCGTGATTCAATTATTCATTAAACATATGTATATACGGTATATATTTTTTTATTGGTATTGGTTAAATTTATTTTTGTAATTGTTTTATTCGTGAGGAGCCATATGAGGTGAAAATCTCATGTACAGTTCTGGAATAGCGATGGGATTTCTAAACAACCATCAACTATAACCCCAAAAGAACCAGATTCCATAAGCAACATAGAGGAAGAATAAAAGGAATATCCTATCGGGGTAATCATATTTGCTTCGGAAGATATGCTCTTCAGGCACTTGAACCTGCTTGGATCATATCTAGACAAATAGAAGCAGGTCGGCGGGCAATGTCACGAAATGTCCACTGATAAACCCATATTTTATGATATATTTTATGCTTAATCTGAGTGATTTATTCAATCCTTCACCCACTTATTCACATTAATTGTATGGTTTTACTTCTCCTTCCTTAGTATGTGATGTATGTGAAAAACATGTTTCCTATGCTTTTAAATTAATTATTTTAATCACCTTTAATTCCATTCGATGCCGTGATTAGTGTGTTGAGTAGTTTCAGATCTTCTAAGGCAGGAATGACTTAAAGGATGGAAAAGAAAACATACAAAAATGGAAGGAAAGTGCAAAATGGAATTTCTGAAGGAACTGGCATCCACGCGATCGCGTGCCAGAAGCGAAGAGGCAACAACGCGGCCGCATGACTGACGCAACCGCGCGACTTGAGCAAATCGCATACGACGCGGACGCGTGACCGACGCGACCGCGTGACAAGGAAAACTCCAAATGACGCGACCGCGTAACCCACGCGGACGCGTGACCCACACGGACGCGTGACAGAGGCCACGCACCAGAAATTGCAGAAAACGCTCATAGCGGATTCTAAAGCCTTTTTGGCCCAAATCCAAGTATAGAAGTCGTAGACCAGAGGTTATGAAGTGGAGGAATGCATCCATTGAGAGAAACCCCGAATTTTCTGTTATCTTCGATGATCTAGATCTAGTTTTGAGAGAGGTTCCCTCCTCTCTCTCTTAGGATTAGGATTAGGGACTTCTCTAAGTTTTAGGAGTGACTCTCAATCACAGGTTCTTTGTTTTTAATTATCTTCCCAATTTAATTTATGAACTCTTTCATGTTATGATTTTCTTTGAATTAATATTATTTGAGGCATTTCAGTTATTATTGCTTTCTTTTGTTTACATGATTATCGCTTCCCATCTGAAGGCATTTTTATTCCAGCAGTTTCAATATCCTTTCCTTTTGGCCTTGGTTAAATAATTGGTAATTCTAGAGTTATCAAACTCATTATTGATTGAAAATTGGATTTCTTCATTTCATTAATTCATATTCCAATAACTCTAGCCTTTCCCAAGGAAAGACTAGGAGTTGAGGATTCGAATTAATTCATCCACTTAACTTACCTTCATAGTTAGAGGTTAACAAGGTGGGAGAAGAATCCAATTCTCTTCATAATTGATAAGGATAATTAGGATAGGACCTCCAGTCTTTATACCTTGCCAAGAGTTTATTTTACTGTTAATTTATTTTACTTGTCATTTAAATATGCTTGTGCCCATTGCCCAAATTCCAAAAACCTTGATTTTACCTTTTTCATAGCCAATAATAAGAACATACCTCCCTGCAATTCCTTGAGAAGACGACCCGAGGTTTAAATACTCGGTTATCAATTTTAAAAAGGGGTTTGTTACTTGTGACAACCAAAATGTTTGTACGAAGGGATTTCTGTCGGTTTAGAGACTATATCTACAACGCGATTGTTTTTATGAAATTCTTTACTGGCAAAAATCTCTAACGTCATCCGCCGAGGTGGACAAATATGGGTACGGATATTTCCAGACAAATTAGTTATAGTAAGACCAACCGAAACGCATATGGGTTCGGGAAAGGGATCTCCCGAATATTGGGTAGCTGTCATTAAATCCGGTAGAATACTTTATGAAATGGGCAGAGTCGCAGAAAACATAGCCAAAAGGGCTATCTCAATAGCCACATCAAAAATGCCTATCCGAACTCAATTCACTATTTCAAGATAATAAATAATAAAATCAAAGGAAAGAGGTCTTTTGGAGGAAAAAACATGGCAATTGCATCCATTAGCCTCCCAATGCTTGAGCACTCAAAGCGCCCCCCATGGCTACATGTGGAGAATCAAATGAAGAGCATAGTATGAAGGAGAGATTGGAAACTCCGGTGGAACATGAGGAATGTTGCTATGTGTTGGAACAATTGGAGGAACCTATGATTAATGAAAACAAGGAAGAAGTGGTTGAAGGCTTAGGAGATGCGGAACCTCCATGGGAAACTCAAGTCATAGAGCCTCCTTCCAAGACGTTTGAATTCAATGTTCAGGAGGGTGTATAACCTCCGAGGCATATCATGGTTGAAGACTTGGAGGAGGTTGATCATGAGATGGATTCAATCATTGATGAATTCTTACCTACAATTGAATCCTCTCCCACTAGACTGGACATGGAGATTGAAGAAGAAGAAGAAGGACAACCTTCCATGCCCTTGGTAAGCAATGAAAAAGATATTGAATTGGAAGAAAGCTACCAAGAGGAAGAGGTTGAAATTGAAGAAGCTTGCAAAGAGGTGGAAGTTGTCAAGAAAGAACACAAGGGAGTAGAGCTTGCAAGATCATTAGAAACTCCTCTCCCAAAGCCATTACCATCCAATACAACATTCAAGTGGGTAAAATTCTTATCCTTGACCTTTACTTTCTCACTTGAATAAGGTTTACTTGAGACGGATGGTCAACTTAGAGCTCTTTCTGGCTTTAAGAGTAAGAGGAAGATGGTTAGTGGTAGGAGTTGTCATGCAAGGTTTAATACGGTTGCATGCCCCAAGTTGAAGTGAAAAGGTTGGTGTAAAGCTTGAATGAATGGGTCTAGGAAGTCGTTTGGGTACTTCATTGGAAAATCAGATTGCTTGCTACCCGGTTGGAACAATGATGATCAACACGAAGACGGGTGCAAAAGCAAGGTTTGGGACCCCAGATTTCATTCTAGCAATCAACACTCTTGGGGCCTTGTCACTTGCTTTAACTTGCTTAAAGGCTTTATGTGCCTAGTTTGGTACCCTGAAAGCTGTTGAAATTACAAACATTGATGGGGATTCAAGGATCAGTACAAGCACAAGCCACCATGACAAGAAGCTCATCAAATGTCCAACTTAAGGACAATAACTAAAAATGCTCGGTGGGAGACAACCCACCATGGTATGATCATCCCTTTTTATTCTTAGTTTTATTTTATTTTATTTCTATCTTTCATAAATTCTATATCATCACCTGCATTCTGCATTAAAAAAAGAGAAAGAAGAAAAATTGAAAATGACGCGTAAGCGTCGATGATCGATGCTTACGCGTCATGTGTAGTTTCGCACTCTTGAAAAAGACCCGAAAGTTATGCTGGAACTGTGCAGGAAGGGTGCTTATAGCATGAGCCACCCCACGTGTACGCGTGCCCCACGTGTAGGTGTCACCTGCAAATTAGTCCATCCACACGTAAGCGTCAGTGATGCGTACGTGTGGGCTTCCCAATCGGTGTAAAAGAGGGTTTAAACAGAAAGTTGGGCAACCACTGTGCTAGAAGCATGACATTAGCACACGAATAGTCACGCGTACGCATGACCGACGCGCACGTGTCAATGTTCATCTTCGGCCATCCACGCGTATGCGTGGAAGACGCTTACGCGTCGTATGGCCATCTCTGTTTTAACGTGTACGCGTGATGCATGCGCGCGCGTCGCGCTCGTATCTTGTTTCCTTATCGTTTCTCCTTCTTTCTTCTCTCCTCTCTTACTCCTTCTTCTTCTTTTCTCACCTTCTTCTCATCCTTATTCTCGTTCATTCTCTTTTACATACTGCATTTGAATACTTTCCTTCATTGCATTTTAATTTTATTCATATTTTTTCCCTTTTCTAATTTCCTATTTTACCATTGGTGTTATATGTTCTTGTTCAACCGTTGCATCTTTTCTTGAATTATTTTGGTGCTTCGTGACTTGTTTTAAATTGTTGGGTGATATTATTTATAAGTCAATGCTAATTTTTTATGATACTTGTATTCTATTTGCATTGATATGCACTTACAATATCATTCATTACCCACTCTCTCTCCCATTATTGCAATTTTTGCACTATTCATATGTCATTTGCTTCTTCTACTTTCTCACTTGCATGTTGTAGCTACCATATAGTCGAGATCCTCATTATTTGGCATCAACCCACCCATATTCTAGTTGTTTCCTTATCCTTGTTTCTGAGTTACTTTTCTTTCTTTTTCTCTTCTTTCAGGATGGCCACCGAGAAGGGAAAGAAAAGCTTCTCAATGGGGCAACAAACAAGACCATCTGCAACAATCTTTGGAGAAATGCTTCATTTGGAGCCACCCGTTCACTTGCACATCTTTGTGTGCACCGAGGACAGTGCAATCTTTAAGTGTGGAGAGGTCGATACCGACTTCCATGGGTTAGTTACTTTATTTTCAACACTAATGCTTAATTAGTTAGTTGTTGCATTTGCATGTTTGATTGCATGTTGTTAGATTTCATGCATACTTTAGCTACTACTTGGTTAAAGTGATATTTTCATTTTCAAGAAACTATTTTATAGCATTTCACTAATTTAAATCAAAATTTTTGTTAAACTTGCTTGAAGAAATTTATTTTAGAACATCGTTTAGAGCTCAAACACACAAAACCAGTGAGATTTTGAGCCCATCTGATTGGTTGCATCTTATCAACCAATATTTTATTCTTGATGTGTGTTGTTCTCTCTAAAATTATGATCTTTGTCTTACTTGATTCTATATTTCCATGGTTTGACGTATGCATGCACTTATGTGATTGAGGCCTTGTTTCACAAAGCTTACATACCCATATGGCCTTAACCCTTTATTATCCTTTGCAAACCAATTTTGAGCCTATTTCACCCTTTTCGTTCTCTATTTTAGTACATCACTAACTCTAAGCGGAAAACAATAATGTCCTTAATTTGAATCCTTCGTTAGCTTAGATTAGTGAGAGTGTTCATGATTTAAGTGTGGGGAAATTGGGTTTGCCAATATTTGGTTTGAGAATTGAGCATTGTATATTTTTTGTGAATTTGTGAAAAAGATGGTTAAGCACATATTCTTGCATTCAATACCTTAATCATATGCTTTGAGAAAAACAAAAAAAAAGGAGAAAAAGAAAAGAAAAATAATAATAATAATAATAATAATAATAATAATAATAATAATAATAATAATAATAATAATAATAATAATAATAATAATAAGGGGACAAAATGCCCCAAGTTAAGTAATAATATCAATACATATGAGTTGTACTTGAATTTGGGATGCATGAATATGTGGTAAACATAGGTAATGGGCAGTTAGACTTTGCATTGTAATTACATGGAATGTCTTAGGCTAAGTGAGAAGTTTAGGTTAATCAAGGATTTGAATTCCAGTCCACTTAACCAAACACATTCCTACCATGACCCTAACCCCATTACCACCCTTGAAAAGACCTCTTGATATGTGTAGTCATGCATTAAATTTTTGTTGATTGGTAGAAGAAGAGCAAGCCTTAGAAAGCAAGATTAGTAGAGAATTGAGAAAATCAACCCTTAAACATGTGAACGATTAAAGTGTATACACTTCCAGTGAGGGTTCGATGCTCGATTCTTTGTTCCCGGCTTTCATGAGCTATCTTCTTATGCAAGTCTATTTGTACTTCATTTTTATGATTTGAATTAGTGGACACCAGTTCATATTTGTTCTTGAAAGGTTTATTTACTTTTCACAAAGTAGGTAAAAGCATTTTGCATTTAGCTGCATTCATACAGATAGGTTACATTTCATACATCCTACCATTTTACCTTCACTCTTTTAGTTCTCTTGAGCTTAGCATGAGGACATACTAATGTTTAAGTGTGGGGAGATTGATAAACCGCTATTTTACAGTTTATCTTGTGCTTAATTTAGTGGATTCCATCCACTAAACACACACTTATTCAAAGAAATCGCATGTTTTACATTTTCCTTCCTAATCTTGTGCTATGATTGAAAACATGCTTCTCTGGCCTTAAATTTGATAGCTTTAATCCTCTCTTATTACCATTTGATGCCGTGATATGTGTGTTAAGTGTTTTCAGGGTTTACAGGGCAGGAATGGCTTAGAGGATGGAAAGGAAGCATGCAAAAGTGGAAGGAATATAGGAAATTGAAGGAATCGCAAAGCTGTCAAGCTTGACCTCTTCGTATTCAATCGATCATAACTTGAGCTATCGAGGTCCAAATGAGGCGGTTCCAGTTGCGTTAGAAAGATAACATCTGGGACTTTGAAATTTTATATAATTTGTCATAGTTTCCAGCCAGTTAGGTGATGTGCATGTGCGCATCATGCGTACGCATGCATCTGCGAAAATTCAGTGAGTCAGAAATTGCTCCTAGTGATTTCTGGGCTATTTTTTAGATTTTGGCCCAGAAAACACAGATTAGAGGCTGCAGAGTGGAGGAATTAGGGAGACACTTCTCATTCACATAATTTTAGGTTTTATATGTAGTTTCTAGAGAGAGAGGAGTCTCTCTAGGTTCTTAGGTTTTTAGGTTTAATTCTTCCCAATTCCAGGTTCAATGTTCCTTTAATTTAGTCTTCTTCTACCTTTATTTATTCTATTACTTTAGTTTATCTTCTTCTCTTTTTAATTTATTAATGCAAAGAGTATTTTTCTATTTAATTCTTTATTTGCTTGATTATCTCAATTCAATTCCAATTATCATGTCTTCTTTCTACTCCTTTACATGTATGCGAAAATGGCATCCATGTCAATGGAGTAGACTTCCAACTTGACTTGGGAGTTGATTAATAGAAGACCCTTAATTTGGAATACTCAAGTGTTAGTTGGTGATTGGAACTTGTTGGCTGGCTTTCTAGTCACTAACGCTAGTCTTTCCCAAGAGAGAGGATTAGGACTTGTGAATAGAAGTTGGCTTAACTACTTGACTTTCCTTTATTCGGTAAGGGTTAACTAGGTAGAAACAACAACCAATCATTATTAATCTTGGGAAAACCAACAAGTATAGAACTTCCGATTAATCTTCTCCCAGTCAAGGCTTCTTATCTTAATTAAATAAAATCTCTTGTTAATTTTCATTGATTTAATTTCACTCTCCAACTCCAAATTTCTTAGAAACCCACTAATCAATAAATAGCACTCTCTTAGCAACTCGTTGGGAGACGACCTGGGATTTTTACTCCTAGTATTTTATTCTTAAAATCATGACAACCCTTTTTTTTAAATTGGTACGCAGAATTTTCGTTGGTTAAGAACTATACTTGCAACGTCAGTTCGTTATAATTTCTTAATCAAGAATTTTCTGCACGTCAATTTTTACCTGATAACCGGTCAAGCATTTGATCAATGAAAGGAAGTGGATAGTAATCCTTCCGGGTTGCTAGATTCAAGTGCCGGTAATCAATACAAACTTTCCATGAATTTCGCACCCTAGTCACCATGAGCTCTCCACTTTCATTCTTAATCATGGTAACACTCGACTTCTTAGGCACCACTTACACCGGGCTAACCCATTCGCTATCCGAGATAAGATAGATGATATTAGCCTCCAAAAGACGAGTGACCTCCTTTTTGACAACCTCCATGATGGTTGGATTCAACCTCCTTTGGGGTTGACGGACAAGCTTGGCTCTGTTTTCTAGGAATATACGATGCTCACAAGTGTGCGAGCTTATACCTACAATGTCCGCTAAACTCCACCCTATAGACTTCTTGTGCTTTTTTAATACTTCAAGCAATTTTTCTTCTTGTTGGAAGGTGAGCTCCCTTGAAATTATCAGCAGGAGCTTTTGATTATCATCAAGAAAGGCAAATTTAAGATGGGGAGGTAGAGGTTTCAACATATCACTTAACTCATGACTTGTCACATTATTATCCAGCAACATTGGAGGTGGCAAAGTGTCTTCATCATAATCATTGAGTTTCCCCACACTTGCACTTTTAACCAAATTCATCTCATCAAAAGTCTCATTGTGAACCTCGGCCATAACTTCATCAATAATATCACACCAGAAGATGGAGTGGTCCTCCAACGGATGCTTCATAGCTTCATCCAAGTTAAAGCTCACGGCCCTTCCGTCAATCTCAAATGAATAGGTACCGGAGAAGGCATCAAGTTTAAACCAAGAGGTTTTCAAGAATGCCTTCCTAACAATATGGACGAAGATCTCCTGGAATCATTTGGAGGTATCTCAAGGATATAGAAATCAATAAGAAAAGTCAATTTTTTTATGCTTACAAAAACATCCTCAGCAATATGGTGTGCGAAATTGTGATCACTACTTTTCACAACTCAAATAATCCCTAGTAATGGCCCCAAAAACTTGGTGCTCAATACCATGGCATAAACACAACTTTGCACAACTAACCAGCAAATGCACTGGGTCGTCCAAGTAATAAACCTTACGCGAGTAAGGGTCGATCCCACGGAGATTGTTGGTATGAAGCAAGCTATGGTTACCTTGTAAATCTTAGTCAGGCAGACTTAAATGGGTATAGTGGTATATGAATAAAGCATAAAGATAAGGATAGAGGTACTTATGTAATTCATTGGTAGGAACTTCAGATAAGCGTATGAAGATGCCTTCCCTTCCGTCTCTCTGCTTTCCTACTGTCTTCATCCAATCCTTCTTACTCCTTTCCATGGCAAGCTTATGCAAGGGTTTCACCGTTGTCAGTGGCTACCTCCCATCCTCTCAGTGGAAATGTTCAACGCACCCTGTCACGGCACGGCTATCCATCTGTCGGTTCTCAATCAGGCCGGAATAGAATCCAGTGATTCTTTTGCGTCTGTCACTAACGCCCCGCCTTCAGGAGTTTGAAGCACGTCACAGTCATTCAATCATTGAATCCTACTCAGAATACCACAGACAAGGTTAGACCTTCCAGATTCTCTTGAATGCCGCCATCAGTTCTTGCTTATACCACGAAGACTCTGATCTCACAGAATGGCTGGCTCGTTTGTCAGGCGTGCACTCGGTTGTCAGGCGATCAACCATGCATCGTGTATCAGGAATCCAAGAGATATTCACCCAATCTAAGGTAGAACGGAGGTGGTTGTCAGTCACACGTTCATAGGTGAGAATGATGATGAGTGTTACGGATCATCACATTCATCAAGTTGAAGAACAAGTGATATCTTGGACAAAGAACAAGCGGAATTGAATAGAAGAACAATAGTAATTGCATTAATACTCGAGGTACAGCAGAGCTCCACACCTTAATCTATGGTGTGTAGAAACTCCACCGTTGAAAATACATAAGAACAAGGTCTAGGCATGGCCGAATGGCCAGCCTCCCAATGATCTAAGATAGCATAAAATGAAGATAGCTACCCCGATGATGATTACAATAGTAAAAGGTCCTACTTATAGAAAACTAGTAGCCTAGGGTGTACAGAGATGAGTAAATGACATAAAAATCCACTTTCGGGCCCACTTGGTGTGTGCTTGGGCTGAGCAATGAAGCATTTTCGTGTAGAGACTCTTCCTGGAGTTAAACGCCAGCTTTTATGCCAGTTTGGGCGTTTAACTCCCATTTAGGTGCCAGTTCCGGCGTTTAACGCTGGGATTTCTGTGGGTGACTTTGAACGCCGGTTTGGGCCATCAAATCTTGGGCAAAGTATGGACTATCATATATTGCTGGAAAGCCCAGGATGTCTACTTTCCAACGCCGTTGAGAGCGCGCCAATTGGGCTTCTGTAGCTCCAGAAAATCCACTTCGAGTGCAGGGAGGTCAGAATCCAACAGCATCTGCAGTCCTTTTCAGTCTCTGAATCAGATTTTTGCTCAGGTCCCTCAATTTCAGCCAGAAAATACCTGAAATCACAGAAAAACACACAAACTCATAGTAAAGTCCAGAAAAGTGAATTTTAACTAAAAACTAATAAAAATATACTAAAAACTAACTAGATCATACTAAAAATAATGCCAAAAAGCGTACAAATTATCCGCTCATCACAACACCAAACTTAAATTGTTGCTTGTCCCCAAGCAACTAAAAATCAAATAAGATAAAAAGAAGAGAATATGCAATGAATTCCAAAAACATCTATGAAGATCAGTATTAATTAGATGAGCGGGGCTTTTAGCTTTTTGCCTCTGAACAGTTTTGGCATCTCACTCTATCCTTTGCAACTCAGAATGATTGGCTTCTTTAGGAACTCAGAATCCAGATAGTGTTATTGATTCTCCTAGTTAAGTATGATGATTCTTGAACACAGCTACTTTATGAGTCTTGGCCGTGGCCCAAAGCACTCTGTCTTCCAGTATTACCACCGGATACATACATGCCACAGACACATAATTGGGTGAACCTTTTCAGATTGTGACTCAGCTTTGCTAGAGTCCCCAATTAGAGGTGTCCAGGGTTCTTAAGCACACTCTTTTTGCCTTGGATTTCTTTTTCGATTTTTTTTTTCGCCTCTTCTTCTCTTTTTTTTTTCCTTTTGTATTCACTGCTTTTTCTTGCTTCAAGAATCTTTTTTAATGATTTTTCAGATCCTCAGTAACATGTCTCCTTTTTCATCATTCTTTCAAGAGCCAACATTCATGAACTACAAATTCAAAAGACATATGCACTGTTTAAGCATACATTCAGAAGACAAAAATATTGCCACCACATCAAAATAATTAAACTGTTATAAAATTCAAAATTCATGCAATTCTTCTCCTTTTCATTTAAGAACATTGTTTATTTAAGAAAGGTGATGGATTCATAGGACATTCATAACTTTAAGGCATAGACACTAAGACACTAATGATCATAAGACACAAACATGGATAAACATAAGCATTAATTTTCGAAAAACAAGAAAATAAAGAACAAGGAGATTAAAGAACGGGTCCACCTCAGTGATGGCGGCTCTTTCTTCCTCTTGAAGATCCTATGGAGTGCTTGAGGTCCTCAATGTCTCTTCCTTGTCTTTGTTGCTCCTCTCTCATGATCCTTTGATCTTCTCTAATTTCATGGAGGATGATGGAGTGTTCTTGATGCTCCACCCTTAGTTGTCCCATGTTGGAACTCAATTCTCCTAGGGAGGTGTTCAGTTGCTCCCAGTTGTCTTGTGGAGGAAAGTGCATCCTTTGAGGCATCTCAGGGATCTCATGATGAGAGGGGTCTCTTGTGTGCTCCATCCTTTTCTTAGTGATGGGCTTATCCTCATCAATGGGGATGTCTCCCTCTATGTCAACTCCAACTGAATAACAGAGGTGACAAATGAGATGAGGAAAGGCTAACCTTGCTAAGGTAGAGGACTTGTCCGCCACCTTATAAAGTTCTTGGGCTATAACCTCATGAACTTCCACTTCTTCTCCAATCATGATGCTATGAATCATGATGGCCCGGTCTAGAGTAACTTCGGACCGGTTGCTAGTGGGAATGATTGAGCGTTGGATAAACTCCAACCATCCTCTAGCCACGGGTTTGAGGTCATGCCTTCTCAATTGTGATGGGATATTTTGGTGGAGACAAGAATCTCTCCCAAAACAACACCAATCTAACCGGCAAGTGCACCGGGTCGCATCAAGTAATAAAAACTCACGGGAGTGAGGTCGATCCCACAGGGATTGATGGATCAAGCAACTTTAGTGGGTGATTAGTTTAGTCAAGCTAACATTGAGTGAATTGTGTGAAGTTGAGCAACAGAAGGTAAAAATTGCAATGAATTTAAATTGCAGAAAGTAAATTTGACAGAAACTTAAATGGGCGGAAGCTTAAATGACAAGAAATGTAAATTGCAGTGAATGTAAAGGGGAGTGGGTGCTGGAAACTAAAGAAGGGAGTAATTCAAGCAACTGAAAATTTAAATTGCAGGAAGAATAAAGGAGTTGGGGTGCTGGGAATTAAAACTAAACAAGAGAATTCAAAGTGCAATCAAACAGAGAATTAAAAGATGCAGCATATTCAAATGGATTTGGAAAATTACTTGTAGAATCAAAATAGAAAGCAGCTTGGCTCAATTGCAAAATCTAAAAGAGAAATTGAGGATCTCAGGGGCTCAATGAGACTAGAAAACAAGTCTAGATCTCAAGTCCTTCCTTGATCCAACAGAGAAACAATTTGAAGAAGAAATAGAGATGAAAGCAATAAACAGAGTGTTGATTCAAATCCTTAATTCACTGAAATTTTGTAGAAGAAGAACAACGAGAATTCTCAAGGTGAGAATGAAAACAGAATTCCTTCCAATCTCCACCCAAGATTCAAAACAGAAATGAAATCTAAAAGAGAGAGCTATCTACTCCTAATGCTCCCTAGTGGAGCCAGCCTCTTTCCAAATATGAAACAGATGCCTATTTATATGCATCTCTACAAAATGAAAATGAAATTTAAAACAAATTACAATTAAAATGAAATTTCTATTCTAACTATCTTGTGTCTCTGAGTGGTGTCAATTGGGCCCTTGCTCTTGATGGAATTTGGTTGATAAAGGCCTTGGTTGATTGCTCTTGGAGTTTGAAGAGGAACCGAATTGAACCGGGTTGAGTTTTGCAAAGTTGGATTAAAAGTTTGAGTCAAAGTTAGGGGTCTAACTTTGAGACTAACTTTTCATATCAGCAAACCACATTTCCTGATGCCAACGTTGGTGCCAAAGTTAGGGGTCTAACTTTAGCGCCAACGTTGGCCCTTCCTCAAGCACAAATATGGCGCCAACTTTGTCCTCTTGTCATGTTGCCAATTTTATGCCCAATATAGACTATCATATATGGTTGGAAAGCTCTGAATGTCAGCTTTCTAACCCACTTGGAATCACTTCAATTGGACATCTACAACTCAAGTTATGATCATTTGAAGAGGGCATGGTCGCTGGCTTTGGTGTGCAGCGTTTGGGG
The DNA here is from genome assembly GCF_014773155.1 of Arachis stenosperma. Lineage (NCBI taxonomy): Eukaryota > Viridiplantae > Streptophyta > Magnoliopsida > Fabales > Fabaceae > Arachis > Arachis stenosperma. The sequence continues at coordinate 59,783,937 of NC_080382.1, forward strand.
TAACGTTTGCCCTCAAACGTTGGCGAAAACGCCAGTTCTGGAGGCTCAAACGTTTTGTCCACCCCATACTATTATACATTGTTGGAAAGCCCTGAATGTCTACTTTCATGTGCCGTTGGAAGCGCATCAATTGGAGCTCTACAGCTCGCGTTATACGCCATTGAAGGTGCAGAGGTCAAGTGGCCTCACTGCAGGTTGCCCACATGTTCATTTATGCACATTGCGGGGCAGTTTTCTCCCTCAATTTTAGTGTCCACCATGCAGTGCCATATATGCTTGGAAAGCTCTTGATTCCTACTTTCCAATGCTTCTTGAATCACCTCATTTGGAGCTCTCTAGCTCAAGTTATTCTTGTTGGAAGTACACCCCTTCAAGCTGTTGTGTTTTCATGTGCCAACGTTAGCCCAAAAGTTAGGGGGCTAACGTTGGCGCAAACTTTTGCCCATTCCTTTACATCTTCATGTGCCAACGTTAGCCTCCAAGTTAGGGGGCTAACGTTGGCGCAAACGTGAGTAGCCCCTGGGAGTGTTTTTCAGCTTCCAACGTTAGCCTCCAAGTTAGGGGGCTAACTTCAAGGCTAACTTTTCACCCAAAACTTTTTGTCCTCTCTTCCTCCTTGTTTTGAGCCACGCTTTTCTTCCTTTGGGCCACGCTTTTCTTCCTTGATTTGGTCATGGGTCACGCTTTTAGAAGCGTGGCCTAAGCCTCCAAAGTGTGCTCCAACTTCAAAGTGTGCCCAAAATTCCTCTTTTCTTCTTTTTAGCTTATTTTGTGCTCTTTTTGCTTCTTTTTCTTCTTATTCCCTACAAAGTTTATCAAATCAAAAGATCAAAGAAATGTACCATTTAAACACCAAATAATGCAATATTTAAGCACTAATCATAAATTTCTTGTATGAAAAAGCATAGAAAAACATGACATGGTGACATGTCATCACAACACCAAACTTAAACCTTGCTTGTCCCCAAGCAAGAAAAGAATCATGCAATAAAGATTGACAATCCAAGGCAAGAAGAATAGCAACTCAATGTTCATGGTAAGCTAGTTTTCTACGCATGCTACAATCACAAAAGAAATGTAAATGATTGATGCTTCCATCTAGCTCAATTTATGAAATCTTTCTTTTATATTTCTTCCTTGAAGCAAGCTTTTGATTTTCTTATTAGCTTCTCCTTTTGGGTGCTTTGCCCCATGAGTTGATAACAAAGCTACGACTTCTAAATGCTTTGTTTTCAAGTATTACCACTTGATACATAAGCACCACAAGCATTTGATTAGAGAACTTCATTAAGCTCATTTTTCTTTTCTTTTCTTGACTCTCTAATCATTGATGCTCAGAGCCTTGAGCTTTGAGGGAGTGCTTTTGCACTTTGAGCCTAGCCTTGACTTCTAAGTGTTTTGTTTTCAAGCATTTGGCTTGATACATAAACACCACAAGTATTTAACAAATAAATTGCCATTGGTACTCAGAGCCTTCAGCTTTCTCATTCTTTCCCTTTTTCTTTTCTTGCTTTATTTTGCATTTGCTTTCAAGGTTTTCATGATTTTAAAAGATTTCACAAAATGTCCTAGATGAAAACTTCAATTAAATAAAATCCAATGCAATTAAGCAACAATCAAACATACTAGCTTTCCAATACTTTTATGCACATGCTAAAATCTTCTTTAATGCCTTGTTTGTTTATGATCATGATACTTTGTTGCTTTTGAATTTACAAAACTCAAGTTGGTAATCATAATGACATAGCACCATGTTGCAATTTAGAAATCAAACTATGCCTTTTCATACACACATGCATACAGAGAAGGTAAAGACAATCATGCAGTTTATAGTGCTTGGAACAAATGAGAGGAAAAGGAACTTTACAACCTTGTAGTTCATCTTCTCTATTGTTGTCGTTTTCCTCCCATTCTTCCTCTTTCCCTTGCCAACTCAAAATGCTTGCTCATCCTCAAGCAACAATTAGAACAATGGCTATGGGGCTAAGATGGATCATGAATGTCTTACACAATGAAAAGTTAGTAGTACATGTGTTTCAAGCAAGCAAAATTAAAGATAATAATCAAGGCACAAGAGACAGAGACATTGTGATTGCAAGCTTAAGAAGGTGAGCATAATACTTTGCATAAAGAATAAGTGGCACACCAAACTTAGTGTGACACTTTCACTTGGAATCAATGCAAGTATCCAGTAAAGATTTGAAGCAAATTGTGTTGCATAGCAACACCAAACTTAAAATGCAATCCTATGTCCATTTATTTGAATTAAAACCAAGCAAATGAAACTGTTCTTTATTAAATACGATCACTAAGCCAAGAATCTGTCATTAATAAAGCTCTCTTGGTGATGTATTAATAAACACAGCAAATAGGCAGACTAAAATGAAAGCATTAAAAATAAAGAATTAACTAAAGTAAACAGAATAACAAAATATCAAACCAAAAGAAAATTAACACTGCAAAGACATTATGGTTATGCAGACAAGTGGTGTTGCTGAATGATTTGCATAGAAGAATAGGTGGCACACCAAACTTAGAATCTTGGTGTGTCACTTTCATTTTTGATTTGATGCAATCATCCAAAAAGATTGAGAACAATTTGTTGCAGGGCAACACCAAACTTAGATTGTAACCATATGCCATTTTATTGAATTTAAACAAAGTAAAGAAAGAAAACAGAGCATAGAAGAGAAACGTTACCTACTGTTGGCATGTTGTTCTTTACTTTCTTCCTCTTCTTCCAGTTTGTTAAGAGAAATGTCTTCAAAGGAGGAGAGGTTTCAGCTACTGTCCCTTGCCTTGGCTTTTCCTCAGCAAGCTTCCTTTTGCAAATGGCTTGATTGATCTTGCTTACTGGATTAGGGACAGGATTGGTGCTTTTGTTAGTTGCCTTCACTTCTTTGAATCCAAGTCTTGGTTGCTGTGTGATTATTGGAGTTTTGTATTCATCCAGAGCCTTTTGTATTGGTGGTTCCATGAACTCCTCCTTTATGTACTTCTCTGCCTCACTTGAGTTTGGAATGACTTCTTCACTTTCTTGCTCCTCCCCTTCCTCTTTTGCACCCAACATTTGTTTTAATTGCTCTATCATGGGGGAGGTTTGTTTATCTTCCCAACATTTCTTCATCTCCTCGTCATACCTTTCAATCATGGATTCAAGTGTTGAGTCGTTTTGGTCCAGGGGGGTTTGTGGAGGTTGTGAGTTTTCATGTTCCTTTATCTCAAGTGGCTTCTGTGGACATGCAGCTTCAGGTTCAATTGCCTCCTTCTCCTCATCCTCTATTGAAATTTCACTTGACACAGGGACCTTTTGTTTTTGTTTTTCCATTTTCTCGTTCCATGCATTCAACAATTGGCCTAACTGCACTTCCATATTTTTAAGGGAGTTCTCTTCTTCTTTCTGGTACTTCTCGTACTCCTCTACAAATCTTTCGAGCTTGGACTCAAGCTCTGAAATTCTTTGGTTATAGGAAGTTTGTGTGAGTGGTAAGTTTTGAAAGGGGCTTTTTGTTGAAGCATGGTCAAGTGATGATATCTTTGGATGAATATCATATGGAGTATTAGAATTCCCTTCCCAGCCACCATTAGAATCATGACTTGCATCATTTTGTGGGTGAGGGAAATATCCCATATGATTTTCTTTCTCATCTTGTGGTTCTGAAGCAAATCTCCATGAATTGGAGTGCTCAGAATGTGTATTCTCTGAGTGATATTCCCAGCCACCATTAGAGATTGATGATGATGGGTAATATCCCATAAAATTTGTTTGATCATAAGATGAGTTGAACTCCATTTGAAATTTGTAAAACACAACACCAAGGAAAATTGAAATTCATATCTCAGAGATGAATTTCTTAGTGAGGCAATAACTCAAACACCTTGGTTTCAACTTAGAACAGAGAACAAAAATAAAGAAAATGCTTAATCTAGACTTCTCACCCACTTAATCATTGTTGATCTAATCAATCCCCGGCAACGGCGCCAAAAACTTGATGGGATATTTTGGTGGAGACAAGAATCTCTCCCAAAACAACACCAATCTAACCGGCAAGTGCACCGGGTCGCATCAAGTAATAAAAACTCACGGGAGTGAGGTCGATCCCACAGGGATTGATGGATCAAGCAACTTTAGTGGGTGATTAGTTTAGTCAAGCTAACATTGAGTGAATTGTGTGAAGTTGAGCAATAGAAGGTAAAAATTGCAATGAATTTAAATTGCAGAAAGTAAATTTGATAGAAACTTAAATGGGCGGAAGCTTAAATGACAAGAAATGTAAATTGCAGTGAATGTAAAGGGGAGTGGGTGCTGGAAACTAAAGAAGGGAGTAATTCAAGCAACTGAAAATTTAAATTGCAGGAAGAATAAAGGAGTTGGGGTGCTGGGAATTAAAACTAAACAAGAGAATTCAAAGTGCAATCAAACAGAGAATTAAAAGATGCAGCATATTCAAATGGATTTGGAAAATTACTTGTAGAATCAAAATAGAAAGCAGCTTGGCTCAATTGCAAAATCTAAAAGAGAAATTGAGGATCTCAGGGGCTCAATGAGACTAGAAAACAAGTCTAGATCTCAAGTCCTTCCTTGATCCAACAGAGAAACAATTTGAAGAAGAAATAGAGATGAAAGCAATAAACAGAGTGTTGATTCAAATCCTTAATTCACTGAAATTTTGTAGAAGAAGAACAACGAGAATTCTCAAGGTGAGAATGAAAACAGAATTCCTTCCAATCTCCACCCAAGATTCAAAACAGAAATGAAATCTAAAAGAGAGAGCTATCTACTCCTAATGCTCCCTAGTGGAGCCAGCCTCTTTCCAAATATGAAACAGATGCCTATTTATATGCATCTCTACAAAATGAAAATGAAATTTAAAACAAATTACAATTAAAATGAAATTTCTATTCTAACTATCTTGTGTCTCTGAGTGGTGTCAATTGGGCCCTTGCTCTTGATGGAATTTGGTTGATAAAGGCCTTGGTTGATTGCTCTTGGAGTTTGAAGAGGAACCGAATTGAACCGGGTTGAGTTTTGCAAAGTTGGATTAAAAGTTTGAGTCAAAGTTAGGGGTCTAACTTTGAGGCTAACTTTTCATATCAGCAAACCACATTTCCTGATGCCAACGTTGGTGCCAAAGTTAGGGGTCTAACTTTAGCGCCAACGTTGGCCCTTCCTCAAGCACAAATATGGCGCCAACTTTGTCCTCTTGTCATGTTGCCAATTTTATGCCCAATATAGACTATCATATATGGTTGGAAAGCTCTGAATGTCAGCTTTCTAACCCACTTGGAATCACTTCAATTGGACATCTACAACTCAAGTTATGATCATTTGAAGAGGGCATGGTCGCTGGCTTTGGTGTGCAGCGTTTGGGGTAACGTTTGCCCTCAAACGTTGGCGAAAACGCCAGTTCTGGAGGCTCAAACGTTTTGTCCACCCCATACTATTATACATTGTTGGAAAGCCCTGAATGTCTACTTTCATTTGCCGTTGGAAGCGCATCAATTAGAGCTCTACAGCTCGAGTTATACTCCATTGAAGGTGCAGAGGTCAAGTGGCCTCACTGCAGGTTGCCCACATGTTCATTTATGCACATTGCGGGGCAGTTTTCTCCCTCAATTTTAGTGTCCATCATGCAGTGCCATATATGCTTGGAAAGCTCTTGATTCCTACTTTCCAATGCTTCTTGAATCACCTCATTTGGAGCTCTCTAGCTCAAGTTATTCTTGTTGGAAGTACACCCCTTCAAGCTGTTGTGTTTTCATGTGCCAACGTTAGCCCAAAAGTTAGGGGGCTAACGTTGGCGCAAACTTTTGCCCATTCCTTTACATCTTCATGTGCCAACGTTAGCCTCCAAGTTAGGGGGCTAACGTTGGCGCAAACGTGAGTAGCCCCTGGGAGTGTTTTTCAGCTTCCAACGTTAGCCTCCAAGTTAGGGGGCTAACTTCAAGGCTAACTTTTCACCCAAAACTTTTTGTCCTCTCTTCCTCCTTGTTTTGAGCCACGCTTTTCTTCCTTTGGGCCACGCTTTTCTTCCTTGATTTGGTCATGGGTCACGCTTTTAGAAGCGTGGCCTAAGCCTCCAAAGTGTGCTCCAACTTCAAAGTGTGCCCAAAATTCCTCTTTTCTTCTTTTTAGCTTATTTTGTGCTCTTTTTGCTTCTTTTTCTTCTTATTCCCTACAAAGTTTATCAAATCAAAAGATCAAAGAAATGTACCATTTAAGCACCAAATAATGCAATATTTAAGCACTAATCATAAATTTCTTGTATGAAAAAGCATAGAAAAACATGACATGGTGACATGTCATCAAATTGAACCGGCTTCCCTCTTGAATCTCTCTTCCATTGGGCGCCCTCTTCACAAATGTCGGTGAGGACTTGGTCCAACCTTTGATCAAAGTTGACCCTTCTAGTGTAAGGATGTTCATCTCCTTGCATCATAGGCAAGTTGAATGCCAACCTTACATTTTCCGGACTAAAATCCAAGTATTTCCCCCGAACCATAGTAAGATAATTCTTTGGATTCGGGTTCACACTTTGATCATGGTTCTTGGTGATCCATGCATTGGCATAGAACTCTTGAACCATCAAGATTCCGACTTGTTGAATGGGGTTGGTAAGGACTTCCCAACCTCTTCTTCGGATCTCATGTCGGATCTCCGGATATTCACTCTTTTTGAGTGAAAAAGGGACCTCGGGGATCACCTTCTTCAAGGCCACAACTTCATAGAAGTGGTCTTGATGCACCCTTGAGATGAATCTCTCCATCTCCCATGACTCGGAGGTAGAAGCTTTTGCCTTCCCTTTCCTCTTTCTAGAGGTTTCTCCGGCCTTGGATGCCATAAATGGTTATGGAAAAACGAAAAAGCAACGCTTTTACCACACCAAACTTAAAAGGTTTGCTCGTCCTCGAGCAAAAGAAGAAAGAAGAGAGTAGAAGAAGAAGAAATGAGGAAGAAGGGAATGGCTTTTGTGTTCGGCCAAAGAGGGGGAGAAGTGGTGTTTAGGTTGTGTGAAAATGAAGGGGTGAAGAAAGGTATATATAGGGGAGGGGGAAGGGTAAGGTTCGGTCAAGTGAGGGTGGGTTTGGGAGGGAAAGTGGTTTGAATTTGAAGGGTGAGGTAGGTGGGGTTTTATGAAGGATGGATGTGAGTGGTGAAGAGGAAGATGAGATTTGATAGGTGAAGGGTTTTTGGGGAAGAGGTGTTAAGGTGATTGGTGAATGGGTGAAGAAGAGAGAGGGTGGTGGGGTTGGTGGGGATCCTGTGGGGTCCACAGATCCTGTGGTGTCAAGGAAAAGTCATCCCTGCACCAAATGGTATGCAAAATCACGTTTTGAGCCAATTCTAGCGTTAAACGCCGGGCTGGTGCCCATTTCTGGCATTTAACGCCAGGTTCTTGCCCTTTTCTGGTGTTTAACGCCAGTCTGGTGCCCCTTTCTGGCGTTAAACGCCCAGAATGGTGCCAGACTGGGCGTTAAACGCCCACCTGCTAGCCTTACTGGCGTTTAAACGCCAGTAAGTTCCTCCTCCAGGGTGTGCTATTTTTCTTCCTGTTTTTCATTCTGTTTTTGCTTTTTTCATTGATTTTGTGACTTCTCATGATCATCAACCTACAAAAAAAACATAAAATAACAAAAGAAAATAGTCAAAATATAATATTGGGTTGCCTCCCAACAAGCGCTTCTTTAATGTCATTAGCTTGACAGAGGACTCTCATGGAGCCTCAGAAATGCTCAGAGCTATGTTGGAACCTCCCAACACCAAACTTAGAGTTTTGAATGTGGGGGTTCAACACCAAACTTAGAGTTTGGTTGTGGCCTCCCAACACCAAACTTAGAGTTTGACTGTGGGGGCTTTGTTTGACTCTGAATTGAGAGAAGCTCTTCATGCTTCCTCTCCATGGTGACAGAGGGATATCCTTGGGCCTTAAACACAAAGGATTCTTCATTCACTTGAATGATCAACTCTCCTCTATCAACATCAATCACAGCCTTTGCTGTGTCTAGGAAGGGTCTGCCAAGGATGATGGTTTCATCCATGCACTTCCCAGTCTCTAGGACTATGAAATCAGCAGGGATGTAATGGTTTTCAATCTTCACCAAAACATCCTCTACAAGTCCATGAGCTTGTTTTCTTGAGTTGTTTGCCATCTCTAATGAGATTCTTGCAGCTTGCACCTCAAAGATCCCTAACTTGTCCATTACAGAGAGAGGCATGAGGTTTACACTTGACCCTAAGTCACACAGAGCCTTCTTGAAGGTCATGGTGCCTATGGTACAAGGTAGTGAAAACTTCCCAGGGTCTTATCTCTTTTGAGGTAATTTCTGCCTAGACAAGTCATCCAGTTCTTTGGTGAGCAAAGGAGGTTCATCCTCCCAAGTCTCATTTCCAAATAACTTGTCATTTAGCTTCATGATTGCTCCAAGGTATTTAGCAACTTGCTCTTCAGTGACATACTCATCCTCTTCAGAGGAAGAATACTCATCAGAGCTCATGAAAGGCAGAAGTAAATCCAATGGAATCTCTATGGTCTCATTTTGAGCCTCAGATTCCCATGGTTCCTCATTGGGGAACTCAATGGAGGTCAGTGCACGCCCACTGAGGTCTTCCTCAGTGGCGTTCACTTCCTCTCCTTCCTCTCCAAATTCGGCCATGTTGATGGCCTTGCACTCTCCTTTTGGATTTTCTTCTGTATTGCTTGGGAGAGTACTAGGAGGGAGTTCAGTAACTTTCTTGCTCAGCTGTCCCACTTGTGCCTCCAAATTCCTAATGGAGGACCTTGTTTCAGTCATGAAACTTTGAGTGGTTTTGATTAGATCAAAGACCATAGTTGCTAAGTCAGAGGGGTTCTGCTTAGAATTCTCTGTCTGTTGCTGAGAAGATGATGGAAAAGGCTTGCCATTGCTAAACCTGTTTCTTCCACCATTATTGTTGTTGAAACCTTGTTGAGGTCTCTGTTGATCCTTCCATGAGAAATTTGGGTGATTTCTCCATGAAGAATTATAGGTGTTTCCGTAGGGTTCTCCTAGGTAATTCACCTCTTCCATTGAAGGGTTCTCAGGATCATAGGCTTCTTCTTCAGATGAAGCATCCTTAGTACTGCTTGGTGCATTTTGCATTCCAGACAGACTTTGAGAGATCAAATTGACTTGTTGAGTCAATATCTTGTTCTGAGCCAATATGGCATTCAGAGTATCAATCTCAAGAACTCCTTTCTTCTGATTTGCCCCATTGTTCACAGGATTCCTTTCAGAAGTGTACATGAATTGGTTATTTGCAACCATTTCAATTAGTTCTTGAGCTTCTGCAGGCGTCTTCTTCAGATGAAGATATCCTCCAGCAGAGCTATCCAAAGACATCTTGGATAGTTCAGAGAGACCATCATAGAAAATACCTATGATGCTCCATTCAGAAAGCATGTCAGAAGGACATTTTCTGATCAATTGTTTGTATCTTTCCCAAGCTTCATAGAGGGATTCTCCATCCTTCTGTCTGAAGGTTTGGACTTCCACTCTAAGCTTACTCAATTTTTGAGGTGGAAAGAACTTTGCCAAGAAGGCATTGACTAGCTTTTCCCATGAGTCCAGGCTTTCTTTAGGTTGTGAATCCAACCATGTCCTAGCTCTGTCTCTTACAGCAAAAGGAAATAGCATAAGTCTGTAGACCTCAGGGTCAACCCCATTAGTCTTGACAGTGTCACAGATTTGCAAGAATTCAGCTAAGAACTGATGAGGATCTTCCAATGGAAGTCCATGGAACTTGCAATTCTGTTGCATTAGAGAAATTAATTGAGGCTTAAGCTCAAAGTTGTTTGCTCCAATGGCAGGGATAGAGATGCTTCTCCCATAGAAGTCGGGAGTAGGTGCAGTAAAGTCACCCAGCACCTTCCTTGCATTGTTGGCATTGTTGTTGTTTTCGGCTGCCATGTCTTCTTCTTTGAAGATTTCTGTTAGGTCCGCTATAGAGAATTGTGCTTTAGCTTCTCTTAGCTTTCGCTTCAAGGTCCTTTCAGGTTAAGGGTCAGCTTCAACAAGAATGCCTTTGTCTCTGCTCCTGCTCATATGAAAGAGAAGAGAACAAGAAAATATGGAATCCTCTATGTCACAGTATAGAGACTCCTTGAGGTGTCAGAAGAACAGAAAAATAGAAGAAAGAGGTAGAAGAATTCGAACTTAATCAGATAGAGTTCGAATTGTGCATTGAGAAGGAGTGGTACTCCATAAATTGAAGGATGTGAGAAGGGAGGAAGAGCTTTTTCGAAAATTAAGTTAAAGAATTTGAAAACATTTTGAAAAACACTAATTGATTTTCGAAAATAAGAGTGGGAAAGAAATCAAGTGATTTTTGAAAAAGATTTTGAAATTAGAAGTCAAAAAGATTTGATTGAAAACTATTTTGAAAAAGATGAGGTTAAGAAGATATGATTGATTTTAAAAAATGTGATTGAGAAAATATGATTTGAAAACAATTTTAAAAAGATTTGATTTTAAAAATTAATAACTTGGCTATCAAGAAAAGATATGATTCAAACATTAAACCTTTCTCAACAGAAAAGGCAACATACTTGAAATGTTGAATCAAATCATTAATTGATAGCAAGTATCTTTGAAAAAGGAAAGAAATTGATTTTGAAAACATTTGATTGAAAATATATGATTTGAAAAAGATTTGATTTTGAAAAACTTTGAAAACTTGAAAAAAATTGATTTGAAAACAAAATCCTCCCCCTTGTGCCATCCTGGCGTTAAACACCCAGAATGGTGCACATTCTGGCATTTAACGCCCAATGCACTACCTTTTTGGGCGTTAAACGCCCAACCAGGCACCCTGGCTGGCGTTTAAACGCCAGTCTGTCCTTCTTCAATGGCCGTTTTGAACGCCCAGCTTTTTCTGTGTAATTCCTCTGCTGCATGTTCTGAATCTTCAGTTCCCTGTACTATTGACTTGAAAATAGAACCAAGATCAAATAAACAATACATGCAAGACACCAAACTTAAAATTAGACACTAGACTCAAACAAGAAACATAAAATATTTTTGGTTTTTATGATTTTGAAAAATTTTTTTGTTTTTTTTCGAAAATTAAATGGAAATAGAAAATAAAAGTTTCAAAATTCTTAATTTGGATTCCAGGAATCATTGCAATGCTAGTCTAAGACTCCGGTCCAGGAATTAGACATGGCTTCACAGCCAGCCAAGCTTTCAAAGAAAGCTTCGGTCCAAAACACTAGACATGGCCAATGGCCAGCCAAGCCTTAGCAGATCATTGCTCCAATAGCAAGATTGATAGAGATCAGCAAGCTCTTGTGATGATCAGTTGAAACCTCGGTCCAATAAGATTAGACATGGCTTCTCAGCCAGCCAGACTTCAACAAATCATCATGAAACACTAGAATTCCTTCTTAAGAACTCTGAAGAAAAATACCTAATCTAAGCAACAAGATGAACCGTCAGTTGTCCATACACAAAACAATCCCCGGCAACGGCGCCAAAAACTTGGTGTGCGAAATTGTGATCACTACTTTTCACAACTCAAATAATCCCTAGTAATGGCCCCAAAAACTTGGTGCTCAATACCATGGCATAAGCACAACTTTGCACAACTAACCAGCAAGTGCACTGGGTCGTCCAAGTAATAAACCTTACGCGAGTAAGGGTCGATCCCACGGAGATTGTTGGTATGAAGCAAGCTATGGTTACCTTGTAAATCTTAGTCAGGCAGACTCAAATGGGTATAGTGGTATATGAATAAAGCATAAAGATAAGGATAGAGGTACTTATGTAATTCATTGGTAGGAACTTTAGATAAGCGTATGAAGATGCCTTCCCTTCCGTCTCTCTGCTTTCCTACTGTCTTCATCCAATCCTTCTTACTCCTTTCCATGGCAAGCTTATGCAAGGGTTTCACCGTTGTCAGTGGCTACCTCCCATCCTCTCAGTGGAAATGTTCAACGCACCCTGTCACGGCACGGCTATCCATCTGTCGGTTCTCAATCAGGCCGGAATAGAATCCAGTGATTCTTTTGCGTCTGTCACTAACGCCCCGCCTTCAGGAGTTTGAAGCACGTCACAGTCATTCAATCATTGAATCCTACTCAGAATACCACAGACAAGGTTAGACCTTCCGGATTCTCTTGAATGCCGCCATCAGTTCTTGCCTATACCACGAAGACTCTGATCTCACGGAATGGCTGGCTCGTTTGTCAGGCGAGCACTCGGTTGTCAGGCGATCAACCATGCATCGTGTATCAGGAATCCAAGAGATATTCACCCAATCTAAGGTAGAACGGAGGTGGTTGTCAGTCACACATTCATAGGTGAGAATGATGATGAGTGTCACGGATCATCACATTCATCAAGTTGAAGAACAAGTGATATCTTGGACAAAGAACAAGCGGAATTGAATAGAAGAACAATAGTAATTGCATTAATACTCGAGGTACAGCAGAGCTCCACACCTTAATCTATGGTGTGTAGAAACTCCACCGTTGAAAATACATAAGAACAAGGTCTAGGCATGGCCGAATGGCCAGCCTTCCAATGATCTAAGATAGCATAAAATGAAGATAGCTACCCCGATGATGATTACAATAGTAAAAGGTCCTACTTATAGAAAACTAGTAGCCTAGGGTGTACAGAGATGAGTAAATGACATAAAAATCCACTTTCGGGCTCACTTGGTGTGTGCTTGGGCTGAGCAATGAAGCATTTTCGTGTAGAGACTCTTCCTGGAGTTAAACGCCAGCTTTTATGCCAGTTTGGGCGTTTAACTCCCATTTAGGTGCCAGTTCCGGCGTTTAACGCTGGGATTTCTGTGGGTGACTTTGAACGCCGGTTTGGGCCATCAAATCTTGGGCAAAGTATGGACTATCATATATTGCTGGAAAGCCCAGGATGTCTACTTTCCAACTCCGTTGAGAGCGCGCCAATTGGGCTTTAGTAGCTCGAGAAAATCCACTTCGAGTGCAGGGAGGTCAGAATCCAACAGCATCTGCAGTCCTTTTCAGTCTCTGAATCAGATTTTTGCTCAGGTCCCTCAATTTCAGCCAGAAAATACCTGAAATCACAGAAAAACACACAAACTCATAGTAAAGTCCAGAAAAGTGAATTTTAACTAAAAACTAATAAAAATATACTAAAAACTAACTAGATCATACTAAAAACATACTAAAAACAATGCCAAAAAGCGTACAAATTATCCGCTCATCACAATACCAACCATAGAAATTATGCTCTTATCAGGTAGTACAAAATGTATAGCAAACCGTTTCAATGGTGAAAGATTCAAATCATCATAAATGGAAAGAGGTGTAATACTAACGCATGCACGAAGGTCACACATACAATCAACAAATTGAACACCACCTATAGTGCAAGAGATTAAACAAGGTCTAAGATCTCCACACCTTTCAGGAATAGCACCCATTAAAGCAGAAATAGAACTCCCCAAAGGAATGGTTTTCAAATCATTGATCCTTTCCTTGTTAATGCATAAATCCATTAAATTTTTTGCATATTTAGGAACTTGGCAAATTACATCAAAAAGGAGAATCGTTACCTCAACTTTCTTGAATATGTCCACCATTTCAATATCCAACTCTAATTGCTTCTTTGCCAAGGTTGGAAATGGAATTGGGAGAGGCTCTTACAAAACATCTTCTTCTTTGGAACCTCTAACTCTTGCTTGATCTTTCTCCTCATCAACAACCTCTTGTGCATTTTCTTCTTCAACATCCTCTAGTTCAAATATATCTTCTTCATAAGTAGCCTTCTTCACACTTGAATCCATGGGACTCTTCTTTTCTAATGTAGTTTCAAACCTCAAAGTGGTAGCATTGAGGCTACCTTTGGGGTTAGGTAGTGGTTGAGAGGGAATCACACTTGAGCTTGAAGGTTGGGAGGGAATATAAGGGAATTAAAATTAGCATTTTTGAAGCCTAAAAATCATGTTTTTTCACTTAGGTATAATTTAGAGGGAAATCACCAAAGTATGTTATTTAAGGGAATAAATGTGAGTTTATGTGATGAAATCCATTCAATTCAAGCCCAAATTTATCATGAATTATGGATTCATCATTCCCCTCTTTTCCATTTAACTCAGAGATCACCATACGTTCCTCTCTTGGGTTAGGAATTGTATCAGTAGGGAATGTATTAGGGGCCTTTCAGCATTTTGCTTGCTCAACTGTCCCATTTGTACCTCCAAGTTTTGATTCAAAGCTTTGGTTTCCTGCATGAAACTATGAGTGTTCTTGGAGAGTTTTGCCAATTGTGCTTCCAATACTGAGGTGTCCTCAGTAAATGGCGGTAGATTTTGTGATTAAAAGGATTAATGTTGCTGGTTGAAAGAATTTTGCCAATTGAACTGGTTATTTTTGTTGTTGAAGTTGGACTGTCTTTGATTTTGTTTTTGGTTTTCCCACCCAAAATTTGGATAATTTCTCCATCCCAGGTTGTATGTCTTGGAGAAGGGGCTATTATTAGCCGATCTTGAAGAATTATCCATGTAATCAACTTGCTCAGGAAGGGGTTGCTCATAACTAAAGCTTCCAAATTGAGATAATCCATCATTCATTTCAAAAGAAGGATCTTGGATAGTAACAGATAACACTTGCATACCTCCCAAATGTTGAGTGATGGTGGCAATCTGCTGAGATATAGCTTTGTTCTGAGCCAAAATAGCATCCAAGGCATTGATGGAGGGCCAATGACGGTCTAAAAATTTCACAAGTTTCAAACTCAATTATGTCACGAGTATAGTCTAAACCGACAACCAATTCTCAATCAAAGTTTAATAAGAATGTCACAAAATTAAATCAAATACCAGAAGTAAAATCTCAAGTCGTCTTCCTTTGGACTTGCAATTAGATGCACATTATTGGTTAGGAACTCGGGGTTTCAAATTCGAATGTGGAAAAAGTAAAGCAAATAGAAATAAAGAGCAATTAACAATGGACAAATAAATTACAATAGTTAAAAACGCTAAGCAAGTAAATGGCTATCTAACAAGTATGAAATTATGATGATAGCAATAAAAAGGCAAGTAACTAAGAAGCAACAAAATTAAGCTAAGAGAGCTAGGACGGTAAGGTCAACAAATGAGACGGCAATCAATTAATCAAAAGAGCCTTGGCTAGGGTTGAGAACTGGGCTTCCTATCCTTGTTATTAACCACAAATATGATAATTAGCAGGAGTTTTCCCACTTTGGCATCCTCTAACATCGAAAGAAAGTCAAGTTGGCATAGTTGATTTCAATTCACGAATCCTAGCTAACTCACTAATCTGACTTAGTGAAAGACTAGCGTTAGTGGAAACTTGATGCACGAAAACTTGTATCGCTACAAATTCCCCTCGACAAGTATACCGAATTGTCGTCAAGTAAAAACTCACAATAGAGTGAGGTCGAATCCCACAAGGATTGATTGGTCGAACAACTTTAATTAGAGAAGTATTCTAGTTGAGCTAAGCTAAGTTGAGTTGAGAATTGCAGAAAATTAAATGGCGGGAAAGATAAATAACAAGGAATGTAAGTGCTGAAAGTAAATAGCGGAATATAAATTGCAG
The DNA here is from genome assembly GCF_014773155.1 of Arachis stenosperma. Classification (NCBI taxonomy): domain Eukaryota; kingdom Viridiplantae; phylum Streptophyta; class Magnoliopsida; order Fabales; family Fabaceae; genus Arachis; species Arachis stenosperma. The sequence goes on from NC_080382.1 coordinate 59,799,503, forward strand.
AAAAGTAAATTGCAGAATCTTAATGGGAATTTGGGGAGATAAACATCAAAGTAAATAGCAGAAATTAAATAGAATGGGTAAAATTAGAAATGGGAAGTTCATTGGGCTTAGGAGATGTTGCATTCTCCGGATCAAGTTCATTTTCATCTCTTCCTCAATCAATGCATTCATTGATCTCCTTAGCAATCTTAAGTGATTGGATCCCAATTCCTTGCCAATCCAATCTCTCTAAGCTTGAACAATTGCCCAATTTCTTGATTTAATTACTCATGGAAAGAGATGAAGTATGGTCACTGATTATACCACATGCATTTCCAAATCAAAGTGCTGGTAGGATTATATACCACTATATCCATCCAAACCCTAATCCGGTCCAGCATGAGAAAATGTTTCTAGCATGATCTTCTCATTCCTCTTCCAAGGTTACGAGGAAATCCAATTATGAATAGCCTCTTTTCCAAGACAACTACCCAATTGGATGAAGATCGAAAGCTTTCTAGTAAAATCAAGAGAAAAGAAAGAAGAAGAAGAATGAAAACTACAATTGATCCATCAAATTACAACAGGGCTCCCTAACCCAATGACAAGGGGTTTAGTTGTTCATAGCTCTGGAAATGGAAAGCAAAAATGAAGAGTGCATTGTAAAATAAATTAAATTGCAGAGAAAGTAAATATACATAGTGTTTACAATTTTTGGATCCTCCAGATCCCCATCCCCCTTTCTAATTCAAAACTACTCTTATATATACTACTCCTCTAATCCTCTATTAGCTCTACAAGTCTTGGATCTGGGCCTTTGATCTTTAGTTGAAGCAATTATAGTCTTCAGTGGGCTTAGCTTTGCTTGGAGAAAGAAGTTGAGTCAGGCATGGTTCGCGTTTAGTCAAGGCGTTAGTGATTTTAACGTTAAGTATAAATCCTGGTTCGAAGACGTTAGTGACACTAACTTTGTCACTAACGTCCCAACCCATTTGAGCCACGTTAACTCAAATATTAGTGGCACTAACGTGACCACTAACGTAGCCTTTCCTAACCTTCGATAGCATTATTAGTGCTAACTTTGCCAATAACGTGGGCATGTGGTGGACGAAATTGTGTTCAACAATATTGGGTCTTTGGTATGTACACAAAAACTATTGTGGCTCTTGGTCAAATTCACAACTCCGTTCAACTAACCAGCAAGTGTACTGGGTCGTCCAAGTAATAAACCTTACGTGAGTAAGGGTCGATCCCACAGAGATTGTTGGTATGAAGCAAGCTATGGTCACCTTGCAAATCTCAGTCAGGCAGATTAAAATTGTTTAAGATTTCGGAAATTAATAATAAGAAAATAATAAAAGGGATAGAATACTTATGCAGATCCATTGGTGGGAATTTCAGATAAGCGAATGGAGGTACTGTATGCTCAAGGACGCCTGCCCTCCTACTGCTTCAACTCAATCCTTCTTACTCCTTTCCATGGCAAGCTGTGTATAGGGGTTCACCATCAGCGGTGGCTACTTTCAATCCTCTCGGGAAAATGATCCTATGCGGCTGTCACTCGCACGGCTAATCGTCTGGAGGCATCACCCATGGTTGATGGCTACATCCCATCCTCGCAGTGAAAACTAATGCTCACGCACTCTGTCACAGTACGGCTAATCACTGGTTGGTTCCCGCGCCTACTGGAATAGAATCCCTTGATTCTTTTGCGTCTGTCACTAACGCCCAGCACTTGCAAGTTTGAAGCACGTCACAGTCATTCATTACTGGAATCCTACTCAGAATACCACAGACAAGGTTAGACTTTCCGGATTCCCAGGATCCTACTCGGAATACCACAGACAAGGTGAGACTTTCCGGATCCTCATAAATGCCGCCATCTATCTAGCTTATACCACGAAGATTCTGTTGGGGAATCTAAGAGATATACATTCAAGCTCGGTTGCATGTAGAACGGAAGTGGTTGTCAATCACGCGCATTCATAAGTGAGAATGATAATGAGGGTTATCTAACTCATCACATTCATCATGTTCTTGGGTACGAATGAATATCTTGGAATAAGAATAAAAGAGGAATTGAATAAAAGAAAGTAGAATTTCATTGATACTTGAGGTATAGCAGAGCTCCACACCCTTAATCTATGGTGTGCAGAAACTCCACCGTTGAAAATACATAAGTAAAAGAGGTTCAGGCATGGCCGAATGGCCAGCCCTCTCCATGATCAAGTGACCGAATATTCAAAGAGATTAAACTGTCAAAAGATGTATAATACAATAGATAAATGTCCTATATATACTAGACTAGCTACTAGGGTTTACATGAGTAAGTAATTGATGCATAAATCCACTTATGGGGCCCACTTGGTGTGTGCTTGGGCTGAGCTTGATCTATCCACGAGCTGAGGCTTCTCTTGGAGTTGAACTTCGAGTTATGACGTGTTTTGGGCGTTCAACTCCGGATCATGACGTTTTTCTGGCGTTTAACTCCAGACAGCAGCATGTACTTGGCGTTCAACACCAAGTTACGTCGTCATTCTTCGAATAAAGTATGAACTATTATATATTGCTGGAAAGCCCTGGATGTCTACTTTCCAACGCCGTTGAGAGCGCGCCATTTGGAGTTCTGTAGCTCCAGAAAATCCATTTCGAGTGCAGGGAGGTCAGAATCCAACAGCATCAGCAGTCCTTTTGTCAGCCTTTTTCAGAGTTTTGCTCAAATCCCTCAATTTCAGCCAGAATTTACCTGAAATCATAGAAAAACACACAAACTCATAGTAAAGTCCAGAAATGTGAATTTAACATAAAAACTAATGAAAACATCCCTAAAAGTAGCTTGAACTTACTAAAAACTACCTAAAAATAATGCCAAAAAGCGTATAAATTATCCGCTCATCACAACACCAAACTTAAATTGTTGCTTGTCCCCAAGCAACTGAAAATCAAAATAGGATAAAAAGAAGAGAATATACTGTAAATTCCAGAATATCAATGAATATTAATTATAATTAGATGAGCGGGACTTGTAGCTTTTTGCTGCTGAACAGTTTTGGCATCTCACTTTTTCCTTTGAAGTTTATGAATGATTGGCTTCTCTAGGAACTTAGAATTTCGGATAGTGTTATTGACTTTCCTAGTTAAGCATGTTGATTCTTGAACACAGCTACTTATGAGTCTTGGCCGTGGCCCTAAGCACTTTGTTTTCCAGTATTACCACCAGATACATAAATGCCACAGACACATAACTGGGTGAACCTTTTCAGATTGTGACTCAGCTTTGCTAGAGTCCCCAGTTAGTGGTGTCCAGAGCTCTTAAGCACACTCTTTTGCATTGGATCACGACTTTAACCACTCAGTCTCAAGCTTTTCACTTGGACCTTCATGACACAAGCACATGGTTAGGGACAGCTTGATTTAGCCGCTTAGGCCTGGATTTAATTTCCTTAAGCCCTCCTATCCATTGATGCTCAAAGCCTTGGATCCTTTTTACCCTTGCCTTTTGGTTTTAAGGGCTATTGGCTTTTTCTACTGCTCCTTCTTTTTTTTTTTCTATTTTTTTTTCGCCATTTTTTTCTTTTTTTTTTTCGCAAGCTTTCTTTTTCACTGCTTTTTCTTGCTTCAAGAATCAATTTCATGATTTTTCAGATCCTCAATAACATTTCTCTTTGTTCATCATTCTTTCAAGAGCCAACAATTTTAACATTCATAAACAACAAGATCAAAAGACATATGCACTGTTCAATCATTCATTCAGAAAACAAAAGGTATTGTCACCACATCAATATAATTAAATTAAATTCAATAATAATTTCGAAATTCATGTACTTCTTGTTCTTTTGAATTAAAACATTTTTCATTTAAGAGAGGTGAAGGACTAATGGATTTTATTCATAGCTTTAAGGCATGGTTACATACTAATGATCATGAAATAAAGACACAAAACATAGATAAACTCAACATTAAAAACCGAAAAGCAGAAAGAAATAAAGAACAAGGATTGAATCCACCTTTTAGTGGCGTCTTCTTCTTGAAGGACCAATGATGTTCTTCAGTTCTTCTATGTCCCTTCCTTGCCTTTGTTGCTCCTCCCTCATTGCTCTTTGATCTTCTCTTATTTCTTGGAGAATGATGGAGTGCTCATGATGTTCCACCCTTAATTGTTCCACATTGTGGCTTAAATCTTCTAGGGAGGTATTGAGTTGCTGCCAATAGTTGTTGGGAGGAAAGTGCATTCCTTGAGGCATTTGTTGATGATGAACTTCCTCATGTTCTTCTTGAGGGCCGTGAGGAACTTCTCTTGTTTGCTCCATCCTTTTCTTGGTGATGGGCTTGTCTTCTTCAATGGACACATCTCCATCTATGATAACTCCAGCTGAGTAACATAGATGGCATATAAGGTGGGGGAAGGCTAGCCGTGCCATGTGTGAAGGCTTGTCGGCTATTTTGTAGAGTTCATTGGAGATGACTTCATGAACTTCTACTTCCTCTCCAATCATGATGCTATGAATCATGATGGCCCGATCCACAGTAACTTCAGATCGGTTGCTTGTAGGGATGATGGATCTTTGGATGAACTCCAACCATCCTCTAGCTACAGGCTTGAGGTCCAGTCTTCTTAGTTGGACTGGCTTGCCTTTGGAGTCTATTCTCCATTGGGCGCCTTCCACACAAATGTCCATTAGGACTTGGTCCAACCTTTGATTAAAGTTGACCCTTCTTGTGTAAGGGCGTTCATCACCGTGCATCATGGGTAAGTGAAATGCCAACCTCACATTTTCCGGACTGAAATCTAAGTATTTCCCCCGAACCATTGTGATATAGTTTTTTGGATTCGGGTTCATACTTTGATCATGGTTCCTAGTGATCCATGCATTGGCATAGAACTCTTGAACCATCAATATTCCAACTTGTTGCATGGGGTTGGTTATGACTTCCCACCCTCTTCTTTGAATTTCATGTCGGATTTCTGGATACTCTTCTTTTTGAGCTTGAAAGGGACCTCGGGGATCACCTTCTTTCTTGCCACAACATCATAGAAGTGGTCTTGGTGGCTTTTGGAGATGAATCTCTCCTTCTCCCATGACTCGGAGGTGGAAGCCTTTGCCTTCCCTTTCCCTTTTCTAGAGGAAACTCTGGCCTTAGGTGCCATTGGTAATGGAAAAACAGAAAAAAAAGCTTATGCTTTTACCACACCAAACTTAAAATTTGCTCGTCCTCGAGCAAGAAAGAAAAGAATAGTAGAAGAAGAAGAAGAGAATATGGTAGAGATGGAGAGAAGTAGGTTCGGCTATATGGGAGAAGAAGGGGTTTGTGTTGTGTGAAAATGAAGAAGAATGGGAGGTTATTTATAGGGAGAGGGAGGGTGGGAGTTCGGCCATTTTGGGTGGGAATGGGTGGGTAATTGAATTTGAATTTTATGAGGGTAGGTGGGGTTTATGGGGAAGGGGAGGTTGATGTGAATGGTGAATGGGGTAATTGGGAAGAGGACTTGAGGTGATTGGTGAAGGTTTTTGGGAAGTGTGATATGGGGAAGAGTGAAAGGAGATTTGGATTAGGAGAGTGTGATTAGGATTAAAAGGTAAGGTGGGAATATGGTAGGTGGGGATCCTGTGGGGTCTACAGATCTTGAAGTGAGGATCCTGTGGGGTCCACAGATCCTGAGGTGAAAACAAATACCATTCCTTCACCAAATAGGCATGTAAATTGCCTTCATGCATCATTCTGGCGTTCAAACGCCCATTGGTGCATGTTCTGGGCGTTCAACGCCCATGTAATGCATGTTTCTGGCGTTGAACGCCAGTTTCATGCTTGTTCCTGGCATTTAGCGCCAGTTTGTCCTCTCTGTGCACCATCCTGGCGTTTAACGCCAGGTTGTTGCTTGTTTTGGGCGTTCAGTGCCAGAATGGTGCTCTGTTCTGGCGTTGAACGCCGGCCAGATGCACCTTACTGGCGTTGAACGCCAGTCTGCGCTACCTCCAGGGTGAAAATTTTTTTCTTCTGTTTTTGACTCTGTTTTTAATTTTTTTGATTTTTTTCGTGACTCCTCATGATCATGTACCTAATAAAACACAAAAATAACAAAGAAACAAAATAAAATAAAATTAGATAAATAAAATTGGGTTGCCTCCCAACAAGCGCTTCTTTAATGTCAATAGCTTGACAGTGGCTCTCATGGAGCCACATGGTGATCAGGTCAATTTAGTGTGTAGTCCCAACACCAAACTTAGAGTTTGGATATGGGGTTTGAACACCAAACTTAGAGTTTGGTTGTGGCCTCACAGCACCAAACTTAGAGTTTGACTGTGTGGGCTCTTCTTGACTCTGAGCTGAGAGAAGCTCTTCATGCTTACTCTCTTTTGTCACAGAGGGATGGCCATGTGCCTGAAACACAAGGTAGTCCCCATTCAATTGAAGGACTAACTCACCTCTGTTGACATCTATCACAGCTCCTGCTGTGGCTAGGAAAGGTCTTCCTAGGATGATGCATTCATCATCTTCCTTCCTAGTGTCTAGGATTATGAAATCAGTAGGGATGTAAAGGCCTTCAACCCTTACTAGCACGTCCTCCACTATTCCATAAGCTTGTCTTATGGACTTATCTGCCAATTGTAATGAGAACAAGGCAAGTTGTACCTCAATGATCCCCAGCTTCTCCATTACAGAGAGTGGCATAAGATTTATCCCTGACCCAAGATCACATAGAGCTTTTTCAAAGCTCATGGTGCCAATGGTGCAAGGTATTAAGAACTTGCCAGGATCTTGTTTCTTTTGAGGTAGAGTTCTCTGAATCCAAGTATCTAGTTCACTAATGAGCAAGGGAGGTTCACTTTCCCAAGTCTCATTACCAAACAGCTTGGCATTCAGCTTCATGATAGCTCCTAAGTATTGAGCAACTTGCTCTCCAGTCACATCTTCATTCTCTTCAGAGGATGAATATTCTTCAGAGCGCATGAATGGCAGAAGGAGATTTAAAGGAATCTCTATGGTCTCTAGATGAGCCTCAGATTCCTTAGGATCCTTAATAGGAAACTCCTTCTTGCTTGAGGAACGTCCCAGGAGGTCTTCCTCACTAGGATTTTCGTCCTCCTCCTCCCTTGTGCATTCGGCCATATTGACTATGTCAATGGCCTTGCACTCTCCTTTTGGATTTTCTTCTGTATTACTTGGGAGACTATTGGGAGGAGTTTCAATAACTTTCTTACTCAGCTGGCCCACTTGTGCTTCCAAATTTCTAATGGAGGATCTGGTTTCATTCATGAAACTGAAAGTGGCCTTTGACAGATCAGAGACTATATTGGCTAAATTAGAATTGTTTTGTTCAGAGTTCTCTGTCTGTTGCTGAGAAGATGATGGATATGGCTTACTATTGTTCAGCCTATTGCGTCCACCATTGTTAAAGCCTTGTTGAGGCTTTTGTTGATCCTTCCATGAGAAATTTGGGTGATTTCTCCATGATGAGTTGTAGGTGTTTCCATAAGGTTCACCCATGTAATTAACCTCCGCCATGGCAGGGTTCTCAGGATCATAAGCTTCTTCAGAAGCTGCCTCTCTAGTACTGCTGGATGCATGTTGCAATCCATTTAGATTTTGAGAGATCATGTTGACCTGTTGAGTCAACACTTTGTTCTGAGCCAATATGGCATTCAGAGTATCAATTTCAAGAACTTTTTTCTTCTGAGGTATCCCATTGTTCACGGAATTCCTCTCAGAAGTGTACATGAACTGGTTATTTGCAACCATGTCAATGAGCTCTTGAGCCTCTTCAGGCGTTTTCTTCAGGTGAATGGATCCACCTGCAGAATGGTCCAATGACATTTTCGAAAATTCAGAGAGACCATAATAGAATATATCTAATATGGTCCATTCTGAAAACATGTCAGATGGACATCTTTTGGTCAGCTGCTTGTATCTTTCCCAAGCTTCATAGAGGGATTCACCATCTTTTTGTTCGAAGGTTTGAACATCCACTCTCAGCTTGCTCAGCTTTTGAGGAGGAAAGAATTTATCCAAGAAGGCAGTGACCAGCTTATCCCATGAGTCCAGGCTATCCTTGGGTTGTGAATCCAACCATATTCTAGCTCTGTCTCTTACAGCAAAAGGGAAAAGCATGAGTCTGTAGACTTCAGGATCAACTCCATTCGTCTTTACAGTCTCGCAGATCTGCAAGAATTCAGTTAAAAACTGATAAGGATCTTCAGATGGAAGTACATAAAACTTGCAGTTTTGTTGCATTAAAGCAACTAGTTGAGGCTTAAGCTCAAAGTTATTGGCTCCAATGGCAGGAATGGAGATGCTTCTTCCATCAAACTTGGACGTTGGCTTTGTGAAGTCACCAAGCATTCTCCTTGCATTATTATTATTATTTTCGGCTGCCATCTCCTTCTCTTGTTCGAAAATTTCTAGAAGGTTTCTTCTGGATTGTTTAGCTTCTCCTAATTTTCTCTTCAGAGTCCTTTCAGGTTCTGGATCAATTTCAACAAGAGTGCCCTTATCCCTGTTCCTGCTCATATGAAAGAGAAGAAAACAAGAAAGGAAAGAGGAATCCTCTATGTCACAGTATAGAGATTCCTTTATGTTAGTAGAAAAAGAAAGGGGTAGAAGAATGAAGAAGAGGGTTCGGATTTTTGGATGAAGAGAGGTGGAGAGAAGTGTTAGTAATTAAATAATTAAATAGAAGAAGAAAAGAGAAGAGAAATTTCGAAAATAATTTTGAAAAAGAGGTTAGTAATTTTCGAAAATTAAAGATGAAATATTATTGAAATTAAAATTTGAAACAATTAGTTAATTAAAAAGAATTTTTGAAAAAGAGTGAGATATTTTCGAAAATAGAAGAGAGAGAAGTAGTTAGGTGGTTTTGGGAAAGATAAGAAACAAACAAAAAAGTTAGTTAGTTGATTAAAAAAGATTTGAAATCAAAATTGAAAAAGATAAGAAGATAAGAAGTTAGATAAGATATTTTGAAATCAAATTTTGAAAAATATAAAATTTTTGAAAAAGATAAAATAAAAGATAAAAAGATTTAATTCAAAAATTTTAAGATTATTTGCTTCACTAACAAGAAACTACAAGATAAGATTCTAGAACTTAAAGATTGAACCTTTCTTAACAAGAAAGTAACGAACTTCAAATTTTTGAACCAATCACATTAATTATTAGTGACTTTTCGAAAATTAGATGTAAAGATAAGAAAAAGATTTTTAAAATAATTTGAAAAATATTTTTGAAATTTTCGAAAAATAAAAAAAATGAAAAAGATAGGATTTTTGAAAAAGATTTTGAAAAGATAAGATTTTTAAAATTGAAATTTTGACTTGACTTGTAAGAAACAACTAATTTTTTAAAATTTTTGACCAAGTCAATCCCAAAATTTCGAAATTTTGGAGGGAAACAAGGAAAAGATAATTTTTTGATTTTTAAATTTTTTAAAGATAAGAGAGAAAAACAACAAAAATTCTCAATGCATGAAATTTTTAGATCAAAATAATGAATGCATGCAAGAATGTTATGAATGTCAAGATGAACACCAAGAACACTTTGAAGATCATGATGAACATCAAGAACATAATTTTAAAAAATTTTTGATGCAAAGAAAACATGCAAGACACCAAACTTAGAAATCTTTAATGCATGGACTCTAACAAACAAAAAATGCATATGAAAAACAACATAAGACACAAAACAAGAAATCATTAAGATCAAACAAGAGGACTTATCAAGAACAACTTGAAGATCATGAAGAACACTATGAATGCATGGATTTTCGAAAAATGCAAGAAAATTTTAAAAGCATGCAATTGACACCAAACTTAAAAATTGACTCAATACTCAAACAAGAAACATAAAATATTTTTGATTTTTATGATTTTCTATTTTTTTTGGATTTTTATTAAATTTTTTTCGAAAATATATTTTAGAAAAACGAAAAAGAAAAGAAAAAATTTGAAAAAGATTTTTGAAAAGAAAATTACCTAATCTGAGCAACAAGATGAACCGTCAGTTGTTCATACTCGAACAATCCCCGGCAACGGCGCCAAAAACTTGGTGGACGAAATTGTGTTCAACAATATTGGGTCTTTGGTATGTACACAAAAACTATTGTGGCTCTTGGTCAAATTCACAACTCCGTTCAACTAACCAGCAAGTGTACTGGGTCGTCCAAGTAATAAACCTTACGTGAGTAAGGGTCGATCCCACAGAGATTGTTGGTATGAAGCAAGCTATGGTCACCTTGCAAATCTCAGTCAGGCAGATTAAAATTGATTAAGATTTCGGAAATTAATAATAAGAAAATAATAAAAGGGATAGAATACTTATGCAGATCCATTGGTGGGAATTTCAGATAAGCGAATGGAGGTACTGTATGCTCAAGGACGCCTGCCCTCCTACTGCTTCAACTCAATCCTTCTTACTCCTTTCCATGGCAAGCTGTGTATAGGGGTTCACCATCAGCGGTGGCTATTTTCAATCCTCTCGGGAAAATGATCCTATGCGGCTGTCACTCGCACGGCTAATCGTCTGGAGGCATCACCCATGGTTGATGGCTACATCCCATCCTCGCAGTGAAAACTAATGCTCACGCACTCTGTCACAGTACGGCTAATCACTGGTTGGTTCCCGCGCCTACTGGAATAGAATCCCTTGATTCTTTTGCGTCTGTCACTAACGCCCAGCACTTGCAAGTTTGAAGCACGTCACAGTCATTCATTACCGGAATCCTTCTTAGAATACCACAGACAAGGTTAGACTTTTCGGATTCCCAGGATCCTACTCGGAATACCACAGACAAGGTGAGACTTTCCGGATCCTCATAAATGCCGCCATCTATCTAGCTTATACCACGAAGATTCTGTTGGGGAATCTAAGAGATATACATTCAAGCTCGGTTGCATGTAGAACGGAAGTGGTTGTCAATCACGCGCGTTCATAAGTGAGAATGATAATGAGGGTTATCTAACTCATCACATTCATCATGTTCTTGGGTACGAATGAATATCTTGGAATAAGAATAAAAGAGGAATTGAATAAAAGAAAGTAGAATTTCATTAATACTTGAGGTACAGCAGAGCTCCACACCCTTAATCTATGGTGTGCAGAAACTCCACCGTTGAAAATACATAAGTAAAAGAGGTTCAGGCATGGCCGAATGGCCAGCCCTCTCCATGATCAAGTGACCGAATATTCAAAGAGATTAAACTGTCAAAAGATGTCTAATACAATAGATAAATGTCCTATATATACTAGACTAGCTACTAGGGTTTACATGAGTAAGTAATTGATGCATAAATCCACGTCCGAGGCCCACTTGGTGTGTGCTTGGGCTGAGCTTGATCTATCCACGAGCTGAGGCTTCTCTTGGAGTTGAACTTCGAGTTATGACGTGTTTTGGGCGTTCAACTCCGGATCATGACGTTTTTCTGGCGTTTAACTCCAGACAGCAGCATGTACTTGGCGTTCAACGCCAAGTTACGTCGTCATTCTTCGAATAAAGTATGGACTATTATATATTGCTTGAAAGCCCTGGATGTCTACTTTCCAACGCCGTTGAGAGCGCGCCATTTGGAGTTCTGTAGCTCCAGAAAATCCATTTCGAGTGCAGGGAGGTCAGAATCCAACAGCATCAGCAGTCCTTTTGTCAGCCTTTTTCAGAGTTTTGCTCAAATCCCTCAATTTCAGCCAGAATTTACCTGAAATCACAGAAAAACACACAAACTCATAGTAAAGTCCAGAAATGTGAATTTAACATAAAAACTAATGAAAACATCCCTAAAAGTAGCTTGAACTTACTAAAAACTACCTAAAAACAATGCCAAAAAGCGTATAAATTATCCGCTCATCAGCATGCCATGACACGAAGACGTTAGTGACACTAACTTTGTAACTAACGTTACAAGACTCCCTCCCTTCTACGTTAGTGCTCACGTTAATGGCATTAATGTGGCCACTATCGTGGGCATATTGGCCATCTCCAACGTTAGTGACAAAGTTAGTGTCACTAACGTTGGCTTTTTATACTTCTTGCTCCATGTTACCATCGACGTTAGTGGCATTAATGTGGCCACTAATGTGAGCAAACTTGGCCTTATCCAACGTTAGTGACAAAGTTAGTGTCACTAACGTTGGCGATCCCTTTTGCTCCACGTTAACGCTCACGTTAGTGGTGTTAACGTGACTCTTAACGTGGGTGCTTATGGCCTTTGTAACGTTAGTGGTATTAACTTTACCACTAACGTTGGAGCTTCTTCTTTCTTCCACGTTAGTCCCCATGTTAGTGCAACTAACGTGGGTTAAGATGGCCTTCGAAGATGTTAGGGGTCTTAACTTTACCACTAACGTTGCAAGCTTGCTTCCTTTCCTCGTTAGTGACCACCTTAGTGGTACTAACATAGCTACTAACCTGGCTTTTCTCTGCTTCATTTGCCCTGAAATCAGCCAAACAAAGTGCATCAAAGCTTTGTTTTAGATTATGAGATTCTACATCATCTAAATTGCCACTCAATTCATGCATTATTCTCATGAAATCCTATAAAGTTCACAATGTTTGCTTGAATCAAGATGTAAGTGCATATTCACCCAAAAACTTGCTTATTACCTGAGAAAATACATGAAACTACCTAAAATATGTAAAGAAAAGGCTAGTGAAACTGGCCAAGATACCTTGACATCATAGCACCAAACTTAAATCTTGCTTGTCCCCAAGCAAGTGCTAAAACATAAGAAGAATGAATGAATAAACAAGATAAACAAGTCCTTATTTATAGAAGTCAAATCCTTGGTTCATAGGGTTTCATGCATAGCAACTTAGGTTCATGTCTTTCCTGGTTTCTAGGCCCTTAACATGCCTTTGAACACTCACTTGGTTGCATTCTATGAGACTCTTATTTACTGATCCCCCCTTTTTTTGTCTTTTAGAGCTTATTGCTTTCTTAGGCTAAGTGCTCTATATTGAGGCAACTCTTTATAATAAGCTTTCAGCCAACACTCCCGAACCAGTTGGTTCAAGGTTCTAGGTGTTAAAACACCCCTAAGGACCTACTCTCTTAAGTCTCTCCTCCATACATACACACCACAGACATATGATTTGTTATTTTCTTCCTTGAGACCTTGGTGTCCAGTACCTCTTTGGGTTACTAAATGCTTTGTAGCAAAGTTGCTCTTGACAGTGGACTTTCAGTTGATAATCCTGGGTTAGTTAACCCAAGTCACCAAGTGATGAAGCACTCCTAAGAACTTATTCATCCAAGCAGATCCTTTGCACAAAAACACCACAGTCACATGCCTCAAGATTTAAACTCTTGGTGCCTAGCCATATTTCTTGTTCTTTTCTTTCTCCCCTTTTTTTCATGTTCTATCATTTCTTTCATTGGGATCTTGTTATTCAGCTAGTTTCATAGGATGCACTTCAAGCATATAGTTCAAGACACATAGTTGTCCTTGTACCTTATTGATGAACCAACTTAGCTAATCAATTACCACCACAAACATTGGGATTCTATTCTATAACATCGACTCCACTCTTGTTTTTCATAACATTCTTTTATTTAACTCTAGGGACAAGCATACAGTTAAGCAAGATGGAGTGGAAACAGGGAATTAGCTAGTAAAACATAAACTTAAGAAATGAAACTCAAAGACAGAATTAAAATCCCTAAACTACTATGGAAGCATGTCCTATTTCATACATGATTTTCCTTATTTTAGACTTGAAAAATAGGGAAAGAAACTCCACCACCTTTTACTCACTGGGATGCTCACGTCCTCTTGTTTCCTTCTTTTTCTTGGTTTCCTTCCTGATTGCTCGAATCCCCACTTTCTTTGTGTTTTCCGATCAACTTCTTCCAGAAGTCAGCATTGTCCAGCTTCTTCTTCAATATTTCCTTTTGATGTTTTACCTTCCCCTCCTCTTTCTCTTTTAGATCCTTGTAGACTGCATCATATCTTAGGATAGTTGAGTGCATATTGTGTATATGCCCAGCCACATAAGTCAGCTTGGCTTGGGTGTTTACATCATATTCTTCCCTGTTTAATTGCCTTCCTTCATTAAGCACATTGAACTCATTGAATATTTTCATTTAAGCTATTTGGCGTTGGTTGAGTTCTTGGAGGCGCTTCTCTTGACGCTCTTGCCTTTCGGACACTTGGTTGATGGCTTCAGCAAGCTGGGAGTAATGCTCCTATTGTTGTTCCATTTGTTGTTTGTGCAACTTCTTCTGGTGATTCAGCAACTGAAACTGAAAGTGCCTTTGTTGCTCTTGCCTCAACATATATCTCATTGTTAGATCCTCAATAGCTCCTTGAATGTGACTCACATTCATGTCGACTGGATCATGTTGCTCTTCTTGCTGGTGCTCTGCTTGTTGAGGCTCTTCTTGTTGAGGTTATTCTTGCGATATTTTTCTCTTTCTCTGAGGCCTTCTTTGTTGTTGAGCGGGTACCACATAGGTTATGCGTTGGAGTGTGATTCACCTCCCAGGTTTTAGCCATATTGGATTGCTATCTTCAAAGACCACCTTGGCTTTCATACACAATCTTAGGATGGTACTGGGGAAGCCAAGCCAAGCGTCTGGATCATTTTTCTCGGCGGCCTCTTGGATTCCTTCAGCTATGATCTCATGCACGTTGATGTCTCCACCCCTCATTATGCAGTGTACCATAGTAGCTCGAGGGATGTTGACCTCGGAATTATTTGAAGCTGGAAGGATGGACCTTCTCACAAGCTTAAACCATCCCTTGGCTTCTGGGATAAGGTATCCCTTCCTAATAAACCGTGGCCGCCTGTCCGAGTACCTCACCCAGTCAGATCCTACAACACATATGTCATTCACAATTTCTTCACAGTCGGGGCCATTGCTCATTCTTGATTGATAGCTGGGCTCGTCAAATGGCCTTGATCTTAATTGAAGAATTTTCATTATAGCGTTGGGACTGAAATCAACTTCAGTTCTTCTTACATGGCTTTTGAAGGTAGGAATTTTGGAAGTGTCCTGATAAACCCATTTTTAGGGCTTATCTTGTGTTGAATTTAGAGGATTTTGTCAAATTTTCTCCCATGTATCAAATGAAATAGCATGGTTTTGTAAATTCTCCTTTAATTGTGCTTAAGAGAGAAAACATGCTTTCTGGGACTTAAAATAGCTAAATCTAATTCACCTTGATTCCATTAGATGCCTTGATATGTCTGTTAAGTGATTTTAGGTTTAGGAGACAAAGATCGGATTGAGGGAATGAAGAAAAAGCATGTAAAAATGGAGAACTCAGGAAGAAATGAAGGAATCGTAAAAGCTGTCAAGCCGACCTCTTCGCACTTATTCAATCATAACTTGAGCTACAGAGGTCCAAATGAGGCGGTTCTAGTTGCGTTGGAAAGCTAACATCCGCGGCTTCAAAATGATATAAGATTTTCCATAGTTGCATCATGTATAGCGATGCGTATGTGCACTGTACACATACGCACTGATGCTGTACGTGACTTTTTAAAATACAACTCATGGCCAGTGATTTTAGAAGCCTTGTGGGTCCAATCCAACTCATTTTTGATACTATTTAAGCCAAAGATTGAAGGGCGAATGAACATACTTTGGAGTCTTTTGATCATTAGTCATAGTTTAGTTTTTGAAGTAGTTAGAGTTAGTTTCTAGAGAGAGAAGCTCTCACTTCTCTCTAGAATTAGGATTAAGATTAGGTCAATAATCTTAGATCTAGGTTTTAATTCATGTCTTCATCTACTTCTACCTTTCAATTCTTTGTTGTTACATTCATCCTTCTTCTATTCTTTTGTTGTAATTTCCTTTATATTGTTCCTATATTTTGTTGTAGATCTACTCTTGTTCCTTCTCTTTTCTTTCAATTCAATTTGAGGTAATTCATAATAATTGTGTTTATTTGATTTGTTATTGTTTAATTCCTTGTAATTGAGTAGTGTAGATTTACTTTCCTTGCAATTTTACTATGCTTTCCTTTTGTGGCTTCCAAGTGTTTGATAAAATGCTTGGAGGAGTGTTAGAGTAGAATTTTATGTTCTTGGCTTGGAGAGGTAACTTAGGAACTCTTGAGTTATTAATATCCAAGTAATTGATGATTGGGAGCCATTAACTCTAGTTCTCACTAATTGGATTAGTAGAGAGTTAGGACTTATGGACTTGGATTGATATAGCTCATTTAACTTTCCTTTACTAGTTAAAGGATGACTTAATGGGATTGATCCTTGCCAATTCTCAAGCTGTGGTTAGTGATAGGGATAGAGATCCTTGACCACCAACACTTGCCAAGACCTTTTTAGCTATTAGTTTACTTTCTTGCCATGTATCTTTCATGCCTCTTATCAAAACCCCAAAATATACCTCATAACCAATAACAAGACACTTTATTGTAATTCCTAGGGAGAACGACCCGAGATTTAAATACTTTGGTATATAGATTTTAGGGGTTTGTACTTGTGACAAACAAAATTTTTGTATGAAAGGATTATTGTTGGTTTAGAAGCTATACATGCAACGAGATTTCATTTGTGAAATTCTAGACCACACAAAAATCCTCTCATCAAAATCGCACCGTTTCTGGGGAATTGCAATGGTGCTATATTATTGGTTATTGTATATATGTGAATATTGTGAATAGCTTGCTTTTTTTGATTGCTTGCTAGTTTAGGACTTTGTTTCATTATTTCTTAGTAGCTTTTGTTTTTATTTTATCTTTTCTCATTTTGGCTATGAGTGTGATTACAACTATGTTGTAGGTGATGAGAACTTCAATGAGGATGTGTATCAAGGATGGGACAACCAAAGGTAGGGGGAGCCATATGCATATGATCAATCCTCATGGCAACAACCTCCACCAATGCACTATGAAGAAGAGCCATTCTATGATGTATACCAATCAAATGGCTATGGTGAATCCCCTTGTGACTATCAAGAACCACCACCATAAGCCTATGATCCATGTCCTCAACATAGCCCTCAACCATACACACAAGCCCCTTACCACCAACCACCTTCATATGACCCTAATCCATACCCACCATACCAACCACCTTTTTAGCCATATGAACCATATATGGAACCACCACAATATCAACCCTTCTAAGAACCACCTCCTCCATACCATGACCAAGATGAACCACCTCCAATGAGTGCAAATTTCCATCCTCAAGACGAGTTCTACCTTCTACCACAACCTTCCATGGAAGAATATCCATGTCCATCTTTCAAGGAAGCAATGGATCGGCTTCAAGAAACCGTCCATGAGAAGTTAGATGCATGGGACTCATACCATATGTCCAAGGATGATTGTGGAAGAGCAACCGAAGAGGGAAGCATGAAGGGAACAAATGGATAATGTTAAACCACCACATCCTCATTATGATGAACCACCTTCCTATTATGTACCCTTCCCCCAAAATGATGAACCTTTCCATCCACCCCAACCTCCAATGGATGACATTCTTGGTGTTCTTGTTCAAGGGCAAGAAGAGATGAAAAGGGATGTGCAAAATTTCATGGCCACCTTGGATGCGGTAACAAATCAATTAGCCTCCCAATGCTTGAACGCTCAAGAAACTCCCATGGCTACATGTGGAGAATCTAATGAAGAGCATAGCATGAGGGAGAGATTGGAAACTCTGATGGGAAATAAAAGAAGTTACTTTATGCTAGAACAATTGGAGGAACCTATGATTCTTAAAGAAAAAGAAGAAGTGGCTGAAGACTTAGGAGATGCGGAACCTCCATGGGAACCTAGAGTTATAGAAAACCCCTCCAAGAAGATTGAAGTTGATGTTGAAGAGGACCGTGCACAACCTCCAAGGCATATCCCATATGAAGACTTGGAAGGAATGAAGCAAGAATTGAGTTCCCTTGGTGATGAAGATCAAACATCAAATCTTAACGGTGGTGAATCCTTTGAACTTGAAGATCCTTCTCTTGGTGAGATAGAAAGTGATGGGGAGGTAGATTTCTCTCGCCCTCCCATTTATGATTTGAGTGACAGAGAAGAGTTAGATGAAATTGATGAACAAATGATTGAATTTGAAAAATCTTGTAAAGAGGTGGAAGTCCTTAGAAAAAGAAGGACGGGAGTTGGATACGCTTTGTCAAGACCCTTGGAAGCTTCTTTACCTAGGTCGCCATCTACTCCTACATTTGAGTGGGAAAAATTCATTTCTATTAGCTTTATTATCCCACTTGAATTTGGCTTGCTTGAAACGGATAGTCAACTTAGGATGCTTTGTGGGATAAAGCGTAAGAGAAGAATGGTTAGTGGTTGGCATTGTAAATCAAGGTTCATTATGGTGACATGTTCAGAGCTTAATAGCAAGAGTTAGTGTAAAACCAAATTGCAAGGGTCTAGGAAGTTGTTTGGAGGCTTCTTTGAGAATTCATCTTGCTCACCATTCGGATGAACTAATAATGAGAATCAACTTCAAGATGGGTGTGAAAATAAGGTGTGGGATCCCGGATTACAAGAGGATCGACTTTGGGAGTCCCAAGCTTGTGAAGAACTCCATCAAGACTTGGTGCAACTTATGAGAAATCTCGGGGCACAATGGAGAACCAAGCATTGGTGGGAGTTCCAAGATGAGTACAAGCACAAGCCACCAATGAGGAGCTCCCCATAAGTCCAACTTAAGGACAATAAACAAAAGTGCTAGGTGGGAGACACCCCACCATGGTAAAATATTTTCATTTTTCCCTTTTTGTAAATATTAGTAAAATTAGTTTGATTTCATATTTTTATTAGTTTGTTGAGTTTAGTTGGTAGTTTGGTAGGTTAAATAAGGCTTTAGGGTGTTTTGGTAGCTGTTTGGAGGTTTGAAAGGCTTGGTTTGGTGCAAGAACTTGGAAAAATTTTGAAAAATAGAGCACCAACCCACGGGTACGCTTCATGTGCGCGTACGCGTGACCCAAGCATTTTCAACCATCCGTGTGGATGCGTACATGGGGCGTACGCGTTGAGGCACAAATTCCCTCCCCAGCCAAAAACCCGAGAGTTAGGCCTTCACTATGCGAACATTGGGCCTCCAGCACAAACCAACCCACGCATGCGCGCACCTGGCGCGTACGAGTCCTTGATTCTAATTGCGTAATGCACGCGCACGCACGCTGTACGCGCGCGCATCGATCGCGCGACTTGCACCCCTAGTACTTTCTCCCGAGAGTTGGGCCAACCTTGGGCTGACGTTGTGCCCTACACTTGACACAACTTACGTTACATGCACCTGGCGCGTACGTGTCCCTCAGACGGTATGCACATCGACGTGTGAGCGTGCATGACGCGTCCGCATAAAAAAAAGAGTTTTTTTTCCTCTTCCATTTTCTTTTGTTTATCGCATTCGTATACTTTTATTGTTTGCATTTTCATTTTATTTTTATAGATTGTTTTTGCTTTATTTTTTTGAGTTTCTCATTTTAATAATGGTGTTGCATTTTCCTACTGAATTGTTGAGAATTTCTTGCATTATTTTGGTGCCTCTTGACTTGTTTGATATTGATGGGTGATAAAACTTTTAAGTCAATGCTTAAACTTTGATGATTCTTGCATTCTTTGTGCATTGATATGACCTCATATTGTCTTTCATCACCCACCCTTTCTCATATTGTTTTCTCACTTACATGTTGTAGCTACCATGTAGTAGAGAACCATACTCTTACTTGGCATTAGCCCCGCCTATGTTCTATTTGCTTTGATATCTTTGTTATAGGTTTAATTTTCTTTCTTTCTCTCTCCTTTTAGGTTGGCCACCAAGAAGGAAAAAAAAAGAAAAAGTTTCTAAATGGGGCAACAAATAAATCATCTGCACAACCCTTTGAAGAAACTCATCAATTGTAGCAACCCGTCCACCTTGCTCTCCTTTGCATGCACCGAGGACGGTGCAATCTTCAAGTGTGGGGAGGTCGTCCGACCGATCTCCATGGGTAACAATTTCCTTTTTCAACACCAATTTTAGTTAGTTGTTGCATTGCATGATAGGTTGCATGTAGTTAGAATTTGTACATATCTTTACCACTTCTTTCTTATTAGGACTTCTTGATTAGGGTGATGATTTCTTTTCCAAGAAACTGTTTTAAGGCACCCTAACAATTTAAATAAAATTTTTGTTGAACTTGCTTGAAAGAATTTATTTTGGAACATGGTTTTTGATCTAAGAACACAAGGTTGTGAGATTTGAGCCTAATTGTATGGTTACATCTTATAACCACTTATTTCCATTCTTGTGTGCAATTGTTCTCTTTCTATAATTGTGATCTTTGATTTGTTTAATTCTATATGTCCATTGATGTGCGGAAAACGATCCAACACAAAACTCACCGGCAAGTGTACCGGGTCGCATCAAGTAATAATAACTCACATGGAGTGAGGTCGATCCCACAAGGATTGAAGGATTGAGCAATTTTAGTTTAGTGGTTGATTTAGTCAAGCGAATCAAGTATTGATTGAGTGTTTGGTATCCAACAGTAAGTAAATAACAGAAAATGTAAAGGGGGAAGGGTAGAATTACAGAAATTAAAAGAAACTGAAAGTAAAAGGACTGAATCTTAAAGAACAAGAAATTAAATGACTGAAACTTAAAGTGCAAGAAATGTAAATTGCAGTAACTTAAAGTGCAAGGAATATAAATTGCTTGAATGAAAAAGGGATTTGAGGACTGGGATTTCAGAATCTAAGCAAAGAGAAATTGAATTGCAACAATTAATAGAGCAGAAATTGAATTAGAAGCAATTAGAACTCAAACAGTAAGGAAATTGAATGCAGCAAAGGTTCACAGAAGAACCAAGAGGAAATTGGGATCTCAGGACTCCAGAGACTAGGTAGCAAAGCCTAGATCTCAATTGCCTTCCCAGATCCAAGTTCACAAAGCAATTAACAAGAAACTGAAGAAGAAGCAGTAAAGGGAATGTAAATGAATTCAATTATGCAGAAGAGAAATTAAAGAGCTCTTGAGTGGAGATTGAGACAGAATTTCCTCAATTCTTTACACCCAAGACTCAAATAAGAAAAGTAGAAATGCCCAAGCAAGAACCAGGAAGAAGAGAGATCAATTCTCCTCCCAAATTCTCAGAAATCTTGGTGAAGTCTTCTCAAAGAAAAATTGTAAAATTCAAAGTTCTAAGCCAAAAGTGCAAAATTCAAAAGTCAAGAAAAAGGTTTTAATTACATTAAACTAGCTCCTATTTATACACTTTCTATTCTTGGATCTTGGGGTTTGGATGGGCTTTTGAATTGGTAAAGAAATGAATTAAATTGGATTTTTAATTCAAATTTTGGCCCATGAAGAATTGCTTCCAAGAGGCTGCCCTGCCCTTGCGGAGGGCAGGGCAGAAAATGGTGCGTGTTGGTGCTTGCGTGCGTTGGTGCGTACGGTGTGTGCTGCAGGATGCTGTCCTGCCCTTGCGGAGGACAGGGCAGAACTTTTTGGCGCGCCAGAATGGTGCCTGTGCGTGCTGCTGGTGCTGCCGAGTGATGCCTTGGTGCGCCAGAATGATGCGCTGGCCGTGCCACAACAAAATGCTGCCCTGCCCTTGCGGAGGGCAGGGCAATGTCTCCAAATTGAAGTCCCGTGTTCGAGACTTGGATGACGCACACGCTACATATTTTTCTTGGTTCTCTTGGTACCAAAGTGAGGCTTAATTCCTTGCTTCCTCATGGTGCTGTGTTCGATTCTTGTAGCAAGCATAGGTGAACTTTTTCTTTGAATTTCTTCCCTTGGTGAGCCCGATACTGCCCTTGAGGAGGGCAGGGCAATGTTTTGATCTTCTTGATTCCAAGGCACAGATTTGTGCTCTGCCCTTGTCGTGGGCAGGGCAGAGTTGCCTTTCAATCCTTGTTCCCTTATGTTGCCCTCATAGAGGGCAGTGTGCCCTTGTGGAGGGCAATGCTTGCTTCCTCCATTATGTGCCACGCCTTTTTCTCCTTTGGCCACGCTTCCTTAAGCCACGCTTTCTCTTTTCTTCTTTTCTTCACCTACAATAAACCAAAACAACCACTCAAAGTATCACTAAATTCACAAGGCTTATAAATCAATTAAAAATCAATTAAATTCAGCTTAAACCTTATGAATTAACATTAATTTCATGGTGGTTGTTTGATTTAAAGAAGTTATGCATTTTCACTCCAAACCACTTACTTATGATGCAAGAAAGTGCATAAAGACTAATAAAACAAGTGAAATTAGCTTGAAAAATGGGTATATGATGACCAGTCATCACAACACCAAACTTAAATCTTGCTTGTCCCCAAGCAAGCATCAAAACTAAGAGAAAATGAATTGAACAAGAAAAGATAACATATCCTTATTAGGCAAATAGCAGAACTTGATTTATGGAGTCTTTATGCAGATAATGATAACTCAAGTTATTGTTGCTGTTACATAATATACATCTTTCCTCAAAGGCTTGCTAAACTTGCTGTTATAAGACTTACTTTTTAATTACTCCCTTGCTAACTTTTCTTTCTTATAATGCTTAACAAGCTTATTCTTTTGGAGGTTTGGTGTCTAATGTTGCAGTAGTAGCCTTTGGCTTTATTTTTTTTCTTTTTTCTTTTACTCAACATCTTTCCACCACAGACACATGGCTCACTATTTCTTCCTAGGATCATTGATGCCTAGCATCTCTTTGGATAACTAAATGTTCTGTATCTAAGTTGCTCTTTTATTGTGGACTTTCAATTGGCCATCCCAAATCAGTTGATCTAAGTGACCGGGTTTTAAAATACCCCTTAGAATTTACTCATCCAAGCATATCTTAGTACAAGAACACCACAGGCATATGTCCTAGGGTCCAAGCTATTGGTGTCCAACCTTTATTCTTTGTTTTTCTTGCCACTTTAGCTTTTTCTTCTTCCTTTTCTTTCTGTTTTTGTTCCCAAGGGCTTTTTCTTTTATTGATAAGAATCTTTGTAACAGCAAGCTAACTCTCACTTAAATGAAAATGATATTATGCAGCAATTATTTCATGAGTTATGCATTTACTCAAACATATATACCACCATTAACTTCCATTCTACTTATGCAACATTGGATTTTTACTTTTCTATTTAAACAATTCTCTTTTATTCAAGCATATGGGAAACAAAACAAAATTCAAGCTAAGTGATGAATGACAAGCATTATGCAGATTAGCATTCTTGATCAAGCAATTTTACTTGCAACTAAGTAAACACTTTAGCAGAATATATAATGGTTCCCATGTTCAAAACAATACACAGCAACAAGGATTAAGTTTAGATACAACCTTTGGAGTTGCAGCCCTTTGATTCTTCCTTCTGTTGTGTTTTCTTTGAGTTGAGATGCACAATATCTTTAATTGTTGACTCATTTCCTGCATAATTCTCAAAGTTGCTTGCTTCTCAAGCCCTTAATTGCATGGTTAGTGTGCATAAATTGAGTGTGGCTCTTGGATTTATTTTGGTGTGGGAACACCAAACTTAATTGTTTGCCACTGTCTTAGATGCAACAAGTTAACCATATTTGAAACCTTGTATCCTTGGTAAAGGTTATGGAATTAAAGGTAGAAAGCAGTTAATTAGTTGGATAATTTGTTTGATTGCTTAGAGCTAGCACTATGCAAGAGGTGAGAATGTGTTTTTAAATGAGATTTTTGGTGGAACACCAAACTTAGAATCCTTCATTCTCCCTTAGATTATTTTGGTGTGAAACACCAAACTTAGCTCCTTGCGTTACAGACCAATTATTCAACCTTCTTATTGAAATAAGCTAGAAAAAGGAAACTACCTCAGGTTGGGTTGCCTCCCAACAAGCGCTTTTTTATTGTCATTAGCTTGACATCCTCCATTCTTTGATCATGGAGGCTGAAAATCATAGTGCCTCAGCTTTTCACCTCTTATTGTGAACTTCCTTCCAGTCTCTTCTTTGATGATCTCTAGGTGTTCAAGTGAAAGGACCCGGTTCACAGTGTAGTATTCAGATAATTGTGGAGACACCTTCATTGGTTGGGTATTTAACACCACTTTATCCCCTGGTGAAAAGCCTTCAGTAGGGATTTTCTTGTTTCTCCACCCTCTTGGCCTTTTCTTCTTTTCTTTCTCAAAAGATACTCCCTGCCTTGGTTGTTCTTTGTCTGGGATGTTGAATTTCTCTTCTGGGGGTTTTGGATCTAGTTCCTCCTTGACTTCTTTGGTTTGTTGCACCATCTCTACTGCTTTCAAGCATGGATTTAGAAGTCTTGGAGTTAACTTATTGACTGCCTCCTTCAAACTTTGATCTCTGGCCTTATCCTTCATAAAATCTTCTTCTTGAATGGGTTCATGCAAGGTTTTAAAAACATGGAATGCTAGATGCTCATCATGCACTCTCAGCAACAATTCCCCTTTTTCCACATCTATCAATGCTCTGCCCGTAGCTAGGAAAGGCCTTCCCATGATGATGGGAGTGTTAGGGTCCTCTTCTATATCTGAGATAACAAAGTCAACAGGGAGAAAGAATTTTCTCACTTTTACCAACACATTCTCCACAACTCCCAGTGCTTGCTTAGTGGATTTGTCGGCCATTTGGAGAACTATTTGTGTGGACCTCAACTCAGAAATTTGAAGTTTCCTCATTAGAGACAAAGGCATCAAGTTTATGCTTGCACCGAGGTCACAGAATGACTTCTCAATTGTTATGTTTCCTATGGTGCAAGGTATGTAAAAAGTCCCAGGATCATCTTTCTTCTCTGGCAACTCTCTTTGGAGGATAGCACTACATTCCTTTGTCATCTCAACAATCTGTCCTTCCTTCAGGGATCTTTTCTTTCTCAGCACTTCCTTCATGAATTTGGCATATAGTGGCATCTGTTCAAGTGCTTCCAAGAAAGGAATATTGATGCTAAGTGTCTTGAATAAGTCCAGGAATTTTGAGTATTGCTTATCCTCATTTTCTTTTTTAAACCTCTGAGGGTATGGAAGTTTGGGGACACAAGGATTCACTCCTTCCCTCTTCTCTTGTAGTTGTGATTCAAGGGTGTTCTTGTATCCCTTTGAAATTTTTGCATTTTTGGTTTCTAGATCCTCTTTACTTTTCCCTTCTGTCTCTTCTTGTGGAACTTCTCTGTTGTGTTTGTCCTGATTGATGGCTTCCTTCTTCATAGTCTTCTCACTTCCCACTGTGATTGCTTTGCACTCCTCCCATTTTGTGGCTTTTCCTTTGTCCCTTGGGTGTTCTTCAGTGACATTGGGGAAGGCATTTGCTCTCTTCTCATCCATTTCTGAAATTTACTTAGCCATTTGCCCCATGTGTCTCTCAAGGTTTCTGATTGAGGTCTCTTGGTTTTTGAATGCCAGGGTCTGATCTTTCCTTGCAGCTTCCTGATCTTGTCTTGCCATCTCTTGATTTTTCATGAGTTTCTCCATCATTTTCTCTAGACTTGAGATTCTTTGAGAGTCTGGATTTGGTTGTGGTTGTGTGAAATGAGATGGTTGTTGTTGGAAGTTGTTTGAATTAATTGTGGGGGTACTTTGTGGGTGGGATGTGGATGTGGAAAAGTTATTCTGGTGGTTTTGTGAGTTATTATGGGGTTGGTGATATGTGTTTTGTGAATTTTTGAATTGGTTAGTATTATTGGATGAATGGTTATGGTTGCTTGTGTTACTGAGGCTGCCAGAGTTGAAGTCCCTTTGTCCTTGATTCTGATGCTCACCCCACCTTGAATTAGAATGAGTCTTCCAAGGTGTCTTGTGTGCATCACCATGAAAATTGTGTTAAAATGAACTTGAAGTGTTGTTCATGCATTGCACCTGCTCAGGGCTTTGTTGCTCAAAATTGAATGTCCCAAAACTTTCTTCAGATAGATTCCACCCATG
Source organism: Arachis stenosperma (assembly GCF_014773155.1). NCBI lineage: Eukaryota > Viridiplantae > Streptophyta > Magnoliopsida > Fabales > Fabaceae > Arachis > Arachis stenosperma. The sequence goes on from NC_080382.1 coordinate 59,825,273, forward strand.
TGAGGTTTGAGATTGGTGTTGTGTGTTTACTGCAACACCTTGCAGTCCATCAATTTTCTTGGCCATCTGGTGGACGAAATTGTGATCCTTATGTTCTTTTCAAGTTGTTTGTCTTTGTATGAATATACCCTTAGGGCACTGTTTATTTTCACAACTCCATTCAACTAACCAGCAAGTGTACTGGGTCATCCAAGTAATAACCTTACGTGAGTAAGGGTCGAATCCACAGAGATTGTTGGTATGAAGCAAGCTATGGTCACCTTATAGATCTCAGTCAGGCGAATTAAACATTATGTATGGGTTCGAGGATAGGAATAATAAAATAGAAAATAAATAATAAAAAGGATAGAAATACTTATGTAGATTCATTGGTAGGAATTTCAGATAAGCGGAATGGAGGTGCTGTAGAGCTCACGGACGCCTGCTCTCCTATTCCTTCTACTCAATCCTTCTTACTCCTTTCCATGGCAAGCTTTGTATAGGGGTTCACCATCAGCTGTGGCTACTTTCATCCTCTCGGGGAAATATCCTATGCGGCTGTCACTCGCACAGCTAACCAGTCTGGAGGCATCACCCATGGCTGATGGCTACATCCCATCCTCGCAGTGAAAGCTAATGCTCACGCACTCTGTCACAGTACGGCCAATCACCGGTTGGTTCCCTCCCCTACTGGAATAGAATCCCTCTTTTGCGTCTGTTACCAACGCCCAGCAGGTTACAGGTTTGAAGCACGTCACAGTCATTCATTACCGGAATCCTACTCGGAACACCACAGACAAGGTTGGACTTTCCGGATTCCCAGGATCCTACTCGGAACACCACATACAAGGTTGGACTTTCCGGATCCTCATAAATGCCGCCATCTATCTAGCTTATACCACGAAGATTCTGTTGGGGAATCTAAGAGATACACATTCAAGCTTGTGTTGCATGTAGAACGGAAGTGGTTGTCAATCACGCGCGTTCATAAGTGAGAATAATAATGAGGGTTATCTAACTCATCACATTCATCATGTTCTTGGGTGCGAATGAATATCTTGGAATAAGAATAAGAGAGATTTGAATAAAGAAAATAGAATTGCATTAATACTTGAGGTACAGCAGAGCTCCACACCCTTAATCTATGGTGTGCAGAAACTCCACCGTTGAAAATACATAAGCATAAGGTTCAGGCATGGCCGAATGGCCAGCCCCCTAAAACGTGATCAATGATCTCCTAAGATGAAGAATAAAACAAAACTGAGACCAAAGATGTCTAATACAATAGATAAGTGTCCTATATATACTAGACTAGCTACTAGGGTTTACATGAGTAAGTAATTGATGCATAAATCCACTTCCGGGGCCCACTTGGTGTGTGCTTGGGCTGAGCTTGATCAATCCACGAGCTAAGGCATTTCTTGGCATTGAACTCTGAGTTATGACGTGTTTTGGGCGTTCAACTCCGGATCATGACGTTTTTCTGGCGTTTAACTCCAGACAGCAGCATGAACTTGGCGTTTAACGCCAAGTTACGTCGTCATTCTTCGAATAAAGCATGGACTATTATATATTGCTGGAAAGCCCTGGATGTCTACTTTCCAACGCCGTTGAGAGCGAGCCAATTGGAGTTCTGTAGCTCCAGAAAATCCATTTCGAGTGCAGGGAGGTCAGAATCCAACAGCATCAGCAGTCCTTTTGTCAGCCTTTTTCAGAGTTTTGCTCAAATCCCTCAATTTCAGTCAGAATTTACCTGAAATCACAGAAAAACACACAAACTCATAGTAAAGTCCAGAAATGTGAATTTAACATAAAACTAAAGAAAACATCCCTAAAAGTAGCTTGAACTTACTAAAAACTATATAAAAACAATGCCAAAAAGCGTATAAATTATCCGCTCATCACAACACCAAACTTAAATTGTTGCTTGTCCCCAAGCAACTGAAAATCAAATAGGATAAAAAGAAGAGAATGTACTATAGAGTCCAAAATATCAATGAATATTAATTTAATTACATGAGCGGGACTTGTAGCTTTTTGCTTCTGAACAGTTTTGGCATCTCACTTTTTCCTTTGTAGTTTAGAGGTATTGGCATCTCTGGGGGAACTTAGAATTTGGGATAGTGTTATTGACTTTCTTAGTTAAGCATGTTGATTCTTGAACACAGCTACTTTTGAGTCTTGGCTGTGGCCCTAAGCATTTTGTCTTCCAGTATTACCACCGGATACACAAATGCCACAGACACATAACTGGGTGAACCTTTTCAGATTATGACTCAGCTTTGCTAGAGTCCCCAGTTAGTGGTGTCCAGAGTTTTTAAGCACACTCTTTTAGCTTTAGATCATGACTTTAACCACTCAGTCTCAAGCTTTTCACTTGGACCTTCATGACACAAGCACATGGTTAGGGACAGCTTGATTTAGCCGCTTAGGCCTGGATTTAATTTCCTTGGGCCCTCCTATCCATTGATGCTCAAAGCCTTGGATCCTTGCTTTAAAATTTTCGCCCCTTCTCTCTTTTTTTTTTCACTGCTTTTTCTTGCTTCAAGAATCAATTTCATGATGTTTTTCAGATCATCAATAACATTTCTCTTTGTTCATCATTCTTTCAAGAGCCAACAATTTTAACACTCATAAATAACAAGATCCAAAGACATATGCACTGTTCATTCATTCATTCAGAAAACAAAAAGCATTGTCACCACATCAATATAATCAAACTAAATTCAATAATAATTTCGAAAATTATGTACTTCTTGTTCTTTTGAATTAAAACATTTTTCTTTTAAGAGAGGTGAAGGACTAATGGATTTTATTTCATAGCTTTAAGGCATGGTTACACACTAATGATCATGAAAGAAAGACACAAAACATAGATAAACATAATAATTAAAAACCGAAAACAGAAAGAAATAAAGAACAAGGAATGAATCCACCTTTAGTGGCGTCTTCTTCTTGAAGGACCAATGATGTTCATCAACTCTTCTATGTCCCTTCCTTGCCTTTGTTGCTCCTCCCTCATTGCTCTTTGATCTTCTCTTATTTCTTGGAGAATGATGGAGTGCTCATGATGTTCCACCCTTAATTGTTCAACATTATGGCTCAAATCTTCTAAAGAGGTATTGAGTTGCTCCCAATAGTTGTTGGGAGGAAAGTGCATTCCTTGAGGCATTTGTTGATGATGAACTTCCTCATGTTCTCCTTGAGGGCCGTGAGGAACTTCTCTTGTTTGCTCCATCTTTTTCTTGGTGATGGGCTTGTCTTCTTCAATGGAGACATCTCCTTCTATGATAACTCCAGCTGAGTAACATAAATGGCATATCAGGTGGGGGAAGGCTAGCCGTGCCATGTATGAAGGCTTGTCAGCTATTTTGTAGAGTTCATTGGAGATGACTTCATGAACTTCCACCTCCTCTCCAATCATGATGCTATGAACCATGATGGCCCGATCCACAGTAACTTCAGATCGGTTGCTTGTAGGGATGATGGATCTTTGAATGAACTCCAACCATCCTCTAGCTACAGGCTTGAGGTCCAGTCTTCTTAGTTGGACTGGCTTGCCTTTGGAGTCTACTCTCCATTGGGCGCCTTCCACACATATGTCCATAAGGACTTGGTCCAACCTTTGGTTAAAGTTGACCCTTCTTGTGTAGGGGCGTTCATCACCTTGCATCATGGGTAAGTGAAACGCCAACCTCACATTTTCCGGACTGAAATCCAAGTATTTCCCCCTAACCATTGTGAGATAATTCTTTGGGCTTGGGTTCATACTTTGGTCATGGTTCCTAGTGATCCATGCATTAGCATAGAACTCTTGAACCATCAATAATCCGACTTGTTGCATGGGGTTGGCTAGGACTTCCCAACCTCTTCTTTGGATTTCATGTCGGATTTCCGGATACTCATTCTTTTTGAGCTTGAAAGGGACCTCAGGGATCACCTTCTTCTTTGCCACAACATCATAGAAGTGGTCTTGATGGCTTTTGGAGATAAATCTCTCCTTCTCCCATGACTCAGAAGTGGAAGCTTTTGCCTTCCCTTTTCCTTTTCTTGAGGAAACTCCGGTCTTGGGTGCCATTGATGGTGAATGAAAAACAAAAAGCTTAGGCTTTTTACCACACCAAACTTAAAATTTGCTCGTCCTCGAGCAAAAAAAGAAAAGAAGAGTAGAAGAAGAAGAAGAGAATTTGGTAGAGAGGGAGAAGAGAGGGTTCGGCTATGTAGGAGAATGTGGGGTTGTGTTGTGTGAAAATGAAGGGGAATTGAAGGTTATTTATAGGGAGGGGGGGTGTATAGGTTCGGCCATTTTGGGTGGGAAAGGGTGGGTAATTGATTTTGAATTTTATGGAGGTAGGTGGGGTTTATGGGGAAGAGGGGGTTGATGTGAATGGTGAATGGGGTAATTGGGAAGAGGAATTGAGGTGATTGATGAAGAAGATGTTGGGAATTGTGACATGGGGAATCACATCACAAAAACTAGGATTGGGAAGTAAGGTGGGAATATGTTAGGTGGGGATCCTGTGGGGTCCACAGATCCTGAGGTGAGGATCCTGTGGGGTCCACAGATCCTGAGGTGAGGATCCTGTGGGGTCCACAGATCCTGAGGTGATAAGAAATACCATTCCTTCACCCTATAGGCATGTAAAATGCTTTCGTGTATCATTCTGGCGTTCAAACGCCCTTTGATGCACGTTCTGGGCGTTAAACGCCCATGTGATGCATGTTCTGGGCGTTAAACGCCCATGTGATGCTTGTTTCTGGCGTTGAACGCCAGTTTCAAGCTTGTTTCTAGCGTTCAGCGCCAAATTGTCCTCTGTGTGCGCATCCTGGCGTTAAACGCCAGGTTGTTGCTTGTTTTGGGCGTTCAGCGCCAGAAAGATGCTCTGTTCTCGCGTTGAACGCCGGCCAGATGCACCTTCTGGGCGTTGAACGCCAGCCCGTGCGTTCTCCAGGGTGAAAAATTTTTTTTTTCTTCTGTTTTTGACTCTGTTTTTAATTTTTTTTTATTTTTTCGTGACTCCTCATGATCATGTACCTAATTAAACACAAAAATAACAAAGAAACAAAATAAAATAAAATTAGATAAATAAAATTGGGTTGCCTCCCAACAAGCGCTTCTTTAATGTCAGTAGCTTGACAGTGGCTCTCATGGAGCCACAAGGTGATCAGGTCAACTTAAGTGTGGTATTCCCAACACCAAACTTTAGAGTTTGGATGTGGGGTTTGGACACCAAACTTAGAGTTTGGTTGTGGCTTCACAACACCAAACTTAGAGTTTGACTGTGTGGGCTCTTCTTGACTCTGAACTGAGAGAAGCTCTTCATGCTTACTCTCTTTTGTCACAGAGGGATGGCCATGTGCCTGAAACATAAGGTAGTCCCCATTCAATTGAAGGACTAACTCTCCTCTGTTGACATCTATCACAGCTCCTGCTGTGGCTAGGAAAGGTCTTCCTAGGATGATGCATTCATCATCTTCCTTCCTAGTGTCTAGGATTATGAAATCAGTGGGGATGTAAAGGCCTTCAACCCTTACTAGCACGTCCTCCACTATTCCATAAGCTTGTCATATGGACTTATCTGCCAATTGTAATGAGAACAAGGCAGGTTGTACCTCAATGATCCCCAGCTTCTCCATTACAGAGAGTGGCATAAGATTTATCCCTGACCCAAGGTCACATAAAGCTTTTTCAAAGCTCATGGTGCCAATGGTACAAGGTATTGAGAACTTGCCAGGATCTTGCTTCTTTTGAGGTAGAGTTCTCTGAATCCAAGTATCTAGTTCACTAATGAGTAAGGGAGGTTCACTTTCCCAAGTCTCATTACCAAACAGCTTGGCATTCAGCTTCATGATAGCTCCTAAATATTGAGCAACTTGCTCTCCAGTTACATCTTCATTCTCTTCAGAGGATGAATATTCTTCAGAGCTCATGAATGGCAGAAGGAAATTTAAAGGAATCTCTATGGTCTCTAGATGAGCCTCATATTCCTCAGGATCCTTAATAGGAAACTCCTTCTTGCTTGAGGAACGTCCCAGGAGGTCTTCCTCACTGGGATTTTCGTCCTCCTCCTCCTTGGTGCATTCGGCCACTTTGATTAAATCAATGGCCTTGCACTCTCCTTTTGGATTTTCTTCTGTATTACTTGGGAGAGTACTGGGAGGAGTTTCAATGACTTTCTTACTCACCTGGCCCACTTGTGCCTCCAGATTTCTAATAGAGGATCTTGTTTCATTCATGAAACTAAAAGTGGCCTTTGACAGATCAGAGACTATATTTGCTAAATTAGAATTGTTTTGTTCAGAATTCTCTGTCTGTTGCTGAGAAGATGATGGATATGGCTTGCTATTGCCTAGCCTATTACGTCCACCATTGTTAAAACCTTGTTGAGGTTTTTGTTGATCCTTCCAGGAGAAATTAGGATGATTTCTCCATGATGAGTTATAGGTGTTTCCATAAGGTTCACCTAAGTAATTAACCTCTGCCATGGCAGGGTTCTCAGGATCATAAGCTTCTTCAGAAGCTGCCTCTCTAGTACTATTGGATGCATGTTGCAATCCATTCAGATTTTGAGAGATCATGTTGACCTGTTGAGTCAACATTTTGTTCTGAGCCAATATGGCATTCAGAGCATCAATTTCAAGAACTCCTTTCTTCTGAGGTACCCCATTATTCACGGAATTCCTCTCAGATGTGTACCTAAACTGGTTGTTTGCAACCATGTCAATGAGTTCTTGAGCCTCTTCAGGCGTTTTCTTCAGGTGAATGGATCCACCTGCAGAATGATCCAATGACATTTTCGAAAATTCAGAGAGACCATAATAGAATATATCTAATATGGTCCATTCTGAAAACATGTCAGATGGACATCTCTTGGTCAGCTGCTTGTATCTTTCCCAAGCTTCATAGAGGGATTCACCATCTTTTTGTTTGAAGGTTTGAACATCCACTCTCAGCTTGCTCAGCTTTTGAGGAGGAAAGAACTTATCTAAGAATGCAGTGACAAGCTTATCCCATGAGTCCAGGCTATCCTTGGGTTGTGAATCCAACCATACTCTAGCTCTGTCTCTTATAGCAAAAGGGAAAAGCAAGAGTCTGTAGACTTCAGGATTAACTCCATTTGTCTTTACAGTGTCACAGATCTGCAAGAACTCAGTTAAAAACTGGTAAGGATCTTCAGATGGAAGTCCATAAAACTTGCAGTTTTGTTGCATTAAAGCAACTAGTTGAGGCTTAAGCTCAAAGTTATTGGCTCCAATGGCAGGAATGGAGATGCTTCTTCCATCAAATTTGGACGTTGGTTTTGTGAAGTCACCAAGCATTCTCCTTGCATTATTATTATTATTTTCTTCTGCCATCTCTTTCTCTTGTTCGAAATTTTCTAAAAGGTTGCTTCTGGATTGTTGTATTTTAGCTTCTCTTAATTTTCTCTTCAGAGTCCTTTCAGGTTCTGGATCAATTTCAACAAGAGTGCCCTTATCCCTGTTCCTGCTCATATGAAAGAGAAGAAAACAAGAAAAGAAAAAGGAATCCTCTATGTCACAGTATAGAGATTCCTTTATGTTAGTAGAAGAAGAAGGGGTAGAAGAAGAGGGGAGACAAAGAATGTAATGTAATGGAAGAAACACAACTGTGAGGATGGCAGAGATGTGAGATGAGATGTTAGGATATGAATAAAGAGAGGTGAAGAGAAGTGTTAGTAATTAAATAATTAAATAGAAGAAGAAAAGAGAAGAGTAATTTCGAAAATAATTTTTGAAAAAGAGGTTAGTAATTTTCGAAAATTAAAGATAAATGTAATTAAAATTAAAATTTGAAACAATTAGTTAATTAAAAAGAATTTTTTTTGAAAAAGAGTGAGATATTTTCGAAAATAGAAGAGAGAGAAGTAGTTAGGTAGTTTTGAAAAAGATAAGAAACAAACAAAAAGTTAATTAGTTGATTGAAAAAGATTTGAAATCAAAATTGAAAAAGATAAGAAAATAGTAAGTTAGATAAGATATTTTGAAATCAAATTTTGAAAAAGATAAATTTTTTTGAGAAGGATAAGATAAAAAGATAGGATAAAAAATTTTAAGAAAAAGATATTTTGAAAAAGATTTAATTTTTAAAATTACTTAACTAGCAAGAAACTACAAGATAAGATTCTAGAACTTAAAGATTGAACCTTTCTTAACAAGAAAGTAACAAACTTCAAATTTTTGAACCAATCACATTAATTGTTAGCTAATTTTCAAAAATTTGATATAAAGATAAGAAAAAGATTTTGAAAATATTTTGAAAAAGATTTTTAAAATTTTCGAAATTTATAAAGAAAATGAAAAAGATATGATTTTTGAAAAAAATTTTGAGAAGATAAGATTTTTAAAATTGAAATTTTGACTTGACTTGTAAGAAACAACTAATTTTGAAAATTTTTGACCAAGTCAACCCAAAATTTCGAAAATTTGGAGGGAAATAAGGAAAAGATATTTTTATTTTTTTTTGATTTTTTTGAATTTTTAATTATGAAAGAGAAAAACAACAAAAATACTTTATGCATGAAATTTTTAGATCAAAACAATGAATGCATGCAAGAATGCTATGAATGTCAAGATGAACACCAAGAACACTTTGAAGATCATGATGAACATCAAGAACACAATTTTGAAAAATTTTTGATGCAAAGAAAACATGCAAGACACCAAACTTAGAAATCTTTAATGCATGGAAAATATGAATGCAAAAATGCACTTGAAAAACAACAAAAGATACAAAACAAGAAATCATCAAGATCAAACAAGAGGACTTATCAAGAACAACTTGAAGATCATGAAGAACACTATGAATGCAAGGTTTTTCGAAAAAATGCAAGAAAAATTTTAAAAGCATGCAATTGACACCAAACTTAAAAATTGACTCAAGACTCAAACAAGAAACACAAAATATTTTTGGTTTTCATTATTTTCTAATTTTTTTGTATTTTTATTAATTTTTTTCGAAAAACATTTTTGGAAAAACGAAAAATAAAAGAAAAATTTTTGAAAAAGATTTTTGAAAAGAAAATTACCTAATCTGAGCAACAAGATGAACCGTCAGTTGTCCATACTCGAACAATCCCCGGCAACGGCGCCAAAAACTTGGTGGACGAAATTGTGATCCTTATGTTCTTTTCAAGTTGTTTGTCTTTGTATGAATATACCCTTAGGGCACTGTTTATTTTCACAACTCCGTTCAACTAACCAGCAAGTGTACTGGGTCGTCCAAGTAATAACCTTACGTGAGTAAGGGTCGAATCCACAGAGATTGTTGGTATGAAGCAAGCTATGGTCACCTTATAGATCTCAGTCAGGCGAATTAAACATTATGTATGGGTTCGAGGATAGGAATAATAAAATAGAAAATAAATAATAAAAAGGATAGAAATACTTATGTAGATTCATTGGTAGGAATTTCAGATAAGCGGAATGGAGGTGCTGTAGAGCTCACGGACGCCTGCTCTCCTATTCCTTCTACTCAATCCTTCTTACTCCTTTCCATGGCAAGCTTTGTATAGGGGTTCACCATCAGCTGTGGCTACTTTCATCCTCTCGGGGAAATATCCTATGCGGCTGTCACTCGCACAGCTAACCAGTCTGGAGGCATCACCCATGGCTGATGGCTACATCCCATCCTCGCAGTGAAAGCTAATGCTCACGCACTCTGTCATAGTACGGCCAATCACCGGTTGGTTCCCTCCCCTACTGGAATAGAATCCCTCTTTTGCGTCTGTCACCAACGCCCAGCAGGTTACAGGTTTGAAGCACGTCACAGTCATTCATTACCGGAATCCTACTCGGAACACCACAGACAAGGTTGGACTTTCCGGATTCCCAGGATCCTACTCAGAACACCACAGACAAGGTTGGACTTTCCGGATCCTCATAAATGCCGCCATCTATCTAGCTTATACCACGAAGATTCTGTTGGGGAATCTAAGAGATACACATTCAAGCTTGTGTTGCATGTAGAACGGAAGTGGTTGTCAATCACGCGCGTTCATAAGTGAGAATAATAATGAGGGTTATCTAACTCATCACATTCATCATGTTCTTGGGTGCGAATGAATATCTTGGAATAAGAATAAGAGAGATTTGAATAAAAGAAAATAGAATTGCATTAATACTTGAGGTACAGCAGAGCTCCACACCCTTAATCTATGGTGTGCAGAAACTCCACCGTTGAAAATACATAAGCATAAGGTTCAGGCATGGCCGAATGGCCAGCCCCCTAAAACGTGATCAATGATCTCCTAAGATGAAGAATAAAACAAAACTGAGACCAAAGATGTCTAATACAATAGATAAGTGTCCTATATATACTAGACTAGCTACTAGGGTTTACATGAGTAAGTAATTGATGCATAAATCCACTTCCGGGGCCCACTTGGTGTGTGCTTGGGCTGAGCTTGATCAATCCACGAGCTAAGGCATTTCTTGGTGTTGAACTCTGAGTTATGACGTGTTTTGGGCGTTCAACTCCGGATCATGACGTTTTTATGGCGTTTAACTCCAGACAGCAGCATGAACTTGGCGTTTAACGCCAATTTACGTCGTCATTCTTCGTGTAAAGCATGGACTATTATATATTGCTGGAAAGCCCTGGATGTCTACTTTCCAACGCCGTTGAGAGCGCGCCAATTGGAGTTCTGTAGCTCCAGAAAATCCATTTCGAGTGCAGGGAGGTCAGAATCCAACAGCATCAGCAGTCCTTTTGTCAGCCTTTTTCAGAGTTTTGCTCAAATCCCTCAATTTCAGTCAGAATTTACCTGAAATCACAGAAAAACACACAAACTCATAGTAAAGTCCAGAAATGTGAATTTAACATAAAAACTAAAGAAAACATCCCTAAAAGTAGCTTGAACTTACTAAAAACTATATAAAAACAATGCCAAAAAGCGTATAAATTATCCGCTCATCACCATCATTTCTATTTGTTGCTGAAGCTATTGATGCATCTGTTTGTTTTGTGCCAAGAGAACGTCAACACCTTCAAGCTCCAGCACATCCCTTCTCTGGGCTGGTTGGTGATGCAAATGCATATTTGCATTATTAGTTAGTTAGTTTAGTTAGTTTTAGTTTAAATTCACTTATTTTCTCTAAATAAACAAGTCCTTTTATGAGTTTTGTTTCCATACATGATGATATCAAGGAACATGTTAATTCTAGCCAAATTCATGCAAATGATTTATGGAATGCATATATGAATGAGTATGAATGAATCTCATGAAATTTATTGCTTGAATTGGTAAGACTTTGAAGCTATCTCCCTTGTTGATGATAGGTGATGAAACAAGGAAGCATGGAAGCAAGAAGGAGGCAACCAAGGCAAGAAGTTGGCGTTGCCAACTTGGGATTGGCGTTGCCAACTCCACAACACAAGGCAAGAAGGAGGCAACCAAGGCAAGAAGTTGGCGTTGCCAACTTGGGATTGGCGTTGCCAACTCCACAACACAAGGCAAGCTTGGTCCTGGAGGCAACCAAGGCAAGAAGTTGGCGTTGCCAACTTGGGATTGGCGTTGCCAACTCCACAACACAAGGCAAGCTTGGTCCTGGAGGCAACCAAGGCAAGAAGTTGGCGTTGCCAACTTGAGATTAGCGTTGCCAACGCCACACACAACCACACCAAGCAAGCTTGGCAACCCTGGAAGCAAAGTTGGCGTTGCCAACTCTAGAACCAAGTTGCCAACGCTCACACACAAGGAACTTGGCCCTGGAAGCAAGGTTGGCGTTGCCAACTCTAGAACCAAGTTGCCAACGCCACACACAGACACAAGCAAGGAACTTGGCCCTGGAGGAAGCAAAGTTGGCGTTGCCAACTTGAAGCTGGCGTTGCCAACGCCCACACAAGGAACTTGGCCCTGGATTTGGAGCCTCGAGCACGTTGCCAGCCTAGAAATGAGGGGCGTTTTTGAGGACAACGCAGGCTAACAATGCCAAACAATCAAGCTTGGCCCTGGAAGAAAAGGAGCTGGCGTTGCCAACTCAAGATGGGCGTTGCCAACGCCACACAACCAAGCAACAAATGGAGCCCTGGAAGAAAAGGAGCTGGCGTTGCCAACTCAAGAATGGCGTTGCCAACGCCATACAAGAAAGCTTGGCTAGGCACCAAGTTTTGGTGCCAGCCAAGTTGCCAAACGCCCAATGGCGCACCAACCAGGCTGCTAAACGCCCAATGGCGCACCAACCGCGTTCTAAACGCCCAAATGCCGCACCACTCACGTTGCCAACGCTAGATGGGCGTTGCCAACGCCAACTTACCAAAACAAGGCAGCCTGAACATGTCCACTTCAATGGAAGATATCTTGAGCTACAGAGATCAAAATTGAGTACTTCCAGTTGCGTTGGAAAGCTAACATTCAGAGCTTTCCAACCATATATAATAGTCCATGGTGGAGCACAAGATTGAAGCCAAACCAGAGTCATCTTTAGGCCCTAAAAACAAGAACATGAAATGAAATTCAAAGGAGCTAGAGATGATCCTTGGATGTGGGATCGAGCACGTTGCCAACGTGCACAAAGGGGGCGTGTTTTGCAACAACGCCAGCCTCAAGTCCTTGCCTTGGGAGAGTGATGCTCGAGCACGTTGCTAACTTGGGGTTGAGGGTGCGTTATTCACAACAACTTGGCAACAACTTGGCAGCTTGACCTTACCTTCTTTGAGGAACCATAACTTGAGCTAGGAAAGTCCAATTGAGGTGATTCCAGTGGCATTAGAAAATAGACATCAAGAGCTTTCCAATGATGTATAATAGTCCATATTGAAGCTGAAGGTTGACACTCAAATTCTGGGCTACATTTAGCATAAAAGTAAGGCCAAGAAGAGGAAGAGCAAGTTGTTTGCAACAACTTGGGCTAGCAACGCCCAAGTCTCAAACTCACTTCCAGGAAATTGGCTTGCACGTTGCCAACGTGCACTAAGGCCTGAGTTATTGCCAACAACGCCCATCAATGGGCCAGAATTGGTGCCAACTTGCTCTACTTCCCCTATTCATCACAAAGGCCAAAACACCTCCAATTGAGCCAAGAATTCAACAATGAGAAAGCCCACATTGCTAACCCAAATTGAAGATCTCTGAAGAAGTTTTGGGAGTGGTATAAATAGAAGAGGTTGATGTACTTGTAGAGGACTTTTACACTTTTACTTTACTTTTTGACACTTAGACATTTTTACACTTTCTAGCATTTGTATTTGAGAACACTTTTGGTACTTCCAAGAGGAGAGCCAGAGAGCTAATTTTGGTTCATCTTGGAACTCTTCTTCTTCATTTTCTTAATCTTGAAGCATTTCTTCTTCTTCTTCTTCTTCTTCTTTTACATTTAGTTTAATTTTGATTTATGGCAATTGTTGTTGAAATTGGAGCTATGACTCACTAAACCCCACATTCATTAGGGGGATGAGCTCTGCTTGTTGAAATGAGTTGGTGAATTCATCTTTTCCTCCTCAACTTTAGTGGTTGATCTAAAGAGGGAACTCTTGCTCTTCATAGATTCAACCACCATCGAGAGAGGGGTTAATCTACATGAATTATGTGGTGAATTTGAGGAATGAGCCACATAATTCAGTTTAGAGTTCATCCTTTCATGGTTCCTTCAATCAATATACCTTGGTTAGTATGTGAGATGTAACTCTCCTTGGTTGAGATTATAGGAATTGTGTGGCTGGATTAGAAAGGAGCCTCATCTCTTCTCATGAACAAATAGATCACGAGAGTGGCATTTGGTTATGTTGAGAGAGATTGAATCACCAAGAGATTGGGATTCAATCACCCACTTGCCATGGATCTATACCCATAATTGAGAAGGATTTGACTAACATCAATTCATGAAAACTTGCATCTCTGATCCCTAATGATCTTCTCTACCATCAATTCTTATTTCTATTGCCTCTAGTTGTTTAATTTCCCACAACCCAATTCCCTTTTACATTCGGTCATTTTATTCTTCTTGTCATCTACATTTTGTTCCTTTAATTCATGCTATTTACGCTTATGTTCTTTAAATTTCTGCAACCTTTAATTTATCTTTGATGTCATTTAAGTTTCTTGCAATTTAAGTTTCCGTTATTTACTTTCATTTAATTTTTCTTTTCTAGTTCTTTACATTTTGTGTCATTTACATTCTTGCAATTATGTTCAAAAATCAAAATGCTCATGAAATCAAAACTATGTTTGCTTGACTAAATTTACCATTAACTAAAGTTGCTTAATCTACCAATCTCCGTGGGATCGACCTCACTCTTTGTGAGTCTTATTACTTGATACGACCCGGTATACTTGCCGGTTATACGTGAAATCTCATTTTTACGTACCAAGTTTTTGGCGCCGTTGCCGGGGATTGGAAAGATTGACAATGATTAAGTGAAAGGTGGTTTAGATTAAGCATTTTTTTTTTATTTTTGTTAAGCCCACTAACTGTTTGATACTTTGTTTCACTAACTCCAATTCCACTCTAGTTCTAGAATATTTCACTTGTGATTTTGATTCTGTTTGTGTATGTCAGGAACAAGTAGACGTGATATTGAGGACGAGAGAACCCGCCGAAGGTTAAGGAGAGCAGAAAGAGGAAAGTTCATAGTTGGTGAAGAAGGGTCAGAGGAATCAGAGAGAGAAGATCAAGTCATGGAGGATGAGATGCACAACCCTCCTGGAGGGGTCAACAATAATGGTGGACACGCTAGAAGGGTGTTATCCTCATATACTATCCCTGATCCAAGACATTGTGGGAGCAGCATTGCTACACCAAATGTTCAGGCCAATAACTTTGAGCTAAAACCTCAGCTCATCACTTTGGTACAGAACAATTGCTCTTATGGAGGGGGACCTCTTGAAGACCCAAATCAACATCTCTCTGTTTTTCTGAGGATATGCAATACAGTGAAGACAAATGGAGTGCATCCAGATGTCTACAAGTTGTTGCTATTTCCATTCTCTTTGAGGGATAAAGCCACTCAATGGCTAGAATCATTCCCCAAGGAAAGCCTCAATGATTGGAATGAAGTGATGGGCAAATTTCTAGCAAAGTTCTACCCACCTCAAAAGGTCATCAAGTTGAAGACAGAGGTTCAGACTTTTAGGCAAATGGAAGGGGAGTCATTGTACGAAGCCTGGGAAAGATATAAGGCACTAATGAGAAGATGTCCCCCAGACATGTTTAGTGATTGGGTTAAGCTCCAAAACTTCTATGAAGGCTTAAACTTAGAAGCAAGGAAGGGACTAGACTACTCATCGGGAGGATCACTCAACATGATGAAAACTGCTGAGGAGGCTCAAAACCTCATTGAGATTGTGGCAAACAATCAATATTATTACTCATCAGAGAGGCAACACAATCCACCCCCAAAGAAAGGTGTAATGGAGCTTGAAGGTGTTGATGCTATCTTGGCACAAAACAAGTTAATGCACCAACAAATCCAACAACAAATGGAGATGATAACAAAGAGAATGGATGGTATGCAACTTGCATCAGTGAACACAACAAATCAACCATCACTTGAATGGAACCAAGGTGAAGGAACCACGGTTGAACAACCACAAGAACAAGTTCAATACATGCAGAATACTTCAAATTTTCAGGAGGAATTCCATGGTGATACATACAACTCATCTTGGAAGAATCATCCCAATTTAAAGTGGGGAGAAAACCATTGGCAAAAGAACAACAACCACAATCTCCCCAACAACCACAATCACACCCGTAACACAAACAACCAAAATCACCATACCAACAACACTAACCAATATAGAAAAACACAAAACACATATCAACACCCCCATCATAACTCACAAACCCACCAAAATAACTTCTCTGCACCAACATCCAACTCACAAAATTACCACACTAATCCACCCAACAACTTCCAACAACAATCAACCCCCATCATACCTCCAATTGACCATCATGAGGCCAGAATCTCAAGTCTGGAAGCAACCTTGCAAGCACTTGCTCAAAATACTCAAGCTTTAGCTAAGGGACAACAAGAACAAGCGGTCACTATGAAGAACATTGAGAGACAAGTGGGACAACTAGCCAAACAAGCCGAGAAACCAACCCATGTCCTCCCAAGTGACACAATACCCAACCCAAGAGAAGAATGTAAGGCTTTGCAGTTAAGGAGTGGCAAGGTAGTTGGTGAAAGTTCAAATAAAGAAGCAACAAAACCCAAAGAGCAAGACACAGTGGAAAGGCAAGATGAAGAAAAGGCTTCAACATCTAACAAAGGCAAGGAGGTTGTCAAGCCACAAGGCAATCCACCAAGTCAAGAAGGCAACCGTGATGGCAAGGAAAGTATGAATCCACAAAAAGAAAACAAAAATGAAGGAGTGAAAGCTTATGTACCCAAGCTTCCATACCCAACTAGGATACACAAAGGAGCAAAGGACCAACAATTCACAAGGTTTTTAGAGATCTTCAAGAAACTTGAAATCAACATCCCATTGGCAGAGGCTCTAGAACAGATGCCATTGTATGCAAAGTTTCTTAAGGAGTTGATCACCAAGAAGAGGAGTTGGCAAGAAAAAGAAACCGTGGTTCTCAATCAAGAGTGTAGTGCCATCATTCAACAAGGGTTACCTCCAAAACTCAAAGACCCTGGCAGCTTTCTCATACCTTGCACGATTGGGAGCATGGCTGTTGACAAATCACTTTGTGACCTGGGAGCAAGCATTAACTTAATGCCCCTTACCATGATGAAGAAAATGATGATTGAAGAGCTCAAACCCACAAGGATGTCACTCCAACTTGCTGACAGATCCATCAAAGTGCCAAATGGAGTAGTTGAGAACCTCTTGGTAAAGGTGGGAAACTTCATATTCCCAGCGGATTTTGTGGTCCTAGATATGGATGAAGAGGGAAACAATTCAGTCATTCTTGGTAGACCCTTTTTGGCTACAGCTAGAACAATCATTGATGTGGAAAAGGGAGAGATGATCTTCAGGGTGCATGATGAACAAATGACCATAAATGTCTTCAAAGCAATGCAACACCCTGTTGAGAAAGAAAATTGCATGAGGATTGATGTAGTGGACTCTTTGGTTGAAGAAGTGCTTAACACAAACCATCAAATGCAACAAGAGGAAGTCCATAACATCAAGGGACAAGAAGAAAATACGTTGGAAGCATCAAAGAACCAAGTGAAGCTACCAAAGAAGAGGCACCACAACAAGAGTTGAAACCACTACCCCCTCATCTTAAATATGCATTCCTTGGTGAGAAAGACAGCTTCCCAGTGATCATCAATTCCACATTGAATGCAGAGGAAGAAGAAAAGCTCCTTGTGGTTTTGAGAACTCACAAAGAGGCTTTGGGGTGGACCATTGATGACTTGAAGGGCATAAGCCCTGCCATATGCATGCACAAGATACTCTTGGAGGAGAACTCCAAACCTGTGGTACAACCTCAAAGAAGATTGAATCCCACAATGAAGGAGGTTGTTCAAAAGGAAGTTCTGAAGTTGTGTAGAGCTGGGATCATCTACCCTATATCTGACAGCCCATGGGTCAGTCCAGTGCAAGTAGTACCCAAGAAAGGAGGGATGACTGTCATTGTTAATGAGAAGAATGAGCTTATCCCAACACGAACAGTGACAGGGTGGAGGATGTGCATAGACTATAGGAGGTTGAATGATGCCACACGAAAAGACCACTTCCCTCTACCTTTCATTGATCAGATGCTTGAAAGGTTGGCTGGCCATGCTTATTATTGTTTTCTTGATGGATATTCTGGGTATAATCAGATTGTGGTTGACCCCATGGATCAAGAGAAGACTTCCTTCACTTGTCCCTTTGGAGTCTTTGCATACCGGAGGATGCCATTTGGATTATGTAATGCTCCAGCTACCTTTCAAAGATGCATGCTATCAATCTTCTCAGACATGGTAGAAAAATTTATTGAAGTATTTATGGATGACTTTTCTGTTTTTGGTGATTCTTTCAATACTTGCTTGCATCATCTTACCCTAGTCTTGAAAAGGTGCCAGGAAACCAATTTAGTTTTGAATTGGGAGAAATGCCATTTCATGGTACCCGAAGGCATTGTTCTTGGTCACAAAATTTCAAGAAAGGGTATAGAAGTTGACAAGGCAAAAGTAGAAATTATAGAAAAACTTCCTTTGCCAACTAGTGTGAAAGCTGTTAGAAGTTTCTTAGGACATGCTGGATTTTATAGGAGATTCATCAAAGATTTTTCCAAAATAGCAAAGCCACTAAGCAATTTGCTGGTGGTAGAAAATCCTTTTATCTTTGATGATGAATGCAAGCATGCTTTTGAAACTCTAAAGGTTAAGCTCACCACAGCACCAATCATCACACCCCCAACTTGGGGACTACCTTTTGAACTTATGTGTGATGCAAGCAACCTTGCAATTGGCGCTGTGTTGGGGCAAAGGAAGGAAAAGAAGCTTCATGTTATCTACTATGCAAGTAAGGTGTTGAATGAAGCTCAAAAGAACTACACCACAACAGAGAAAGAACTACTAGCTGTGGTATATGCTTTTGATAAGTTTAGACAATATTTGATTGGATCTAAAGTCTTAGTGTATACTGACCATGCTGCTCTTAAGTATCTTATGTCAAAACAGGATGCCAAACCAAGGCTAATCAGATGGGTGCTACTCCTACAAGAGTTTGACATTGAGATCAAAGATAGAAAGGGCAATGAAAATCAAGTTGCTGATCACTTATCAAGGGTGCCACAAGATGCATGCCAAGACAACTTTCCATCAATAAATGAAGAATTTCCAGATGAACATCTTTTGCACATTCAACATGTCCCTTGGTTTGCGGACATGGCCAACTACAAGGCAGGAAGAATCATTCCACAAGAGTACACGAAACAACAAGTCAAGAAGCTGTTGCATGAGGCTAAGTTCTTCTTCTGGGATGACCCATTCTTGTTCAAAAGATGCCCAGATGGAATGATAAGAAGATGTGTGTCAGAGGATGAGATGAAGGACATACTATGGCATTGTCACAACTCCAATTATGGTGGTCATTTTGGGGCTGAGAGAACGGCTGCAAAGGTTTTACAAAGTGGTTTCTATTGGCCCTTAATCTTCAAGGATGCTAGGGAGTTTGTGAGCCAATGCAATGAATGTCAAAGAACAGGGGGTTTGTCAAAGAAAAATGAGATGCCTCAAAAGTTCATTTTGGAAGTGGAACTCTTTGATTTGTGGGGAATAGATTTCATGGGACCTTTTCCTCCATCCTACACGTTCAAATACATCCTGGTAGCAGTAGAGTATGTCTCCAAATGGGTAGAAGCAATAGCCACCACCACATGTGATACCAACGTGGTCTTGCAATTCCTCAAGAAGAACATCTTCACAAGATTTGGAGTACCCAAAGGGCTTATAAGTGATGGGGGAAGCCACTTTTGCAACAAGCAACTCAATTCCTTACTCTACAAGTATGGTGTTACACACAAAGTAGCTACCCCATATCACCCACAAACCAATGGACAAGCTGAACTTGCTAACAGAGAGCTAAAAAGGATCTTGGAGAAAACTGTGGGAACAACAAGAAAGGATTGGGTTAGGAAGCTAGATGATGCACTTTGGGCATATAGGACAGCCTTCAAGACACCCATAGGAAAATCTCCCTTTCAATTGGTGTATGGAAAGGCATGCCACCTCCCTGTAGAGCTTGAACATAAGGCTTTCTGGGCCACCAAACTTCTAAATCTAGATGCTCAAGCAGCAGGAGAGAAGAGGTTGCTACAACTCAATGAGCTTGAGGAGTTCAGATTGGAGGCATATGACAATGCCAAAATATACAAGGAGAGAGCAAAGAGATGGCATGATAAGAGGATCTCTCAAAGAACATTTGAACCAGGCCAAAAGGTGTTATTATTCAATTCAAGATTGAAGATCTTCCCTGGGAAGCTGAGGTCTAGATGGACTGGTCCATACACCATCACCAAAGTATCACCTCATGGCTATGTTGAATTGCTTGATGAAGCCTCAAAACAAACCTTCACAGTCAATGGACATAGGGTGAAGCACTATTTTGGTGGCCCTTGGAGCAAGGAAGAGAGTGTGCAACTCTTAACATGAGCAAAGAAGCTGCAATGTCGAGCTAAGGACAATAAACAAAGCGCTTCATGGGAGGCAACCCATGCACAGGGAGTCTTTTAATTTCATGTTTTAGTAACCAATAATGATCAAGTAGACTAGTACATGGTGTATGCAAGGCACTAAGTTTGGTGTGGCCAATCATGAAGTAATGGCAAATGTGTGTTCTATAACACTTAGCCACAAACTAAGTTTGGTGTCCATACATACACGAAAATGCTAAGCTATGAAAGTTTTGTCATCTACTTTAGTTATAAATAAAATAAAATAAAAAAAAACGTGAAAAAAAAAAGCATTTAATGTAGGTAAATTACTAAGTTTGATGTGGCTATCTTTGGAATTAATTCCATAGAACACATAGTCACAAACTAAGTTTGGTGTCTTTACTTGCATTATTAATGCTAAAAAAATAGATTAGGGAATTTAATTTAGTCAATTTTGTATAGGAACATAATCATAAGTTTTTAGCCATTAATGTCACTTTAAGAATCTCAAGCCTTTGGCATTTTGTTGCAGGAAAGAAAGAAAGAAGTGATGGGGAATCTTGGAAGCATATAATGAAAGAAGGAAAGAAATGATGGGGAATCTTGAAGAAAGATCACGGATACATAAGGAAGGGTAGTCACATGAATTTTAAACTTTGTGCATGGGGAAAAAGAAATCAACATGCATTATGCACAAGGAAACATGCCATGACCGAGCCTTAAATGTCTTCCCACCAACTTTCACTTTAAATACTTCAACCATATTCATTCATCATTCATTCTTCTACCCACCAACTTTCACTTCACTAGCCGAACTCATACTCAACCTCCAACCTACTCCATGTTTCACAAATTCTAACCTTGAACCTCATCTTTACCTAACAAAAAAACTCTTGAAGCATCACATCTCTCACATAACCGAAACACTCAATCTCCTTCACCATCATTTTCTACCTTCTCTAAGTCACCGTGCTTATCCCATATCTTTCTCATTCACAATCATTTTCCTTGTGCTTGAGGACAAGCATTCATCTAAGTTTGGTGTTGGGGAGATTCAATCTTGCAAGTGAATCTCAATGGCCTCATCATCAAGGGATAGGAGAGAAGATGAATTTGATCAAAGAAGATTCAAATCCAAACACAATGAGCGAATTTTTAGTTGGATGTCAAGCAAAGATGTTGTTCCAGAGCTACCATTCAAGCTTAAAAAAGATGAATACTCTGAGATACAAAAAATAATCAGAAAAAGGGGATGGGAGCTTCTCTGTGACCAACCTCAAGAAATAAGCATGCTTCTCATCCATGAGTTCTTCACTAATGTGATAAGAGAATATGATGATGAAGAACCATACATGAGCTATGTAAGAGGTGTGGATGTTGATTTTAGCCCGGACACCATCAATAGGGTGCTAAGGGTCAAGCACAAACAGTTCAAACGACCTAGCTATGAAGAAAGGGTTGAAAATGACCCAAGATATGTGGATGTGGTGAGTGACTTGTGCAGAATAGGCACTGATTGGGTATTGGATTCACATGGCCGACCACTCAAACTTCGGAGAGGTGATCTCATACCTCAAGCAAAAGGATGGCATGACATAGTGAGGAGGTCATTGATCTCTACTTCAAATAACTCTGAGGTAACGGTGAATAGAGCTATAATGATCCATTGCATAATGAAAGGAGGGGAAATCAATGTTGGAGACATTATAGCCAAGAACATCATTGAAATAGCTCAAAAGGTCAAACAGGACAGCTGGCTAGGATACCCTAGTACTATTCTGCGCCTATGTGAAGAAGCTGGAGTGCCTCTGGGAGAATTTGAAGAAACTGATTTGGTCTCTATTGGAAAACCTCTTACCAAAGAAAGGTTGGAGTTCATCACCACAACCCAATTGGAAAGGCAACCTTTAGCAAGAAGGAAGAAAAGGAAAGAAGTAAGACAAGAGGAGGAGCCTCAAGAAATGGATGAATCCCACACCTTGAACATGAACCAACTCCAAGCCGCCTTGGAAGGGATTTCTGGGCAATATTCACAAATTCAAAGAAGCCAAGAGGAACAAGCACAACAACAAAGGGACCTTTGGCAATTGATGGATCAACAAAGAGGGGTTCAAGTTCAATGGATGAACCAACAAAATGAGTACCAAACACACATGATGGAGTTGCAACAAGAACAATATGCCAAGATGCAAGAAGCCATCAACAATTCAGCTATGGAACATGAAAAAGCCATGGAGAAAGTGATACAAGAACAAGCTCAACTAAGGATAGAGCAAGCTCAGCAAAGAGAACTTCTCCATAGGTTGGATGCTAGACATGAAACACTCTACAGAGATTTCAATGAAAACAGAATGTTCAAGGAAGCCAGGCACAAAGACAGACTTGACTATGACATATGCACCCAAGAAAAGCTTAGTTACCTCTGTTCCACACCCCCATTGATCAACCCACAAATCAAATGTTTTAATGAGGCTCGGAAGATATTTGAACAGCAAGAACTAGCAAGGGTGAGATTCAATCAACAGAGGCTACAGGAGACAATGATAAGCTCAGGAATTTGGCAAAGAGAAGAGAGGGATGCAACGACACAACAACAAGGGGAAAGGAGGAGCAAAAAGAAAGAAGATCCAAAGGGAGATTCAACAACAAAGCAACAAGGAGAGCTAAGAAGCAAAAAGAAACAAGATCCAAAGGGCAAAGGAAAGCAAGGAGAATCAAGCAAAGGAAAAGGGACATGAAGACTAAAGGTGGTGAAGTTCCTTTATTTTTTTTTGTTTCTTTATGTTTTAAATAAAGAAGATGTATGTCTGAAATATGGTATACCTTCTAGGATGCATTTTTTTTTTCTTTGTGAAGCATTATCTTTTATGTTGCCCATTCCATGCATCACCACTCACAGATTTGGAATAGTTGCTTGTCTTTAATATTTTTACTTGTCATTGGAATAAAAGATGTAGTTTGAGCAAGAACAGAGAGAAATCTAGTTTAAAAAGGATCATGTTGTCCCATAAGAAAAGTGCTAGTATTTTATTGTGAAAGAAGCAATGTTCAAGAAATTCAAAAGAATGCTTGCTAATACAAGACTAGTTTGGTTAAGGATCACAAGGGCTTTATCAGTAAAAGCACAAATAACCTTGGCAATAAAGAAAATAGAATACAAAGAATGAAAGGCTAGGCATCAATGACAAAAGTTGGATATGTGTCTGTGGTGATTGATGTTAAGAGACATACTTGGGCTAGTAAATCCGAGGGGTGCTTCATCACCCGGTAACTTGAGTTAACTAACTCGGGATTATCGATTGAAAACCCACAATCAAGAGTAGCTCTATAACAGAACATTTAGCAACCCAAAGAGGTGCTGGACACCACTATCCAAACAAAATTTCAATGTTATATGCCTGTGACTGAATGTGTTAAGGAAAGAGGCTTGAGTGAGTAAATCTTTAAGAGTGTCTCAACACTTAACAACTTGAACCAACTGGTTTGGGATTGTTGATTGAAAGCTTATGCTAAAGAGCCGCCTTAAGACAAGATTTCGAGCTTAATTGAAAGAAAAAGGGAAAGAAAAAAGAAGGAAAAAGAAATAAGCAGAAAAAAATTGGTTCAAGGATCATGTGCTTAGGTGTGAAAGAAGTCTAGTGAAGTTAACCAATTTAGTAGTGAAGCAAGCATTTTAATTGAAAAAGTTGAATAGTTGTGTTCAATTACAATAAATTTATGACCACACAAGTGAGGATAACATGCTCAATGAGAAATTACTCTCTGGGAGAACATTCAAGTCTTACATCTTAAATTCTTGTGACAAAGTCCTTTATATTTTGCTTGAGGACAAGCAATACTTTAAGTTTGGTGTTGTGATGCAAATGCATATTTGCATTATTAGTTAGTTAGTTTAGTTAGTTTTAGTTTAAATTCACTTATTTTCTCTAAACAAACAAGTCCTTTTATGAGTTTTGTTTCCATGCATGATGATATCAAGGAACATGTTAATTCTAGCCAAATTCATGCAAATGATTTAAGGAATGCATATATGAATGAGTATGAATGAATCTCATGAAATTTATTGCTTGAATTGGTAAGACTTTGAAGCTATCTCCCTTGTTGATGATAGGTGATGAAACAAGGAAGCATGGAAGCAAGAAGGAGGCAACCAAGGCAAGAAGTTGGCGTTGCCAACTTGGGATTGGCGTTGCCAACTCCACAACACAAGGCAAGAAGGAGGCAACCAAGGCAAGAAGTTGGCGTTGCCAACTTGGGATTGGCGTTGCCAACTCCACAACACAAGGCAAGCTTGGTCCTGGAGGCAACCAAGGCAAGAAGTTGGCGTTGCCAACTTGGGATTGGCGTTGCCAACTCCACAACACAAGGCAAGCTTGGTCCTGGAGGCAACCAAGGCAAGAAGTTGGCGTTGCCAACTTGAGATTGGCGTTGCCAACGCCACACACAACCACACCAAGCAAGCTTGGCAACCCTGGAAGCAAAGTTGGCGTTGCCAACTCTAGAACCAAGTTGCCAACGCTCACACACAAGGAACTTGGCCCTGGAAGCAAGGTTGGCGTTGCCAACTCTAGAACCAAGTTGCCAACGCCACACACAAGACACAAGCAAGGAACTTGGCCCTGGAGGAAGCAAAGTTGGCGTTGCCAACTTGAAGCTGGCGTTGCCAACGCCCACACAAGGAACTTGGCCCTGGATTTGGAGCCTCGAGCACGTTGCCAGCCTAGAAATGAGGGGCGTTTTTGAGGACAACGCAGGCTAACAACGCCAAACAATCAAGCTTGGCCCTGGAAGAAAAGGAGCTGGCGTTGCCAACTCAAGATGGGCGTTGCCAACGCCACACAACCAAGCAACAAATGGAGCCCTGGAAGAAAAGGAGCTGGCGTTGCCAACTCAAGAATGGCGTTGCCAACGCCATACAAGAAAGCTTGGCTAGGCACCAAGTTTTGGTGCCAGCCAAGTTGCCAAACGCCCAATGGCGCACCAACCAGGCTGCTAAACGCCCAATGGCGCACCAACCGCGTTCCAAACTCCCAAATGCCGCACCACTCACGTTGCCAACGCTAGATGGGCGTTGCCAACGCCAACTTACGAAAACAAGGCAGCCTGAACATGTCCACTTCAATGGAAGATATCTTGAGCTACAGAGATCCAAATTGAGTACTTCCAGTTGCGTTGGAAAGCTAACATTCAGAGCTTTCCAACCATATATAATAGTCCATGGTGGAGCACAAGATTGAAGCCAAACCAGAGTCATCTTTAGGCCCTAAAAACAAGAACATGAAATGAAATTCAAAGGAGCTAGAGATGATCCTTGGATGTGGGATCGAGCACGTTGCCAACGTGCACAAAGGGGGCGTGTTTTGCAACAACGCCAGCCTCAAGTCCTTGCCTTGGGAGAGTGATGCTCGAGCACGTTGCTAACTTGGGGTTGAGGGTGCGTTATTCACAACAACTTGGCAACAACTTGGCAGCTTGACCTTACCTTCTTTGAGGAACCATAACTTGAGCTAGGAAAGTCCAATTGAGGTGATTCCAGTGGCATTAGAAAATAGACATCAAGAGCTTTCCAATGATGTATAATAGTCCATATTGAAGCTGAAGGTTGACACTCAAATTCTGGGCTACATTTAGCATAAAAGTAAGGCCAAGAAGAGGAAGAGCAAGTTGTTTGCAACAACTTGGGCTAGCAACGCCCAAGTCTCAAACTCACTTCCAGGAAATTGGCTTGCACGTTGCCAACGTGCACTAAGGCCTGAGTTATTGCCAACAACGCCCATCAATGGGCCAGAATTGGTGCCAACTTGCTCTACTTCCCCTATTCATCACAAAGGCCAAAACACCTCCAATTGAGCCAAGAATTCAACAATGAGAAAGCCCACATTGCTAACCCAAATTGAAGATCTCTGAAGAAGTTTTGGGAGTGGTATAAATAGAAGAGGTTGATGTACTTGTAGAGGACTTTTACACTTTTACTTTACTTTTTGACACTTAGACATTTTTACACTTTCTAGCATTTGTATTTGAGAACACTTTTGGTACTTCCAAGAGGAGAGCCAGAGAGCTAATTTGGTTCATCTTGGAACTCTTCTTCTTCATTTTCTTAATCTTGAAGCATTTCTTCTTCTTCTTCTTCTTCTATTACATTTAGTTTAATTTTGATTTATGGCAATTGTTGTTGAAATTGGAGCTATGACTCACTAAACCCCACATTCATTAGGGGGATGAGCTCTGCTTGTTGAAATGAGTTGGTGAATTCATCTTTTCCTCCTCAACTTTAGTGGTTGATCTAAAGAGGGAACTCTTGCTCTTCATAGATTCAACCACCATCGAGAGAGGGGTTAATCTACATGAATTATGTGGTGAATTTGAGGAATGAGCCACATAATTCAGTTTAGAGTTCATCCTTCATGGTTCCTTCAATCAATATACCTTGGTTAGTATGTGAGATGTAACTCTCCTTGGTTGAGATTATAGGAATTGTGTGGCTGGATTAGAAAGGAGCCTCATCTCTTCTCATGAACAAATAGATCACGAGAGTGGCATTTGGTTATGTTGAGAGAGATTGAATCACCAAGAGATTGGGATTCAATCACCCACTTGCCATGGATCTATACCCATAATTGAGAAGGATTTGACTAACATCAATTCATGAAAACTTGCATCTCTGATCCCTAATGATCTTCTCTACCATCAATTCTTATTTCTATTGCCTCTAGTTGTTTAATTTCCCACAACCCAATTCCCTTTTACATTCGGTCATTTTATTCTTCTTGTCATCTACATTTTGTTCCTTTAATTCATGCTATTTACGCTTATGTTCTTTAAATTTCTGCAACCTTTAATTTATCTTTGATGTCATTTAAGTTTCTTGCAATTTAAGTTTCCGTTATTTACTTTCATTTAATTTTTCTTTTCTAGTTCTTTACATTTTGTGTCATTTACATTCTTGCAATTATGTTCAAAAATCAAAATGCTCATGAAATCAAAACTATGTTGCTTGACTAAATTTACCATTAACTAAAGTTGCTTAATCTACCAATCTCCGTGGGATCGACCTCACTCTTTGTGAGTCTTATTACTTGATACGACCCGGTATACTTGCCGGTTATACGTGAAATCTCATTTTTACGTACCAAGTTTTTGGCGCCGTTGCCGGGGATTGGAAAGATTGACAATGATTAAGTGAAAGGTGGTTTAGATTAAGCATTTTTTTTTATTTTTGTTAAGCCCACTAACTGTTTGATACTTTGTTTCACTAACTCCAATTCCACTCTAGTTCTAGAATATTTCAC
This sequence comes from Arachis stenosperma, assembly GCF_014773155.1. NCBI lineage: Eukaryota > Viridiplantae > Streptophyta > Magnoliopsida > Fabales > Fabaceae > Arachis > Arachis stenosperma. The sequence continues at coordinate 59,852,611 of NC_080382.1, forward strand.
TTGTGATTTTGATTCTATTTGTGTATGTCAGGAACAAGTAGACGTGATATTGAGGACGAGAGAACCCGCCGAAGGTTAAGGAGAGCAGAAAGAGGAAAGTTCATAGTTGGTGAAGAAGGGTCAGAGGAATCAGAGAGAGAAGATCAAGTCATGGAGGATGAGATGCACAACCCTCCTGGAGGGGTCAACAATAATGGTGGACACGCTAGAAGGGTGTTATCCTCATATACTATCCCTGATCCAAGACATTGTGGGAGCAGCATTGCTACACCAAATGTTCAGGCCAATAACTTTGAGCTAAAACCTCAGCTCATCACTTTGGTACAGAACAATTGCTCTTATGGAGGGGGACCTCTTGAAGACCCAAATCAACATCTCTCTGTTTTTCTGAGGATATGCAATACAGTGAAGACAAATGGAGTGCATCCAGATGTCTACAAGTTGTTGCTATTTCCATTCTCTTTGAGGGATAAAGCCACTCAATGGCTAGAATCATTCCCCAAGGAAAGCCTCAATGATTGGAATGAAGTGATGGGCAAATTTCTAGCAAAGTTCTACCCACCTCAAAAGGTCATCAAGTTGAAGACAGAGGTTCAGACTTTTAGGCAAATGGAAGGGGAGTCATTGTACGAAGCCTGGGAAAGATATAAGGCACTAATGAGAAGATGTCCCCCAGACATGTTTAGTGATTGGGTTAAGCTCCAAAACTTCTATGAAGGCTTAAACTTAGAAGCAAGGAAGGGACTAGACTACTCATCGGGAGGATCACTCAACATGATGAAAACTGCTGAGGAGGCTCAAAACCTCATTGAGATTGTGGCAAACAATCAATATTATTACTCATCAGAGAGGCAACACAATCCACCCCCAAAGAAAGGTGTAATGGAGCTTGAAGGTGTTGATGCTATCTTGGCACAAAACAAGTTAATGCACCAACAAATCCAACAACAAATGGAGATGATAACAAAGAGAATGGATGGTATGCAACTTGCATCAGTGAACACAACAAATCAACCATCACTTGAATGGAACCAAGGTGAAGGAACCACGGTTGAACAACCACAAGAACAAGTTCAATACATGCAGAATACTTCAAATTTTCAGGAGGAATTCCATGGTGATACATACAACTCATCTTGGAAGAATCATCCCAATTTAAAGTGGGGAGAAAACCATTGGCAAAAGAACAACAACCACAATCTCCCCAACAACCACAATCACACCCGTAACACAAACAACCAAAATCACCATACCAACAACACTAACCAATATAGAAAAACACAAAACACATATCAACACCCCCATCATAACTCACAAACCCACCAAAATAACTTCTCTGCACCAACATCCAACTCACAAAATTACCACACTAATCCACCCAACAACTTCCAACAACAATCAACCCCCATCATACCTCCAATTGACCATCATGAGGCCAGAATCTCAAGTCTGGAAGCAACCTTGCAAGCACTTGCTCAAAATACTCAAGCTTTAGCTAAGGGACAACAAGAACAAGCGGTCACTATGAAGAACATTGAGAGACAAGTGGGACAACTAGCCAAACAAGCCGAGAAACCAACCCATGTCCTCCCAAGTGACACAATACCCAACCCAAGAGAAGAATGTAAGGCTTTGCAGTTAAGGAGTGGCAAGGTAGTTGGTGAAAGTTCAAATAAAGAAGCAACAAAACCCAAAGAGCAAGACACAGTGGAAAGGCAAGATGAAGAAAAGGCTTCAACATCTAACAAAGGCAAGGAGGTTGTCAAGCCACAAGGCAATCCACCAAGTCAAGAAGGCAACCGTGATGGCAAGGAAAGTATGAATCCACAAAAAGAAAACAAAAATGAAGGAGTGAAAGCTTATGTACCCAAGCTTCCATACCCAACTAGGATACACAAAGGAGCAAAGGACCAACAATTCCAAGGTTTTTAGAGATCTTCAAGAAACTTGAAATCAACATCCCATTGGCAGAGGCTCTAGAACAGATGCCATTGTATGCAAAGTTTCTTAAGGAGTTGATCACCAAGAAGAGGAGTTGGCAAGAAAAAGAAACCGTGGTTCTCAATCAAGAGTGTAGTGCCATCATTCAACAAGGGTTACCTCCAAAACTCAAAGACCCTGGCAGCTTTCTCATACCTTGCACGATTGGGAGCATGGCTGTTGACAAATCACTTTGTGACCTGGGAGCAAGCATTAACTTAATGCCCCTTACCATGATGAAGAAAATGATGATTGAAGAGCTCAAACCCACAAGGATGTCACTCCAACTTGCTGACAGATCCATCAAAGTGCCAAATGGAGTAGTTGAGAACCTCTTGGTAAGGTGGGAAACTTCATATTCCCAGCGGATTTTGTGGTCCTAGATATGGATGAAGAGGGAAACAATTCAGTCATTCTTGGTAGACCCTTTTTGGCTACAGCTAGAACAATCATTGATGTGGAAAAGGGAGAGATGATCTTCAGGGTGCATGATGAACAAATGACCATAAATGTCTTCAAAGCAATGCAACACCCTGTTGAGAAAGAAAATTGCATGAGGATTGATGTAGTGGACTCTTTGGTTGAAGAAGTGCTTAACACAAACCATCAAATGCAACAAGAGGAAGTCCATAACATCAAGGGACAAGAAGAAAATACGTTGGAAGCATCAAAAGAACCAAGTGAAGCTACCAAAGAAGAGGCACCACAACAAGAGTTGAAACCACTACCCCCTCATCTTAAATATGCATTCCTTGGTGAGAAAGACAGCTTCCCAGTGATCATCAATTCCACATTGAATGCAGAGGAAGAAGAAAAGCTCCTTGTGGTTTTGAGAACTCACAAAGAGGCTTTGGGGTGGACCATTGATGACTTGAAGGGCATAAGCCCTGCCATATGCATGCACAAGATACTCTTGGAGGAGAACTCCAAACCTGTGGTACAACCTCAAAGAAGATTGAATCCCACAATGAAGGAGGTTGTTCAAAAGGAAGTTCTGAAGTTGTGTAGAGCTGGGATCATCTACCCTATATCTGACAGCCCATGGGTCAGTCCAGTGCAAGTAGTACCCAAGAAAGGAGGGATGACTGTCATTGTTAATGAGAAGAATGAGCTTATCCCAACACGAACAGTGACAGGGTGGAGGATGTGCATAGACTATAGGAGGTTGAATGATGCCACACGAAAAGACCACTTCCTCTACCTTTCATTGATCAGATGCTTGAAAGGTTGGCGGGCCATGCTTATTATTGTTTTCTTGATGGATATTCTGGGTATAATCAGATTGTGGTTGACCCCATGGATCAAGAGAAGACTTCCTTCACTTGTCCCTTTGGAGTCTTTGCATACCGGAGGATGCCATTTGGATTATGTAATGCTCCAGCTACCTTTCAAAGATGCATGCTATCAATCTTCTCAGACATGGTAGAAAAATTTATTGAAGTATTTATGGATGACTTTTCTGTTTTTGGTGATTCTTTCAATACTTGCTTGCATCATCTTACCCTAGTCTTGAAAAGGTGCCAGGAAACCAATTAGTTTTGAATTGGGAGAAATGCCATTTCATGGTACCCGAAGGCATTGTTCTTGGTCACAAAATTTCAAGAAAGGGTATAGAAGTTGACAAGGCAAAAGTAGAAATTATAGAAAAACTTCCTTTGCCAACTAGTGTGAAAGCTGTTAGAAGTTTCTTAGGACATGCTGGATTTTATAGGAGATTCATCAAAGATTTTTCCAAAATAGCAAAGCCACTAAGCAATTTGCTGGTGGTAGAAAATCCTTTTATCTTTGATGATGAATGCAAGCATGCTTTTGAAACTCTAAAGGTTAAGCTCACCACAGCACCAATCATCACACCCCCAACTTGGGGACTACCTTTTGAACTTATGTGTGATGCAAGCAACCTTGCAATTGGCGCTGTGTTGGGGCAAAGGAAGGAAAAGAAGCTTCATGTTATCTACTATGCAAGTAAGGTGTTGAATGAAGCTCAAAAGAACTACACCACAACAGAGAAAGAACTACTAGCTGTGGTATATGCTTTTGATAAGTTTAGACAATATTTGATTGGATCTAAAGTCTTAGTGTATACTGACCATGCTGCTCTTAAGTATCTTATGTCAAAACAGGATGCCAAACCAAGGCTAATCAGATGGGTGCTACTCCTACAAGAGTTTGACATTGAGATCAAAGATAGAAAGGGCAATGAAAATCAAGTTGCTGATCACTTATCAAGGGTGCCACAAGATGCATGCCAAGACAACTTTCCATCAATAAATGAAGAATTTCCAGATGAACATCTTTTGCACATTCAACATGTCCCTTGGTTTGCGGACATGGCCAACTACAAGGCAGGAAGAATCATTCCACAAGAGTACACGAAACAACAAGTCAAGAAGCTGTTGCATGAGGCTAAGTTCTTCTTCTGGGATGACCCATTCTTGTTCAAAAGATGCCCAGATGGAATGATAAGAAGATGTGTGTCAGAGGATGAGATGAAGGACATACTATGGCATTGTCACAACTCCAATTATGGTGGTCATTTTGGGGCTGAGAGAACGGCTGCAAAGGTTTTACAAAGTGGTTTCTATTGGCCCTTAATCTTCAAGGATGCTAGGGAGTTTGTGAGCCAATGCAATGAATGTCAAAGAACAGGGGGTTTGTCAAAGAAAAATGAGATGCCTCAAAAGTTCATTTTGGAAGTGGAACTCTTTGATTTGTGGGGAATAGATTTCATGGGACCTTTTCCTCCATCCTACACGTTCAAATACATCCTGGTAGCAGTAGAGTATGTCTCCAAATGGGTAGAAGCAATAGCCACCACCACATGTGATACCAACGTGGTCTTGCAATTCCTCAAGAAGAACATCTTCACAAGATTTGGAGTACCCAAAGGGCTTATAAGTGATGGGGGAAGCCACTTTTGCAACAAGCAACTCAATTCCTTACTCTACAAGTATGGTGTTACACACAAAGTAGCTACCCCATATCACCCACAAACCAATGGACAAGCTGAACTTGCTAACAGAGAGCTAAAAAGGATCTTGGAGAAAACTGTGGGAACAACAAGAAAGGATTGGGTTAGGAAGCTAGATGATGCACTTTGGGCATATAGGACAGCCTTCAAGACACCCATAGGAAAATCTCCCTTTCAATTGGTGTATGGAAAGGCATGCCACCTCCCTGTAGAGCTTGAACATAAGGCTTTCTGGGCCACCAAACTTCTAAATCTAGATGCTCAAGCAGCAGGAGAGAAGAGGTTGCTACAACTCAATGAGCTTGAGGAGTTCAGATTGGAGGCATATGACAATGCCAAAATATACAAGGAGAGAGCAAAGAGATGGCATGATAAGAGGATCTCTCAAAGAACATTTGAACCAGGCCAAAAGGTGTTATTATTCAATTCAAGATTGAAGATCTTCCCTGGGAAGCTGAGGTCTAGATGGACTGGTCCATACACCATCACCAAAGTATCACCTCATGGCTATGTTGAATTGCTTGATGAAGCCTCAAAACAAACCTTCACAGTCAATGGACATAGGGTGAAGCACTATTTTGGTGGCCCTTGGAGCAAGGAAGAGTGTGCAACTCTTAACATGAGCAAAGAAGCTGCAATGTCGAGCTAAGGACAATAAACAAAGCGCTTCATGGGAGGCAACCCATGCACAGGGAGTCTTTTAATTTCATGTTTTAGTAACCAATAATGATCAAGTAGACTAGTACATGGTGTATGCAAGGCACTAAGTTTGGTGTGGCCAATCATGAAGTAATGGCAAATGTGTGTTCTATAACACTTAGCCACAAACTAAGTTTGGTGTCCATACATACACGAAAATGCTAAGCTATGAAAGTTTTGTCATCTACTTTAGTTATAAATAAAATAAAATAAAAAAAACGTGAAAAAAAAAAGCATTTAATGTAGGTAAATTACTAAGTTTGATGTGGCTATCTTTGGAATTAATTCCATAGAACACATAGTCACAAACTAAGTTTGGTGTCTTTACTTGCATTATTAATGCTAAAAAAATAGATTAGGGAATTTAATTTAGTCAATTTTGTATAGGAACATAATCATAAGTTTTTAGCCATTAATGTCACTTTAAGAATCTCAAGCCTTTGGCATTTTGTTGCAGGAAAGAAAGAAAGAAGTGATGGGGAATCTTGGAAGCATATAATGAAAGAAGGAAAGAAATGATGGGGAATCTTGAAGAAAGATCACGGATACATAAGGAAGGGTAGTCACATGAATTTTAAACTTTGTGCATGGGGAAAAAGAAATCAACATGCATTATGCACAAGGAAACATGCCATGACCGAGCCTTAAATGTCTTCCCACCAACTTTCACTTTAAATACTTCAACCATATTCATTCATCATTCATTCTTCTACCCACCAACTTTCACTTCACTAGCCGAACTCATACTCAACCTCCAACCTACTCCATGTTTCACAAATTCTAACCTTGAACCTCATCTTTACCTAACAAAAAACTCTTGAAGCATCACATCTCTCACATAACCGAAACACTCAATCTCCTTCACCATCATTTTCTACCTTCTCTAAGTCACCGTGCTTATCCCATATCTTTCTCATTCACAATCATTTTCCTTGTGCTTGAGGACAAGCATTCATCTAAGTTTGGTGTTGGGGAGATTCAATCTTGCAAGTGAATCTCAATGGCCTCATCATCAAGGGATAGGAGAGAAGATGAATTTGATCAAAGAAGATTCAAATCCAAACACAATGAGCGAATTTTTAGTTGGATGTCAAGCAAAGATGTTGTTCCAGAGCTACCATTCAAGCTTAAAAAAGATGAATACTCTGAGATACAAAAAATAATCAGAAAAAGGGGATGGGAGCTTCTCTGTGACCAACCTCAAGAAATAAGCATGCTTCTCATCCATGAGTTCTTCACTAATGTGATAAGAGAATATGATGATGAAGAACCATACATGAGCTATGTAAGAGGTGTGGATGTTGATTTTAGCCCGGACACCATCAATAGGGTGCTAAGGGTCAAGCACAAACAGTTCAAACGACCTAGCTATGAAGAAAGGGTTGAAAATGACCCAAGATATGTGGATGTGGTGAGTGACTTGTGCAGAATAGGCACTGATTGGGTATTGGATTCACATGGCCGACCACTCAAACTTCGGAGAGGTGATCTCATACCTCAAGCAAAAGGATGGCATGACATAGTGAGGAGGTCATTGATCTCTACTTCAAATAACTCTGAGGTAACGGTGAATAGAGCTATAATGATCCATTGCATAATGAAAGGAGGGGAAATCAATGTTGGAGACATTATAGCCAAGAACATCATTGAAATAGCTCAAAAGGTCAAACAGGACAGCTGGCTAGGATACCCTAGTACTATTCTGCGCCTATGTGAAGAAGCTGGAGTGCCTCTGGGAGAATTTGAAGAAACTGATTTGGTCTCTATTGGAAAACCTCTTACCAAAGAAAGGTTGGAGTTCATCACCACAACCCAATTGGAAAGGCAACCTTTAGCAAGAAGGAAGAAAAGGAAAGAAGTAAGACAAGAGGAGGAGCCTCAAGAAATGGATGAATCCCACACCTTGAACATGAACCAACTCCAAGCCGCCTTGGAAGGGATTTCTGGGCAATATTCACAAATTCAAAGAAGCCAAGAGGAACAAGCACAACAACAAAGGGACCTTTGGCAATTGATGGATCAACAAAGAGGGGTTCAAGTTCAATGGATGAACCAACAAAATGAGTACCAAACACACATGATGGAGTTGCAACAAGAACAATATGCCAAGATGCAAGAAGCCATCAACAATTCAGCTATGGAACATGAAAAAGCCATGGAGAAAGTGATACAAGAACAAGCTCAACTAAGGATAGAGCAAGCTCAGCAAAGAGAACTTCTCCATAGGTTGGATGCTAGACATGAAACACTCTACAGAGATTTCAATGAAAACAGAATGTTCAAGGAAGCCAGGCACAAAGACAGACTTGACTATGACATATGCACCCAAGAAAAGCTTAGTTACCTCTGTTCCACACCCCCATTGATCAACCCACAAATCAAATGTTTTAATGAGGCTCGGAAGATATTTGAACAGCAAGAACTAGCAAGGGTGAGATTCAATCAACAGAGGCTACAGGAGACAATGATAAGCTCAGGAATTTGGCAAAGAGAAGAGAGGGATGCAACGACACAACAACAAGGGGAAAGGAGGAGCAAAAAGAAAGAAGATCCAAAGGGAGATTCAACAACAAAGCAACAAGGAGAGCTAAGAAGCAAAAAGAAACAAGATCCAAAGGGCAAAGGAAAGCAAGGAGAATCAAGCAAAGGAAAAGGGACATGAAGACTAAAGGTGGTGAAGTTCCTTTATTTTTTTATGTTTCTTTATGTTTTAAATAAAGAAGATGTATGTCTGAAATATGGTATACCTTCTAGGATGCATTTTTTTTTTCTTTGTGAAGCATTATCTTTTATGTTGCCCATTCCATGCATCACCACTCACAGATTTGGAATAGTTGCTTGTCTTTAATATTTTTACTTGTCATTGGAATAAAAGATGTAGTTTGAGCAAGAACAGAGAGAAATCTAGTTTAAAAAGGATCATGTTGTCCCATAAGAAAAGTGCTAGTATTTTTATTGTGAAAGAAGCAATGTTCAAGAAATTCAAAAGAATGCTTGCTAATACAAGACTAGTTTGGTTAAGGATCACAAGGGCTTTATCAGTAAAAGCACAAATAACCTTGGCAATAAAGAAAATAGAATACAAAGAATGAAAGGCTAGGCATCAATGACAAAAGTTGGATATGTGTCTGTGGTGATTGATGTTAAGAGACATACTTGGGCTAGTAAATCCGAGGGGTGCTTCATCACCCGGTAACTTGAGTTAACTAACTCGGGATTATCGATTGAAAACCCACAATCAAGAGTAGCTCTATAACAGAACATTTAGCAACCCAAAGAGGTGCTGGACACCACTATCCAAACAAAATTTCAATGTTATATGCCTGTGACTGAATGTGTTAAGGAAAGAGGCTTGAGTGAGTAAATCTTTAAGAGTGTCTCAACACTTAACAACTTGAACCAACTGGTTTGGGATTGTTGATTGAAAGCTTATGCTAAAGAGCCGCCTTAAGACAAGATTTCGAGCTTAATTGAAAGAAAAAGGGAAAGAAAAAAGAAGGAAAAAGAAATAAGCAGAAAAAAATTGGTTCAAGGATCATGTGCTTAGGTGTGAAAGAAGTCTAGTGAAGTTAACCAATTTAGTAGTGAAGCAAGCATTTTAATTGAAAAAGTTGAATAGTTGTGTTCAATTACAATAAATTTATGACCACACAAGTGAGGATAACATGCTCAATGAGAAATTACTCTCTGGGAGAACATTCAAGTCTTACATCTTAAATTCTTGTGACAAAGTCCTTTATATTTTGCTTGAGGACAAGCAATACTTTAAGTTTGGTGTTGTGATGCAAATGCATATTTGCATTATTAGTTAGTTAGTTTAGTTAGTTTTAGTTTAAATTCACTTATTTCTCTAAACAAACAAGTCCTTTTATGAGTTTTGTTTCCATGCATGATGATATCAAGGAACATGTTAATTCTAGCCAAATTCATGCAAATGATTTAAGGAATGCATATATGAATGAGTATGAATGAATCTCATGAAATTTATTGCTTGAATTGGTAAGACTTTGAAGCTATCTCCCTTGTTGATGATAGGTGATGAAACAAGGAAGCATGGAAGCAAGAAGGAGGCAACCAAGGCAAGAAGTTGGCGTTGCCAACTTGGGATTGGCGTTGCCAACTCCACAACACAAGGCAAGAAGGAGGCAACCAAGGCAAGAAGTTGGCGTTGCCAACTTGGGATTGGCGTTGCCAACTCCACAACACAAGGCAAGCTTGGTCCTGGAGGCAACCAAGGCAAGAAGTTGGCGTTGCCAACTTGGGATTGGCGTTGCCAACTCCACAACACAAGGCAAGCTTGGTCCTGGAGGCAACCAAGGCAAGAAGTTGGCGTTGCCAACTTGAGATTGGCGTTGCCAACGCCACACACAACCACACCAAGCAAGCTTGGCAACCCTGGAAGCAAAGTTGGCGTTGCCAACTCTAGAACCAAGTTGCCAACGCTCACACACAAGGAACTTGGCCCTGGAAGCAAGGTTGGCGTTGCCAACTCTAGAACCAAGTTGCCAACGCCACACACAAGACACAAGCAAGGAACTTGGCCCTGGAGGAAGCAAAGTTGGCGTTGCCAACTTGAAGCTGGCGTTGCCAACGCCCACACAAGGAACTTGGCCCTGGATTTGGAGCCTCGAGCACGTTGCCAGCCTAGAAATGAGGGGCGTTTTTGAGGACAACGCAGGCTAACAACGCCAAACAATCAAGCTTGGCCCTGGAAGAAAAGGAGCTGGCGTTGCCAACTCAAGATGGGCGTTGCCAACGCCACACAACCAAGCAACAAATGGAGCCCTGGAAGAAAAGGAGCTGGCGTTGCCAACTCAAGAATGGCGTTGCCAACGCCATACAAGAAAGCTTGGCTAGGCACCAAGTTTTGGTGCCAGCCAAGTTGCCAAACGCCCAATGGCGCACCAACCAGGCTGCTAAACGCCCAATGGCGCACCAACCGCGTTCCAAACTCCCAAATGCCGCACCACTCACGTTGCCAACGCTAGATGGGCGTTGCCAACGCCAACTTACGAAAACAAGGCAGCCTGAACATGTCCACTTCAATGGAAGATATCTTGAGCTACAGAGATCCAAATTGAGTACTTCCAGTTGCGTTGGAAAGCTAACATTCAGAGCTTTCCAACCATATATAATAGTCCATGGTGGAGCACAAGATTGAAGCCAAACCAGAGTCATCTTTAGGCCCTAAAAACAAGAACATGAAATGAAATTCAAAGGAGCTAGAGATGATCCTTGGATGTGGGATCGAGCACGTTGCCAACGTGCACAAAGGGGGCGTGTTTTGCAACAACGCCAGCCTCAAGTCCTTGCCTTGGGAGAGTGATGCTCGAGCACGTTGCTAACTTGGGGTTGAGGGTGCGTTATTCACAACAACTTGGCAACAACTTGGCAGCTTGACCTTACCTTCTTTGAGGAACCATAACTTGAGCTAGGAAAGTCCAATTGAGGTGATTCCAGTGGCATTAGAAAATAGACATCAAGAGCTTTCCAATGATGTATAATAGTCCATATTGAAGCTGAAGGTTGACACTCAAATTCTGGGCTACATTTAGCATAAAAGTAAGGCCAAGAAGAGGAAGAGCAAGTTGTTTGCAACAACTTGGGCTAGCAACGCCCAAGTCTCAAACTCACTTCCAGGAAATTGGCTTGCACGTTGCCAACGTGCACTAAGGCCTGAGTTATTGCCAACAACGCCCATCAATGGGCCAGAATTGGTGCCAACTTGCTCTACTTCCCCTATTCATCACAAAGGCCAAAACACCTCCAATTGAGCCAAGAATTCAACAATGAGAAAGCCCACATTGCTAACCCAAATTGAAGATCTCTGAAGAAGTTTTGGGAGTGGTATAAATAGAAGAGGTTGATGTACTTGTAGAGGACTTTTACACTTTTACTTTACTTTTTGACACTTAGACATTTTACACTTTCTAGCATTTGTATTTGAGAACACTTTTGGTACTTCCAAGAGGAGAGCCAGAGAGCTAATTTTGGTTCATCTTGGAACTCTTCTTCTTCATTTTCTTAATCTTGAAGCATTTCTTCTTCTTCTTCTTCTTCTTCTTTTACATTTAGTTTAATTTTGATTTATGGCAATTGTTGTTGAAATTGGAGCTATGACTCACTAAACCCCACATTCATTAGGGGGATGAGCTCTGCTTGTTGAAATGAGTTGGTGAATTCATCTTTTCCTCCTCAACTTTAGTGGTTGATCTAAAGAGGGAACTCTTGCTCTTCATAGATTCAACCACCATCGAGAGAGGGGTTAATCTACATGAATTATGTGGTGAATTTGAGGAATGAGCCACATAATTCAGTTTAGAGTTCATCCTTTCATGGTTCCTTCAATCAATATACCTTGGTTAGTATGTGAGATGTAACTCTCCTTGGTTGAGATTATAGGAATTGTGTGGCTGGATTAGAAAGGATCCTCATCTCTTCTCATGAACAAATAGATCACGAGAGTGGCATTTGGTTATGTTGAGAGAGATTGAATCACCAAGAGATTGGGATTCAATCACCCACTTGCCATGGATCTATACCCATAATTGAGAAGGATTTGACTAACATCAATTCATGAAAACTTGCATCTCTGATCCCTAATGATCTTCTCTACCATCAATTCTTATTTCTATTGCCTCTAGTTGTTTAATTTCCCACAACCCAATTCCCTTTTACATTCGGTCATTTTATTCTTCTTGTCATCTACATTTTGTTCCTTTAATTCATGCTATTTACGCTTATGTTCTTTAAATTTCTGCAACCTTTAATTTATCTTTGATGTCATTTAAGTTTCTTGCAATTTAAGTTTCCGTTATTTACTTTCATTTAATTTTTCTTTTCTAGTTCTTTACATTTTGTGTCATTTACATTCTTGCAATTATGTTCAAAAATCAAAATGCTCATGAAATCAAAACTATGTTTGCTTGACTAAATTTACCATTAACTAAAGTTGCTTAATCTACCAATCTCCGTGGGATCGACCTCACTCTTTGTGAGTCTTATTACTTGATACGACCCGGTATACTTGCCGGTTATACGTGAAATCTCATTTTTACGTACCAGTTGGCGTTGTCTTTGATGAGCAAAGAAATATTGATTGTTTGCCACCATCTCTATGAGGTTTTGGGCTTCCTCTGCTGTCTTCATTAGCTGTAATGAACCTCCTGCTGAATGATCTAATGCTTCTTGAGCTTTCTGGGTTAACCCTTCATAGAAGTTTTGGAGTCTATCCCACTCACTAAACATTTCTGGGGGACATTTCCTAATTAAGGCCTTGTATCTCTCGCAGGCATCATACAGTGACTCTCCATCCACTTGAATGAATGTTTGCACCTCTGTTTTCAGCTTGATAATCCTTTGGGGGGGATAGAACTTGGCTAGGAATTTGCTCACTAAGTCTTCCCAATTATTGATGCTTTCTTTAGGAAATGTCTCTAGCCATTGAGTGGCCTTATCCTTCAGAGAGAATGGAAACAGCAGTAGCTTGTAGATGTCTGGATGCACACCACTTGTTTTGACAGTTTCACAAATCCTGAGGAAGATGGATAAGTGTTGGTTTGGATCTTCAAGTGGACTTCCTCCATAGGAGCAATTGTTCTGTACCAGAGTGATAAGTTGAGGCTTCAACTCAAAATTATTTGCATGAACGTTGGGAGTGAGTATGCTACTCCCGCAGTTTCTTGCATTGGGGATAGTGTAAGAGGCCAACACCCTTCTTGCAGGCTGGGTATTGTTGCTAACTCTCTCTTCACGCACCTCAGCATCCATGTCTTGCAAGAATCACAAACAAACTAAATGAAACATGGACATTCTAATGCTAGAATGTGGTTAGAGGGTTAGGTGACACAATGTGTCAAACAGTTAATGTGCTTAGTTAAAAAGAAAAAAAATGCTTAATCTAGACCACCACCTTACTTAATCATTGTCAATCTAATTCAATCCCCGGCAACGGCGCCAAAAACTTGATGTGCGGAAAACGATCCGACACAAAACTCACCGGTAAGTGTACCGGGTCGCATCAAGTAATAATAACTCACATGGAGTGAGGTCGATCCCACAGGGATTGAAGGATTGAGCAATTTTAGTTTAGTGGTTGATTTAGTCAAGCGAATCAAGTATTGATTGAGTGTTTGGTATCCAACAGTAAGTAAATAACAGAAAATGTAAAGGGGGAAGGGTAGAATTACAGAAATTAAAAGAAACTGAAAGTAAAAGGACTGAATCTTAAAGAACAAGAAATTAAATGACTGAAACTTAAAGTGCAAGAAATGTAAATTGCAGTAACTTAAAGTGCAAGGAATATAAATTGCTTGAATGAAAAAGGGATTTGAGGACTGGGATTTCAGAATCTAAGCAAAGAGAAATTGAATTGCAACAATTAATAGAGCAGAAATTGAATTAGAAGCAATTAGAACTCAAATAGTAAGGAAATTGAATGCAGCAAAGGTTCACAGAAGAACCAAGAGGAAATTGGGATCTCAGGACTCCAGAGACTAGGTAGCAAAGCCTAGATCTCAATTTCCTTTCCAGATCCAAGTTCACAAAGCAATTAACAAGAAACTGAAGAAGAAGCAGTAAAGGGAATGTAAATGAATTCAATTATGCAGAAGAGAAATTAAAGAGCTCTTGAGTGGAGATTGAGACAGAATTTCCTCAATTCTTTACACCCAAGACTCAAATAAGAAAAGTAGAAATGCCCAAGCAAGAACCAGGAAGAAGAGAGATCAATTCTCCTCCCAAATTCTCAGAAATCTTGGTGAAGTTTTCTCAAAGAAAAATTGTAAAATTCAAAGCTCTAAGCCAAAAGTGCAAAATTCAAAAGTCAAGAAAAAGGTTTTAATTACATTAAACTAGCTCCTATTTATACACTTTCTATTCTTGGATCTTGGGGTTTGGATGGGCTTTTGAATTGGTGAAGAAATGAATTAAATTGGATTTTTATTTCAAATTTTGGCCCATGAAGAATTGCTTCCAGGAGGCTGCCCTGCCCTTGCGGAGGGCAGGGCAGAAAATGGTGCGTGTTGGTGCTTGCGTGCGTTGGTGAGTGCGGTGTGTACTGCAGGATGCTGCCCTGCCCTTGCGGAGGGCAGGGCAGAACTTTTTGGCGCGCCAGAATGGTGCCTGTGCGTGCTGCTGGTGCTGCCGAGTGATGCCTTGGTGCGCCAGAATGGTGCGCTGGCCGTGCCACAAAAAAATGCTGCCCTGCCCTTGCGGAGGGCAGAGCAATGTCTCCAAATTGAAGTCCCGTGTTCGAGACTTGGATGACGCACACGCTACATATTTTTCTTGGTTCTCTTGGTACCAAAGTGAGGCTTAATTCCTTGCTTCCTCATGGTGCCGTGTTCGATTCTTGTAGCAAGCATAGGTGAACTTTTTCTTTGAATTTCTTCCCTTGGTGAGCCCGATACTGCCCTTGAGGAGGGCAGGGCAATGTTTTGATCTTCTTGATTCCAAGGCACAGATTTGTGCTCTGCCCTTGTCGTGGGCAGGGCGGAGTTGCCTTTCAATCCTTGTTCCCTTATGTTGCCCTCCTAGAGGGCAGTGTGCCCTTGTGGAGGGCAATGCTTGCTTCCTCCATTGTGTGCCACGCCTTTTTCTCCTTTGGCCACGCTTCCTTAAGCCACGTTTCCTCTTTTCTTCTTTTCTTCACCTACAATAAACCAAAACAACCACTCAAAGTATCACTAAATTCCCAAGGCTTATAAATCAATTAAAAATCAATTAAATTCAGCTTAAACCTTATGAATTAACATTAATTTCATGGTGGTTATTTGATTTAAAGAAGTTATGCATTTTCACTCCAAACCACTTACTTATGATGCAAGAAAGTGCATAAAGACTAATAAAACAAGTGAAATTAGCTTGAAAAATGGGTATATGATGACCAGTCATCATCCATTATTCCTTGTATTCGTGCACTTATATGATTGAGGCCATCAATTCATTAGCTTACTTGCTCAAATAGCCTACCTTTTATCAACCTTTGTTAACCAATTTTGAGCCTACGCTTAACCCAATTGTTCTTTATTTTAGCACATTACAAGCCTAAAGCAGAAAATAATAAATGTCCTTTATTTGGATCTTTGATTAGCTTAGGCTAGTGAGAGTGTTTATTATTCAAGTTTGGGGAGATTTGGGAACATTGGTTGGGATAAAATGGTATTTTTTGTTTTTATCGTAAATATTGGGAATTAGGTACATACTCATGTATTAATCAAATGTTAAACATTATGCATCGATGCTCTTGTATATAGTTTGAAAGAAAGAAAAAAATGAGAAAAACAAAAAAAAAATAAAAAGAAAGAAAATATAGAAAAAGAAAAAAAAGAAAGAAAAGAAAAAGAAAAGAAAAAGAAGAAAAAAAAAGAAAAGCAATAAAAAGGGAACAAAATGCCCCAAAGTAGAGTCCAATAAGAGTCAATGCATAAGTGTTATGAAATGAAAAAAAAAAGAAAATGCATGAGTATGTGAAGAAGTGAAGAATGGGTAGTTAGGATAGAACTTAATTGTATAGGTTGTCATAGGTTAGGTGGAAAGTTTAAGCTTATCAAAGATTCAAATTCAAGCTCACTTAACCAAATATACATCCTTACCTTGACCCTAGCCCCACTACTGTAACATCCCGCATTTTTGAAAATCTAAATATAAATAAATTGTGATTTTATCTTATTAAGTCTAAACTTTATAATCTTAGAAATTATTTTATCAGAAATAATTAAATAGATTCGGAGATAAATTCATTTTGAATCAATTAACATTCTTAAGTAATTTTATTATAATAAAAATATTTTGCATAATTTTAGTAATTGAAAAAAATAAGAAAATATTGTACAATTTAATTTAAGTAACTTTTATTATGAAAAGTTTTGACTTATTATTAATTTGAACTCTTTATTTTATAAATTAATCAATTAAGAGTGATTAAATTAATTTTATTAATATTTGAAGTTACCTTAATTAATATTCTTGTGTAAACTTTTATAGTTAATTATTTTATATAATTTGAAATTAAAGTTATGATGAAAAGATAATGAAAAGTCATATAATTTGATTTAGGTGATTGATATTTTGAATTTAACCAAATTTTATAAAATGTGATTAGTATGTTTACTTTATAATTTAAATTAAAAATAATTATTTGAACTCATTAATATGTTGACAGATAAATTTTTATGCGTTTTAAAAGTAATCTTTATAATATTATATTTGAATCATAAATTGTTATTTTATCTCAAATATTTTATAAAATTTCTGAGTTACTCGAATAAAATTTACTTTAACACTAGTCCTATGTTTCTTATTTTATATATAGCGTTACTATCTAATACGTAAACTCCTTGACCAATTATACTAACACACGCACACTACCACCCATCCTTTCTCCAATGATCCACATATTCCTTTATTATGAGCCATTCATCCATAGCTAATGTAAACCACATATTTCCAAATGAAAATCAGAATTGGATTCAGAAAATCAAATAAAGAAAGATCGAGAGAGAGCAAGACACAGAGGGAGAAAGGGGAAAAACGAAAACAGAAAGGAAGGAAGAAGGCTTCGATCTCACCATCCTCGTACACCCATCACTGTTACTATTATCAATCGAAGCTACTGCGCACAGAGAGAAGAAAAGAGCGACGAACTGGGAGACGCGTTGCTTCTGTTGACATTTACTGGAGTTGCCACGCGTAGAAGAGAGGTTACCGCTGATTCCGCCCAGGATCATCGTCGCCGCCACTACCATTGATGAAAGTCGGCGCCATCGAAGGGGCCACTGGTGAGAGGAACCCTAACTGTCATCGATACCATCGAACAGGGCAGGAAGGGGAGGAGTGACGTGATGAGAGAAGAGAGTCGTTCTGCCACTGATGCACTTGCTAGTGCTGTTGAGGGAGTCAGCCATCCGAGAAGCATCATCCACGTCATTGCTGTGAACTATTTCAGCCCTGCCCTGGTATTGCTCAGTTACCACAGCCTCCTTCATCCTTGTATCTGAATCTGTATCATTAACAACCTATTTTAATTATTGTTATCTCTGCTTGCTACTCCATTGTTATAGGAAAAATGCCCAAAAATGTTTTTGTTTCCGTCTAGCCATCATTATCGCGATTATTGATGACATAGCTGCTACAGAGAGTCATTGGCATCACTGTTGCGGTTGCTGCCACGAATTAGGAATAAAGGGAATTGCTGTGTTAGATCCTGCGATTATGACATCGAGGTAGGGGGTTTAAAACGATTTCAATTTAAGAATGCCCGGAAGGTTTATTGAGTAAATTGCAAATAGTCTTAATTGTTGCGAGTGATTAATTGATGATATGAATGTTAAGTTGTGCTTGTGAAGTGTAATTGGAATTATTGATAGTAATATTCATTGGTTGTGTGAATATTGAATTGTGGCTGAAATTGTGATTGGAATGGTTGAGATTGTGATTTGGAATTGTTGATTGGTGATATTGATTGATTATGTAGATTGGGAATAGTTTGATGACTTATTGTTGAGAATTACTAAATCTTGATGGATTATGTTGGATTTGTTGCTGTTGAGCTGGTTTTATAATTATTGTATCGGTGATGGATTTAGTTGATTATTGACTAGAATTGGATTTAGAGAATGTTTAAAGGATTGAATTTGAGATGTTGAATTGCTTGCTGAAAAAGCTGAGTTTTGAAATTAAACGGCAACTTTGAAAGTGAATCAATGACTTTATAGTGACTGAAATTATAAGAATTTAAGTGTTAAGTAAATTATATTAAGTGTAATTGTGAAAACTCAATTTTGAAGGTTTCGTATCAACTAGAGAATTAGTTATGATTTTTCAAAGTTGAATTCTAAAATCTGATTTTCTGCATAATTTCTAAACCGAGTCAGCAACGTTGAAAAGTTATAACTAATTCTGTGATTATCAAAATTGCGTGGAACCAAGTCCAGATTAAGCTTGGGAATATGGGGAGCTGGACTGGTGAATTTGAGACTTTTTCATTAAGATTATGATTTATGATGAATTTTGAATTATGGAAGTCAAATCTGGTTTTTCTGCAGAACGTTTAACACAGCAGCAACTTGTTTCCTCTATTGGAATTTCTCCGGTTTGAATTTTAAAATGGAACCAATTTTAAATGAAACTCTGGTTCTAATACTATAATTTTATAAAAATTTAGAATTGTTAGAGTTGTGGTTTTAAATATTTGGATTTTTAAATTAAGATGTATTATGCAGTAAAAGTCAGGTGTTGTTTTCTAAATCAGTAACTTAGAGACTTTATAATCTTTAATTCTGGAATGATATTGAGATGCAACCAATTGGAGGTGAAAGTTGAGTATGTTTAGTACATATGATTCAAATTTCAGGGTTTTTCATGTTTTAGTAAGTGAGTTATGGGACTTGGAAGAGGTTGTGTTTAATGATTTGTAAAACAGAATTCTGCAGAAAATTACCTAACTTTCAAGCTACGTAACTCCTTCATTAAAAATGGTATGACCCTGGAACCAATTGAGAAGGAAATTTCGCTAAGTTATGTTTAACCACATTATTTTGAAGATGGTTGAACATAATTTGGATTTTATATGAAATTTTGAGTGTTGTATGCTGCTGCTGTCTTTTGGATTTTTAGCACTGCAGAGCAATCACGGTTTTGCTTATATTCCCGAAGCTAGAGTCAATGAAATATTATAATTTTTGGTTTAATAGAAAGCTTAATCTGAGACGGTCGCATGAATATAAAATTTGTGTAATTCTGAATTCATTTGATATTTTAAAAATAAAATGGAAATCAGGCTGCCAAGTTGAGTTGGTAATTATTTTGGATATGGAATTTAAGAAATAGATTTTCTATACTATTATCAAATGTTTTTGAGAATAAAATGTTGTGGCAATTGTTGAAAAGGCTGGTGAAATGTTGAGAAAGAAGGAACCCGTAAGGGTGGCTAAGTCTTATTTTCAAAGGAGATTATGTCCAATTTTTTATAAAAATATAAGGACTTAATCAAAATCAATATTTAAAGCTTATTTAATGATAATAACTTCAATGATTCTTTTAAGAAAAGATTATTTGGTATACGAGATTGTTGGCAAGGGCGTGGGTTTTGTACCGCTTGCATATTTACAATTACAAAAGAGTAAAGATATAAAAAGAAAAGAGTAATCAGAGCAGAGTAGAGAAACACAGAGAATAGAGCAGCCGAAGTAAAGTAAAGAGAATAAAGAGAAAAAGAATAATATAGATACAGAGGAAAGAGTAATTAGAGAAAAGTAAAGAGATACAGAGAAAAGAGAAACCAGAACAGAGTAAAGAGATATTTATAAATATATATTAGTTGTTTGATGCAACCCAGAGCTATATATATATATATATATATATATATATATATATATATATATATATATATATATATATATATATATATATAGTGCTTGATGCAACCCAGAGTTATGTTTATATATATTAGTTGCTTAATGCAACCCAGAGCTTCTGTAGGGAAACTAAGTTACCTACAGCCATTTTTCGCTTCCCCATAGCAGAGCAGAGTATATATATATATTTCCTGCAGTAAGCAGAGGCTGTCTCAAATGAGCGGCTATTATTATATGTGCATTTATTTAGGAACGGAAAATCGTATCCAGGAAATCGGGATTACTCGTGACCAAATAAATGTCGGGATTGCGGGCGGCCAACCGACACATGAGCTCATGGCTTGTATTAGGACTAGACATTCATCATATGCATCTATGTGATATTGTTTGGGTGTGTATATTGTAATTGGTTTGCCTAAATGAATAATTCTAATAACTGCTAATTGATATACTTGATATAATTGCTCTTGATTGTGTTTGAACCTCATTACTTGTGTTTGTAACTAATTGACTGGATTGTGGTGAATTGGGTGTTGGTTGAATTGCTTGGGCCTGAGGCCGTGATTGGATTGTGTTTGAGGTTTAGTAAGTATGAAAGTTTGAGCTGGTTCAGCATAGACTTAATGAACCTATGCTTGGAACAGATTAGTCATTCATACAGTCTAGGAAAACATTTAAGATTTTCATAAAGGAAAATATAGGTTTAGAATTTTGGATAATTAACTGAAGCTTTATAAGATTTTGGATTTTTGAATATTATGCCGTTGGTTTTTCAAAATAAAAGATTGATAAGGCGAGTAAAGATCACTGCAAATGAAAACATTTTTTCTTTTAAATATTTCTGAATGGAATTAACTATTTGCATTTTATTCTTTACTTTCACGGCATTCTCTACCTCTACTGAGAACATGTGGTTTGGTTCTCACCCCCAAATTTTCCACCCTTTCTGTGACATAGGTTTGAAGACGAAATTTGAAGCTGCGAGCGATTAGTAGGCTTCATTTATGGTTTTAATTGCTTTCATAAAGTCCCCTCGCTGTTGTCCCTTGAGATTTTATTTCGTATAGAGGGGTAGGTTTGGTATATTATATTTGAGTTTCATATGGTTTCTTGTGTATAAGAATTATTATCAATAGTAATTATGTTATTATTATTACTTGGAAATGTTTGAATTATAACTTTAATGAATAAAAATAAATTTTTCTAAAATTTTCTTAAAACTGAAACGTAAACTCGATACAAAGGCTTGATAATTAAGTAGTTAATACTAGAGAAGGTTACGTAATGTTCTTTCTAGTAGAAATACCCTGACTTAAGCAAGGTATTTTGCTGGACGGGACGTTACAATTACAGCCTATGAAAAGACCTCATGATGAATGTATGCATGCATTGGATAATTGTTGATTGTTAGATGAAAAACAAATCTTGAAAATCATGATTAGGGGAGAATTGAGTGAATAAACCCCAAACACCGAGCGATTAGAGTGCAAACACTTCCGGTGAGGGCTCGATGCTCAATTCCTTGATTCTCGGCTTTCATGAGCGTTCTTCTTGCAAGTCTATTTGAACTTCAGTTTTATATTTGAACTCGTAGGATTCATGAATCATCATATGATCTTAGCCCTACTTGTGCATATATGTTCTTGGAGATTGATTTACCTTCAACCAAGTAGGTAGAATCATTTTTGCATTTAGTTGCATTCATATAGATAGGTTTATATAGTTCTTTGCATTGAATAAATGTTCATACCTCTTTTCTTATCCTTCTTTGTTTAGCATGAGGACATGCTATGGTTTAAGTCTGGGGAGGTTGATAAACCCCATTTTTACGGTTTATATTGTGTTAAATTTAGAGGGTTTTGTCAACTTTTCTCCCATGTATCCAATGAAATAGCATGGTTTTGTAAATTCTCTTTTAATTGTGCTTAAGATTGAAAACATGCTTTCTAGAACTTAAAATAGCTAAATCTAATTCACCTTAATTCCATTAGATGCCTTGATATGTCTGTTAAGTGATTTCAGGTTTAGGAGGCAAAGATCGGATTGAGGGAATAAAGAAAAAGCATGTAAAAATGGAGAACTCATGAACAAATGAAGGAATCGCAAAAGCTGTCAAGCCGACCTCTTCGCACTTATTCGATCATAACTTGAGCTACAAAGGTCCAAATGAGGCAGTTCTAGTTGCGATGGAAAGCTAACATCCGGGACTTCAAAATGAAATAAGATTCACCATAGTTGCATCACATATAGAGATGTGTACGTGCACTGTACACGTATGCACCGATGCTGCACGTGACTTTTTATAATGCAACCCGTGGCCAGTGATTTTAGAAGTCTTGTGAGCCCAATCCAACTCATTTCTGATACCATTTAAGCCAAGGATTAAAGAGGGAATGAACATACTTTGGAAACTTTTGATCATTAGTCATAGTTTAATTTTATAAGTAGTTAGAGTTAGTTTCTAGAGAGAGAAGCTCTCTCTTCTTTTTAGAATTAGGATTAAGTTTAGGTCAATAATCTTAGATCTAGGTTTTAATTCATGTTTTCATCTACTTCTACCTTTCAATTATTTGTTATTACATTCATCCTTCTTCCATTCTTTTGTTATAATTT
This sequence comes from Arachis stenosperma, assembly GCF_014773155.1. NCBI lineage: Eukaryota > Viridiplantae > Streptophyta > Magnoliopsida > Fabales > Fabaceae > Arachis > Arachis stenosperma. The sequence continues at coordinate 59,875,231 of NC_080382.1, forward strand.
CCTTTATATTGTTCCTATATTTTGTTGTAGATCTACTCTTGTTCCTTCTCTTTTCTTTCAATTCAATTTGAGGTAATTCATAATAATTGTGTTCATTTGATTTGTTGTTGTTTATTTCCTTGCAATTGAGTAGTGTAGATGTACTTTCCTTGCAATTTTACTATGCTTTCCTTTTGTTCCTTCCAAGTGTTTAATAAAATGCTTGGAGGAGTGTTAGAGTAGAATTTTATGTTCTTGGCTTGGAGAGGTAACTTAGGAACTCTTGAGTTACTAATGTCCAAGTAATTGATGATTGTGAGCCATTAACTCTAGTTCTCACTAATTGGATTAGTAGAGAGTTAGGACTTATGGACTTGGATTGATATATCTCATTTTACTTTCCTTTACTAGTTAGAGGATGACTTAAAGGGATTAATCCTTGCCAATACTCAAGTTGTGGTTAGTGATAGGGATAGAGATCCTTGACCACCAACCCTTGCCAAGACCTTTTAAGCTATTAGTTTACTTTCTTGCCATGTATCTTCATGCCTCTTATCAAAACCCCAAAATATACCTCATAACCAATAACAAGACACTTTATTGTAATTCCTAGCGAGAACAACCCAAGATTTAAATACTTTAGTATATAGATTTTAGGGGTTTGTACTTGTGACAAACAAAATTTTTGTATGAAAAGATTATTGTTGGTTTAGAAGCTATACTTGCAACGAGATTTCATTTGTGAAATTCTAGACCACACAAAAATCCTCTCATCATGTCCTCTCTAGCTACATTAGCATAGAACTCCTTAATAAGATTTGCATTTTTTTTGTGACTGGGTTCATGAGCTCTTGCCATCTTCTCCATTCAATTTTCTCTCTAATCTCCGGACCCTCGTCATCATTGAACTGAAATGCAAGCTCTGGCAATATTTTCTTGGATTCCATCCATCCAAATTGGAATTCATGGAACATGGTTTTGAACATCCATTCATGAAAAGGAATGCTTTCCACCGGTTCTTTGCCCTTTCGCCTCTTAGATCTTGATGATGCCATGAGTGATCTCTGATTTAGGAAGGGTATAGGTATGGATGGTTGTAACATTGGAGAGTGAAGCTAGAAGGGTGGTTAAGAGTGCTTTTGGTGGAGGAAGAAGTGTTGATTGCGTGTTCCGAGAGTAAGAAGTGTGAAGATGAGTTATAGTGGGAAAAAGATTTGGAATGTGAAAGGGTATTGATGAGCGGATAATTTATACGCTTTTTAGCATTGTTTTTAGTATGTTTTTAGTATGATTTAGTTAGTTTTTAGTATATTTTTATTAGTTTTTAGTTAAAATTCACTTTCCTGGACTTTACTATGAGTTTGTGTGTTTTTCTGTGATTTCAGGTATTTTCTGGCTGAAATTGAGGGATCTGAGCAAAAATCTGATTTAGAGGCTGAAAAGGACTGCAGATGCTGTTGGATTCTGACCTCCCTGCACTCGAAGTGGATTTTCTGGAGCTACAGAAGCCCAATTGGCGTGCTCTCAACAGCGTTGGAAAGTAGACATTCTGGGCTTTCCAGCAATGTATAATAGTCCATACTTTGTCCGAGGTTTGAGGGCCCAAACTGGCGTTGCAAATCAGCCTCAGAATTTCCAGCGTTTAACGCTGGAACTGGCACAAAAATTGGAGTTAAACGCCCAAACTGGCATGAAAGCTGGCGTTTAACTCCAAAAAAGGTCTCTAGACATGAAAGCTTCAATGCTCAGCCCAAGCACACACTAAGTGGACCCAGAAGTGGATTTTTACGTCATTTACTCATTCCTGTATACCCTAGGTTACTAGTTCACTATTAATAGGATCTTTTGACATTGTATCTGTACCTCATGACACTTTACACGTTTCTTTGTGTACTTCTTACAGCATGAGTCTCTAAACCCCATGGTTGGGGGTGAGGAGCTCTGTTGTGTCTTGATGGATTAATGCAATTACTACTGTTTCTTATTCAATCATGCTTGCTTCCGTTCTAAGATATCACTTGCTCTTAACCCGGATGAATGTGATGACCCGTGACACTCATTATATTCTCAACTATGAACGCGTGCCTGACAACCACCTCCGTTCTACTTTAGATTGAGTAGATATCTCTTGGATTCTTTAATCAGAATCTTCGTGGCATAAGCTAGAATTGATGGCGGCATTCAAGAGAATCCGGAAGGTCTAAACCTTGTCTGTGGTATTCTGAGTAGGATTCAATGATTGAATGACTGTCACGAACTTCAAACTCCTGAGGGCGGGGCGTTAGTGACAGACGCAAAAGAATCATTGGATTCTATTCCGGCCTGATTGAGAACCGACAGATGGATAGCCGTGCCGTGACAGGGTGCGTTGAACATTTCGACTGAGAGGATGGGAGGTAGCCATTGACAACGGTGAAACCCTACATACAGCTTGCCATGGAAGGAGCCTTGCGTATTTGATGAAGAAGACAGTAGGAAAGCAGAGATTCAGAAGATGGAGCATCTCCAAAACCTCAACCTATTCTCCATTACTGCATAACTGATGAGCGGATATTTTATACGCTTTTTGGGGTAATTTCATGTAGATTTTAGCATGTTTTAATTAGTTTTTAGTTAAATATTATTAGTTCTTAGGCAAAAATCATATTTCTGGACTTTACTATGAGTGTGTGTATTTTTCTATGATTTCAGGTATTTTCTGGCTGAAATTGAGGGAGCTGAGCAAAAATCTGACTTAGGCTGAAAAAGGACTGCTGATGCTGCTGGATCCTGACCTCCCTGCACTCGAAATGGATTTTCTGGAGCATACGAGTCCAATTGGCGCGCTCTCAACGGCTTTGGAAAGTAGACATCCAGGGCTTTCCAGCAATATATAATAGTTCATACTTTGCGTGAAGATAGACGACGTAACTTGGCGTTGAACGCCAAGTTCATGCTGCTGTCTGGAGTTAAACGCCAGAAAAACGTCATGATCCGGAGTTGAACGCCTAAAACACGTCATAACCTGGAGTTTAACGCCAAGAAAGGCCTCTACTCGTGGATAGCTTTAGTCTCAGCCCCAGCACACACCAAGTGGGCCCTAGAAGTGGATTTCTGCACCAATTATCTTAGTTTACTCATATTCTGTAAACCTAGGTTACTAGTTTACTATTTAAACAACTTTTAGAGAATTATTTTGCACCTCATGACATTTTTCAGATCTGAATTACATACTTTTTGACGGCATGAGTCTCTAAACTCCATTGTTGGGGGTGAGGAGCTCTGCAGCGTCTCGATGATTTAATACAATTCCTTTGTTTTCCATTCAAACACGCTTGTTCTTATCTAAGATGTTTATTCGCTCTTAATTGTGAAGAAGGTGATGATCCGTGACACTCATCACCTTCCTCAACCCATGAACGTGTGCCTGACAACCACCTCCGTTCTACATCAGATTGAATGAGTATCTCTTAGATTCCTTAATCAGAATCTTCGTGGTATAAGCCGGATTGATGGCGGCATTCATGAGAATCCGGAAAAGTCTAAACCTTGTCTGTGGTATTCCGAGTAGGATTCCGGGATTGAATGACTGTGACGTGCTTCAAACTCCTGAGGGCTGGGCGTTAGTGACAGACGCAAAAGAATCAATGGATTCTATTCCAACCTGATTGAGAACCGACAGATGATTAGCCGTGCTGTGACAGAGCATAGGAACGTTTTCACTGAGAGGATGGGAGGTAGCCATTGACAACGGTGACACCCTACATAGAGCTTGCCATGGAAGGAACCTTGCGTGTGGGAAGAGGATTTCAAGGAAAAGTAGAAATTCAAAGGACAAAGCATCTCCAAAACTCTAACATGTTTCTCATTACTGCACAACAAGTAACACTGTTATTCTTTTTTATTTTTATAATCAAATCTTGTAATTTCACTTTTAATCCTATTGGCTTCCTGACTAAGATTAATAAAATAAACATTGATTGCTTCAAGCCAATAATCTCCGTGGGATCGACCCTTACTCACGTAAGGTATTACTTGGACGACCCAGTGCACTTGCTGGTTAGTTGTGCGAATCACAAATTCGTGCACCAAGTTTTTGGCGCCGTTGCCGGGGATTATTGAGTTTGAACAATTGAAGGCATATTTTATTTCTTAGATTAGGAATAATTTATTTTTTTTGTTACAGAGTCATTAAATTTTGATAGGATAGTTTCTTTTCAAAAATTTCTTTTCAAAAATATTATTTTTCTTAATTAACTGTTAATTTTTCGTGAGTTTAGTGTCTTATTCTAAGTTTGGTGTTAATTGCATATTTTATATTTTCTTTAAAATTTTCGTGTTAGTGTTCTTGGCTCTTCCTTGATCTTCAAGCTGTTCTTGCTTATTTTTCTTGTTTGATCTCAAGTTTTTCTTGTTTTGTGTCTTTTCTTGTTTTTCTTGTGCTTTTTCAAAACATTAACTTTCAAGAATTAAACTTTTATCCATAAAAATAACACATCTTTAAAATACATTACATTTTTAGCTCAGTTGATTATAGCGGGGATTTATATTCTTAGCAATTGGGCACTTTCCTTTTAAAATCCTTTTTCAAAAATAATTTTTCTTGATTTAATCTTGGGCCAAACTTTAAGTTTGGTGTTTTCTTGTTAATCTTTCATAATTTTCGAAAATTTCATTAAAGCTTTCTAAAATTTTAAGTTTGGTGTTCTTTCTTGTGTTCTTGGTGTTCTTGTGAATCTTCAAAGTGTTCTTGAGTTTTTCTTGTGTCTTGATCTTAAAATTTTTAAGTTTGGTGTTCCTTGGTGTTTTCCCTCCAAAAATTTTCGAAAATAAGGAGCATTAGATCTAAAAATTTTAAGTCTTGTGTCTTTTGTGTGTTTTTCTCTTTCATCATAAAATTCAAAAAAAAAAAATTTCTAACCAATTTTAAAACTACTTTTTCGAAATTTTTAAAATAAAATCCAAATTTCAATTTCAAATTTTTCGAAAAATTTTCACAAAGTATTTTCAAAATATTTTTCATATATTCCATTTTTTGTTATTCCACTACTATAAAATAAATAAAATCAACATATAAATTATCTCTTGTATTCCATTATGGAAGTAAGTATGAATGGACAAGACAAGAGGACTCTGGGGTCATATGCTAACCCCACTACTGCTTCATATGGGAGTAGTATTTGTATACCCTCCATTGGAGTTAGTAGCTTTGAGCTGAATCCTCAGCTCATTATCATGGTGCAGCAAAACTGCCAGTATTCTGGTCTTCCACATGAAGAACCTACAGAGTTTCTGGCACAATTTTTACAAATTGCTGACACAGTACATGATAAGGAAGTGGACCAGGAAGTCTACAGATTATTACTGTTTCCATTTGCTGTAAAAGATCAAGCTAAGAGGTGGTTAAATAACCAGCCTAAGAACAGCATAAAAACATGGAAGCAGCTGTCAGAAAAATTCCTGAATCACTATTTCCCTCCAAAACGGATGACACAGCTAAGGCTAAGCATCCAAGGCTTCAAACAAGGAGATAATGAATCTCTTTATGATGCCTGGGAGAGATACAGAGAGATGCTAAGAAAATGCCCCTCTGAAATGTTTTCAGAATGGGTGCAATTAGACATCTTCTACTATGGGCTTACAGAAAAAGCTCAGATTTCTCTAGACCACTCAGCTGGTGGATCTATACACATGAGAAAAACAATTGAAGAAGCTCAAGAGCTTATTGATAAAGTTGCCAGAAATCAGCATCTGTACCTAAGCAGTGAATATTCCAGGAAAGACGAAGATAAAACAGTGACTGCAGAACTCAGTCCAGTGGATCAGGCTAATGAATTTAATCAGCAATTAGACTTTCTAACTCAGCAGCTAGCCGAATTCAAGGAAATATTACAGGAAACAAGAATGGCTAACAGGAATATGGAAGTGCAATTAAAGCAGACAGAAAAGTAACTGTCAAAATAAATAGCAGAAGAATGTCAAGCAGTTCAATTAAGAAGTGGGAAAACATTAAATACCTCACTTCAAAGCAGCAGGAAGCTAAGAAATGAACAGATGGCCAATCAAAATCCCTCTGAGGACAATCAGAGCCCAGAGAGGAATGATGCTGGCGCTGAACGCCCAGCCCATGCTCATTCCTGGCGTTCAACGCCAGAAACAAGCATGGATCAGGCGTTGAACGCCCAAAAGGGACATGGTTCTGGCGTTCAAACGCCAGTAACCAACAAGGAGATGGCGTCTAACGCCACTCCAGCTTCCACTCCTAGCATTCAAATGCCAGTGGGTGATCAGTCACATACAAGTGCTGATAACAACCCTTCTAAAAAGGCTTCCCAACCCACTTCTGTAGGTAATAAACCTGCAGCAACTAAGGTTGAGGAATACAAAGCCAAAATGCCTTATCCTCAAAAACTCTGCCAAGCAGAGCAGGATAAGCAATTTGCCCGCTTTGCAGACTATCTCAGGACTCTTGAAATAAAGATACCGTTTGCAGAAGCACTTGAGCAAATACCATCTTATGCTAAGTTCATGAAAGTGATCTTAAGTCATAAGAAGGATTGGAGGGAAACTGAAAAAGTCTACCTCACTGAAGAATGCAGTGCAGTCATTCTAAAAAGCTTACCTGAGAAGCTTAAAGATCCTGGGAGCTTTATGATACCATGCACATTAGAAGGTAATTGTACCAAGCAAGCTTTATGTGATCTTGGGGCAAGTATCAACTTAATACCTGCATCTACTATCAGAAAGCTTGGTTTAACTGAAGAAATTAAACCAACCAGGATATGTCTTCAACTTGCTGATGGCTCCATTAAATACCCATCAGGCGTGATTGAAGACATGATTGTCAAGGTTGGGCCATTCGCCTTTCCTACTGACTTTGTGGTGCTGGAAATGGAGGAGCACAAGAGTGCAACTCTCATTCTAGGAAGACCTTTTCTAGCAACTGGCCGAACCCTCATTGATGTCCAAAAAGGGGAGGTAACCTTGAGAGTCAATGAGGAAGAGTTCAAGTTGAATGTTGTCAAAGCAATGCAACATCCAGACACCCCAAATGACTGCATGAGTGTTGATATTATTGACTCTCTGGTAAGAGAGGTCAATATGGCTGAGAGTCCCGAATCAGAGCTAGAGGACATCTTTAAAGATGTTCAGCCTGATCTGGAGGAGTCAGAGAAAATAGTGGAACCTCTGAAAATCCCTCAGGAAGAGGAGAAACCCCCTAAACCCGAGCTCAAACCATTACCACCTTCCCTAAAATATGCATTTCTGGGAGAAGGTGATACCTTTCCTGTAATCATAAGCTCTACCTTAGAGCCACAGGAAGAGGAAGAACTAATTCAAGTGCTAAGGACACACAAGACAGCTCTTGGGTGGTCCATCAGTGATCTTAAGGGCATTAGCCCAGCCAGATGCATGCACAAAATCCTATTGGAAGGTGACGCCAAACCTGTGGTCAAACCACAAAGGCGGCTGAACCCAGCCATGAAGGAAGTGGTGCAAAAGGAGGTCACTAAATTACTAGAGGCTGGGATTATCTATCCTATTTCTGACAGCCCCTGGGTGAGCCCTGTCCAAGTTGTCCCTAAGAAGGGTGGCATGACAGTGGTTCATAATGAAAAAAATGAACTGGTTCCTACAAGAACAGTTACAGGGTGGCGTATGTGCATTGATTATAGAAGGCTCAATACAGCCACCAGAAAGGATCATTTTCCTTTACCATTCATAGACCAGATGCTAGAAAGACTAGCAGGTCATGAATACTACTGCTTCCTGGATGGATATTCAGGTTATAATCAAATTGCAGTAGATCCCCAGGATCAGGAGAAAACGGCATTCACCTGCCCATCCGGAGTATTTGCATACAGAAGGATGCCATTTGGCCTATGCAATGCACCTGCAACTTTTCAGAGGTGCATGCTCTCAATTTTCTCTGATATGGTGGAAAAATTCCTGGAAGTCTTCATGGATGACTTTTCAGTATTTGGAGACTCATTCAGCTCCTGCCTCAACCATTTAGCACTTGTTCTAAAGAGATGCCAAGAAACCAACCTGGTTTTAAACTGGGAAAAATGTCACTTTATGGTGACTGAAGGAATTGTCCTTGGGCACAAAATCTCGAACAAGGGAATAGAGGTGGATCAAGCTAAAGTTGAAGTAATTGAAAAATTACCACCACCCACCAATGTTAAGGCAATCAGAAGCTTTCTGGGGCATGCAGGATTCTATAGGAGGTTTATAAAGGATTTTTCAAAAATCGCCAAACCTCTGAGCAACCTGCTAACTGCTGACACGCCATTTATCTTTGATAAAGAGTGTCTGCAGGCATTTGAGACTCTGAAAGCTAAATTGGTTACAGCACCAATCATCTCTGCACCAGACTGGACTTTACCATTTGAGTTGATGTGTGATGCCAGTGACCATGCCATTGGTGCAGTGTTGGGACAAAGGCATGACAAGCTTCTGCACGTCATTTATTACGCTAGCCGTGTTCTAAATGACGCACAGAAGAACTACACAACCACAGAAAAAGAGCTACTTGCAGTGGTTTACGCCATTGACAAATTCAGATCCTATTTAGTAGGATCAAAAGTGATTGTGTACACTGATCATGCTGCTCTTAAATATCTACTCACAAAGCAGGATTCAAAACCCAGACTCATCAGATGGGTGTTGCTTCTGCAAGAGTTTGATATAGAAATAAGAGACAGAAAAGGAACAGAAAATCAAGTGGCAGATCACCTGTCCTGAATAGAACCAGTGGAAGGGGCGTCCCTCCCTCTCACTGAGATCTCTGAAACCTTTCCGGATGAGCAACTGTTTGTCATCCAGGAAGTGCCATGGTTTGCAAACATTGCAAACTACAAGGCAGTGAAATTCATACCCAAAGAGTACAGTAGGGTGCAATCAAAGAAATTAATCACAGATGCAAAGTACTATCTTTGGGATGAACCATATCTCTTCAAGAGATGTGCAGACAGAGTAATCCGTAGATGTGTGCCTAAAGAAGAAGCACAGAAGATCCTTTGGCATTGCCATGGATCACAGTATGGAGGACATTTTGGAAGTGAACGAACAGCCACAAGAGTCCTCCAAAGTGGCTTCTACTGGCCTACTCTCTATAAAGACTCCCGAGCGTTTGTGCTTAATTGTGACAGTTGCCAAAGATCCGGCAATCTACCTCACAGTTATGCCATGCCTCAACAAGGGATCTTGGAGATTGAGTTGTTTGATGTATGGGGCATTGACTTCATGGGACCTTTCCCACCATCATACTCAAACACTTATATTCTGGTGGCAGTGGATTATGTATCCAAATGGGTAGAGGCTATTGCAACACCCACTAATGACACTAAAATAGTGTTAAAATTCCTCCAGAAACATATCTTCAGCAGATTTGGTATCCCTAGAGTATTAATCAGTGATGGGGGCACTCATTTCTGCAATAAACAGCTTTATGCTGCTCTGGTTCGTTATGGAGTTAGTCACAGGGTAGCTACTCCATATCATCCACAAACTAATGGGCAAGCTGAAGTCTCAAATAGAGAACTCAAAAGAATCCTGGAACGGACTGTAATTAACCGTAGAAAGGATTGGGCAAGAAGCTTGGATGATGCTCTGTGGGCATACAGAACAGCATTCAAGACCCCTATAGGGACTTCTCCATACCAGCTTGTGTATGGAAAGGCATGTCACTTGCCAGTGGAACTGGAACACAAAGCCTATTGGGCAACCAGATTCCTAAACCTTGATGCCAAGTTAGCCGGAGAAAAACGATTGCTCTAGTTAAATGAGCTAGAGGAATTTAGACTCAATGCTTTCGAAAATGCAAAGATTTACAAAGAGAAAGCGAAAAGATGGCATGATAAGAAATTGTCATCCAGAGTCTTTAAGCCAGGGCAGAAAGTTCTGTTATTTAATTCTAGGCTCAAATTATTCCCCGGGAAATTAAAATCCCGGTGGAGAGGTCCATATGTCATTACAAATGTATCACCATATGGATACATAGAGCTTCAGGATAATGACTCTAACAAAAAGTTCATTGTTAATGGACAAAGGGTCAAACATTATCTTGAAGGCAATTTTGAGCAAGAATGCTCAAAACTGAGACTTGATTAAAACTCAGTAATAGTCCAGCTAATGACATTAAAGAAGCGCTTGCTGGGAGGCAACCCAGCCAATCACAAAATTTAATTTTATTCGTATTAATTAGTTAATTGATTTTTACAGGTATATGTCAAGGTATCTTCAAGGTAAAATAGCAATTGGTTGGATTCACTGAGTTATAAGGGAAATTGGAAGCTCACTGGCGTGAAAAAGCCAGTAAGAAACATTTTGGGCGTTGAACGCCCAAAAGAAGCACCCACTGGGCGTTCAACGCCAGAAAGAAGCACCTTCTGGGCGTTAAACGCCAGATTGACAGCATCCTGGGCGTTTAGAAAAACGCCCAGTAACAAAGAACTTCCTGGCGTTCAACGCCAGAAAGATGCATCAGCTGGGCGTTGAACGCCCAGGAGAAGCAGCATTTGGGCGTTAAACGCCCAAAACATGCATCGTTTGGGCGTTTAACGCCAGGATGGTGGGGAGGAGGTAAAATTCGTTTTTCTTCACAAATTTTCTAATTTTTATGTTTTAATTCATGATTTCTTGCATAAACATGTTTCAAAATATCATCCTTCATTTCTAAAAATTTTAATCCTAATTTCTAAAAACCCTAATTTTTAAAATCCCTTTTTCAAAAATATCAAATGTATCTTAATTTATAAACACAAATCTTTTTCCAATCCAATTCTTTTTCAAATCTTTTTAATTTCTTCTCATATCTTTCTCAACTCATCTTATTTTTTCGAAACTGCCTCTCCTTCTATTCCTCTCCTTTCCTTTCTTTTGCTTGAGGACAAGCAAACCTCTAAGTTTGGTGTGATTTGCCATGATCACTGAGCTAAAACTCATCAAGATCATGGCACCTAAGGGAACAGGAAGAGCAAGGATGTGAACTTAAGGGAGCTGAAGCGTCAGAAATTAATTCTTGAAGGCACCCCACAGACTAGAGGAACATCCACTTCCCAAAATAAAGGTCGTTGAGTTCTAATCTTTGCCTTAACTCTGTGATAACTGTTCTTATTAGAAATTTACCTTAGAAGTTATATATTAGTAATAGTAATTAGTATCTCTACTTTGATTTTATTTCCAATTAAGCTATAATTTATTTTTCTCATCATCATCAGGCATGAATAAAGTAGTAGATTTTTTTAGAATAAAGAAGTAATCTATATTTTTCGAGTTCTTAATAATAAAATTATAATTAATTACATGTGGTGGCAATACTTTTTGTTTTCTGAATGAATGCTTGAACAGTGCATAATTTTTATCTTGAATTTTATGAATATTGGCTCCTGAAAGAATGAGGAACACGAAAAATATTATTGATGATCTGAAAAATCATGAAATTGATTCTTGAAGCAAGAAAAAGCAGTGAAAAAGAAAGCTTGCAAAAAAAAAAAAAAAAAGAGAAGGAGCAGTAGAAAAAGCCAATAGCCCTTAAAACCAAAAGGCAAGGGTAAAAAGGATCCAAGGCTTTGAGCATTAATGGATAGAAGGGCCCAAGGAAATAAATCCAGGCCTAAGCGGCTAAATCAAGCTGTCCCTAACCATGTGCTTGTGGCATGCAGGTCCAAGTGAAAAGCTTGAGACTGAGTGGTTAAAGTCGTGATCCAAAGCAAAAGAGTGTGCTTAAGAACTCTGGACACCTCTAATTGGGGACTCTAGCAAAGCTGAGTCACAATCTGAAAAGGTTCACCCAATTATGTGTCTGTGGCATTTATGTATCCGGTGGTAATACTGGAAAACAAAATGCTTAGGGCCACGGCCAAGACTCATAAAGTAGCTGTGTTCAAGAATCAACATACTAAACTAGGAGAATCAATAATACTATCTGAATTCTAAGTTCCTATGGATGCCAATCATTCTGAATTTCAAAGGATAAAGGGAGATGCCAAAACTGTTCAGAAACAAAAAGCTACAAGCCCCGCTCATCTGAATAAGAATCTGAGCTCCATTTAAAACTCTTAGATATTATTACTTCTTAAATTCTTTCATCCAATTTTATTTATCTAGTTGCTTGGGGACAAGCAACAGTTTAAGTTTGGTGTTGTGATGAGCGGATATTTTATACACTTTTTGGGGGTAATTTCATGTAGATTTTAGCATGTTTTAATTAGTTTTTAGTTAAATATTATTAGTTCTTAGGCAAAAATCATATTTCTGGACTTTACTATGAGTGTGTGTATTTTTCTATGATTTCAGGTATTTTCTGGCTGAAATTGAGGGAGCTGAGCAAAAATCTGACTTAGGCTGAAAAAGGACTGCTGATGCTGCTGGATCCTGACCTCCCTGCACTCGAAATGGATTTTCTGGAGCTACAGGAGTCCAATTGGCACGCTCTCAACGGCGTTGGAAAGTAGACATCCAGGGCTTTCCAGCAATATATAATAGTTCATACTTTGCGCGAAGATAGACGACGTAACTTGGCGTTGAACGCCAAGTTCATGCTGCTGTCTGGAGTTAAACGCCAAAAAAACGTCATGATCCGGAGTTGAACGCCCAAAACACGTCATAACCTGGAGTTTAACGCCAAGAAAGGCCTCTACTCGTGGATAGCTTTAGTCTCAGCCCCAGCACACACCAAGTGGGCCCCAGAAGTGGATTTCTGCACCAATTATCTTAGTTTACTCATATTCTGTAAACCCAGGTTACTAGTTTACTATTTAAACAACTTTTAGAGAATTATTTTGCACCTCATGACATTTTTCAGATCTGAATTACATACTTTTTGACGGCATGAGTCTCTAAACTCCATTGTTGGGGGTGAGGAGCTCTGCAGCGTCTCGATGATTTAATACAATTCCTTTGTTTTCCATTCAAACACGCTTGTTCTTATCTAAGATGTTTATTCGCTCTTAATTGTGAAGAAGGTGATGATCCGTGACACTCATCACCTTCCTCAACCCATGAACGTGTGCCTGACAACCACCTCCGTTCTACATCAGATTGAATGAGTATCTCTTAGATTCCTTAATCAGAATCTTCGTGGTATAAGCCGGATTGATGGCGGCATTCATGAGAATCCAGAAAGTCTAAACCTTGTCTGTGGTATTCCGAGTAGGATTCCGGGATTGAATGACTGTGACGTGCTTCAAACTCCTGAGGGCTGGGCGTTAGTGACAGACGCAAAAGAATCAATGGATTCTATTCCAACCTGATTGAGAACCGACAGATGATTAGCCGTGCTGTGACAGAGCATAGGAACGTTTTCACTGAGAGGATGGGAGGTAGCCATTGACAACGGTGACACCCTACATAGAGCTTGCCATGGAAGGAACCTTGCGTGTGGGAAGAAGATTTCAAGGAAAAGTAGAAATTCAAAGGACAAAGCATCTCCAAAACTCCAACATGTTTCTCATTACTGCACAACAAGTAACACTGTTATTCTCTTTTATTTTTATAATCAAATCTTGTAATTTCGCTTTTAATCCTATTGGCTTCCTGACTAAGATTAATAAAATAAACATTGATTGCTTCAAGCCAATAATCTCCGTGGGATCGACCCTTACTCACGTAAGGTATTACTTGGACAACCCAGTGCACTTGCTGGTTAGTTGTGCGAATCACAAATTCGTGCACCAATAACAAGTACTTATTTCATGTTCTTTTGCTTTTCACAATCAACCCTGATAATCTCTGACATCCTGACTAAGATTTACAAGATAACCATAGCTTGCTTCAAGCCAACAATCTCCGTGGGATCGACCCTTACTCACGTAAGGTATTACTTGGACGACCCAGTGCACTTGCTGGTTAGTTGTGCGGGGTTGCAAAAGTGTGATTGCAATTTCGTGCACCAAGTTTTTGGCGCCGTTGCCGGGGATTGTTCGAGTATGGACAACTGACGGCTTATCTTGTTGCTTAGATTAGGACTGTTTTATTTTTGTTGGTTTAGAGTCTTTTAGTTGAGTCTAGTTTCATATTTTAAGTTTGGTGTCAATTGCATACTTTTGTTTTTTCTTCTAATTTTCGAATTTGCATGTCTTTAGTCCCTTTTGATCCGTAAAAATTCTAAGTTTGGTGTCATTTTGTGTTTTTCTCTTTCTTCATTTCAAAAATCAAATCTTTTTCATAAAACTTTTCTCAATCATATCTTTCTAATTGCTAATCTCAAAATCTTTTCAATTAACTAATTGATTCAGTTTTCAATTTGCTTTGATCTTATTTTCTTTTAATTTTCGAATTTTTATTTTATTTTTCTGTTGTTTTATTTTATTTTATCTTTTTCGGATAATTCAAAAAAAAAACAAAATTTATCTATTTGCAATCCATATCATTTCTCTTTATCCATTATGGACCTAAGTGGGATTGATCAGTCCAGAAGGACTCTGGGGTCATATGCCAACCCCATTACAGCTGCATATGGGAGTAGCATCTGTACACCTCCCATCAAAGCAAGCAGCTTTGAGCTAAATCCTCAACTCATTATCATAGTGCAGCAAAATTGCCAGTATTTCGGCCTTCCACAGGAAGAACCTACTGAGTTTCTGGCACAGTTCTTACAAATTGCTGACACAGTACATGATAAAGAGGTGGATCAGGATGTCTACAGACTATTACTGTTTCCATTTGCTGTAAAAGATCAAGCTAAAAGGTGGTTGAATAACCAACCTACAGCAAGCATAAAGACATGGAAACAGTTATCAGACAAATTCCTGAACCATTTTTACCCTCCAAAGAGGATGACACAGCTAAGGCTGGACATCCAAGGCTTTAAACAAGAGGATAATGAATCCCTTTATAATGCCTGGGAGAGGTATAGAGGTATGTTAAGAAAATGCCCCTCTGAAATGTTTTCAGAGTGGGTACAGTTAGACATCTTCTACTATGGGCTTACAGAAAAAGCTCAGATGTCTTTAGACCACTCAGTTGGTGGATCTATACACATGAGGAAGACAATTGAAGAGGCTCAAGAGCTTATAGACACTGTTGCTAGAAACCAATATTTATACTCTAGCAATGAGTTCTCTCCAAAAGAGGAATTCATGGCAGTAGTCACTGATCCTAATCCTCAAGAACAGATGATTGAGCTTAATCAACAATTGCTCCTGATGACAGAACAGTTAGCAGAATTTAAAGAGATGCTCCATGAAACTAAAATTGCTAATAAGAACATAGAACTGCAGTTGAATCAAGCAAAACAGCAGATATCTAAACAGATAACAGGAGAGTGTCAAGCAGTTCAACTGAGGAGTGGGAAGACACTGAACAACACCACTCAAAAGAGTAAAAAGTCAAATAAGGAACAATTGACAGAGGATAACCAAACCACTGTTCAAAATCCCTCTGAGGACAGTAAGAGCCCAGAGAGGAATGCTAGTGGCGTTCAAACGCTAGGAAGGGAGGGAAAGCTGGCGTTAAACGCCCATTCCCTGCCCAGTTCTGGCGTTCAAACGCCAGAAAAGGGGGAAAAGTTGGCGTTTAACGCCCATTTTCCACCCAATCCTGGCGTTCAGACGCCAAGGGAGGATCAGACACCTGAGAGTGCTGACAGTAATCCCTCTAAAAAGGATTCTTCAACCACTTCTGTAAGGAAAAAGCCTGCAGCAACTAAGGTTGAAGAATATAAAGCCAAGATGCCTTATCCTCAGAAACTCCGCCAAGCGGAGCAGGATAAGCAATTTGCCCGCTTTGCAGATTATCTAAGGACTCTTGAAATAAAGATTCCGTTTGCAGAGGCACTTGAGCAAATACCTTCTTATGCAAAGTTCATGAAAGAGATCTTAAGTCATAAGAAGGATTGGAGAGAAACTGAAAAAGTATTTATCACTGAAGAATGCAGTGCAGTCATTCTGAAAAGCTTACCAGAAAAGCTTCAAGATCCAGGAAGCTTTATGATACCATGCACATTAGAAGGCGCTTGCACCAAGACAGCCCTATGTGATCTTGGAGCAAGCATCAATCTAATACCTGCATCCACTATCAGAAAGCTTGGGTTGACTGGAGAAGTCAAACCAACCCGGATATGCCTCCAACTTGCTGATGGCTCCATTAAACATCCATCAGGCATAATAGAGGATATGATTGTCAAGGTTGGGCCATTTGCCTTTCCAACTGACTTTGTGGTGCTGGAAATGGAGGAGCACAAGAGTGCAACTCTCATTCTAGGAAGACCTTTCCTAGCAACTGGACGAACTCTCATTGATGTACAAAAAGGGGAAGTAACCCTGAGAGTCAATGAGGATGAGTTCAAGTTGAATGCTGTGAAAGCTATGCAGCATCCAGACACACCAAATGACTACATGGGTGCTGACATTATTGACTCTTTGGTGGAAGAGATCAATATGACTGAAAGCCGAGAATCAGAGCTTGAAGACATCTTCAAGGATGCTCAGCCTGATCAAGAAGAACCACAGGAAACAAAGGAATTTTCGAAAATTCCTCAGGAGGAGGATAAGCCTCCCAAACCTGAACTCAAACCACTACCACCATCCCTGAAGTATGCATTTCTGGGAGAGGGTGACACTTTTCCAGTGATTATAAGCTCTGCTTTGAATCCACAGGAAGAGGAAGCACTGATTCAAGTGCTAAGGACACACAAGACAGCTCTTGGGTGGTCCATAAGTGATCTTAAGGGCATTAGCCCAGCTAGATGCATGCACAAGATCCTGTTGGAGGATAATGCCAAACCAGTGGTCCAACCACAGAGGAGGCTAAATCCAGCCATGAAGGAGGTGGTGCAGAAAGAGGTCACTAAATTACTAGAGGTTGGGATTATTTATCCTATTTCTGATAGCCCCTGGGTGAGCCCTGTCCAAGTTGTCCCCAAAAAGGGAGGCATGACAGTGGTTCATAATGAAAAAAATGAACTGGTTCCTACAAGAACAGTCACAGGGTGGCGTATGTGTATTGACTACAGAAGGCTCAATACAGCCACCAGAAAGGATCATTTTCCTTTACCATTCATAGACCAAATGCTAGAAAGACTAGCTGGTCATGATTATTACTGCTTTTTGGATGGCTATTCAGGTTACAACCAAATTGCAGTAGATCCTCAGGACCAAGAGAAAACAGCATTTACTTGCCCTTCTGGCGTGTTTGCCTACAGGAAGATGCCTTTTGGTCTGTGTAATGCTCCTGCAACCTTTCAGAGATGCATGTTATCCATCTTCTCTGATATGGTGGAGAAATTTCTGGAAGTCTTCATGGATGATTTCTCAGTATATGGAGACTCATTCAGCTCCTGTCTTAATCACCTAGCACTTGTCCTGAAAAGGTGCCAAGAGACTAACCTGGTTTTAAACTGGGAGAAATGTCACTTTATGGTGACTGAAGGAATTGTCCTTGGGCACAAAATTTCAAGCAGGGGAATAGAGGTGGATAAGGCAAAGGTAGAGGTAATTGAAAAATTACCATCACCTGCCAATGTTAAGGCAATCAGAAGCTTTCTAGGGCATGCAGGATTCTACACAAGGTTCATAAAGGATTTTTCGAAAATTGCAAAACCTTTGAGTAACCTGCTAGCTGCTGACATGCCATTTGTGTTTGACACACAGTGTCAGCAGGCGTTTGAGACCCTGAAAGCTAAGCTGGTCACAGCACCAGTCATCTCTGCACCAGATTGGACATTGCCATTTGAATTAATGTGTGATGCCAGTGACCATGCCATTGGTGCAGTGTTAGGACAGAGGCATAACAAGCTTCTGCACGTCATTTATTATGCTAGCCACAGAAGAATTACACAACCACAGAAAAAGAATTACTTGCAGTGGTCTATGCCATTGACAAGTTTAGATCTTATCTAGTGGGATCAAAGGTGATTGTGTACACTGACCATGCTGCTCTTAAATACTTACTCACAAAGCATGATTCAAAACCCAGGCTTATAAGATGGGTGTTGCTTCTGCAAGAGTTTGATATAGAAATAAGAGACAGAAAAGGGACAGAGAACCAAGTAGCTGATCATCTGTCCCGAATAGAACCAATAGCTGGGACGTCCCTCCCTTCTACTGAGATCTTTGAGACTTTCCCAGATGAGCAACTCTTTGCCATTCAGGAAGCTCCATGGTTTGCAGATATTGCAAACTATAAAGCTGTGAGGTTCATACCCCAGGAGTACAGCAGAGTGCAAAGAAAGAAATTAATTTCAGATGCCAAGTACTACCTATGGGATGAGCCATATCTCTTTAAGAGATGTGCAGACGGAATGATCCGCAGATGTGTACCCAGAGAAGAAGCACAAAGGATCCTATGGCATTGCCATGGATCACAGTATGGAGGACATTTTGGAAGTGAGCGAACAGCCACTAAAGTCCTCCAATGTGGCTTCTACTGGCCTACTCTCTATAAAGATTCCCGAGAGTTTGTGCATAACTGTGACAGTTGCCAAAGAGCTGGTAACTTGCCTCACGGATATGCCATGTCTCAACAAGGGATATTAGAGATAGAATTGTTTGATGTATAGGGAATTGACTTCATGGGTCCATTCCCACCATCATACTCAAACACTTACATTCTGGTGGCAGTGGACTATGTATCTAAGTGGGTAGAAGCAATTGCTACACCTACTAATGATACCAAGACCGTGCTGAAATTCCTCCAGAAACACATCTTCAGCAGGTTTGGTGTTCCCAGAGTACTAATCAGTGACGGGGGCACTCATTTCTGCAACAGACAGCTATACTCTGCTATGGTCAAATATGGAATTAGCCATAAAGTGGCAACTCCGTATCATCCACAGACAAATGGGCAAGCTGAAGTCTCTAACAGAGAACTAAAAAGAATCCTAGAACGGACTGTGATAGCCCGAAGAAAGGATTGGGCAAGGAGTTTGGATGATGCTCTGTGGGCATACAGAACAGCATTCAAGACTCCTATAGGAACCTCTCCATACCAACTGGTGTATGGGAAGGCCTGTCATCTGCCCGTGGAACTGGAACATAAAGCCTACTGGGCAACCAGATTCCTAAATATGGATGCTCAGTTAGCTGGTGAAAAAAGATTGCTCCAGTTAAATGAGCTAGAGGAGTTCAGACTCAATGCCTTTGAAAATGCAAAAATTTATAAGGAAAAGGCAAAGAAGTGGCATGACAAGAAGTTGTCAACCAGAGTCTTTGAGCCAGGAGAAAAAGTTCTGCTCTTCAACTCTAGGCTCAGATTGTTTCCAGGAAAACTTAAATCCCGGTGGAGGGGTCCGTATGTGATTACAGGAGTGTCACCATATGGATATGTTGAACATCAGGATATTGATTCTGACAAAAAGTTCATTGTTAATGGGCAAAGAATCAAGCATTATCTTGAAGGCAATTTTGAGCAGGAATGCTCAAAACTGAGACTTGAGTGATTCTCAGTAAAGGTCCAGCTAAAGACTGTAAAGAAGCGCTTGCTGGGAGGCAACCCAGTCATTAGCAGGTTATATGTTTTGTTTTTACAAAGGCAAGTATCAAAAATGAAGGAATTCACGGAGTTACAGAAGGATTCAGCACAAAAAGCAGAGAAAAAGAGCTTACTGGCGAAAAAACGCCAGTAAGGGGCATTTTGGGCGTTAAACGCCAGAATGGGCACCATTCTGGGCGTTTAACGCCAGTAAAGGTGCCATTTTGGGCGTTAAACGCCAGAATGGGCACCATTCTGGGCGTTTAATGCCAGGTGTGCAGCATCCTGGGCGTTTAGCAAAACGCCCAGTGATAAAGGGAATTCTGGCGTTTAACGCCAGCCAGGGCACCTGGCTGGGCGTTAAATGCCCACAATGGGCAACAAATGGGCGTTAAACGCCAGAATGGATGCCATTCTGGGCGTTTAACGCCAGAAAGGTGGGGGACCAAGATTTTGTTTTCCAATCAAATTTTTTTCAAACTTTCCTTTTCTTACCCATACTTTTCCACATGAACCCATCTCAACCTTTCATCATTCACTTTCAAATCCTCAAAAAAATTAAAATCATTCTTCAAATCTCTCTCAAATCAATCCCAAATCTTGTTCAAAAACTTACCTTTCTGTCAAATTCTCTCCATATCTTCTCAAATCTCCTTTCAATTTCTTTCGAAATCTCCTTCCACCCTTATAAAAACACGTTCGGCCTCACCATTCCCCCACACCATTCGAATTTGCTCTCCTCCTCTCTCTCTCCTCCTTCCTTTTTTTTGCTTGAGGACAAGCAAACCTCTAAGTTTGGTGTGCTTTTCCGTGATCACTAAAGCCAAGATTCATCAAGATCATGGCTCCTAAGGGAAAACAAACCAATTTAAGAGGAAAGAAAGAGAATAATCCAAAGAATCTTTGGAATCAAGAGAAGTTCTTAACCAAAGAACATGAAGACCATTATCACAAAATAATGGGTCTGAGGTCAGTGATCCCGGAAGTAAAATTTGATCTAAAAGAAGATGAATATCCGGGGATCCAAGAGCAAATCCGAAACAGAGGATGGGAAGTTCTAACCAATCCTGAGATAAAGGTTAGAAGGAATATGGTTTAGGAATTCTACTCAAATCTGTGGCTAACAGATAAGCAGAGAATGACTGGAACCGCTTACCATACTTACAGAACCATGGTCAGAGGGAAAGTTATGTACTCCCATCTGGACAAAATAAGAGAAATCTTCAAATTGCCTCAACTGCAAGATGATCCTGAATCCTTTAATAGGAGAATGGTGAGAGCAGATAAAGGATTGGATCAAGTTATAGAGGACATATGCCTCCCTGGAACTAAGTGGATAACCAATTCAAAGGGTGTCCCAAACCAACTCAAGAGGGGAGTCCTCAAACCAATTGCAAGAGGTTGGCTAGACTTTATTGGGCATTCCATATTGCCCACTAGCAACCGTTCTGAGGTCACTATCAAGAGAGCAGTGATGATTCATTGCATTATGCTTGGAAAAGAAGTGGAGGTTCATCATGTGATTGCTTGTGAGATCTACACAATTGCAAATAAGAATTCCACTGAAGCCAAACTGGCTTACCCAAGCTTGATCTCCTTGCTCTGTAAAGAGGCTGGGGTAAAGATGGGAGTAGATGAATTCATACCCATTGAACATCCAATCACCAAGAAGTCAATGGAAGGACAAATGCAAGACAACTCTATCAAAAGGAGGGCGCAGGAGTTCCTCCCTGAATTTCCTGAAATTGGCTACTGGGCCAGCCTAGAAGCATCTATCACCAAGTTGCAAGAGACTATGGAGCAACTTAAGGAAGAACAGCAGAATCAGAACTGCATGCTCTGCAAATTGCTGAAGGAACAAGAGAAGCAGGGGCGTGAACTTCAAGAACTGAAACGCCAAAAGTTCTCCCCTCAATTTGAGGGAGCATCCACTTCTCAAAATCAAGGTTGTTGAGTCCTAACTCTGTGAAAAACCTCTATCATTAGGAGCCTATTTAAATTTTTGTTTTCTATTTTTAGTCTCATCTTATATCTATTTTTGATTCTTGTTCTTAATTCATAATTAATAAAATTTAGAATTCATGTCTTAAAGCTATGAATGTCCTATGAATTCATCACCTCTCTTAAATGAAAAATGCTTTAATCACAAAAGAACAAGAAGTACAGGATTTCGAATTTATCCTTGAAACTAGTTGAATTAGTTTGATGTGGTGACAATACTTTTTGTTTTCTGAATGAATGCTTGAACAGTGCATATGTCTTTTGAATTTGTTGTTTTGAGAATGTTAAAATTGTTGGCTCTTGAAAGAATGAGGGAAAAAGAGAACTGTTATTGAGGATCTAAAAAATCATCTGATTGATTCTTGAAGCTAGAAAAAACAGTGAATACAAAAAAAAAATTCGAAAAAAAAAAGAGAAAAAAAAAAGAGAAAGAAATAAAGTTGTGAACCAAGGCAAAAAGAGTGTGCTTAAGAACCCTAGACACCTCTAATTGGGGACTCTAGCAAAGCTGGGTCACAATCTGAAAAGGTTCACCCAATTATGTGTCTGTGGCATGTATGTATCCGGTGGTAATACTGGAAGACAGAGTGCTTTGGGCCACAGCCAAGACTCATACACTAGCTATGTTCAAGAATCATTATACTTAACTAGGAGAATCAATAACACTATCTGAGTTCTGAGTTCCTAAAGAGGCCAATCATTCTGAACTTCAAAGGATAAAGTGAGATGCCAAAACTGTTCGGAAGCAAAAAGCTACTAGTCCCGCTCATCTAATTGGAACTATGTTTCTTTGATATTTTGGAGTCTATAGTATATTCTCTTCTTTTTATTCTATTTTGATTTTGAGTTGCTTGGGGACAAGCAACAATTTAAGTTTGGTGTTGTGATGAGCGGATAATTTATACGCTTTTTGGCATTGTTTTTAGTATGTTTTTAGTATGATTTAGTTAGTTTTTAGTATATTTTTATTAGTTTTTAGTTAAAATTCACTTTCCTGGACTTTACTAAGAGTTTGTGTGTTTTTCTGTGATTTCATGTATTTTCTGGCTGAAATTGAGGGATCTGAGCAAAAATCTGATTTAGAGGCTGAAAAGGACTGCAGATGCTGTTGGATTCTGACCTCCCTGCACTCGAAGTGGATTTTCTGGAGCTACAGAAGCCCAATTGGCGCGCTCTCAACGGCGTTGGAAAGTAGATATTCTGGGCTTTCCAGCAATGTATAATAGTCCATACTTTGTCCGAGGTTTGAGGGCCCAAACCGGTGTTGCAAATCAGCCTCAGAATTTCCAGCGTTTAACGCTGGAACTGGCACAAAAATTGGAGTTAAACGCCCAAACTAGCATGAAAGCTGGCGTTTAACTCCAGAAAAGGTCTCTACACATGAAAGCTTCAATGCTCAGCCCAAGCACACACTAAGTGGACCCAGAAGTGGATTTTTACGTCATTTACTCATTCCTGTATACCCTAGGTTACTAGTTCACTATTAATAGGATCTTTTGACATTGTATCTGTACCTCATGACACTTTACACGTTTCTTTGTGTACTTGTTACAGCATGAGTCTCTAAACCCCATGGTTGGGGGTGAGGAGCTCTGCTGTGTCTTGATGGATTAATGCAATTACTACTGTTTCTTATTCAATCATGCTTGCTTCCGTTCTAAGATATCACTTGCTCTTAACCCGGATGAATGTGATGACCCGTGACACTCATCATATTCTCAACTATGAACGCGTGCCTGACAACCACCTCCGTTCTACTTTAGATTGAGTAGATATCTCTTGGATTCTTTAATCAGAATCTTCGTGGTATAAGCTAGAATTGATGGCGGCATTCAAGAGAATCCGGAAGGTCTAAACCTTGTCTGTGGTATTCTGAGTAGGATTCAATGATTGAATGACTGTGACGAACTTCAAACTCCTGAGAGCGGGGCATTAGTGACAGACGCAAAAGAATCATTGGATTCTATTCCGGCCTGATTGAGAACCGACAGATGGATAGTCGTGCCGTGACAGGGTGCGTTGAACATTTCCACTGAGAGGATGGGAGGTAGCCATTGACAACGGTGAAACCCTACATACAGCTTGCCATGGAAGGAGCCTTGCGTGTTTGATGAAGAAGACAGTAGGAAAGCAGAGATTCAGAAGATGGAGCATCTCCAAAACCTCAACCTATTCTCCATTACTGCATAACAAGTACTTATTTCATGTTCTTTTGCTTTTCACAATCAACCCTGATAATCTCTGACATCCTGACTAAGATTTACAAGATAACCATAGCTTGCTTCAAGCCAACAATCTCCGTGGGATCGACCCTTACTCACGTAAGGTATTACTTGGACGACCCAGTGCACTTGCTGGTTAGTTGTGCGGGGTTGCAAAAGTGTGATTGCAATTTCGTGCACCAGGTATGGAGTAAGAGCTATTTATATGGAAGAGTGGTGGGAAAATGAAAGGTGTGGATCAATCATATATGCCAAGAATGGACGGTTGGGATTTGAAATGGGATGGGCACAAGGATCACCACTTTTATGATGTGGTTGGTTCGGCCTCCAAAGGCATTCTCCCTTCAATGTTGCATGGCAACACTTCCCAGGGCACTTTATTCGAAGACATGTGTCTAGTCCCCTTTGTGAAGTGGCCAAACCTCTCTTCTTGATTTGTCCCATTAATTCCATCCAATCCCTTCTTCATTTCCTATGCAAGATAATAAAAAAAAAAGAACACAAGTCAGGTCTATTTGTGGCGACAAAATAGAAATTGTGACTAACTACTTTTTAAATTTTTATTTTAGACCAACTAAGTGTTACTCATGAATTTAAATCAACGAACTTCCTAGGATTTATGTATGCAATATTAGTGACACCAAACTTAGTTTGTGACCATGTAGTGCAATAAGAGTTTATCAAGGCTCCTAAGATAGGCATGATGTGATTTTTATATATATCCTCTTAGTATGCCTTGAACACCAAACTTGTTGTTCACTTTATGTTACATACAAGGATTCACTCAAGTGTCCATCAAAATTGAGTTGAAATTCATGAGCCTTGTGTTATTAACTACTGTCAAAGACATAAACAAATTAAAAGAAAGGATACAGAACATAGGTTGCCTACCATGAAGCGATTCTTTAACGTCATTAGCTTGAGGGTTGGCCTTGTCAGGGTGGTTAGTAGTGCCTCAAGTCCTCCCCTCTCACAGTAAATCTATCTCCAGTGGCTTCTTTAAGAATCTCCACATGTTCCAAGGAGAGGATTCTACTGATGATATATACCTGAGGTAGCTGAGATGGAATAGTAGAGAGATGAGGTTGGATTAGTGGGTGATGAACAGATATCACTGCATCTCCTGGAGAGAAGTTCTCTGTAAGGATCTTTTTGTCCCTCCACCCTCTTGGCATCTTTTTTCTCCCTTTCCCTGGAGATGCCTTACTCCTCATGGCTTCTTTCCTTAGGGAAACCTCGTTGCTGGTCTCATATAGCTCGTGTGGGTTCGGCTCCTCCTGGGTTGTCCTTGGCTGTTGTATCATTTGACTATTTTGTTTTTCAACCAAAGAGGTGCCCAGGTGTCTTGTTTGTGATTCCCTGCTTGTTTCTTCCAATAGTGTCTCATTGTGATCATCCCTTAGTTCTTTGTTTTCTTGCTCTGATTCTTGTGAGGGTCTGAAGACGTGAAAGGTGAGTTGTTCATCGTGTATCCTTAGTATTAACTCCCCTTACTCAACATCTATGAGTGCTTTAGCTATGGCTAAAAATGGTCTCCCCAAGATAATTGGATGGAGATGGTTTTCTTCCATTTCAAGGAAAACAAAGTCTGTGGGAAGGAAGTAATTCCCAACCTTTAGCAGCACGCTTTCGGCCACTCCTATTGCTTGCTTTTAAGTTTTGTCATCTAGTTGAAGGATCACATTTGTGGGTGTTAGCTTATTAATTTGTAGCTTCTTCATGAGGGACAGAGGCATTAAGTTGATGCTTGTTCCCAGGTTACAAAGTCCCCTATCAATCATTGTTTCTCCTATAGCACAAGCGATGTGAAAGCTCCCTGGGTCCTTCTTTTTGGTAGGGAAATCCTCTTGAATGAGGGCACTGCACTCTTTATTCATCACTATTGTTTGTCCACCCTTCAGTGAATTCTTCTTGGTCTGCAGCTCCTTCATGCACTTGATATATGAAGGCATCTGTTGGAGAGCCTCAATGAATGGTATGTTTACATGGAGAGATGCAAAAATATCTAGGAACCTCGAATATGATCTCTCCTTTGCACCACCCCTGAGTCTCTGGGGGAAAGGTGCCCTGGGTACATATGGTTTCAAAATCTCCTTCTCCATTGGCTCTTTTCTTTGTGTAGAATCAGTTTTTTGGTCCTTCTCTTCTTGATTTTTCTTTGGAATTCCTTGAGAGTGCCCTGATGGTTTGTTCACTTCTTCCAAACCCTCCTCATCTCTTATAGTGATCACCTTGCATTCTTCCCATCTCACCTTCTTTGTCTCTCCTCTGGGATTTTTCTCAGTATCACTTGGGAAGCCGTCAGTAGGCTTAGGAATCTACTAAGAAAGATATCCTACTTGAGATTCAAGCCTCTTGATGGTGTCTCCCTGGTTCTTTATATTAGCTCGTACTTCATCCTTGAACGCTTTGCTGTCTTGAACTTTCTTGCATAGGCCTTCAAGTAGAGTCTTAATCCTGGAGACCCTATCTTCAGATGATGATGGCGAGTTCCGGTTAGAGGGTTGAGAATGGCCATTTTGGGTCTGATATGGATGTTGAGAAGAGTTATTGGGTGGGTGTTGATATGACCTTTGAGTTGAGTGTTGATAAGCTGCATTGTTGTTTTGGTTGGAGTTGTGACGCCTATGATCTTGGCCTTGGTCTTGCTGGTTTTTTCACCCAAAGTTTGGGAGGTTCTTCCAACCAGGATTATAAGTCTTGGAGTATGGATCATGGGACTGTCTGGATGAGTTTCTAATATAATTGTCTTGTTCCCAGGCACCTCCTTCCTCTGTATTCACGCTTTCTTGAGCTGGTGGTTGAGTGGTGACTGCTGCAACTTGATTCCTTTCCATCTGCTTGGTAAGGTCATCCAATTGCTTGGTAATCATCTTGTTTTGATCCAGCAATGCATCCATATGATTTAACTCCATTACTCCAAGGTTGTTGCTCCTATAAGAGGCATAGAAAAACTCATTGTTGGCCATAATTTCTATGATGTCTATGGCTTCTTCAATGGTTTTCTTCTTGTTTAGAGATCATCCTGAAGAGTGTTCTAATTCCTTCTTTGATTCATAAGACAAGCCTTCATAGAAAATGTGTAGATGCACTCATTCATTGAACATGTCTGGTGGGCACCTTTTGTCAAGTCTTTGTACCTCTCCCATGCTTCATAGAGAATTTCACCATCTTATTGCCTGAATATTTGGATCTCAGCCCTCAATCTATTGGCTCTTTGAGGAGGATAAAATCTCGCCAAGAACTTGTTTACCACATCTTCCCAAGTTGTCAGACTCTCTGGTGCGTGGAATTACAATCACACTTTTGCAACTCTGTACAACTAACCAGCAAGTGCATTGGGTCGTCCAAGTAATACCTTACAAAAGTAAGAGTCGATCCCATGGAGATTGCCAGCTTGAAGCAAGCTATGGTATCTTGTAACTCTTAGTCAGGAGATTAATAATAAAAAGGATTTTGTTTGTGAAAAGTAAAAGATCATGAAAAGAATGGTACCTGTTATTCAATAACAGAGAGCAGGTTGAGGTTTCAGAGTTGCTCTGTCTTCTGAATTTCTGCTTTTATACTGTCTTCTTCTTCCAAAAATGTATGTCCCTTCCATGGCAGGCTGTATGTTGGTGGATCACCGTTGTCAATGGCTACCATCCGTCCTCTACGGTTTCCCGCATGGCTAATCATCTGTCGGCTCTCACTTGTGTCGGAATAGGATACATTTATCCTTTTGTACACTGTCACTGTGCCCAACATTCGCGAGTTTAAAGCTCATCACAGTCATCCCATCCCAAATACTACTCGGAATACTACAGACAAGGTTTAGACTTTTCAGATCTCAGGAATACTGCCAATTGGTTCTAGCCTCTACCATAAAGGTTCTGATGAGTTTGAGTGCTCTGTTGTCAGGAGATGCAGGTCAAACTCGTGGATTAGAAACCCAAGAGATACACACTCAAGTTGTCGCCCAAGGACTACGTTGAGCTCATGTAGAACGAAAGTGGTTGTCAGGCACGCATTCATAAGTTAGGGAATGATGATGAGTGTCATGGATCATCACATTCTCCATGTTGAAATACGAGTAAGTATCTTAGAATAGAAACAAACGTGATTGAATAGAAAACAGTAGTAATTGCATTAATCCATGGAAACACAACAGAGCTCCTCACCCCCACCTATAGGGTTTAGAGGTTCATAATGTAGAAGATACAATAGGATTTGTCAAAATGTCATAAGTTACAAAATAAATATCTAAAAGTAGTTTTTATACTAAACTAGTAACCTAGGTTTACAGAGAATGAGTAACTAGATGCAGAGAGTGCAGAAATCCACTTCCGGGGCCCACTTGGTGAGTGTTTGGGCTGAGCTTCCTAGCTTTCACGTGCATGTGCCATTTCTGGAGTTAAATGCCAGCTTGGATGCTAGTTTGGGCGTTTAACTCCAGCTTTGGTGCCCGTTCTGGCGTTTTACGCCAGAAAAAGGTCGCTGGTGGGCATTTAAACGCCATTTTGACCCATCAAATCTCGGGCGAAGTTTGGACTATCATATATTGCTGGAAAGCTCAAGATGTCTACTTTCCAACAGAGTTTAGAGCTTGCCAATTAATTTTCTGTAGCTCTTGAAAATCCACTTCGAGTACAGGAGGGTCAGAATCCAACAGCATATGCAGTCCTTTCTTAGCCTCTGAATCAGATTTTTGCTCAGGTCCCTCAATTTCAGCCAGAAAATACCTGAAATTACAGAAAAACACAAAATTATAGTAAAGTCCAGAAATGTGATTTTTGCATAAAACCTAATAAAAATATACTAAAAAGTAACTAAAACTTACTAAAAACTACCTAAAAACAATGCCAAAAAGCATATAAATTATCCGCTTATCACAACACCAAACTTAAATTGTTGCTTGTCCCCAAGCAACCAAAAACAAAATAGGATAAAAAGAAGAGAATATACAATAAATATCAAAATATCAATGAAGCTTAGTTCCAATTAGATGAGCGGGACTAGTAGCTTTTTGCTTCTGAACAGTTTTGGCATCTCACTTTATCCTTTGAAGTTCAGAATGATTGGCATCCATACCAAGTCAGAATTCAGATAGTGTTATTGATTCTCCTAGTTTAGTATGTTGATTCTTGAACACATCTACTTTATGAGTCTTGGCCGTGACCCTAAGCATTTTGTTTTCCAGTATTACCACCAGATACATAAATGCCACAGACACATAATTGGGTGAACCTTTTCAGATTGTGACTTAGCTTTGCTAAAGTTCCCAGTTAGAGGTGCCCAGAGTTCTTAAGCACACTCTTTTTGCTCTAGATCATGACTTTAACTATTCAGTCTCAAGCTTTTCACTTGTACCTTTATGACACAAACACATGGTTAGGGACAGCTTGATTTAGCCGCTTAGGCCAGGCTTTTTTTCCTTTGGGCCCTTCTATCCATTAATGCTCAAAGCCTTGGATCCTTTTTACCCTTGCCTTTTAGTTTAAAGGGTTATTGACTTTTTCTACTTGCTTTTTCTTTTTCTTTCTTTTTCTTTATTTTTCGCCAAAATTTTTTATTTTTTGTGTTTTTCACTGCTTTTTCTTACTTCAAGAATCAATTTTATGATTTTTTAGATTATCAATAACATTTCTCTTTTTTTTTCATTATTCTTTCAAGAGCCAACAATTTTAACATTCATCAACTTCACTATAAAAAATATGCACTGTTCAAGCATTCATTCAGAAGACAAAAAGTATTGCCACCACCTCAAAATAATTAAACTAATTTCAAGATCAATTTCAAAATTATGCACTTCATGTTCTTTTGCAATTAAAAACATTTTTCATTTAAGAAAGGTGAGAGATTCATGGAATCATTCATAGCTTTAACACATAGACACTAAATACTAATGAACATGTAATGAAGACACAAACATAAAGCATAAAAAACGCAAACAGAAAAGAAAATAAACAAGGAGATTAAAGAACGGGTCCACCTTAGTGATGGTGGCTTCCTCTTCCTCTTGAAGAACCAATGGAATTCTTGAGCTCCTCTATGTCTCTTCCTTGTCTTTGTTGCTCCTCCCTCCTGGCTCTTTGGTGCTCCATGTTGGAACTCAAATCTCTTAAAGAGGTGTTGAGTCGCTCCCAATAGTTGTGTGGAGAAAAATGCATCCCTTGAGGCATCTCAGGGATTTCTTTATGAGGGACTTCCTCATCTTCTTGTTTGCTCCATCCTTTTTTTACTGATAGGCTCTTGCGATGAATCTCTCCATCTCCCATGACTCAGAGGTGGAAGCCACTACCTTCCCTTTCCTCTTTCTAGAGGTTTCTCCGGCCTTAGGTGCCATTAATGGTTATGGAAAAACAAAAAGAAACGCTTTTTTCACACCAAACATAAAAGGTTTGCTCATCCTCGAGCAAAAGAAGAAAGAAAGGAGGAGAAGAAGAAGAAATAGAGGAGATAGAGGTGTGTGGGAATTCGGCCAAGGGGGTTAAGTGTTGGAGATGTGTGAAATGGAAGGTGGTAAGGAGGGAAATGGTTTGAATGTGAATGGTAAGGTAGGTGGGTGTTGGGAAATAGTGTTATGGAAAGGTGTGGAGAAGAGGGAGAGTGAGGTAGGGTAGGTGGGGATTCTATGGGATCCACAGATCCTAAAGTGTCAAGAAATTCTCATACCTGCACCTTCCTGGCGTTTAAACGCCCATTGTGTGCCAAATCTGGCGTTAAATGCCAGTTCTACTACCTTTCCTGGCATTAAATGCCAGGCTGGTGCCCCCTTTCTGGCATTTAATGCCAGCCAGACACCAGACATCCCTTTTTGGCATTAAACGCCACTTTGGCTGCCATTTCTGGCGTTTAACGCCCAGAATGCTGCTAGACTGGGTGTTAAATGCCCATTCTGCTATCCTTACTGGCGTTTAAATGTCAGTAAGCCTGTCCTCCAGGGTGTGCTATTTTTTATGCTGTTTTTTATTCCACTTTAATTCTGCAGCTGTTTTTATGACTCCACATGATCATCAACCTAAGGAAAACATAAAATAACAATGAAAAATGAAATGAAAAAGTAATTAACATAGATAAATAAGATTGGGTTGCCTCCCAATAAGCGCTTCTTTACTGTAAATAGCTTGACATTACTGAGCTTTATAGTTTGCAATGTCTGCAAACCACAGAGCTTCCTGAATGGAAAACAATTGCTCATCCAGAAAGGTTTCAGAGATCTCAGTAGGAGGGAGGGAAGCTCCTGCTACTGGTTCTATCCGGGACAAGTGATCAGCTACTTGGTTCTCTGTCCCTTTTCTGTCTCTTATTTCTATATCAAACTCTTGCAGAAGCAACACCCATCTTATGAGTCTGGGTTTTGAATCTTACTTTGTGAGGAGATATTTTAGAGCAGTATGGTCAGTGTACACAATCACTTTTGATCCTACTAAATAGGATCTGAACTTGTCAATGGCAAAAACCACTGCAAGCAGCAAGCAACTCCTTTTCTGTGGTTGTGTAATTCTTCTGTGCATCATTTTAAACACGGCTAGCATAATAAATGACATGCAGAAGTTTGTCATGCCTCTGTTCTAATACTGCACTAATGGCATGGTCACTGGCATCACACATTAGTTCGAATGGTATTGTCCAGTCTGGTGCAGAAATGACTGGTGTTGTGACCAGTTTAGCTTTTAGAGTCTCAAAGGCCTGCAAACACTCTGTGTCAAAGACAAATGGTGTGTCAGCGGCAAGCAGATTGCTCAGAGGTTTTGCAATTTTTGAAAGATCCTTTATAATCCTCCTATAGTATCCTGCATGTCCCAGAAAGCTTCTGATTGGCTTAACATTGGCAGGTGGTGGTAATTTTTCAATTACCTCTACCTTAGCTTGATCCACCTCTATTCCCTTGTTCAAAATTTTGTGCCCAAGAACAATTCCTTCAGTCACTATAAGGTGACATTTTTCCCAATTTAAAACCAGGTTAGTCTCTTGGCACCTCTTCAGAACAAGTGCTAGATGGTCAAGATAGGAGCTGAATGAGTCTCCAAATACTGAAAAGTCATCCATGAAGACTTCCAAAAATTTTTCTACCATATCAGAGAAGATAGAGAGCATGCATCTCTGAAAGGTTGCAGGTGCATTGGATAGTCCAAATGGCATCCTTCTATAGACGAATACTCCAGATGGACATGTGAATGCTGTTTTCTCTTAGTCTTGAGGATCTATTGTAATTTGGTTGTAACCTGAATAGCCATCCAAAAAGAAGTAGTAATCATGACCTTCTATTCTCTCTAGCATCTGGTCTATGAATGTTAAAGGAAAATGCTCATTTTTGGTGGCTGTATTGAGCCTTCTATAGTCAATATACATATGCCACCCTGTAACTGTTCTTGTAGGAACTAGTTCATTCTTTTCATTATGAACCATTGTCATGCCTCCCTTCTTGGGGACAACTTGGACAAGGCTCACCCAGTGGCTATCAGAAATAGGATAAATAATCCCAGTCTCTAGTAACTTAGTGACCTCTTTCTACACCACTTCCTTCATGGCTGGATTTAGCCGCCTCTGTGGTTGAACCACTGGCTTAGCATCATCCTCCAATAGGATCTTGTGCATGCATCTGGCTAGGCTAATGTCCTTAAGATCACTTATGGACCACCCAAGAGTTGTCTTGTGTGTCCTTATCACTTGAATTAGTGCTTTCTCTTCTTGTGGCTCTAAAGCAGAGCTTATGATCACGGAAAAAGTGTCATCCTCTCCTAGAAATGCATATTTCAGGGATGGTGGTAGTGGTTTGAGCTCGGATTTAGGAGGCTTCTCCTCTTCCTGAGGAGTTTTCAGAGGTTCTTTTGTTTCCTCTGGTTCTTCCAGATCAGGCTGAACATCTTTAAAATTTTCCTCTAGCTCTGATTCGAGACTCTCATACATATTGAACTCTTTCACCAGAGAGTCAATAATATCAATGCTCATGCAGTCGTTTGGGGTGTCTGGATGCTGCATAGCTTTGACAACATTCAACTTAAACTCATCCTCATTGACTCTCAGGGTCACCTCCCCTTTTTGGACATCAATGAGGGTTCGTCTAGTTGCTAGGAAAGGTCTTCCAAGAATGAGAGTTGCACTCTTGTGCTCCTCCATTTCCAGCACCACAAAGTCAGTGGGAAAGGCAAATGGCCCAACGTTGACAATCATGTCCTCAATTACGCTTGATGGAATTTTAGTGGAGCCATCAGCAAGTTGGAGGCATATCCGGGTTGGTTTGACTTTTTCAGTCGAGCCAAGCTTTTTGATAGTGGATGCTGGTATCAGGTTGATACTTGCCCTAAGATCACATAGAGCTGTCTTGGTACAAGCATCCTCTAATGTGCATGGTATCATAAAGCTTTCAGGATCTTTAAGCTTCTCTGGTAAGCTTTTCAGAATGATTGCACTGCATTCTTCAGTGAGGAAAACTTTTTCAGTTTCTCTCCAATCCTTCTTAATACTTAAGATCTCTTTCATGAACTTAGCATAAGAGGGTATTTGCTCAAGTGCCTCTGTAAATGGGATCTTTATTTCAAGAGTCCTGAGATAATCTACAAAGCGGACAAATTGTTTATCCTGTTTCGCTTGGCGGACTTTGCGGATAAGGCATCTTGGCTTTATATTCTTCAACCTTAGTTGCTGCAGGTTTATTCCCTACAGAGGTGGTTGGAGAAGCCTGCTTAAGGGGGTTGTTATCAGCACTTGCAGGTGTCTGACCCCTCATTGGCGTTTGAACGCCAGGATTGGGGCTGGATGGGCGTTTAATGCCAATTTTCCACCCTTTTCTGGCGTTTGGATGCCAGAATTGGGCATCCACTGTGCGTTTAATGCCAATTTTTGCACCATTTCAAATGCCAGAATCATTCCTCTCTGGGCTCTTACGGTCCTCAGATAGATTTTGGGTAGTGGCTTGGTCATCCTCTGTCAGTTGTCCCTTTCTTGGCTTCCTACTACTTTAAGTTGAGGTATTCAATGTCTTTCTACTCCTCAAATGAACAACTTGACACTTTTCTGTTATTTGTTTAGATAATTACTGTCTTGTCTGATCCAATTGTGCTTTCATATTCTCGTTAGCATTTTGAGTGTCTTGTAGCATCTCTTTAAATTCTACTAGCTGTTTTGTTAGAGAAAGTAATTGCTGATTGAGTTCAGCAACTTGTTGTATGGGACTAGGTTCAGTGGATACTGCTTTAGCCTTTTCTTTCATGGAAGACTCACTACTTAAGTATAGATGCTGATTTCTAGCAACTGTATCAATGAGCTCTTGAGCCTCTTCAATTGTCTTTCTCATGTGTATAGATCCACCAGCTGAGTGGTCTAGAGATATCTGGGCCTTTTTTGTAAGCACGTAGTAGAAGATGTCTAACTGCACCCATTCTGAAAACATTTCAGAGGGGCATTTCCTTAGCATCTCTCTGTACCGCTCCCAGGCATCATAAAAAGATTCGTTATCCACTTGTTTAAAGCCGTGGATGTCCAACCTTAGTTGTGTTATCCTTTTTGGAGGGAAATATTGATTCAGGAATTTGTCTAACAGCTGTTTCCATGTTCTTATGCTGGCCTTGGGTTGGTTATTTAACCACCTCTTAGCTTGGTCTTTTACAGCAAATATAAATAGCAATAATCTGTAGACATCCTAATCCACTTTCTTATCACGTACTGTGTCAATAATTTGTAAGAACTGTGCCATAAAATCAGTAGGTTCTTCTTGTGGAAGACCAGAATACTGGCAATTTTACTGCACCGTGATAATGAACTGAGGATTTAACTCAAAACTACTGGCTCTGATGGAGGGTATACGGATACTACTTCCATATGAGGCAGTAGTGGGGTTGGCATATGACCCCAGAGTCCTTCTGGACTGTTCATTTTCACTTTGGTCCATGATGGAGAAAGGGAGATGATGTGAATTGTAAATAAACAATAAAGATTTTATATATTTCTCTTTTTTTTAAATACCGAAGTTAAAAGAAAAAAATAAAATAAAATAAATAAAAAATTGAATGTAAGTTTTGAAAATTAGAGAGAGAAAGTGGTTAGGAAGTTTTGAAAAAGATATTTGAAAATTAGTACTTGTAAGAAAATAAATAAAAGAAAATATTTGAAAAATATATGATTTTAAAATTTCAAAGATTGAGATTTTCTTAACAAGAAAGTACCAAACTTAAAAATTTTCAATCAAATTAAGAAAGTGGGACAAGGAATTTGTAAAGAGAAAAAAGGATTTTGAAAAATTTTATCAAAGATTTTTGAAAAAATATAAAAAGAATTTTTTTTAAAAAAGAATTTATTTTGAAAAAAAAAGATTTAAAAAGATAAGATAAGATTTTGAAAAAGATATAATTTTTGAAAATGATTTGAATTTTGAAATTTAAAACTAAGATAAGAAAAAATAAAATTTTAAAATAAAAATCTGAATTTTTTTAAAGGAAAATTCAAAAATTCAATTAAAATAAAGAGAAAATATATTTTTGAATTTAATGAGGAAAGAGAAAAATGATAAAATGACACCAAACTTAGAATTTTTAGATCAAAACAAAGAAAACAAACAACAAAACTTTGAATGTCAAGATGAACACCAAGAACACTTTGAAGATCAAGATGAACACCAAGAAAAATTTTTGAAAATCTTTAGGAAAATAAAAACACAAATGACACCAAACTTAAAAATTTTTATACTTTGGACACTAATAATTCGAAAATACACAAGAAAAACAAGGAAAGACGCAAAACAAAAAAACTAGAGATCAAACAAGGAAAATAAAGAAGAACAACTTAAAGATCAAGAAAGAACACAATGTATATATTTTCAAAAAAATTTTTTAAGAAAAATTAAAACATGCAATTGACACAAGACTCAAACAAGAAACAAAAAAAAATTTTTTGAAAAGAAAATAAAGGACTCAAAGTTAGTGACTCTAAACCAAAAAGATAAATTCTTCCTAATCTAAGCAACAAGATGAAATGTCAGTTGTCCAAACTCGAACAATCCCCGGCAATGGCGCCAAAAACTTGGTGCGCAGAATTGCAATCACACTTTTGCAACTCCGCACAACGAACTAGCAAGTGCCATGGGTCGTCCAAGTAATACCTTACGTAAGTAAGGGTCGATCCCACGGAGATTGTCGGCTTGAAGCAAGCTATGGTTATCTTGTAACTCTTAGTCAGAAGATTAATAATAAAAAGGATTTTGTTTGTGAAAAGTAAAAGAGGATGAAATGAATAGTACTTGTTATTCAATAATAGAGAGTAGGTTGAGGTTTTGGAGTTGCTCTGTCTTCTGAATTTCTGCTTTTCTACTGTCTTCTTCTTCCAAAAACGCATGTCCCTTCCATGTCAGGCTGTATGTTGGTGGATCACCGTTGTCAATGGCTATCATCCATCCTCTCAGTGAAAACATGTCCTCTACGATTTCCCGCATGGCTAATCATCTGTCGGTTCTAACTTGTGTCAGAATAGGATACATTTATCCTTTTGCACACTGTCATTGCGCCCAACATTCACGATTTTGAAGCTCGTCACAGTCATCCCATCCCAGATCCTACTCTGAATACCATAGACAAGGTTTAGATTTTCCGGATATCAGGAATGCTGCCAATTGGTTCTAGCCTCTACCACGAAGGTTCTGATCTCACGAGTTTGAGTGCTTTGTTGTCAGGAGATGCAGGTCAAACTTGTGGATTAGAAACCCAAGAGATGCACACTCAAATTGTTGCCCAATGACTACGTTCAGCTCATCTAGAACGGAAGTAGTTGTCAGGCATGCGTTCATAAGTTGGGGAACGATGATTAGTGTCACGGATCATCACATTCTCCATGTTGAAATACGAGTGAGTATCTTAGAATAGAAACAAACGTAATTGAATAGAAAATAGTAGAAATTGCATTAATCCATGGAAACATGATTAGCGGATAATTTATACGCTTTTTGGCATTGTTTTTAGTATGTTTTTAGTATATTTTAGTTAGTTTTTATTATATTTTTATTAGTTTTTAGTTAAAATTCACTTTTCTGGACTTTACTATGAGTTTGTGTGTTTTTCTGTGATTTCAGGTATTTTCTGGCTGAAATTGAGGGTCCTGAGCAAAAATCTGATTCAGAGAGGCTGAAAAGGACTGCAGATGCTGTTGGATTCTGACCTCCCTGCACTCGAAGTGGATTTTCTGGAGCTACAGAAGCCCAACTGGCGCGCTCTCAACGGCGTTGGAAAGTAGACATCCTGGGCTTTCCAGCAATGTATAATAGTCCATACTTTTCCCGAGATTTGATGGCCCAAACCGGCGTTGCAAATCAGCATCATAATTCCTGGCGTTTAACGCCGGAACTGGCATAAGAATTGGAGTTAAACGCCCAAACTGGCATTAAAGCTGGCGTTTAACTCCAGAAAAAGTCTCTACACATAAAAGCTTCAATGCTCAGCCCAAGCACACACCAAGTGGACCCCGGAAGTGGATTTTTACGTCATTTACTCATTTCTGTATACCCTAGGTTACTAGTTCACTATTAATAGGATCTTTTGACATTGTATCGGTACCTCATGACACTTTACACGTTTTTCATTGTATCTTCTACAGCATGAGTCTCTAAACCCCATGGTTGGGGGTGAGGAGCTCTGCTGTGTCTTGATGGATTAATGCAATTATTACTGTTTTTCACTCAATCACGCTTGCTTCCATTCTAAGATATCACTTGTTCTTAAACCTGATGAATGTGATGATCCGTGACACTCATCATCATTCTCAACTATGAACGTGTGCCTGACAACCACCTCCGTTCTACCTTAGATTGAGTAGATATCTCCTGGAATCTTTAATCGAAATCTTCGTGGTATAAGCTAGAATTGATGGCGGCATTCAAGAGAATCCAGAAGGTCTAAACCTTGTCTGTGGTATTCTGAGTAGGATTCAAGGATTGAATGACTGTGACGAGCTTCAAACTCCTGAGGGCTGGGCGTTAGTGACAGACGCAAAAGAATCACTGGATTCTATTCCAACCCGATTGAGAACCGACAGATGATTAGCCGTGCTGTGACAGAGCACGTTGAACATTTTCACCGAGAGGATGGGAGGTAGCCATTGACAACGGTGAAACCCTACATACAGCTTGCCATGGAAGGAACCTTGCGTGTTTAAAGAAGAAGACAGTAGGAAAGCAGAGGTTCAGAAGACAAAGCATCTCCAAAACCTCAACCTGTTCCCCATTATTGCAAAACAAGTACTTATTTCATGTTCTTTTGCTTTTTACAATCAACCCTGATAATTATTGATATCCTGACTAAGAGTTACAAGATAACCATAGCTTGCTTCAAGCCGACAATCTCCGTGGGATCGACCCTTACTCACGTAAGGTATTACTTGGACGACCCAGTGCACTTGCTGGTTAGTTGTGCGGGATTACAAAAGTGTGATTGCAATTTCGTGCACCAAGTTTTTGGCGCCGTTGCCGGGGATTGTTTCGAGTTTGGACAACTGACGGTCTATCTTGTTGCTTAGATTAGGACTGTTTTATTTTTGTTGGTTTAGAGTCTTTTATTTGAGTTTAGTTTCATATATTAAGTTTGGTGTCAATTGCATGCCTTTGTTTTCTTTTAATTTTTTTTTCGAATTTGCATGTTCTTAGTCCTGTCTTGTTCTTTGAAAATTCTAAGTTTGGTGTCTTCTTTGTGTTTTCCTTTAAAATTTTCGAAAATTTGTGTTTGATTTTCTAAAAATTTTAAGTTTGGTGTCATTTTGTTGTTTTTCTCTTTCCTCATTTCAAAAAAAAAATCAAATCTTTTTCAAAATAATTTTCAATCATATCTTTTCAATTGCTAATTCCAAAATCTTTTTAATTAACTAATTGATTTAGTTTTCAATTTGCTTTGATATTATTTTCTTTTAGTTTTCGAAAATTTATTTTATTTTCCATTTGTTTTATTTTAGTATTTTCGGTCAAATAAAAAAAATAAAAATAAAAATTTACTTTACTTGTGAATTCATATCATATTCCCTTTCTCCATCATGGACCTAAGTGGAATTGAACAGTCCAGAAGGACTCTAGGGTCATGTGCTAACCCCATTACAACTGCATATGGGAGTAGCATCTATATACCTCCCATTAAAGCAAGCAGCTTTGAGCTAAATCCTCAACTCATTATCATGGTGTAGCAAAATTGCCAGTATTCTGGTCTTCC
This sequence comes from Arachis stenosperma, assembly GCF_014773155.1. Classification (NCBI taxonomy): domain Eukaryota; kingdom Viridiplantae; phylum Streptophyta; class Magnoliopsida; order Fabales; family Fabaceae; genus Arachis; species Arachis stenosperma. The sequence goes on from NC_080382.1 coordinate 59,913,989, forward strand.
ACAAGAAGAACCTATTGAGTTTCTGGCACAATTCTTACAACTTGCTGACACAGTACGTGATAAAGAGGTGGATCAGGATGTCTACAGATTATTACTATTTCCATTTGCTGTAAAAGATCAAGCTAAGAGGTGGTTGAATAACCAACCTACAGCAAGCATAAAGACATGGAAAGAGTTATCAGACAAATTCCTGAATCAATTTTACCCTCCAAAAAGGATGACACAGCTATGGCTGGACATCTAAGGCTTTAAACAAGAGGATAATGAATCCCTTTATAATGCCTGGGAGAGGTATAGAGGTATGCTAAGAAAATGCCCCTCTGAAATGTTTTCAGAATGGGTACAGTTAGACATCTTCTACTATGGGCTTACAGAAAAAGCTCAGATGTCTCTAGACCACTCAGCTGGTGGATCTATACATATGAGGAAGACGATTGAAGAGGCTCAAGAGCTTATAGATACTGTTGCTAGAAATCAACATCTGTACTCTAGCAATGAGTTCTCCACAAAAGAAGAAGTTATGGCAGTAGCCACTGATCCTAATCCTTAAGAACAGATGGTTGAGCTTAATCAACAATTACACTTGATGACAAAATAGTTAGCAGAATTTAAAGAGATGCTGCAAGAAACTAAAATTGCTAACAAGAACATAGAATCATAGTTGAATCAGGCAAAATAGCAGTTATCTAAACAGATAACAGAAGAATGCCAAGCAGTTCAACTGAGGAGTGGGAAGACATCGAATAACACTGCTCAAAGTAGCAAAAAGCCAACAAAGGAACAATTGACAGAGGATAACCAAACCACTGTCCAAAATCCCTCTGAGGACAGTAAGAGCCCAGAGAGGAACACTCTTGGCGTCCAAATGCCAGAAAGGGGGGAAAAGCTGGCGTTAAACGCCGATTCCCTGCCCAGTTCTGGCGTTCAAACGCCAGAAAAGGGGGAAAAGTTGGCGTTAAACGCCCATTTTCCACCCAATCCTGGCGTTCAAACGCCAATGGGGAATCAGACACCTGAGAGTGCCGATAGTAACCCCTCTAAAAAGGCTTCTCCAACCACTTCTGTAAGGAATAAATCTGCAGCAACTAAGGTTGAAGAATATAAAGTCAAGATGCCTTATCCTCAGAAAATCCGCCAAGCGGAGCAGGATAAGCAATTTGCTCGCTTTGCAGACTATCTAAGGACTCTTGAAATAAAGATTCCGTTTGCAGAGGCACTTCAGCAAATACCCTCTTATGCTAAGTTCAAGAAAGAGATCTTAAGTCATAAGAAGGATTGGAGAGAAACTGAAAAAGTATTTCTCACTGAAGAATGCAGTGCAGTCATTCTGAAAAGCTTACCAGAAAAGCTTCAAGATCCAGGAAGCTTTATGATACCATGCACATTAGAAGGTGCTTGCACCAAGACAGCCCTGTGTGACCTTGGAGCAAGCATCAATCTAATATCTGCATCCACTATCAGAAAGCTTGGGTTGACTGAAGAAGTCAAACCAACCCGGATATGCCTCCAACTTGCTGATGGCTCCATTAAATATCCATCAGGCATAATTGAGGACATGATTGTCAAGGTTGGGCCATTTGCCTTTCCAACTGACTTTGTAGTGCTGGAAATAGAGGAGCACAAGAGTGCAACTCTCATTCTGGGAAGACCTTTCCTAGCAACCGGACGAACTATCATTGATGTACAAAAAGGGAAAGTAACCCTGAGAGTCAATGAGGATGAGTTCAAGTTGAATGCTGTAAAAGTTATGCAGCATCCAGACACGCCAAATGACTGCATGGGCGCTGACATTATTGACTCTTTGGTGGAAGAGATCAATATGACTGAAAGTTTAGAATCAGAGCTAGAGGACATCTTCAAGGATGTTCAGCCTGATCAGGAAGAACCAGAGGAAACAAAAAATTTTTGAAAATTCCTCAGGAGGAGGATAAGCCTCCCAAACCTGAACTCAAACAACTACCACCATCCCTGAAGTATACATTTCTGGGAGAGGGTGACACTTTTCCAGTGATTATAAGCTCTGCTTTAAATCCACAGGAAGAGGAAGCACTGATTCAAGTGCTAAGGACACACAAGACAGCTCTTGGGTGGTCCATAAGTGATCTTAAGGGCATTAGCCCAGCAAGATGCATGCACAAGATCCTATTGGAGGATAATGCCAAACCAGTGGTCCAACCACAAAGGCGACTAAATCCAGCCATGAAGGAGGTGGTGCAGAAAGAGGTCACTAAATTACTAGAGGCTAGGATTATTTATCCTATTTCTGATAGCCCCTGGGTGAGCCCTGTCCATGTTGTCCCCAAAAAGGGAGGCATGACAGTAGTTCATAATGAAAAAATGAACTGGTTCCTACAAGAACAGTCACAGGGTGGCGTATGTGTATTGACTATAGAAGGCTCAATACAGCCCCCAGAAAGGATCATTTTCCTTTACCATTCATAGACCAAATGCTAGAAAGACTAGCTGGTCATGACTATTACTGCTTTTTGGATGGATATTCAGGTTACAACAAAATTGCAGTAGATCTTCAAGACCAAGAGAAAATAGCATTCACTTGTCCTTCTGGCGTGTTTGCCTACAGAAGAATACCTTTTGGTCTGTGTAATGCTCCTGCAACCTTTCAGAGATGCATGTTATCCATCTTCTCTGATATGGTGGAGAAATTCCTGGAAGTCTTCATGGATGACTTCTCAGTATATGGAGACTCATTCAGCTCCTGTCTTAACCACCTAGCACTTGTCCTGAAAAGGTGCCAAGAGACCAACCTGGTTTTAAACTAGGAGAAATGTCACTTTATGGTGATTGAAGGAATTGTCCTTGGGCACAAAATTTCAAGCAAGGAAATAGAGGTGGATAAGGCAAAGGTAGAGGTAATTGAAAAATTACCACCACCTGCCAATGTTAAGGCAATCAGAAGCTTTTTGGGGCATGCAGGATTCTACAGAAGGTTTATAAAGGATTTTTCGAAAATTGCAAAACCTCTGAGCAACCTGCTAGCTGCTGACACACCATTTGTGTTTGACACACAGTGTTTGCAGGCATTTGAGACCCTAAAAGCCAAGCTGGTCACAGCACCAGTCATCTCTGCACCAGACTGGACATTACCATTCGAATTAATGTGTGATGCCAGTGACCATGCCATTCGTGCAGTGTTGGGACAGAGGCATAACAAGCTTCTGCACGTCATTTATTATGCCAGCCGTGTTCTAAATGTCGCACAGAAAAATTACACAACCACAGAAAAAGAGTTACTTGCAGTGGTCTATGCCATTGACAAATTTAGATCCTATTTAGTAGGATCAAAGGTGATTGTGTACACTGACCATGCTGCTCTTAAGTACTTACTCACAAAGCAGGATTCAAAACCCAGGCTCATAAGATGGGTGTTGCTTCTGCAAGAGTTTGATATAGAAATAAGAGACAAAAAAGGGACAGAGAACCAAGTAGCTGATCATCTGTCCCGAATAGAACCAGTAGCTGGGGTGTCCCTCCCTTCTACTGAGATCTCTGAGACTTTCCCAGATGAGCAACTCTTTGCCATTCAGGAAGCTCCATGGTTTGCAGATATTGCAAATTATAAAGCTGTGAGGTTCATACCCCAGGAGTACAGCAGGGTGCAAAGAAAGAAATTAATTTCAGATTCCAAGTACTACCTATGGGATGAGCCATATCTCTTTAAGAGATGTGCAGACGGAATGATCCGCAGATGTGTACCCAGAGAGGAAGCACAAAGGATCCTATGGCACTGCCTTGGATCACAGTATGGGGGACATTTCGGAAGTGAGTGAACAGCCACTAAGGTCCTCCAATGTGGCTTCTACTGGCCTACTCTCTATAGAGATGCCCGAGAGTTTGTGCATAACTGTGACAGTTGCCAAAGAGCTGGTAACTTGCCTCATGGATACGCCATGCCTCAACAAGGGATCCTAGAGATTGAATTGTTTGATGTATGGGGCATTGACTTCATGGGTCCGTTCCCACCATCATACTCAAACACTTACATTCTGGTGGCAATGGACTATGTATCTAAGTGGGTAGAAGCAATCGCTACACCCACTAATGATACTAAGACCGTGCTGAAATTCCTCCAGAAACACATCTTCAGCAGATTTGGTGTTCCCAGAGTCCTAATCAGTGATGGGGGTACTCATTTCTGCAATAAACAGCTGTACTCTGCCATGGTCCGATATGGAATCAGCCACAAAGTGGCAATCCCGTATCATCCACAGACAAATGGGCAAGCTGAAGTCTCTAACAGAGAGCTAAAAAGAATCCTAGAACGGACTGTAATTGCCCGTAGAAAGGATTGGGCAAAGAGCTTGGATGATGCTCTGTGGGCATACAGAACAGCATTCAAGACTCCAATAGGAACCTCTCCATACCAACTTGTGTATGGCAAGGCCTGTCATCTGCCCGTGGAACTGGAACATAAAGCCTACTGGGCAACCAGATTCCTAAACCTGGATGCTAAGTTAGCTGGTGAAAAAAGATTGCTCCAGCTAAATGAGCTAGATGAATTTAGACTCAGTGCCTTTGAAAATGCTAAAATTTATAAGGAAAAGGCAAAGAAGTGGCATGACAAGAAGTTGTCATCCAGAGTCTTTGAGCCAGGACAAAAAGTTCTGCTCTTCAACTCTGGGCTCAGATTGTTCCCAGGAAAACTTAAATCCCGCTGGAGGGGTCCGTATGTGATTACAGGAGTATCACCATATGGATATGTTGAGCTTCAGGATATTGATTTGGACAAGAAGTTCATTGTTAATGGACAGAGAATCAAGCATTATCTTGAAAGCAATTTTGAGCAAGAATGCTCAAAATTGAGACTTGAGTGATTCTCAGTGAAGGTCCAGCTAAAGACAATAAAGAAGCGCTTGCTGGGAGGTAACCCGGTCATTAGCAGGTTACCTGTTTTGTTTAATCAATGTTCAATCCATATTCTCAAAGGGCAAATATCAAAATTGAAGGAATTCACAGAGTTACAGAAGGATTCAGTGCAAAAAGCAGAGAAAAAGAGCTTGCTGGCGAAAAAACGCCAGTAAAGGGTACTTTGGGCGTTAAACGCCAGAATGGGCACCATTCTGGGCGTTTAACGCCAGTAAAGGTGCCATTTTGGGCGTTAAACGCCAGAATGGGCACCATTCTGGGCGTTTAACGCCAGGTGTGCAGCATCCTGGGCGTTTAGCAAAACGCCCAGAGATGAAGGGAATTCTGGCGTTTAATGCCAGCCAGGGTACCTGACTGGGCGTTAAACGCCCACAATGGCCAACAATTGGGCGTTAAACGCCATAATGGATGCCATTCTGGGCGTTTAACGCCAGAAAGGTGGGGGGCAGAGATTTTGCTTTCTGATTAAAATTTTTTCAAACTTTCCTTTTTTGATCCATAATTTTCAACATAAACACATTTCAAACTTTCATCATTCACCTTCAAATTTTCAAAAATTAAAATCATTCTTCAAATCTCTCTCAAATCCTTCCCAAATCTTCTTCAAAAACTCAAATATTTCTTGAATTCTTTCAATATCTTCTCAAATCTCCTTCAAAATTTTCGAAATCTATCCTCTTCCCTTATGAATACATGTTCGGCCACCCCTTTCTCCCCACCATTCGAATTTGCTCTCCTCCTCTCTCCCCTCTTTCCTTTCTTTTGCTTGAGGGCAAGCAAACCTCTAAGTTTGGTGTGCTTCTCCGTGATCACTAAGCCAAGATTCATCAAGATCATGGCTCCTAAAGGAAAACAAACCAATTTAAGAGGCAAGAAAGAGAATAATCCAAAGAGTCTTTGGAATCAAGAGAAGTTCTTAACCAAAGAACATGAAGACCATTATCATAAAATAATGGGTCTGAGGTCAGTGATCCCGGAAGTCAAATTCGATCTAAAAGAAGATGAATATCCGGGGATCCAAGAGCAAATTCGAAACAGAGGATGGGAAGTTCTAACCAATCCTGAGATAAAGGTTGGAAGAAATATGGTTCAGGAATTCTACTCAAATCTGTGGCTGACAGATAAGCAGAGAATGACTGGAACTGCTTTCCATACTTACAGAACCATGGTCAGAGGGAAAGTTATTTACTTCCATCTGGACAAAATAAGAGAGGTCTTCAAATTGCCTCAACTGCAAGATGATCCTGAATCCTTTAATAGGAGAATGGTGAGAGCAGATAAGGGGTTGGATCAAGTTCTAGAGGACATTTGCCTCCCTGGAACTAAGTGGATAACCAATTCAAAAGGTGTCCCAAACCAACTCAAGAGAGGAGACCTCAAACCAATTGCAAGAGGCTGGCTAGACTTTATTGGGCGTTCCATATTGCCCACTAGCAACCGTTCTGAGGTCACTATCAAGAGAGCAGTGATGATTCATTGCATTATGCTTGGAAAAGAAGTGGAGGTTCATCATCTGATTGCTTGTAAGATCTACACAATTGCAAATAAGAATTCCACTGAAGCCAAACTGGCTTACCCAAGCTTGATCTCCTTGCTCTGTAAAGAGGCTGGGGTGAAGATGGGAGTAGATGAATTCATACCCATTGAACATCCAATCACCAAGAAGTCAATGGAAGGACAAATGCAAGACAACTCTATCAAAAAGAGGGTGCAAGAGTTCCTCCCTGAATTTCCTGAAATTGACTACTGGGCCAGCCTAGAAGCATCTATCACCAAGTTGCAAGAAACTATGGAGCAACTTAAGGAAGAACAGCAGAATCAGAACTGCATGCTCTGCAAATTGCTGAAGGAACAAGAGAAGCGGGGCGTGAACTTCAAGAGATGAAACGCCAAAAGCTCTCCCCTCAAGTTGAGGGAGCATCCACTTCTCAAAATCAAGGTTGTTGAGTCCTAACTCTGTGATAACCTCTATCATTAGGAGCCTATTTAAATTTTTGAGTTCTATTACTATTAGTCTTATCTTATATCTATTTTTGAGTCTTGTTCTTGATTCATGATTAATAAAATTTAAGGTTCATTTCTTAAAGCTATGAATGTCCTATGAATCCATCACCTCTCTTAAATGAAAAATGCTTTAATCACAAAAGAACAAGAAGTACAGGATTTCGAATTCATCTTTGAAACCAGTTGAATTAGTTTGATGTGGTGACAATACTTTTTGTTTTCTGAATGAATGCTTGAACAGTGCATATGTCTTTTGAATTTGTTGTTTTAAGAATGTTAAAATTGTTGGCTCTTGAAAGAATGATGGAAAAGGAGAACTGTTATTGAGGATCTGAAAAATCATCAAATTGATTCTTGAAGCAAGAAAAAGCAGTGAATACAAAAAAAACGAAAAAAAAAAGAGAAAAGAAAGAGAAAAAGAAAAAGAAAAGAAAGAGAAAAAGAAAAAGAAAGAAACAAAGTTGTGATCCAATGCAAAAAGAGTGTGCTTAAGAACCCTGGACACCTCTAATTGGGGACTCTAGCAAAGCTAAGTCACAATCTGAAAAGGTTCACCCAATTATGTGTCTGTGGCATGTATGTATCCGGTGGTAATACTGGAAGACAGAGTGCTTTGGGCCACAGCGAAGACTCAGAAAGTAGCTATGTTCAAGAATCATCATACTTAACTAGGAGAATCAATAACACTATCTGAGTTCTGAGTTCCTATGGATGCCAATCATTCTAAACTTCAAAGGATAAAGTGAGATGCCAAAACTGTTCAGAAGCAAAAAGCTACTAGTCCCGCTCATCTAATTGGAGCTAAGTTTCTTTGATATTTTAGAGTCTATAGTATATTCTCTTCTTTTTATTCTATTTTGATTTTCAGTTGCTTGGGGACAAGAAACAATTTAAGTTTGGTGTTGTGATGAGCGGATAATTTATACGCTTTTTGGCATTGTTTTTAGTATGTTTTTAGTATATTTTAGTTAGTTTTTATTATATTTTTATTAGTTTTTAGTTAAAATTCACTTTTCTGGACTTTACTATGAGTTTGTGTGTTTTTCTGTGATTTCAGGTATTTTCTGGCTGAAATTGAGGGTCCTGAGCAAAAAATCTGATTCAGAGGCTGAAAAGGACTGCAGATGCTGTTGGATTCTGACCTCCCTGAACTCGAAGTGGATTTTCTGGAGCTACAGAAGCCCAACTGGCGCGCTCTCAACGGCGTTGGAAAGTAGACATCCTGGTTCTCTGTCACTTTTCCCGAGATTTGATGGCCCAAACCGGCGTTGCAAATCAGCATCAGAATTCCTGGCGTTTAACGACGGAACTAGCATAAGAATTGGAGTTAAACGCCCAAACTGGCATAAAAGCTGGCGTTCAACTCCAGAAAAAGTCTCTACACATAAAAGCTTCAATGCTCAGCCCAAGCACACACCAAGTGGACCCCGGAAGTGGATTTTTACGTCATTTACTCATTTCTGTATACCCTAGGTTACTAGTTCACTATTAATAGGATCTTTTGACATTGTATCGGTACCTCATGACACTTTACACGTTTCTCATTGTATCTTCTACAGCATGAGTATCTAAACCCCATGGTTGGGGGTGAGGAGCTCTGCTGTGTCTTGATGGATTAATGCAATTATTACTGTTTTTCACTCAATCACGCTTGCTTCCATTCTAAGATATCACTTGTTTTTAAACCTGATGAATGTGATGATCCGTGACACTCATCATCATTCTCAACTATGAACGTGTGCCTGACAACCACCTCCGTTCTACCTTAGATTGAGTAGATATCTCTTGGATTCTTTAATCGGAATCTTCGTGGTATAAGCTAGAATTGAAGGCGGCATTCAAGAGAATCCGGAAGGTCTAAACCTTGTCTGTGGTATTCTGAGTAGGATTCAAGGATTGAATGACTGTGATGAGCTTTAAACTCCTGAGGGCTGGGCGTTAGTGATAGACGCAAAAGAATCACTGGATTCTATTCCAACCCGATTGAGAACCGACAGATGATTAGCCGTGCTGTGACAGAGCGCGTTGAACATTTTCACTGAGAGGATAGGAGGTAGCCATTGACAACGGTGAAATCCTACATACAGCTTGCCATGGAAGGAGCCTTGCGTGTTTGAAGAAGAAGACAGTAGGAAAGCAGAGGTTCAGAAGACAGAGCATCTCCAAAACCTCAACCTGTTCCCCATTATTGCAAAACAAGTACTTATTTCATGTTCTTTTGCTTTTTACAATCAACCCTGATAATTATTGATATCCTGACTAAGAGTTACAAGATAACCATAGCTTGCTTCAAGCCGACAATCTCCGTGGGATCGACCCTTACTCACGTAAGGTATTTGGTGGACGAAATTGTGATCACATCAATGTAGTATTCTTTGTTGTTGTATGGAATCATTATTATGGCACTTATGTGTGGACACAACTCCGTTCAACTAACCAGCAAGTGTACTGGGTCGTCCAAGTAATAAACCTTACGCGAGTAAGGGTCGATCCCACAGAGATTGTTGGTATGAAGCAAGCTATGGTCACCTTGTAAATCTCAGTTAGGCAGATTAAATTGGTTTATGGTTTCGAAAATTAATAATAAAAAGAAAATAAAAAGGGATAGAAATACTTATGTAGATTAATAGTGGGAATTTCAGATAAGTGCATGGAGATGCTGTGCTCCTCTTGAAACTCTACTTCACTACTCTTTCTTCCAATCCTTCTTACTCCTTTCCATGGCAAGCTGTATGTAGGGCTTCACTATCATCAATGGCTACTTTCAATCCTCTCGGCAAAATGGTCCTATGCGCTGTCACTGCACGGCTAATCGTCTGGAGGCGTCACCCTTGGTTGATAGCTACATCCCATCCTCTCAGTGAAAACGTTCCAAATGCTCTGTCACAGCACGGCTAATCATCTGTCGGTTCTCAATCAGGTTGGAATAGAATCCATTGATTCTTTTGCGTCTGTCACTGACGCCCAGCCTTCAGGAGTTTGAAGCTCGTCACAGTCATTCAATACCGGAATCCTACTCGAAATACCACAGACAAGGTAGACTTTCCAGATTCCCAGGATCCTACTCGGAATACCACAGACAAGGTTAGACTTTCCGGATCCTCATGAATGCCGCCATCTTTCTAGCTTATACCACAAAGATTCTGTTGGGGAATCTAAGAGATATGCGCCCGGCCTAAGGTAGAACGGAAGTGGTTGTCAATCACGCGCGTTCATAAGTGAGAATGATGATGAGTGTCATGGATCATCACATTCATCAAAGTTAAGTGCAACGTATATCTTGGAATAAGAATAAAAGAGAGTTGAATAGAAAGGAATAGTAATTGTATTGAAACTTGAGGTACAGCAGAGCTCCACACCCTTAATCTATGGTGTGCAGAAACTCCACTGTTGAAAATACATAAGTAAAAGGTTCAGGCATGGCCGAATGGCCAGCCCCCATGAATGTGATCAATAGTCTCCTTAGATGAAGGATAAAACAAAACTGAGACCAAAGATGTCTAATACAATAGTAACTTATCCTATTTATACTAGACTAGCTACTAGGGTTTACATGAGTAAGTAATTGATGCATAAATCCACTTCCGGGGCCCACTTGGTGTATGTTTGGGCTGAGCTTGATCTATCCACGAGCTGAGGCTTTTCTTGGAGTTGAACTCCAAGTTATGACGTGTTTTGGGCGTTCAACTCCGGATCATGACGTTTTTCTGGCGTTTAACTCCAGACAGCAGCATGTACTTGGCGTTCAACGCCAAGTTACGTCGTCAATTTCCGAATAAAGTATGGACTATTATATATTGCTGGAAAGCTCTAGATGTCTACTTTCCAACGCCATTGAGAGCGTGCCATTTGGAGTTCTGTAGCTCCAGAAAATCCATTTCGAGTGCAGGGAGGTCAGATTCCAACAGCATCAGCAGTCCTTTTGTCAGCCTTTTTCAGAGTTTTGCTCAAGTCCCTCAATTTCAGCTAGAATTTACCTGAAATCACAGAAAAACACACAAACTCATAGTAAAGTCCAGAAATGTGAATTTAACATAAAAACTAATGAAAACATCCCTAAAAGTAGCTTGAACTTACTAAAAACTACCTAAAAACAATGCCAAAAAGCGTATAAATTATCCGCTCATCAGTATTACTTGGACGACCCAGTGCACTTGCTAGTTAGTTGTGTGGGATTACAAAAGTGTGATTGCAATTTCGTGCACCAAAACACAGCAGAGCTCCTCACCCCCACCTATGGGGTTTAGAGGATCATACTGTAGAAGATACAATAGGATTTGTCAAAATGTCATAAGTTACAAAATAAATCTCTAAAAGTAGTTTTTATACTAAACTAGTAACCTAGGTTCACAGAGAATGAGTAACTAGATGCAGAGAGTGCAGAAATCCACTTCTGGGGCCTACTTGGTGAGTATTTGGTCTAAGCTTCCTAGCTTTCACGTGCATGTGCCATTTCTGGAGTTAAACGCGAGCTTGGATGCCAGTTTGGGCGTTTAACTCTAGCTTTGGTGCCCGTTCTGGCATTTTACGCCAGAAAAGGGTCACTGGTGGGCTTTTAAATGCCATTTTGGCCCATCAAATATCAGGCAAAGTTTGGACTATCATATATCGCTGAAAAGCCCAAGATGTCTAATTTCTAACGCAATTGAGAGTGCGCGGTTTGTAGCGCTAGAAAATTCACTTCGAGTGTAGAAGGGTGATGAGCGGATAATTTATACGCTTTTTGGCATTGTTTTTAGGTAGTTTTTAGTAAGTTTAAGCTACTTTTAGGGATGTTTTCATTAGTTTTTATGTTAAATTCATATTTCTGGACTTTACTATGAGTTTGTGTGTTTTTTTGTGATTTCAGGTAATTTCTGGCTGAAATTGAGGGACTTGAGCAAAACTCTGAAAAAGGCTGACAAAAGGACTGCTGATGCTGTTGGAATCTGACCTCCCTGCACTCGAAATGGATTTTCTGGAGCTACAGAACTCCAAATGGCACGCTCTCAATGGCGTTGGAAAGTAGACATCTAGAGCTTTCCAGCAATATATAATAGTCCATACTTTATTCGGAAATTGACGACGTAACTTGGCGTTGAACGCCAAGTACATGCTGCTGTCTGGAGTTAAACGCCAGAAAAACGTCATGATCCGGAGTTGAACGCCCAAAACACGTCATAACTTGGAGTTCAACTCCAAGAAAAGCCTCAGCTCGTGGATAGATCAAGCTCAGCCCAAACATACACCAAGTGGGCCCCGGAAGTGGATTTATGCATCAATTACTTACTCATGTAAACCCTAGTAGCTAGTTTATTATAAATAGGACTTTTTACTAGTGTATTAGACATCTTGGGACGTTTAGTTCTCAGATCATGGGGGCTGGTCATTCGGCCATGCCTGAAACTTTTACTTATGTATTTTCAACAGTGGAGTTTCTGCACACCATAGATTAAGGGTGTGGAGCTCTGCTGTACCTCAAGTTTCAATACAATTACTATTACTTTATATTCAATTCTCTTTTATTCTTATTCCAAGATATACGTTGCACAACACTTTGATGAATGTGATGATCCGTGACACTCATCATCATTCTCACTTATGAACGCGCGTGATTGACAACCACTTCCGTTCTACCTTAGGCCGAGCGCATATCTCTTAGATTCCCCAACAGAATCTTCGTGGTATAAGCTAGATAGATGGTGGCATTCATGGGGATCCAGAAAGTCTAACCTTATCTGTGGTATTCCGAGTAGGATCCTGGGAATCTGGAAAGTCTAACCTTGTCTGTGGTATTCCGAGTAGGATTCCGGTATTGAATGACTGTGACGAGCTTCAAACTCCTGAAGGCTGGGCGTTAGTGACAGACGCAAAAGAATCAATGGATTCTACTCCAACCTGATTGAGAACCGACAGATGATTAGCCGTGCTGTGACAGAGCATTTGGACCATTTTCACTGAGAGGATGGGATGTAGCTATCAACCAAGGGTGATGCCTCCAGACGATTAGCCGTGCAGTGACAGCGCATAGGACCATTTTCCCGAGAGGATTAAAAGTAGCCATTGATGATAGTGATGCCCTACATACAGCTTGCCATGGAAAGGAGTAAGAAGGATTGGAAGAGCGAATAGTGAAGCAGAGTTTCAAGAAGAGCACAGCATCTCCATACACTTATCTGAAATTCCCACTCTTGATTTACATAAGTATTTCTATCCCTTTTATTTTCTTTTTACTATTAATTTTTGAAAACCAAAACTATTTAATCTGCCTAACTGAGATTTACAAGGTGACCATAGCTTGCTTCATACCAACAATCTCTGTGGGATCGACCCTTACTCGCGTAAGGTTTATTACTTGGACGACCCAGTACACTTGCTGGTTAGTTGAACGGAGTTGTGAATTCAAATAGAGCCAATTATTAAATTTCATACAAGTACAAAGACAATAGATCACAATTTCGTCCACCAAGTTTTTGGCGCCGTTGCCGGGGATTGTTGAGTTTGGACAACTGACGGTTCATCTTGTTGCTCGGATTAGGTAATTTTCTTTTCAAAAATCTTTTTCAAAATTTTTCTTTTATTTTTCGTTTTTCCAAAAATATTTTCGAAAAAAAAATTAATAAAAATCCAAAAAAAAAAATTAGAAAATCATAAAAACCAAAAAATATTTTGTGTTTCTTGTTTGAGTCTTGAGTCAATTTTTAAGTTTGGTGTCAATTGCATGCTTTAAAAATCTTTTCTTGCATTTTTTGAAAAATCCATGCATTCATAGTGTTCTTCATGATCTTCAAGTTGTTCTTGATAAGTCCTCTTGTTTGATCTTGATGATTTCTTGTTTTGTGTCTTATGTTATTTTTCATATGCATTTTTTGTTTGTTAGAGTCCATGCATTAAAGATTTCTAAGTTTGGTGCCTTGCATGTTTTCTTTGCATCAAAAATTTTTCAAAATTATGTTCTTGATGTTCATCATGATCTTCAAAGTGTTCTTGGTGTTCATCTTGACATTCATAGCATTCTTGCATGCATTCATTGTTTTGATCTAAAAATTTCATGCATTGAGTATTTTTGTTATTTTTCTCTCTCATAATTAAAAATTCAAAAATCAAAAAAAATATCTTTTCCTTATTTCCCTCCAAATTTTTGAAATTTTGGGTTGACTTGGTCAAAAATTTTAGAAAAAAATTAGTTGTTTCTTACAAGTCAAGTCGAAATTTCAAATTTTAAAAATCTTATCTTTTCAAAATCTTTTTCAAAAATTATATCTTTTTCATTTTTTCTATTTTTCAAAAATTTCAAAAATCTTTTTCAAAATATTTTCAAAATCTTTTTCTTATCTTTATATCAAATTTTCGAAAATATGCTAACAATTAATGTGATTGGTTCAAAAATTTGAAGTTTGTTACTTTCTTGTTAAGAAAGGTTCAATCTTTAAGTTCTAGAATCTTATCTTGTAGTTTCTTGTTAGTAAAGTAAATAATTTCAAAATTTTTGAATTAAATCTTTTTATCTCTTATTTTATCTTCTTCTCGAAATTTTATCTTTTTCAAAATTTGATTTCAAAATATCTTATCTAACTTCTTATCTTCTTATCTTTTTAAAATTTGATTTCAAATCTTTTTCAATCAACTAACTAACTTTTTGTTTGTTTCTTATCTTTTTCAAAACCACCTAACTAATTTTCCCTCTTCAATTTTCGAAAATATCTCTCTCTTTTTCAAAAATTCTTTTTAATTAACTAAATGTTTCATGTTTTAATTTTAATTACAATTTATCTCTAATTTTCGAAAATTACTAACCCCTTTTTAAAATTATTTTCGAAATTCTCTTTCTCTTTTCTTCTTCTATTTTATTATTTATTTACTAACACTTCTCTTCACCTCTCTTCATCTAAAAATCCGAACCATTCTTCTTCACTCTTTCCCCCCTTTCTTCTACTACTAACATAAAGGAATCTCTATACTGTGACATAGAGGATTCCTCTTTCTTTTCTTGTTTTCTTCTCTTTCATATGAGCAGGAACAGGGAAAAAGGCACTCTTGTTGAAATTGATCCAGAACCTGAAAGGAATCTGAAGAGAAAATTAAGAGAAACTAAATTACAACAATCCAGAAACAACCTTTCAGAAATTTTCGAACAAGAAAAGGAGATGGCAGCCGAAAATAATAATAATGCAAGGAGAATGCTTGGTGACTTCACAAAGCCAACGTCCAAGTTTGATGGAAGAAGCATCCCCATTCCTACCATTGGAGCCAACAACTTTGAGCTTAAGCCTCAGCTAGTTGCCTTAATGCAACAAAACTGCAAGTTTTATGGACTTCCATCTGAAGATCCTTATCAGTTTTTAACTGAGTTCTTGCAGATCTGTGAGACTGTAAAGACGAATGGAGTTGATCCTGAAGTCTACAGACTCATGCTTTTCCCTTTTGCTGTAAGAGACAGAGCTAGAATATGGTTGGATTCACAACCTAAGGATAGCCTGGACTCCTGGGATAAGCTGGTCACAACCTTCTTGGATAAATTCTTTCCTCCTCAAAAGCTGAGCAAGCTGAGAGTGGATGTTCAAACCTTCAAACAAAAAGATGGTGAATCCCTCTATGAAGCTTGGGAAAGATACAAGCAGCTGACCAAAAAATGTCCATCTGACATGTTTTCAGAATGGACCATATTAGATATATTCTATTATGGTCTATCTGAATTTTCGAAAATGTCATTGGACCATTCTGCAGGTGGATCTATTCACCTAAAGAAAATGCCTGAAGAGGCTCAAGAACTCATTGACATGGTTGCAAACAACCAATTCATGTACACTTCTGAGAGGAATTCCGTGAATAATGGGATACCTCAGAAGAAAGGAGTTCTTGAAATTGATGCTCTGAATGCCATATTGGCTCAGAACAAAGTGTTGACTCAACAGGTCAACATGATCTCTCAAAATCTGAATGGATGGCAACATGCATCCAACAGTACTAGAGAGGCAGCTTCTGAAGAAGCTTATGATCCTGAGAACCCTGCCATGGCAGAGGTTAATTACATGGGTGAACCTTATGGAAACACCTATAACTCATCATGGAGAAATGATCCAAATTTCTCATGGAAGGATCAACAAAAGCCTCAACAAGGCTTTAACAATGGTAGATGCAATAGGCTGAGCAATAGCAAGCCATATCCATCATCTTCTCAGCAACAGACAGAGAATTCTGAACAAAACACTTCTAATTTAGCCAATATAGTCTCTGATCTGTCAAAAGCCACTTTCAGTTTCATGAATGAAACAAGATCCTCCATTAGAAATTTGGAGGCACAAGTGGGCCAGTTGAGTAAGAAAGTCACTGAAACTCCTCCCAGTATACTCCCAAGCAATACAGAAGAGAATCCAAAGGGAGAGTGCAAGGCCATTGATGTAATCAATATGGCCGAATGCACAAGGGAGGAGGAGGACGAAAATCCTAGTGAGGAAGACCTCCTGGGACGTCCCTCAAGCAAGAAGGAGTTTCCTATTAAGGATCCAAAGGAATCTGAGGCTCATATAGAGACCATAGAGATTCCATTAAATTTTCTTCTGCCATTCATGAGCTCTGAAGACTATTCTTCCTCTGAAGAGGATGAAGATGTGACTGGAGAGCAAGTTGCTCAATATTTAGGAGCTATCATGAAGCTGAATGCCAAGTTGTTTGGTAATGAGACTTGGAATAGTGAACCTCCCTTGCTCATTAGTGAACTGGATACCTGGATTCAGAAAATTCTACCTCAAAAGAAATAAGATCCTGGCAAGTTCTTAATACCTTGTACCATAGGCACCATGACCTTTGAGAAAGCTCTGTGTGATCTAGGGTCAGGGATAAATCTTATGCCACTCTCTGTAATGGAGAAGCTGGGGATCATTGAGGTACAACCTGCCTTGTTCTCATTACAATTGGCAGACAAGTCATTGAGACAAGCTTATGGAATAGTAGAGGACGTGTTAGTAAAGGTTGAAGGCCTTTACATCCCTGCTGATTTCATATTCTTAGACACTAGGAAGGAAGAGGATGATTGGATCATCCTTGGAAGACCTTTCCTAGCCACAGCAGGAGCTGTGATAGATGTCAGCAGAGGTGAATTAGTCCTTCAATTGAATGGGGACTACCTTGTGTTTAAGGCACATGGCCATCCCTCTGTGACAAAAGAGAGTAAGCATGAAGAGCTTCTCTCAGTTCAGAGTCAAGAAGAGCCCCCACAGTCAAACTCTAAGTTTGGTGTTGGGAGGCCACAACCAAACTCTAAGTTTGGTATTAAGACCCCATATCCAAACTCTAAGTTTGGTGTTGGGACTATACAACATTGACCTGATCACCTTGTGGCTCCATGAGAGCCATTGTCAAGCTATTGACATTAAAGAAGCGCTTGTTGGGAGGCAACCCAATTTTATTTATCTAATTTTTATTTTATTGTTATTTTGTGTTTTATTAGGTACATGATCATGAGGAGTCACGAAAAAATCATAAAAATTAAAAACAGAATCAAAAACAGCAGAAGAAAAAAATCACACCCTGGAGGACGCACAGGCTGGCGTTCAACGCCAGTAAGATGCATCTGGCCGGCGTTCAACGCCAGAACAGAGCACCATTCTGGCGCTGAACGCCAGAAACAAGCAACATTCTGGCGCTGAACGCCAGGAATGTGCCTGGAGAAGAAAAGCTGGCGCTGAACGCCAGTAACAAGCATGAAACTGGCGTTCAACGCCAGAAACATGCTTTACATGGGCGTTGAATGCCCAGAACGTGCACCAATGGGCGTTTAAACGCCAGAATGGTGTGTAAAGGCATTTTACATGCCTATTTGGTGCAGGGATGGAATTCCTTGACACCTCAGGATCTGTGGACCTCACAGGATCCACCTACCTCACCCTCTCTCTCTCCATTCATGGTCATCCCTTCTGTTTTTCATTCACCACTCACTTCTATCCACTCTTTCCCACCCAAACCCACCCATATAGCCAACTACACACGTGCCTCCATCTCCTCCATATCTTCTTCTTCTTCTTCATCTCTTCTTTCTTCTCTTGCTCGAGGGCGAGCAATTTTCTAAGTTTGGTGTGGTAAAAGCATAGCTTTTTGCTTTTCCATAACCATTAATGGCACCTAAGGCCAGAGACATCCAAAAAAAAAAAAGGGAAGACAAAAGCTTCCACCTCTGAGTAATGGGAGATGGAAAGACTCATGTAAAGGGTTTATAGCTCAGTGGTAGAACATGTGGCTGCAAATCAAGAGATCCCTGAGATACCTCAGGGGATAAATTGTCCTCCACACAAATATTGGAAGCAACTAAGGGTAGGAACACCAAAATTACTGGGAATCATTCAACAGAAGCAAGGAAGAGACATAGAGGAGCTCAAAGAGCACCATTGGACCTTCAAGAAGGCGCCACCCTCACTCAGGTGGATTCATTCCTTGTTCTTATTTCTTTCTGCTTTTCGGTTTTTAATGTTGTGCTTATTTATGTTTTGTGTCTTTATTTTATGATCATTAGTATGTAGTAAACCATGTCTTAAAGCTATGAATAAATTCCATTAATCCTTCACCTCTCTTAAAAGAAAAATGTTTTAATTCAAAAGAACAAGAAGTACATGAATTTCGAATTTATCCTTGAATTTAGTTTAATTATATTGATGTGGTGACAATACTTTTGTTTTCTGAATGAATGCTTGAACAGTGCATATTTTTTATCTTGTTGTTTATGAATGTTAAAATTGTTGGCTCTTGAAAGAATGATGAACAAAGAGAAATGTTATTGATGATCTGAAAAATCATGAAATTGATTCTTGAAGCAAGAAAAAGCAGTGAAAAAGAAAGCTTGCGAAAAAAAATGGCAAAAAAAATAGAAAGAAAAAGAAAAAGCAAGCAGAAAAAGCCAATAGCCCTTAAAAACAAAAGGCAAGGGTAAAAAGGATCCAAGGCTTTGAGCATCAATGGATAGGAGGGCCCAAGGAAATTAAATCCAGGCCTAAGCGGCTAAATCAAGCTGTCCCTAACCATGTGCTTGTGTCATAAAGGTCCAAGTGAAAAGCTTGAGACTGAGTGGTTAAAGTCGTGATCCAAAGTAAAAAGAGTGTGCTTAAGAGCTCTGGACACCTCTAACTGGGGACTCTAGCAAAGCTGAGTCACAATCTGAAAAGGTTCACCCAGTCATGTGTCTGTGGCATTTATGTATCCGGTGGAAATACTGGAAAACAAAATGCTTAGGGCCACAGCCAAGACTCATAAGTAGCTGTGTTCAAGAATCAACATACTTAACTAGGAGAGTCAATAACACTATCCGAAATTCTAAGTTCCTAGGGAAGCCAATCATTCTAAACTTCAAAGGAAAAAAATGAGATGCCAAAACTGTTCAGAAGCAAAAAGCTACAAGTCCTGCTCATCTAATTATAATTAATATTCACTGATATTCTGGAATTTATAGTATATTCTCTTCTTTTTATCCTAATTGATTTTCAGTTGCTTGGGGACAAGCAACAATTTAAGTTTGGTGTTGTGATGAGCGGATAATTTATACGCTTTTTGGCATTGTTTTTAGGTAGTTTTTAGTAAGTTTAAGCTACTTTTAGGGATGTTTTCATTAGTTGTTATGTTAAATTCATATTTCTGGACTTTACTATGAGTTTGTGTGTTTTTCTGTGATTTCAGGTAATTTCTGGCTGAAATTGAGGGACTTGAGCAAAACTCTGAAAAAGGCTGACAAAAGGACTGCTGATGTTGTTGGAATCTGACCTCCCTGCACTAGAAATGGATTTTCTGGAGCTACAGAACTCTAATTGGCGCGCTCTCAACGGCGTTAGAAAGTAGACATCCAGAGCTTTCCAGCAATATATAATAGTCTATACTTTATTCGGAAATTAACGACGTAACTTGGCGTTGAACGCCAAGTACATGCTGCTGTCTGGAGTTAAACGCCAGAAAAACGTCATGATCCGGAGTTGAACGCCCAAAACACGTCATAAATTGGAGTTCAACTCCAAGAGAAGCCTCAGCTCGTGGATAGATCAAGCTCAGCCCAAACATACACCAAGTGGGCCCCGGAATTGGATTTATGCATCAATTACTTACTCATGTAAACCCTAGTAGCTAGTTTATTATAAATAGGACTTTTTACTAGTGTATTAGACATCTTGGGACGTTTAGTTCTCAGATCATGGGGGCTGGCCATTCGGCCATGCCTGAACCTTTTACTTATGTATTTTCAACAGTGGAGTTTCTGCACACCATAGATTAAGAGTGTGGAGCTCTGCTGTACCTCAAGTTTCAATACAATTACTATTACTTTATATTCAATTCTCTTTTATTCTTATTCCAAGATATACATTGCACAACACTTTGATGAATGTGATGATCCGTGACACTCATCATCATTCTCACTTATGAACGCGCGTGATTGACAACCACTTCCGTTCTACCTTAGGCCGGGCGCATATCTCTTAGATTCCCCAACAGAATCTTCGTGGTATAAGCTAGATAGATGGCGGCATTAATGGGGATCCGGAAAGTCTAACCTTGTCTGTGGTATTCCGAGTAGGATCCTGGGAATCCGGAAAGTCTAACCTTGTCTGTGGTATTCCGGGTAGGATTCCGGTATTGAATGACTGTGACGAGCTTCAAACTCCTGAAGGCTGGGCGTTAGTGACAGACGCAAAAGAATCAATGGATTCTACTCCAACCTGATTGAGAACCGACAGATGATTAGCCGTGCTGTGACAGAGCATTTGGACCATTTTCACTGAGAGGATGGGATGTAGCTATCAACCAAGGGTGATGCCTCCAGACGATTAGCCGTGCAGTGACAGCGCATAGGACCATTTTCCCGAGAGGATTAAAAGTAGCCATTGATGATAGTGATGCCCTACATACAGCTTGCCATGGAAAGGAGTAAGAAGGATTGGAAGAGCGAATAGTGAAGCAGAGTTTCAAGAGGAGCACAGCATCTCCATACGCTTATCTGAAATTCCCACTCTTGATTTACATAAGTATTTCTATCCCTTTTATTTTCTTTTTACTATTAATTTTCAAAAACCAAAACTATTTAATCTGCCTAACTGAGATTTACAAGGTGACCATAGCTTGCTTCATACCAACAATCTCTGTGGGATCGACCCTTACTCGCGTAAGGTTTATTACTTGGACGACCTAGTACACTTGCTGGTTAGTTGAACGGAGTTGTGAATTCAAATAGAGCCAATTATTAAATTTCATACAAGTACAAAGATAATAGATCACAATTTCGTCCACCAAAGGGTCAGAATCCAACAGCATCTGCAGTCCTTTTTCAGCCTCTGAATCAGATTTTTGCTCAGGTCCCTCAATTTCAGCCAGAAAATACCTGAAATTACAGAAAAACACACAAACTCATAGTAAAGTCCAAAAATGTGATTTTTGCATAAAAATTAATAAAAATATACTAAAAAGTAACTAAAACTTACTAAAAACTACTTAAAAACAATTTCAAAAAGCGTATAAATTATCCGCTCATCACTCTCCCTTGGGAAGGATTCTAGCCATTTAGATGCTTTGTCCCTAAGAGAGAAGGGGAACAAGAGCAATCTATAGGTGTTGGGATGAACACCATTAGACTTCACAGTATCACATATTCTTAGGAAAGTGGTTAAGTGTTGATTAGGGTATTCTTGGGCGCCTCCTCCAAATGAGCAATTGTTCTGAACCAGGGTAATAAGTTGAGATTTCAATTCAAAATTATTGGCATGTATGGTTGGTTTTTGGATGCTACTTTTCCACAATTTTCTGGATTTGGATTAATGTAAGAGCCTAGAACTCTTCTCTTCTGCCCAGCATGGTTTGCTGCACCTTCTCTGGCATGATTATGCACCTCCTCTTCATGATGGTTCTCCATGTCCTCCTCCATGTTCATCTCTAAATTCTTCTCTTCTTCCTCTACACCAACAACCTTCTTTCCTCTTACTTCCCTCCTTAATCTAAGGAAGGTCCTCTCAGGTTCAGATTTAAAGGAGGTTGAAGCTCCTCTTCTTCTACCTATCATACAATCAGCAGAGTACACAAGCAAGAGAAAAGTGAACAAATCACTCTTGTTAAGATTATTATTAGTGTGAGTGACGCAATTTTTCAAATAGTTAGTGGATTAGTTGAACAAGAATGTAAATAACTAAGGAAATAAAACAAAGGAAAATAAAAAAAATTACTGAGGCTGGAACTAAATAACAGAAACGAAAAATTAAACACAACAAAAGAAAATTGCTCAATCTAGTTATTCTCTAATTTAATCATTGTCAATACAAAATCAATCCCCGGCAACGACACCATAAACTTGATGCACGAAAACTTGTATCACTATAAATTCCCCTTGGCAATTATACCGAATTGTCGTCAAGTAAAAACTCACAATAGAGTGTGGTCAAATCCCACAGGGATTGATTGGTCGAGCAACTTTAATTAGAGGAGTGTTCTAGTTGAGCTAAGCAAAGTTGAGTTGAGAAATGCAGAAAATTAAATGGCGAGAAAGATAAATGACAGGGAATGTAAGTGCTGAAAGTAAATAGCAAAATCTTATGGGAATTTGGGGAGATGAACATCAAAGTAAATAGCAGAAATTAAAGAGAATGGGTAAGATCAGAAATGGGAAGTTTATTGGGCTTAGGAGATGTTGCATTCTCCGGATCAAGTTCATTTTCATTTCTTCCTCAATCAATGCATTCATTGATCTTCTTGGCAATCTTAAGTGATTGGATCCCAATTCCTTGGTAATCCAATCTCTCTAAGCTTGAACAATTGCCCAATTACTTGATTTAATTGCTCATGGGAAGAGATGAAGTATGGTCGCTGATTATACCACATGCATTTCCGAATCAAAGTGTTGGTAGGATTATATGTCACTATATCCATCCAAACCTCAATCCAGTCCATCATGAGAAAGCGTTTCTAGCATGATCTCCTCATTCCTCTTCCAAGGTTCTGTGGAGATCCAATTATGAATAGCCACTTTTCCAAGACAACTACCCAATTGGATGAAGATCGAAAGCTTTCTAGTAAAATCAAGGGAAAAGAAAAAGAAGAAGAATGAAAACTACAATTGATCCATCAAATTACAACAGAGCTCCCTAACCCAATGAAAAGGGGTTTAGTTGTTCATAGCTCTGAAAATGGAAAGCAAAAATGAAGAGTGCATTGTAAAATAAACTAAATTTCAGAGAAAGTAAATATACAGAGTTTTTACAATTTTTGGATCCTCCATATCCCCATTCCCCTTTCTAGTTCAAAACTGCTCTTATATATAGTACTCCTCTGATCCTCTATTAGCTCTGCAAGTCTTGGATCTGGGCCTTTGATCTTTAGTTGAAGCAGTTACAGTCTTCAGTGGGCTTAGCTTTGTTTGCAGAAAGAAGTTAAGTCAGGCATGGTTCGCGTTTAGTCAAGGCATTAGTGGTGTTAACATTAAGTATAAATCCTGGTTCGAAGACGTTAGTGACACTAACTTTGTCACTAACGTCCCAACCCATTTGAGCCACATTAACTCAAACGTTAGTGGCACTAACATGACCACTAACGTAGCCTTTCATAACCTTCGATAGCGTTATTGGTGCTAACTTTGCCAATAACGCTACAATCTTGTTAAGGTTTTAGAGATGTTTATCTTCCGAATTAACTTTTCTTATCAACTATTTTAATCATGTAATATTCAATTCATGGCAAACTATATATGACTAAATCCTAATATCTTAGTAATTTAGCCTCCTCTAACCTAGTTAACTGCCAATTCCTTGGTCACTTAACTTCAATTAAAGGGTTAAGTTCAATTCTAGTTTATGTGCCACAGAAACCCTAATTACCCAAATATAAGAGAATTATATGTCATATATCTCGTTAAGTCTAGATAATTAGTGATTTAGGAGAAATTGTTTTCAAGATGCTGTTCAAGTAAATTACTTTTCCAAGGTTCACAAGAACTCAATTAGAATAAGGGTTATTCTTCCGATCTACCCAAATCCTTAAGATGAAGAACGAAAACAAATTCTTGAATTTGAAATCAAAATATTAATTAAAATAAAAGAGTAATAATATTATCCATAGAATAAATAGAGCTCCTAACCATAACAGTGGAGGTTTAGTTGCTCATGGCTCAGAGAGAAAACTAGGATTCAGAAAAATTGTAAAGTGCGGAATGAGGTGCGTAAAAGAGAAGAGAGCCCAAAGAGCTGAATCTTTTCCCTTTTATATCTAATCCTAATAAATGTAAAATATATTTTCTAAAACTAAATAATATATTTTCTTATTTGTAACTAAAATAATGTTTTAATCAAAATAAAAATACAATCTTCGATTCCTCCTATCAGGCGTAGGGACCATTGAAATCTTGAGGATTGGTGCCTAACTTGGGCTGAGCCAAGTTAGTGCCACTGTGGCCAAGTGGACTTGTGAATTTTTCTTTCATATGGCTCCTAACTTGGGAAATTCCAGGTTAAGTGCCACCTTAGCTACACGAATATGAAGGATTTTGTGATCATGGTGCCTAACATGCGAAATTCCAAGTTAAGCGCCACCTTGGCCGTATTTCCACGGAAATAAGTGTATATTATTATATATCATTAAAAAGCTCCAAAAATTGGCTTTTCAATACGACTGAAACCGCATCAATTGAACCTCTATGCCTCAAGTTATTCTTGTTGGAGTGCAAGGAGGTCAGGGTTGACAGCATCATTCACTTTCTTCCTTTTCTTTTACACAAACCTTGTCAAATCCATCCGAAAGCTACCTGAAATAAACCAAATTGCACACGACTCAAAATAGCATTCATAATGGCTCAAAGGTACTTAAATCTTCATTAAACATACAAATTCAAATGCAAATTCACTAGGAAAAGATAGAAAAGATGGTCACGCATTAGTAACCTCTTATGAAAAATTTAAATGAAATGTTTTAATATGAAAGAAAGACTAAATTATGCTCTTATTCCCTCTTTTTTTTCTAGTGTCTATTCCCACTAGAGTCCCCTTCCCTTTTTGTTTTTTGCTTTCTCCCCTATTTATTGAATAAGAAAAGAAAAAAAATACATTATTGCACACTAGTACTCTCCAAGTCGTTTGCATCTAGTGGGTGAAATTTGTTAATGTTCTCTCTATTCTTTTTTTCTGGCCAATTTAGTTTGTCTGGCCTTTTTGCTGTTCATTGAATCTCCATCATAATAATGTTAATAGGTTTGATTTGCATATTGTTGAGTGGGATATGTCGAAAACCACATTTGGGTTTCAATCATTTTTGTTGAAGTCTAGCAGTGAGTCTTGAGCCTTTGCTTTTTGGACTTGAAGGCCGTGTTTGGTATGAGATACTAAGACTGAGACTGGGGGATTGAGATTGAGTATTGTGTTTGGTGGCCAGAGATTAAAACTAAATTTTAATTTTGGAACATAAAATTTCAGTCCCTTCAGTACTTTCAAAAAATACAGACACAGAGATTAAAACATTAATATCATTTATTTCCAAAATTACCTTGATCTAATTTTTCAAATCCCAAATCTAATCCCACATTCCCTCTTCTGCCCACACCTTGACTCCTTCTCCTCCAACTTTATCTCCATCTCCACTGCCACTGACAAACCCCATTTTGAGGGTTTATCTTGTGCTGATTTCAGGGGTTTTATCAATGATTCCACACACTTTCTATATGAAAATACAGGATTTTGTGTTCCTTTCCTAGTTTTGCCCCATGGAGGAAAACACGCTTATTTTGCACTAAAATAGATACATTTCTAATCTTCTCTTGATGCCATTCGATGCCGTGACTCGTGTGTTAAGTGATTTCAGAATATAGGGCATGGATGGAACGGAAGAGAGAAGGAGAATGGGTGCAAAGGAAGGGAGCATGAGAATTGAGTCTTGGAGATCCCAGCATGGGCGCATGCACGCACTTGACGCGTCCGCGTGGATAGGGCAGCTAGAAGTTGAAGCTGAGTCAAGCTGCGAGCCGACTTGTGTAGCGGCTAAGCCACGATCTTCATGGGCGCGCACGCGTACATCACGCCTCCGCGCACATTACAAGATGGTGGCACGCGCGCGCACCTTGCACGTGCGCGCCGATGTTCGAATATGATTTTTTAGAAGCCACGTGACCTAGGCGTGGAAGCAGTTGGGAATTCCCACTTTGGGGAAACGCCTTGGCGGGAAAAGCTTAAGAAGACCAAAGGAGCAAGGGTTAAGGACTTTTAGTTCATTTTCTAGTTTTTAGATATTTTGGGAGGTTAGTTAGTCACACTTTTGGAGAAGGAGAGAGAGATTCCAAGCTTCCACTAGGGTTCATCTTCATCCAATTTCTGAATTTTCAACCACTTTTTGGTGAGATCCATTACAATTCTCACTTCACTTTGTTCATGTCATAGATCTTCTTCTCCAATTTCAAGTAGTAATTGTAATTGCTCAATTCTCATAGATCTAGAATTCAACTTTGTAATTTTGGATTTCATCAATACTTTGAGAATTAGATTTTTTCATTGTGGCTCTTTGATACTTGTTGTTAGTTCCTTGTGTTGCAATACTTTTAATTCCACTTTTCTTCTCATTTCATTATGACTTTCTTTCTTGCTCATCACATGTTTGATAAAATGTCAACACTAGTTATGGAGTAGAAATATCTCACTTGGCATAGGGTTGGGCCATTAGAAGAAGTTGAATAGTTGTGTCAATTGTTGATTTGAAATTAGGGATTGCTAATTGACTTGGAGTGCACTAAAGCTAGATTCCCATGAGGTGAAGCTAGGACTTGTGACTCAAGTTGATTATCTTCATTTGACTTTTCTCTATACCTAGGGGATAACTAAATGAGGCAAGGCCTAATTGTCGTCATCATTGAGTAGACTATAAGGATAGAAATTCCAATGCCAACCCTAAGCCAAGCCTTTTAATGATTGATTGTTTGTTTTATATTACCTTGCTAAAACCTTCAAAGAATCCCAACAAGGCTTTCTAATCAATAAGATGCACACTTTGGCAATTCCAAGGGAGGACGACTCGGGAGACTTGTACTCTCGGATATAGATTGTAGGATTGTTTGGTACGAAATTTAAGTGTCAATTAGACTATACTCACGATCATATACATCTTTGGATTCTAATTCGGCATGCTAAATTTCGTTTATCAAAATGGCGCCGTTGCCGGGGATTTGCAATGGTGTTATGTTATTGGTTATTGTACATATGTGAATAGTGTAAATAGTTTGTCTTTTGCTTGTTTACTAGATTTTGTTAGTTTTATTTTGTTTTTCCATAATGAATTCTCACTTTGGCTATGAGTTCGGCTCTAATTGTGTTGTAGGAAATGTGGACTTTAATGGCAACATGTACCAAGGATGGAACCAACAAAGATGGGAGGAGCTTCAAGGAATTGATCACTCCTATTGGCAACAACCTCCGGATACTTATAGGTATAATTTCCATCCTAATGCATGCAAATTTAATGGCTATGATGATTCTTTTTATGACACTCAACAACCACCATCATATGCCTATGAATCTCATCCTCAACATGAACCTCAACCATTCTCACAAGCCTTTCCATACCAAGCACCTTCCTATGATCCATATCCATCATATGACCAATCACCCATACCATATTCTTATGACCATTATGAGCAAGAACCTTTAGAACCACCACAACCCTATGAAGATTACTACCATGAACCATCTCAACACTCACCATCTCCATACCCTTACCAAGAGGAACCACCTTCCTACCATGAACCCTCTCTCCAAAATAATGAACCTTCTTACCCACCACAAGCCCCAATAGACGATCCTCTCACTTTGCTACTTCAAAGACAAGAAGCCATGAAGCGGGATACACTTGAGTTTGTGACCAACTTGACTAAGGTAGTGCACTCTTTAGCCTACCAATGTTTTAACACTCAAGATGCTTCCGTAGCCCCATGTGAAAAGTTAAAAGAAGAACAAAGCATGAAGGAGAAAGTGGAAAATCCGGTGGAGAAGGAGGAGTCGAATTTTGTGTTGGAACAATTGGAGGAGCCTATGATCATTGAAGAAAAGGAAGAAGTGGTTAAAGATTTAGGAGATGTTGGAAGTCCATGGGAATGTAGCATCATGGAGCACTCTTCCAAGAAGCTTGAAATTGATGTTGAGGAGGGTGCGCAACCTCTAAGTCATATCATCGTTGGAGACTTGGAAGAGGCTTATCAAAAGATGGATTCAATCATGGATGAATTTCTCTCTACAATAGAATCCTCTCCCATTGGACATGGAGTTGAAATTATAGAAGAGTGTGCACAACCTCCCATACCCTTGGTGAGCATCGAGAAAGAGAGCTACCAAGAGGAAAAAGTTGGCATGGTGTATATTGAAATTGAAGAATATGAAGAGGTTGATCAAGAGATGAATTTACTCATCAATGAATTCCTCTCAAAAATTGAATCACCTCCCATTGGGCAAGATGAAGTTCTTGAAGACAACAACAGGCCAAGTAAAAGGAAAGAGGTGGACATACACAAAGAAGAGTACAAGGAAGTAGACCTTGCATTGTCTAAGTGTGGGGAGGTCTCCCTTCCCAAGTCACCATCCAACACAACATTCAAGTGGGTAAAATTCTTATCCCTAAGCTTTACTTTCTCACTTGAATATGGTTTAATTGAAAATGATGGTCAACTTAGAGCTCTTTGTGGAGTTAAGAGTAGGAAAGAATTTTGTAGTGGTTGAAAACGCCATTTTAAGCTCATGACGATTGTAAGCTCAAAATTCAAGAGCAATGGTTGGTGTGGAACCGAATGGCATGGGTCTAGGAAGTTGTTTGGAAACTTCTTTGAGAATTCCAAGGCCATACCACCCGGATGGAATCATGATGATCAATTTGTAGATGGGGGCCAAAACAAAGTGTGGGATCCCGGATCTCACAAAGAGAATCAAATTTGGGAGCCCATGGTGTGTGTAGAACTCCATCATAGCTTGGAGATATTGATTTTGAACAATAGAGCTTATTGGAAGTCCAAGCATTGGTGGGAGTTCCAAGAAGAGTACAAGCACAAGCCACCTTGATAAGAAGCTCCCCATAAGTCCAACTTAAGGACAATAAATAAAAGTGCTAGGTGGGAGACACCCCACCATGGTAAACTCTTTCCATACTCTTCTAATTTTGTTAATAAGTGAATTGAGTTGCCATTGTAGGTAGATTTTCATTTCATATTGATTTGTTTGTAAAGATTGGTTGTTAGTATGTTGTATTCATTAGTAGTAGATGAATAAATCCTAAAATCAAATTGCATTTTTATGAATTGTTTGATATTTTATTGAATAAAGAAGAGTTTTGGACATTATAGGGAGCTCTTGGGCATTTTTTCTGCTTTTTGGGCAAAAAAAAAAACGGCCATCGGTGCGCTAGCACGCTGTGCGCGCGCGCGCACATTGCACTTCCGCAACTTCTGGTACAAAAACCAGAGAGTTGTGCGCGCGTTGTGCCAGCATTGTGCTCGGAGCACAAGCTCATCCACGCGTAAGCGCGCTGTGCGCGTGCGCGCGGATTTGCTCCTTGCTTTTCTCCTTCCTCCTTTCTCCTTCTTTCCTCTTCTCTTCTTCTTTCTTTCTCATTTTTTTCTTCTTCCTCTCTTGAAAGATTTTTTTTCTTTTCTTTTTTAATATAAAAAAAAATTTTTAATAATAATAAAAAAATATAATAATAAATAAATAAATAAATAAATAAAATACTAAAAAAAATTAAAAAAAAAAATTTCTCTTCTTCCATTTTCTTTTGTCTATTACATTTGCATACTTTTATTCTTTGCATTTTAATTTTGTTTCTATAATTTGTTCTCATTTTATTTTCTAAATTTCTCATTTTAATAATGGTGTTGAACTCTCTCACTCAATTGTTGAGAATTTCTTGCATTTGTTTCGGTGCTTCATGACTTGTTACATTAATTGTAATATTTGTCAACACACAAGATTAGTGCTTTGGTCCTTCCTAATTCATTACCCGTTGTTTTTTTTCTTGTACCGCTTCATCATTGAGTTAGGATAGAATCAAATGCTTTCATGCGTATCACTAATCTTGTTTGTGTCAATTCTTATTTGATCTTGATGCTCAATATACTCTCCATGCTTTAACTTTACTCTTGCATCAAGTATCATTGATATGCCATTAGCTTATATTGTTTTCTCACTCACATGTTGTAGCTACCATGTAGTAGAGAACCATACCTTTATTTGGCATTAGCCCTCGCCTATGTTCTATTTGCTTTGATATCTTTGTCATAGGCTTAATATTCCTTTCCATTTCTATCCTTTTAGGTTGGCCACCAATACGGAAGGAAAGAAAAGTTTCTAAATGGGGCAACAAACAAGTCATCCACACAACCTTTTGAAGAAGCTCATCAATTGTAGCAACCCGTCCACCTTGCTCTTCTTTGCATGCACCGAGGACGGTGCAATCTTCAAGTGTGGGGAGGTCATTCGACCGATCTCCGTAGGTAACATCCAAATAAATTTTGCTCCTTGAACTCCATTGTAATTAGGATAGGTTGCATGATTAGGTTTTAGTTGACACCACTCGCATGATAAGTCTACTTGGTTGGAAAATGAAACTCTTTCTTAGGAAACCAACACTTTGGTGCAACCGTGGTATTGCCAATTTTAAATACTTTGATGTAAATTTGCATGAAGAATTATATTTTGGAACATGGATTTTGAGCTAAGAACACAAGCCAGTGAGTTTTGAGCCTAATTGCGTGGTTACATCTTATAACCACTTATTCTCCTTCTTGTGTGCATTATTCTCTTTCCATGATTGTAATTCTTGATTTGTTTGATTCTTTATGTCCATTATTTCGTGTACTCATGCATTTATATGATTGAGGCCATCATTTCATTAGCTCACATACCCAAATAGCCTTACTTTTTATCTTCCTTGTTAGCCAAATTTGAGCCCACGATTAACCCACTTTGTTCTTAATGTAGCACATTACAAGCCTTAAAGCGAAAAAACAATAAATGTCCTCATTTGGATCTTTGATTGGCGTAGACTAGTGTGCGTGAGTATCATTCAAGTGTGGGAAATCTTGGGACATTGGGGGAATAAAAGGGTAGTTTTGTATTATTATTGGAAATATTGGGAATCGGGCATATGCTCATGTATTGATCAAATGTAAAACCTTATGCATTGATGCTCTTGTATATAGAAAAAAAATTTAATTATAAGAAAAAGAAAAAAAAAGAGGTAATATGGAGAAAAAGAGAAAGAAAAAAAATATAGAAAAAAAAGAGAGAAAGAAATGAAAAAGGGGACAAAATGCCCCTAAAGCAAAGTACAGCTCAATAAATTCAATGCATAAGTGTTGCGAAGTGGAAAGAAAGTGCATGAGTATGTGGAAAAGTGAAGGATGGGTAGCTAGGTTAGCACTTAATTGTATAGGTTATTATATAGGTTAGGTGGGAAGTTTAAGCTTATCAAAGATCCAAATCTCAAGCTCACTTGACCAAATATGCATCCTACCTCAACCCTAGCCCCATTACAACCTAGAGAAAAGACCTCATGATAATTGTATGCATGCATTGAATAATTGTTGATTGTTAGAAGAAAAACAAATCTTGGAAAACATGATTAGGGGAGAATTGAGTGAATCAACCCCAAACACCGAGTGGCTAGAGTGTAAACACTTCCGGTGAGGGTTCGATGCTCAATCCATTGATTCCCGGCTCTCACAAGCATTCCTCATGCAATTGCATATATCGCATTGATGCTTAAAATTGGCAAGTCCCATACATTGACCACCGTCGTGTCCCGTATGCTCGCATATATCATGGGAAGGTTGATTTGTTCCTGACCAAGTAGATAATAGCATTAGTCATAGTTGCATTCATATAACTAGGTTGCACCTCATGAGTCTTATACTTTTGTAACCCCTCGGTCTTCTGTGTTTCTTTTACATTTCTCTAAGCATGAGGACATGCTAGAATCTAAGTGTGGGGAGGTTGACAAACCCCATTTTGAGGGTTTATCTTGTGCTGATTTCAGGGGTTTTATCAATGATTCCACACACTTTTTATATGAAAATACAGGATTTTGTGTTCCTTTCCTATTTTTGCCCTATGGAGGAAAACACGCTTATTTTGCACTAAAATAGATACATATCTAATCTTCTCTTGATGCCATTCGATGCCGTGACTCGTGTGTTAAGTGATTTCAGAATATAGGGCATGGATGGAACGGAAGAGAGAAGGAGAATGGGTGCAAAGGAAGGGAGCATGAGAATTGAGTCTTGGAGATCCCAGCATGGGTGCGTGCGCGCACTTGACGCGTCCGCGTGGATAGGGCAGCTAGAACTTGAAGCTGAGTCAAGCTGCGAGCCGACTTGTGTAGTGGCTAAGCCACGATCTTCATGGGCGCGCACGCGTACATCACGCCTCCGCGCACATTACAAGATGGTGGCGCGCGCGCGCACTTTGCGCGTGCGCGCCGATGTTCAAATATGATTTTTTAGAAGTCACGTGACCTAGGCGTGGAAGCAGTTGGGAATTCCCACTTTGGGGAAACGCCTTGGCGGGAAAAGCTTAAGAAGACCAAAGGAGCAAGGGTTAAGGACTTTTAGTTCATTTTCTAGTTTTTAGATATTTTGGGAGGTTAGTTAGTCACACTTTTGGAGAAGGAGAGAGAGATTCCAAGCTTTCACTAGGGTTCATCTTCATCCAATTTCTGAATTTTCAACCACTTTTTGGTGAGATCCATTACAATTCTCACTTCACTTTATTCATGTCATAGATCTTCTTCTCCAATTTCAAGTAGTAATTGTAATTGCTCAATTCTCATAGATCTAGAATTCAACTTTGTAATTTTGGATTTCATCAATACTTTGAGAATTAGATTTTTTCATTGTGGCTCTTTGATACTTGTTGTTAGTTCCTTGTGTTGCAATACTTTTAATTCCACTTTTCTTCTCATTTCACTATGACTTTCTTTCTTGCTCATCACATGTTTGATAAAATGTCAACACTAGTTATGGAGTAGAAATATCTCACATGGCATAGGGTTGGGCCATTAGAAGAAGTTGAATAGTTGTGTCAATTGTTGATTTGAAATTAGGGATTGCTAATTGACTTGGAGTGCACTAAAGCTAGATTCCCATGAGGTGAAGCTAGGACTTGTGACTCAAGTTGATTATCTTCATTTGACTTTCCTCTATACCTAGGGGATAACTAAATGAGGCAAGGCCTAATTGTCGTCATCATTGAGTAGACTATAAGGATAGAAATTCCAATGCCAACCCTAAGCCAAGTCTTTTAATGATTGATTGTTTGTTTCATATTACCTTGCTAAAACCTTCAAAGAATCCCAACAAGGCTTTCTAATCAATAAGATGCACACTTTGGCAATTCCAAGGGAGGACAACTCGGGAGATTTGTACTCTCGAATATAGATTGTAGGATTGTTTGGTACGAAATTTAAGTGTCGATTAGACTATACTCATGATCATATACATGTTTGAATTCTAATTTGGCATGCTAAATTTTGTTTATCAAAATGAAGGTGCGAGCGCGCGCCACCATCTTGTAATGTGCGCGGAGGCGTGATGTACGCGTGCGCGCCCATGAAGATCGTGGCTTAGCTGCTACACAAGTCGGCTCGCAGCTTGACTCAGCTTCAACTTCTAGCTGCCCTATCCAGGCGGACACGTCAAGTGCGCGCACGCGCCCATGCTGGGATCTCCAAGTCTCAATTCTCATGCTCCCTTCCTTTGCACCCATTCTCCTTCTCTCTTCCGTTCCATCCATGCCCTATATTCTGAAATCACTTAACACACGAGTCACGGCATCGAATGGCATCAAGAGAAGATTAGAAATGTATCTATTTTAGTGCAAAATAAGCGTGTTTTCCTCCATGGGGCAAAACTAGGAAAGGAACACAAAATCCTGTATTTTCATATCGAAAGTGTGTGGAATCATTGATAAAACCCCTGAAATCAGCACAAGATAAACCCTCAAAATGGGGTTTGTCAGCCACCACCAACTTGGCCTCCACCTCCGACCGCATCTCTCTCTCTCAGTGATAACCTCTACATTTAGTGATTTAAGTGGCTTGAACCGCTTCAACTAAGTGACTCTTCACACACAATATCGATTTCAATGGCCAGAATCGCTGGTGGTTCTTGTTCGTGTTGCATCCCTCGAACAGGCACGAAAACTAGCTGCGCACAATGGAAGAGGACGAATTCTTTGACTTTGCGAGTGCATTCAGTGTTTTGAATTGGTTTCTGTGAATGGACATATGCATACGGAGGTAGAGGTGCTCTGTGAGAGTCTCTACAATATTGAGCTCCACGATCTCGCCGAGGACGACTCTGCCTCCTCCGACCGTATCCTTCTCCTGCCCAACCTCGTCTTTATAAGTAGTAGTCAGAGTTTGCTACGAGTTCGAAGTTAGATCAAAGTTATTAGACTCAAAAAATGTGCTTTGTTTGTGAGAGAGATTATGAGAGTCAAAAGTGAAAAGGGATGGATGGATAGGGATCTGGTGAGAGGAGAGAGAGGGTGGGAGAGAATTAATGAGTGAGTGAGAGTACAGAGTTCAGAGAAGGGAAGGGGAGAGTAATAAGGAGGTAGAAGGAAAAAAAAGGGGTATTTAAGTAACTTTTTTGTTTCACTCTCTATATTTATATTAAATCAAACAAGATACAAAAACATAACTCAGTCATATACAATTTACACTAAAACATAATATAAAGACTTAATTTAGTCTGTGACTTTTAGTTCTATCTCTCAATCTCTGTCTTTTAGTCTTTGTCTCTCAAATTGTATTTCTTCCAAATGCAACTAAAGAGTACTGGGCTATTGATTAGCAAAATTCTTTTTCTTTCTTTTTTTTTGTACTAATAAAATTGAAAGATTTTTTTCTTTGCACAAAGCATAATAAACACAAAATTATTAACTTGTATTAACATCGATGATCGATCTCAAATGCCTCCTTACCCGTATATTGAGGATCTTGAGTAAACTATTTTTTCTCTTATAAACTATTATAAATACATTGAAAATTACAACTTTTTAAGTTTTTAATAATTTTTTCGTCAAATACTTTAATTAGTATTCTTACACTTATTAACAAGACCTATTTCTATAACTCAAAAAGTTATCCAATAATTTTAAAGGTTTAATAAACGAATACTCAAAACATTTATTCAGATTAATTTTGTTAGAAAATTTTAAATTTTTAATTAATTACACAATAAATATTTTAAAAATTTTAAATGTTTAAACAATTAAAGTTATTAGGGTTTACAAGTTTTCACAAATTTTTGGCTTGCAAAAACCTTAATTTTAATTGAGTATAATATATATATATATATATATATATATATATATATATATATATATATATATATATATATATATATATATATATATATATGGTGACGTATTTTTTTTTTATTATTTGTTATCTTTTGATCACTATGCCATACTTATAAACAATATTAGAGAAATGGCCCACTACAAGAAAGTCGCAAAATACTGGCCGTTTTTTTTATGATTAGCGGCGGTTTTAAACACTGGCGACTCTATGGACGGTCACGGTTATGGGTGCGGGAATTAAATTTGGTAGCGATTTTCAGTAACCGCTGGTATAACCGCCGCTAAATCAATATTTCGCGACAATCGTTCAAAAAACCGTCGCCAAATGCGAGTGACACGATTTTCAGCATATTTACCGGCGGTTCTAAAACCGCCGCTATTTACTTTGATGTTTTACTACCCATAAGCTATATTTCGAATATCAATCCTTGGTAATTCGAATCAAATAACTTCAATTTACTAATAACCTTGCTAATTCGACTGAAACTGATTCTATTTAGTACCATAATGTATAATTTGAATTAAATCAATTCGATTTACATAGATATATACATGAGAACATCTACGTAATATTTTTTATTTTAGGACTTGGGTAATATTAGTGACTTTTTGGTTTATTTAGGTATTTTATTCTATATTTAAATTTATAAAATTAATAAAATATAACTTGAGTTTGAAACTTGCAACAAAATAATCAATAGGCTGAATTTAAAAAAAAAATAAAAATAAATGAAAAAGGAGAATATTAAACTCATGGTATCGAATTTGAAATAAGAAAGTTTTATCAAATGAGCTACTTGTCATCTATAAAGATATACTACAAATAATTTTATAAAATATGATGCCCCTCAAAAGATCCGCCCCTTAGCAATAACCGTATTAATAATATAGCGTATTTGTGGAAGAATGGAAAGGAAAACGGTGTGGCGACTAAATATAATTTTTATCATAATCGAAGTCAATCTGCCATAAAAAAATTAAGGGTAAAGTATATTTTTTGTTCTTGAAGTTTGATAAAAGTTTTAAAAATATTCCTAAATTTTATTTTGTTTCAATTTTGTTCCAAAAATTTTTTATTTGCATCAAATATACCCCTGACGGCTAATTTTTTAAAAAATTTAAAATCAATTCAACAAAAAATTTTATAAGAACAACCCTCAATACAAGCAAATCAAACATAATTTTCATAACTTATTGTTAGATTGGTCTTAAATTTGTTTGAAAATTTAGCCGTCGAGGATATATTTGATGCAAATCTAAAACTTTTGGGACAAAATTAAAACAAAATAAAATTTAGAGATATTTTTTAAACTTTTGCTAAATTTTAGGGACAAAAAATATACTTTATCCAAAAAATAATCATACTCGTGAGTCCTCAATTCCCATCCCATTCGCAACTGCATCAAAGAGTGAAGGACTTTTAACTGATTAAATTCTTATAATGTCGTGAGATTCATTATTTTTACTATTTTAACTCTTTAAATTTAAAATTTATTATACTAATCTTTAAAATTTAGTTTTAAAAATTATGGTAGTCTTTGGACTTTTTTGGTATTGAATCAACACATAAAATACTAAGTTAATTCTGATTTGTCATGTTAAAAATAGAATTAAGTGACATTATTTTGTGTTGGTGCTTAAACAAAGCAAAATCAAAGTCCTTTTGGAGAATGAAAAAAGATAAATGATTAGCACAACACATAGACTATTATTCATCTTTTTGTTTTTGTCTTATTTAAACGCCAAAATGAAACGATACTTTTTAGCTCTGGTAAGTTAAAGCCAGCTTAACACTTTGTTCGCCGACTCATTGCGAAAAAGAATCCAAAGACTAATATGATACACATAGCTGGATCTCGATGATCAATATAATAAATTTTAAATTTAAAAAACTAAAATAATAAAAATTATGAATTTAAAGGACTACTTTTTAAATTTAATCTCAATATCTCATTTTAAAAAGAAATCAACATGGTGCGGACAAAGTTAGGCCCTCATCATCATGTCCCTTTTTCTTAAAAACTAAAATAAAAAAGTATATTTTTTATCATTAAAATTTGTTAAAAATTTTAAAAAATATCCCCTAAATTTGACTTTGTTTCAATTTTATTTTAAAAGTTTTCGATTTATATCAAATATACAATCCAACAATAATGCATGACAACTATATCTAATTTTTTTGTATTGAAGGTTGTTCTTGTAATATTTTTGCTAAATTTGTTCTAAGTTTTTGAAAAATTAGCCATCATGGATATATTTGATACAAATTAAAAATTTTTGGGATCAAATTGAAACAAAGTAAAACTTAAAAATATTTTTAAAACTTTTTACAAACTTCAAGGACAAAAAATATATTTTATACTAAAATAAAATACTCCAATTTCATTATCTATGCATTATACAATTTTATTTCCTAAAAAAAATCCAAACTTCATTATCTATGTATGTAGTGGAGAAATGAAAATAAAGTATGACCCATAGCCACTACTAACAGTGAGTGAAGATGAAGCAGATCTAATTTGAAAGCCCAGATCTTAAACTAAAGGTTGTTGAACCGTTTGCGAAGGGCAATGGGCAGAGTGGAGATGCACCACAGAGG
Source organism: Arachis stenosperma (assembly GCF_014773155.1). NCBI lineage: Eukaryota > Viridiplantae > Streptophyta > Magnoliopsida > Fabales > Fabaceae > Arachis > Arachis stenosperma. Next base: position 59,951,786 of record NC_080382.1, read on the forward strand.
GTAAGAGGAAGCGCTTACCCCCGGAGGAGGAGAAAGTTGAGTCAGTGCCAGTTGTGCCGATGGTTAATGAAAGTTTCATTATTGATGGAGAGCTTCCAGACAAAGAGAGAAGACACTGAGGACAGATTGGGGGAAGTGAACTTTGTTTGAAAGGGTATTTCTGGAATATAAAAACTTATAAGATTACCACCTCAATGTTAAGTAATGCACATTACCTGCAAAATTTAAATTACCATTAATATATATTAAGTTATTAACTAAACAAGGCAGTCTTTAAAAAGAGTCAGGTAATTTAAATCAAAATTACTAGTAATCCAGATGGATTTATCATTTGTTACTGCAAAGTGCCTCCGGTTAGAATTGCAAATCCTCAGACCGCAGAAAATTTTAAGGAATGCAAAAGCAAAATCAAGCACAGACAGAAAAGGTAATCATTTTTTTCCACGTGGGAAAGAAATTTTCCATATTTCTGTGTAAGGGACAAAAAAATACTAGCATTCCATAAAACATTCTTAATCTGCTAACATCTTCCAATACATTTTTCTTAGTTACATTAATCACTGCTTACTTCTTCCACTTGATGATTTATCCAACTGAGAAATGAAAAGGAGAACAAAAAAAAATAAGGGGAGAAAGAAAGAAACCAATAAATAATGGCACCAAAATGGCAAGGAGCAGATTCATAATCCTTCATCTACCCAATTCACAGTCCCAGTTAAACCAGTCAAGTTTGGCTAAACTGTGACCATATCCAGTGGTCCGTTCTGGGCAGCTGCCTCTGCCAATTTTTTCCAGTTCAATTCTCGCTGCTGCTCCACTTCATGGGCTTTAGCCTCTCTCTCTGCATGCTGCCTCTGGCACTCCTCAACCAATTCAGCGTCCATTTCAACAAACATCTTCCGAACATTCACTGTCAACCCATGAACTGCCTGGTTCCAATGACTCTTAATATTTTTCTCCAATGCTTCATATATTATGGGTAGCACTACAGTCCTGTTTTGAGCAATTAAGCTGACAATATGCTCATTATTCCAGAGGAAGAGGGCTCGTTCTGCAACCTGCAATGCAAGTGTGCCTAAGAGAAGAGATCTGTGCGATATTTAAATCTATTTTACCAACAGATCATACAATTTAATACATGATTCGGGAAAAAGGAAAGCAAAAGAAAATGCTCCAATCAAATCACTATACTGATTGTGACTCAAGAAATATAATATGCAAAGATAATCACATAATCAGTTCAGGATTTTTACGTTAAACACAAGGAACCAATGAAAAACGATCCATCTTGCAGTGACTATGACAATCTTGTTAAAGTATAAAACCGTTCATATATTACCTCCCTCCCTCTGGCCTTTCCCACCATGTTTAAAAAGTACAAGCATCACTTACCAGTTACCACCTAACAAGAAGACCTTTTTTTTGTCCAATAAGGTAAAAAGCACAGGAGCAACTAAACATCTCCTGCTTTCTGGTAACATTGATTATGTCCTCTCATATTACAGGATTATGCATTTAAAAGCATGTTCAATTTATTTATTATATTCATTAGTTGATATAATTGCACGCAAATTACAAAACATGAACATATTTTGTTCGGATTCCTTTTAAGAAAATAAAGGAAAGAACGAAAATTAAAAGAGATCAAGAAAACAAACCAAAGACACTCTCAAGAAGTGGTGTGCGCCAAACAAAAAAAAAATATCTTGGTACTAGATGAAAGGTTTGGTGGTTACAATGGAGTATATGCTAAATTTATTAAATCAGGACATGCATTGCGTGACCTAATAAATCGACAGCGCAAGGACTGTAACACTCGAAACAATAACCAGCAGAAATTCAACTCCAACAAATCGCCTTTGCTTTTTTGATTTCTAAAGTATCATCTCATGGACCTCAACAACACAATAATAACAGTAAGAACAATGACAATAACAGTATAATAAAAAAGCGAAGCAAAGCTGTAACCCAGATTTCAAAAACAGTGCATAAGTCAAACCAGAAACTACACTATAACAATTACTGAACTGATAATTTATATTATAGTCAAAAGCATCACCCATTAAACATTAGGCTACAGTTGGTAAGTGTTTCAGGATAGAAAATGAAAAGATACTTAGACAATGGAGACCAGACTAGACAAAAAAGTTGTGTCTCTGTCCGCGTCCTTATAGGAAATCGGGTAAATTTTGTCCTAAGATGTAGCCATTTTTCTTGTATTGTTATCTATCTGCTCCAAACAAATTTGTGTTCAAAATCTCATTGTACTTGGTCTTAAGATAATCATCAAATAGAGCCTTAAATCAATACACACTTACATATTCATAAAGTTTAATCCTAGCAAGAAGTCATAAGTTAAATTCCAATTCTGTTTAAGATAGCCAGTTTAAGGTTCTGCTGTAAACCAAGAACAAAATTAATATAAATCCACGGACATGCAAAAACATGTTCCTCTGAACCTTTTTTTTTATTAGGAAAAAAAAGAACTATATTGGGATGAAAATAGAAAGTTAAAAGAAGATTGTAAGAAAATGGATCCTCTATAGTCTTTTAAAAAACAAAACTAGCTGTAGAACAAACCATGAATGAAGCATAATTTTTCAATCTCTCAACATATCTAAGAGGGAAATTCTTCTAAAAAGACTATGTTCGTTACACCAAACACCCAATCCTATCCTTACATAACTTGCTTGTTTGAAAATCAATTATTGCATGTGCATGCATGAATTACTAGTTTTACATTTGTTGTTTAGGGTTGAAACCAAATAAGTCAGAGAAAACAAAGGGTATCTTGCCATATTGACAGATATTGTCCAATATAATTTTTATTGCCTTTCCATATCAAACAACTAATCATTTACACAATTAAAATTCAAGAACTATTCATAACAGGAAAGAAATGGAATTTATATAATCACAACATAGCTTAAGACTAATGGGATAGGACTTCAATTAAACTGTACTGATTCTGCATCTGAAACTTACACTAACCTTCTAATTACACCATACTTGTCTCCTGACCTATCTTCACATAGAAAGTAGCAGTTCAACAAAAAGCACTCCCTATTCCCTATTTACTATAATGTTAAAGAAAGGAAAAATGGGAAAAGCAAAAAAAAATAAAAAAAGCTTGAATTGTATCAATCTCAGTCAATAACATGACAAAAACAGTTCCACTTACCTGAAAGTGAGAACTATTGAGGCAGCGGGAAATCTGTCTAAAGAGGGGAACCATGCAGCGTTGGAACTCCGCAGCCTGTGTGGCCTCCAACACCTCCTCCAATTCCCCAAGGAAGAGAACCTCCTTCTGGCAATTCGTGACAGGCCAATACTTCAACAGGCCCCTAATAACCGTATCCGCGAGCTTGAAATCCTTCTCGACAAACTGCAAGATACAGTACGACAACTGCTGATGGTACATGCCAACAGACTTAGGCTTATGTAGGGGCAAAAGCGCCCTAACAAGGAACAACTTGTGTTCCTCCTTCATGGGCAGCGCAAACCCATTAATGATGCTGCCAAGAATCTCCAGAAGCTCCCCAATACCACTATGTCTCTCAGTCTCATATATAAAACGATAAAAAATGTTGTTAATCGCCTTCCTAATGAAGGGCCTGTGAACCATGAATTTCCCATATATACGATGCAATATTGTTTTCAAATACTCACGCTCTCTAGGGTCCTCGGAACCAAACAAATCAAGCAACTTAAGCACGAATGAATGATCAATGTACCGTTTCGCAACCTTGGTATCAGTATCAGAAGAAACCACGTACCGAAGGAGAAGTTCGTAGACGAGCTGCAAGTGCGGCCAGGCCGCGTCCATAGAGGGCTCCTCCTCCTCTGGGTCATTGTTCTCTGCCCCGGTGTTCTCGTGCGACGCCGGTGGAAGGCACCGGAAAATGTTAACCGATATCATCTTTATCATCTCCTCCTGGCAATTCTCCGTGATCTTTCCAGAACCCGATTGGATAAAATCTACGAGCTCCATCAGCGTTTGCCGCTTGATCTCCTTCTCCCGAACGTTCTTCAATGTGTCGGAGAAGTCCAACAAGAAGCAGCAATTCTGGAGCTTCCGGAGGAACAAGGTCTGCCGCTCCGAGACCGGCACATCGCGGAACGGGGGCAACGGTTCAATAGTGCCGGAAGGCGGAGGCATCGTCGGAGCCGCGGCAGCGCCGGCCGGAGGGGCAGCTCCGCCGCGAGAAGCATGGTTGACGACGACGCCGGCGGCGTTAGGCAATGGATTGCCGTCGGGAGCACCGAAGTCATCTGATTTGGAGGGCTTTTTCGGCCCTCTCTTCATGATTCTATTGAACATTTTGTGATGAAAAAATTGAAACCCTAACCCTAAGGTGTTTTTCTGAGAAGCGAATTCAGGAGGAGGTGGTGGTGGTGGTAGCGATGGTGATTGGATTGAGAGAGAGTGAAGTGAGTGGAGGCATGGAAACAGGGTTGTAGGATCTTCCTAATCCATGAACAATTCTTATTGTGCTCCCAATATTTTCGCATCACAACCCAAACGGCGACGGATCTGACAAAACGGTGGGAAATGCAAGTGATGGAAAGTGGTCGAGTAGGGGCGGGAATAAGAGTGGTGAAAGGATCACCGGAATACCGGCGATTGATCGGTCGGAGATGTGTTCCGGCACGAATCACAGAAGGAGCGTGTAAGAGAGAGAAAAAGAGTGTGCCTATGTGTGTGTATATGCGCGCGTGCGTGTGACCAAGGTTTGGACTTTGGAGAATAATTAAGGAAAGATAAGAGAGATTCCAAAGGACGTGATTAAAGTGATTTGATTATAGACATTAGACAGATTAATTAGATTATAACAAATGATCAGTCATTTAAACCAAGCTCAAAAAAAAAAAAAAAAAAAACAATACCACTAATCTAATTTAATTTTTATCATCTGCTAAATCTCAGTTCGCAATTCAAAATATGCTTGGAAATTCAAGAGCTCCTACTACACAGAAAGCTAAGGTCAAAAGGCTTTTTGTGTTGTTTCGCATGGTTGGTTGTTTTACAAAATGCTCGGTCTATGGTCCATAAATAAATTATCAAAGGATGCTAAGATTTAAAGGGGAAAAAAATTGCTAAGGTGTAGGCATGGTTTTGAAAATTGGCCGGTCGGACCGGTTTGACTATGAACCGGCAATTTTAATGATTCGGTTTTTTATATAAAATCGACAATTCAAAAACTGAATACAAATTGTTAACCAATCAAGAACTAGACGGTTAGAATAGATCTAGATCCGGCTGGTTCACACTCATTAAAAAAAAAAGAAGAAAGGCATGCGTGAAGCTCTAGAGCCCCTCCTCCCATCTCTTTCTTTCTCCTCACAGAAATCAGAGCAAGCTTAAGCTTCTGTCTTCTAAAGAAAAATGGAAACCCTAGCCTCTACCACCACCGCAAGCCGCAAGGCCTCTACCACCACCGCAAGCCGCAAGGAGTGAGCCACTGCCACCGTCCGTCGCAGTCAGTGGCTTCTCTCCGTTTGTCTGTTCGTCGGTGTTCTCCAAAGAGAAACCCATGTTCGTTCTCACAGTTTCACCAGTTGCAGGTGCGCAACTTCTTCCTCAACTCCTCCTCGTGACCTTGTGAGATATTCACTCTTAGACCCAGAAAGCTCTAAGCCTCCATCTCTTCTCTTTTCATCAAGATGCGTTGCCTCTGTTCCACTTCTATCGCGCTGCCTCTGTTCTACCAGGCTCTCCAACCGTCGTTTGTTCCAGTTTCGTCGCCTATGTCTTCTAGTTCGAGTTCCTCATTTGTGCTCCATCTCTCCCTCATTTGTGTTTGAGTTCCAGCCCTAGTGGAAGGTGATTTTTGCGGTTTTTTCTTTAATCATCACTATTTAAGATTTCTTTGTTCTTGGAATTTGGTTTTATTTCTGGTTAGGATTGGTGATTTGAATCTTTTACTTAAAAATTATTTTTTGATGCTTTGATTTTCAAGTTGCTGGCTGCTTCAATTTGAGGGAATTGTGAACTTTGGTTTATGTTGTGATTGAAGGTTCTTCGGTTTGGGTATTCTTCACTTTCCTGAAAGCTTAGCTTTTAATTCTTTGAGCATACACGATATCAAAGTATTGTTTTCAACAATGGTGATTTTTAGATTTGCTTTTTGGTTACTTTATTTTAAATGTTTCTATTGGTGTTGTTGTGTTGTTGCTATGATTTAACTATTCTTTTGATTCTCTCTTTTTTTTTTAAATGCTCAGTTAGTGCTTGGTTGATTGACGTTGCTCACTGATTGTATTTGATGATAAATTTTAAATTGATAACTCTATTATTTCTTTACTGCCTGTTTTGTAGTTAAATTTTATTGAAGTTTCTTTAATTTGCACTGCCTATTTTACTGATTCACGATTCCTTCATTGCTTTTTTGTTGTTAATTATTGTAATAAGCTTTGTTAAAATTTGATTGAAAACTGTTAATCTTTCTTCATTTTTTACTATTCTAACTTGTGTTCTTATTAAAAAATTTATAATTGGTGATCTTTTAATTTATTATATGCTTCATGTTTTCATTGTTCTATTCTTATGAAGAAAAAAAAATTGCAAATAATGATTGTATGATTCATGTTTTGATTGTTCTGTTATATAAAAAAAATTCTGTTTTCTTCCGTGTTGGATTCTTTTTGTTTCAGGCTCTATTGTGTGTTTGTTGTGCAACACAACACTATTTTTTTTGTTTTACTTTTTGACTTAGCTATATTAAAGTAATATTCTTTGTCTTTAACTTGTGCCCTATAATTTAATCTAGCTATTTTTAATGGGAGTAAAATTAAGTTAATTGTCAACAAATTTGCAGCAAGTTTTGGCATATTTTTAAGATTAATTATATTTAGTTGGTAATATTTTATGTTAGGTAAATTTGAGAGATATTTTAGGATTTTATTTATAATTAATTTATTATTTTATTATAGAATAATTTTTTCGGTTGAACCAAATTGATCGGTTGGATCAATAAACCAGTAACTAGAGCGATTTGATGACCGATCTAATTTTCAGAACCTTAGATATAGGGATGGAAACGGTCCCTGATGCATGTGCATCATGTTGTGTTTTCTATAATTTTTCATACAAGAAATTAATGCTTAATGCCTAATTATGGAGATGTTTTGGTGCTTAAGTCGTATATTCTTTGATTGCTTGATTTGACGAATTTTGTAGGAAATGAATGAAAAAGAAGTAAAAAGCACAAAACGACCTCAAAAAAAGAAAAGATAAAATTTTCTGGCATGCTTTGAAGCTTCGGATAACGCTTTGAGCCTTAGGCCACACTTTTAAAAAATTGGCCCTTTAAGAAAGTATGGCATATGAAGCGTGCCAAAGAATGAATAAAGGAAGACATGCATGAGGCGTTATGAAGCAAGTATTGGAGCCCAGGATCGAACCCTTGCATTTGCACAAGAGAAGTTCATGAAGATTTTGCAAATTTTACCTCTTTATACTCCAACATGAATAACTTGTACTACAAAGCTCCAAATGAGATTATTTTAGTGTCATTGGAAAGTAGATTTCAAGAACTTTTCAACCATATATAACACTTTATATTGAACACTGGATATGAGGTTGAAATCTACCCCGAAAAACACAAGGTGAGCATAGCACCAACATAGAAGGAGCTAGCAGATCTTTCCAATGATATATGATAGTCTATGGTGCTATTCCCTTTGGGCTATGAACAAAGAGCAACAAAGTGATGGTTATATCCTCAAGTGCCCATAGTGGCGCCTAAAACACCCAGAAAGCTCATTTTGTACGTTTCAAGCGCCCACACCAGCGCCCAAAATGCCAAGCAAGCCTAGGATCCTCACAAGAGGCGTTTCAAACGACCAAAACCAACCCCCAAACGCCCTCCCTCATCACACCTTCCAGGAAGCAGGTTTGAGCTTCCAATTTGGCGTTTCTAGCGCTAGCTTTGTGCTTTCAAGAAGTCCCTATCTAAGCACGCAAGATCAGCGTTTCAGGCGCCAGGGAAAGACAAAAAAGAATGAAGTGATGGAATGTTCAAACGCCTTCGAAGACCCTTGTCCTTGTGCCAATGCCCAGCCTTTCTAGCACCGTTATTGGCGCCTAAAATGCCTAGGAACCTCACAAGAGGTGTTTCAAATGCCCAAACCACGCCCCAAATGCCAAGACCTTCCAGGGACATGAATTTTGTGCTAGAAGACGCGTTTCAAACGCCCACTTTCATGTTTCAAACGCCCAACTTCAAGTGACCTCAGCAAGTCCACAATTATCAACCAATCAAGGCCACAAAAATCATCTAGAAATAATTAAAAAATTTTCATTTAATTATAAATTTGAATTTCATTTAATTTTGTAATTGAAGATAGCTTATAAATAGGGCTTTAGTTTTATCATTAGAGGACACACCACTCGGAGAGGGGTCTTTGAACTCTTCTCTGCTCACTCTCATTTACTTCTCCTTTTCCATTTTCTTTCATACCCATTTTGTAATGTATTTAGTTATGAGTCTCTAATTTCCAACATTGGGGAGAGGAGTTGTGTTTCATTTCAATGAATTTATGTTATTACTTTTCTTCTTAATTCAAGCATTGTTCATCTAAGAGAGAGTCTTTATGCTTCAAAAATCTAATTCTATCGAGAGAGGGATTAGATATATTTGAATTCCATGATGAGCTTGAGAAAAGATTTATGGTAATTCAGTTTGATGTTCTAGTCTCATAATTCTCTTGATTGATAATCCAGAGCTTGATATATAAGATGTAATCACTTTGAATCAAGATTTTGAGGGTTGTGTGACTTGGGATCTGTAATTGTTCTTCACCTCTTCTCATGAACAATAGATCAAGATATTGACAATTGATAATGTTAAGAGAAATTGAATTACAAAGAGATTGAAATTCAATTACTTATGATCTGCCATAGATCTACTCTACATGATTGAGAGGAAAGTGAGAACTATTGATTCAAGAGAAATTAACATCTTGAATCCCTAATTTCTCTTATTCTTAGTTTTAACGATTTACTTTCCTGGACTTTACTTTCTTACACTTTTCTTTCTTGCACGTTACTTTTCCGTATTTTACTTTTCTTGCTCTTTAATTTTCCAACACTTTATATTCTTGTCATTTACTTTCTTGTTCTTTATAACTTCTATTTAATTTTATGTCATTTACATTTCTTGTTTGCTTATCACTCAAAATTGAACTGTCTAACTAGAATAATCAATCAACTATTACTTGTTTAATCCTTTAATCCTCGTGGGATCGACCTCACTCATAGTGAGTTATTACTTGATTACGACCTGGTGCACTTGCCGGTGGATATTGTTCATCAAATTCTGTATCAAGTTTTTGGCGCCATTGCTGGGGATTAATTATGATTAACAAATTGCCGATTGATTAGTTACCTAGATTAAACATTTTTTCTCTTTTTGTTTTGTTCATTTAATTTCTTTTGTTTCTTTATTTTCTATTGCTAGTTAACCGTTTGTGATATTGCCTCATAAGAAATTTCCTCAATTATGACAAAGGGGAGTTCAATTTCTTTTTCTCTTGGTGATTGTGTTGTTTGATATAGAGATTTTCAAAGAAGAATGGTGTATACATCGAATTACATGGGATACTTTCCACTACCACAAAATGATTCATTTTACTATGCTAATTGTTGCTGGGAATATCAACAAGAAGTGATGGAGTTTGAGTAATCAAATGAAATTGGATACTTCCCAGAGCCACAATATGATTCATACTCTTATGAGTGGAGAAACTACCCAAATGGTGGCTGGAAAAGTCAAAATCAAAGAGATTTTAATGCCCCACATTCTGTCCATCAAGAACCATCATCACTTGATCGTGCATTGAATACATTCATGCAAGATTGTACAACCTCACCTCATGATTTTTTATATCAAAAGCCTTCATTACTTGACTTTACCTCACCACAAAATTCACTTCACTTATTTCATTACCCACAAAACTCATTCCACAACTTCTAAAACAACTTCGATGCTCCTCCAGTGAACACACAAAATACTCACCTTAATGCTCCAAATAACTTTCATCAATTATAATTATACCCTACATAACCATCTCAAGAATCCCAAAGGCTTTCTACTCTTGAACTTGCATTAGAAAAATTCATAAAAAGTCAAGAGACAATCATGAGAAATCGAGAGGCATTCATAAGAAATCTTGAGGTACAATTAGGACAAATTGCAAAACAACTCTCTGAAAGATCCACCAATGCCTTTTCTAGTGACACAATCCCTAACCTAGAGAAGTTTACATTTCAATGAAACAGAGAGTTGCATGGAGGGTGATTTAATTGAACCACCAATTAAAAAAGTTCTTGATGAAGAGGACACTCCAACCATCACATAACAACCAATTCCTAAAATAAAAAAGTGAAGGGAATTAAGGAAAGTACAAAAAAGAGGATTGTGACTAAGGAACAAAAGACAACATCCATGAAAAAGAGAAAGTCAACTAAAAGCAATTCAATCCCTTCCCCAACAAGCAAAGTAAATCAAGCTAATAACAAAAGAAAGCTTGTTAAAAGGATGTCAAAACAGGGGACATCAATTTTCTCCTGTTCTCCCCTAAAGTCATTTCTCTTAACCAATTGGAAGAAGAGGAAGAAAAGAACCAACATGTCAAGCTAATGACATTAAAAGAGCACTTGTTGGGAGGCAACCCAACCGTTGGTAACAATTTCTTGCTTTACTTAGTTTTACTTTCAAATAATTTGGCATAAGATTGCATAGAATAAGTTTGGTGTCGCCACTTACCTTTCATTCAAAGTATCATGCACAACCCACTTATTAATGCAATCACATTGTCTCTGTTCCTTTGGCCTTCATTGTTATTTTTAATTTTGCTTGCTTAAACACATGCATTCCTCACATTTTTTCTTGAAGACATTCATGATTAATCATAAATTCCATCACCAATGTTTTATTTGTTGATTGAGGATAAGTAATCATTCTAAGTTTGGTGTGGGAGGAAAAGAATAGGAGAAAAATAACAACAATGATGATGAAAATCTACAAGGTGGTTAAGTTCCTTTTCGTCTCATTTGTTTTCTGTACATTCAATTGCATGATTGTCTTCTATTTCTTCTATATGCATGTGTGCTCTTCCTTCTATAAGCATAGTTTGATTTGAATTATAACATGTTGCTTTTACATTATAATTACCATCTTGAAATTTGTAAGTCAAAGAAATTAAAGTATCATGATTGGTAGTGCGAATTCTCACACTTCGTACAACTGAACTAGCAAGTGTACTGGGTCGTTGATAAACACCGATTTTGTGGTTTATCTTATACTTATTTTAGGGGATTTTATCATTTGTTTTCACATTTATTCAATAAAATAGCATGATTTTGTAATTCTCCCTTGAATTGTGCTTAAGTGTAAAAAACATACTTTTTAGGCCCTTAAATTGGTGATTTTAACTCACTTTAACTCCATCCGATGCCTTGATATGTTTGCTGAGTGATTTCAGGTTCATAGGGCAAGTATTGGATGGAAGAAATGAGAAAAAAGCATACAAAGTAGAGAATACATAAAGAAACCAAGATTGGGAATGCATCGATGGGCGCACACGTGTACAAGGCGCGCGCGCGCAAAAGTGAGTTCGCCTAAGGACGCGCATGCGTACATGCCGCGTCCGCGCAGATGAAGAATTAGCCAATCGACGCGCACGCGCACATGGCGCGTATGCGCCGATACTCGCACGTGACTCACTTAAAGGCAAAATGCTGGGGTGATTTCTGAGCAGGTCAGGCCCAATTCCAACATGTTTCTGAGTGTATTTCATGCAGAATTGAAGCCCAAGCAAAGGGGGAACAATTGGTTGTAGCATTAATATTATGTAGCTTAGTTTCTAGAGAGAGAAGCTCGCTCTTCTCTCTAGAATTAAGTTAGATTAGGTTAATTTCATCTTAAATCTAGTTCCAATTTCATGTTCTCATCTTGTTTTCTCTACAATTTCATGTTTCTATTCTTGATTCTTCTTAGTTTTCATGTTAATTCCCCTTTTTGCTATCTTTTGTGATGATGACTCTTGTTGGATTTGGACCTTTCCTTTAATGCAATTTAATGTTTGAGGTTCTTTTATTGTTGATTTGAGTTGTGATCTCATTTTTCTTGCAATTTATAGTTGTTAGATTTCACTAATTCTTGCCATTTATTATGCTTTCCTTTTGTACCCACCAAGTGTTTGATAAAATGCTTGGTTGGGCTTTAGAGTAGAATTTTATGCTCTTGCCTTGGGAAGGTAACTTAGGAACTCTTGAGTTGCTAATGTCCAAGTGATTGATGATTGGGAGCCATTAACCTTAGATCTCACTAATTGAATTGGTGGAGAACTAAGACTTATGGACTTGGATTGACATAGCTCATTTGACTCTCCTTTATTAGTTAGAGGATGACTTAATGGGGTTGATCCTTGCCAATTCTCATGTTGTGGTTAGTGATAAGGATAGAGATCCTTGACCACCAACCCTTGCCAAGGCCTTTTTGTTATTTGAATTTTCTTATCATTTACTTTTCATGTCTCTTATTCCAAAAACCCCAAAATACTCCTTCATAGCCAATAATTGACCACTTCATTGCGATCCTCGTGAGACGACTCGGAGTCCAAATACTTTGGATAATTCTTATTTGGGGTTTGCTACTTGTGACAAAACCAAATTTAATTTGATTCGAGGATTGACTATCAGTTTGGACTATACTAATAACAGAATTATTTTGTGGAATTCCGAACCGGTATAAATCCTTTGTATCAAATTAATGGCACCGTTGCCGGAGAGCGCAATGGTGCTATGTTATTGGCTATTGTATATATTGTGAATATCTTAATTTTGGTTTGTTTGTTAGTTTTTGCTAGTTGTAGGATTTTGTTCTCTTTGTTTCTTGTTAGCTTTTGTTTTTATTTTCTCTTTCACTATGAATTCTCATGACTTTGGCTATGAGTGTGATTCTAACTATGTTGTAGGAGATAGAAATTACAATGACAACATGCATCAAGGATTTGGAGATCAAAGGTGGGAGAAGTCCCAAGCTTATGGACAACCTTCTTGGCAACAACCTCCTCCAGCTTCTTATGGGTACAATTCAAATCTTGATGCATACCAATCTAATGTATGTGATGACCCTCATTGTGGTTATCAACCGCAATCATCATATGCATATGAACCCCCTCCTCAATATAGCCCTTCACCATACTCATAAGCCTCATACCACCATTTACCTCCGTATGATCCCAACCCATATCTACCATACCAATCACCATATGAACCATCTCTAGAGCCACCACCACTCCAACACCCATACTCCCATGAACCACAAAGTCCATACACACCACCTCAAGAATTTCACCAATATGAACCACCTTCTAATTACAACAACCTTCCCACAAACAATGAACCCTCTCTTCCACCATCGCCTCCCGATGAAGCCCCCATGCTAGAATTGTGAGATCTTGAATCTCATCTCTTGAAGCGACAAGAGGAGGATGAAAAGAAGTTTGCGGAGTTAAGAGCAAAAATGGCTATCATAGTAGAAGCCATTGGTAACATAGTCTCATCCCGCCTAAACTTATGCGATCAAGGCACTCCCATTGTTGAATGTGGAGAAGCACCCAAGGAGCTTAGTGAGGGAATGGACTTGAAGCTCCAAGGTGAAGAAGAGAAGTTAAAGCAAGAAATGCAACAAGAGGAGGAGGTAGAGGTTATTGAACCAAAGGAAGTAGTGGTTGGCACCTTAAGATATGTTGAGTACATAGAGGAATCACAAGTTGAAGAACTTTCTTCCATGGAATTTGAAGTTGATGTTGAGGAGGAAAGTGCACAACCTCCAAGGCACAATGTGATTGAAGAATTGGAAAAAGTGACCCAAGAAATAGGTCCTCCTATTTATGATGATTCTGCATCAACATATGATCCTTTTGAGTTTGAAGAGTCCTTCCCTACTATGCTTGGAATTGATGATGATGTAGATTTTACTAAACCTCCTATCTATGATTTGAGTGATGGGGAAGAGATTGAAGGCATTGGTGAAGAAGAACTTGAACTTGAGGAAGCTTGGCAAGAGGAGGAACTTGAAAAACTTTGCCAAGTGGTGGAACCCTCTAGGAGAGGATGGACGGGAGTAGAGTGCGCCTTGTCAATATCATTGGGAACTCTTCCACCTAGGTTGTCATCCAATCCTTCATTTGAGTGGGTAAAACTTATAACTCTTAGCTTTATTATCTCACTTGAATTTGGTTTGCTTGAGACGGATGGACAACTTAGGGCGCTTTGTGGAATTAAGCGTAAGAGGAGGATGCTTAGTGATTGGCGTTGTAAGTCTAGGCTCATTATGGTTGAAGCTTCAAGGAGCAAGGGTTGGACTAGTGCTCAATTTGATGAGTCTAGGAGGTTAGTTTGATTCTTCCATGAGAATTCATCTCTCTTGCCACTCGGAGGAAATCACCATGATCAACTCAAGGATGGGTGTGAGAACAAAGTGTGGGATCCCGGATGGCACAAGGAATATCAACTTTGGGAGCCCATGGTTTGTGAAGAACTCCATCAAAGCTTGGAGATAGTAACTTTGAATGATGAAGCACAATGGAAGTCCAAACATTGGTGGATATTCAAGGATGGATTCAAGCACAAGCCAGCTTGATAAGAGCTCCCCATAAGTCCAACTTAAGGACAATAAACAAAAGTACTAGGTAGGAGACACCCCACCATGGTAACATCTTTTCTTTTTTGTTTTTGTAAATATTGCTAATAATTAGTTTAATTTTATGTTTTGTTTGGTTAGATATGTTCATTTGGGAGTTTAGTATGTTAAATAAGGTTTTATGATGTTTTGGTAGTTGTTTGGAGGTTTGGAATGCTTGGTTTGGTGCAAAAAACATAGAAAAATTTTGAAAAATAGAACACCATCCACGCGCACGCGCACTCCACGCGTACACGTGACCCAAGTAATTTCAACCATCCACGCACACGTGTTATGCACGCGTACGCGTGGATTGAGTTTTTCCACTTTCCATACATTCACCCAAGAGTTGTGCCTGAAGTGTGCCAACTTTGTGCCCCAGGGCACGCGTACGCGTACCTTGCGCGTACGCATCACTACCATTTCATCAATCCACGCTTACGCGCACATGACGCGCACGCGTGGATTGCCCTGTTTCACCCACCTTCTTTTCTTCTCTTCTTTCCATTTCTTTCCTTCTTCTCTTGTCTTTCCACCCATCAATCATCACCCAACACTACCAAACACCATCTATAACCACTTCTTTTAATTAGTTAGTTAATTGTTTAATTAGTACATTTTCATTTTGTTTTCTATTTTTCTTTATAAGTGTTGGATTATTAATCTTGTTTACTATTTCTTGCTGGTGATTATTGATGAGATGTTATTTTAACATCATTGTTTTTAATTTTCATTGTTGGATGTCTTTGTTGAGGTTATATTTTGTCACTTGGTTTTGAGTTTTCATGTTTAAAATTTGTGAACACCAAGTGAATGTTACATTGCCTTTAAGCTTCTTAACTCTTTTGAATTGCATGTTTTGGCCACCATGCATTCATCATCCATTGCTAGGCAATTGTATATTATCATTGCATTTTTTAGGTGATGCTTGTTTGTGGTTTACCCTTATGCACATCACTTGTTTCATGCATTGAGATTGTAGAATTGTGAAATTGGATCGAAAGCTTACCTAGTAACATATTTTTGAGCTTTCTTAGCTTTGTGGACCATGTTTGCTATGTGATTGATTTTGACTTCTATATTCTTTTCCCTAAGTTTCATAGCATCCATGTATTTCACCTCTATGTCACTTAGGTGTTGCAACAACTTCAATAGGTGTCATTGATGGTGTAAGTTTCATATGCCATTATGTTCATTAAGTTCACTTACACATCAATCAATGTCCATGCATTATCCAATTTCACAATTGCTTGATTTTTGCTTGAGTGCTTTTATGCTTCTTCACTACTTGTTTGGTTGCCTTAACCTACAAGTCTTTTGAAGTACTTCAAGCACACTAGAATGAGTGAAGTGCATACTTCTTTTGCGTAATTGTGACATGGCTTTTGAAAACTAGGGTGTGAGTTCTAAACCGCATGCAAGTTAGGACCCACATGCCTATTTTTCATCAATTTCACATTAACTCACTCACTCAATTCTAGTGAATTACCTCATTCCAACAATCCATGCTTCCTTGCTTGTGCATTTACTTGTCTTATTATCTCCTGTATTCTATTTTCAGGATAAGTCATCATAAGTAAAAATAGAAGTAGGAAAAGGACATGCAGCAACCGGTTGACCCACCAGCTGGAGGTGGCAACTAGGAAGGTCGCCATACCCCTTTGCTCATCTTTGAGTGCACCGAGGACGGTGCAAATTTTTAAGTGTGGGGAGGTCATCCGACCACTCGGCGTTTTTGGGTAACAAATTTCTAATCCCAACACTTTTGCATTTCACTTTTAGGTCTCTTAGGATTTTTGGTTGCATTGCATATGTATATATTAAACTTAGTCAAAATAATGAAATTTTTCAAGAATTTTATCTATAGGGCACCCCAATTGATTGAAAAAAAAATATTTTTTAGAACTTGCTTGAATTATATATTTTGTGGATCATGTTCTTGAGCTAAGAACACAAGCATGTGAGATTTGAGCCGCAATTGTGTGGTTACATCATACATAACCACTTATTTTCATTCTTGTGTGCATTATTCTCTTCCTATGATTGTAGTCTTTGATTTTTTTGATTTTTTATGTCCATTATTTTATGTATTCATGCATTTATATGATTGAGGCCATTGTTTAAATAGCTCACTTACCCAAATAGCCTACCTTTTATCTTCCATTGTTAGCTAATTTTGAGCCTATGCTTAACCCATTTGTTCATAATTGTAGCACATTACAAGCCTAAGTGAAAAACAATAAATGTCCCTTATTTGGATCTTTGATTAGCTTAGGCTAGTGAGAGTGTTTATCAATTGATTTTGGGAGAGTTGGGAACATTGGGTAGAGATAAAGGTGTGTTTGTGTTTTTGTTGAAAAATTTTGGGAATTAGGTATATACTCATGTATTAATCATGTGTAAACCATATGAATTGATGTTCTTTATATATTTTAGTTTGAAAAGAAGAAAAAAATGAGAAAAACAAAAAAAAATATATATAGAAAAGAAAGAAAAAAGAAAAGCAATAAAAAGGGGACAAAAAGCCCAAAATGAAGTTCAATAAGAGTCAATGCATATGTGTGGTGACCAAAAATAGAATGCATAAATTTGTGAAAAAGTGTAGAATGGGTAGTTAGGTTAGCTTTGAATTGTATAGGTTGTTATATAGGTTAGGTGGGAAGCTTAGTGATGATTAGATTTTTGACAGTTTAGAATTTTCACTAATGAAATCTCGTTGCAAGTATAGTTTCTAAACCAACAATAATCCTTTCATGCAAAAATTTGTTTGTCACTAAAACAAACCCCTAAATTTATAAACCGAAGTATTGAACCTCGGGTCGTTCTCCCTAGGAATTACAATAAAGTGTCTTGTTATTGGTTATGAATTATTTTGGGGGTTTTGATAAGAGGCATAAAAGATAAATGGCAAGAAAGTAAACTAATGGCTAAAAAAGTCTTGGCAAGGGTTAGTGGTCAAGGATCTCTATCCTAATCACTAACCACAATATGAGAATTGGCAAGGATTAATCTCATTAAATCATCCTCTAACTAGGAGTAAAGGAAAGTCAAATGAGCTATATCAATCATAGTCCATAAGTCCTAACTCTCCACTAATTCAATTAGTGAGAACTAGAGTCAATGGATCCCAATTATCAATTACTTGGACATTAGTAACTCAAGAGTTCCTAAGTTACCTTTCCAAGCCAAGAACATAAAACTCTACTCTAAAATCCAACCAAGCATTTCATCAAACACTTGGAAGGCACAAAAGGAAAACATAGTAAATCAACAACAAGAACAAAATCTAACAACAATTATTGCAAAGAATTAATAACAACAAATCAAAAGGAACACAATTATTATGATTTACCTTTAATTGAATTGAAAGAGAAAGGAAGGAACAAAAGTAGATCTACAACAAAACATAAGAACAACATAAAGGAAATTGCAACAAAAGAATGGAAGAAAGATGAATGTAACTACAAGGAATTGAGAGATAGAAGTAGAAGAAAGCAAAGATTAAAACCTAGATCTAAGAACTAAACCTAATCCTAATCCTAGAGAGAAGTGAGAGCTTCTCTCTCTAGAAACTAACTCTAACTACTAAACTAAGCTAAACTAAACTAATGGTAACTAACTTCTAAAGTATGAAAGTATCCCCATTCTCCCTTCAATCCTTGGCTTAAATAGCATCAGAAATGAGTTGGATTGGGCCCACAAGGCTTTAGAATTTGCTGGCCACGTATTGCTTTAAGTGGACCATATGGCAGCAATGACGCGTGCGCGTACAGTGCGCGTACGCATCACCATACGTGTAGCAACTATGGCAAATCTTATATTGTTTTGAAGCCCCGGATGTTAGCTTTCCAACCCAATTAAAACCGCATCATTTGGACCTCTGTAGCTCATGTTATGGCCGATTAAGTGCGAAGAGGTCCGCTTGACAGCTTTTGCGTTTCCTTTATTTCTTCATGGGTTCTCCATTTCTATATGATTTTCCTTCATTCCCTTGGTCCAATCCTTGCCTCCTAAATCTGAAATCACTTAGCAAACATATCAAGGCATCTAATGAAATCAAGGAGAATTAGATTTAGCTATTTTAAGTCCTAAAAAGCATGTTTTCACTCTTAAGCACAATTAAAGGAGAAGTTATAAAACCATGCTATTTCATTGAATAAATGTGGGTAAAAGGTCATAAAATCCCTTAAATAAAGCATAAGATAAACCCTACAAATGGGGTTTATCAACCTCCCCACACTTAAACCAAGCATGTCCTCATGCTTAAACCAAGAATGAAGTAAGGGTATGCATTTATTCAATGGAAACTACTAAATGCAATCTACTTATATGCAACTATATAAATGAATGCAATTGCTTGGTCAAAATAAATCAATTCCCAAGAAGCATATATGCACAAGGGCTAAGGACTAGCAAGTATAATCCACAATTGAATTGAGTTATTAAATATTTTTACAAACTTGCATGAAAAGTGATACTTATAGATGGAAACATGTAATTGAGCATCAAACCCTCACCGGATGTGTTTGCGCTCTATTCGCTCAAGTGTTTAGGGTTGATTCTCTCAATTCTCCCCTAATCATGCTTTTTAAGATTTGTTCTTCTTCTAACAATCAACATATATTTCATGTATGCATACATCTATCATGAGGTCTTTTCCTTAGGTTGTAATGGGGTTAGGGTCAAGGTAGGATGCATATTTGGTTAAGTGAGCTTGAGATTTGAATCTTTGATAAGCTTAGACTTCCCACCTAACCTATGACATCCTATACAATTAAGTTCTAACCCAACTACCCATTTTTCACTTTTTCACATATATTTCCTTTTCATTTCACAACACTTATGCATTGACCCTTATCGGACTTTACTTTGGGGCATTTTATCCCCTTTTTATTTCTTTCTTTTTCTATTTTTTTTTCTTTTCCATATTATTTTTTTTCTTTTTCTCTTTTGTTTTTTCTCATTTTTTTCTATATACAAGAACCTCAATGCATAAGGTTTTACATTTGATCAATACATGAGTATGTACCCAATTCCTAATATTTTCAATAACAATACAAAACTATCATTTTATTCACCCAATGTCCCAAGATTCCCACACTTGA
The DNA here is from genome assembly GCF_014773155.1 of Arachis stenosperma. Classification (NCBI taxonomy): domain Eukaryota; kingdom Viridiplantae; phylum Streptophyta; class Magnoliopsida; order Fabales; family Fabaceae; genus Arachis; species Arachis stenosperma. The sequence goes on from NC_080382.1 coordinate 59,971,584, forward strand.
ATGGTACTCACACACACTAGCCTAAGCTAATCAAAGATCCAAATTAAGGACTTTTATTGTTTTCCGCTTTAAGGCTTGTAATGTGCTAAATTAAGAACAAAGTGGGTTAATCGTAGGCTCAAATTTGGCTAATAAAGGAAGATAGAAGGTAAGGCCATTTGGGTAAGTGAGCTAATGAAATGATGGCCTCAATCATATAAATGCATGAATACACAAAATAATGGACATAAAGAATCAAACAATTCAAAGATTACAATCATAGAAAGAGAATAATGCACACAAGAAGGAAAATAAGTGGTTATAAGATGTAACCACACCATTAGGCTCAAATCTCACTTGCTTGTGTTTCTAGCTCAAAAATTCATGTTCCACAATATATATATGTGACACAAGCTATGGTCATCTTGTAAATCTCAGTTAGGCGGATTCTAATGATTATGATGGTTTTCAAATATAAAATAAATAAAGCATAAAATAGATATAGAGATACTTATGTAAATTATTGGTGGGAATTTCAGATAAGTGTATGGAGATGCTTTGTCTCTTCTGAATCTCTGCTTTCCTACTGCCTTCCTCCAATCCTTCATACTCCTTTCCATGGCAAGCTGTATGTAGGGCGTCACCATTGTCAATAGCTACTTTCCATCCTCTCAGTTAAAATGGTCCAAATGCTCTGTCACAGCACGGCTAATCATCTGTCGGTTCTCGATCATGTCGGAATAGAATCCATTGATTCTTTTGCGTCTGTCACTACGCCCAACAATCGCGAGTTTGAAGCTCGTCACAGTCATTCAATCCCTGAATCCTACTTGGAATACCACAGACAAGGTTTAGACTTTCCGAATTCTCAAGAATGGCCACCAAAGGATTCTAGCTTATACCACGAAGATTCTGATTAAGGAATCCAAGAGATACACGCTCGGTCTAAGGTAAAACGGAAGTGGTTGTCAAGCATGCATTCATAAGGATGGATGATGATGAGTGTCACGGATCATCACATCCATCAGGTTGAAGTGCAGCGAATATCTTAGAATAAGAATAAGCTTGAATCGAATAGAAGAACAATAGTAATTGCATTAATTCTCGAGGTACAGCAGAGCTCCACACCTTAATCTATGGTGTGTAGAAACTCCACCGTTGAAAATACATAAGTGATAATGGTCCAGGCATGGCCGAATGGCCAGCCTCCACAAATGGAATATGAATTCGAAAATAGGGAAAAGGACTTGGTCAAAGACTGACACTAGTACAATAGTAAAAAGTTCTATTTATACTAAACTAGCCACTAGGGTTTACAGAAATAAGTCTAAGTGCAGAAATCTACTTCCGGGGCCCACTTTGGTGTGTGTTTAGGCTGAGCTTGAGCTTTGCACGTGCAGAGGCTTTTCTTGGAGTTAAACGCCAAGTTGTAACGTGTTTTCGGCATTTAACTCTGGGTTGTGAAGTGTTTCTGGCGTTTTACTCCAGAATGCAGCATGGAACTGGCGTTGAACGCCAGTTTGTGTCCTCTAAACTCGAAAAAAGTATGGACTATTATATATTCCTGGAAAGCTCTGGATGTCTAATTTCCAACGATGTTAAGAGCGTGCCGTTTAAATTTTCGTAGCTCAAGAAAATCCATTTCGAGTGCAGGGAGGTCAGAATCTAACAACATCAGCAGTCCTTTTTCAGCCTGAATCAGATTTTTGCTCAGGTCCCTCAATTTCAGCCAGAAAATACTTGAAATCACAAAAAAACACACAAACTCATAGTAAAGTCCAGAAATGTTAATTTTGCATAAAAATTAATGAAAACATCCCTAAAAATAGCTAGATCTTACTAAAAATCACCTAAATACAATGTCAAAAAGCGTATAAATTATCCGCTCATCGCAACACCAAACTTAAATTGTTGCTTGTCCCCAAACAACTGAAAATCAAATAGGATAAAAAGAAGAGAATATACTATAAATCTCAAGACATCAATGAATATTAGTTTTAATTAGATGAGCGGGACTTGTAGCTTTTTGCCTCTGAACAGTTTTGGCATCTCACTTTATCCTTTGAAGTTTAGAATGATTGGCATCCATAGGAACTCAGAGTTTAGATAGTGTTATTGATTCTCCTAGTTAAGTATGTTGATTCTTGAACACAGCTACTTTTATGAGTCTTGGCCGTGGCCCTAAGCACTTTGTTTTCCAGTATTACCACCGGATACATAAATGCCACAGACACAGAACTGGGTAAACCTTTTCAGATTATGACTCAGCTTTGCTAAAGTCCCCAGTTAGAGGTGTCCAGAGCTCTTAAGCACACTCTTTTGCTTTGGATCTCGACTTTAACCACTCAGTCTCAAGCTTTTCACTTGGACCTGCATATCACAAGCGCATGGTTAGGGACAGCTTGTTTTAGCCACTTAGGCCTGGATTTATTTCCTTGGGCCCTCCTATCCATTGATGCTCAAAGCCTTGGATCCTTTTTTTACCCTTGCCTTTTGGTTTTAAGGGCTATTGGCTTTTTTTGCTTGCTTTTTCTTTTTCTTTCTATTTTTTTTGCCACTTTTTTTTTTTGCAAGCTTTGTTCTTCACTGCTTTTTCTTGCTTCAAGAATCAATTTTATGTTTTTTCAGATCATCAATAACATTTCTCTTGTTCATCATTCTTTCAAGAGCCAACAATTTTAGCATTCATAAACAACAAGATCAAAAATATGCACTGTTCAAGCATTCATTCAGAGAACAAAAAGTATTGTCACCACATCAATATAATTAAACTAATTTCAAGGATGAATTTGAAACTCATGTACTTCTTGTTCTTTTGTATTAAAAACATTTTTCAATTAAGAGAGGTGAAGGATTCATGGAATTATTCATAGCCTTAAGACATAGTTACTAAATACTAATGATCATGTAGTAAAGACACAGACATAGACAAATATAAAGCTCAAAAACCAAAAAACAGAGAGATAAGAACAAGGAAGTTAAGGAATGAGTCCACCTTAGTGATGGTGGTGTCTTCTTCTTGAAGGACCAATGGCGTCCTTGAGCTCCTCTATGTCTCTTCCTTGCCTTTGTTGCTCCTCCCTCATAGCTCTTTGATCTTCTCTAATTTCATTGAGAATGATGGAGTGCTCTTGGTGTTCCACCCTTAATTGGTCCATGTTGTAACTCAAGTCTTCTAAAGAGGTGTTGAGTTGTTCCTAATAGTTGTTTAGAGGAAAATGCATCCCTTGAGGCATCTCAGGGATTTCTTGATGATGAGCTTCCTCAAGCGTCTCTTGAGATCCATGGGTAGGCTCTCTTGTTTGCTCCATCCTCTTCTTAGTGATGGGCTTGTCCTCTTCAATGAGGATGTCTCCTTCTATGACAACTCCAGCTAAGTAGCATAGATGGCAAATGAGATGAGGAGAAGCTAGCCTTGCCAAGGTGGAGGGCTTTTCGGCTACTTTGTAGAGTTCTAGAAAGATGACTTCATGAACTTCTGCTTCCTCTCCAATCATGATGCTATGGATCATGATGGCCCGATCCACAGTTACTTCGGATTGGTTGCTAGTGGGGATGCTGGAGCGTTGGATGAACTCCAACTATCCTCTAGCCACAGGCTTAAGGTCCAGTCTTCTTAATTGAACCGGCCTGCCTTTTGAGTCTCTTTTCCATTGAGCTCCTTCCACACATATGTCCATGAGGACTTGGTCCAACCTTTGATCAAAGTTGACCCTTCTAGTGTAGGGGCATGCGTCTTCTTGCATCATAGGCAAGTTGATTGCCAACCTCACATTTTCCGGACTGAAATCTAAGCATTTCCCCCGAACCATTATAAGCCAATTCTTTGGATTCGGGTTCATACTTTGATCATGGTTCCTAGTGATCCATGTATTGGCATAGAACTCTTAAACCATTAAGATTCCGACTTGTTGAATGGGGTAGGTCAAAACTTCCCAACCTCTTCTTTGGATCTCATGTTGGATCTCCGGATACTCATTTTTCTTGAGCATGAAAGGGACCTCAGGGATCACCTTCTTCTTGGCCACAACTTCATAGAAGTGGTCTTGATGGACCTTTTGAGATGAATCTCTCCATCTTCCTTGACTCGGAGGTGGAAGCTTTTGTCTTCCCTTTCCTCTTTCTAGAGGTTTCTCTGGCCTTAGGTTCCATAAATGGTTCTGGAAAAACAAAAAAGCTATGCTTTTACCACACCAAACTTAGAATGTTGCTTGTCCTCGAGCAAGAAAAGAAAGAATAGAAGAAGAAGAATAAGATTTGGAGGAGAGGGAGAGAGTTGTGTGTGTCGGCCAAGGGGGAGAAGAGAGTGTTGTGTTGTGTGAAAATGAAGAAGAATGGAGGGGTTTATATAGTGGAGGGAGAGGGTAGTGGGTTCGGTCATTTAGGGTGAGTTTGGGTGGGAAAGAGATTTTGAATTTGAAGGTGGGTGGGGTTTATGGATGTGAGTGGTAAAGAGGTGATGGGGAAGAGAGATTGAGGTGATTGGTGAAGGGTGTTTGAGGAAGAGTGTTATTGGATTGTGTGAAGAGGAGAGAAGGTGAGTTGAGGTAGGTACGGATCCTATGTGGTCCACAGATCCTGAGGTGAACCTGTGTGGTCCACAGATCCTGAGGTGATCCTGTGGTGTCCACAGATCATGAGGTGAAGGATGAATCATCCCTGCACCAATTAGGCGTGTAAAATGCCCTCTGCCTGCAATCCTGTCGTTTAACGCCAGACTTAAGCTTGTTTCTGGCGTTAAACGCCCAAATGTAGCATGTTTCTGGCGTTTAACGCCAGTCTGATGCTTGTTGCTGGCGTTAAACGCCATTTTTCCTCAGGGTGCAATCCTGGCATTTAAACACCAGACTGCTACTTGTTTCTGGCGTTCAACGCCAGATTCATGCTCTATTCTGGTGTTAAATGCCAGCCAGATGCTCCTCACTGGCGTTTAAACGCCAGTAGGCTCTTCCTCCAGGGTGTGCTGTTTTTTATTCTGTTTTTAATTTTTGCAATTGTTTTGTGACTCCTCATGATCATGAACCTAATAAAACATAAAAGAACAATAAAAATATAGATAAATAAAAATTGGGTTGCCTCCCAATAAGCGCTTCTTTAATGTCAATAGCTTGACAGTGGGCTCTCATAGAGCCTCACAGATGTTCAGAGCATTGTTGGAACCTCCCAACACTAAACTTAGAGTTTGAGTGTGGGGGTTCAACACCAAACTTAGAGTTTGGTTGTGGCCTCCCAACACCAAACTTAGAGTTTGATTGTGGGGGCTTTGTTTGACTCTGTATTGAGAGAAGCTTTTCATGCTTCCTCTCCATGTTTACAAAATGATAACCTTGAGCTTTAAACACAAGGTAGTTCCCATTCAATTGAAGGACTAGTTCACCTCTGTCAACATCAATCACAGCTTTTGCTGTGGCTAGGAAGGGTCTTCCAAGGATGATGCATTTATCCTCCTCCTTCCTAGTGTCTAAGATTATGAAATCAGCAGGGATGTAAAGGCCTTTAACCTTTACTAACACGTCCTCTACCATTCCATAAGCTTGTCTTATTGACTTTTCTGCCATCTCTAATGAGAATGTGGCACCTTGTACCTCAAAGATCCCTAGTTTCTCCATTACAGAGAGTGGCATAAGATTTATACCTGACCCCAGGTCACACAGAGCCTTCTCAAAGGTCATGGTGCCTATGGTACAGGGTATTAAGAATTTACCAGGATCTTTTTTCTTTTGAGGTAATGTTTGCTGAACCCATGTATCTAGTTCACTAATGAGCAAGGGAGGTGCATATTCCCAAGTTTCATTACTAAACAACTTGGCATTCAGCTTCATGATGGCTCCTAGATATTGAGCAACTTACTCTTCAGTTACATCTTCATCCTCTTCAGAAGAAGACTAGTTCTCAAAGCTCATGAATGGCAGAAGGAGGTTCAATAGAATCTCTATGGTTTCTATATGAGCCTCAGATTCTTTTAGGTCCTCAATAGGGAACTCCTTTCTGTCTGGGGGACATCCCATGAGGTCTTCCTCATTGGGATTCACGTCCTCCCCCTCCTCCTTGTATTCAGCCATATAGACAATATCAATGGCCTTGCACTCTCTTTTTGGATTCTCTTCTGTATTGCTTGGGAGAGTACTAGGAGGAGTTTCAGTGATTTTCTTACTCAGCTGGCCCACTTGTGCCTCCAAATTTCTAATGGAGGACCTTGTTTCATTCATGAAACTTAAAGTGGCCTTAGACAGATCAGAGACTATATTTGCTAAGTTAGAGGGACTCTGCTTAGAATTCTCTGTCTGTTGCTGAAAAGATGATTGAAAAGGCTTGCTATTACTGAGCCTGATTCTTCCACCATTGTTAAAGCCTTGTTGAGGCTTTTATTGATCCTTCTATGAGAAATTTGGATGATTTCTTCATGAGAAATTATAGGTGTTCTCATAGGGTTCACCCATGTAATTCACCTATGCCATTGCAGGGTTCTCAGGATCATAAGCTTCTTCTTCAGAAGATGCCTCTTTAGTACTGTTGGATGCATTTTGCCATCCATTTAGACTCTAAGAAATCATGTTGACTTGCTGAGTCAATATTTTGTTATGAGCCAATATGGCATTCAGAGCATCAATTTCAAGAACTCCCTTCCTCTGAGGCGTCCCATTACTCACAGGATTCCTCTTAGAGGTGTACATGAATTGGTTATTTGCAACCATGTCAATGAGTTCTTGAGCTTCTGTAGGCATTTTCTTTAGGTGAATGGATCCACCTGTAGAATGGTCCAGTGACATCTTAGAGAACTCAGATAGACCATAATAGAATATATCTAAAATGGTCTACTCTGAAAGCATGTCAGCAGGACACTTTTTGGCCAACTGTTTGTATCTTTCCGAAGCTTCATAAAAGGATTCACCATCTTTTTGTTTGAAGGTTTGAACATCCACTCTAAGCTTGCTCAGCTTTTGAGGAGGAAAAAACTTAGCCAAGAAGGCTGTGACCAGCTTATCCTAGGAGTCCAGGCTATCTTTAGGTTGTGAGTCCAACCATGTTCTAGCTCTGTCTCTTACAGCAAAAGGGAAAAGCATGAGCCTGTAGACTTCAAGATCTACTCCATTAGTCTTAACAGTCTCACAGATCTGCAAGAATTCAGTTAAAAACTGATAGGGATCTTCTGATGGAAGTCCATGGAACTTGCAGTTCTGTTGCATTAGAGCAACTAGTTGAGGCTTCAGCTCAAAATTGTTTACTCCAATGGCAGGGATTGAGATGCTTCTTCCATAAAAGTTGGAAGTAGGTGTAGTATAATCACCCAGCATCCTCCTTGCGCCTTCACCAATATTATTGGGTTTGGCCATATCTCTCTCTTTTTCACGATTCTCTGTAAGGGTTTCTCTGGATTGTTGTGCTTTAGCTTCTCTTAGCTTCTTCTTCAGAGTCCTTTCAGGTTCATGATCTACTTCAACAAGAATGTCCTTGTCCTTGCTCCTGCTCATATGAAAAAGGAGAGAACAGAAAAGAAAGAGGAATCCTCTATGTCACAGTATAGAGATTCCTTTATGTTAGTAGAAGAAAGAAAAGAATAGAAGAATGATGAAAAAAATTCGAACACAGAGGAGAAAAGAGGGTTCGAATTTTTAGATGAAGAGAAGAGTGTTAGTAAATGAATAAATAAATAGAAGGAGGTGAGAGAGAGGAGTTTTTGAAAATTGTTTTTGAAAAATGGTTAGTGAGTTTCGAAAATTAAAAGAAGAATTAAAATTAAAATTTGAAACAATTAGTTAATTAAAAGAATTTTGAAAAAGAGGGAAGTTATTTTCGAAAATTAGAGAGAGAAAAGTAGTTAGGTAGTTTTGAAAAAGATATGAAACAAACAAAAAGTCAATTAGTTAGTAGAAAAAGATTTGAAAATCAATTTTGAAAAGATAAGAAGTTAGGAAAGATATTTTGAGATCAAATTTTTGAAAAGATATGATTGAAATTTGTTTTGAAAAAGATTTATTTTTTAAAATTAAAATTGATTACTTGACTAGCAAGAAACTAAAATATATGATTCTAGAATTTAAAGATTGAACCTTTCTTAACAAGAAAGTAACAAACTTCAAATTTTTTAATCAATCATATTAATTGTTAGTAAAGTTTTCGAAAATTTGAAATGAAATTAAGAAAAAGATTTTGAAAAATCAATTTTAAAAATTTCGAAAATAATAAAATAAAAAATGAAAAAGATTTGATTTTTGAAAAAGATTTTGAAAAGATAGGATTTTTAAAATTGAAATCTTGACTTGACTAACAAGAAACAACTTATTTTTTAAAATTTTTGACCAAGTCAACCCCAAGATTTCGAAATTTATGAGAGAAATAAGGAAAAGATATTTTTTTGATTTTTTTGAATTTTAATGATGAGAGAGAAAAACACAAAAATGACTCACAACATGAAAATTATGAATCAAAACACATGATGCATGCAAGAACACTATGAATGTCAAGATGAACACCAAGAACACTTTGAACATCAAGACTTATTTTTGAAAAATTTTCAAGAAAGAAAAAACATGCAAGACACCAAACTTAGAAATTTTTAATGCTTAGACAATATGAATGCAAAAATGCATATGAAAAACAACAAAAGACACAAAACAAGAAAATATGAAGATCAAACAAGAAGACTTACCAAGAACAACTTGAAGATCATGAAGAACACATGCCTGAATTTTCGAAAAATGCAAAGGTTTTTAAAATATGCAATTGACACCAAACTTAAAAATTGACACTAGACTCAAACAAGAAACACAAAATATTTTCGATTTTTATGATTTTATAAATTTTTTTGGATTTTTTTTCGAAAATTACTTTTTGGAAAAACGAAAACAAAGAAAAAAAATCTTGAAAGAATTTTGAAAACTTTTTGAAAAGAAAATTACCTAATCTGAGCAACAAGATGAACCGTCAGTTGTCCAAACTCAAACAATCCCCGGGCAACGGCACCAAAAACTTGATAGGCAAAATTGTGATCTATTTTTTTCATAACTTGAACAATTCTTAGCAATGGCTCCAAAAACTTGGTGCACACTACTATGGTTCACTCACATTCTTCACAACTTCACACAACTAACTAGCAAGTGCACTGGGTCGTCCAAGTAATAAACCTTACGTGAGTAAAGGTCGATCCCACGGAGATTGTTGGTATGGAGCAAGTTATGGTCATCTTGTAAATCTCAGTTAGGCGAATTCTAATGGTTATGATGGTTTTCGAATATAAAATAAATAAATCATAAAATAGATATAGAGATACTTATGTAAATCATTGGTGGAAATTTCAGATAAGTGTATTAAGATGCTTTGTCCCTTCTGAATCTCTGCTTTCCTACTGCCTTCCTCCAATCCTTCACACTCCTTTCCATGGCAAGCTATATGTAGGGCGTCACCATTATCAATGGCTACTTCCCATCCTCTCAGTTAAAATGGTCCAAATGCTCTGTCACAGCACATCTAATAATCTGTCGGTTCTCGATCATGTCGAAATAGAATCCATTGATTCTTTTGCGTCTGTCACTACGCCCCATAATCGCGAGTTTGAAGCTCGTCACAGTCATTCAATCCCTGAATCCTACTTAGAATACCACAGACAAGGTTTAGACTTTCTGAATTCTCAAGAATGGCCGCCAAAGGGTTCTAGCTTATACCACGAAGATTCTGATTAAGGAATCCAAGAGATACACGCTCGGTCTAAGGTAAAACGGAAGTGGTTGTCAAGCACGCGTTCATAAGGATGGATGACGATGAGTGTCACGGATCATCACATCCATCAGTTTGAAGTGCAGCGAATATCTTAGAATAAGAATAGGCATGAATCGAATAGAAGAACAATAGTAATTGCATTAATTCTCGAGGTACAGTAGAGCTCCACACCTTAATCTATGGTGTGTAGAAACTCCACCGTTGAAAATACATAAGTGATAATGGTCCAGGCATGGCCAAATGGCCAGCCTCCACAAATGGCATATGAATTCGAAAATAGGGAAAAGGACCTGGTCAAAGACTGACACTAGTACAATAGTAAAAAGTTCTATTTATACTAAACTAGCCACTAGGGTTTACAGAAATAAGTCTAAGTGCAGAAATCCACTTCTGGGGCCCACTTTGGTGTGTGCTTAGGCTGAGCTTGAGCTTTTCACGTGAAGAGGCTTCTCTTGAAGTTAAACGCCAAGTTGTAACGTGTTTTTGGCGTTTAACTCTGGTTTGTGACGTATTTTTGGCGTTTTACTCCAGAATGCAACATGGAACTAGCGTTGAACGCCAGTTTGCATCGTCTAAACTCGAACAAAGTATGAACTATTATATATTGCTGGAAAGCGCTGGATGTCTACTTTCCAACGCCATTGAGAGCGCGCCATTTGGAGTTTTGTAGCTCCAGAAACTTCATTTTGAGTGCAGGGAGGTCAGAATCCAACAGCATCAGCAGTCCTTTTTCAACCTGAATAAGATTTTTGCTCTGGTCCCTCAATTTTAGCCAGAAAATGTTTGAAATCACATAAAACCACACAAACTCATAGTAAAGTCCAGAAATGTGAATTTTGCATAAAAACTAATGAAAACATCCCTAAAAGTAGCTAGATCTTACTAAAAATTACCTAAAAACGATGCCAAAAAGCGTATAAATTACCTGCTCATCAATGGGCTTGTCCTCTTCAATGAGGATGTCTTCCTCTATGACAATTCCAGCTAAATTTCATAGGTGATAGATGAGATGAGGAAAGGCTAACCTTGCCAAGGTAGAGGTTTTGTTAGCCACTTTGTAGAGTTCTAGAGATATAACCTCATGAACTTCTACTTCCTCTCCAATCATGATGCTATGGATCATGATAGCCCGATCTACAGTCACTTCGAATCGGTTGCTAGTAGGAATGATGAAGCATTGGATGAATTCCAACCATCCTCTAGCCACGGGTTTAAGGTCATGCCTTCTCAATTGAACTGGCTTGCCTTTAGAGTCTCTTTTCCACTGAGCTCCTTCCACACATATGTCCACGAGGACTTGGTCTAACCTTTGATCAAAGTTGACCCTTCTAGTGTAGGGGCATGTATCTCCTTGCATCATTGGCAAGTTGAATGCCAACCTTACATTTTTCGGACTGAAATCTAAGTATTTCTCCCGAACCATTGTAAGCCAATTCTTTGAGTTCGGGTTCACACTTTGATCATGGTTCTTAGTGATCCATGTATTAGCATAGAACTCTTGAACCATTAAAATTCTGACTTGTTGAATGGGGTTGGTGAGAACTTCCTAACCTCTTCTTCGAATCTCATGTCGGATCTCCGGATACTCATTCTTTTTTAGCATGAAAGGGACCTCAGGGATCACTTTCTTCTTGGCCACAACTTCATAGAAGTGGTCTTGATGGACCTTTGAGATGAATCTCTCCATCTCCCATGACTCAGAGGTAGAAGCTTTTCCTTTCCTTTCCTCTTTCTAGAGGTTTCTCAAGCCTTAAGTGCCATAAATGGTTATAGAAACACAAAAAGCAATGCTTTTTCCACACCAAACTTAAAAGGTTTGCTCATCCTCGAGAAAAGGAAGAAAAAAGGACAGAAAAGAAGAAGTGGAGGAGATGGAGAGGTGTGAGTGGTTCGGCCAAGTGGGAGAAGAAGAAGAAGCGTTTTTGATTTGTGAATTTGAAGGATGGATGAGGGGTTTATATAGGAGTGGAAAGAGAGGGTACGGTTCATGTATTAGGGGTTGGGTTTGGGAGGGAAAAGATTTGAATTTAAATGGTAAGGTAGGTGGGGAGTTTTTGGGGAAGAGTGGATTGAGGTAGGTGGGGATCCTGTGGGGTCCACAGATCCTGAGGTGTCAAGAATTTCTTATCTCTGCACCATTCTGGCATGTAAACGCCCTCTGAGTGCTAATCTCGGCGTTAAACGCCAGGTTGCTGCCCATTCCTGGTGTTAAATGCCAGGTTGTTGCCCATTTCTGGCGTTAAACACTAGTTTTTCTTTCTTTTCTGGCGTTTAAACACCAGAATGGTGCCAGATTGGGCATTTAACGCCCATTCTTCTACCCTTACTGGCGTTTAAACGCCAGTAAGCTCCTCCTCTAGGGTGTGCTATTTTTAATGCTGTTTTTGAATTTGCTTTGATTTTTGCAGTTGTTTTTGGGACTCCACATGATCATCAACCTAAAGAAAACATGAAATAACAATGGAAAATGGAAATTTAACATAGATAAATAAAATTGGGTTGCCTCCCAATAAGCACTTCTTTAATGTCAATAGCTTGACAGTCAGCTCTTATGGAGCTTCACAGATATTCAGAGCATGGTTGGGGCCTCCCAACACCAAACTTAGAGGTTGAATGTGGGGGCTTTGGTTGACTCTGTATTGAGAGAAGCTTTTCATGCTTCCTCTTTATGGTTGTAGAGGGAGATCCTTGAGCCTTAAACACAAGGTGGTCTTCATTCAATTGAAGGACTAACTCTCCTCTATCCACATCAATCACAGCTCTTGCTATGGCTAGGAAGGGTCTTCCAAGGATGATGGATTCATCCTCCTCCTTCCCAGTATCTAGGATTATGAAGTCAGCAGGGATGTAAAGGCCATCAACCTTCACTAAAACATCCTCTACAAGTCCATAAGCCTGTTTCATGGATTTGTCTGCCATCTCTAGTCAGATTCTTGCAGCTTGTACCTCAAAGATTCCCAGTTTCTCCATTACAGAGAGTGGCATGAGGTTTATGCCTGACCTCAGGTCACATAGAGCCTTCTCAAGGGTCATGGTGCCTATGGTACAAGGTATTAAGAATTTTTCGGGATCTGGTTTCTTCTGAGGTAATGTCTGCCTAATCAAGTCATTCAGTTCATTGGTGAGAAAGGGTGGTTCATCCTCCAAAGTCTCATTACCAAATAACTTGGCATTTAGCTTCATGATTGCTCCAGGGTACTTAGCAACTTGCTCTTCAGTAATATCTTCATCCTCTTCAGAGGAAGAATACTCATCAGAGCTCATGAATGGCAGAAGTAGGTTCAATGGAATCTCTATGGTCTCTGTATGAGCCTCAGATTCCCTTGTTTCCTCAATAGGGAACTCCTTTTTGTCCAGAGGACGTCCCATGAGGTCTTCCTCACTGGGATTCACGCTCCTCCTCCTCTGTGCATTCGGCCACTTTGTTTATATTGATGTCCTTGCACTCTCTTTTCGGGTTCTCTTTTGTATTGCTTGGGAGAGTACTAAGAGGAGTTTCAGTAACTCTTTTACTCAGCTGACCCACTTGTGCCTCCAGATTTCTAATAGAGGACCGTGCCTCATTCATGAAACTGAGAGTGGTCTTGGATAGCTCAGAGACTATGGTTGCTAAGCTAGAGAGACTCTGCTCAAAATTCTTTGTCTGTTGCTGAGAAGATAATGGAAAAGGCTTGCTATTGCTAAACCTATTTCTTCCACCATTATTGTTGTTGAAGCCTTGTTGAGGCTTTTGTTGGCCCTTCCATGAGAGATTTGGATGATTTCTCCATGAAGGATTATAGGTATTTCCATAGGGTTCTCCTATGTAATTCACCTCTTCCATTGCAGGGTTCTCAAGTTCATAAGCTTCTTCCTCAGAAGATGCTTCTTTATTACTGCTGGATGCAGCTTGCAATCCAGTCAGATTCTGAGAAATCATATTGACTTGCTGAGTCAATAATTTGTTCTGAGCCAATATGGCATTCATGGTATCAATCTCAAGAACTCCTTTCTTCTAAGTGCTCCCATTGTTCACAGGATTTCTTTCAGAAGTGTACATGATCTGGTTATTTGCAACAATTTCAATGAGTTGCTGGGCTTCTGCATGCGTTTTCTTCAGATGAATTAATCCGCCTGCAGAATGGTCCAATAACATCTTGGATAACTCAGACAGACCATCATAGAAGATACATATGATGCTCCATTCTGAAAGTATGTCAGAAGAACACCTTTTGATCAATTGCTTGTATCTTTCCCAAGCTTCATAGAGGGATTCACCTTCCTTCTGCTTGAAGGTTTGAACTTCCACTTTAAGCTTACTCATCTTTTGAGGTGGAAAGATTTAACTAAGAAGGCATTGACCAGCTTTTCCCAAGAGTTCAGGCTGTCTCTAGGTTGTGATTTCAACCATATACTAGCTCTGTCTCTTACAGCAAAAGGGAAAAGCATAAGTCTGTAGACCTGAGGATCAACTCCATTGGTCTTAATAGTGTCACAAAATTGCACAAATTCAGCCAAGAACTGATGAGGATCTTCCAATAAAAGTCCATGAAACTTGCAATTTTGTTGCATCCGAGAAACAAATTGAGGCTTAAGCTCAAAGTTGTTTGCTCCAATGGCAGGAATAGAGATGCTTCTCCCATAGAAGTCGGGAGTTGGTGCAGTAAAGTCACCAAGCACCTTCCTTGCATTGTTGTTGTTGGGTTCGGCCATGTCTATTTTGTCTACTTCATTTTCAAAAATTCTGTCAGGTCCTCTTCAGAGTATTGTGCTTTAGCTGCTTTTAGCTTCCTCTTCAGAATCCTTTTAGGTTCAGGATCGGCTTCAACAAGAATTCCTTTGTCCTTGTTCCTGCTCATATGAAAAATAAGAGAACAAGAAAATATGGAATCCTCTATGTCACAGTATAGAGATTCCTTGAGGTGTCAGAGGAAAATAGGAATAGAAGGATGAGGTAGAGAGAAGAATTCGAACTTATAGAGAGAGAGGGAAGGGGTCCGAATTATTAAAGGAGGATAAGTGTTAGTGATTAAATAGAAAGAGATGAGAGAGAGAGAGTTTTCGAAAATTAAAATGATTTTTGAAAAAGTGGTTAGTGATTTTCGAAAATTGGGAGTGGAAAAGTGGTTAGGTGGTTTTAGATAGGAAATAGTGATTATGTGAAAAAGATTTGAAAATAATTTTGAAAAGATAAGAAGTTAGAAAAGAAAAGTTTGAAGTCAAATTAAAAGAGATATGATTGAAAAAAATTTGATTTTAAAAAGATATGATTTTAAAAAGATGTGATTGAAAAGATATGATTGAAAAAGATTTTAAAAAAATATTTGATTTTTAAAATTGATGACTTGACTAACAAGAAATTAAATGATACGATTCTAAAATTCAAATATTGAACCTTTCTTAACAAGAAAGTAACAAACTTGAAATTTTTGAATCACAACATTAATTGTTAGTAAGGATTTTCGAAAATATTAAAAGAAAAATGAAAAAGATTTGATTTTGAAAAAGATGATTGATAAGAGAGGATATGAAAAAGATAATGTTTTGAAAAATTAGTTTTAAAACTTGAAAAATTGAAAAAGATTTGAATTGAAAATAAAATTACCTTCCTGGTGTTATCCTGGCATTAAACGCCCAGAATAGTATCCATTCTGGCATTTAACGCCCAGAATGCTACCTCTTTGGGTGTTAAACGCCCAGCCAGGTACCCTGGCTGGCGTTTAAACGCCAGAAATCCTTCCTTACTGGGTGTTTTGAATGCCCAGCTTTTTCTCTGTGATTCCTCTGCTGTATGTTCTAAATCTTCAATTCTCTGTATTATTGACCTGAAAAGACATAATTTTGAATTTTTTTGAATTTTTAATGATAAGAGAGAAAAACAACAGAATGAAATTAAATAAGAAAAACTAAGATCAAAACAAGGAATGCATGCAAGAACACATTGAATGTCAATATGAACATCAAGAACACTATGAAGGTCATGATGAACATTAAGAACACATTTTTGAACATTTTTAAGAAAAGAAAGACATACAAGATACCAAACTTAGAAGTTTTCATACTAGAGACACTAACAATTTGATAATGCACATGAGAAACAACAAAGGACAAAAAATAAGAGAATTTAAAGATCAGACAAAGAAAATCATCAAGAACAACTTGAAGATCAATGAAGAACACAATGCATATATTTTCGAAAAATGCAAGAAAAATAGAAACATGTAGTTGACACCAAACTTAAAATTTGACACTAGACTCAAACAAGAAACACAAAATATTTTTGGTTTTATGATTTTATAAAATTTTTTTTGTATTTTTTTGAAAATTATTTTGAAAAAGAAAACAAGAAACTAAAAAGTTTTTAATAAGAATTCCAAGAATCATGCAATGTTAGTCTAAAGCTTTAGTCTAAAAAGATTAGACATGGCTAACCAAGCTTCAGCAAGACATTACATACAACAGCCAAATTGATGGGAATCAACTGGCTCCTGTTATGATAAAAGCATCATCTGAAACTCTAGAATTCATTCTTAAAAATTCTGAAGAACAAAATAAAAAGAAAAATACCTAATCTAAGCAACAAGATAAACCGTCAGTTGTCCAAACTCGAACAATCCCCAGCAACGGCGCCAAAAACTTGGGATGCGAAATTGTAATCTCACACGCTTTCTTCACAACTCTACGTAGCTGACCAGCAAGTGCACTGGGTCGTCCAAGTAATACCTTACATGAGTAAGGGTCGATCCCACGGAGATTGTCAGCTTGAAGCAAGCTATGGTCATCTTGTAAATCTCAGTCAGGCAGATTCAAATGGTTATAGGATTTTGATAATTAAAAGACAGATGAAAACATAAAAAAGGATAGAAATACTTATGTAATTCATTGGTAGGGATTTCAGATAAGCGTATGGAGATGCTTTGTTCCTTTTGAATCCCTGTTTTCCTACTGCTTTCATCCACTCATGCGTACTCCTTTCCATGGCAAGCTGTATGTTAGGGGATCACCGTTGTCAATGGCTACCATCCGTCCTCTTAGTGAAAATCATCCGGCTACGGGTTACGTAGGGCTAATCATCTATTGGTTCTCACTTGTGTTGGAATAAGATCCAATGATCCTTTAGTGCACTGTCACTGCGCCCAGCACTCTCGAGTTTGAAGCTCGTCATAGTCATCCCATCCCAGATCCTACTCGGAATACCACAGACAAGGTTTAGACTTTTCGGATCTCAAGAATACTGCCAATTGATTCTAGCTTATTCCACGAAGACTCTGATCTCACGGAATGGAAGGCTCTATTGTCAGGAGAGGCAACCATGCATCGTGGACCAGGAGGCCAAGAGATATACATTCAAGCTTGTTTTCAGGTAGAATGGAAGTGGTTGTCAGGCACGCGTTCATAAGTGAGAATGGTGATGAGTGTCACTTGATCATCACATTCATCATGTTGAAGTGCGAATGAACATCTTAGAATAAGAATAAGCTTGAATTGAATAAAAAGCAGTAGTACTTTATAAAAAGAATATCAATATACAATGAATCTCACAATATCAATAAAACTTAGTCCCAAATAGATGAGTGGGGCTAGTAGCTTTTTGCTTCTGAACCCTTTTGGAATCTCACTTTATCCTTTGAAATTCAAAATAATTGGCATCTATAGGAACTCAGAATTTTAGATAGTGTTATTGATTCTCCTAGTTCAGCATGTTGATTCTTGAACACAGCTACTTTATGAGTCTTGGCCGTGGCCCTAAGCACTTTATTTTCCAATGTTACCACCGGATACATAAATGCCACAAACACATAACTAGGTAAACCTTTTCAGATTGTGACTCAACTTTGCTAAAGTTCCCAGTTAGAGGTATCCAGAGTTCTTAAGCACACTCTTTTTGCTTTGGATCAAGACTTTAACCACTCAGTCTCAAGCTTTTCACTTAGACCTTCATGACACAAATACGAGGTTAGGGATAGTTTCATTTAGCCGCTTAGGCCTGGATTTTATTTCCTTGGGCCCTCCTATCCATTAATGCTCAAAGCCTTGGATCCTTTTTACCTTTGCCTTTTGGTTTAAAGGGCTATTTGCTTTTTCTGGTTGCTTTTTCTTTTTTTTTTCTTTTGTTTTTTTTTTTGCCATTTTACTCTCTCTTTTTTTTCACTACCTTTTTTTTTCACTGCTTTTTCTTGCTTCAAGAATCATTTTCATGATTTTTCATATTATCAATAACATTTTTCTTTGTTCATCATTATTTCAAGAGCCAACAATTTTAACATTCATAAACTTTACTATAAAAAATATACACTGTTCAAGCATTCATTCAGAAAACAAAAAGTATTGCCACAGGCTTAAGGTCCGGTCTTCTCAATTGAACCGGATTGCCTCTTGAGTCTCTTTTCCATTGAGCTCCTTCCACACATATGTCCATGGGGACTTGGTCCAACCTTTGATCAAAGTTGACCCTTCTAGTGTAGGGGGTGCATTTTCTTGCATCATTGGCAAGTGGAACGCCAACTTTACATTTTCTGGACCAGAAATCTAAGTATTTCCCCCGAACTATTGTAAGCCAATTCTTTGGATTCGGGTTCATACTTTGATCATGGTTCCTAGTGATCCATGCATTGGCATAGAACTCTTGAACCATTAAGATTCTGACTTGTTGAATGGGATTGGTGAAAACATCCCAACCTTTTCTTTGGATCTCATGTTGAATTTCCGGATATTCATTCTTTTTTAGCATGAAAGGGACCTCAGGGTTCACCTTCTACTTGGCCATAACTTCATAGAAGTGGTCTTGATGGACCTTGGAGATGAATTTCTCAATCTCCCATGACTCGGAGGTGGAAGCTTTTGCCTTTCCTTTCCTCTTTCTAGAGGTTTCTCTGGTCTTAGGTGCTATAAATGATTAAGGAAAAATAAAAAAAGCAATGCTTTTACCACACCAAACTTAAATGGTTTGCTCGTCCTTGAGCAAAAGAAGGAAGAAAGAAGGGGAAGAAGAAGAAAATGGAGGAGATGGAGGGAGATAAAGGTTTGGCCAAGGGGGTAGGAGTGTGTGTGATGTGTAAAATGAAGGAGTGAAGAGGGGTATTTATAGGGAAAGAGAGGGAGAGTAGCCGAACGGAATTGGGTGGGTTTGGGAGGGAAAAGTGTTTGAAATTGAAAGTGAGGTAGGTGGGGTTCTTGGGGAAGAGATATGGAAGTGATTGGTGAAGAGAATATCGGGAAGAGGATAGGATTTTATTGGTGAGTGGTGTTTTGGGTAGAGTGTTTATAGAGATGTGTGTGAGAGAGAGAGAGAGAGGTGGGATAGGTAGGGATCCTGTGGGGTCCACAGATCCTGAGGGGTCAAGGATTTCTCATCCATGCTCCTTTTAGGCTTGCAAAATGCCCTTATTGTGCAATTCTGGTGTTTAACGCCAGATTGCTGCTTGTTTCTGGCGTTAAACACCAGCTTTGTGTCCTTTTCTGGCGTTAAATGCTAGTCTGGTGCCAATTTCTGGTGTTAAACGCTCAGAATGGTGCCAGACTAGGCATTTAACGCCCATTCTGCTACTCTTACTGGCGTTTAAACGCCAGTAAGTTCCTCCTCCAGGGTGTGCTGCTTTTAATGCTATTTTTGAATTTGCTTTGATTTTTTGCAGTTGTTTTTGTGACTCTACATGATCATCAACCTAAAAAAAATATGAAATAACATAGAAAAATAAAAATTGGGTTGCCTCCCAACAAGTGCTTCTTTAATGTCAATAGCTTGACAGTGGGCTCTCATGGAGCCTCACAGATAATCAGAGCATGGTTGGGGCCTCTCAACACCAAACTTAGAGTTTGGTTGTGGGGGCTTTGTTTGACTCTGTATTGAGAGAAGATTTTCATGCTTCATGTCCATGTGTACAGAAGGAGAACCTTGAGTTTTTAATACAAGGTAGTCCTCATTCAATTGAAGGAGCTACTCTCCTCTGTCAACATCAATCACAGCTTTTACTGTGGCTAGGAAAGGTCTGCCAAGGATGATGGATTCATCCTCATCCTTCCCAGTGTCTAGGATTATGAAATCAGCAAGGATGTAAAGGCCTTCAACCTTCACTAGCACGTCCTCTACTAGTCCATAAGCCTTTTTCATGGATTTGTTTGCCATCTCTAGTGAGATTCTTACAGCTTGAACCTCAAAGATTTCCAGTTTCTCCATTATAGAGAGTGGCATGAGGTTTATGCCTGACCCCAGGTCACACAGAGCCTTCTCAAAGGTCATGGTGCCTATGGTACAAGGTATTAAGAACCTTCCAGGATCCTCTTTCTTTTGAGGTAATGTTTGCTGAACCCAGGTATTTAGTTTATCAATGAGCAATGGAGGTTCATCCTCCCAAGTCTCATTACCAAATAGCTTGGCATTCAGCTTCATGATTGCTCCTAAATACTGAGCAACTTGCCATTTAGTAATATCTTCATCCTCTTCGGAGGAGGAATATTCATCAAATCTCATGAATTGCAGAAGGAGGTTCAATGGAATCTCTTTGGTCTCTAGATGAGCCTCAGATTCCTTAGGTTCCTCTAATGGGAACTTCTTTTTGTATAGAGGACGTCCCATGAGGTCTTCCTCACTGGGATTCACGTCCTCCTCCTCCTCTCTAGGTTTGGCCACACCAAGTAAGGTTATGGCCTTGCACTCTCTTTTTGGATTCTCTTCTGTATTGCTTGGGAGAGTACTAGGAGGAGTTTCAGTGACTCTTTTACTCAGCTGGCCCACTTGTGCCTCCAAATTTCTAATGGAGGACCTTGTTTCATTCATGAAACTTAATGTGGCCTTAGATAGATCAGTGACTATGTTTGCTAAGCTAGAGGGGCTCTGTTGAGAATTCTCTGTCTGTTGTTGAGAGGATGATGGAAAAGGCTTGCTATTGCTAAACCTGTTTCTTCCACCATTATTAAAGCCTTGTTGAGGCTTTTGTTGATCCTTCCATGAGAAATTTGGATGATTTCTCCATGAGGGATTATAGGTGTTTCCATAGGCTTCACCCATGTAATTCATCTCTGCCATTGTAGGGTTCTCAGGATCATAAGCTTCTTCTTCAGAAGATGCCTCTTTAGTACTGTTAGATGCATTTTACAATCCATTCAGACTCTGAGAAATCATATTGACTTTCTGAGTCAACATTTTGTTCTGAGCCAATATGGCATTTAGAGCATCAATTTCAAGAACTCTTTTCCTCTGAGGCGTCCCATTACTCACAAGATTCCTTTCAGAAGTGTACATGAACTGGTTATTTGCAACCATTTCAATAAGTTCCTGAGCTTCTGCAGGTGTTTTCTTCAGGTGAATGGATCCACCTGCAGAATGGTCCAATGACATCTTAGACAATTCAGACAAACCATCATAGAATATATCTAGGATAGTCCATTTTGAGAGCATGTAAGAAGGATACCTTTTGGTCAGTTGCTTGTATCTTTCCCAAGCTTCATAGAGGGATTCACCTTCTTTCTGCCTGAAGGTTTGAACATCCACTCTAAGCTTGCTTAACTTTTGAGGAGGAAAAAACTTAGCTAAGAAAACCATGACTAGCATATCCCAAGAGTTCAGGCTATCTCTAGGTTGAGAGTCCAACCATATCCTAGCTCTGTCTCTTATAGCAAAAGGGAAAAACATAAGCTTATAGACCTCGGGATCAACTCCATTGGTCTTAATAGTATCACAGATTTGCAAGAATTCAGTTAAGAACTGAAAATGATCTTCTGAGGGAAGTCCATGAAACTTGCAATTCTATTGCATTAGAGAAACTAATTGAGGCTTTAGCTCAAAGTTGTTTGCTCCAATGGCAGGGATTGAGATGCTTCTTCCATGGAAGTTGGAATTTGGTGCAGTAAAGTCACCAAACACCTTCCTTGCATTGTTGTTGTTGGGTTCGGCTGTCATATCCTTTTCCTGTTCGAAAATTTCAGTTAGAACCTCTTCAGAGTACTATGCTTTAGCTGCTCTTAGCTTCCTCTTCAAGGTCCTTTCAAGTTCAGGATCAGCTTCAACAAGAATGCCTTTTTCCTTGTTCCTGCTCATATGAGAGAGAAGAAAACAAAGAAAGTATGAAATCCTCTATGTCACAGTATAGAGATTCTTTTATGTGAGTAGAAGAGAAGAAGAATAAGAATAAGGAAAGAAAGAGAAAAATTCGAACTCTAAGAGAGGGAGAGGGTTCGAATTTTTTATGAGTGGAGGAGAAGAGTGTTAGTGATTAAATAAATAAATAGAAAGAAATGAGAGAGAGAGAAAGTTTTCAAAAATAATTAAAAAGAAAAGGAAAATATTTTTGTTTTTATTTTAAAATTTTGTTAGAGTTCGAAAATTAAGAAAAGGAATAAAATTAAAAGTTAAAAAAATTAGTTAAATAAAAATGATTTTTTAAAAAGAGGAAGGTGATTTTCGAAAATTAGAGAGAAAAGTAGTTAGGTGGTTTTGAAAAAGATAAGAAATAGTAAAACAAACAAAAAGTCAATTAGTTAATTGAAAAAGAGTTGAAAATCAATTTTGAAAAGATAAGAAGTTAGAAAAGATTTTTGAAATCAAAATTTAAAAAGATATGATTGAAAAAGATTTGATTGAAAGGATATGATTGAAAGGATATGATTAAAAAGATATGATTGAAATTTATTTTGAAAAAGATTTGAAAAAGAAATTTAGAAAGATTTGATTTTCAAAATTAAAGTTAATGACTTGACTAACAAGAAACTAAAAGATATGATTCTAGAATTTAAAGGTTGATCCTTTCTTAACAAGATAGTAACAAACTTGAAATTTTTGAATCAATCACATTAATTGTTAGTGTTAAAAATTTTCGAAAATATAAAAGAAAAATGAAAAAGATTTGATTTTTGAAAAAGTTTTGAAAAGACAAGATTTTTAAAATTGAAATCTTGACTTGACTAACAAGAAACAACTTATTTTAAAAATTGTTGACTAAGTCAACCCAAAGATTTCGAAATTTATGAGAGAAATAAGGGAAAGATATTTTTTTTTTATTTTTTGAAGGAAATAGAAAAACCACAAAATGACTCAACACGTAAAAATTTTGGATTAAAACAAATGATGCATGCAAGAACACTATGAATGTAAAGATGAACACCAAGAACACTTTGAAGATCATGATGAACATCAAGAACTTATTTTTGAAAAATTTTCAAGAAAAGAAAAACATGCAAGACACCAAACTTAGAGATTTTTCATGTTTAGACACTATAAATGCAAAAATGCATATAAAAAACAACAAAAGACACAAAACAAGAAAATATGAAGATCAAACAAGAAGACTTGTCAAGAACAACTTGAAGATCATGAAGAATGCAATGCATGAATTTTTGAAATTTTTTTTTTGAGAAAAATAAAAATATGCAACTAACACCAAACTTAAAAATTGACTCTAGACTCAAACAAGAAACATAAAATATTTTTGGTTTTATGGTTTTATGAATTTTTTGTATTTTTTTTCGAAAATAAACATAAAAAGCTTAAACATAAAATAAAATTACCCAATCTAAGCAACAAGATGAACCGTCAGTTGTCCAAACTCGAACAATCCCTGGCAACGGCGCCAAAAACTTCGTGCACAAAAATTGTGATCTCAATGGCGCCAACAACTTGGTACGTACAATTGTAATCTCAACTCTTTTTCACAACTTCGCACAACTAACCAGCAAGTGCACTAGGTCGTCCAAGTAATAAACCTTACGTGAGTAAGGGTCGATCCCACGGAGATTGTCGGCTTGAAGCAAGCTATGGTAATCTTGTAAATCTCAATCAGGCAGATTCAAATGGTTATTGAGTTTTGATAATTAAAAGATAAATAAAACATAAAATAAAGATAGAGATACTTATGTAATTCATTGGTGGGAATTTCATATAAGCGTGTGGAGATGCGTTATCCCTTCTGAATCTCTGCTTTTCTACTGCCTTTATCGAATCACATAAAAACACAAACTCATAGTAAAGTCCAAAAATGTGAATTTTGCTTAAAAACTAATAAAAATATACTAAAAAGTAGCTAGATCCTACTAAAATCTATATAAAAACAATGCCAAAAAGCGTATAAATTATCCGCTCATCACAACACCAGAATTAAATTGTTGCTTGTCCCCAAGCAACTAAAAGCAAAATAGGATAAAAAGAAGAGAATATACAATGAATCCCACGGTATCAATGAAACTTAGTCCTAATTAGATGAGCGGGGCTTGTAGCTTTTTGTTTCTGAACAGTTTTGGCTTCTCACCTTCTCCTTCGAAATTCAAAATGCTTGGCAGCTATAGGAACTCAGAATTTTAGATAGTGTTATTGATTCTGCTAGTTCAGTACGTTGATTCTTCAACACAACTACTTTATGAGCCTTGGCCGTGACCCTAAGCACTTTGTTTTCCAGTATTACCACCGGATACATAAATGCCACAAACACATAACTGGGTGAACCTTTTCAGATTGTGACTCAGCTTTTCTAAAGTCCCCAGTTAGAGGTGTCCAGAGTTCTTAAGCACGCTCTTTTGATTTGGATCACGACTTTAACCACTCAGTCTCAAGCTTTTCACTTGGACCTGCATGCCGCAAGCACAGGTTAGGGATAGCTTGATGTAGCCGCTTAGGCCTGTATTTTATTTCCTTGGGCCCTCCTATCCATTAATGCTCAAAGC
Organism: Arachis stenosperma; assembly: GCF_014773155.1. Lineage (NCBI taxonomy): Eukaryota > Viridiplantae > Streptophyta > Magnoliopsida > Fabales > Fabaceae > Arachis > Arachis stenosperma. Next base: position 59,995,911 of record NC_080382.1, read on the forward strand.
CTTGGATCCTTTTTACCCTTGCCTTTTAGTTTAAAGGGCTATTAGCTTTTTCTACTTGCTTTTTTTTTTCTTTTTTTTTCTCTCTTTTTTTTTTTTGCCAAATTATTTTATTTTTTTTATTTTTTTGCTGCTTTTTCTTGCTTCAAGAATTAATTTCATGATTTTTCAGATTATCAATAACATTTTTCTTTGTTCATCATTCTTTCAAGAGCCAACACTTTAACATTCATAAACAACAAGATAAAAAATATACACTGTTCAAGCATTCATTCAGAGAACAAAAAGTATTACCACCACATCAAAATAATTAAACTAGTTTCAAGATAAAATTTGAAATCCAAGTACTTCTTGTTCTTTTGTAATTAAGCACATTTTTCATTTAAGAGAAGTGAAGGATTCATGGAGTTATTCATATCTTAATGACATAGACACTAGACACTAATGATCATGTAGTGAAGACACAAACATAGATAGAACCTACAGCATAAAGCCGAAAACAGAAATATAAATAGACAAGGAGATTAAGAAATGAGTCCACCTTAGTGAAGGTGGCGTCTTCCTCTTCTTGAAGAACCAATGGTGCTCTTGAGCTCCTCTATGTCTCTTCTTTGCATTTATTGCTCCTCCATCATAGCTCTTTGATCTTCTCTAATCTCATGGAGAATGATGGAGTGCTCTTGGTGTTCCACCCTTAATTGGTCCATGTTGTAACTCAAGCTTTCCAAAGAAGTGTTGAGTTGCTCCCAATAATTGTGTGGAGGAAATTGCATCCCTTGAGGCATCTCAAGGATTTCTTGATGAGGGACTTCCTCATGCTCTTGTTGAGTGCCATGAATGGGCTCTCTAGTTTGCTCCATCCTCTTCTTAGTGATGGGCTTGTCCTCTTCAATGAGGATGTCTCCCTCTATGACAATCCCAGCTGAATAGCAAAGGTGACATATGAGATGAGGAAAGGCTAATCTTGCCAAAGGTGAGGACTTGTCAGCCACCTTGTAGAGTTCTCGAGGTATGATTTCATGAACTTCTACTTCCTCTCCAATCATGATACTATGGATCATGATGGCCCGATCCACAGTTACCTCAGATCAGTTGCTAGTGGGAATGATAGAGCGTTGGATGAACTCCAACCATCCTCTAGCCATAGGCTTAAGATCCGGTCTTCTCAATTGAACCGGGTTGCCTCTTGAGTCTCTTTTCTATTGAGCTCCTTCTACACATATGTCCATGAGGACTTGGTCCAACCTTTGATCAAAGTTGACCCTTCTAGTGTAGGAGCGTGCGTTTTCTTCCATCATTGGCAAGCTGAACGCTAGCTTCACATTTTCTGGACTGAAATCTAAGTATTTCTCCCGGACCATTGTAAGCCAATTCTTTGGTTTTGCATTCATACTTTGATCATGGTTCCTAGTGATCCATGCATTTGCATAGAACTCTTGAACCATTATGATTCCGACTTATTGAATGGGGTTGGCAAGAACTTCCCAACCTCTTATTCAGATCTCTTGTCAGATCTCCGGATATTCGCCCTTTTTGAGCCTAAAAGGGACCTCAGGGATCACCTTCTTCTTGGCCACAACTTCATAGAAGTGGTCTTGATGGACCTTTGAGATGAATCTCTCCATCTTCCATGACTCAGAGGTGGAGGTAGTTTCCTTCCCTTTCCTCTTTCTATAGGTTTCTCTGGTCTTAGGTGCCATAAATGGATATGGAAAATCAAAAAGCAATGCTTTTACCACACCAAACTTAAAATATTTGCTCGTCCCTGAGCAAAAAAAGAAAGTAAGAAGTGGAAGAAGAAGAAAATGGAGGAGATGGAGGGTGTATAGGGTTGGCCAAGGGTAGAAGAAGGTGGTTGTGATGTGTGAAAATGAAGGAGTGAAGGGGGTATTTATAGGGAAAAGGGGGGGGAAGTGGCTGAAAGGTTTGCATGGGTTTGGGCGGGAAATGGTTTTGAATTTTGAAGGTGGCTGGGGGTTTTTGGTGAAGAGTTAAGGAAGTGATTGGTGAAGGGTATTTGGGGAAGAGATATGGAGGTGATTGGTGAAGGGTATTTGGGGAAGAGTGTTGTAGAAAGGTGTGAAGAGGAGAGAGAGTGAGTTAAGGTTGGTGGGGATCCTATGGGGTCCACAGATCCTTAGGGGTCAAGGAATTCTCATCCCTGCTCCAATTGGGCATTCGAAACGCCTTAGAGTGCAATTTTGGCATTTAAACGCCAGTTTGCTGCCCTGTTCCGGAGTTTAAACGCCAGCTTTCCTTCCTATTTTGGCGTCTAAACGCCAGTTTGTTGCCCTATTTTGGTGTTTAAACGCCAGTCTGGTGCCCTATTCTGGCGTTTAAACACCCAGAAATGTGCCAGATTGGGCGTTTAAACGCCCATTTTGCTGCCCTTACTGGCGTTTAAAAGCCAGTAAGTCCTTCCTCCATGGTGTGCTATTTTCAATGCTGCTTTTGATTTTTTTTCTTTATTTTTGTAATTGTCTTTGTGACTTCACATGATCATCAACCTAAATGGAAACAAAATAATATAGATTAAAATAAAATTGGATTTCCTCCCAATAAGCGCTTCTTTAATGTCAATAGCTTGACAGTGAGCTCTCATGGAGCCTCACAAATGATCACAGTATGGTTGAGATCTCTCAACACCAAACTTAGAGTTTGGTTGTGGCCTCCCAATACCAAACTTAGAGTTTGAATGTGGGGGCTCTTTATGACTCTGTATTGGGAGAAGCTCTTCATGCTTACTCTCCATGGTTATAGATGGAGAACCTTGAGTCTTTACTACAAGGCATTATTCATTCACATGAAGGATCAACTCTCCTCTATCAACATCAATCACAGCTCTTGCTGTGGCTAGGAAGGGTCTTCCAAGGATGATGGATTCATCCTCCTCCCTCCTAGTATCTAGGATTATGAAATCAGTAGGGAAGTAAAGGCCTTCAACCTTCACTAGCACGTCCTTTACTAGTCCATAAGCATTTTTCATAGATTTATCTGCCATCTTCAATGAGAATTTGGCAGCTTGTACCTCATAGATTCCCAGTTTCTCCATTACAGAGAGTGGCATCATGTTTATCCCTGACCCCAGGTCACACAGAGCTTTTTCAATGGTCATGGTGCCTATGGTACAGGGTATTAAGAATTCACCAGGATCCTATTTCTTTTGAGGTAAATTTTGCTGAACCAATGTATTCAGTTCATTGGTGAGCAAGGGAGGCTCTTTCTCCCAAGTCTCATTACCAAATAGCTTGGCATTTAGCTTCATGATTGCTCCTAAATATTGGGTAACTTGCCCTTCAACAATGTCTTTATCCTCTTCAGAAGATGAATAGTCATCAGAGCTCATGAATGGTAAAAGGAGGTCCAAGGGAATCTCTATGGTCTCTGTATGAGACTCAGATTTCTTTGGTTCCTCATTAGGGGATTCCGTACTGACCATTGGACGTCCCCTGAGGTCTTCCTCATTGGGATTCACGTCCTCCTCCTCCTCTAAGGTTTCGGCCATGTTGATTATATCAATGGCCTTGCACTCTCCTTTGGGATTCTCTTCTATGTTGCTTGGGAGAGTGCTAGAAGGAGTTTCAGTAACCCTTTTCCTCAGCAGGCCCACTTGTGCCTCCAAATTTCTAATGGAGGATCTTGTTTCAGTCATGAAACTAAGAGTGGCCTTAGATAGATCAGAGACTATGTTTGCTAAGCTAGAAGGATTCTGCTCAAAATACTCTGTCTGTTGCTGAGATGATGATGGGAAAGGTTTGCTATTGCTAAACCTGTTTCTTCCACCATTGTTATTATTGAAGCCTTGCTTCTGTTGATCCTTCCATGAAAAATTTGGATGATTTTTCCATGAAGGATTATAGGTGTTGCCGAAGGTTTCACCCATGTAATTCACCTCTGCCATTGTAAGGTTCTCAGGATCATAAGCTTCTTCTTCAGAAGTTGCTTATTTAGTACTGTTGGATGCATTTTGCAATCCATTCAGACTCTGAGAGATCATATTGACTTATTGGGTCAATATTTTGTTCTGAGCCAATATGGCATTCAGAGCATCAATTTCAAGAACTCCTCTCTTTTGAGGCGTCCCATTACTCACAGGATTCCTCTCAGAAGTATACATGAACTGGTTATTTGCAACCATTTCAATAAGTTCCTGAGCTTCTGCAGGCGTTTATTTTAGGTGAATGGATCCACCTGCAGAGTGGTCTAGTAACATCTTGGAAAATTCAGACAGACCATCATAGAATATATCTATTGTGGTCCATTTTGAAAGCATGTCGAAGGACACTTTTTGGTTAGTTGCTTGTATCTTTCCCAAGCTTCATAGAGGGACTCACCATCTTTTTGTCTGAAGGTCTGAACATTCGCTCTAAGCTTGCTCAGCTTTTGAGGAGGAAAGAACATGGCTAAGAAAGTCGTGACCAGCTGATGACCTGAATTCACTACCCCTTTTAAAAATTAGTGAATTAGTTCTTTTGGCAAGCGCACCAAAATTATCGCCAAGTAATAACCCACAGTAGAGTGGGATCGTATCCATAGAGATTGGCAAATCCAAGCAGGTTTAATTGATTGATGAATTAGTCAAGCGGATCAATAAGATTGTGAAGTGCAGAATTGTAAATGACATGAATTTAAATAAATAGAATATAAAGAAAAGCAATAAAGTGCAGAAATGGAAATTACAGAATGTAAAATGCTGAATCATAAATGACTTGAATGTAAATGGGAGTGGGGAATTGCTGAATGTAAAATTAAACTATAAAGAAATGGATAGATAAGAATGGGGGAATTCATTGAGATTGGGAGATGTTGTCTCTTTGGATCAAATCTAGCTTATATCTTCTTCAATCATGCAACTCATTGACCTCTTGGCAATCATGATTGATTGAGCCTCAATCCCTTGGTGACTCAATCTCCGAGATCTTGATCAATAGCCAATTTCTTGGTCTAATTGCTCATGAAGAGAGATATGCTTGGTCCCTGATTATACCACACACCCTCATAGGTCCAGGTAGAGGGGGGATTATATGTCACGTATCCCATCACCAAAACCCAGATTCTACTCAAGTGTGAGAAGGGATTTCAGGCATAGTTTCATGTTTGCTTTCCCAAGGTTCCCATGAAACCCAATTGCATTCAATCTCTTTCCCAAGATAATTGAACACTAAGCATTAAGAACGAAATTCCTTCTAGCAAATCAAGAGAAGATGAAGAGAAGAAGAATTTCACTATAATCAATCCATCAAGTACAACAGAGCTCCCTCTCTCAATGAGAGGGAAGTTAGCTACTCATAGCTTGAAAAGTACTCAAAAGTGGTGTGTAAAAGTGGATCTAGACTAACTGCTTAACCCCCCTTCAGTACTCCTTGGGGGTATTTATACCACTCCTAGTAAAATTAAAAGAATTACAAAAGTGAAAAAGGGAAAATTACATTTTGGAGGGAAAGAAACACTCAATAAGCATGACTCCTTAGCTGGCGTGTGGCTGGCGCTTCACCGGCGTGTCACGTGCCCTTCAAAATAGCTTGGCGTGCCACGCTCAATCCTTCAAGTGCCACGCTCGTCTCTTTATCAACCTTAGCGTGCCACACCTGCGAACTCAAGTGGCACGCTATAGTGGAATTCTTGTGTTGGCGTGCCATGCCTTCGAGCTCAAGTGGCACGCCCTTTCCTTTTTTCCACTTTCCTTTGCCTCTAGAAACTTGAACTAACGTGGCACGCCCAGGGTCTGGCGTGCCACGCCCCTTTGTGAGTGAGTGGTTCCTCTGTTTGGCGTGCCACGCCACGAACTCAAGTGGCACTCCCCAATGCTTCTCTAGCCTCTGAATGAAACTAGCGTGCCACGCCTAGTTGCTCAAGTGGCACGCCTAAGTGAAGAATAGTGAATGGCGTGCCACACCTTCAATACCAAGTGGCACGCCCCATGTAATTGGCCTCTTCCACCCTTTCTGGAAACTTATACCAGCATGCCACGCCTAAACGTTGGCGTGCCATGCCCATGATCTTGTCTTGCTCCAGTAATTGGCGTGCCACGCCTCGACCTTCAAGTGGCACACCTAAGTGACATGCTCGGATTGGCGTGCCGCGCCTTCGACACCAAGTGGCACGCCCAGTCCTTGCTCATATTATCTTGTGCATTGGCATGCCACGTCTGGTTGCTCAAGTGGCACGCCTAAGTGAGATTGAGAGGTTGGCGTGCCACGCCTTTGACTTCGAGTGGCACGCCAGTCTTCAATTGCCTTCAGCCCCTTCTCTGGATCATTGTACCAGTGTGCCACGCCATGTTACTCAAGTGGCACGCCCATGTATTTGTGCACTCTTCAAGCTTGGCGTGCCACGCCTGGGTCTTCAAGTGGCACGCCAAAGTGACTTTTGGAGCTGGCGTGCCACGCCTTCGACACCAAGTGGCACGCCATAGTGGAGGTTCTTTGTGAGATGGTGAGTTGGCGTGCCACACCTTCGACTTCAAGTGGCACACCCATAGTAGTTGATGGGTCAGGCGTGCCCCGCCCAACCTGGCGTGCCACGCCCCTTTTGTGTCCTCCATCTTGCTTTCTGGAATTTTGTACTAGCGTGCCACGCCCAGTCCCTGGTGTGCCACGCCCACATGCATGCTTGGATCTCCCTTTTGGAATTTAGTACTTGCGTGCCATGCTTAGCTCCTGGCATGCCAGTGCATTTTTGTGGCATTTGCCCCTAAGTGGCATGCCAGTTTCACACGCCCAGCTTCTTGTTTGTCTGCTTCTCATTGTTGATGCCTTTTTCACCTGAAATTTAGCACAACTTATCTCAAAGTAGTGTACCATAATATTCACCAACTAATGCATGAATTGTACTGATCAAATGAGATTTGTGCTCTTTTATGGTCTTCTTTATGCAAGAAAGAAGAATAGATGATGCAAGTCATCACAACACCAAACTTAAGCTTTGCTTGTCCCTAGCAAATCAATGTGAGTAACTTTTATATATTGAGGCCTTGGCTTCGAATGATTGCAATATAACTAAGAGTAAAGCTAAGTGTCTAACACATGTATGAATGCTTTAATTGTCATGGAAAGCTCTTGGATCCTTGAGGGTTCCCTCAGGTATAGGCTTTAGGGGTCCTTTCTATTGATTGTCACCTTGAGGTAGTAAAGGTTGTTTTGATTTCTTGATCATGACTCTAAGTGTTTTGTCTCAAGACAACCTTTTAATTAGGCTTTCAACTAGCACTCCCAAACCAATTGATTTTAGGGTACTGGGTGTTGAGACACCCCTAAGAATTTACTTGCCCATGTCTCTTCTTGACACATCTTCACCACAAGCATCTACTAGGATCATTAATTCTTTTTTTTTGAGCTTTTTAATGTTTCTTTTTTCTATCCAAGTAGTTGATGCTCAAAGCCTTGGGTCTTTATTACTTACTACCTCTTGGTTCTATGGATATTTCAAGGAACACCCCTTAGTCTTCCCTTTGTTATACCTTCTAGGACTAATTGCTCTCCATGACTCATTTTCTTTTTAGTTCATCCAAGGTCCTACACTTAGTTTCTTGTTTCATAGTTTGTTTGATGATCCCTCTTGGCCTTGGTCTCTCTTATTGTTTTTGCACAACTCACAGTAACTCTTATGGAGACAAGTTCTACTTTTATTTAAGTTGTAATGAAGACTTGAAATACATGGCATTTTCTTTCTTGTAAAAAAAACTCATAAAGACTTCAAACAGGAATTGAAACTAAGCATCAAACATAAACTATCCTAGCATGATTATTCAAGAAGTAAATAAAGCAAAAGCTTAAACAAAATTCAGAAATTGGAAAGTGTCAATCATGGGACTCAACAACCTTGAGCAGCTTCATCTTTAGTTCATTGGCCCCTTCCCTTTGTCCTTCTTCTTGGGAGGGGATGAGCCACCTTTATTAGGCTTGGAGGAACCTTCTTTTGCTTTGGTATCCTTGGGCTTGGGCTTCCAGAATCCTAGCCTCCTCATGTAGGATTTCACATTCTCCTTGTGTTGGTATGCTATTTCTTCTTGTCTTGAGCTAAGTTCCTCTAATTTCTGCATATAAGTGGGGTAATTGGGGTTCATGTTAACCATTGCATTGCACAGGTAGCTCAACTTTGTTTGTGCATAGCCATCATATTCCCCTCTGGCCATAGTCTTTGCTTCATAAAGGTGTTTGAATACAGCAAGGCTCCCCATTTATTGTAGTTATCGTTCCAGAATCATTCCTAAGCTGCCTTGCATCTCTCTCCAATTAATCTGCTCTTGCTATTCCTTGAGGTTCTCAAAGCCCCCTTGGAGTTGTTGAATGTTTTGGTTGGCTTAGCTCCATTATTGTTGCTGAGCCTCCTTGAATTGGTTGACATCTTCCCTCAAGTGGTGTAAATCTCCCTTCATTTGGTGTACATCTCCTTACAATTGCTCCCAATTGAATCCCTCTGGAAATTGTTGATATTGGTAGTGTGGTGGTGGTTGAAGTGCTAGGAAGTGAGGTTGCTCTTCTACCTCCCCCTCTTCTTGTTGTTGTTGTGGTTCATGAGCATGAGCTCTTCGTTTTCTAGCCCTGTTGAGTGGGTGGACAGCCACCACTTTGGCCATCTTTTTGACAGTTATGAACTTGTCTTGCTTCACAAGCACCTCGTCAATGATCTTTTCAACTCCAGCCTCATCACATAGCCTCTGTATAACGCTGGGGAAAGCCAACCTTGTGTTGTCACTGGTGCTTTTCAGTACTTTGTTGATGTTGTTAGCAATCATCTCCCCCACGTTGATGTTTTCTTCTTTCATGATACTGTAGATGAGCACAGCTTTCTCCTTGGTCACCTCTGAAATGTTGGATGTGGGGATTAGGGACCTCCTCACAAATTCTAGACACCCTCTAGCTTGGGGGCTCAAATCTCTTCTCCTCAATTGGTTGGGTATCCCATCCTTGTCATTTATCCACTGCACATTCATCACATAGGGTCTTGTTGCTTCATTCTCTCTTCATAGCTTTAAGTGGAGCTTGTCCTCTTCACCATTAGCATTCTTTCTATGCTAGAGGGGCTGTAGTCAATGGATTTCACCCTCACATAGCTAATGTAGCCATATTGTTGCCCTGGTTGAGGTACTGCATTGGCATAAAACTCCCTCACCAAGCTCTCTATCACTTTCCTTGGTGGGTTGCATAGAAGTGACCAACCCTTCTGTTTAATCTCAATGTTGATTTCAATGTGCTCATTCCTCCCTAGTTGAAACCTAACTTCTGGAATGATTTCCCTCTCACTCACCCAACCATAAAATTGATTTTGGTTGAATACGGAGAGGAACTTGTAGGTATTAAAAGAGCTTGAGGATCCAGAGGTTGGTTCTTTGGGTTTTTTTTTTTCTTTGAGGCTGAGCTTTTTGGTGGTGCCATTAGGTTGGGAGAGTGTGAAAAAAATGGGGGAGGGGGTTGAAAGAAAAAGAAGGAAAAACAAGGTTTTGCTCCAACACCAAACTTAGGACTTGGTTGTCCCAATCAAGAAAAAGAAGAAAGTAAGGGATAGTAGAAGATGAAAGGAGAAGCGAAGGTGATTGGTGTAGGGGTTGTTAAAGTGGGAGGGGAGATGGGGAGTGAAGCTATTATAATGGGTGAATGATGTGGTTCGAAGGTGGGAAATAAAAGAGATTGAATGTTTTCCCACTTTGGGAAGTAGCGCCTAGCGTGGGAAGAGGCGCCAACTCTTTTCTCACAGTGTTTTCTACGTGTGTTGAGTTCCAAAGTGCAAGTACACTTTGACTTTCTTGTTTTGTGAGTTGTTTACCATGTGGGCCCCATCTTCTCTCCTAAAATTGAAACTGAACCCATTAGTGATGATAAAATAACCCCTTCACATTCCTTCTCATCAAGAATAAATTGGGTTGCAACTGATGGGTGCCTCTTGGGACACCAAACTTAATTCTTTGGCATCTTAATAAATTGGTTTCATCATTGTGTATTTAATGTGTTCATAAGAGTGGAATAACATCAAACTTTTTATTTTCTTTTGATTCCAACTCCTATGAACTCATTAAATCATGTTTATGTTCTTACCCAAAGCATTAAGTGCTTTCAAATTGGGTGACTTGGGCTGCTATGTGATCATTGGTGGTGGCCACACCAAACTTAATCTCTGGGCTTACTCTTCAAACTCAAACTATTAATTATTTGTAAGCCTAGATTAAGTGGGTAAGAGGCCACACCAAACTTAGCACTTTAGCTAGTTCTCAGCCCATTCACTCATCATTAGTTATGCATTCATCAAGTTGCAACTCCCAGATAGAAAGAAATAAACGAGTGTAAAAAGGATCTAACTATCAAAGCTAATATCAAACTTCCTAATCTACAATTGCAACTAATCCTAATTACTGAAAATTAAACTATCAACAGAATTTAAACTACTTCTAAGAAAAGCAATTAAATCAAAAAAGGATAAAGTGCTGGGGTGCCTCCCAACTAGCACTTCTTTATTATCATTAGCTTGACATTCTTTCATCTTTAGCTGAGCTTGTAGCTCACTCTCTACTCCTCCATGGAGCCTCCCAAGTAGTGTTTGAGTCTATGGCCATTGACAGAAAAAGTTCTCTGAGTATTGTCTTCCATGAGCTCTACATGACCATAGGGAAACACTTTGAGTATGGTGAAAGGTTCTGACCATCGAGACTTAAGTTTTCGAGGGAAGAACTTGAGTCTTGAGTTGTAGAGTAATACCTTCTGTCCTTCAGTGAACTCCCTTCTGGCTATCTTTTGGTCATGCCACCTTTTTGTGTTCTCTTTGTAGATTTTTGCATTCTCATATGCTTGATTTCTAAACTCTTCTAGTTCATTGAGTTGCATCAATCTCTTTTCTCCAATAGCTTACTCATCAAAATTCAGTAGTTTTAGAGCCCAGAAGGCTCTATGCTCTAGTTCAACTGGCAAGTGGCAAGCCTTGCCAAATACTAGTTTGTATGGTGACATCCCAATGGGGGTCTTGAAGGCTGTCCTGTAGGCCCATAGTACATCGTCTAGCTTCCAAGACCAGTCCTTTACTGAGCTTCCAACAGTTTTTTCAAGTATTCGTTTTAGCTCTCTGTTGGAGATCTCAGCTTGCCCATTGGTCTGTGGGTGGTATGGAGTTACCACTTTGTGTTTGACTCCATATCTAAGAAGGAGTGCTTCCAGTTGTTTGTTATAGAAGTGTAACCCTCCATCACTAATGAGAGCTCTAGGAACTCCAAATTTGCTGAAGATGTTCCTTCTCAAGAAGCTTATCACATCCTTGTTGTCATTTGTTGCAGTAGCTATGGCCTCTACCTATCTTGAAACATAATCAACAGCCACTAATATGTAGCTATTTGAGTAAGAGGTTGGGAAGGGTCCCATGAAATATATTCCCCATACATCAAATAGTTCCAGCTCTAGTATGTATTGATGTGGCATCTCATTCCTCTTGGTTAGATTTCCAGCTCTTTGACATTCATCACACCTTGACACAATTTCCTTGGCATCCTTAAATACTGTTGGCCAGGAAAATCCGGATTGGAGCACTTTTGCTGCTGTCCTTTCTCCACTGAAGTGACCTCTATATGCTGATCCATAGCACTGCCATAATACTTTCTACCCTTCTTCATGGGATATACACCTTCTTAGGACACCATCAGTACACTTTTTGAACAAATAGGGGTCATCCCAGATATAGTGTCTGACATCCTTGATTAGCTTCCTCCTCATGTGCTTATTGATGTTGGTTGGTAGCTCCCCAATGGCCTTGAAATTAGCTATGTCTGCGAACCAAGGGGCTACTCAAATCATCATCAATTGTTCAACAGGGAAGCTTTCATTTACTGCTACTTGCTACATTTCTTCTTCTTGTGGGATCCTTGAGAGGTGGTCAGCTACCTTGTTCTCTGCTCCACTCCTATCTTTAATCTCAATATCAAATTTTTGGAGCAGTAAGATCCACCTTATTAGTATGGGCTTAGATTCTTGTTTGGTAAGCAAGTACTTGAGTGCTGCATGATCAGTGAACACAATTACTTTTGAGCCAATAAGATATGATCTAAACTTATCAAAAGCAAAAACTATGGCTAAATGTTCTTTCTCTGTGGTGGTATACTTCCTTTGATTCTCATTAAGGACCTTGCTAGCATAGTAAATAACATGTACTAGCTTGTCTTTCCTCTGTCCTAGGACAGCACCAACAGCAAAATCAGATGCATCACACATTAGCGCAAAGGGAAGATCCCAGCTTGGTGGTGCGCGAAATTGTGAACAATACTTTTCACAACTCTCATAATCCCCGATCATGAACTCTAAAAACTTGGTAGTTCAATTCCATGGCATTACACAACTTCGCACAACTAACCAGCAAGTGCACTGGGTCGTCCAAGTAATACCTTACGTGAGTAAGGGTCGATCCCACGGAGATTGTTAGTATGAAGCAAGCTATGGTCATCTTGCAAATCTTAGTCAGGCAGACTCAAATGTATATGGTGATGAACGAAAATAACATAAAAGATAAAGATAGAGATACTTATGTAATTCATTGGTAGGAACTTCAGATAAGCGCATGAAGATGCCTTCCCTTCCGTCTCTCTGCTTTCCTACTGTCTTCATCCAATCCTTCTTACTCCTTTCCATGGCAAGCTCGTGTAGGGTTTCACCGTTGTCAATGGCTACCTCCCATCCTCTCAGTGAAAGCGATTGCATATGCCCTGTCACGGCATAGCGGAATTCAGCTGTCGGTTCTCGGTCAGGCCGGAATAATATCCATCGATACTTTTGCGTTTGTCACTAACGCCCCGCCTGCTAGGAGTTTGAAGCACGTCACAGTCATTCAGTCATTGAATCCTACTCAGAATGCCACAGACAAGGTTAGACCCTCCGGATTCTCTTGAATGCTGCCATCAGTTCTCGCCTATACCACGAAGACTCTGATCTCACGGAATGGTTGGCTCGTTTGTCAGGCGAGCACTCGGTTGTCAGGCGATCAACCATGCATCGTGCAATCAGGAATCCAAGAGATATTCACTAGAGCCTTGGTTGCTTGTAGAACAAAAGTGGTTGTCAGTCACCTTGTTCATAAGTGAGAATGATGATGAGTGTCACGGATCATCACATTCATCAAGTTGAAGAACAAGTGATATCTTAGAACAAGAACAAGCGGAATTGAATGGAAGAACAATAGTAATTGCATTAATACTCGAGGTACAGCAGAGCTCCACACCTTAATCTATGGTGTGTAGAAACTCCACCGTTGAAAATACATAAGCATAAGGTCTAGGCATGGCCGAATGGCCAGCCTCCCAATGATCTAAGATAGCATAAAGCGAAGATAGCTACCAAAGTCCTCTAATACAATAGTAAAAGGTCCTACTTATAGATAACTAGTAGCCTAAGGTTTACAGAGATGAGTAAATGACATAAAAATCCACTTTCGGGCCCACTTGGTGTGTGCTTGGGCTGAGCAATGAAGCATTTTCGTGCAGAGACTCTTCTTGGAGTTAAACGCCAGCTTTTATGCCAGTTTGGGCGTTTAACTCCCATTTGGGTGCCAGTTCCAGCGTTTAACGCTGGGATTTCTTGAGGTGACTTTGAACGCCGGTTTGGGCCATCAAATCTTGGGCAAAGTATTGACTATCATATATTGCTGGAAAGCCCAGGATGTCTACTTTCCAACGCCGTTGAGAGCGCGCCAATTGGGCTTCTGTAGCTCCAGAAAATTCACTTCGAGTGCAGGGAGGTTAGAATCCAACAGCATCTGCAGTCCTTTTCAGTCTCTGAATCAGATTTTTGCTCAGGTCCCTCAATTTCAGCCAGAAAATACCTGAAATCACAGAAAAACACACAAACTCATAGTAAAATCCAGAAAAGTGAATTTTAACTAAAAACTAATAAAAATATACTAAAAACTCAACTAAAACTATCAAAAACATACTAAAAACAATGCCAAAAAGTGTATAAATTATCCGCTCATCACAACACCAAACTTAAATTGTTGCTTGTCCTCAAGCAACTGAAAATCAAATAAGATAAAAAGAAGAGAATATGCAATGAATTCCAAAAACATCTATGAAGATCAGTATTAATTAGATGAGCGGGGCTTTTAGCTTTTTGCCTCTGAACAGTTTTGGCATCTCACTCTATCCTTTGAAATTCAGAATGGTTGGCTTCTTTAGGAACTCAGAATCCAGATAGTGTTATTGATTCTCCTAGTTAAGTATGATGATTTTTGAACACAGCTACTTATTGAGTCTTGGCCGTGGCCCAAAGCACTCTGTCTTCCAGTATTACCACCGGATACATACATGCCACAGACACATAATTGGGTGAACCTTTTCAGATTGTGACTCAGCTTTGCTAAAGTCCCCAATTAGAGGTGTCCAGGGTTCTTAAGCACACTCTTTTTGCCTTGGATCACAACTTTATTCTTTCTTTTTCTTTTTTTTCTTTTTTTTTCGGTTTTCTTCTTTCTCTTTTTTTTTTTTGTATTCACTGCTTTTTCTTGCTTCAAGAATCATTTTTAAATGATTTTTCAGATCCTCAGTAACATGTCTCCTTTTTCATCATTCTTTCAAGAGCCAACCTTCATGAACCACAAATTCAAGATACATATGCAGTGTTTAAGCATACATTCAGAGAACAAGAGTATTGCCACCACATCAAAATAATTAAACTATTATAAAATTCAAAATTCATGCAATTCTTTCCTTTTTTCTCAATTAAGCACGTTTTTATTCAAGAAAGGTGATGGATTCATAGGGCATTCATAACTTTAAGGCATAGACACTAAGACACTAATGATCACAAGACACAAACATGGATAAACATAAGCATAAAATTTGAAAAACAGAAGAATAAAGAACAAGGAAATCAAAGAACGGGTCCACCTTAGTGATGGCGGCTCTTTCTTCCTCTTGAAGATCCTATGGAGTGCTTGAGCTCCTCAGTGTCTCTTCCTTGTCTTTGTTGCTCCTCCCTCATGATTCTTTGGTCTTCTCTAATTTCATGAAGGATGATGGAGTGTTCTTGATGCTCCACCCTTAGTTGTCCCATGTTGGAACTCAGTTCTCCTAGGGAGGTGTTTAGTTGCTCCCAATAGTTTTGTGGAGGAAAGTGCATCCCTTGAGGAATCTCAGCGATCTCATGATGAGTGGGGTCTCTTGTGTACTCCATCCTTTTCTTGGTAATGGGCTTGTCCTCATCAATGGGGGTATCTCCTTCTATGTCAACTCCAACTGAATAACAGAGGTGACAAATGAGATGAGGAAAGGCTAGCCTTGCCAAGGTGGAAGACTTGTCCGCCACTTTATAGAGTTCTTGGGCTATAACCTCATGAACTTCCACTTCTTCTCCAATCATGATGCTATGAATCATGATGGCCCGGTCTAGAGTAACTTCGGACCGGTTGCTAGTGGGAATGATTGAGCGTTGGATGAACTCCAACCATCCTCTAGCCACGGGTTTGAGGTCATGCCTTCTCAATTGAACCGGCTTGCCTCTTAAATCTCTCTTCCATTGTGCGCCCTCTTCACATATGACTGTGAGGACTTGGTCCAACCTTTGATCAAAGTTGACCCTTCTAGTGTAAGGATGTTCATCTCCTTGCATCATGGGCAAATTGAATGCCAACCTTACACTTTCCGGACTAAAATCCAAGTAATTCCCCTGAACCATAGTAAGATAATTCTTTGGATTCGGGTTCATACTTTGATCATGGTTCTTTGTGATCCATGCATTGGCATAGAACTCTTGAACCATCAAGATTCCGACTTGTTGAATGGGGTTGGTAAGTACTTCCCAACCTCTTCTTCGGATCTCATGGCGGATCTCCGGATATTCACCCTTTTTGAGTGAAAAGGGGACCTCGGGGATCACCTTCTTCAAGGCCACAACTTCATAGAAGTGGTCTTGATGCACCCTTGAGATGAATCTCTCCATCTCCCATGACTCGGAGGTGGAAGCTTTTGCCTTCCCTTTCCTCTTTCTAGAGGTTTCTCCGGCCTTGGATGCCATAAATGGTTATGGAAAAACGAAAAAGCAACGCTTTTACCACACCAAACTTAAAAGGTTTGCTCGTCCTCGAGCAAAAGAAGAAAGAAGAGAGTAGAAGAAAAAGAAATGAGGGAGAAAGGGATGGCTTTGTATTCGGCCAAAGAAGGGGAGAATTGGTGTTTAGGTTGTGTGAAAATGAAGGAGTGAAGAAGGGTATTTATAGGAGAGAGGGGAGATGGAGTTCGGCCATAATGGTTGGGTTTGGGTAGGAAAGTGGTTTGAATTTGAATGGAAGGTTAGGTGGGGGTTTTGTGGGGTCCACAGATCCTGTGGTGTCAAGGAAAAGTCATCCATGCACCAAATGTTGCTCAAAATCACGTTTTGAGCCATTTCTGGCGTTAAACGCCGGGCTGGTGCCCATTCCTGGCGTTTAACGCCAGGTTCTTGCCCTTTTCTGGCGTTTAACGCCAGTCTGGTGCCCCTTTCTGGCGTTAAACGCCCAGAATGGTGCCAGACTGGGTGTTAAACGCTCAACAGCTAACCTCACTGGCGTTTAAACGCCAGCAACATCTTCCTCCAGGGTGTGCTATTTTTCTTCCTGTTTTTCATTTTGTTTTTGCTTTTTTCATTGATTTTGTGACTTCTCATGATCACCAACCTACAAAAAAGATAAAATAACAAAAGGAAATAGTTAATTATAAAACATTGGGTTGCCTCCCAACAAGCGCTTCTTTAATGTCATTAGCTTGACAGAGGACTCTCATGGAGCCTCACAGATACTCAGAGTCATGTTGGAACCTCCCAACACCAAACTTAGAGTTTGGCTGTGGGGGTTCAACACCAAACTTAGAGTTTGGTTGTGGCCTCCCAACACCAAACTTAGAGTTTGACTGTGGGGGCTCTGTTTGTCTCTGATTTGAGAGAAGCTCTTCATGCTTCTTCTCCATGGTGATAGAGGGATATCCTTGAGCCTTAAACACAAAGGATTCTTCATTCACTTGAATGATTAACTCTCCTCTATCAACATCAATCACAGCCTTTGCTGTGGCTAGGCAGGGTCTGCCAAGGATGATGGTTTCATCCATGCACTTCCCAGTCTCTAGGACTATGAAATCAGTAGGGATGTAGTGGTCTTCAATCTTAACCAAAACATTCTCTACAAGTCCATAAGCTTGTTTTCTTGAGTTGTCTGCCATCTCTAGTGAGATTCTTGCAGCTTGCACCTCAAAGATCCCTAGCTTCTCCATTACAGAGAGAGGCATGAGGTTTACACTTGACCCTAAGTCACACAGAGCCTTCTTGAAGGTCATGGTGCCTATGGTACAAGGTATTGAAAACTTCCCAGGATCTTGTCTCTTTTGAGGTAATTTCTGCCTAGACAAGTCATCCAGTTCTTTGGTGAGCAAAGGAGGTTCATTTTCCCAAGTCTCATTTCCAAATAACTTGTCATTTAGCTTCATGATTGCTCCAAGGTATTTAACAACTTGCTCTTCAGTGACATACTCATCCTCTTCAGAGGAAGAATACTCATCAGAGCTCATGAAAGGCAGAAGTAAGTCCAATGGAATCTCTATGGTCTCATTTTGAGCCTCAGATTCCCATGGTTCCTCATTGGGGAACTCAGTGGAGGCCAGTGCACGCCCATTGAGGTCTTCCTCAGTGGCGTTCACTGCCTCTCCTTCCTCCCAGAATTCGGCCATGTTAATAGCTTTGCACTCTCCTTTTGGATTTTCTTCTGTGTTGCTTGGGAGAGTACTAGGAAGGAGTTCAGTAATTTTCTTGCTCAGCTGACCCACTTGTCCTTCCAAATTTCTGATGGAGGACCTTGTTTCATTCATGAAACTTTGAGTGGTTTTGATTAGATCAGAGACCATTGTTGCTAAGTCAGAGGTATTCTGCTTAGAACTCTCTGTCTGTTGCTGAGAAGATGATGGAAAAGGCTTGCCATTGCTAAACCTGTTTCTTCCACCATTATTGTTATTGAAACCTTGTTGAGGTCTCTCTTGATTCTTTCCATGAGAAATTTGGATGATTTCTCCATGAAGAATTATAGGTGTTTCCATAGGGCTCTCCTAGGTAATTCACCTCTTCCATTGAAGGGTTCTCAGGATCATAAGCTTCTTCCTCAGATGAAGCATCCTTAGTACTGCCAGGTGCATTTTGCATTCCAGACAGACTTTGAGAAATCAAATTGACTTGTTGAGTCAATATCTTGTTCTGAGCCAGAATGGCATTCAGAGCATCAATCTCAAGAACTCCTTTCTTCTGACTTGTCCCATTGTTCACAGGATTCCTTTCAGAAGTGTACATGAATTGGTTATTTGCAACCATCTCAATTAGTTCCTGAGCCTCTGTTGGCGTCTTCTTCAGATGAAGAGATCCTCCCGCAGAGCTATCCAAAGACATCTTGGATAGTTCAGAGAGACCATCATAGAAAATACCTATGATGCTCCATTCAGAAAGCATGTCTGAGGGACATTTTCTGATTAATTGTTTGTATCTTTCCCAAGCTTCATAGAGGGATTCTCCATCCTTCTGTCTGAAGGTTTGGACTTCCACTCTAAGCTTACTCCATTTTTGAGGTGGAAAGAACTTTGCCAAGAAGGCATTGACTAGCTTTTCCCAAGAGTCCAGGCTATCTTTAGGTTGTGAGTCCAACCATATTCTAGCTCTGTCTCTTACAGCAAAAGGGAATAGCATCAGTCTGTAGACCTCAGGGTCAACCCCATTAGTCTTGACTGTGTCACAGATTTGCAAGAACTCAGCTAAAAACTGATGAGGATCTTCCATTGGAAGTCCATGGAATTTGCAATTCTGTTGCATTAGAGAAACTAATTGAGGCTTAAGCTCAAAGTTGTTTGCTCCAATGGCAGGGATAGAGATGCTTCTCCCATAGAAGTCGGGAGTAGGTGCAGTAAAGTCACCCAACACCTTCCTTGCATTGTTGGCATTGTTGTTGTTTTCGGCTGCCATGGGTTCTTCTTCTTTGAAGATTTCTGTTAGGTCCTCTATAGAGAGTTGTGCCTTAGCTTCTCTTAGCTTTCGCTTCAAGGTCCTTTCAGGTTCAGGGTCAGCTTCAACAAGAATGTCTTTGTCTCTGCTCCTGCTCATATGAAAGAGAAGAGAAGCAGAAGATGTGGAATCCTCTATGTCACAGTATAGAGATTCCTTGAGGTGTCAGAGGAAAAGAAAAATAGAAGAAAGAAGGTAGAAGAATTCGAACTTTGATGAGATAAAGTTCGAATTGTGCATTAAGAAGGAGTAGTACTCCATAAATAGAAGGATGTGAGAAGGAGGGAAGAGAGTTTTCGAAAATTAATTAGAAAGATGTCAAAAACATTTTAAAAATTGATTGATAATTTTCGAAAATTGAAAGTGGAAAAGAAATCAAGTGATTTTTGAAAAAGATTTTGAAATTAGAAGTTAAAAAGATTTGATTGAAAACTGATTTTGAAAAAGATTAGTTTAAAGAGATATGATTGAAAAGATTTGATTTAAAAACGATTTTAAAAGATATGTTTTGAAAACAATTTTTTAAAAGATTTGATTTTGAAAATCAATGACTTGTCTAACAAGAAAAGATATGATTCAAACATTAAACCTTCCTCAACAGAAAAGGCAACATATTTGAGATGTTCAATCAAATCATTAATTGTTAGTAAGTATCTTTGAAAAAGGAAAGGAATTGATTTTGAAAACATTTGATTGAAAAGATATGATTTGAAAAAGATTTGATTTTGAAAAGCTTAGAAAACTTGAAAAAAAATGATTTGAAAAACAAAATCTTCCCCCTTTGCCATCCTGGCGTTAAACGCCCAGAATGGCCTCCATTCTGGCGTTTAACACCCAAAATGCTACCTCTTTGGGCGTTAAACGCCCAACCAGGTACCCTGGCTGGCGTTTAAACGCCAGTCTGTCTTCTTCACTGGGCATTTTTGAATGCTCAGCTTTTTCTGTATAATTCCTCTGCAGCATGTTCTGAATCTTCAATTCTTTGTATTATTGACTTGAAAAGACACAAATTAAAAATATTTTTGGATTTTTAATAATCAAAATGCAACAAGAATGAAATAACAATGCATGCAAGACACCAAACTTAGCAGTTTGTATATTACTGACACTATATGAGACACATAAACACTCAAGCCAAAAGAATTCAAAGATCAGAGTAAGAAATCATCAAGAATTACTTGAAGATCCTTAAGATACATGAATGAATGTATGCAATTGACACCAAACTTAAGATGAGACTAGTGTCTCAGCAAGGAACATAACATATTTTTGGTTTTTATGAAATTTTTTTTTTATTTTTTTGTGTTTTTCGAAAATTAAGTGGAAAAAGATATCAAAATTCTTAATGAGAATTCCAGGAATCAGTGCAATGCTAGTCTAAGACTCCGGTCCAGGAATTAGACATGGCTTCACAGCCAGCCAAGCTTTCAAAGAAAGCTTCGGTCCAAAACACTAGACATGGCCAAAGGCCAGCCAAGCCTTAGCAGATCACTGCTCCAAAAGCAAGATTGATAAAAATCAACAAGCTCTTGTGATGATAAGTTGAAACCTCGGTCCAATGAGATTAGACATGGCTTCTCAGCCAGCCAGATTTCAACAAATCATCATGAAACTCTAGAATTCATCTTCAAGAATTTCGAAAAAAAATACCTAATCTAAGCAACAAGATGTACCGTCAGTTTGTCCAAACTGAACAATCCCTGGCATTGTTACCAAAAGCTTGCTCAAAACTTGAACAATCCCCGGCAACGGCGCCAAAAACTTGGTGCGCAAAATTGTGAACAATACTTTTCACAACTCTCATAATCCCCGGTCATGAACTCCAAAAACTTGGTAGTTCAATTCCATGGCATTACACAACTTCGCACAACTAACCAGCAAGTGCACTGGGTCGTCCAAGTAATACCTTACGTGAGTAAGGGTCGATCCCACGGAGATTGTTAGTATGAAGCAAGCTATGGTCATCTTGCAAATCTTAGTCAGGCAGACTCAAATGTATATGGTGATGAACGAAAATAACATAAAAGATAAAGATAGAGATACTTATGTAATTCATTGGTAGGAACTTCAGATAAGCGCATGAAGATGCCTTCCCTTCCGTCTCTCTGCTTTCCTACTGTCTTCATCCAATCCTTCTTACTCCTTTCCATGGCAAGCTCGTGTAGGGTTTTACCGTTGTCAATGGCTACCTCCCATCCTCTCAGTGAAAGCGATTGCATATGCCCTGTCACGGCATAGCGGAATTCAGCTGTCGGTTCTCGGTCAGGCCGGAATAATATCCATCGATACTTTTGCGTCTGTCACTAACGCCCCGCCTGCTAGGAGTTTGAAGCACGTCACAGTCATTCAGTCATTGAATCCTACTCAGAATGCCACAGACAAGGTTAGACCTTCCGGATTCTCTTGAATGCTGCCATCAGTTCTCGCCTATACCACGAAGACTCTGATCTCACGGAATGGTTGGCTCGTTTGTCAGGCGAGCACTCGGTTGTCAGGCGATCAACCATGCATCGTGCAATCAGGAATCCAAGAGATATTCACTAGAGCCTTGGTTGCTTGTAGAACAAAAGTGGTTGTCAGTCACCTTGTTCATAAGTGAGAATGATGATGGGTGTCACGGATCATCACATTCATCAAGTTGAAGAACAAGTGATATCTTAGAACAAGAACAAGCGGAATTGAATGGAAGAACAATAGTAATTGCATTAATACTCGAGGTACAGCAGAGCTCCACACCTTAATCTATGGTGTGTAGAAACTCCACCGTTGAAAATACATAAGCATAAGGTCTAGGCATGGCCGAATGGCCAGCCTCCCAATGATCTAAGATAGCATAAAGCGAAGATAGCTACCAAAGTCCTCTAATACAATAGTAAAAGGTCCTACTTATAGATAACTAGTAGCCTAAGGTTTACAGAGATGAGTAAATGACATAAAAATCCACTTCCGGGCCCACTTGGTGTGTGCTTGGGCTGAGCAATGAAGCATTTTCGTGCAGAGACTCTTCTTGGAGTTAAACGCCAGCTTTTATGCCAGTTTGGGCGTTTAACTCCCATTTGGGTGCCAGTTCCAGCGTTTAACGCTGGGATTTCTTGAGGTGACTTTGAACACCGGTTTGGGCCATCAAATCTTGGGCAAAGTATGGACTATCATATATTGCTGGAAAGCCCAGGATGTCTACTTTCCAACGCCGTTGAGAGCGCGCCAATTGGGCTTCTGTAGCTCCAGAAAATCCACTTCGAGTGCAGGGAGGTCAGAATCCAACAGCATCTGCAGTCCTTTTCAGTCTCTGAATCAGATTTTTGCTCAGGGCCCTCAATTTCAGCCAGAAAATACCTGAAATCACAGAAAAACACACAAACTCATAGTAAAATCCAGAAAAGTGAATTTTAACTAAAAACTAATAAAAATATACTAAAAACTCAACTAAAACTATAAAAAACATACTAAAAACAATGCCAAAAAGTGTATAAATTATCCGCTCATCACTATGATAGGTGCAGAGGAAAGTTTCTTTTTGAGTTCATCAAAGGATACCATACATTCTCTATCAAAATCAAAAGGAATATTTGAGACAAGTAGATTGCTAAGGGGTTTTGCAATCTTTGAAAAATCTTTAATAAACCTCCTATAGAACCCAACGTGTCCCAAAAAGCTTCTGATTGCTTTGACATTGCAAGGTGGAGGTAATTTTTCAATTACTTCCACTTTTGCTCTGTCTACTTCTATGCCATCTCTTGAAATCTTGTGACCAAGAACCACCCCTTCAGTTACCATAAAATGGCACTTCTTCCAGTTTAAAACAAGGTTGGTTTCTTCACACCTTTTTAGCACAAGAAAAAGATGGTATAGGCAATCAGAATATGAGTCCCCAAACACAGAAAGTCGTCCATAAATACTTCTATGAACTTCTCAATCATATCTGAAAAAATGGAGAGCATGCACCTTTGGAATGTTGCAGGTGCATTGCACAATCCAAAAGGCACTCTCCTATAAGCAAATACACCATATGGACAAGTAAATGAAGTTTTTTCCTGATCCTTGGGGTCTACAACAATTTGGTTGTAGCCCGAGTACCCGTCCAGGAAACAATAATACTCATGTCCTGCCAATCTTTCAAACATTTGATCCATGAAGGGTAGGGGAAAGTGATCCTTCCGGGTGGCTTCATTAAGTTTCCGATAGTCAATGCACATACGCCATCCAGTCACCGTCCTTGTGGGTATCAGTTCATTCTTCTCATTTGCCACAACAGTGATTCCTCCTTTCTTCTACTTGTACTGGGCTTACCCAAGGGCTGTCTGAGATGGGGTAGATCACCCCTGCTTGCCACAATTTCAACACTTCTTTCTGAACCACTTCATTCATAGTTGGGTTAAAGCCTCCTTTGTTACTGTCTTGAGGGATTGGCATCCTCTTCAAGTAAGATTTTATACATGTACATTGAAGGACTGATCCCCTTTAAATCTGAGAGTGTCCAGCCTATGGCATCCTTGTGTTATCTCAGCACTTGGATAAGTTCCTTTTTTTGTTCCTTACTCAGACTTGAATTTATGATTACTGGGTAAGTATTGTTAGCACCCAGATATGCATACTTCAAGCTGGGTGGTAAAGCTTTCAGCTCTAGTTTTGGTGACTCTGCATCTTTGTTGTCTGTGGTAGTTGGCATGATTGAGTTCCTCATGGTTGCTTGTGGTAGTTTTCCATCTGGTGCTTGCGCCAACTCAATGTTTTCTTCACATTGTTCTTCTCCCATGACTTCTTGAACTATCTGTTCCATGGTGTCTACCAGCATGTATTCTCCTATGGGTTCCTTGGGGTAACTCATTGCTTTAAAGACGTTGAAGACCATTTTCTCTTTATGCAATCTCAAGACTAGTTCCCCTTCCTAGGATAATTGACGTTTGGCCTCTTTTTCCATGTCTAGCACAACGAAATCAGCAGGGAAGATGAATTCTCCTACTTTCACTAGCAAGTCTTCCACCACCCCATGTGGAAACTTAAATGTTCTGTCAGCCAATTGGAGTGCTATTCTTGTTGGCTTGGCTTCTTCAATCTTCATCCTTCTCATCATACTTAGGGACATAAGATTTATGTTAGCTTCCAAATCACACAAAGCTTTCTCAATAGTGATGTCCCCTATGATGTAGGAGATTTGAAAACTCCCTAGGTCCTTTAGCTTTTGAGGCAACTTCTTCTGTATGATGGAGCTGCACTCCTCAGTCAATACTATGGTTTCTTTTGCCTTACAGTTCCTCTTTTTAGTTATAAGCTCCTTCAAGAACTTGGCATAGAATGGCATTTGTTCTAATGCCTCAGCAAATGGTATGTTGATTTGGAGCCTCTTAAAGATCTCTAGGAACTTAGAGAACTGGCCATCCTTCCCATCTTTTCTCAGACTTTGCGGGTATGGTGACTTTGGCACATAGGGCTTCAAAACTGCTTTTGGTGGAGGTGAAGCTGGAATCTCCCCTTCATCCTCATTCCCAAGTTTTGGTGCAACCCCTTCATGATTATCTTTGCTTGGGGTTCCTTTCTCTACAACCTTCCCACTTCTTAGAGTTATGGCTTTGCATTCCCCTCTTGGGTTAGCCATATCGCTGGGAAATGTGTATGTAGAAAGTGGGATTTTCTTGGATAAAATCCACACTTGTGCTTCCAACTTTGAGATTGCTTTACCTTGATTTTTCAGATTTGACCTGTATTCCTCTTGATTAGCATCTATCTTTCTGTCAGTTTATGCTTGTCTATCCATGAGGGAGGAGACTGCCCCTGAAATCTGGGATGATAGTTGTGCTATTTCAGCCTCCATCCTCTCAAAGTTGCTCTTGATTTCGCATGGTTGCATAGTTGAGGATGGTGCATCCTCATTGAGGTTGTTGTGTATGGGTTGGTTGTTATGATATGATGTGTTTTGTGAGTTATGGTAGGGTCTATGGTTCCCTGTTTGATGGTTGGGGTTGTGGTTGGGATGCTGATTTGATGGATAAGGCTTGTTGTGGTTTTGTTGATTTCCCCACCCAAAGTTTGGGTGGTTCTTCCAACTTGGGTCGTATGTCTTAGAATATGGGTCATATGGTATTCTGGATGAATTGTGCACATAATTAGCTTGTTCCCAGTCACCTTCAGATTCTGATGCATTACTTTCTTGTTGAGGAGTTTGGTCTTGAATGACTGAGGCTTGGTTGGCCTCCATCCTTTTGGTTAAGACTACTATTTGAGCTACAATTGCCTTGTTCTGAGCTAAGAAAGCATCTACAGAGTTGAGTTCTAGCACTCCCTTCTTCTGAGTCCTTTCTGAGGCATAGAAATACTCATTTTTAGCTACAATCTCAATGACATCTATGGCCTCTTCAATGGTTTTCTTTTTGCTAAGTGAGCCTCCTGAAGAATGATCCACTGCCTTCTTTGCTTCATAGGATAGTCCCTTATAAAAGATATGTAGTTGTACCAACTCATTGAACATTTCCGGTGGGCATCTTCTTGTCAGATCTTTGAATCTCTCCCAGGCCTCATAGAGTGTTTCTCCATCTTGTTGTCTGAAAGTTTGCACCTCAGCTCTTAGCCTATTGATTCTTTGTGAGGGGTAAAATCTCGCAAGGAATCTGTTCACAACCTCCTCCCATGTAGTTAGGCTATCCTTGGGGAATGATTCCAACCACTTTGCTGCCTTATCTCTGAGTGAGAAAGGGAAGAAGAGTGGTTTGTAGATGTCTGGGTGTACCCCGTTGGACTTTACAGTATCACATATCCTCAAGAATGTGCTGAGATGTTGATTAGGATCTTCTTGGGCACTTCCTACATATGAGCAATTATTTTGAACAAGTGTATTGAGCTGAGGCTTCAGCTCAAAATTATTGTCATGAATTGTTGACTTTAGGGTACTGCTGCCATAATTTCCTGGATTTTGGGTTGATGTAGGAGCCTAAGACTCTCCTTTCTTGCCTATCATGATTGACTGGGCCTCCCCTGGCATGGTTATGAACATCTTCTTCATGATGATTCTCCATATTCTCCTCCATGTTTGTTTCAAAATACTTTTCATCTTCCTCAGCACCAATGACTCTCTTCCCTATTGCTTCCCTCCTTAATCTAAGGAAGGTCCTCTCAGGTTCAGAATCAAAGGAAGTTGAAGCTCTGCTTTTCCTACCTGTCATACAACCAATCAAGGTAAAAAGCAAGAAAGTAACATAAAACTTGATGACCCGGAATTCACTACTCACATATAATGAATCTGTTCTTTGGCAAGTGCACCAAATTATCGTCAAGTAATAACCCACAATGGAATGGGATCGTATCCACAGAGATTAATTGGATAAAGCAAGCAATAGTTGATTAATTATCCTAGTTAAAGGATTAAATTTTGAGTGATAAGCAACAAGGAAATGTAAATAATATGAAAATAAAGGAAAGCAATAAAGTGCAAGAAAGTAAATGGCAAGGAAAGTAAAGTACAAGAAAGTATAGTGCTAGAAATGTAAAGTGCAGAAAATGTAAACAACCATAAAGTAAATAAAAGAAAGAAAGATAAAATAAGCATTGAATGCTATAATGAAGAACGATTTCAAGTGTGAGAAGGGATTTCAAGCATGGTTTCATGTTTCCTTTCCCAAGATTCCCATAAAATCCAAATACATTCAATCTCTTTTCCAAGATAATTGAATGCTATAATGAAGAACGAAATCCTTTCTAGTAAATCAAAGAGAGATGAATAGAAGAAGAATAATAAAAGCAATCAATCCATTGAAAAACAATATAGCTCTCTTTCCCAATGGAAAGAGTTAGTAATTCATAACTAAATTATTTACAAAGTAAGAAAGAAAAGAGGAGAAATTGATGGTGAATGGAGATGGTCCTAGGACTTCCCCCAATCCAGCATGAGTAATTCTAAGAAACTAAGGCCCTTATATAGGCTCTCCTAAATTACAAACTTAAATGAAATTAAAAGCAAATTACAATGAAATGAAAATAAACTATTCTAGACTCTTCTTATGGCCTTGATTGATTGATAAGTGTGGCTTGAATGAGAGTTGGAGTGGGCTTGATTGAAGGTTAAGGGCTGCAGGGAGAATGACCCACTTTGATTTTGCCCTTTGGAGTATGACCCACTTTGCAACGTTGAAAGTATGGAGTTGGTTGGGCCTCAAAATGAATGTACACTATGCAGTATTATGTATTTTTGGAAAGCCCTGGATGTTAGCTTTCCAACACCTTTAGAATCAACTCATTTGGACCTTTGCTGCTCAAGTTATGCTCATTTGAAAGTGGATAGGTCAGTCTGTCAGGTAGCCCGGCGTGCCACGCCCACTCTCTGGCGTGCCACGCCCATATATTATGACTCTGGCGTGCCACGCCCATATATTATGAAACTGGCGTGCCACGCCCACTCTTTGGCGTGCCACGCCTTAAATGGTGCTCTCTGGCCATTAGAACTGGCGTGCCACGCCCAGAACCCCAAGTGGCATGCCCATTATGAAAATAAAGCTGGCGTGCCACGCCTTCGATATCAAGTGGCACGCCAAGTTTTGCAATGCTGAATTAATGGCCTTTTTCACCTCTGGTTTTAACGTTCACCCTAGAGTGTTATATATTGTTGGAAATCTCTTGATGTCAGATTTCTAACGCCACCAATATCACATCATTTGGACCTCTACAATTCATGTTATGTCCCTTTGAAGAAGAAGAGGTCAGACTGGTAACTCTGTAGTGACGGCTTTTGCTCCCTGTGCTTTCGGGGTCAATATCTTCATCAATTCTAGTGTTTATCATAAAGTGTTATATATGGTTGGAAAGCACTGGATGTCTACTTTCCAATGGCACTAGAATCACCCCATTTGAAGTTGTGTAACTCAAGATATTTTCATTTAAATGAGAGGAGGTCAGGCTGGCATATGCCCCGGCATGCCACGCCCACTTCTTAGCGTGCCACGCCCATAGTGGGGCTCAAAATCACTCCTCTGGAACTTAAGCCTGGCGTGCCACATCCAAAATACCAAGTGACACGCCCTCTTTGACATCTTGGCTTCACAAACTTGGCGTGCCACGCCCATAGCACCAAGTGGCATGCCCTCTTTGAGACTTGGCTTCACAACTTGGCGTGCCACGCCCATAGCTCCAAGTGGCACGCCCATGTGAAATTCTTCAACCTTCTTTGCTGGAATGTTGTCTTCGTGTGCCACGCCCATAGCTTCAAGTGGCACGCCCAGCTTCATATGTTATTTTCATCTCTTTTTGTGGCTCTTTTCACCTGAAATTCAACACAAACCCATTTCAAAGAAATGTACCATAATATATATCATTTAGTTCATGAAATTGCATTGATAAATGAGATTATGCTCTTTTTATGGTTCTTTTAGATAAGAAAAAGGGTACATGATGCGCATTCATCAAGTACGAACCCAGCAACAAGGTCGAGTTTTTGCTATGACTGCTAATGATGCTATGCAATCAGACGCCCTGATCCAAGGTCAATGTTATGTCAAGAATCGATTTCTAACTGTACTGTATGACTTGGGTGCATCACATTCCTTTATTTCTTTAACTGTTGCTCGTGAGTTGGGACTTGATTTTCTGAGTTGAACTTTGATCTAATTGTCCATACACCTGCATCCCAAAATGATTTGACTAGTTTAGTGTGCCTGCAAGTACCATTAACTATTAGAAATAGGACTTTTATACATGATCTAATCTGTTTGTCTCTATATGGTTTAGAAGTTATTCTAGGATTAGATTGGTTATCTAAGTATCATGTTTTCCTTTATTGCTATGAGAGAACTACTGTTATTCCATCTGATAGTTTAGATATTAAACCATTTCTGTCTCATACTTTATATAAGAATTTCGTAAGAGTTACCTTAGATGGGAGTGATTGTGAGGGGTACGTCCTGTTAGCGGCTAGCTTGAATGACAGTGAACTATGTTTAGAACGAATCCGAGTGGTGAAGGAATTTCATGATGTTTTCTCGGATGACATACCTGAGTTTCCCCCTCAGTAAGAGATAGAGTTCAGCATTAATCCAGTACCTAGAATTGGACCAATATCTATAGCACCGTACCGGATGTCACCATTGGAACTTGCAGAGTTGAAGAAGTAGTTGGATGAGCTATTTGGAAAGAAATTTATTCGTCCCAATGCATCACCTTGGGGAGCTCCAGTATTGCTAGTAAAGAAGAAGAATGGTGGAATGAGACTTTGCGTAGATTACCGACAGCTAAACAAAGTCACTATCAAGAACAAGTATCCACTTCCACGGATAGATGATTTGATGGATCAGTTGAAAGGTGCAACTGTGTTCTCGAAGATTGATTTGCGATCGGGCTATCACCAGAATCGAGTGAAAGAGTCAGATATACCGAAGACTACATTTAGAACTCGATATGGTCACTATGAGTATACGATTATGTCGTTTGGACTAACTAATGCTCCTGCAATTTTCATGGATTACATGAATCGTATTTTCTGTCTATACATTGATCAGTTCCTAGTAGTTTTCATATACGATATTCTCATCTATTCGAAGACAGGAAGAGAGCATGAGGAGCACCTAAGGACTGTATTGCAGATACTGAGGAGTCGAAAGTTATATGCTAAACTATCAAAGTGCAAACTCTGGACAGAAAAGGTGGCATTTTTGGGACATGTTATATCACAGGGAGGAATTACAGTGGATGCTTCAAAAATTGAAGCAGTAGTGTAATGGGAACCACCTACGACCATTACAGAAGTTCAGAGTTTTCTCAGACTTGCTGGATATTACCGGAGGTTCATCAAAGGGTTTTCACAGATAGCCTTACCTTTGACTTACCTTACACAAAAGGAAGTTCTGTTTGTCTGGACGGCTGAGTGTGATAGAAGTTTCAAGATGCTTAAGGAAAAGTTAACAACTGCACCTATATTAGTACTACCCGACCCGCAGAAATCTTTTGAATTATACTGTGATGCCTCTCATAAAGTACTTGGGTGTGTTCTGATGCAAGACAAAAATGTGGTGGCTTATGCTTCCCGACAGCTAAGACCTCATGAACGAAATTATCCGACGCATGACTTGGAGTTAGCTATAGTGGTGTTTGCTCTGAAGATCGGGAGGCACTATTTGTATGACACTCAATTAGAAGTTTTCTCCGACCACAAAAGTTTAAAGTATATCTTTGACCAGAAAGATCTTAATATGTGACAGCGAAGGTGGATGAAATTTTTGAAGGACTATGATTTTAAGTTAAGTTATCACCCAAGGAAAGTGAATGTGGTGGCAGACGCCTTGAGCAGGAAGAATTTGAGTATCTCTTGGATGATAATAAAGGAAGAAAAGTTACTCACGAAATTTGAGGACCTTAAGTTGGCTATGACTGAGACATCAAGTGGAGTCCATTTGGCCCAATTGCATATAACACCAGATTTTAAGATTAGTATTCAGCAAGCACAAGCACAGGATTTAGGAATGATGACGGTACTGAGACAAATGAAAGCAGAGGAACCAGAAGCTGTAAGACAAGATCGTAGCGGTCTATGGAGGTACAAAAATAGGATTTGTGTGCCTCTCTCTGGAGATTTGCGACGAAAGATTCTTACAGAAGCCCATCAAACTAGATTTTTTATGCATCCTGGAGTGACAAAGATGTATCAAGATTTGAAACAAATGTTCTGGTGGCCGGGCTTAAAGAAAGAGGTAGCTAACTATGTCTCAAAATGTTTAACCTGCCAGAAGGTGAAGGTGGAACATCAAAAATCATCAAGAACCCTACAACCCTTAGAAAATACCACAATGGAAATGGGAGCAGATCACTATGGATTTTGTCACGGGATTGCCAAGGACCTCAATAGGACACGATGCTGTTTGGGTGATTGTGGACTGGTTGACAAAATCGGTGCATTTCCTTTTGATTCGAGTTGACTATACATTAGAAAGGCTGGCACGAATATATATTCAAGAAATCGTACGATTGCATGGGATACCTTCGTCAATTGTTTCAGATCGAGATCCGAGGTTTACTTCTAGATTCTTGGGTGCTTTCCAGAAAGCGTTGGGACGGAATTGCACATGAGTACAACATACCATCCTCAAACAGACGGACAATCAGAGCGGACAATCCAGACATTAGAAGACATGCTAAGATCTTGTGTGATGGATAACCAAGGCAGTTGGGATAAATATTTTCCATTGATCGAATTCATCTACAATAACAGCTACCAACAAAGTATCGGTATGGCACCTTATGAAGCTCTTTATGAAAGAAGATATCAGACACCATTGTGTTGGAATGATGACGGAGAAGCTAGTATCTTGGGTCCAGATTTAGTGTAAGAAACTACTAAGAAGATAAAGGGGATTCGTCAGAAGATCCAAACAGTACAAAGCTGCCAAAAGAGCTATGCCGATAATAGACGTAGACCCTTAGGGTTTAGTGAGGGAGACCATGTCTTTCTAAAAGTAACACCAACTACTGGAATAGGTAGAGCCCTTAAGACTAAAAAGCTTAACCCTCGATACATAGGACCTTTCCAAATACTTAAAAGAGTCAGTCTAGTAGCTTATCAAGTAGCCCTTCCTCCATACCTGTCAAACCTTCATGATGTTTTTCATGTCTCGCAATTTAAGAAATATATTCCCGATGAGAGTCACGTTCTACAACCAGAGACAGTACAGTTACGAAATGATTTGACATATCAAGCATCACCAGTTTAGATCGTAGAAAGAAGTAATAAGCAGCTAAGAGGCAAGACTGTTCGCTTAGTCAAAGTAGCTTGGGGACAAAGAGGAGAAGAAGATCACACCTGGGAACTGGAAGATAAGATGAAAGCTGATTACCCGCATCTATTCTCAGGTAACTGAAATTTTGAGGGAAAAATTTTCTTTAAGGAGGGTAGAATGTAACAACCCCGATTTTTGAGTACGTGAGATCATTTTTGAAAATACGGATTTCTCCGAAAGATCAGTAAGGGGAGAACTTCTGCTATATCATCAAGTATCTTAATCCTCATTGTCATTATGTCATCTTTAAGATAGAACCTTTTTCTGAGGCATGCTCGATAACGCAATCACGAAGAACCTAGTTTTTGAACCGTAACGGTTAGGAGTTTTGGTTCTAGTTTTCATAAATAGTCTCAATTTGATGAACTGGACTCGATTCATGAGAGAAGAGAGATAATAGGATAATATCATAATTATATTAGTATTAGAAGCTTCTTGAATGATATTATAAGGTTACCTGGTTAGTTTTAGCTAAAAACAGAAAATTGGTTTAACTGGGTTTACAGTTTACTGGTGCAGCTTAGCACCAGCACTCTCTGATGATTTTAGCAATGCTAAGGCCTCGTTATACAGGTTTTACTCTCATAATAAATATGTTACTAGTGTCATTTATGCTAGTAGCTCAGAAAATAATTTTTAGAGATGTTTTTACAAGTGTTCTGATACATATAGTTTTAGTAGTTATACACCTAAGATATTTTAATATTATTTTAATCCACCTTTAAGCCAAACAATCACAACTCATCCTACACCCCCAAGACCTCCAAGGCTGTCTCATTTCTTCATTTTGGCCAAAAATAACAAGAGAGAAAAAAGAGAAACTTTCATGAACACTTAATCTTCAAAGCTTGATTTCTACTGAACTAAAACTCAAATCAAAATTCCAATACAACCAAAATGATCCTCTCTTCTTTCTCTACATGATTATATGACTTATCAAGGCTGGAATCAAGGTGATTTGGCTGCACCATCTCTCTTTTGATTCGATTTCATGGAAACATGCTTAAACATGTGTTTTCTTCATGTTCTTCCTTAGGAATCATGCTTAACTTGACTTGAGGGCCAAGAAACATGAGTTTCCATCATGTATAAGGTTATAAATCACCTCCTAACATGCTGAGGGAGATTTGGTTAGTTGAGGGTTTTTGGATTTAAAGTTGTTCTTGATGTGATTTAGGAGGAAAAAGTGCTTAAGGACCACCTGAAAGTCTAACCGAATTAGGAGCAGCAAAACCAGGTAGGGTGTCACGAAATTAATCTTGATTATTTTTATTTGAGTTGTGTGAATGTTTTATGATTTGGCTATGATAAAAATTGGTTGCATATATGATTGATTCTTGGTGAAAATTTGGTGAAATTTTGATGAAATTTGATGAAATTCAAGCTTTGAGTTCATGTTCCTGGAGCACCTGGAAAATGTAACCCTAGGCCCTAAATTATGGTTCAATTTGTGTTAAAATCATGTAGAAAAGATGGGGTTTTAGTGGCTGCTAATTTATTTTGAATTATGGTAAAAATCTATTGCTGAAAAGATTGAAAAACGGGTAAAAACAGAGAAAGAATTTGAAGAATTTATGAAGAACATGAAGAACACTTTGAGTGTGATGAAGAACAATGAAGAACAGGCTTTAGATCCTTAAAAGGGCAAGGAAGTAAAACTTTTGGTGTTTAAGGGGTTATTTGGTAA
This sequence comes from Arachis stenosperma, assembly GCF_014773155.1. Classification (NCBI taxonomy): domain Eukaryota; kingdom Viridiplantae; phylum Streptophyta; class Magnoliopsida; order Fabales; family Fabaceae; genus Arachis; species Arachis stenosperma. Next base: position 60,029,312 of record NC_080382.1, read on the forward strand.
TTTCTGAAAGTTGGGGTGGTTAAAGTAGAAATATTAAAAGTTACGGGTGGTAAACAGTGAATTTTAAAGGTTAAAAGTAAAAGGTAAGTTAATTTTTGAAAATTAATGATAAAATAATAAATAATAATAAAATATTAAACAATAATATTTAATTAAAAATAATATTTTACTAAAAATAATAAAAGAGTAAATTACCAATTATGACCCCAAATTTGTAAAATGCTGACAATAATAACCCTAATATTTGTTAACGACAATTACACCCATTAAATTTTTAAAAACGTAACAAATCTACCCAACTGTTAAGAGAGCCCTTCTCCGTTAAACGGAACTTGGTGATGTGGAAGACGGAAATCCAAGGTGTAATTGTCGTTAACAAATATTAGGATTATTATTGTCAGCGTTTTACAAATTCGGGGTCATAATTGGTAATTTACTCATAATAAAATAATGCGGAAAAGGCAGTTTTCTATAAAAGCTTTAGAAAGACAATTTTAAGCGTAGAATCTCATAATTACCTTCATAAAACACTTATGGAGTGGTAAGAACATATTAGTGAGGCAAAGATAAAAGAAAGATAAAAAGTTGAAGAAAAGATAAAAGCTGAAGAAAATGTCTGCAAAGTTTTAATGACAAAAAAACAGATAGAGACTAGTGAACAAACTAGGGCAACATAGTTAGTCCTTGAGTTGCGACTAGGATTAGGTATTATATGAAAAGTTAAACTGTTTCAGTATAGACTTAATGAACCTATACCCGGGACAGGCTAACTATTCATACCGAAATTTACATAAGTCTTAAATACATACGTTAAACAGGGAAATAAGAGCATAGTAAAGAGACTAAGAGCAGAATGCTTATCGAAGAGTTATTTGTTGCTTGAGGCAACCCAAGAGATATTGTTTGCTTATTCATTGCTTAATGCAACCCAAGAGATAATGTTTATTTATCCGTTGCTTAAAGCAACCCAAGAGCTTCTGTAGGGAAACTACGATACCTACAGCAATTTTCCGTTAACAAGAGCTTCTATAGGGAAACTAGGATACCTACAGTAATTTTCCGCTCCCAAGAGTATATTTCATGCAAGTAGAAAGCAGAGGCTATCTCAATAGAGATGCTAATAATTATATGCACATTTATTTGAACGGAAAATCGTATCTGGGAAATCGTGAACTTGTGACCGGATAAATGTCGGGAATGCAGGTGCTAACCGACACATGAGCTCATGGCCTGTGCTAGAGCTAGACATGCATCATTCTTGTTTGCACATCATTCTCTGTTGCATTTCTTTCTATGTGTGATCTATTTCTTTATGTTTGTCTGCTTGCATGCCATTTCTGTGTTTTATTTTCTTATATTCTTTTGTTTGTGTTCTGCTTTCTGTTGTCTCTACTTTCTCTTGCTATCTTTATCTTCGGTTTACTGCTTTGCTATATTCTGTTATTCGTCTGCTAATCGACACTGAATAAATGAACATAACTAATAACCCCGATCCTACTAAGAACTCCCCAGTTCTTACCCCTTCTCTCCCTTCCTCCCCTTCAGATGGAGACGGGCGTGATATTCTATGAGTTTGAGGACCCCTATGTCTACGAGGATCTGATACATCATAGTTACTTTATCATGGGATTGGAGCCGCATTTTGACCCCAATGCTCCTTACGACTATCCCTTATCCTGGTTAAATCCTGACACACCTGTACATCCTTTTTCCTGATGATCTTGAGCACCCTATACCAGCTCAACCTTTGAATGAGGTGGAACCTGAGCCTATCATTCCTGATGAGCCCGAGTTAGCTGGTGACTACGTACCTGTAATACCACCAGAGTGGAACTTTTCCCCTGAGTCGATCCCTGACTTTCCACAGCCTGATGAGCCGGCACTACCGGATGGTGGGGTAGCTCTGATATATGTGATGAGCGGATATTTTATACGCTTTTTGGGGGTAATTTCATGTAGATTTTAGCATGTTTTAATTAGTTTTTAGTAGAATATTATTAGTTTTTAGGCAAAAATCATATTTCTGGACTTTACTATGAGTTTGTGTATTTTTCTGTGATTTCAGGTATTTTCGGGCTGAAATTGAGGGAGCTGAGCAAAAATCTGAGTGAGGCTGAAAAAGGACTGCTGATGCTGTTGGATCCTGACCTCCCTGCACTCAGAATAGATTATTTGGAGCTACAGGAGTTCAATTGACGCGCTCTCAATTGGGTTGAAAAGTAGACATCCAGGGCTTTCCAGAAATATATAATAGTCCACACTTTGCGCGAAGATAAATGACGTAAACTGGCGTTCAACGCCAGTTCCATGTTGCAGTCTGGTGTCCAGCGCTAGAAACAAGTTACAATTTGGAGTTCAACGCCAGAAACAGGTTACAACCTGGCGTTGAATGCCCAAAACAGCCCAGACACGTGAAATGCTTAAGTCTCAGCCCCAGCACACACCAAGTGGGCCCCAGAAGTGGATTTCTGCACTATCTATCATAGTTTACTCATTTTCTGTAAACCTAGGTTATTAGTTTACTATTTAAACAACTTTTAGAGACTTATTTTGCATCTCATGACATTTTCAGCTCTGAATTTTATACACGTTGACGGCATGAGTCTCTAAACTCCATTGTTGGGGGTGAAGAGCTCTGCAGTGTCTCAATGAATTAATGCAATTGTTTCTATTTCTCCATTCAAACGTGTGTGTGTTCCTATCTAAGATGTTCATTCGCACTTAATTGTGAAGGAGGTGATGATCCGTGACACTCATCACCTTCCTCAATCCATGAACGTGTGCCTGACAAACACCTCCGTTCTACATCAGATTGAATGAGCATCTCTTAGCTTCCTTAATCAGAATCTTCGTGGTATAAGCTAGAACTGATGGCGGCCACTCTTGAGGATCCGGAAAGTCTAAACCTTGTCTGTGGTATTTCGAGTAGGATTCAAGGATTGAATGGCTGTGACGAGCTTCAAACTCGCGATTGCTGGGCGTGATGACAAACGCAAAAGGATCAATGGATCCTATTCCAACATGATCGAGAACCAACAGCTGATTAGCCGTGCTGTGACAGAGCATTTGGACCGTTTTCACTGAGAGGATGGGAAGTAGCCACTGACAATGGTGACACCCTACATACAGCTTGCCATGGATGGAACTTTACAAACAATTGAGTTGAATATTACATTGCAGAAATTCAGAGGACAAAGCATCTCCAAAACTCCAACATATTCTCCATTAATAAGGTAACAATTACTTATTCCAAACACTTTTACTTCTTACAATTAAATCCAAATAACCTTATTGGCATCCTGACTAAGATTAATAAAATAAACATAGCTTGCTTCAAACCAATAATCTCCGTGGGAAAAACCCTTACTCACGTAAGGTATTACTTGGATGACGCAGTGCACTTGCTGGTTAGTTGTACGGATTGCAAATTCGTGCACCAAGTTTTTGGCACCGTTGCAGGGGATTGTTCGAGTTTGAACAACTAAAGGTTTATTTTGTTGCTTAGATTAGGAATAATTTATTTTTGTTGTTATAGAGTCATTAAATTCTGAGTCCTTTATTCTCTTTTCAAAAATTTTTCAAAAATATTATTTTTCTTTATCAAATTTTAATTTTTTTCATGAGTTTAATGTCATGTTCTAAGTTTGGTGTCAATTGCATATCTTGTATTTTCCTTTAAATTTTCGAATTAGTGTTCTTTGTTTTTCCTTGATCTTCAAATTGTTCTTGTCAATTTTCTTGTTTGATCTTTGGTTTGTCTTGTTCTGTGTCTTTTCTTGTTTTTCTTTTGCTTTTTCAAAACATTAGTTTTCAAAAAAAATTTATTCTTATCTATAAAGATAATACATCTTTAAAACACGTTACATTTTTAGCTCAGTTGGTTAGAGCGTTGGCTTATGTTCTTGGCAATTGGGTATCTTCTTTTTAAAATCTCTTTCCAAAAATAATTTTTCTTGATTTAATCTTGTGCCAAACTTTAACTTTGGTGTCTTCTTGTTGATCTTTCTTTAATTTTTGAAAATTTATCTTGGTTTTCTAAAAATTTTAAGTTTGGTGTTCTTTCTTTTGTTCTTGGTGTTCTTGTGAATCTTCAAGGTATTCTTGAGTCTTTCTTGTGTTTTGATCTTAAAATTTTTAAGTTTGGTGTTCCTTGGTGTTTTCCCTCCAAAATTTTCGAAAATAAGGAGCATTAGATCTAAAAATTTTAAGTCTTGTGTCTTTTGTGTGTTTTTCTCTTTCATCATAAAATTCAAAATTCAAAAAAAAATATCTTTTCTAACTAATTTTAAACTACATTTTCGAAATTTTTATATAAAAATTCAGATTTCAATTTCAAAATTTTTCAATTCTTATCTTTTTAAGTTTTTTTTTTAAAAAAAGGGTATTTTTAATATATATTTTATTATCTTTTTCAAAAATATCCTAACCACTTTCTCTTTTTCCTCAAATTTTTTGAAAACCTTCATAAACTTTTTCAAATTTTTATAAATTTTAATTTTTAATTTTCTTTCTTTATTTATTTTATTTTTATTTCGGTTTTTGTTTTATTTTATTATTTCGAAAATTATTCTTATAATAAAATAGACAATATCAACATCCATACCATCTCCTTTGCTCCATCATGGAACTAAGTGGAAATGAACAGTCCAGGATGACTCTGGGGTCATATGCTAACCCCACTACTGCTTCATATGGGAGTAGTATCTGTATACCCTCCATTGGAGTTAGTAGCTTTGAGTTGAATCCTCAGCTCATTATCATGGTGCAGCAAAGCTGCCAGTATTTTGGTCTTCCACATGAAGAACCTACAGAGTTTCTGGCACAATTTTTACAAATTGCTGACACAGTGCATGATAAGAAAGTAGATCAGGATGTCTACAGATTATTACTGTTTCCATTTGCTGTAAAAGATCAAGTTAAGAGGTGGTTAAATAACCAACCTAAGAACAGCATAAAGACATGAAAACAGCTGTCAGAAAAATTCCTGAATCACTATTTTCCTCCAAAACAGATGACACAGCTAAGGCTGAGCATCCAAGGCTTCAAACAAGGAGATAATGAATCCCTTTATGATGCTTGGGAGAGATACAGAGAGATGCTGAGAAAATGCCCTTCTAAAATGTTTTCAGAGTGGGTGCAATTAGACATCTTCTACTATGGGCTTACAGAAAAAGCTCAGATTTCTCTAGATCACTCAGCTGGTGGATCTATACATATGAGAAAAATAATTGAAGAAGCCCAAGAACTCATTGATACAGTTGCCAGAAATCAGCATCTGTACCTAAGCAGTGAATCTTCCATGAAAGAAGAAGCTAAAACAGTAACTGCTGAACTCAGTCCTGTAGATCAGGCTAATGAATTCAATCAGCAATTAGACTTTCTAACTCATCAGTTAGCCGAATTCAAGGAAATACTACAGGAAACAAGAATGGCTAACAGGAATATAGAAGTACAGTTAAAGCAAACAGAAAAGCAACTGTCAAAACAAATAACAGAAGAATGCCAAGCAGTTCAACTAAGAAGTGGGAAAACATTAAATACCTCACTTCAAAGCAGCAGGAAGCCAAGAAATGAACAAATGGCTACTCAACATCCCTCTGAGGACAATCAGAGCCTAGAGAGGAATAATGCTGGCACTGAACGCCCAGACCATGCTCATTCCTGGCGTTCAACGCCAGAAACAAGCATGAATCCGGCGTTGAACGCCCAAAGGGAGCACAGTTCTGGCGTTCAGGCGCCAGTAACAGATAAGGAGTTGGCGTCTAATGCCACTCCAGCTTTCACCCCTGGCATTCAAACGCCAATGGGTGATCAGTCATATACAAGTGCTGATAACAACCCTTCTAAAAAGGCTTCCCAGCCCACTTCTATAGGTAATAAACCTGCAGCAACTAAGGTTGAGGAATATAAAGCCAAAATGCCTTATCCTCAAAAACTCCGCCAAGCAGAACAGGATAAGCAATTTTCCCGCTTTGCAGACTATCTCAGGACTCTTGAAATAAAGATTCTGTTTGCAAAAGCACTTGAGCAAATACCCTCTTATGCTAAGTTCATGAAAGAGATCTTAAGTCATAAGAAGGATTGGAGGGAGACTGAAAAAGTTTACCTCACTGAAGAATGCAGTGCAGTCATTCTGAAAAGCTTACCTGAGAAGCTTAAAGATCCCGGGAGCTTCATGATACCATGCACATTAGAGGGTAATTGCACCAAGCAAGCTCTATGTGACCTTGGGGCAAGTATCAACCTAATACCTGCATCTATTATCACAAAGCTTGGTTTGACTGAAGAAGTCAAACCAACCTGGATATGTCTTCAACTTGCTGATGGCTCCATTAAATACCCATCAGGCGTGATTGAAGACATGATTGTCAAGGTTGGGCCATTTGCCTTTCCTACTGACTTTGTGGTGCTGGAAATGGAGGAGCACAAGAGTGCAACTCTCATTCTAGGAAGACCTTTCCTAGCAACTGGCCGAACCCTCATTGACGTCCAAAAAGGGGAAGTAACCCTAAGAGTCAGTGAGGAGGAGTTTAAATTGAATGTTGTCAAAGCCATGCAACATCCAGAGACCCCAAATGACTGCATGAGTGTTGATCTTATTGACTCTATGGTAAGAGAGGTCAATATGACTGAGAGTCTCGAATCAGAGCTAGAGGACATCTTTAAAGATGTTCAGCCTGATTTGGAGGAATCAGAGAGAATAATAGAACCTCTGAAAATCCATCAGGAAGAGGAGAAACCTCCCACCCGAGCTCAAACCATTACAACCATCCCTGAAATATGCATTTCTGGGAGAAGGTGATACCTTTCCTGTAATCATAAGTTCTACCTTAGAGCCACAGGAAGAGGAAGCACTAATTCAAGTGCTAAGGACACACAAGACAGCTCTTGGGTGGTCCATCAGTGACCTTAAGGGCATTAGCCCAGCCAGATGCATGCACAAAATCCTATTGGAGGGTGACGCCAAGCCAGTGGTCCAACCACAAAGGCGGCTGAATCCAGCCATGAAGAAAGTGGTGCAGAAGGAGGTCACTAAATTACTAGAGGCTGGGATTATTTATCCTATTTCTGATAGCCCCTAGGTAAGCCCTGTCCAAGTCGTCCCTAAGAAGGGAGGCATGACAGTAGTTCATAATGAAAAAAATGAACTGGTTCCTACAAGAACAGATACAGGGTGGCGTATGTGTATTGATTATAGAAGGCTCAATATAACCACCAGAAAGGATCATTTTCCTTTACCATTCATAGACCAGATGCTAGAAAGACTAGCAGGTCATGAATACTACTACTTCCTGGATGGATATTCAGGTTATAATCAAATTGAAATAGATCCCCAGGATCAAGAGAAAACGGCATTCACATGTCCCTCTGGAGTATTTGCATACAGAAGGATGCCATTTGGCTTGTGCAATGCACCTGCAACCTTTCAGAGGTGCATGCTCTCAATTTTCTCTGATATGGTGGAAAAATTTCTGGAAGTTTCCATGGATGACTTTTCAGTATTTGGAGACTCATTCAGCTCCTGTCTTGACCATCTAGCACTTGTTCTAAAGAGATGCCAAGAGACTAACCTGGTTTTAAACTGGGAGAAGTGTCACTTTATGGTGACTGAAGGAATTGTCCTTGGGCACAAAATTTCGAACAAGGGAATAGAGGTGGATCAAGCTAAGGTAGAGGTAATTGAAAAATTACCACCACCTGCCAATGTTAAGGCAATCAGAAGCTTTCTGGGACATGCAGGATTCTATAGGAGGTTTATAAAGGATTTTTCAAAAATCGCCAAACCTCTGAGCAACCTGGTAGCTGCTGACACGCCATTTATCTTTGATAAAGAGTGTCTGCAGGCATTTGAAACTCTGAAAGCTAAATTGGTCACAGCACCAATAATCTCTGCACCAAACTGGACATTGCCATTTGAACTAATGTGTGATGCCAGTGACCATGCCATTGGTGTAGTGTTGGGACAAAGGCATGACAAGCTCCTGCACGTCATTTACTATGCCAGTCGTGTTCTAAATGACGCACAGAAGAACTACACAACCACAAAAAAAGAGCTATTTGCAGTGGTTTACGCCAATGACAAGTTTAGATCCTATTTAGTAGGATCAAAAGTGATTGTGTACACTGACCATGCTGCTCTTAAATATCTACTCACAAAGCAGGATTCAAAACCCAGACTCATAAGATGGGTGTTACTTCTGCAAGAGTTTGATATAGAAATAAGAGACAGAAAAGGGACAGAAAATTAGGTAGCAGATCACCTGTCCCGAATAGAACCAGTAGAAGGGGCGTCCCTCCCTCTTACTGAGATCTCTGAAAACTTTCCGGATGAGCAACTCTTTGCCATCCAGGAAGTGCCATGGTTTGCAGACATTGCAAACTACAAGGCAGTGAGATTCATACCCAAAGAATACAGTAGGCAGCAATCAAAGAAGCTGATCACGGATGCAAAGTATTATCTTTGGGATGAGCCGTATCTCTTTAAGAGATGTGCAGACGGAGTAATCCGTAGATGTGTACCTAAAGAAGAAGCGCAGAAGATCCTATGGCACTGCCATAGATCCCAGTATGGAGGACATTTTGGAAGTGAGCGAACAGCCATAAGAGTCCTCCAATACGGCTTCTACTGGCCTACCCTCTATAAAGATTCCCGAGTGTTTGTACTTAATTGTGACAGTTGCCAAAGATCTGGTAATCTACCTCACAGTTATGCCATGCCTCAACAAGGGATCTTAGAGATTGAGTTGTTTGATGTATGGGGTATTGACTTCATGGGACCTTTCCCACCATCATACTCAAACACTTATATTCTGGTGGCAGTGGATTATGTATCCAAATGGGTCACCCACTAATGACACTAAGACTGTGTTAAAATTCCTCCAGAAACACATCTTCAGCAGATTTGGTACCCCTAGAGTACTAATCAGTGATGGGGGCACTCATTTTTGCAATAAACAGCTCTATTCTGCTTTGGTTCGTTATGGAGTTAGCCACAGGGTGGCCACTCCATATCACCCACAGACTAATGGGCAAGCTGAAGTCTCAAATAGAGAACTCAAAAGAATTCTGGAACGGACTGTAATTAACCGTAGAAGGGATTGGGCAAGAAGCTTGGATGATGCTCTGTGGGCATATAGAACAGCATTCAAGACCCTTATGCGGACCTCTCCATACCAGCTTGTGTATGGAAAGGCATGTCACTTGCCAGTGGAACTGGAACATAAGGCCTACTGGGCAACCAGATTCCTGAACCTTGATGCCAAGTTAGCTGGAGAAAAACGATTGCTTCAGTTAAATGAGCTAGAGGAATTTAGACTCAATGCTTTCGAGAATGCAAAAATTTACAAAGAGAAAGCAAAAAGATGGCATGATAAGAAATTGTCATCCAGAGTCTTTGAGCTGGGGCAGAAAGTTCTGCTATTTAATTCTAGGCTCAAATTATTCCCCAGGAAATTAAAATCCCGGTGGAGAGGTCCATATGTAATTACAAGTGTATCACCATATGGATACGTAGAGCTTCAGGATAATGACTCTAACAAAAAGTTCATTGTTAATGGACAGAGAGTTAAACATTATCTTGAAAGCAATTTTGAGCAAGAATGCTCAAAACTGAGACTTGATTAAAGCTCAGTAATAGTCCAGCTAACGACATTAAAGAAGCGCTTGCTGGGAGGCAACCCAGCCATTCACAAAATTTAATTTTATTTGTTTTTGTTAATTAATTGATTTTTACAGGCATATGTCAAAGTATCTTCAAGGTAAAATAGCAATTGCTTGAATTCACAAAGTTATAAGAGAATTTGGAAGTTCACCGGCGTAAAAAAGCCAGTGAGAAACATTTTGGGCGTTGAACGCCCAAAAGAAGCACCCACTGGGCGTTCAACGCCAGTAAGGGTAGCCATCTGGGCGTTAAACGCCAGAAAGGAGCATCTTCTGGGCGTTGAACGCCAGAAAGAAGCACCTTCTGGGCGTTTAATGCCAGATTGACAGCGTCCTGGGCGTTCAGAAAAATGCCCAGTGACAAAGGACTTCCTGGCGTTCAACGCCAAAAAGAAGCAATAGCTGGGCGTTGAATGCCCAGGAGAAGCAACAATTGGGCGTTAAACGCCCAAAACATGCAGCAGTTGGGCGTTTAACGCCAGGATGGTGGGGAGGAGGTAAAATTCGTTTTTTCTTTACAAATTTTCTAATTTTTTATGTTTCAAATCATGATTTCTTGCATAAACATGTTTCAAAATGTCATCCTTTAAATCAAAATAGTTTTCTAAGAACGCTAATTTCTAAAATCCCTTTTTTTTTTCAAAAATAATATAGCTTCATACATAAACATAAACCTTTTTCCAATCCAATCCAACTCTTTTTCCAATTTTTTTCAAACTTAATTATCTTTTAAAATCTTTTTCAAATTATAAATTTCAAATTTATTTTTAAATATCATTCATATCTTTTTAAATTATATCCTTTTCTTATCATATTTATCTTTTATCTTATATCTTTTTCTTATTTTCGAAAACCCACCCCCTCCCTTTATATCCACTTTCGGCCACCCTCTCATCATCCACCATTCCACACTTGCTCTCCTCCTATCCCTCTCCTCTCTTTTCTTTTACTTGAGGACAAGCAAACCTCTAAGTTTGGTGTGCTTATCGGTGATCACAAAAATATACCCACTTTGATCATGGCTCCTAAAGAAAAACAACCCAACCCAAGAGGCAAGAAAGAGAATATTCCAAAGCCACTTTGGAATCAAGGGAAGTTCTTAACTAAAGAACATTCAGACCATTACTACAAAATAATGAGCCTAAGATCAGTGATCCTGGAAGTCAAGTTCGATCTGAAAGAAGATGAATATCTAGAGATCCAAGAACAAATTCGAAACAGGAACTGGGAAATCCTAGCTAATCCTAAAACGAAAGTGGGAAGGAACATGGTTCAGGAGTTCTATGCTAATCTATGGCAGACAGACAGGCAAAGAATAATTGGAGCTGCCCTCTATGACCATCGGACCTTAGTCAGAGGAAAGATTGTTCATACCTATCCTGACAAAATCAGAGAGATCTTTAAGCTTCCTCAACTGAAAGATGACCCAGACTCCTTTAATAGGAGAATGATGAGGGTAAACAAAGGCCTGGACAAGATTCTAGAGGATATATGCATCCCTGAAGCCAGGTGGACCACCAGCACCACTGGCACCCCAAATCAACTCAAAAGAGAAGATCTCAAACCAGCTGCCAGAGGCTGGCTGGACTTCATTGGGCGTTTTATATTGCCCACCAGCAACCATTTTGAAGTTACTGTTAAAAGAGCAGTGATGATTCACTGCATCATATTGGGAAAAGAAGTAGAAGTCCATCAACTGATCTCGTGTGAACTATACAAAATAGCAAACAAGAACTCCAAGGATGCCAGATTGGCCTATCCAAGCTTAATTTCTATGCTCTGCAGAGATGCCAGAGTGAAGATGGGAATAACTGAGTATATCTCAGTTGAGAGGCCAATCACTAAAATATCAATGGAAAGACAACAGCTGCAGGATGATCCAATCAAGAGGAGAGCACAAGAATTCCTCCCAGAACTTTCTCAATTCGAATATTGGGAACATCTTGAGGCATCTATTTCCAAATTGCAAGAAGCTATGAACCAAATAAAGGAAGAACAGAACAATCAAAGTAGCATGCTTTGCAAACTGCTTAAGGAACAAGAAGAGCAAGGGCGTGATTTAAGGGAGCTGAAGCGCCAGAAATTAATCCTTGAAGGACCAAGCACCCCACAGATCAGAGGAACATCCACTTTCCAAAACACAGGTTGTTGAGTTCTAATTTTAGCTTTAACTCTGTGATAGTGTTATTATAGAAATTTACCTTAGAAGTTATACAGTAGTTATAATTTATTTTTCTCATCATCATCAGACATGAATAAAATAGTAGATTTTTAGAATCAAGAAGTAATTTATATTTTTCGAGTTCTTAATAATAAAAATTATAATTAATTATATGTGGTGGCAATACTTTTTTTTCTCTGAATGAATGCTTGAACAGTGCATATTTTATCCTGAATTTGACGAATGCTGGCTCCTGAAAGAATGAGGAACACGAAAAATATTATTGATGATCTGAAAAATCATGAATTTGATTCTTGAAGCAAGAAAAAGCAGTGAAAAAAAAATTACAAGGAATCATTGGATCAAGAAAAGGAACAAAAGCCAATAGCCCTTAAAACCAAAAGGCAAGGGTGAAAAGGATCCAAGGCTTTGAGCATCAGTGGATAGGAGGGCCCAAGGAAGTAGTTCTAGGCCTAAGCGGCTAAATCAAGCTGTCCCTAACCATGTGCTTGTGGCATGCAGGTCCAAGTGAAAAGCTTGAGACTGAGTGGTTAAAGTCGTGATCCAAAGCAAAAAGAGTGTGCTTAAGAGCTCTGGACACCTCTAACTGGGGACTTTAGCAAAGCTGAGTCACAATCTAAAAAGGTTCACCCAGTCATGTGTCTGTGGCATTTATGTATTCGGTGGTAATACTGGAAAACAAAGTTCTTAGGGCCACGGCCAAGACTCATAAAGTGACTGTTGGTGCACGAATTTGCAATCCGTACAACTAACCAGCAAGTGCACTGGGTCGTCCAAGTAATACCTTATGTGAGTAAGGGTCGATCCCATGGAGATTATTGGTTTGAAGCAAGCTATGTTTATTTTATTATTCTTAGTCAGGATATTAATTAAAATTATCAGTTGGAATTATTAGATTGGAAAAATAAAAGAGAATAAAATCGTTACTTGTTGTGCAGTAATGGGAAATATGTTGGAGTTTTGGAGATGCTTTGTCCTCTGAATCTCTGCAATGTAATATTCAACTCAATTGTTTGTAAAGCACGTCTACGGCAAGCTGTATGTAGGGTGTCACCATTGTCAGTGGCTACCTCCCATCCTCTCAGTGAAAACGGTCCAGATGCTCTGTCACAGCACGGCTAATCAGCTGTTGGTTCACGATCATGTTGGAATAGGATCCATTGATCCTTTTGCGTTTGTCATCACGCCCAGCAATCGCGAGTTTGAAGCGCGTCACAGCCATTCAATCCTTGAATCCTACTCGGAATACCACAGACAAGGTTTAGACCCTCCGGATACTCAAGAGTGGCCGCCATCAATTCTAGCTTATACCGCGGAGATTCTGATTAAGGATTCTAAGAGAAGCTCATTCAGTCTGATGTAGAACGGAGGTGTTTTTCAGGCACACGTTCATGGATTGAGGGAGGTGATGAGTGTCATGGATCATCACCTCCTTCATAATTAAGCGCGAATAAACATCTTAGATCGGACCATACACACGTTTGAGTGAAATAGAAACAATTGCATTAATTCATCGAGACGCTGCAGAGCTCCTCACCCCCAACAATGGAGTTTAGAGACTCATGCCGTCAAATGTATAAAATTCAGATATGAAAATGTCATGAGGTACAAAATAATTCTCTAAAAGTTGTTTAAATAGTAAACTAGTAACCTAGGTTTACAGAATATGAGTAAACTAAGATAATTGGTGTAGAAATCCACTTCTGGGGCCCACTTGGTGTGTGTTGGGGCTGAGACTAAAGTTATCCACCAGCTGAGGATTTTCTTGGAGTTGAACTCCAAGTTATAACGTGTTTTGGGCGTTCAACTCCGGATCATGACGTTTTTCTGGCGTTTAACTCCAGACAGCAGCATGTACTTGGCGTTCAACGCCAAGTTACGTCGTCTATCTTCGCGCAAAGTATGGACTATTATATATTGATGGAAATCCCTGGATGTCTACTTTCCAACACCGTTGAGAGCGCGCCAATTGGACTTCTGTAGCTCCAGAAAATCCATTTCGAGTGCAGGGAGGTCAGGATCCAACAGCATCAGCAGTCCTTTTTCAGCCTAACTCAGATTTTTGCTCAGCTCCCTCAATTTCAGCCAGAAAATATCTGAAATCACAGAAAAACACACAAATTCATAGTAAAGTCCAGAAATATGATTTTTGCCTAAAAACTAATAATATTTAACTAAAAACTAATTAAAACATGCTAAAATCTACATGAAATTACCACCAAAAAGCGTATAAAATATCCGCTCATCACAACACCAAACTTAAACTGTTGCTTGTCCTCAAGCAACTAGATAAATAAAATAGGATAACAAGAAATTAAGAAGTAACAATATCTCAGAGTTTTTAAATGGAGTTCAGATTCTTATTAGATGAGCGGGGCTTGTAGCTTTTTGTTTCTGAACAGTTTTGGCATCTCCTTTTATCCTTTGAAATTCAGAATGATTGGCATCCATAGGAACTCAGAAGTTAGATAGTATCATTGATTTTCCTAGTTAAGTATGTTGATTCTTGAACACAGCGACTTTTATGAGTCTTGGCCGTGGCCCTAAGCACTCTGTTTTCCAGTATTACCACCGGATACATGAATGCCACGGACACATAACTGGGTGAACCTTTTCAGATTGTGACTCAGCTTTGCTAGAGTCCCCAGTTAGAGGTGTTCAGAGCTCTTAAGCACACTCTTTTTGCTTTGGATCACGACTTTAACCACTCAGTCTCAAGCTTTTCACTTGGACCTGCATGCCACAAGCACATGGTTAGGGACAGCCTGATTTAGCCGCTTAGGCCTGGAATTACTTCCTTGGGCCCTCCTATCCACTGATGCTCAAAGCCTTGGATCCTTTTCTTAATCCAATGATTTCTTGTAAAAAATATTTTTTTTTCACTGCTTTTTCTTGCTTCAAGAATCAAATTCATGATTTTTCAGATCATCAATCATGTTTTTCGTGTTCCTCATTCTTTCAGGAGCCAATATTCATAAAATTTAAGATAAAATTATGCACTGTTCAAGCATTCATTCAGAGAAAAAAAAGTGTTGCCACCACATATAGTTAATTATAATTTTTATTATTAAGAACTCGAAAAAATAAATTACTTCTTTATTCTAATTATCTACTATTTTATTCATGTCTGATGATGATGAGAAAAATAAATTATAACTAAATTGGAAATAAAACCAGAATAGATATACTAATTACTACTACTACTACTATATATATCTCCTAAGGTAAATTTCTATAATAACACTATCACAGAGTTAAAGCTAAAATTAGAACTCAGCAACCTGTGTTTTGAGAAGTAGATGTTCCTCTAGTCTGTGGGGTGCTTTTCAAGGATTAATTTCTTGCGCTTCAGCTCCCTTAGATCACGCCCTTGCTCTTCCTGTTCTTTAAGCAGTTTGCAAAGCATGCTACTTTGATTGTTCTGTTCTTCCTTTATTTGGTTCATAGCTTCTTGTAATTTAGAAATAGATGCTTCAATATGTTCCCAATATTCGAATTGAGGAAGTTCTGGGAGGACTTCCTGTGCTCTCCTCTTGATTGGATCATCCTGCAGCTGTTGTCTGTCCATTGATATTCTAGTGATTGGCCTTTCAACTGAGATATACTCTGTTATTCCCATCTTCACTCCGGCATCTCTGCAGAGCATAGAAATTAAGCTTGGATAGGCCAATCTGGCATCCTTGGAATTCCTGTTTGCTATTTTGTATAGTTCACACGAGATCAGTTGATGGACTTCTACTTCTTTTCCCAACATGATGCAATGAATCATCACTGCTCTTTTAATGGTAACTTCAGAATGGTTGCTGGTGGGCAGTATGGAACGCCCAATGAAATCCAGCCAGCCTCTGGCTTCTGGTTTGAGATCTTCTCTTTTGAGTTAATTTGGGATGCCAGTCGTGCTGGTGGTCCACCTGGCTTCGGGGATGCATATATCCTCTAGAATCTTGTCCAGACCTTTATTTACCCTCATTATTCTCCTATTAAAGGAGTCTGGGTCATCTTTCAGTTGAGGGAGCTTAAAGATCTCCCTGATTTTGTCAGGATGGGTATGAACAATCTTTCCTCTGACTAAGGTCCGATGGTCATAGAGGACAGCTCCAATTATTCTTTGCATGTCTATCTGCCATAGATTAGCATAGAACTCCTGAACCATGTTCCTTCCCACTTTCGTTTCAGGATTAGCTAGGATCTCCCAGTTCCTATTTCGAATTTGCTGTTGGATCTCCGGATATTCATCTTCCTTCAGGTCAAATTTGACTTCCGGGATCACTGATCTGTGACTCATTATTTTGTAGTAGTGGTCTGAATGTTCTTTAGTTAAGAACTTCCCTTGATTCCAAAGTGGCTTTGGAATATTCTCTTTCTTGCCTCTTGGGTTGGGTTGTTTTCCTTTAGGGGCCATGATCAAAGTGATCACGGATAAGCACACCAAACTTAGAGGTTTGCTTGTCCTCAAGCAAAAGAATAGCGAGAAGAGGAATAGGAGGAGAGCAAGTGTGGAATGGTGGATGGGGAGAGGGGCGCCGAAAGGGAATATAAAGGGGGGGTGGGTTTTCGAAAATAAACAAAGATATAAGATAAAAGATATGATTTATAAAAGATAAATATGACAAGAAAATGATATAATTCAAAAAGATATGAATGATATTTAAAAATAATTTTGAAATTTATAATTTGAAAAAGATTTTAAAAGATAATTAAGTTTGAAAAGAAATTGGAAAAAGAGTTTGATTGGATTGAAAAAAAAGTTTATGTTTATGTATGAAGCCATATTTAAAAAGAAAGGGCTTTAGAAATTAGGATTTTTAGAAAACTAATTTGATTTGAGGGATGATAATTTGAAACATGTTTATGCAAGAAATCATGAATTGAAACATAAAAAATTAGAAAATTTGTAAAGAAAAACGAATTTTACCTCCTCCCCACCATCCTGGCGTTAAACGCCCAAACGCTGCATGTTTTGGGCGTTTAACGCCCAAATGTTGCTTCTCCTGGGCGTTCAATGCCCAGATGGTGCTTCTTTCTGGCGTTGAACGCCAGGAAGTCCTTTGTCACTGGGCATTTTTCTGAACGCCCAGGATGCTGTCAATCTGGCGTTAAACGCCCAGAAGGTGCTTCTTTCTGGCGTTCAACGCCCAGAAGATGCTCCTTTCTGGCGTTTAACGCCCAAATAGCTACCTTTACTGGCGTTAAACGCCCAGTGGGTGCTTCTTTTGGGCGTTCAACGCCCAAAACATTTCTTACTGGCTTTTTCACGCCAGTGAGCTTCCAAATTCCCCTGTAACTCTGTGAATTCAATCAATTGCTTTTTTACCTTGAAGATACTTTGACATATACCTATAAAAATCAACAAAAACAAATGAAATTAAATTTTGTGATTGGCTGGGTTGCCTCCTAGCAAGCGCTTCTTTATTGTCTTTAGCTGGACTACCACTGAGCTCTAATCAAGTCTCAGTTTTGAGCATTCTTGCTCGAAGTTACTTTCAAGATAATGTTTAATTCTCTGTCCATTAACAATGAACTTTTTGTTAGAGTCATTATCCTGAAGCTCTACATATCCATATGGTGATACACTTGTAATTACATATGGACCTCTCCACCGGGATTTTAATTTCCCAGGGAATAATTTGAGCCTAGAATTAAATAGCAGAACTTTCTGCCCCGGCTCAAAGACTCTGGATGACAATTTCTTAACATGCCATCTTTTTGCTTTCTCTTTGTAAATTTTTGCATTCTCGAAAGCATTGAGTCTAAATTCCTCTAGCTCATTTAACTGGAGCAATCGTTTTTCTCCAGCTAACTTGGCATCAAGGTTTAGGAATCTGGTTACCCAGTAGGCCTTATGTTCCAGTTCCACTGGCAAGTGACATGCCTTTCCATACACAAGCTGGTATGGAGAGGTCCCTATAGGGGTCTTGAATGCTGTTCTGTATGCCCATAGAGCATCATCCAAGCTTCTTGCCCAATCCCTTCTACGGTTAATTACAGTCCGTTCTAGGATTCTTTTGAGTTCTCTATTTGAGACTTCAGCTTGCCCGTTAGTCTGTGGGTGATATGGAGTAGCTACCCTGTGACTAACTCCATAACGAACCAACGCAGAGTAAAGCTGTTTATTGCAGAAATGAGTGCCCCCATCACTGATTAATACTCTAGGGGTACCAAATCTGCTGAAGATGTGTTTCTAGAGGAATTTTAACACTGTTTTAGTGTCATTAGTGGGAGTTGCAATAGCCTCTACCCATTTGGATACATAATCCACTGCCACTAGAATGTAAGTGTTTAAGTATGATGGTGGGAAAGGTCCCATAAAGTGAATACCCCATACATCAAACAACTCAATCTCCAAGATCCCTTGTTGAGGCATGGCATAACTGTGAGGCAGATTGCCAGATCTTTGGCAACTGTCACAATTAAGTACAAATGCTCGGGAATCTTTATAGAGAGTAGGCCAGTAGAAGCCACATTGGAGGACTCTTGTGGCTGTTCGCACACTTCCAAAATGTCCTCTATACTGAGATCCATGGCAGTGCCATAGAATCTTCTGCACTTCTTCCTTAGGCACACATCTATGGATTACTCCGTTTGCACATCTCTTGAAGAGATATGGTTCATCCCAAAGATAGTACTTTGCATCTGTGATCAATTTCTTTGATTGCAGCCTACTGTACTCTTTGGGTATGAATCTCACTGCCTTGTAGTTTGCAATATCTGCAAACCATGGCACTTCCTGGATGGCAAAGAGTTGCTCATCCGGAAAGGTTTCAGAGATCTCAGTGAGAGGGAGGGATGCCCCTTCTACTGGTTCTATTTGGGACAGGTGATCTGCTACTTGGTTTTTCTGCTACTTGGTTTTCTGTCCCTTTTCTGTCTCTTATTTCTATATCAAACTCTTGCAGAAGCAACACCCATCTTATAAGTCTGGGTTTTGAATCCTGCTTTGTGAGTAGATATTTAAGAGTAGCATGATCAGTGTACACAATCACTTTTGATCCTACTAAATAGGATCTGAATTTGTCAATGGCGTAAACCACTGCAAGTAGCTCTTTTTCTGTTGTTGTGTAATTCTTCTGTGCGTCATTTAGAACATGGCTGGCATAGTAAATGACGTGCAGAAGCTTGTCATGCCTTTGTCCCAACACTGCACCAATGGCATGGTCACTGGCATCACACATTAATTCAAATGGCAATGTCCAGTTTGGTGCAGAGATTATTGGTGCAGTGACCAATTTAGCTTTCAGAGTCTCAAATGCCTGCAGACACTCTTTATCAAAGACAAATGGTGTGTCAGCAGCTAACAGGTTGCTCAGAGGTTTGGCGATTTTCGAAAAATCCTTTATAAACCTCCTATAAAATCCTGCATGCCCCAGAAAGCTTCTGATTGCCTTAACATTGGCAGGTGGTGGTAATTTTTCAATTACCTCTACCTTAGTTTGATCCACCTCTATTCCCTTGTTTGAGATTTTGTGCCCAAGGACAATTCCTTCAGTCACCATAAAGTGGCATTTTTTCCAATTTAAAACCAGGATAGTCTCTTGGCATCTCTTTAGAACAAGTGCTAGATGGTCAAGACAGGAGCTGAATGAGTCTCCAAATACTAAAAAGTCATACATGAAGACTTCCAGAAAATTTTCCACCATATCAGAGAAAATTGAGAGCATGCATCTCTGAAAGGTTGCAGGTGCATTGCACAGGCCAAATGGCATCCTTCTGTATGCAAATACTCCAGATGGACATGTGAATGCCATTTTCTCTTGATCTTTTGGATCTACTGCAATTTGATTATAACCTGAATATCCATCCAGGAAGCAGTAGTATTCATGACCTGCCAGTCTTTCTAGCATCTGGTCTATGAATGGTAAAGGAAAATGATCCTTTCTGGTAGCTGTATTGAGCCTTCTGTAATCAATACACATACGCCACCCAGTAACTATTCTTGTAGGAACCAGTTCATTTTTTTCATTATGAACCACTGTTATGCCACCTTTCTTAGGGACGACTTGGACAGAGTTTACCCAGGGGCTATCAAAAATAGGATAAATTATCCCAGCCTCTAGTAACTTAGTGACCTCTTTCTGCACCACCTCCTTCATGGCTGGATTCAGCCACCTTTGTGGTTGAACCACTGGCTTGGCGTCACCCTCCAGTAAGATCTTGTGCATACATCTGGCTGGGCTAATGCCCTTGAGATCACTGATGGACCACCCAAGAGCTGTCTTGTGTGTCCTTAGCACTTGAATTAGTGCTTCCTCTTCCTATGGCTCTAAGGTAGAGCTTATGATCACAGGAAAGGTATCACCTTCTCCCAGAAATGCATATTTTAGGGATGGTGGTAATGGTTTGAGCTCGGGTTTAGGAGGTTTCTCCTCTCCCTGAGGGATTTTCAGAGGTTCTACTATTCCCTCTGATTCCTCCAGATCAGGCTGAACATCTTTAAAGATGTCCTCTAGCTCTGATTCGAGACTCTCAGCCATATTGACCTCTCTTACCAGAGAGTCAATAATATCAACACTCATGCAGTCATTTGGGGTGTCTGGATGTTGCATGGCTTTGACAACATTCAACTTGAACTCCTCCTCATTGACTCTCAAGGTTACTTCCCCTTTTTGGACGTCAATGAGGGTTCGGCCAGTTGCTAGGAAAGGTGTTCCTAGAATGAGAGTTGCCCTCTTGTGCTCCTCCATTTCCAGCACCACAAAGTCAGTAGGAAAGGCAAATGGCCCAACCTTGACAATCATGTCTTCAATCACACCTGATGGGTATTTAATGGAGCCATCAGCAAGTTGAAGACATATCCTGGTTGGTTTGATTTCTTCAGTTAAACCGAGCTTTTTGATAGTAGATGCAGGTATTAGTTTGATACTTGCCCCAAGATCACATAAAGCTTGCTTGGTACAAGTACCCTCTAATGTGCATGGTATCATAAAGCTCCCAGGATCTTTAAGCTTCTCAGGTAAGCTTTTTAGAATGACTGCACTGCATTCTTCAGTGAGGTAAACTTTTTCAGTTTCTCTCCAATCCTTCTTATGACTTAAGATCTCTTTCATGAACTTAGCATAAGAGGGTATTTGCTCAAGTGCTTCTGCAAACGGAATCTTTATTTCAAGAGTCCTGAGATAGTCTGCAAAGCGGGCAAATTGCTTATCCTGTTTCGCTTGGCAGAGTTTTTGAGGATAAGGCATTTTGGCTTTATATTCTTCAACCTTAGTTGCTGCAGGTTTATTACCTACAGAAGTGGGTTGGGAAGCCTTTTTAGAAGGGTTGTTATCAGCACTTGTATGTGACTGATCCCCCACTGGCATTTGAATGCCAGGGGTGGAAGCTGGAGTGGCGTTAAACGCCAACTCCTTATCTGTTACTGGCGTCTGAATGCCAGAACTGTGCTCCCTTTGGGCGTTCAACGCCGGATTCATGCTTGTTTCTGGCGTTGAATGCCAGGAATGAGCATGGTCTGGGCATTCAGCGCCAGCTTTATTCCTTTCTGGGCTCTGATTGTTCTCAGAGGGATTTTGAGTAGCCATTTGTTCATTTCTTGGCTTCTTGCTGCTTTGAAGTGAGGTATTTAATGTTTTCCCACTTCTTAATTGAACTGCTTGGCATTCTTCTGCTATTTGTTTTGACAATTGCTTTTCTGTTTGCTTTAACTGTACTTCCATATTCCTGTTAGCCATTCTTGTTTCCTGTAGTATTTCTTTGAATTCGGCTAGCTGCTGAGTTAGAAAGTCTAATTGCTGATTGAATTCATTAGCCTGATCTACAGGACTGAGTTCAGCAGTTACTGTTTTAGCTTCTTCTTTCATGGAAGATTCACTGCTTAGGTACAGATGCTGATTTCTGGCAACTGTATCAATAAGCTCTTGAGCTTCTTCAATTGTTTTTCTCATATGTATAGATCCACCAGCTGAGTGGTCTAGAGAAATCTGAGCTTTTTCTGTAAGCCTATAGTAGAAGATGTCTAATTGCACCCACTCTGAAAACATTTCAGAAGGGCATTTTCTTAGCATCTCTCTGTATCTCTCTCAGGCATCATAAAGGGATTCATTATCTCCTTGTTTGAAGCCTTGGATGCTTAGCCTTAGCTGTGTCATCCGTTTTGGAAGGAAATAGTGATTCAGGAATTTTTCTGACAGCTGTTTCCATGTTTTTATGCTGTTCTTAGGTTGGTTATTTAACCACCTCTTAGCTTGATCTTTTACAGCAAATGGAAACAGTAATAATCTGTAGACATCCTGATCTACTTCCTTATCATGTACTGTGTCAGCAATTTGTAAAAATTGTGCCGGAAACTCTGCAGGTTCTTCATGTGGAAGACCGGAATACTGGCAGTTTTGCTGCACCATGATAATGAGCTGAGGATTCAACTCAAAGCTACTAACTCCAATGGAGGGTATACAGATACTACTCCCATATGAAGCAGTAGTGGGGTTAGCATATGACCCCAGAGTCCTCCTAGACTGTTCATTTCCACTTAATTCCATGATGGAACAAGGGAGATGATATGTATGTTGATATTATTTATTTTATAGAAGTGGAATAAATAAAAACGGAATATATAAAAAAAATTTGAAAATATTTTGTGAAAATTTTTCGAAAAATTTTGAAATTGAAATCTGAATTTTTATATAAAAATTTCGAAAATGTGGTTTAAAATTAGTTAGAAAAGATATAAAATTTTTTTGAATTTTGAATTTTATGATGAAAGAGAAAAACACTTAAAAGACACAAGACTTAAAATTTTTAGATCTACTGCTCCTTATTTTCGAAAATTTTGGAGGGAAAACACTAAGGAACACCAAACTTAAAAATTTTAAGATCAAAACACAAGAAAAACTCAAGAACACCAAGAACAAAAGAAAGAACACCAAACTTAAAATTTTTTAGAAAATCAAGATAAATTTTCGAAAATTATCTTAAAATTAACAAGAGAACACCAAACTTAAAGTTTGGCACAAGATTAAATCAAGAAAAATTATTCTTGAAAAAGATTTTCAAAAGAACTAGTGCCCAATCATCAAGAATATAAACCAATGCTCTAGCCAATTGGGAGTAAATGTAACACTTGTTCTAAATAGGTATATTCCTTTTGAAAGATTAATGCTTTAAAAAGAACACAAGTGAAACAAGAAAAGACACCGAACAAGAAAAAGTAAAGATCAAACAAGGAAAATAAACAAGAACAACTTGAAGATCATGGAAGAACAAAGAACACTAATACGAAAATTTTAGAGAAAAATATAAAAGATGCAATTGACACCAAACTTAGAACAAGACACTAGACTCACGAAAAATTAACAATTAATAAAGAAAAATAATATTTTTGAAAAGAAATTTTTGAAAAGAAACTATCCTATCAGGATTTGATGACTCTATAACAATAAAATAAATTATTCCTAATCTAAGAAATAAAATAAACCATTAGTTGTTCAAACTCGAACAATCCCCGGCAACGGCGACAAAAACTTGGTGCACGAATTTGCAATCCGTACAACTAACCAGCAAGTGCACTGGGTTGTCCAAGTAATACCTTACGTGAGTAAGGGTCGATCCCACGGAGATTATTGGTTTGAAGCAAGCTATGTTTATTTTATTATTCTTAGTCAGGATATTAATTAAAATTATCAGTTGGAATTATTAGATTGGAAAAATAAAAGAGAATAAAATCGTTACTTGTTGTGCAGTAATGGGAAATATGTTGGAGTTTTGGAGATGCTTTGTCCTCTGAATCTCTGCAATGTAATATTCAACTCAATTGTTTGTAAAGCACGTCTACGGCAAGCTGTATGTAGGGTGTCACCATTGTCAGTGGCTACCTCCCATCCTCTCAGTGAAAACGGTCCAGATGCTCTGTCACAGCACGGCTAATCAGCTGTTGGTTCTCGATCATGTTGGAATAAGATCCATTGATCCTTTTGCGTTTGTCATCACGCCCAGCAATCGCGAGTTTGAAGAGCGTCACAGCCATTCAATCCTTGAATCCTACTTGGAATACCACAGACAAGGTTTAGACCTTCCGGATTCTCAAGAGTGGCCGCCATCAATTCTAGCTTATAGCACGAAGATTCTGATTAAGGAATCTAAGAGAAGCTCATTCAGTCTGATGTAGAACGGAGGTGTTTGTCAGGCACACGTTCATGGATTGAGGGAGGTGATGAGTGTCATGGATCATCACCTCCTTCATAATTAAGCACAAATAAACATCTTAGATCGGACCATACACACGTTTGAGTGAAATAGAAACAATTGCATTAATTCATCGAGACGCTGCAGAGCTCCTCACCTCCTCACCCCCAACAATGGAGTTTAGAGACTCATGCCATCAAATGTATAAAATTCAGATCTGAAAATGTCATGAGGTACAAAATAATTCTCTAAAAGTTGTTTAAATAGTAAACTAGTAACCTAGGTTTACAGAATATGAGTAAACTAAGATAATTGGTGTAGAAATCCACTTCTGGGGCCCACTTGGTGTGTGTTGGGGCTGAGACTAAAGCTATCCACGAGCTGAGGCTTTTCTTGGAGTTGACCTCCAAGTTATAACGTGTTTTGGGCGTTCAACTCCGGATCATGACGTGTTTCTGGCGTTTAACTCCAGACAACAGCATGTACTTGGCGTTCAACGCCAAGTTACGTCATTTATCTTCGTGCAAAGTATGGACTATTATATAATTCTGGAAAGCGCTGCATGTCTACTTTCCAACACCGTTGAGAGCGCACCAATTGGACTCTTGTAGCTCCAGAAAATCCATTTCGAGTGCAGGGAGGTCAGGATCCAACAGCATCAGCAGTCCTTTTTCAGCCTAACTCAGATTTTCGCTCAGCTCCCTCAATTTCAGCCAGAAAATACCTGAAATCACAGAAAAACACACAAATTCATAGTAAAGTCCAGAAATATGATTTTTGCCTAAAAACTAATAATATTTAACTAAAAACTAATTAAAACATGCTAAAATCTACATGAAATTACCCCCAAAAAGCGTATAAAATATCCGCTCATCAACTGTGTTCAAGAATCAACATACTACACTAGGAGAATCAATAATACTATTGGAATTCTACGTTCCTATGGATGCCAATCATTCTAAATTTCAAAGGATAAAGGGAGATGCCAAAACTGTTCAGAAACAAAAAGCTACAAGCCTCGCTCATCTAATAAGAATCTGAGCTCCATTTAAAACTCTGAGATCTTATTACTTCTTAATTTCTTTTCATCCTATTTTATTTGTCTAGTTGCTTGAAGACAAGCAACAGTTTAAGTTTGGTGTTGTGATGAGCGGATATTTTATACGCTTTTTGGGGGTAATTTCATGTAGATTTTAGCATGTTTTAATTAGTTTTTAGTAGAATATTATTAGTTTTTAGGCAAAAATCATATTTCTGGACTTTACTATGAGTTTGTGTATTTTTCTGTGATTTCAGGTATTTTCTGGCTGAAATTGAGGGAGCTGAGCAAAAATCTGAGTGAGGCTGAAAAAGGACTGCTGATGCTGTTGGATCCTGACCTCCATGCACTCAGAATGGATTTTTTGGAGCTACAGGAGTCCAATTGACGCGCTCTCAATTGGGTTGGAAAGTCGACATCCAGGGCTTTCCAGAAATATATAATAGTCCATACTTTGCGCGAAGATAAATGACATAAACTGGTGTTTAACGCCAGTTCCATGTTGCAGTCTGGCGTCCAGCGCCAGAAACAAGTTACAAGTTGGAGTTCAACGCCAGAAACAGGTTACAACCTGGCGTTGAACGCCCAAAACAGCTCAGGCACGTGAGAAGCTTAAGTCTCAGCCCCAGCACACACCAAGTGGGCCCCAGAAGTGGATTTCTGCACTATCTATCATAATTTACTCATTTTCTGTAAACCTAGGTTATTAGTTTACTATTTAAACAACTTTTAGAGACTTATTTTGCATCTCATGACATTTTCAGATCTGAATTTTATACACATTGACGGCATGAGTCTCTAAACTCCATTGTTGGGGGTGAGGAGCTCTGCAGCGTCTCAATGAATTAATGCAATTGTTTCTATTTCTCCATTCAAACGTGTGTATGTTCCTATCTAAGATGTTCATTCGCGCTTAATTGTGAAGGAGGTGATGATCCGTGACACTCATCACCTTCCTCAATCCATGAACGTGTGCCTGACAAACACCTCCATTCTACATCAGATTGAATGAGCATCTCTTAGCTTCCTTAATTAGAATCTTCGTGGTATAAGCTAGAACTGATGGCGGCCACTCTTGAGGATCCGGAAAGTCTAAACCTTGTCTGTGGTATTCTGAGTAGGATTCAAGGATTGAATGGCTGTGACGAGCTTCAAACTCGCGATTGCTGGGCGTGATGACAAATGCAAAAGGATCAATGGATCCTATTCCAACATGATCGAGAACCAACAGCTGATTAGCCGTGCTGTGACAGAGCATCTGGACCGTTTTCATTGAGAGGATGGGAAGTAGCCACTGAAAATGGTGACACCCTACATACAGCTTGCCATGGATGGAACTTTACAAACAATTGAGTTGAATATTACATTGCAGAAATTCAGAGGACAAAGCATCTCCAAAACTCCAACATATTCTCCATTAATAAAGTAACAATTACTTATTCCAAACACTTTTACTTCTTACAATTAAATCCAAATAACCTTATTGGCATCCTGACTAAGATTAATAAAATAAACATAGCTTGCTTCAAACCAGTGCACTTGCTGGTTAGTTGTACGGATTGCAAATTTGTGCACCAATATGCGAACGGATCTGTGCTCGCGAATGGTTTTGTACATAGTGACAGCAGTATTTCTGGTGGATCTAAGGGTATAGCTGTAGCTGTGGATGATGAGGAGGATGAGGATCCTAAGATAGAGATAGAGCAGGATGAGGAGATGGACGAGCCTCACGGCGATTCTCCAAACGGCCACGTGTAGATATAGTTTGACAGCAGTATGAGCATTCTTTTGATGACACTCTAGTCTGACGTTATCTGTTAGTTAGTCTCTCAGTTGTGTTACTACACCCGAGAGCTAGGAGCTATATAGTGGTTAGGCTAGCCTGGGTGCCAGTTTAGCAGCTTTTTGTATGGGCCAGGCCCTGGGAGTATCGTGTATATATTAGCTACGTAGGATGATGAGGATGTAAATTGACTTGATCTTGTGTAAACGCAACATGTTTTGTTATAGTGTACATGATGTATATTATCTGTTATATTTCTATATTTTCCTATGCTCCCTTTTATTGCCCTCAATGTATGCTTGTTTATTTTATCTCTTCACCGCAACGAATAAAAAAAAAGTTACTCGTAAAATTGGCATCGTTCTAACAAGGAACAGAATCATATATTAAATAATAGTTAATATTTAGGAAGGATAAGTTAGTAACACTTAGCTTCTTATATGACCATGGCATACTGGAAGTTGGGTCGTTACACTCATCAATGAACTGAATACATAGATTCAGCAAACATTGCCTCAAAAGAAACTGGATCTCAGAAAATTTTTAATACCTTGCACCATAGGCACCATGACATTTAAAAAGGCTCTGTGTGACCTAGGATCAGGTATCAACCTCATACTACTCTCTGTAATGGAGAAACTAGAGATCTTTGAGGTACAAGCTACAAGAATCTCACTAGAGATGGTAGACAAATCAATGAAACAAGCTTATGGACTTGTAAAGGATGTCTTATTAAAGGTTGAAGGCCTTTACGTCCCTGCTGACTTCATAATCCTAGACACTGGGAAGGATGAGGATGAATTCATCATCCTTGGAAGACCCTTCCTAGCCATAGTAAGGGTTGTGATTGATGTGGACAGAGGAGAGTTAGTCCTTCAATTGAATGAGGACTACCTTGTGTTCAAGACTCAAGGATCTTCTTCTGTAAACATGTAGAAGAAGCGTGAAAAGCTTCTCTCAATACCGAGTGGTGGGCGAAATTGTGATTTATACTTTCACACAACTCGAATAATATTCCTCGGTAATGGCTCCAAAAACTTGGTGCACAATACCATGGTCTAAAATCAACTTCACAGTCTCGCTCAACTAACCAGCAAGTGTACTGGGTCGTCCAAGTAATACCTTACGTGAGTAAGGGTCGAATCCACAGAGATTGTTGGTATGAAGCAAGCTATGGTCACCTTGTAAATCTCAGTTAGGCGGATTAAATATTGTTTATGGTTTTCGAATATTAATAATAAAAGGAAAATAAAAAGGATAGAAATACTTATGTAAATCAAGAGTGGGAATTTCAGATAAGCGTATGGAGATGCTGTGCTCCTCTTTGAAACTCTGCTTCACTATTCTCTCTTCCAATCCTTCTTACTCCTTTCCATGGCAAGCTTTGTATAGGGGTTCACCATCAGCTGTGGCTACTTTCAATCCTCTCGGGGAAATATCCTATGCGGCTGTCACTCGCACAGCTAACCAGTCTGGAGGCATCACCCATGGCTGATGGCTACATCCCATCCTCGCAGTGAAAGCTAATGCTCACGCACTCTGTCACAGTACGGCCAATCACCGGTTGGTTCCCGCTCCTACTGGAATAGAATCCCTTGATTCTTTTGCATCTGTCACTAACGCCCAGCAGGTTGCAAGTTTGAAGCACGTCACAGTCATTCATTACCGGAATCCTACTCGGAATACCACAGACAAGGTTAGACTTTCCGGATTCCCAGGATCCTACTCGGAACACCACAGACAAGGTTGGACTTTCCGGATCCTCATAAATGCCGCCATCTATCTAGCTTATACCACGAAGATTCTGTTGGGGAATCTAAGAGATATGCATTCAAGCTCTGTTGCATGTAGAACGGAAGTGGTTGTCAGTCACGCGCGTTCATGAGTGAGAATGATGATGAGGGTTATCTAACTCATCACATTCATCATGTTCTTGGGTGCGAATGAATATCTTGGAATAAGAATAAATGAAGTTTATAGGATTATAATAGTAATTGCATTGAAACTTGAGGTATAGCAGAGCTCCACACCCTTAATCTATGGTGTGCAGAAACTCCACTGTTGAAAATACATAAGTGAAAGGTTCAGGCATGGCCGAGAGGCCAGCCCCCAAAACGTGATCACTAGATCAAAAATACAATCCAGGATGATAATATGATAGTAAAAAGTTCTATTTATAATAAACTAGCTCCTAGGGTTTACATGAGTAAGTAATTGATGCATAAATCCACTTCCGGGGGCCCACTTGGTGTATGTTTGGGCTGAGCTTGATCAATCCACGAGCTGAGGCTTCTCTTGGAGTTGAACTCCGAGTTATGACGTGTTTTGGGCGTTCAACTCCGGATCATGACGTTTTTCTGGCGTTTAACTCCAGACAGCAGCATGAACTTGGCGTTCAACGCCAAGTTACGTCGTCAATTTCCGAATAAAGTATGGACTATTATATATTGCTGGAAAGCTCTAGATGTCTACTTTCCAACGCCGTTGAGAGCGCGCCATTTGGAGTTCTGTAGCTCCAGAAAATCCATTTCGAGTGCAGGGAGGTCAGATTCCAACAGCATCAGCAGTCCTTTTGTCAGCCTTTTTCAGAGTTTTGCTCAAGTCCCTCAATTTCAGTCAGAATTTACCTGAAATCACAGAAAAACACACAAACTCATAGTAAAGTCCAGAAATGTGAATTTAACATAAAAACTAAGGAAAACATCCCTAAAAGTAGCTTGAACTTATTAAAAACTTCCTAAAAACAATGCCAAAAAGCGTATAAATTATCCGCTCATCACAACACCAAACTTAAATTGTTGCTTGTCCCCAAGCAACTGAAAATCAATTAGGATAAAAAGAAGAGAATATACTATAAATTCAGAAATATCAATGAATATTAATTATAATTAAATGAGCGGGACTTGTAGCTTTTTGGCTTCTGAATAGTTTTGGCATCTCACTTTTTCCTTTGAAGTTTAGAATGATTGGCTTCTCTAGGAACTTAGAATTTCGGATAGTGTTATTGACTTTCCTAGTTAAGCATGTTGATTCTTGAACACAGCTACTTGTGAGTCTTGGCCGTGGCCCTAAGCATTTTGTTTTCCAGTATTACCACCGGATACATAAATGCCACAGACACATAACTGGGTGAACCTTTTTAGATTGTGACTTAGCTTTGCTAAAGTCCCCAGTTAGTGGTGTCCAGAGCTCTTAAGCACACTCTTTTGCCTTGGATCACGACTTTAACCACTTAGTCTCAAGCTTTTTGCTTGGACCTTCATGACACAAGCACATGGTTAGGGACAGCTTGATTTAGCCGCTTAGGCCTGGATTTTATTTCCTTGGGCCCTCCTATCCATTGATGCTCAAAGCCTTGGATCCTTTTTACCCTTGCCTTTTGGTTTTAAGGGCTCGTGGCTTTTTCTATTGCTCCTTCTTTTTTTTTTCGCTAATTTTTTTTTTCACAAGCTTTCTTTTTCACTGCTTTTTCTTGCTTCAAGAATCAATTTCATGATTTTTCAGATCATCAATAACATTTCTCTTTGTTCATCATTCTTTCAAGAGCCAACAATTTTAACACTCATAAACAACAAGATCAAAAGACATATGCACTGTTCAAGCATTCATTCAGAAAACAAAAAGTATTGTCACCACATCAATATAATTAAACTAAATTCAAGAGCTATTTTCGAAATTTATGTACTTCTTGTTCTTTTGAATTAAAACATTTTTCTTTTAAGAGAAGTGAAGGATTAATGGAATTTATTCATAGCTTTAAGGCATGGTTACATACTAATGATCATGAAATAAAGACACAAAACATAGATAAACATAATACTAAAAACCGAAAAATAGAAAGAAATAAAGAACAAGGAATGAATCCACCTGAGTGAGGGTGGCGCCTTCTTGAAGGTCCAATGGTGCTCTTTGAGCTTCTCTATGTCTCTTCCTTGCTTCTGTTGAATGATTCATAGTAATTTGGTGTTCCTCCCCTTAGTTGCTTCCAATATTGTGTGGAGGACCACTTATCCCCTGAGGTATCTCAGGAATCTCTTGATTTGCAGCCACATGTTCTACCACTGAGCTATGACGGCTTATATTTTAGTCTTTCCATCTCCCATGACTTGGAGGTGGAAGCTTTTTGTCTTTCCTTTTTCTCTTTTTTTTTTTTTTTGAAAGCCTTTTTCCTTGTTCCTGCTCATATGGGGAAGAAGAGAACAAGAAAAGAAAGAGAAATCCTCTATGTCACAGTAAAGAGGTTCCTTATTGTTAGTAGAAGAAAGAAAGGGGATAAGGAAAGGAGAATGGTTCGGATTTTTAGATGAAGAGAAGTGAAGAGAGTGTTAGTAAATAATTAATTAAATAAATAAGAAAAGAGAAGGAGAATTTTCGAAAATAATTTTGAAAAATGGGTTAGTAATTTTCGAAAATTAAAACTAAAATTTGAAACAATTAATGAATTAAAAAGAATTTTTGAAAAAGAGGGAGGTATTTTCGAAAATTAGAGAGGGAAAAGTAGTTAGGTGGTTTTGAAAAAGATAAGAAACAAACAAAAAATTAATTAGTTAGTTGAAAAAGATATTAAAATCAAATTTGAAAAGATAAGAGGATAAGAAGTTAGAAAAGATATTTTAAAATCAAATTTTTGAAAAAGATAAAATTTTGAAAAAAATATGATATAAAAGATATGATTTAAAAAGATATGATTTTGAAAAGATAAGATTGAAATTAGTTTTGAAAAAGATTTGAATTTTAAAATCACAATTAATGACTTGACTCACAAGAAATCACAAGATATGATTCTAGAACTTAAAATTTGAATCTTTCTTAACAAGAAAGTAACAAACTTGAAATTTTTGAATCAAAACATTAATTTTTGATGCAATTTTCGAAAATATGATGTAAAGTTAAGAAAAGATTTTGAAAATATTTTGAAAAAGATTTTTGAAATTTTTGAAAATGATGAAAAAATGGAAAAGATATGATTTTTGAAAAAGATTTTAAAAAGATAAGATTTAAAAAGATAAGATATTTTTTTGATTTTTGAAAATTTTTTTTTTGATGAGAGAGAAAAACACTAAAAATACTCAATGCATGAAAATTTTGGATCAAAACACATGATGCATGCAAGAACACTATGAATGTCAAGATGAACACCAAGAACACTTTGAAGATCATGATGAACATCAAGAACATATTTTTGAAAAATTTTTAATGTAAAGAAAACATGCAAGACACCAAACTTAGAAATTTTTCATGTTTAGACTCTATGAATGCAAGAATGCATATGAAAAACACCATACAACACAAAACAAGAAAATATGAAGATCAAACAAGAAAGTTCATCAAGAACAACTTGAAGATCATGATGAATGCTATGAATGCATGAATTTTTCGAAAATTTTATGCAAGAAAAAGATGAACATGCAATTGACACCAACTTATGACTTGACAAAAGACTCAAACAAGAAACACAAAATATTTTTTTATTTTTATGATTTTCTAATTTTTTTGTATTTTATTTGATTTTTTCGAAAAACATATAAGAAAAGGAAAATAAGAAATTCAAAGTTTTTAATATGAATTCCAGGAATCATGCAATGTTAGTCTAAAGCTCCGGTCCAGGAATTAGACATGGCTTAATAGCCAGCCAAGCTTTCAATGAAAGCTCCAGTCCAAAACACTAGACATGGCCAATGGCCAGCTAAGCCTTAAGTGACAAATCAAGCATACAGCAGTTGATATTTCATCTAACTTCATATACTTATTATTGGAAGCCTCAGTCCAAAAGAATTTAGACATGGCTTTACAGCCAGCCAGGCTTCAACATGCTTCATGAAATTCTAGAATGCATATTAAAAAATTTTTTGAATAATTTTCGAAAATAGGGAGAAGATTTTGAAAAGATTTTCGAAATTTTTTTTTTTTATAAAATAAAAATTACCTAATCTGAGCAACAAGATGAACCGTCAGTTGTCCATACTCGAACAATCCCCGGCAACGGCGCCAAAAACTTGGTGGGCGAAATTGTGATTTATACTTTCACACAACTCGAATAATATTCCTCGGTAATGGCTCCAAAAACTTGGTGCACAATACCATGGTCTAAAATCAACTTCACAGTCTCGCTCAACTAACCAGCAAGTGTACTAGGTCGTCCAAGTAATACCTTACGTGAGTAAGGGTCGAATCCACAGAGATTGTTGGTATGAAGCAAGCTATGGTCACCTTGTAAATCTCAGTTAGGCGGATTAAATATTGTTTATGGTTTTCGAATATTAATAATAAAAGGAAAATAAAAAGGATAGAAATACTTATGTAAATCAAGAGTGGGAATTTCAGATAAGCGTATGGAGATGCTGTGCTCCTCTTTGAAACTCTGCTTCACTATTCTCTCTTCCAATCCTTCTTACTCCTTTCCATGGCAAGCTTTGTATAGGGGTTCACCATCAGCTGTGGCTACTTTCAATCCTCTCGGGGAAATATCCTATGCGGCTGTCACTCGCACAGCTAACCAGTCTGGAGGCATCACCCATGGCTGATGGCTACATCCCATCCTCGCAGTGAAAGCTAATGCTCACGCACTCTGTCACAGTACGGCCAATCACCGGTTGGTTCCCGCTCCTACTGGAATAGAATCCCTTGATTCTTTTGCATCTGTCACTAACGCCCAGCAGGTTGCAAGTTTGAAGCACGTCACAGTCATTCATTATCGGAATCCTACTCGGAATACCACAGACAAGGTTAGACTTTCCGGATTCCCAGGATCCTACTCGGAACACCACAGACAAGGTTGGACTTTCCGGATCCTCATAAATGCCGCCATCTATCTAGCTTATACCACGAAGATTCTGTTGGGGAATCTAAGAGATATGCATTCAAGCTCTGTTGCATGTAGAACGGAAGTGGTTGTCAGTCACGCGCGTTCATGAGTGAGAATGATGATGAGGGTTATCTAACTCATCACATTCATCATGTTCTTGGGTGCGAATGAATATCTTGGAATAAGAATAAATGAAGTTTATAGGATTATAATAGTAATTGCATTGAAACTTGAGGTATAGCAGAGCTCCACACCCTTAATCTATGGTGTGTAGAAACTCCACTGTTGAAAATACATAAGTGAAAGGTTCAGGCATGGCCGAGAGGCCAGCCCCCAAAACGTGATCACTAGATCAAAAATACAATCCAGGATGATAATATGATAGTAAAAAGTTCTATTTATAATAAACTAGCTCCTAGGGTTTACATGAGTAAGTAATTGATGCATAAATCCACTTCCGGGGCCCACTTGGTGTATGTTTGGGCTGAGCTTGATCAATCCACGAGCTGAGGCTTCTCTTGGAGTTGAACTCCGAGTTATGACGTGTTTTGGGCGTTCAACTCCGGATCATGACGTTTTTCTGGCGTTTAACTCTAGACAGCAGCATATATTGCTGGAAAGCTCTGGATGTCTACTTTCCAACGCCGTTGAGAGCACGCCATTTGGAGTTCTGTAGCTCCAGAAAATCCATTTCGAGTGCAGGGAGGTCAGATTCCAACAGCATCAGCAGTCCTTTTGTCAGCCTTTTTCAGAGTTTTGCTCAAGTCCCTCAATTTCAGTCAGAATTTACCTGAAATCACAGAAAAACACACAAACTCATAGTAAAGTCCAGAAATGTGAATTTAACATAAAAACTAAGGAAAACATCCCTAAAAGTAGCTTGAACTTATTAAAAACTTCCTAAAAACAATGCCAAAAAGCGTATAAATTATCCGCTCATCACCGAGTCAGACAGAGCCCCCACACTCAACATCTATGTTTGGTGTTGGGAGGTCACAATCATGCTCGAGCACCTGTCACTACAAGAAAATAAGCTTTCTGCCACGCTTTTAAAGCGTGCCGAAAAGTGCTAAAAAGGGTGCCGACAGCTTTTCGCCACGCTTTTTGAGCTATCGGCACGCTTTTGAAAGGGTCACATCTGCAAGCGTGCCGGTTGCTCTATCGCCACGCTTTTGTAGATCTATCGGTACGCTTTCTTTTTTGCCACGCTTTTAACTCTTGCCACGCTTAAAAACGTGGCGATATGTATTAACCTATCGGCACGCTTTAAAAGCGTACCGAAAAATGAAAGATATGGCTACGCTTTTGAAACGTGCCAACAGTAAAAGATATAGTGTCACTTTTGAAGCGTGCCAATAGTCAAAGAAACATAGACCTATTGCCACGCTTTTAAAGCGTGGCTATACCCTTATCAAATTAAAAAAAAATCTGGCTATACTTTTAAAGTACTCTAATGCACTCCAAAAACAATAAAAAAACATCGACAAAAATATGTGAATATCATTTAAAAAAATTAACTAATGAAAATTAGTATTACATTAATAAAATTCAAACCAAATTAGCTATATCAATCTCTTATAACCAAAGTAGTTATAAAATACAGTGGGATAAAAAATATCAATACATATAAAACTTATTAAAAGTCATTAACTTATTCTATCTGTCATTTTTTGTGTAGAAAATAAAAAAAATAAAAAAAATTAATATGAACAATCCAAACATAATATTGTTGAGTTTCGCAGTTTATAGGCAAAAACTCATGATGCTGAATCTTGTAGCTCACATCATTGTGATTTAGAGAAAGGAGATGGCCCTCTTGGAAGAACTTCTATCATTTTTGTAGCACTTGAGGATTTTATATTCTTCATGCATGACTATCAATGCAGTTTTTTTACTTCCCATTCTTCTTACCTGCAACAACAAGTTTAAAAGAAATGCCATGAAAACACACTCAACAATTTTATCTTCATTTAATAATGATTTCAACAAGTCTAGGCACAATTACACAAAACATACTGCAGTTTTGTACTGTAACTATCAGCTTGAAAATGATGTTATACCTTTCTGAAACCACGATCGCCAGACAGTACGCCGTATGTGTCGCTCATGTCTTTCTAAGATCTCATGGACGGTGTGAATTTGAGATATTAAGGGTCCTGAAAAATCAACCGTGTCTCCTTTTTCCTGTGAACTTTGTAATGAAGGAAGTAAAAATAAAATCTCAGCAAGGATGCATAAATTTCATAAAGCTAAAACAAAACAATGCTTGATCCATTTATGCTCGAGAAAAACAAAATTTCTGAGGTCAAATAATTGCCTAGCGTATAGCATTACAAGTTCCAAATTTCATATAGATCAGATACTACAAATCACCTTATCAATGAAAATAGAACAAGATAATGCAATATCTCAGTCAAGTACAGATAAATAAATCATAGTTTTCAATGCTATAAAACACACAGAAATTTCCAGAAATTACTCATTGAGCTTTAACGTGCTGAAGGACAACATTATAGGCTTCATGTTCTTCTCCAAAATCCTACAGGGACGAATAGTTTAAGAAATACTATAATAATAATAATAATGAATAAAGCAAGAGACGATAGCAATTAGCAAAAGGTTCAACTTGTACAAAAGCAAAGCAAAACATGATACCTTCACAACTACGCAGGAGCAACCAGTTACCTTCCTAGCTTTTCCTTCGGAATCAATCTTGCACGGCAGAACAAAGTTTCAAAGACTTACCCCAGCCTATTCTCCAAGAGTCTTTGCACTTGGAACTGTTAGCAAACTAACATTATGCTCAGCAGGAGCTGCTGGCTCAGCAGCCACAACAAGACCTTCTTCACTGCAGATTAAGAGTATGATAAAAAGGGTATCAACTAACTACCATTTTGGCCTTAAAAAAATTCAAGTTTTGATAAAATGACCCTTCTGAAAGAGGGAAAAATGACATTTTGGCTCCCCAAAGATGATTTCAGTTTGACAAAATAAGCTATTTTCTTCATAAGTGGCAAATAGCTCATGCATTTGATTCAACTTTTTATTGGAACATTTGAAAAATTATTTAGAAAGTACATACAAATAATCGAAGAAAAATTCAATCTCTAGGAATACAATAGTTTTCTTACTTAAATCATAACTGGGCCTTATAATCTAATCTTGTTAGGTAAAAATTCAATTATCAATTATATATAATAAATAAGTAAATAAATATGGCAGCGCTATCACCAATTCACCAGCTAATTTTGGGTATATGACTTTAAAAATAAAATATTTCCACTCTCATTTTCTTCTGGCTATTTTTGCTAATACAAAGATGATGAACCAAAAGAAAAGGAAGGGAGCAAGAAATACTGAAATAGTACCTCATAAGCGTTGGATTTGGTACCAAGCTAGATTAGAACACCAACACTCTTTACCTGAAAACCAGAAGAAAATGTTAAACATGATTAACTAAAAGCCCTCTGAATTTGAAATCCCACAATATCCTTAAAATTTTGCCTCTTATAAACACATGAAGCTAAATCACCACATTACCACCCATTTCCCTTCCCAAAAAAAGTTTTAAACACGGTTTTTGGAAGCTAAAACCTCACGAGTTTTTCTTAGCATAATGAACACGAATCCATATAACGGGGCAAAAAAAAGTCCAGTTTTGAAGTGAACCCGATGACGAAAAAAGAAAAGAGAAGTTGAAAACAATGGATTTGAGAAAGATAGGAATGTACCCAGATTGAAATAGGAGAGATCTATACCTGAAGCATTAGCAGGGACAGTTTTCAGATATGAAATCTATGAGAAAAGTGACATTTTTTTATGAATCTATGAGAAAATTGAATAAATAAGACATGAGTAAAATCAAATGGAACACACCCAGACATCCTTGTTGATAGGAAAAAAGAGCAATCTCTTCTTCACTGTACAGGGAAAAAAGAGCAATCTTTTATAGCCATGCACTCTACAGAGCTAAAGTCAACCCATAAACACTTCACTCCCAAAATAATCTAATATGAAACGTCTAGAATTAACACCTAGTATTTCTCCAACAACCAAATTAATCCATAGAACTAAGAGCTATATAGTTATATATACTACAAACAAGCCAATGACAATTGTTTCTCAATCAGATAAGAATTACTAAGATTAAATTTAATCACAAAACAGTAGTGTGAGTCACATATTGAGACAATTACAATTTGGTATTAATAGTCTCTAATGAACAATTCAATTACTACACATGAATCAAGAACAAACAGAGAAAGACACACCAAAAAAAAGAGAAAAAACCAGTTCCAATCAATAGTAAGAAAAAGCCACTGACAAAAAGAAGAACACAGACACATACACTTACCAAAGACGAACACAGACACAGCCTCACAAAACAGAAACTATGCAATCATGTAGGCACATTATAACGCTTCCATAGCATAAAAAAAATCACATTTTGAACAAGGCACGTGAATGAAAGCTGAGTTTGTTCACTCACCCAGGTACAAGAGACACCTAATTCCATAGTGGAACCTTTAATTAATTTGGACCCTGCTGTGTGCACATATTTTTCCACTATCATGCATATTTCTATATATACTAACAAATATTACACCAAACTAAATATATAAAATCTACCTACAAGACATCTTGTTGTGGAGAAGACAACACAGTAGAAAGAAGCTCAATGCTGTTTCTAGCAACATCAAAAGCTTCCTTAGTTTGTTCAGGAGTAAAACTCTGCACAGGAATATCATCATGCTGAGTCTGGCATGAAAGATCAAGTTCAACCTCAGACACTGAAAATAGGCGCCAAGCTCTCGTTGTGACGGCCAGGGAACTGAATACCCCTTGATTTCAGACTCTGAACCACAAAATGGAAACAAGCAATCAACAATAACACTAACAATAACCCACACTAGCAAATTCAACAGCTAGAGCTAGTAACTAACCCAATCAATTTAGCATAGGATTTTGAGTTTCTAGTTTCTAGGCATGATATGATTATCAAAATTGTCCCTTGACATCAACTTAACAATAAAGCAGATATGCATGAAATAGGAAAAAAAGGTAGTAGTACCTTGTAAGTTTCTTCATAAACAGGGAGATAATGAAGCTCGATGGTGGATTCGCCTCAAGCCTCAATCATGATCAAAGCCTTGTTGCGGTTATTAAAACTGTTTGAGGATCGTCAATTAACCTAACCATATCATCAAGAACCCTCTCAGCAGCGACTTCAGAGAAAGCCTTCTCGCAATTCTTCACGATGGTTTCAAGCAAGACGAGGGGCAAGGAATCGAACCTTTCAAGCAGCGACTTCAGAGAAACCCTAAACCATGAATCAAATCTTTACCGCTGACGCCAGCGATGCATCCGACGCCAAGCTCAATGGAGATGCCACCGGTCGTTTCCTATAAACACCAGAGACGTCGGCACTAGCAGAATGACGGTTGGCGCTGACGGGTTGCCACTGACGAGTGGCGCTGACGGGTTGCCACTGACGAGTGGCGCTGACGAGTGGTGCTGATGGTTGGCGCCACGCGTGAGAGAGGGAGACGGCGGCGTGGGGCATGAGCGACGAGTGGTGCTGATGGTTGGTGGTGCTGCGACGAGTTGGAGGGAGGGGTTGTGACGGGTTGAGAAAGGGAGACAGCGGCGTTGTTGGGAGAGGGAGTTAGGGTTGCAGATATGAGAAGGGTGAGTGACGGCCACATAGGGTTAAAAGTGATTTTCGAAACCAACACTTCTAGTCTAGGGTTAAAACATGAAACTTAGAAAAAAAAAGTGGTGTGAAAAAAAGGGGTGGGAAACTAAATTTTGGAAGGAGGGAACTCTATCGGTACGCTTTTGTAGGGTGTCCAAATAAACATAAGATATGGGCACGTTTTAGAAAGGTGACCATTGAAAAACTAACTAGCCACGCTTTTTAAGCGTGCCGGTTTCTCTCTATGGTCACGCTTTTGAAGCGTGCCAAATAAAAGCGTGGCCAAATCACAAATTAGTAGCCACCCTCATAAAAGCGTGCCGATTTCTCTCTATGGCCACGCTTTTTAAGCATGGCAAAAAAAAGCGTGGCCAAATTCCAAATCAGTGGCCACCCTCGCAAAAGCGTGCCCATAGACCACTTTTGGGCACGCTTTAAAAGCGTGACAAGAAAAAAGGGTGCCGACAGGCCTTTTTTCTTGTAGTGTGTGAAGCTCTGTAAGAGCTTCCTGTCAAGCTATTGACATTAAAGAAGCACTTGTTGGGAGGCAACCCAATTTTATTTATCTATATTAATTACTCTTTCATTTTATTTTCCATTGTTAGTCTACGTCTTCTTTAGGTTGATGATCATGTGGAGTCACAAAAATAGCTGCAGAATTAAAGCAAGAATCAAAAATAGCAAAAAATAGCACACCTTGGAGGGCGAGTTTACTGGCGTTTAAATGCTAGTAAAGCTAGCAAAGTGGGCATTTAACGTCCAGTCTGGCACCATTCTGGGCGTTAAACGCCAGAAATGGCACACAGACTGGCGTTTAACACCGAAAAAGGGTGTTTGGCGTCTAGCTAGCGTTAAACGCCAGTAAGGGTAGCAGAATGGGCGTTTAACGCCCAGTCTGGTAGCATTCTAGGCGTTAAACGCTAGAACTGGTAGCCAAACTGGCGTTTAACGCCAGAAATAGGCAGCAGCCTGGCGTTCAATGCCAGAAATGCCACACAGAGGGCAATTAAACGCCAGAAAGGTGCAGGGATGAGAATTCCTTGACACCTCAGGATCTGTGGATCCCACTGGATCCCTACCTACCCCAACTCATTCTCACTCCTCTTCACACCTTTCCATAACACCCTTCCCCAAACACCATTCACCTATCAAATCCTACCATCTTCCCCATAACCTCTTCACCACTCACATCTATCCATTATTTCCCACCATATAACCTATCTACCCACACCCACTCAAATTCAAACCATTTCCCTCCCAAACCCAACCCCTCTTACACGGATTCCCTCTCCCTCTTACCCTATATATATCCCTCCTTACTCCTTCATTTTCACACATCACAAACACTCCAAACCTCCCTTGGCCGAACCACTCCTTTCTTTCTACTTCTTTCTTTCTTTTTTTGCTAGAGGACGAGCAAACCTTTTAAGTTTGGTGTGGGAAAAAGCACTGCTTTTTCTTTTTTCATAACCATTAATGGCACCTAAGACTGGAGAGACCTCTAGAAAAATGAAAGGGAAGGCAATTGCTTCCACCTCTGAGTCATGAGAGATGGAGATGTTCATCTCAAAGTTCCATCAAGACCACTTCTATGAAGTTGTGGCCAAGAAGAAGGTGATCCCCAAGGTCCCCTTCAAGCTCAAAAAGAGCAAATATCCAGAGATCCGACAAGAGATTCAGAGAAGAGGTTGGGAAGCTCTCACCAACCCCATCCAACAAGTCAGAATCTTAATGGTTCAAAAGTTCTATGCTAATGCATGGATTACTAAGAACCATGATCAAAGTGGGAACCCGAACCCAAAGAATTGGCTCACAATATTTCGGGGGAAATACTTAGATTTCAGTCCGGAAAATGTGAGGTTGGCATTCAACTTGCCAATGATGCAAGGAGATCTTTATCCTTTCACAAGAAGGGTCAACTTTGATTAAAGGTTGGACCAAGTCCTCATGGACATCTGTGTAGAAAGAGCCCAATGGAAGAGAGACTCCAAAGGCAAGCCGATTCAACTGAGAAGGCTTGACCTCAAACCCATAGCTAGAGGATGGTTAGAGTTCATCTAACGCTCTCTCATTCCTACTAGCAACCGATCCGAAGTAACTGTGGATCGGGCTATCATGATCCATAGCATCATGATTGGAGAGGAAGTGGGATCATACCTCTTGAACTATACAAGGTGGCCGACAAGCCCTCCACTTTGGCAAGGTTAGCCTTTCCTCATCTTATCTGTCACCTATGCAATTTAGCCGAAATTGTCATAGAGGAAGACATCCTCATTGAAGAGGACAAGCCCATCACTAAAAAAGAGGATGGAGCTAACAAGAGAGCCCACTCATGGACCTCAACAAGAGCATGAGAAAGTCCCTCATCAAGAAATCCCTCAGATGCCTCAAGGGATGCATTTTCCTCCACACAACTATTGGGAACAACTCAACACCTTTTTAGGGGATTTGAGTTCCAACATGGAGTAACTAAGGATGGAGCACCAAGAGCACTCCATTATCCTCCATGAAATTAGAGAGAACCAAAGAGCCATGAGGGAAGAGCAACAAAGGCAAGGAAGAGACATTGAGGAGCTCAAGCACTCCATAGGATCTTCAAGAGGAAGAACTACCTGCCATCACTAAGGTGGACCCGTTCTTTAATTTTCTTGTTCTCATTTTTCTGTTTTTCGGTTTTTTATGCTTGATGTTTTGTCTATGTTTGTGTCTTTATTACATGATCATTAGTGTCTAGTGTCTATGTCTTAAAGCTATGAGTGTTCCATGAATCCTTCACCTTTCTTAAATGAAAAATGTTTCTATTTGCAAAAGAACAAGAAGTACATGAATTTCGAATTCTATCTTGAAATTAGTTTAATTATTTTGATGTGGTGGCAATACTTTTTGTTTTCTGAATGAATGCTTGAACAATGCTTATTTTTTATAGTGAAGCTTATGAATGTTAAAATTTTTGGCTCTTGAAAGAATAATGAAAAAGAGAAATGTTATTGATAATCTAAAAAATCATAAAATTGATTCTTGAAGCAAGAAAAAGCAGTGAAAAACACAAAGCTTGCGAAAATAAAAGAGAAAAAAAAGGCAAAAAAAAGAAAAAGAAAGAAAAAGAAAAAGCAAGCAGAAAAAGCCAGTAACCATTTAAACTAAAAGGCAATGGTAAAATGGATTCAAGGCTTTAAGCATTAATGGATAGGAGGGCCCAAAGGAATAAAATCCTGGCCTAAGCGGCTAAATAAAGCTGTCCCTAACCATGTGCTTGTGTCATGAAGGTCCAAGTGAAAAGTTTGAGACTAAGTGGTTAAAGTCATGATCCAAAGCAAAAAGAGTGTGCTTAAGAACTCTGGACACCTCTAACTGGGGACTCTTGCAAAGTTGAGTCACAATCTGAAAAGTTTCACCGAGTTATGTGTCTGTGGCATTTATGTATCCGGTGGTAATACTAGAAAACAAGATGCTTAGGGTCACGGCCAAGACTCATAAGTAGCTGTGTTCAAGAATCAACATACTAAACAAGGAGAATCAATAACACTATCTAAATTCTGAGTTCCTATAGATGCCAATCATTCTGAACTTCAAAGGATAAAGTGAGATGCCAAAATTGTTCAGAAGCAAAAAGCTACTAGCCCCGCTCATTTAATTAGAACTAAACTTCATTGATATTTTGAGATTTATTGTATATTCTCTTCTTTTTATCCTATTTTGTTTTTCATTGCTTGGGGACAAGCAATAATTTAAGTTTGGTGTTGTGATGAGTAGATAATTTATATGCTTTTTGACATTTTTTAGGTAGTTTTTAGTAAGTTTTAGTTACTTTTTAATATATTTTTATGCAAAAATCACATTTTTGGACTTTACTATGAGTTTGCGTATTTTTCTGTGATTTCAAGTATTTTCTAGCTGAAATTAAGGGACTTGAGCTAAAATCTGATTCAGAGGCTGAGAAAGGACTGCAGATGTTGTTGGATTCTGACCCTCTTGTACCCAAAGTGGTTTTTCTGGAGCTACAGAAACCCAATTGCTGCTCTGTCAATTGCGTTGGAAAGTAGACATCTTCCGCTTTCTAGAAATGTATAATAGTCCATACTTTGCCCAAGATTTGATGGCCCAAACTGGCGTCTAAACGCCCACCAGAGACCCTTTTCTGGCGTAAAGTGCCGGAACTGGCATCAAGGCTGGCGTTAAACTCCCTAACTGGCACCCAAGCCAGCATTTAACTCCAAGGATGGCCTATGCACATGAAAGCTTCAAGTCTCAGCCCAATCACACACCAAGTGGGCCCTGGATGTGGATTTTTGCACTATCTGCACTTAGTTACTCATTTTCTGTAAACCTAGTTCACTAGTTTAGTATAAATAGCACTTTTTACTATTGTATTCAGATCTTTGGATGACTTTTTGATCCTTTGATCAGGTCTTCTTCCCATATTTTTGAATTCTTATGCCATTTGGGAGGCTGGCCATTCGGCCATGCCTAGACCTTTTGTTCTTATGTATTTTCAACGGTGGAGTTTCTACACCACATAGATTAAGGTGAAGAGCTCTGCTGTTCCTTATGAATTAATGCAAGTACTATTGTTTTTCTTTCAATTCATGCCTACTTCTTCTCCAAGATATACTCTCGTACTTAATTAAGTTAAATCAGACTGAAGGGGTGACCCGTGACAATCACCCACTATCTTCAGTACTCGCTTAGCCAAGATCCGCGTGCCTAACAACCATAAAGCGGTCTACATGATGTTCAACATAGTCATTGGACGCCAGCTGGAGTATATTCTCTTGGGTCTCTGATCCGCGATTTGCATCATCTCTCCTGACAACAGAGCATCCGAATCTAAGATTAGAACCTTCGTGGTATAGGCTAGAACCAATAGGCAGCATTCCTGAGATCTGAAAAGTCTAAACCTTGTCTGTGGTATTCCGAGTAAGATTTGGAAAGGGATAACTA
Organism: Arachis stenosperma; assembly: GCF_014773155.1. NCBI lineage: Eukaryota > Viridiplantae > Streptophyta > Magnoliopsida > Fabales > Fabaceae > Arachis > Arachis stenosperma. The sequence goes on from NC_080382.1 coordinate 60,073,534, forward strand.
TGAAGAGCTTCAAACTCGCGACTATTGAGCGCAGTGACAGTGTGCAAAAGGATCAAGGGATCCTATTCCGACACAAGTTAGAACCGACAGATGATTAGCCCTGCGGTAGCTGTGCCTGGTATTTTTCATCCGATACGAGAAATCTAACAGTTGATTAGCCGTACAGAAACTGTAGCCGAACCATTTTCACTGAGAGGATCATACTGCTTGCCATATAAGGAAGCACACATGATTGGATGAAGACAATAGGAAAGTAGAGGTTCAGAAGCAACAAAGCATCTCCAAACGCTTATCTAAAATTTCCACCAATGAATTACATAAGTATCTCTATGTTATTTTCCGTTTTATTTATCTTTTAATTATCAAATCCTCATAACCATTTGAATCTGCCTGTTTGAGATTTACAAGATGACCATAGCTTGCTTCAAGCCGACAATCTCTGTGGGATCGACCCTTACTCGCGTAAGGTTTTATTACTTGGACGACCCAGTGCACTTGCTGGTTAGTTGTGTAGAGTTGTGAAAAGTGTGATCATAATTTCGTGCACCAAGCATCTATCTTTCTGTCAACCTGTAGCTGTCTTTCCAGAATAGTGGAGATAGTTGCGATCAGTTGTGTTGATAATCGAGCTATGGCTGCCTCCAATTTTGAGAAACTACTGCTGGTTTCACATGGTTGCATGGTGGGGGCTGACGTATCTTGGTGGTGGCTGTTGTGTGTTTACTGTGTAGGGTGATATAATGTGTTTTGTGAGTTGTGGTAGGGTCTGTTGTTGCTTGATTGGTGGTTGGGGTTGTGGCTGTTGTGATGATTGGAGTGATATGGTTTGTGGCCTTGTTGGTTTCCCCACCCAAAATTTGGGTGGTTCTTCCAACCTTGGTTGTATGTTTTAGAGTTTGGATCATATGGTGGTCTAGATGGGTTGTTCACATAGTTTGCCTGCTTCCATTCACATTCAGCTTCTGGTGCATCTTCTTCTTGTGGTGATGCTTGAGCTTGGATAACTGAGACTTGGCTTGCCTCCACCTTCTTTATTAAGGATGCTAATTATGCTACAATTGCCTTGTTTTATGCTAATAAGGCATCCATAGAGATGAGTTCCAGCACTCCTCTATTTTGAGCCCTTTCTGAAGCATAGAAGTACTCATTTTTGGCTACAGTCTTAATAACATCTATGGCCTCTTCAATGGTCTTCTTCTTGTTGAGTGAACCTCCTGAAGAGTGGTCTACAACTTTCTTTGCTTCATATGATAGCCCCTCATAGAAGATGTGTAGTTGAACCCATTCATTGAACATATTTGGAGGGCACTTCCTTGTCAAGTCTTTGAACCTCTCCTAGGCCTCATAAAATGTTTCACCTTCTTATTGCCTGAAGGTTTGCATCTCAGTTCTCAACCTATTGACTCCTTTGGAGGGTAGAATCTTGTTAGAAATTTATTCACAACCTCCTCCCAAGTGGTCAAGCTTTCTTTGAGGAATGCCTCCAACCACTTTGCTGCCTTATCTCTGAGTGAGAAAGGAAACAAGAGTAGCTTGTAAGTGTCAGGGTGTACACTATTGGATTTCACAGTGTCACATATCCTCAAAAATTTAGTGAGATGTTGGTTTGGGTCCTCTTGAGCACCCCCTCCATATGAATAATTATTCTGGACAAGTGTGATGAGTTGAGATTTAAACTCAAAGTTGTTAGCATGGATTGTTGGCTTTAGAATGCTACTGCCACAGTTTCCTGGATTTGGGTTGATGTAAGAGCCTAAGACTCTCCTCTCTTGCCCAATATGATTGCCAGCGTCCTCTCTAACATGGTTATGCACCTCTTCCTCCATAGTAGTTCTCAGTTCCTCCTCCACTACTTCTTCTCCAACTATGCCTTTGCCTCTTGCTTCCCTCCTTAATCTAAGGAAGGTCCTCTCAGGTTCACTATCGAAGGAGGATGAAGTTTCTCCCCTTCTACCTGTCATACATTCAACAAACAGCCAGCAAAGGATAAGTGAAGTAAAAACCCTTGTTAGTTGTTAGCTTGGTTGATGCAATTGATCAAACAGTTAATATGGCAGTAAGAAGACTAGAAATATGAACAATGATTAACAAAGGATAGAATGTCTCTTGTTAGTGTAAACTTAAGTGTTGTTGTGAATCTTTGATAAATAATTGTCCTTGGAAGAGAAGAAAAAGTAAGAAGGAAAGAAAGAAGAGCCAAGAATTGGCAACAACCAAATGAAAGAAACAAAGAATAAATGCTAGACACCAATAGCTTGGACCTTAAGACACATGCATGTGGTGTCTTTGTACTCGGATCTGCTTGGATGATTAGGTTCTAAGGAGTGTTTCAACACTTGGTAACTTGGGTTAACTAACCTGGGATTATCAACCAAAAGTCTACTATCAAGAGCAACCTAGTCACAAGACACTTAGTAACCCAAAGAGGTGCTAGGCATCAATATTCTTAAGAATTGTGAGCCAAGTGTCTGTAGTGAAGATGTGTTGATTGAAAATTGAGCCAAAAATCTGCTGCAACACTTGACACTGAGCTACAATTGAAAAATAAGTTTCTAAAGTAAAGGAAAGAAAGAAAATTTTTCTAACAAGGATCAATAAGGAATAAAGGTTTCATCACAGCAACTCTAGTTAGCACTCAAAGAGGCATTTTACATTTGGAAGTTTATAATAATTGAACTGCATTCTGTCTGCATAAAACCCCATGATCCACATTCAATTACCTACTAATAAGGACATATATGCTTATCTATCTTCATTCCTTTTTCTCATGTTTTAGTGCTTGCTTGGGGACAAGCAAGATTTAAGTTTGGTGTTGTGATGATAAGTCATTTTATGCTAAGTTCACAAGCATTTTTCACTAGTTTTCATTAGGTTTTAAGAACTTTCTTAAGCAAGAAGTAAGCAATTGGATTGGAAATTCATGCATCTCCTAAGTCAAGTAAACATGGTTGTTTAGGTACTTTTTCATAAGGTTTTGTGCTACTTTTAATAGATGTTATGAATGATTGCAAATACCTTATGATTATAGCAAATTTGAGGCATTTTGTTTAATTGATTGTAGGAGAGAATGAGGCAAGAAAGAAGCAAGAAAGAAGAGGAAAAAGCAGAGGAAGAAGCAAGTAGAGGAAGTAACGTTGGTGGCCAAGTTGTTCCACCAACGTCACCTCAAACGTTGGAGGCAATTGCAACAGATGGTGCCTGCGTTGAAGGGAACGTTGGCAAGCTAACGTTACCCCCACTGTTATTGATGTAAAATGCTTTCTGGAAAACAGAAAAATTGTGGCGACGCATACGCGCGCTATGCGCTCACGCGTGGATTTGTAATTTTGACAATCCACGCGCACACGTAATATACGCATACGCATGGATAGAGCAACGTTTGAGGAAACGTTGCTAGTCCAACGTTGTTGCCAACGTGCGTGATCTGAGTTCAAAAATTCTAATTTTGAAAAAGTGTATCGACGCACACGCACATGCAATGCGTACGCGTAAGCCCATATTCTGACAATCCACGCGCACGCGTACATGACGCGCACGCGTGGATAGAGCAACGTTTGAGGGAACGTTGCCACTCAAATGCTGGGTCCAACGTCTTCGCAATGCTTTTAAAAACTAGAATTTGGGGATTTGCATCCACGCGCACGCGTATTGTACGTGCACGCGTGGATGAGTATTCTGACCCCAAACGCGCAAAAGCGCAGGTCATGCTTACGCGTAGAATGGTAAATTACACCATCCACACGTATGCGTAAGCCATGCGTACGCGTGGATAGGCGAACGTTGGCCCTCCAACGTTGAGTCAAATGTTGATGATAGCAACCAAAATTGATTTTTCCAAGAGGACGTTTATCTCAATGTTGGCCCAAGAACGTTGACTCAAACTTTAACTCCAGAAATGCATAATTGGCACACTTCTCTTCCAAGCTGCATTTGGAGCCAACCCAAGCAACCTCAATAAAGATCAAGAGGCCTAATCCAATAACCCAAAGGCTGAATTAGAAAGTGTATAAATAGAGAAGAATTTGATTTAGGATAGTGAGTAGGGAATTGCATAGAAAGTTAGTTAGATCTAAAATTGTATTTTTCCTTCTGCATTTTTCCTTTGGCAATTCTCTGTAATTTTCTCATTCTCTGGTTTTACTTGAGTGATGATGAACTAAACCCTAAATTCATTAGGGGGAGGAGCTCTATTGTAATTCAAATGAATAAATAAAATTCTTCTTCTTCTCAATTCAATTGTGTAGCTATTGGGTATCTTCTATTTTTATTGTGAATTATCTTCTCCAGAAGGAGATTTAATTCAGTGAATGCTTGTGTGAGCCTCGGAAGGGGAATCACTTGCATTAGAATTGGAGCTCTATCCTTCACTACTCTCTTGATCAACACCATTCGGGAGGAATTGATATCTTGAGAGTTAGTGTGGCTTATGGATGAAAGAAATGTGTTGTAACTCTTCTCATGACAATTAGATCAATGAATTGGCAAGATTGATTATGATTAGAGATATTGGATTGCCAAGGAATTGGGATCCAATCAATTTTAATCCGCCATAGATATACTCATATGATTGAGAAAGGAGTTGAGAATCAATTGATTCATGATGGATTATAGTATCTCCAATCCCTGATGAATCATTTTCTTTGAATTTCTTCATTTTAAACTTCTCTGATTTCACTTTTCATTTGATTTGCCGTTTGAATCCCTGCACCCAATTCCCTTTACAATTCTTGCCATTCAAATTTCCCTTCAATTTAGATTCTGCAGTTTTTACTTTCTTGCACTTTAAGATTCAGTCATTTAAGTTTCTTGCAATTTAAGTTTCAGCTCTTTTAGATTTCTTGCACTTTAAGTTTCAGCAATTTACCTTTCTTGTCATTTAAGTTTCTACCAATTTACTTCCAGCATCTGAATTTCTTGCTATTTACCTTCTGTTTGTCAATTGTCACTCAAATCATCACTTGTTAGCTTGACTAAATTCATCACCATACTAAAATTGCTTAATCCTTCAATCCTTGTGGGATCGACCTCACTCCTGTGAGTTGTTACTACTTGATGCAACCTGCTTCATTTGCTGGTTAGTTTGTGCGAAATTCATTTTTCGCCCATCAATCACCCAGTTAAAGTGTCTGTGGCATGAATGTATCCGGTGGTAATACTGGAAAACAGAGTGCTTAGGGTCACGACCAAGACTTAGAAAGCTGTGTTCAAGAATCAAAATAAGATTAACTAGGAAAGTAAATAATATTATCTGGACTCTAAGTTCCTAAGAATGCCAACATCTTTGAGTTTCAATGGATAGTCTGATGGCAAAACTATTCAGAAGCAAAAACCTACTAAGTCCCGCTCATATGATTGTAACTAAGCTTCATTTAAAACTTAGAAATTTATTGTATCTTAATTTTCTTTTTATTCTGATGTGTTTTTAGTTGCTTGGAGACAAGCAACGATTTATGTTTGGTGTTGCAATGAGCGGATATTTTATACGTTTTTTGACATCACTTTCATATAGTTTTTAGGAGTTTTTATTTAGTTTTTATTTAGTTTTTATAGATTTTAGTGTTAAATTTAAATTTTTGGATTCTTGATGCTACGATTTTAGGAAATTGCACGATCGGCAAAAATTCCTTCCGGCAAGTGCACCGGTTATCGTCAAGTAAAAACTCACAATAGAGTGAGGTCGAATCCCACAAGGATTGGTTGAGTGAGCAATTCGGATTAGAAGTGTGTTCTAGTTGAGCGGAATCAAGATTTAGATGAGAATTGCGGAATGTAAAATTGGCGGGGAACGTAAATGGCAAGAAATTGAAATTGCGGAATCTTAAATTGCATGAATTAAAGAGCAAGAAGCTAAATTGCTGAAATTAAAAAGGGATCGGGGTGATTGCATGAATTTAATTGCAGAATGTAAAGAGAAAGTGGTAAATCAGAAATGGGGAATTCATTGGGTTTCAGGAGATATTGAGATCTCCGAATCAAAACATTTTTATCCCTTCCTCAACCAATGCGTTCATTGAATTTTGCTTGGCAATCTTATATGATTGGATCCCAATCCCTTGGCTCACCAATTCTCTCTAAAAACAAACAAATTCCCAATCCCTTGGTTTAAATGTTCATAAGAAGAGATGACGCTCGATCACTGATTATACCACACAGTTTCATGAACCACAATTTGGTAGGATTACATGTCACAATATCCATCCAAACTCCAATCCAATTCACTGTGAGAAAGCTTCTCTAGCATGAATCCTCCATTCCTTTCCCAAGGTTCCGAAGGATTCCAATTATGGATAGTTTCTTTCCCAAGACAACTAACCAATGGAATTAGATCGAGAAGCTTTCTAACAAAAATTCAAGAGAAAAGATTGAAGAAGAAGATAAAAACTATTATTGATTCATTGAATTACAATAGAGCTCCCTAACCCAATGAAAGGGGGTTTAGTGAGTCATAGCTCTGAATTCAATTACAAAAAGTATGAAAACTAGAAAAATGATCCAAAAGTCCTTTTCTAACTTAAATTCTATCCTATTTATACACTTTCTAAATTGAGCTTCTGTTGTGTTTCTTGGGCTTTGAGGCCTTTCCCTGATTTCCTTTTGCTTTGGGTTTATGATCCATAATCCTGATGAGGCTGCTGATCCAATTCTGTAACATTCATTAAGCCAACTTAGTGATAATCAAGTAATGACACATGACTCAACAAATTGAAATTCCAGACTCATCAATTCTTCAGGCCCAATCCCATAAACCATGATATTCAATTGGGTTTCATACCAGAGTACGTTTAAGTTAATGTTTGTGCTCAAATGCTAACTTAAACTGCAATATCTTTGGCCCAGAAACCTTTTCAAATAGTGGCGTTTAAGTTGCAGTTTAAGCTTAAACTGCAACTTAAACGTTGGACACTCCTGGAGGTGGTATAATTCAAGCACGTTTAAGCTTCAGTTTAAGGTTAAACTGAAGCTTAAACGTGGAAATGGAAGAAAGCAACCATGGAGGGTAAAGTAGTCGAACACGTTTAAGCTTCAGTTTAAGGTTAAACTGAAGCTTAAACGTGGAAATGGAAGAAGGCAACCCTGGAGTGTGGAATTGTCGAACACATTTAAGCTTCAGTTTAAGGTTAAACTGAAGCTTAAACGTGGAAATGAAGAAAGCAACCCTGGAGGAGAATTTGGTCGAACACGTTTAAGCTCCAGTTTAAGGTTAAACTGGAGCTTAAACGTGGAAATGGCTCCCTGGTGCATTTCTCATTTCTGGCGTTTAACTTCCAGTTTAAGGTTAAACTGGAGGTTAAACGCCACTTTCAGCTTTTCCTCAGCTTTCATGATTTTGGCGTTTAAGCTCCAGTTTAAGCTTAAACTGGAGCTTAAACGCCACTGATGGTTCCCAGCATTATATGGCTTGGTAGTTTAAGTTCCAGTTTAAGCTTAAACTGGAACTTAAAACTCCACATGTGATATTCAAGCTTCCTTTATTGATTTTGTTGCTTCCTTGCCTAGCCTCTTCTTCCCTGAAATCATCCAAACAACTGCATCAAAGTCTTGCAAAATTTCATGAGAAATATTCCATTCATAGCATTCAAGTAATATAACTAAAAACTCATGGAATTTGCATCAAAATCATACTGTTTGGATGGTTCATTGCTTTGTTATTCATTTAACCATTCTTGGTTACTTTAAGCTCAAGAAAATGCATAAAACAACTAAAACTAACAGAAAAATGCTAGTGAAACTAGCCTAAGATGCCTTGGCATCACAACACCAAACTTAATACTTGCTTGTCCCTAAGCAAGTCCTGAGTTATTTGAGAAGAAAGTATGAAACATAAAGCAATTACATTGGCTATATTAGTAAGCACTTGAAGTTCATCAGAAGGGTTTTATGCAGAAAGTTGCAGCATCACTTTTTCATTCTTATCAGGTAAGATTATCACTTTTTCATTGCATCCATCAAACACTGCTATGGCCTCTTGTTATTCTTATGTCCTTGGCACTTTTCCCTTCTTTGTTTTTCTTTTTCTTAGAGCTCCTTTGCTCCTTGTTTGCTCAGTGTCATGTGTTGCACAAGCCTTTGGCATTTTCTTTTTCTTATCAGTGCACTACACATATCCACTACAGGCATTTTAGTTCACATTTCTTCTTGAGACATTGGTGCCCAGCACCTCTTTGTGTGACTAAATGTTTTGTCTTTAGGTTGCTCTTGATAATGGACTTTTGGTTGATAATCCCGGGTTAGTTAACCCAAGTTACCAAGTGTTGAAACACTCCTCAAAACCTATTCATCCAAGCATATCCTTAATACATAAACACCACAGGCATTTGTCTCAGAAGTTCAAACCATTGGTGCCTAGCTTATTTTCTCAAATTTTTTTTTTTTGCTTTTTGGTTGCCCTTTTTCAGTGATTTTTTCTTCTTCTTTTTCTTTCTTTTTCATGGCCAAAGACATTTATTCATCAAGATCCATAGACAGTATTCAAACTTCTACACAAAAATGATAATTCTACACTCAATTTCCAGTGATCTGACTAAACAATCAAGCATGCATACCACCACTTAATTCTACTTGATTTGTCACTAAATGAGCCAAGATACTTTTGTTCAAACTTTTCTTTTATTTTTGGAAACAGAACAAGCATGGCAAGCATTTGTTTAAGAAGGTGAAGTTATATCCAAACATCTAGGCATTCACTTTATTCAAAGCAGTAAACCAACACTCATACTAAAAACTTCACATTCCAGAAAAATTCAACAACCACAGTTTAAACCAAAACAAGCATGCTTTTGTTTGCCTTTTAAAGAATGGTCAAGGAACAACACCACCTTGTGAAATTTCTTGTTTTCTCTTTGTTGCCAGGAAACAATTTGATTTCTCCTTCTTCTCCTAGTTGTTGCTTCATGTTATTTCTAAGATCCTTGTTTCCTTTCCTGCAAAGAGTGATGAAGTTGCTTGCTTCTCAAGCACTTGAGTGGTTAGCTCAACTATGTATGGGCAAGTGTCTGAGTCTTAAGTTGGTGTGTGAACACCAAACTTAGTCTCCTACTTACTCCTCTGCTCTTTGAATCCTTGAATTCTCCTTGGAATGAAGTTGCTGCTAAGGATTTTAAGCATTTCTGTGATTGCTTAGAATGGTTGTTCCTTTCATATAATTCAAAGGTTGTTGTGTTCAGTTGATCTGTATGGTGGAACACCAAACTTAGAGTCACACATTCCCCTTTGAATTATTGATCCACGAATTCATTGTTTGGTGTGAAACACCAAACTTAATTCTTTGCAATGCACAGAAACTACTTCACCTTTTTATTGAAACAAATAAAAGAAACAGCAAAGGAGTATTACCTCAGGTTGGGTTGCCTCCCAACAAGCGCTTCTTTAACGTCATTAGCTTGACGGTTGTCCCTTGTTATGGTGGATTGTAGTGCTTGATGTCCTCTCCTCTCACTATGAAAACGTCCCCATTTGATTCCTTCATGATTTCCAAATGTTCCATAGAAAGAACTTTCCTAATTGTGAACACTTGAGGGAGCTGGGAAGGAATGGTTTTGAGGCCAGGTGGGATTGGCAGATAATGACTTGATATCACTTTATCTCCCGGAGAGAAACCTTCAGTGGGAATTTTCTTGTTTCTCCACCCTCTTGGCAATTTCTTTACAATTCTTCCCTCTCTCTTGAGGATTTCTTCATTGACCCTTATGCCAGGAGGATCCTTCTGAGCTGTTTCTATTGATTCTTATGGCTTTAACTCTTGCAATTCTTGTTTGCCTTACAAGGACTGTTTCAGAGTTTCAGCTGTTGGATTGCTTTCCTCCAAACACAGATGGCTACTATCATCCTTAGGCTTTTCAGGTTCTGGTTCAGGCTCAGATGCAGGTTTGAAAACATGGAAAATGAGCTGTTCATCATGTATTCTCAAAATTAGCTCTCCTTGTTCTACATCTATGAGCGCTCTAGCAGTGGCTAGAAATGGCCTTCCCAGAATGATAGGGTGTAGGTAGCTTTCCTCCATGTCTAAAATGACAAAGTCTGTGGGGAAGAAATAATTTCCCACTTTCACCAGCACATTCTCAACTACCCCTTCAGCTTGCTTCTGAGTTTTGTCAGCCAGTTGTATGATTACATCAGTGGATCTCACCTCATTCAGTTGTAGCCTCTTCATAAGAGTCAGAGGCATCACATTTATGCTAGCTCCTAGATCACAGAATCCTCTGTCAATTTTTGTTTCCCCTATGATGCAGGGGATATGAAAACTTCCTGGGTCTGTTTTCTTAGAGACTATGTCCTTCTTGATGAGGGCACTGCATTCTTTGTTCATTTTTACAGTTTGTCCTCCCTTCAAAACTCTTTTCTTGCTCAGCAATTCCTTCAAATACTTGATATGTGTAGACATCTGCTGGAGAATCTCAAGAAAGGGAATATTGATATGGAGAGACTTAAATGTCTCTAAAAACCTTGAATATGTTTTCCCTTTTTCACCTCCTCCTAACCTCTGAGGAAATGGTGCTTTTGGTTGGTATGTTTCCAGCATGCCTTTATTTTGCAGTTCCTTGGCTTGCCCAGTTTCACTTTCCTGCTTAGCTTCTTCCTGGCTCCTTTTCTGAGGGTCTGATTCCTTCTTCTTCTGAGACTTCCTTCAATATGGTGATGGCCTTGCATTCTTCCCATCTCACTCCCTTTTGTTCCCCTTTAGGATTCTTTTCTGTGTCACTAGGGAACACTGCAGTTGACTTGGGGGCCTGTTGAGATAGCTCTCCTACTCGAGACTCCATCCTCTTGAGTTTTTCACCATGGTTCCTTAAGGTAGATCTCACATCATCCCTAAAGCTTTTCAACTCACTTATGTCCTGACCCATGTTTGCAAGCATTCCTTCTATCCTGTTTAATTGATCTTGAAATTGTTGGTTCGGATTAGGTTGGGCAGGTTGATTATTTTGGCCATGATATGGTGGTTGGGAGTAAGTGTTTTGTGTGGCTTGGTATGATCTTTGGTTGGAGTTTTGGTATGTGGAATTGTTATGTTGGTTGGGGTTGTAAGGTTTGTGGTTTTGTGATTGGGTTTGCTGGTTTCCCCACCCAAAGTTTGGGTGGTTTTTCCAGCCTGGGTTGTAAGTGTTGGAATGTGGATCATATGGTTGCCTTTGTTGATTTCCCACATAGTTGGCCTCTTCCCAATCACCTCCTTCAGTGCTTACTTCCTCTTGATCTTGTGTGTGTATTGCAGCCACTTGATTTGTTTCTAATTTCCTGGTGAGCTCTGCTAGTTGCTTGGTAAACACCTTGTTTTGGGCTAGAATTGTATCAACATGGTTCAGCTCCATGACTCCCTTAGTGTTGTGTCTCTCTGAAGCATAGTAGTACTCATTCTCAGCCACTGTCTCAATCACTTCAATGGCTTCTTCCACAGTCTTTTTCCTGTTCAATGAACCTCCTGATGAATGGTCTACAGCCTTCCTTGATTCATAAGAAAGTCCATCATAGAAAATATGCAATTGCACCCAGTCATGGAACATGTCTGGTGGGCATTTCCTTGTCAAATCCTTGAACCTCTCCCATGCCTCGTAGAGAGTTTCACCATCTTGTTGTCTAAAAGTCTGAACCTCAGATCGAAGCCTATTGACCTTTTGTGGGGGTAGAAACGTGCCAGAAACTTGCTTTCCACCTCATCCCAGGTTGTTAGGCTCCCCATTGGGAATGATTCCAGCCACTTAGCTGCCTTGTCCCTAAGTGAAAATGGGAACAAGAGCAGTTTATAGGCATCTTCTTGGACTCCATTGGACTTCACAGTGTCGCAAATTCTCAGGAATTTTGTGAGATGTTGGTTTGGATCTTCATTAGCACTCCCACCAAATGAACAATGATTCTCCACCAGTGATATTAGCTGTGGTTTGAGTTCAAAATTGTTGGCCTGAATGGGTGGTTTCTGAATGCTGCTACCACAATTCCCAGAGGTTGGGTTTATGTATGAACCAAGAACCCTCCTCTCGGGAATGGCATTGTTTCCATCAGCTCTCTCATGGTTGTGAACTTCTCTATCCATGTTGAGATCTAGAGCTTCCTCAAAATTGTCCTCAGATTCTCCTTCAGATTCTTCTTCTCCCAGTACTCTCTTCCCTCTTGCTTCCCTTCTAAGTTTATGAAGGGTCCTCTCTGGTTCGGTATATGGAGGAGTTGATGTCTCTCCTCTCCTACCTGTCATACAAGAACACAGCACAGGCAACAAACAAGTGAAATACTCTTGATTAATGGAAGAGTATGGTTAGAGCAGTTGACGAATTAATTCAAATAGTTAGTGAGTCAGTGAGTTAGTTGCTTGAATTTAAAGGCATACAGAAAGCAAGCAAGTAACAGAGTACAAAAATTAAAATTCAACAAGTAACTTGAACTGAATTAACAAAACAAGAAAAATGCTCAATCTAGTTAACTTCCAATTTGAGAATTGTCAATCGAAAACCAATCCCCGGCAATGGCGCCATAAACTTGATGCTACGATTTTAGGAAATTGCACGATCGGCAAAAATTCCTTCCGGCAAGTGCACCGGTTATCGTCAAGTAAAAACTCACAATAGAGTGAGGTCGAATCCCACAAGGATTGGTTGAGTGAGCAATTCGGATTAGAAGTGTGTTCTAGTTGAGCGGAATCAAGATTTAGATGAGAATTGCGGAATGTAAAATTGGCGGGGAACGTAAATGGCAAGAAATTGAAATTGCGTAATCTTAAATTGCATGAATTAAAGAGCGAGAAGCTAAATTGCTGAAATTAAAAAGGGATCGGGGTGATTGCATGAATTTAATTGCAGAATGTAAAGAGAAAGTGGTAAATCAGAAATGGGGAATTCATTGGGTTTCAGGAGATATTGAGATCTCCGAATCCAAACATTTTTATCCCTTCCTCAACCAATGCGTTCATTGAATTTTGCTTGGTAATCTTATATGATTGGATCCCAATCCCTTGGCTCACCAATTCTCTCTAAAAACAAACAAATTCCCAATCCCTTGGTTTAAATGTTCATAAGAAGAGATGACGCTCGATCACTGATTATACCACACAGTTTCATGAACCACAATTTGGTAGGATTACATGTCACAATATCCATCCAAACCCCAATCCAATTCACTGTGAGAAAGCTTCTCTAGCATGAATCCTCCATTCCTTTCCCAAGGTTCCGAAGGATTCCAATTATAGATAGTTTCTTTCCCAAGACAACTAACCAATGGAATTAGATCGAGAAGCTTTCTAACAAAAATTCAAGAGAAAAGATTGAAGAAGAAGATAAAAACTATTATTGATTCATTGAATTACAATAGAGCTCCCTAACCCAATGAAAGGGGGTTTAGTGAGTCATAGCTCTGAATTCAATTACAAAAAGTATGAAAACTAGAAAAATGATCCAAAAGTCCTTTTCTAACTTAAATTCTATCCTATTTATACACTTTCTAAATTGAGCTTCTGTTGTGTTTCTTGGGCTTTGAGGCCTTTCCCTGATTTCCTTTTGCTTTGGGTTTATGATCCATAATCCTGATGAGGCTGCTGATCCAATTCTGTAACATTCATTGAGCCAACTTAGTTATAATCAAGTAATGACACATGACTCAACAAATTGAAATTCCAGACTCATCAATTCATCAGGCCCAATCCCATAAACCATGATATTCAATTGGGTTTCATACCAGAGTACGTTTAAGTTAATGTTTGTGCATCAAATGCTAACTTAAACTGCAATATCTTTGGCCCAGAAACCTTTTCAAATAGTGGCGTTTAAGTTGCAGTTTAAGCTTAAACTGCAACTTAAACGTTGGACACTCCTGGAGGTGGTATAATTCAAGCACGTTTAAGCTTCAGTTTAAGGTTAAACTGAAGCTTAAACGTGGAAATGGAAGAAAGCAACCATGGAGGGTAAAGTAGTCGAACACGTTTAAGCTTCAGTTTAAGGTTAAACTGAAGCTTAAACGTGGAAATGGAAGAAGGCAACCCTGGAGTGTGGAATTGTCGAACACGTTTAAGCTTCAGTTTAAGGTTAAACTGAAGCTTAAACGTGGAAATGAAGAAAGCAACCCTGGAGGAGAATTTGGTCGAACACGTTTAAGCTCCAATTTAAGGTTAAACTGGAGCTTAAACGTGGAAATGGCTCCCTGGTGCATTTCTCATTTCTGGCGTTTAACTTCCAGTTTAAGGTTAAACTGGAGGTTAAACGCCACTTTCAGCTTTTCCTCAGCTTTCATGATTTTGGTGTTTAAGCTCCAGTTTAAGCTTAAACTGGAGCTTAAACGCCACTGATGGTTCCCAGCATTATATGGCTTGGTAGTTTAAGTTCCAGTTTAAGCTTAAACTGGAACTTAAACTCCACATGTGATATTCAAGCTTCCTTTATTGATTTTGTTGCTTCCTTGCCTAGCCTCTTCTTCCCTGAAATCATCCAAACAACTGCATCAAAGTCTTGCAAAATTTCATGAGAAATCTTCCATTCATAGCATTCAAGTAATATAACTAAAAACTCATGGAATTTGCATCAAAATCATACTGTTTGGATGGTTCATTGCTTTGTTATTCATTTAACCATTCTTGGTTACTTTAAGCTCAAGAAAATGCATAAAACAACTAAAACTAACAGAAAAATGCTAGTGAAACTAGCCTAAGATGCCTTGGCATCAATTCTACTATGAGTTTTTGTATTTTTGGACAATTTCAGGTAATTTCTGGCTGAAATTGAGGAGTTGGAGCAGAAGTCTGATTCAGAGACAAATAAAGCACTGCAGATGCTGTCCAGATCTGACCTGCCTACATTTGGAAGAGCTTTTCTGAAGCTATAGAAGTCCAAATGGAACGGCTTAATGGCTATGGAAAGCTGACTCCCAGAGCTTTTGGTGCACGAAATTGTGATCATCAATGGCGCCATCAACATGGTACGCTCAATTGCAATCTCAACTCTTTATCATAACTTCGCACAACTAACCAGCAAGTGCACTAGGTCGTCCAAGTAATAAACCTTACGCGAGTAAGGGTCGATCCCACGGAGATTGTTGGTATGAAGCAAGCTATGGTCATCTTGTAAATCTCAGTCAGGCAGATTCAAATGATTATGGAGGATTAATGATTAAAAGATGAATAAAACATAAAATAAGGATAGAGATACTTATGTAATTCATTGGTGAGAATTTCAGATAAGCGTATGGAGATGCTATGTCCCTTCCGTCTCTCTGCTTTCCTACTGTCTTCATCCAATCCTTCTTACTCCTTTCCATGGCAAGCTGTATGTTGGGCATCACCGTTGTCAATGGCTACAGTCCCGTCCTTTCAGTGAAAATGTTCAACGCGCTCTGTCACAGCACGGCTATTCATCTGTCGGTTCTCGATCATGTCGGAATAGAATCCAGTGATTCTTTTGCGTCTGTCACTAACGCCCCACAATCGCGAGTTTGAAGCTCGTCACAGTCATTCAATCCTTGAATCCTACTTGGAATACCACAGACAAGGTTTAGACTTCCCAGATTCTCAAGAATGCCGCCATCAATTCTAGCTTATACCACGAAGATTCTGATTAAGGAATCCAAGAGATAAACATTCAAGCCTTATTTGCATGTAAAACGGAAGTGGTTGTCAGGCACGCGTTCATAAGTGAGAATGATGATGAGCATCACATAATCATCACATTCATCATGTTCTTGGGTGCAAATGAATATCTTAGAATAAGAATAAGCTGAATTGAATAGAAGAACAATAGTAATTGCATTAATACTCGAGGTACAGCAGAGCTCCACACCTTAATCTATGGTGTGTAGAAACTCCACCGTTGAAAATACATAAGTGATAATGGTGATCATTGGCTTCGGCCCCAGAGAGGGAACCAGAAGAACCAAGATGAAAATACAATAGCAAAAGGTCTTATTTATAGAGAACTAGTAGCTTAGGGTTTACAAAGATGAGTAAATGACATAAAAATCCACTTCCGGGCCCACTTGGTGTGTGCTTGGGCTGAGCATTGAAGCTTTCATGTGTAGAGACTTTTCTTGGAGTTAAACGCCAGCTTTTGTGCCAGTTTGGGCGTTTAACTCCCATTCTTGTGCCAGTTTCGGCGTTAAATGCCAGAATTCTTGAGCTAACTTGGAATGCCTATTTGGGCCATCAAATCTCGGGAAAAGTATGGACTATTACATTGATGGAAAGCCCCGGATGTCTACTTTCCAACGCGATTGAGAGCGTGCCAATTGAGCTTTTGTAGCTCCAAAAAATCCACTTTGAGTGCAGGGATGTCAGAATCCAACAGCATCTGCAGTCCTTTTCAGCCTCTGAATCAGATTTTTACTCAGGTCCCTCAATTTCAGCCAGAAAATACCTGAAATCACAAAAAAAACACACAAACTCATAGTAAAGTCCAGAAAAGTGAATTTTAACTAAAAACTAATAAAAATATAATAAAACTAACTAGAACATACTAAAAACATACTAAAAACAATGCCAAAAAGCGTATAAATTATCCGCTCATCACAACACCAAACTTAAATTGTTGCTTGTCCCCAAGAAACTGAAAATCAAATAAGATAAAAAGAAGAGAATATGCAATGAATTCCAAAAATATCTATGAAGATCAGTATTAATTAGATGAGCGGGGCTTTTAGCTTTTTGCCTCTGAACAGTTTTGGCATCTCACTCTATCCTTTGAAATTCAGAATGATTGGCTTCTATAGGAACTCAGAATCCAGATAGTGTTATTGATTCTCCTAGTTAAGTATGATGATTCTTGAACACAGCAACTTTATGAGTCTTGGCCGTGGCCCAAAGCACTCTGTCTTCCAGTATTACCACCGGATACATACATGCCACAGACACATAACTGGGTGAACCTTTTCAGATTGTGACTCAGCTTTGCTAGAGTCCCCAATTAGAGGTGTCCAGGGTTCTTAAACACACTCTTTTTTTGCCTTGGATCACGACTTTATTTTTACCCTTGCCTTTTGGTTTAAAGGGCTGTTGGCTTTTTCTGCTTGCTTTCTCTCTTTTTTTTTGTATTCACTACTTTTTCTTGCTTTAAGAATTATTTTTATGATTTTTTAGATCCTCAGTAACATGTCTCCTTTTTTCATCATTCTTTCAAGAGCCAACATTCATGAACAACAAATTCAAAAGACAAATGCACTGTTCAAGCATACATTCAGAAGTCAAAGTATTGCCACCACATCAAAATAATTAATCTGTTATAAAATTCAAAATTCATGCAATTCTTCTCTTTTTTAATTAAGAACATTTTTCATTTAAGGAAGGTGATGGATTCATAGGACATTAACTTTAAGGCATAGACACTAAGACACTAATGATCATAAGACACAAACATAAATAAAACATAAAGCATAATTTTCGAAAAGAAACAGAAAAATAAAGAACAAGGAGATTAAAGAACGGGTCCACCTTAGTGATGGCGGCTTGCTCTTCCTCTTGAAGATCTTATGGAGTGCTTGAGCTCCTCAATATCTCTTCCTTGCCTTTGTTGCTCCTCTCTCATGATTCTTTGATCTTCTCTAATTTCATAGAGGAGGATGGAATGTTCTTGGTGCTCCACCCTTAGTTGTCCCATGTTGGAACTCAATTCTCCTAGGGAGGTGTTGATTTGCTCCCAATAGTTTTGTGGAGGAAAGTGCATCCCTTGAGGCATCTCAGGGATTTCATGATGAGGAAATTCCTCATGTCCATGAGTGGGATCTCTTGTTTGCTCCATCCTCTTCTTAGTGATGGGCTTGTCCTCATCAATGAGGATGTCTCCCTCTATGTTAATTCCAACTGAATTACAGAGGTGACAAATGAGATGAGGGAAGGGTAACCTTGCCAAGGTAGAGGACTTGTCCGCCACCTTATAAAGTTCTTGGGATATAACCTCATGAACTTCTACTTCCTCTCCAATCATGATGCTATGAATCATGATAGCCCGGTCTATAGTAACTTCGGACCGGTTGCTAGTGGGAATGATTGAGCGTTGGATAAACTCCAACCATCCCCTAGCCACAGGCTTGAGGTCATGCCTTCTCAGTTGAACTGGCTTCCCTCTTGAATCTCTCTTCCATTGAGCGCCCTCTTCACAAATGTCTTTGAGAACTTGGTTCAACCTTTGATCAAAGTTAACCCTTCTAGTGTAAGGGTGTTCATCTCCTTGCATCATGGGCAAGTTGAATGCCAACCTTACATTTTCCAGACTAAAATCTAAGCATTTCCCCCGAACCATTGTAAGCCAATTCTTTGGGTCCGGGTTCACACTTTGATCATGGTTCTTGGTGATCCATGCATTGGCATAGAACTCTTGAACCATTAAGATTCTGACTTGTTGAATGGGGTTGGTAAGAACTTCCCAACCTCTTCTTCGGATCTCATGTCGGATCTCCGGATATTCACTCTTTTTGAGTTTGAAAGGGACCTCGGGGATCACCTTCTTCATGGCCACAACTTCATGGAAGTTGTAACGACCCAACTTCTAGCATGTCTAGATCATACTAGAAATTGAATGTTACCAACTTGTTTTTCCTTTTTGTATTATTAATTAATAAATATAAGCCTGTACGTTGTTAAAACCCCGCGAATTTACAAGTAAATTTTTTTTAAAAACAAGAATAATTTTAAGTTGCATACCTTCCATATATCAAGGGATAATTAAACATTCACATACATAAAACAAAAGATAACAGAATATGGAACAACACACTATAATATACATCATGTTACAGAAGTGGCTCAGTTATATAAGCATAGAGCTATAGTACAACACCCCTAAGTCAGTGACTCATATAGTATGTACATATATGTACATAAGACGCCCCAGGGCCTGGCCTGACCAAAAGCCCCTAAGCTGGCACCCAGGCTAGCCTAACTCTATGATATGCCTATTCCCTCTAATCATGCTAACAAAAGTGAGGGAGACACTCTAATGTACTGAAGTTAGACTAGGCGTCTCAAAAAGTCTCCTCAATCCTGGTCCAGAGTACCTCACGGAAACCCACCGGGCGAATGGTGATGCTCACCTGCTGGCGCCTCGCCTGGCTCATCATCATCGCTGTCAAAGGAGATAACTATGAAGTTAAGACCTTCCTCTGGATCTTCTTCTTCCTCATCCTCTTCTTCTGCCGGAGTGATAGCAGAGGAACCACTGCTGGCCACAGGAACCATAAAAGGATAGCTACCAAACAAAATACAGTCGAGAGAAGGAGATGGCGCCTCCATGATCTGATCATACTCATGTCCCTGCTGCTCATCAAAGACAGGATGCTCGATCGGCTCAGGTAAAGGATCAAGCTCGGGTGGCAACACAGGAACACCCCACTCATCAAGGACAAAAGGTGCAGGAGGTGCCTCATGGATAGGCTGGGCAGGTATAGGCTCATCAGGTAGAGGAGGTTCAGGTGGAGGAGGATAATCAGGTGGAGGTGGCATCTGCTCCTCAGGATGAAGTACCCCAGGTCCGCCGGGGTGTAACCAAGATAAAGGAAAGTCATAGGGTGCATCAGGATTAAAGTATGCTGTCCTAATAGGGTACTGGAAAGGTCTACCACGAACTACATAATTACGGATACGAGGTACTGCACAATAGATGTAATACTCGCCGCGCACCGGGTCCTCGTGGATGTACGGTGGATCAATCTCGTAGAATAGGACTCCCGTGTCCATCTGTAGAGGTGTAAGGGGTAAGAACTGGGGAGTTCTTAGTAAGGTCGGGGTTTACAGTTAAGTTCATTTATAATGTGCGTGGTCATAGAAGTATAAATAAATGTAGAATAATATGTACATAACAGCAACATAAACTAACACATGAACAAGACAGAAAATAGGAAGTAAATGCACATTCACACATTAATATGCAATCACACAGTTATGCTCAAACAAACAAGGAATAGAACAAGAACAAAAGAATATAAGCTATAAATAATGCACAAACAAGTATGATGCATGTCTGTCCCTACTGCAGGTAATGAGCTCATTTGTCGGTTTTGACCCGCACCCGACGCAATCCGACCCTCCAAGTCAGATAAGGCCTTCCCAGAACTTAATCCCAAATTAAGTACCGCATACCCTCTACCAAGTGCTCTCGACTTGCAGGGCTGGTATTTGCTCAGGTCTCAATATACCGCAGGTATGCGAGTCAGGCCTCTACCAAGCATTCAGCTTGCAGGGCTGGTACTACTCTACCGCAGCCTGTCTGGGAAGCAACATCACAATACGGGCGTCCCCGCACAACATTCACAAGCATTTCCCGAAGGCTTATAATTCACATATAACCGTACTTTCCATCACTTAGCAATCATCATAAATCAAGCATTACAACATCGCAGAAAGCTCATTCTACAATTCTCTATTTACTCTGTAAGGTCAGGTACACATCTATATCACTTTTAACTCCTTTTCTTTTTAACATAAACACAGGTTTCAAAATCTTGTTTCTTTATCTCATATACCTCTATATCTTCTCTTATACCTCTTCTTAGGTGTTTAGTAAAGGAAATTAGAGAATTCTGGACTCAAAACTGCCTTCCTGAGGCTTTTAGGAAAAACTGTCTTTTTATCAATATTTTATTATTATTAATAAAATAATATTATTATTAAAATAATATTATTAATAAAATAATATATTAATATTTTATAATTAAAATAATAATATTTTATTTAACTTTCAAAAATTGCATTTTGACCCTCGGACTTCTTGAAATTGCACTTTGAGCCCTATAACTTTTAATAATTGCACTTTAGTCCCTCAACTTTTTGATTAATTAATTTTCAACCCAAAATTTTTAATAATTGCATTTTGACCCCAAAACTCCATGAATATACGTTTTCATGTTCTTCCAAAAACCAAAAACATTTTTCCAAAAGTTCATCAGATTTCTGCTTGATTTTCAGATAGTTTTTCAATCTTTTCGGAAACCGATTTGAACCCGATTTTTATCAAACCAAAGAGAAACTTTTCAGCCATCAAATACACATCAAATAAGCATCAAAAATCATGATTTTCATGGCTGGAATGTCACGTTTTCCAGCAGCACCAACAGCCACTTCAAAACCATCATAAACATGATTTTCAAGCATTAAACAACATGATTTCATGATCAAACCATCACACAAACACCCAAAATCAAACCTCAAGCAACAAGATCTGATTTAACACTTCAAGAACACAGCCAATCATTGATTAATTTACCAAACCTTACCTCCTTTGCTGCTGTCCAAGATTGCACCAAAAACAAACTTCCAGAAGCACTTTTACGCCTATTTTAACATCAAAAACAACTTTAGAATCTTATGAACCATGAAGGCTGAAGCTTCATAATGATGAAAAGAAGGTTTTCCTCACCTTAAGGTAACTAGAAATCACGTTTTCTTGGAGCTTTTGGTGATTGAATAAGAGATCCTAAGAGAAAACATGAAGAAAACATCATTAGCTTAAGGAACCACCATGGCCGAATCTTCAAGGAGGAGGAGCAGCCTTCATACCTTGATTTACTCCATGAAAAGTGACATTGAAATGAAGAGGAGGAAGAGTTGAACACTTTGGTAATATTAGATTTTTGATAAGGGTTTCGGTTTGAGAAAGAACGGAGAAAGAAGCTCAGGTGTTCATGGAAGCTTCATGGTTTTCTTTCATGGTGTTCTAAGCTTTTCCAAGAACAAAAATGATAGCCAAGCTGTCCAAGGGAGGCCGTGGCTTTTGGATGATGATTATCCAAAAGTTACTTGTCAAAATATCTCAGAAAAGGATAATTACTAAAGCTAGATGTATTAGAACTTAAGTAATTACACTGTTAATGGATAAACATTAAGTTACTTAGTGTAAATGACACTAGTAACTGGATAATCATAAGAATAAAAGATATATGATGAAGCATTAGCAGTGCTAAGTTCATCTAAGAATGCCGGTATTATCCGTTACCGGTAGATTTCTAGCTCAGTTATTATATTACTAAACATAGATCAACATTAATCACAGTAAAGAAGATAATAATATAATATTCTGAATAAAATAATAATATATGAATATTATATTAATATAATTTTTCTCTCGAAATTCGTGACCGGCTCGTCACATAGAGACTAACCACGGAAATCAGAATTTTGAAATTCGGGCCCGAAGTGGCTCAAAAATGCAACTCTTCGCGACGTGCCTACTTAGATTAGGAGAGGTGTCCTGTGCAATCAAGCTACTGACTCAGCAGCTTGATGATGCAGCACCTGTGCAGTGGAGGTGCTTATATGCATAGAAATTCCTAAAAATTCTGTAAAAATTCCGTTTGATCCTGAAAAAGCTCCGTTTCTTCGGGGCTAGGCCGTTACATTCTACCCTCCTAAAAGAAAATTTTGTCCTCAAAATTTTAATTACTTGAAAAGAGAAACGGGTAGTCTGTTCTCATCTTGTCTTCCAGCTCCCATGTGTACTCTTCAGTCCCAGTTTGTCCCATGCTACCTTAACCAATGATACTGTCTTGCCTCTAAGCTGTTTGTCACTTCGCTCCACAATCCTGACTGGTAGGGTTTGATATGTCAAGTCGGCTCGCAGCTGTACTGTCTCTGGTTGTAAAACGTGGCTTTCGTCGGGATTATACTTTTTGAGTTGTGAAACATGAAAAACATCATGAAGGTTTGACAAATGAGGAGGGAGAGCTACTTGGTATGCTACTGGACCGACTCTTTTAAGAATTTGAAAAGGACCTAAGTATCGTGGATTCAATTTCTTAGTCCTAAAAGCTCTACCTATTCCAGTCGTATGTGTCACTCTTAAGAAAATATGGTCACCTTCGTTAAATTCTAAGGGCCTACACCTAATATCTGCATAGCTCTTTTGTTGACTTTGGGCAGTTTGAATCTTCTCTCGAATGTTCTTAATCCATTCGGTAGTTTCTTGTACCAAGTCTGGCCCCAAAATCCTGCCTTCCTCCTTGTCATACCAGCATAATGGTGATTGACACTTTCTTCCGTAGAAGGCCTCATATGGTGCCATTCCGATACTCTGTTGATAACTGTTGTTGTAGGCAAACTCAATCAATGGCAAGTATTTGTCCCAGTTACCCTGTTGGTCCATCACGCAAGATCTCAACATATTTTCCAAGGTACGAATTGTTCGTTCTGTCTGTCCATCAGTCTGTGGGTGATATGCTGTACTTAAGTGCAACTTCGTCCCAAAAGCTTTCTGTAGAGCTCCCCAAAATCTAGAAGTAAACCTTGGATCTCTGTCTGACACAATTGATGAAGGTATTCCATGCAATCGTATTATCTCCTGAATGTATAACCGGGTGAATTTCTCCAAGCTGTGACCAATTTGAATTGGTAGAAAATGCGCTGATTTTGTCAATTGATCTACAATTACCCAAATTGCATCATGCCCGGCAGAGGTTCTTGGTAACCCAGTAACAAAATCCATCGTAATCTCTTCCCATTTCCATTGCGGTATCTCCAATGGTTGTAGGGTTCCAAGTGGTTTTTGATGTTCCACCTTAATCTTCTGGCAAGTGAGACACTTTGAAACATACGTTGCTACATCTTTCTTCATTCCCGGCCACCAGAACATCTTCTTCAGATCTTGGTATATTTTAGTCGTTCCGGGATGCATAGAAAATCTGCTTTCATGAGCTTCGGTCAGAATGTTCTTTCTCAAGTCCTCCTGAGCAGGTACACAAATTCTGATCCTATATCTCCATATTCCCTTTTTATCTTGGCGTACCTCTTCCGGCTGATTTGCCTTCATCCGTGTTAACAATGCCAGCATTCCTGAATTCTGGGCTTGAGCTTGCTGAATAGCTATCTTAAAGTCAGATGTTAATTGTAGTTGCACCATAACAATTCCTCTTGATGTCTCTCTCATTCCTAATTTTAAGTTTTCAAAGGCTGAGATCATTTCTTCTTCCTTGATCATCATCCAGGATATGCCCAAACTCTTCCGACTCAAAGCATTTGCGACTACATTTGCCTTCCCAGGATGATAGCTCAACTTAAAATCATAATCTTTTAAGAATTCCATCCATCGCCTCTGCCTCATATTAAGGTCTTTCTAGTCAAAGATATACTTCAAACTCTTATGATTAGAGAAAACTTCAAATTGGGCTCCGTACAAATAGTGCCTCCAAATCTTAAGTGCAAAGACCACTGCTGCTAATTCCAAATCCTGTGTCGGATAGTTCCTTTCGTGAGGTCTTAGTTGTCTCGAAGCATAAGCTACCACATTCCTATGCTGCATCAATACACATCCAAGTCCCTTAAAAGAAGCATCACAATACACCTCAAAAGGTTCCTGTGGGTCTGGTAACACCAAAACTGGCGCCGTCGTCAACTTTTCCTTTAAAGTTTCAAAGCTTTCTTCACACTTCTCTGTCCACTCAAACGGAACTTCCTTCCTAGTAAGGCAAGTCAAAGGTAAAGCTATCTGTGAAAAACCCTTGATAAACCGCCGATAGTATCCTACTAACCCAGAGAAACTACGAACTTCTGTAACTGTCTTGGGTTGCTTCCATTGTACTACGGCCTCGATCTTTAAAGGATCTACAGTTATACCATCTCGTGTGATCACATGTCCCAAGAATGCCACTTCTGTCGCCCAAAACTCACATTTCGACAATTTCGCATATAGCTTCTGTGCTCTTAATATTTGCAACACAATCCTCAAATGATCTCCATGTTCTTCTTCTGTCTTGGAATAGATGAGGATATCATCTATAAAGACTACCACAAACTGATCTAGATACAGACGAAAAATGCGATTCATATAATCCATGAATACAGCAGGAGCATTAGTCAGTCCAAAGGACATAACCGTATACTCATAGTGACCGTACCTAGTTCGAAAGGCAGTCTTAGGTATATCTGATTCCTTCACCCGGATTTGATGGTAACCTGACCGCAAATCAATCTTCGAGAATACTGTCGCACCTCTCAGCTGGTCCATCAGATCATCTATCCTTGGGAGTGGATACTTGTTCTTGATTGTGATCTTGTTCAATTGCCGATAATCCACACATAACCTCATTCCACCATCCTTCTTCTTTACTAGTAACACTGGAGCTCCCCATGGTGATACACTCGGACGAATAAACTTTTTCCCCAGCAATTCATCCAATTGCTTCTTTAACTCTGCTAGTTCCAACGGTGACATCCGATACGGTGCTATAGAAATTGGTCCGGCTCCAGGAACCAGATCAACACTAAACTCTATCTCTCTCTGAGGTGGAAACTCAGGTATATCATCCGGAAAAACATCAGGAAACTCCTTCACCACTCGGATTTGCTCCAAGTCTTGTTCATTAGTTTCTGAGCTAGCTGATAGTAGAACGTAACCCTCTAACCCACTATTACTAGAAATAACTCTTAGGGAATTCAAATAGAAAGTACAAGACTCAACTGGTTCAGTGTGCATTTCAGATGATGGAAATATAGCAATTCGTTTAAAACAATCAAGGAAAACCTGATGCTTAGACAACCAATCTAGACCTAAGATAATATCTAAACCACACAAAGGCAAACAAACCAGGTCATGTATAAAAGTCCTAGCCTCAATAACAAAAGGCACCTGTTGACAGACTTGACTAGTCAAGGCATTTTGAGATGTGGGTGTATGAACAATTAGATTATAATCTAACATGGTGAAATCTAATCCCAACTCATGCGCAACAGTCTCAGAAATAAATGAATGTGATATACAAGAGTCATACAGTACAGTTAAGAGTCGAGATTTGACATAGCACTGACCTTGGATTAGGGAGTCTGATTTCATTGCGTCATCAGCAGTCATAGCAAACACACGTCCTTGCTGTCGCGGCCTATCTATTCCTTGTACTGGCTTCTTCGGACAGTCCTTAGCCATATGTCCAGGCTGACCACAAGAAAAACAGATAATGCCTATAAGCTGACAAGGTCTACCTCCATGCTCCTTTCCACACTACCTACATACTAGTCGCATCTGCGCCTGCTGAGGTCGCTTACTCATTAAGAAATTCTTTCTCTGTGACATGAATTTCAATTTTCATTGATGTTGCATTTTACAAAATATAAATGGAGTTCAACTCATCTTATGGTCAAACAAAATTTTATGGGATATTACCCACCATCACAAACCTCTAATGGTGGTTGGGAATATCACCAAGAAATCACAGATTCTGAGCACTCCAATCCATGGAGAAATGCTTCAGAACCACAAGAGGAGCAAGAGAATCATATGGGATATTTCTCACCACCACAAAATGATTCAAGTCATTATTCTAATGGAGGCTGGGAGTATAACCAAGAAATTGCAAATTTTGAGCAGTCAAGTCACATGAGAGAGTGTCCAACCTCACCTTCCAATTCTACATTTGAAAATTCTTCATCAATTAACTATGCCTCAAAACAAAATCCATCCCAAGACTCACAACCAACACAAATTTCCAAGATCCAAAGACACTCAAGGATTGAGTCCATGCTCAAAGGATTTGAGGAGAAGACAAAGAAACACGAGAAAAAACTAGAAAACTTCTTCACAAACATAGAAGTGCAGTTAGCTAAATTGTTGAGTGCAACAAAGAAAGTGGAAGGGCAAGATGAGGAAGCCTCTATGTCAAGAAACATTTCAATGAAAAATGAGGTGGAGGTGGCATTTGGACCTGAACTTGCATATTCACAGAAGCCACTTGAGATGACGAGGGAAACAAAGAGGCACATGAAGGAAAAGCTCATTAAACCACCATTGCAAGGAACTCTTGATGAAGACAAAACTCCAATAATCACACAGCAACCAAGTCTTGAATCCAAAGAAGTGAAGGCAACTAATAAGAGCACCAATCCTGTCCCTGATCCAGCAAGCAAGATCAATCAAGCAATTTGCAAAAGGAAGCTTGCTGAGAAGAGGCCAAGACAAGGGACACTAGCTGAATCTTCTCCCCCTTTGAGGTCATTCCTCTTAACAAACTAGAAGAAGAAGAAGAAAGTGAAGAACAGGTGGACAGTAGGTACATTTCTTCTCCATGCTTTGTTTAAATTTCAATAAATTGGCATATGATTACATTCTAAGTTTGGTATTGCCTTGCAACAAATTATTTTCAATCTTTTTGGATGATTGCATCAAATCAAAAATGAAAGTGACACACCAAGATTCTAAGTTTGGTGTGCCACTTATTTTCTATGCAAATTGTTCATACCCTGACCGGGGTCCTCCAACTCGGCAAATTCGTAAGAGGTCCGACCTTGTCCTAAAAGCTCGGACCTAAAGGTCGGACCTCGGACAAAGAGCAAGGAAGGCCCATCAGAAGGAACGCAGCCCAAACCTAAAGGCCGAAAAGGCCTAGAAAAGGCGGTTCCACAAAGATAGAGATAAAACTCCCAAAGATAAGATAAGATAAGAATATCTTATCCGGGGAAGATCACTGCCAACTACTATAAATACACTGGAGCACCCAGGTATGGCATTCATTCCAAATCTACACATATCTGCTTGGACCCATGCTAACTTAAGCATCGGAGTGTCATTGCAGGTACAACCACCAACCGTTCTGCATATCAAGCTCGGGTCACTGAACCCCCCTACCTCGGGCCTTTCCAGACGACCGAACTGCACGTTTCAGGCAAACCCTCGGAACATTGGCGCCGTTGCCGGGGACCTGGAAGTCATCCCTCTACCATGGCGGACAAACCTCTCAACGATGAGCGCGCTGCTTCTGAACAAAAGGACGAAATTGACACCGGAGAACGACCGGATAGCCCTCTATCACCACGTACTCCAGGAGGAAACAAACAGAATTGCCCAAAAATATCACCCCCAAACAAGGATCCACAAAATTCCGAAAGAGAGAAGAGCTCAGAAATTCTAGAAGCAGTCCGGGCACAACAAGACCGACTAAAACAACTCGAAGAGGACATAAAGAAACAGAAAGAAACTGAACAAGATCTGAGAAGGGAGACTCGAAAGCGCAGAGAATTAGAAGAAAAACTGCGGAGAATAGAGGCCAACCTGAAAGACCGGACGGAACGCGGCACCACCACCGAAGACAACCATGATCCCTTCACGCAAGAGATCATGAAGGAGAAGGTACCGCGAAACTTCAAACCACCCGATATGGACCTCTACGACGGCACCACCGATCCAAGTCATCACCTCAGCAACTTCAGAAGCAGAATGTACCTAGTCGACGCCTCCGACGCGACTCGGTGAAAAGCCTTCCCCACCACTCTCACCAAGTCAGCCATGAAGTAGTTCGACAACCTGCCACCAAGATCAATCACCAGCTTCGAAGACCTAACCAAAAAATTCCTAACAAGATTCTCTATTCAAAAGGACAAGACAAAACATGCCCCCAGTCTACTCGGGATCAAACAAGGTGACCAAGAAACTCTCCGAAAATACATGGAGCGATTCAACAAAGCTTGCCTGGACATACAACACTTGCCCACCGAAGCAGCCATCATGGGACTAGCAAACGGCCTAAAAGAGGGACCGTTTAGCCAATCCCTATCCAAACGATACCCGACCTCCCTATACGAGGTGCAGGAGCGAGCAGAAAAATATATCAACATGGAGGAAACCTCACAGCTAAGAGACTCTTCTAGGAAGGAATCAACCTACCCACTCCGAGATCGGGATCGAGAACAGAAAAAGAAAGAAGAACCCAACTCGGACAAACCACGGAAGTACCACAGCTACACCCCCCTCCGAGTCTCCCTGGTAGACGTCTACAGAGAAGTATGCCACACCGAAAAGATCCCACCACCTCGACCGCTAAAACATAAGAAAGCAGAGAGAGATCGGTCCGAATACTGTGAATATCACAAGCTCTACGGTCATTCTACTAACGACTGCTACGACCTAAAAAATGTTATAGAAAAGCTAGCCAGAGAGGGAAAACTCGACAGATACATAGCAGAAAAAGGAGAAGAGACCAGGAAGAGAAGGCGGGGAGACAACGAAGATCGGGCCGAACAAACCCCACGAACCCCTGAAAGACATGTTCACATGATAAATGGAGGTTTTGCAGGCGGAGGAATATCCAAATCCTCACGAAAAAGACACCTCAAAGAAGTCTATCACGTCCGAGAAGACAGTCCCCTGCCCGAATTACCTACTATTTCATTCACCCGAGAAGATGCTCAAGGGATAACTCCCGGACACGACGATCCAATGGTAATCACCGTTATCCTAGCAAATGCCAACTTGCATCGAACCCTGATTGACCAGGGAAGCTCAGCAGATATCCTGTTCAAAACGGCCTTCGACAAACTCGGACTTGAAGAAAAAGAACTAAAGGCCTACCCCACCGACCTATTTGGTCTAGGGGATACTCCGATCCATCCCTTAGGATACATCTCGCTACACACTACCTTTGGAAGAGGCGAGCAATCTAAAATATTAAGCGTAGACTACATTATAGTCAACGTCACTTCAGCATACAATGCCCTCATTGGGCGACCAACCCTAAACAGACTGGCAGCTATAGTCTCAACCCCACACCTCTGTATGAAGTTCCCTACCACAAAGGGAATCGCTACTCTAAAAGGCGACCAAAAACTAGCGCGACGATGCTACAACGAAAGCCTGAACCTAAAAGGGAAAGAGGTCAACACAATAGAACTCGGACGAGTTCAATCCCGAGAAGACCTCCGGCCACAGCCAGAAGGAGAAACCGAAAAAGTCCAGATTGGAAACACACCTGAAAAAACAACAAGCATAGGAGCAAAGCTCGAAACGAGCCTAAAAGAGGAACTCATAACCCTCTTAAGGGAGAATTCCGACCTCTTCGCCTGGAAAGCCTCCGACATGCCGGGCATAAGTCCCGACCTGATGTGCCATAAGCTATCGGTTTACCCGGGATCCCGGCCTGTCCAACAAAGACGCCGGAAGCTCGGACCCGAGCGCATGCAAGCAATAGAAGAACAAGTACAGGCACTGCTAGATGCAGGGTTCATTAGGGAAGTAAAATACCCCCTATGGCTCGCAAACGTGGTCCTGGTAAAAAAGCCCAACGGAAAATGGAGGATGTGCGTCGATTACACAGATCTCAACAAAGCTTGCCCCAAAGACCCATATCCACTACCAAACATCGACACATTAGTAGACGCAGCCTCAGGCTATAGATATCTCTCCTTCATGGATGCATACTCGGGATACAATCAAATCCCAATGTACGGACCCGACCAAGAAAAGACCTCGTTCATAACCCCAAGGGCAAACTACTGCTACGTAGTAATGCCCTTCGGGCTAAAGAACGCAGGAGCAACCTACCAGAGGCTAATGAACAAAGTGTTCTCAGAGCACATCGGACTACAGCTGGAGGTGTACGTCGACGACATGCTGGTAAAAACACAAGAAGACAGAAACTTGCTGACCGACCTCGCCAGTGTTTTCGGCACCCTCAGAAAGCACAACATGAGGCTTAACCCGACAAAGTGCACCTTCGCCGCAGAAGCCGGAAAGTTCTTAGGCTTCATGCTGACTCAAAGGGGCATCGAAGCAAACCCGGACAAATGCCAAGCGATACTCAATATGAGGAGCCCGACGTGTGTCAAGGAAGTACAACAACTGAATGGAAGGCTAGCCGCACTATCAAGATTCTTGGCAGGATCAGCAATAAAGTCACTACCTCTCTACTCACTCCTAAAGAAAGGGAAACCCTTCTCATGGACCCCGGAGTGCGAAAAAGCCTTTCAAGACTTCAAGGAATTCCTCGGGCAGCCACCAATCCTAACCCGACCTCTAAAGGGAGAAGAACTCGTACTATACCTCTCGGTCGGACATCGGGCAGTCGCTTCAGCGTTAATACGAGAAAATGACCAAGGACAACACCCCATATACTTTGTAAGCAAGGCACTACAAGGGGCCGAATTAAACTATCAGAAGATAGAAAAATTCGCCTACGCCCTAGTGTTCACAGCCCGGAGGCTCCGTCCCTACTTTCAAGCCCATACCATCAAAGTCTGGACAAACCAACCAATGAGACACATCCTCCAAAAAACAGACCTGGCAGGACGAATACTGCAATGGGCGGTGGAACTGTCCGAGTTCGACCTCCACTATGAAACCCGGACTGCCATAAAATCCCAGTATTTAGCCGACTTCATCGCAGAATACACTGAGACCCCTGGAACCCCACTCTCGTGGAACCTGTACGTCGATGGGTCCTCAAACAAAGCAGGAAGCGGAGCCGGGGTTATACTCGAAAGCGACCAAGGAACACGGATAGAACTATCCCTAAAATTCGAGTTCCAGGCTTCGAACAACCAAGCCGAATACGAGGCCCTACTAGCAGGTCTAAAGCTAGCCGGAGAGGTCGGAGCCCAAAAAATCACGATCTTCAGCGACTCCCAGGTCGTCACATCACAAGTAAATGGAAGCTACCAGGCCAAAGACCCCACTATGAAAAAATACCTGGACCAAACACAGGCACAACTACGCCACTTTTCAGAGATACAGATTCAGCACATACCTCGGGAACAAAACGCCCGGGCAGACGCCCTCTCAAAGCTTGCCAGTACCAAGCCCGGAGGCAACAACAGAAGTCTCCTCCAGGAAACCTTACAATCTCCCTCCGTGCTAAGAGAGGAAGAAGCACTAAATATATCCAACCAACAGCAAGGATGGATGACCCCCATACTCAACTACCTAAAGTCGGGAACTCTCCCCGCCGAAAGAAAGGAAGCTAGAAGACTCACAAAAGACGCCCAGAATTATACACTAATTCACGACATATTATACAGAAGAGGATTCTCAAACCCCCTCCTTAGATGTGTCCCGACCTCAGAAACAAAGAGCGTCCTCGAAGAAGTCCACGGAGGCATGTGTGGGAACCACCTCGGAGCTCGAGCATTATCCAAGAAAGTAGTCCGAGCCGGATTCTACTAGCCGACTTTGCAAAGAGACGCAACGGAATTTGTAAAAATATGCCCCCCTGCCAAAAACACGCCAATTTTCACAAAGCACCACCCGAAGACCTTATCAGCGTCACCGCACCATGGCCCTTCGCCAAATGGGGACTTGACCTACTCGGCCCGTTCCCTCAAGGACCGGGGCAAGTCAAATACCTCATGGTGGGGGTCGACTACTTCACAAAGTGGATCGAAGCTGAACCCTTAGCCACCATCACGGCTCAGAAAAGCCGCAAATTTCTATACAAAAATATCGTCACGAGGTTCGGAGTCCCCTACTCCATCACCACAGACAATGGAACACAGTTCACAGACACAAGTTTTCAAAACTTGGCGGCCGAGCTAAAAATCAAACAGCAATTCACCTCAGTCGAGCACCCACAAGCCAACGGACAAGCGGAGGCCGCAAATAAAGTCATCTTGGCCGGGTTAAAACAAAGACTCCAAGAGGCCAAAGGGGCATGGGCCGAGGAGCTCCCCCAGGTGCTATGGGCATATCGGACAACCCCACACTCTACAACGGGAGAATCACCATTCCGACTAGCTTACGGGATGGAGGCAATGATTCCTATCGAAATAGATGAAGGGTCACCCCGAGTCATCTTCTACAACGAAGAAGGTAACCCACAGGCACAAAGGGAAGAACTCGATCTCCTCCCCGAGTTCCGAGAAAAAGCCCGGATCCGAGAAGAAGCCTTAAAACGGTGAACGGCCCTCAGATACAATCAGAAAGTAATAAAACGAAGCTTCTCAATTCACGACCTAATTCTGATCCGAAATGACATCGGAACACAAAAGTCGGGAGAAGGGAAGCTAGCTGCAAATTGGAAGGGACCCTACAAGGTAACAGAAGTCTTAGGAACAGGCTATTACAAAATATCCGACCTAGAAGGCAATGAGTTGCCCAGGGCCTGGCACGCCTGTAATCTAAGACGATACTACAGCTAGAAAAACTTGACCTGAGGTGTACTCTTTTTCCCTACAAGGGTTTTTTAATGAGACACCCGGACAAGAAAAGCACCCGACCTAGCCAAGGGTAAACACTCTGTAAATATTCTTTCCTTTTAATACTAATCGAATTTTTCTCTGTTCCTTCTCCTTTTTTCTCCCTCATCATGAAACAAATCCTGAAAAGTACCCCGCCAAGGCGCATTAATTTATGCTCGGAAAAACGCAAAAAATCATTGCCAAGAGACCACACAAGGTCGGCAAAGATGAAGCGACGAGGTTCAAATTAATGTGAGAAGTTATAAAGCAACTCTGAAAAGGCTCAAAAAGCCAAAATAAAAGAGGTTACAAAAATAACTTAAAAGGCCGACCAACAACAAGGTCGGACCCAACAAAGGGAAATACTCGACCGCCCCCCCCCCCCCCCCCCCCCCCGAGGTCCGAGAAAAAGCCCGGGTCCGAGAAAAAGCCCGGATCCGAGAAGAAGCCTTAACACGGCGAAAACAAAGATTTCGAAAACGCTTACTAAAAGGTTGCTATACAAAAACAACTAAAAAGTACAAGCGAAGAAACGAAATCAAAGAGAAGTGTAAAACAAAGTTTCAAAAAGCGCTAGCTAAAAGGTTGTTATCCAAAAATAACTAAAAAGCATAAAGCGGAACTAAAAGTCAAAACGCAAACAAACACCACATAATAAGCTAAAAAGTTACTACAAGTAGCTAATAGCAAAAAGGTGTTCAAAGCATTTAACAGGAACCATCCAAAAAAAGAGCCCACAGGCCGGGCAAAAAACCAAAGACAAAAGGATTACAGGGAATCAAGATCCTTTCCGGACTCCACGTCGGTAGAAGGCTGCGGAGGAAGAACCATAGAAATCGGGACAGCCTTAACAGCACCGTCATCTCGGTTTGAAACCTCCACACCAGATTCCTCCTCGGCCAAAGATAAAGTCGGGTTCGCAACCGGAACTTTGGGGTCAGACACCGGAACCTCATCCTCGTTGGGAGCAGGAACAATCTTTCCCTCCACGACAACATTATCCGTACTGAATAAACTCAGATCCA
Source organism: Arachis stenosperma (assembly GCF_014773155.1). Classification (NCBI taxonomy): domain Eukaryota; kingdom Viridiplantae; phylum Streptophyta; class Magnoliopsida; order Fabales; family Fabaceae; genus Arachis; species Arachis stenosperma. Next base: position 60,107,374 of record NC_080382.1, read on the forward strand.
GGTCAGGAGCAAGAACCCGGACCTGAGCTTTCAAATTTTCAAACATAGCATCCATACCCTTAGCCACGTGTCCTTCTAACTCGTAAAAATCATCCTGAGCGGATTGCAACCTCTCCTTTGTCTCCACAAGCTCGGCATATGTTCGAGTATAACTCTCCTTCGCCGCCTTCGCCATCTCCTCAGATGCATTCGCTGCCGCCACAGCCGCGATAGCTTTAGCTTTCTCCTTCTCCAAAGATGCCTCCAGCTCAGAAATCCTAGCAGCCTTCAGTTCACTAATCCTCTCGAACTCAGACTGAGCCTTCTCAAGTCGGGAACTGGTCGCACCGATGGGGGATTTCTTGAACTCCCGGGCAATAGCGGCATGAAGACTAGCCATCCGGACACAGCTCCGCGCCATATACTGAAAATGGTGCTCCATAGACACATCATCAGTAGAAATAAAAGTCTGAGGGAGAATATGCTGTTCAACCCAACCAAGAGCATCAAAATCCTTATCATTAAAACCCGCAAGCTCTTGAGAGGTCTTCTGCTTCTTGGGAGGAGGACCCGAGGACGAAGGAGGGGAAGAGTGACCGGGTCCAGAGGTCGGAGGATCCTGATTTATAGGTCGAAACTGGGGAGTCGGAATAGTCTTCGACCGAGTAGTGACACCCACAGTAGTCTTCTTCGGAGAAGATCGGGCAGAAGCCTCCCCAGCCTCGATATTTCGAGCAGCCACGGACTTCTTCGTCCGACGAAGATACTTCATGGAATCCGCCTGAGAAGACATCTCTGCAAAAATAAAAGAAAAGGATCACCAAGACAGAAATTCCACCAAAACAAAAACAAGCAAAGCCAAAATACCAAAAGGATAATCTCGGAAGGGTCGGGAACTACCTAACTCGGAACGGAGAAGGCTTGGATCCCCCAACATTTTCTTCGTGTCCAAGTGAGGTGCCCGACCCCATAAACTGCTTACCACACCCACAAAAGCCTGCTCCACCTCATCTAGACTCTCAAAGGTATACTTAGTAGACACTACTTTCTCCTGCCAACAAAGAGGAAAAGAAGGCTCCCCACTCTCATCTAAAAAGAAAGGTCGGACATCTCCAGTAGCCCGGACCTTGAAATAGAAGTTCTTAAAATCATGAAAGGACTCATCATACAGGGTGCAAAACTTCCTTCCCTGGTTAGCCCTAAAAGAAACCCAAGATACCTTCCCTCCACCCGACCCTGGCTTTGTCAACACAAACAAGTAGGAAAAAAGAGAAATAGAGGGAGCAACGCCCAAGAACTGACACAAAAGTTGAAACAGCTTTAAAAACGCCCAAGAATTTGGATGGAGCTGCGTAGGAGCAAGATTACAAGACCACAACACCTCAGACTCCAGATCGGTAAAAGGAAGTCGGACGCCCAGCTTAGAGAAAAAACAATCATAAGCATAAAAGAAAAGCTTCTCGGAACTATCTAGGGGCGGGAAGCATACTCTCTCCTCGGAATCCGGGGCAACTAGTTCATAATCCCTCTCAGACTCTCTATTTTCACATATGCTACAATGCCTACGGAACCTAACTAAGTACTCAGAATCGACCACGGTAGGAACTCTTAGAGGAAGAGGGTCTACCCAATCAAGACCACATGGAATTTTAGTCGACATCGCTTGAAGAACCTTTCGAGACATAAAAATTCTTACCTACAAAGAAGAATACAACAGCAGACAAAAAATCACATAAAGAAGACAACGAAAACCCATTCAGCAAAGCAAGAAGAAAAGTAGGGCAACACAGAACAAAAACACCAGGGAACAAAAAAGAGCCCCCCCCATATAAAAACAACAGCAATGGCGGCACCTCTTTTGGGGCAACCCAGGCATAAAGAAAAAAGAAATAAACAAGAGCCACACAAAAAACAGAAGCATATGATCACAAGAAAAGAGAAACATGGGAACAAACCTGGAAGAAGAAACGAAGACGAAAAGCTCCGAAGCAAGGAGAACGAAACAACGGCACAGAGGAAACCCCGGAAAGACACACAGAAAGATTCTGGAAAGCAGAACAAAGAGAAAGAAGAAGCGGCGCTCGTAAAAGCATAAGAAAAACAAACGCAGAAAGGAGGAAAGGAGCAAATAAATAAAGCCTTCACAGAGCCCGAACGGAAATCGAGGAAAAACGGTAAAATGCAATAAATGCAGGAAACGGCCATTTTTGAATTTTGAAAAACAGACTACTATGCCCGAGCACGACCTCCCGAAAAGGACGAACTCGGGCAGGGGCACTGTTCATACCCTGACCGGGGTCCTCCAACTCGGAAAATTCGTAAGAGGTCCGACCTTGTCCTAAAAGCTCGGACCTAAAGGTCGGACCTCGGACAACGAGCAAGGAAGGCCCATCAGAAGGAACGCAGCCCAAACCTAAAGGCCGAAAAGGCCTAGAAAAGGCGGTTCCACAAAGATAGAGATAAAACTCCCAAAGATAAGATAAGATAAGAATATCTTATCCGGGGAAGATCACTGCCAACTACTATAAATACACTGGAGCACCCAGGTATGGCATTCATTCCAAATCTACACATATCTGCTTGGACCCATGCTAACTTAAGCATCGGAGTGTCATTGCAGGTACAACCACCAACCGTTCTGCATATCAAGCTCGGGTCACTGAACCCCCCTACCTCGGGCCTTTCCAGACGACCGAGCTGCACGTTTCAGGCAAACCCTCGGAACACAAATCATTCAAGCAACACTACTTGTCTGCATAATCATAATGCCTCTGCAGTTTTATTTTTCTCTTTTAATTTGACACTTTCTCATTCTACTTGCTTTAGTCATTTTTCTGTTTTTAAATGATTTCATTTAGTTTGCTTATTAACTGTTTTTGTTAATACATCACCAAGACATCCTTATTCATGACAGACTCTTCATTTGGTGATTGTATTTAACAAATAACAGTTTCTTTTGTTTAGTTTTAGTTCAAATAAATTGACATATGGTTGCATTCTAAGTTTGGTGTTGCTATGCAATAAAATTTGGTTCCAATGCTTACTAGATAATTGCATTAATTTCAAGTGAAAGTGTCACACTAAGTTTGGTGTGCCACTTATCTTTTATGCAATGTATTGTGCTCACCTTCTTATGTTTGCAATCAAAATGTCTCTGTCTCTTGTGCCTTGATTGTTATCTTTAATTTTGCTTGCTTAAAACACATGTGCTACTAACATTTCATTGTATAAGACATTCATGATCCATTTTAGACCCCACCACCATTGTCCTAATTGTTGCTTAAGGATGAGCAAGCATTCTGAGTTGGTATGGGAAGGAGAAGAATGGAAGGAAAATGACAACAATAGAGAAGATGAATTGCAAGGTTGTAAAGTTCCTTTTCCTCTCATTTGTTTCAAGCACTTTAAACTGCATGATTGTCTTCTCTGTAATAAGCGTAGCCTAAATTTTTTATTGTAACATGGTGCTGTACCATTATGACTACCAACTTGAGTTTTGTAAATTCAAAAGCAATAAAGTATCATGATCATAAACAAACAAGGAATTAAAGAAGAATTTAGCATGTGCAAACAAGTATTGGAAAGCTAGTATGATTGATTGTTGCTCAATTGCATTAGATTTTATTTAATTGAAGTTTTCATATAGGATATTTTGTGAAATCTTTTAAAATCATGAAAACCTTGAAAAAAAAGCAAAAAAGGGCAGGAAAAGAAAAAGGGAAAGAATGAGAAAGCTGAAGGCTCTGAGTACCAATGACAATTCCATTGTTAAGTACTTGTGGTGTTTATGTATCAAGCCAAATGCTTGAAAACAAAACACTTAGAAGTCAAGGCTAGGCTCAAGTGCAAAAGCACTCCCTCAATGCTCAAGGTTCTGAGCATCAATGATTAGAGAGTCAAGAAAAGAAAAAAATGAGCTTAATGAAGTCCTCTAATTAAATGCTTGTGGTGCTTATGTATCAAGTGGTAATACTTGAAAACAAAGCATTTAGAAGTCGTAGCTTTGTTATTAACTCATGGGGCAAAGCACCCAAAAAGAGAAGCAAAAAAAAAAATTCAAAAGCTTGTTTCAAGGAAGAATTATAAGAAAAAGATTTCATAAATTGAGCTAGATAGAAGCATCAATCATTTACATTTCTTTTGTGATTGAAGCATGCATAGAAAACTATCTTACCATGAACATTGAGTTGCTATTCTTCTTACCTTGGATTGTCAATCTTTATTGCATGATTCTTTTCTTGCTTGGTGACAAGCAAGGTTTAAGTTTGGTGTTGTGATTACATGTCACCATGTCATGTTTTTCTATGCTTTTTCATACAATAAATTGATGATTAGTGCTTAAATATTGCATTCTTTTGTGCTTAATTGGAATATTTCCTTGATCTTTTAATTTTATAAATCTTGTAGGAAATAAGAAGAAAAAGAAGCAAAGAAGCACAAAATAAGCTAAAAAGGAGAAAAAAAAGAGCTTTGGAGTACACTTTGAAGTTGGAGCATACTTTGGAGCCTTAGGCCACGCTTTTAAAAGCGTGGCCCATGACCAAATCAAAGAAGGAAGCAACCAGCACACACAATGCTGCGCTCTTGCCAAGAGCAGAGCATTATCGTGAAAACAAAGTGAGGTTGGAAGCAAATTTTCGCTAAGTTAAATTTGGGGCGCTCACAGCATGACCATGCCTCTTTCAAAGGGCTATAACTTGAGCTACAGATATTCGATTAATGTGCTTTCAGTTGCGTTGGAAAGCTGACATTCAGACCTTTCCAACGATATATGGCAATCCATATTTGGCATGAAATTAGGGCACGAGTGAAATGCATCTTTAAGGGCCAAAAAACAAGCAAAAAATCAGCCAATGCTTCCACCAAGGTTCAAAGTTGGAGCCTCACTCCAAAGCAAAGTAGTGCTCTCAAGGAGAGCACAGTGCTCTCTTGGAGAGCATTGTCGTGCTCTCTCCCAAAGAAAATGCAAGGAAATTGGGCAAGAATGCAACCCCCAAGGCTTGAACACGGGTACCTCACCAAGGAAGCCAATGCTTCGCTCCCCACAAGAGCATAGCACTCTCCTGATGCCTCACAGCCTTGGCACGCAACAAAAGGATCCCCACACAAGGCACCAATGCTCCGCTCTCCACAAGAGCAGATCATCCTCCTGGGAGTCTCATCCATGGGCCAAAATTCAACCAAAAATCTATTTAAATTCAATGCCTCACCAATTGAACCAAGGCCATCTAGATCTTCAAATCCAAAGCAAGCTAAGCCCATTATCATCACTCAAAGGCACAAGGATCAATTAGCTTAGGAATTATTTTAATTGTAATTTGTTTAGAATTTGATTTTCATTTTTTATGCTATGAAAAGGCATTTGTTTCAATTTCATAAGAAGGCTTGCTCCATTAGGGAGTAGTAGTAGTAGATAGCTCTTTCTTTTAGTTTTCCTTTTTGATTTTGAATTGTAGGTTGAGAATTGAAGGAATTCTGTTTCACTCTTGATCTACAATTTCTCTTTGTCCTGCTTCTGCATAATGTTTTTAGTGAATTAAGAATTGGAATTGAGTTTTCCTTTACTGCTTCCATCTTCATTTCTTCTTCAATTTGTTTGCTGTTGGATCAAGGAAGGAATTGAGATCTAGATTTGTTTTCTAGTCTCTTGACCCCTGAGATCTTTACTCTTTTGGTGAGAGTCTGCAATTTAAGTTTGGTTCATCTGCTGTTTGCTTCTTGAAGCAATTTCGCTTTGCTGTTTAGATCTGCTACATTTTATTCCATCTGCTACTTCTCTGATTGAATGCATCCTGAATTTTCTTGTTTAATTTCTGAAATCCCAGCTCCCAATTTACTTTCCTGCACTTTAGTTCCTCTGCACTTTACATTTGAGCTACTGTGATATGAATTTAATTTTTCTGCACTTTAATTTCCCTGTCACTTGTTCTCAAGATCTCTTTGATTACTTGCTTCATTGCTTTCTTTAATTTCCAGCACCCAGCCCCCCTCCACTTCTCATGCAATTTACTTTTCTTGCAATTTAAGTTTCAGCTATTTTACTTTCTTGCACTTTAAGTTTCTGTAATTTTACTTTCTGCACTTTAATTTTCCTTGCTATTTTACTTTCTGTTGGCTATATTTCATCCAATTTTACTTCAATGTTAGCTTGACTAAACTAATCACCCACTAAAGTTGCTTGATCCATCAATCCCTGTGGGATCGACCTCACTCTTGTGAGTTATTACTACTTGATGCGACCCGGTACACTTGCCGGTGAGTTATGTGTGTGTTGGAAATTCGTTTTTCCACAAAAACACCATCATAACTACCAAAAGCAAGAAAATCATGATAATAACTAAAGAAAGCAATAAATAAACATAAAACATAAATTGAATTAATTGAAATTAAAATAACAAAAGTATCCATAAACATAAAAATGACAAAAGAAATGAAATAACAAATAGAAGGAAATGACAAAGATACAATGACAAGGAAAAGTAAATGAAGACAAGAATTAAAAGTAGAAATTACAAGAAATTAAACTAAGAAACCCTAATTCTAGAGAGAGGGGGGAGCTTCTCTCTCTAAAGAACTACACTAAAACATGATAAAAGATAAACCTAATTGCCCTCCCCTACTTCATTCCTCTTCACTTTGGCCTCGAATAGTCTTTAGAAATGGGTTGGATTGGGTTCTGGAGGCCCAGAATTTGCCCACAGCGATTTGCATTAATGAGCTCACGTGATTCGGGTCATGCGTATGCATCGCATGGCAAAATTCACTCGTACGCATGGGTCACACGTACTCGTCACCATGCTCGCTCTTGTGCATGCGCACACGTCGCTTGTGCGGACGCACGGATGTTGGAATGTCCAAACTCCATTCTTCATGGTTTCTTCCCTTTTGCATGCTCTTTTTCTTACTTCTATAATCCATACTTGCCTTAAAAACCTGAAATCACCTAACAAATACATCAAGGCACCAAACGGGATTAAAGTGAATAAAATTGACTAAATTAAGCATAAAAGAGCATGTTTTCACTTTCGAGCACAATTTAGGAAGAAATCTCAAAAGCATGCTATTTGGATGAATAAATGTGGGTTTGCATGATGAAATCCACTCAAATCAAACCAAAATATATCATAAAATATAGATTCATCAATACCTTTGCTTGAGATCTTATGTCCAATAATAATGCCTTTAGGTACCATAAAATGGCATTTTTCTCCAATTCAAAACCAAGTTTGTTTCTTGACATCTTCTCAAGACAAGGGTGAGGTGGTGCAAACAAGTGTCAAAAAAGCCACCGAAAATAGAACCATGAAAACCTCTATAAATTTTTCTACCATGTCACAGAATATGGAAAGCATACACCTTTGGAAAGTTGCGGGAGCATTACATAACCCGAAGAGCATTCGTCTGTATGCAAAGACTCCAAAGGGGTAAATGAATGAGGTCTTTTCTTCATCCTTGGGGTCTACCACTATCTGGTTGTATCCTGAATACCCATCCATGAAGTAATAATAGGCATGGCCAGCCAATCTTTCTAGCATCTAATCAATGAAGCGGAGAGGGAAGTGATCCTTCCTTGTTGAATCATTCAATCTCCTGTAGTCAATGCACATTCTCCACCCGGTCACTGTCCTTGTGGGGATGAGTTCATTTTTTCATTAGAGATGATGGTTATTCCTACCTTCTTTGGTACTACTTAGACTGGGCTAACCCAAGGACTATCAGAAATGGGATATATAATCCCAGCATCCCACAATTTCATCACCTCCTTTTGAACCACTTCCTTCATGGTGGGATTGGGTCTTCTTTAGGGTTGCACCATCGGCCTAGCATTTTCTTCTAGAAGTATTTTGTGCATGCAAATGGTGGGGATTATGCCTCTCAAGTCATCAATTTTCCACCCTAATGGACTTTTATGCATTCTCAGGACCTCAAGTTGCTTTCACTCCTCTTGTGTGCTTAAGGAAGAATTGACGATTATTAGGAGAGTTTCATTGGCACCAAGGAAAGCATATTTGAGGTTTGGAGGGAGTGGTTTTAATTTCTGTTTTGGTGCTTCTTTTTTCTTATTCTCAAGTGAGTCTTGGATTGCTTGTATTTCTCTTGCCTCTTCTTCTTGAATGTATTGGATTTCTCCTTTATGTTCCTTATAATAACTTGTCTCAATCACCTCTATCAATAAGGTGTCTATCAGCTCTACCCTCATATGATTCTCTTTTTCAGTTGGGTATTGTATTGCTTTAAAAACATTGATCACCATCTGCTCATCATGTACTCTAAGAACTATCTCACCCTTCTCTACATCAATGATGGCTCTGGCAGTAGCTAAAAAGGGTCTTCCCAGAATGATTGAGTTGTTCCCCTCCTTTTCTAGGTCTAAGATTACATAGTCAACGAGAAAGATGAATTATCCAACCTATACCAATAGATTCTCCACCACTCCATTAGGTGTCTTGAGGGATCTATTGGCTAGTTACAAACACATTCTTGTGGGTTTCACTTCCTCTATGAGCATTTTTTTCATCATTGATAGAGGCATCAGATTGATACTTGCTCTGTCTATCGTCATATTCCCAATGGTGCATGATAAGAGGAAACTTCTTAGGTCCTTGAGTTTTGGTGGGATACCCATTTGAATTATAGCACTACATTCTTAGGTGAGGATCACAGTTTCCTTCTCGTTCCAGCTTCTTTTCTTTGTGATAAGTTCCTTGAGAAACATAGCATATAGTGGCATTTGTTCCAAAGCTTTAGCCAATGGGATATTGATCTCTAACTTTTGGAAAATCTCCAAGAACTTAGAAAATTCTTGATCCTTTATATCCCTATGTAGTCTCTGTGGGTAGGAAAGCTTGGGTACATATGGCTTTACTTCTTCCTTCTTCCCTTATGACTACTGTTTAAGGGTGTTTGTATCTTTCTTTGAAGACTGTGGATATTTGGTCTTGGGATCTTCTTCATTTTTCTCCCCTATTTTTTCATCTAACTTGCTGTTATCTCTTGTGTCCTCCTTAAATATCTTGCCACTTCTTAATTAGATGGCCTTGCATTCTTCTTTTGGTTTGGAGATTGTGTCACTGGGGAAGGCATTTGTGGGTTTCTCAGCAGGTTGCTTAGCCATCTGTCCCATTTGCCTTTCAAGACTTCTTATTGATGCCTCCTAGTTTTTTAGTGCCATAGCATGATCCTTCCATGCAATTTCTTGATTTTGGATAAGTTTCTCCATCATTGCTTCTAAAGTAGAAATCTGTTGAGACTTTAACTGTGGTTGTGCTTGCATGGGGTGTGATGGTTATTGATAGAAGTTGTTTGAAACATTGGAAAAGTTGTTGGAGCCATTTGAAGAGTGGTTAAATGAGGTTGCAAATTTGTGTTTTGGGTTTTTTTTAGAATTGGTTGTTGTTAGTGGGTGGTTGGTTGTAATTGTTTGTGCTGCGAAAGTTATTGGAATTGGAGTTCTTTTGTCATTAATTCTACTAGTCACCCCACCTCAAGTTAGGATGATTCTTCCAACATGGATTGTAGGTATCACCATGGAAGTCATTTTGGAATGAACTTGAGGTGTTGTTCATGTACTGCACTTGCTCAGGTCCTTGTTGCTCATAGTTGACTGACTCAAAGCCTTCTTCAGATTGATTCCATCCATTTGAGCCTTGAGCTTCACTTTGTGTGCTCACAGTAGCAAGTTGAAGTCCATCCATCCGTTTTGCCATCATTTCCATCTATTGCTGGATTTGTTGGTGCATAAGTTTGTTTTGTGCCAAAATTGCATCCACTCCCTTAAGCTCCATTACTCCTCTCTTTGGATTTGTTCGTCTCTCTGAAAAGTAGAAGTATTGGTTATTTGCCACCATGTCAATGAGGTCTTGTGCTTCCTAAGGGGTCTTCATAATTTGGAGTGAGCCTCCTGATGAGTAATCCAGTGCTTTTCTTGCTTTTGGGGAGAGACCTTCATGGATGTTTTGGAGTCTTACTCACTCACTAAACATATCTGGTAGGCAGCTCCTTATCAAGGCTTTGTATCTTTCCCATGTCTCATAGAGTAACTCTCCCTCCATTTGTGTGAAGGTTTGCATCTCTATTTTCAGCTTGATGATTTTCTGAGGTAGGTAGAATTTAGCTAGGAACTTGCTCACTAAACCGTCCCAATTGTTAATGCTCTCCTTTGGGAAGGTCTCCAGCCACTGAGATTCTTTGTCCCTTGGAGAGAATGGAATAATCGCAGCTTGTAGATGTCAGGATGCACCCCATATGTCTTAACTGTTTCACAAATTCTTAAGAAAACAGATAAGTGTATATGGGGTCTTCAAGAGGGCCTTCTCTATAAGAGTAGTTGTTCTGAACTAAAGTGATGAGTTGAGGTTTCAACTCAAAATTGTTTGCATGAACATTCGGGGTGAGTATACTACTTCCAGAGTTTCTGGGGTCAAGGATTGTGTAAGAGGCTAACACCCTTCTTGCAGATTGGCTATTGTTGTTGGCCACCCCTTCAAGATGGTTGTGTATCTCTTCCTCTATGACTTGGTCTAAGTCTCCCTCTAATGACTCCTCTTCAACAACTACTCTCCTCCCTCTAGCTTCTCTTCTCAATCATCGAAGAGTTCTTTCTGGCTCAGAATCAAAGGAAACTGATCTTGCTTCCCTTCCTAATAGCATACACAAAACAAAAACAGATGGTAGAGGAAATTGTGATCATCAACAATGGCTCCAAAGGCTTGGTGCTCTCAAACGTGAATCACACTTTGTCACAACTCCGCACAACTAACCAGCAAGTGTATTGGGTCGTCCAAGTAATACCTTACGTGAGTAAGGATCGATCCCACAGAGATTGTTGGTATGAAGCAAGCTATGGTCATCTTGTAAATCCCAGTCAGGCGGATTTAAATGGATTAAGAGATTATTGGTTTAAATAAAGATAATAAAGATAAAGTTACTCATGTAATTCAATGGTGAGAATTTCAGATAGGTGTATGGAGGTGCTGTGTTCCTTCTGAATCTCTGCTTTCTTACTTCTTCCTTCTAGTTTTTCATCACTCCTTTCTATGGCAAGCTGTATGTAGGGCATCATCGTTGTCAATGGCTACATCCCATCCTCTCAGTGAAAATGGTCCAAATGCTCTGTCACAGCACGGCGAATCATCTGTCGGTTCTCAATCAGGTTGGAATAGAATCCAGTGATTCTTTTGCGTCTATCACTAATGCCCAGCCTTTAGGAGTTTGAAACTCGTCACAGTCATTCAATCCCGGAATCCTACTCGGAATACCACGAAGATTCTGATCAAGGAATCCAAGAGATATGCGCCCGGTCTAAGGTAGAACGGAAGTGGTTATTAGTCACGCATGTTCATAGGTGAGAATGATGATGAGTGTCACGGATCATCACATTCATCAAGTTGAAGTGCAACGAATATCTTAGAACAGGAATAAATTGAATTGGATAGAAAATAGTAGTAATTGCATTAAAACTTGAGGTACAGTAGAGCTCCACACCCTTAATCTATGGTGTGTAGAAACTCCACCGTTGAAAATACATAAGTGAAAGGTGCAGGCATGGCCGAATGGCCAGCCCCCGGATCTAAGAACTAAACGTCCAAAGATTGAATAATACAATCAAAGATATCTAATAAACTAGTAAAAAGTTCTATTTATACTAAACTAGCTACTAGGGTTTACAGAGGTAATAATTGATGCATAAATTCACTTTCGGGGCCCACTTGGTGTGTGCTTGGGCTGAGCTTGATCTATCCACGAGCTGAGGCTTCTCTTGGAGTAGAATGCCAAGTTGTAACGTGTTTTGGGCGTTCAACTCTGGTTCGTGACGTGTTTCTGGCGTTTGACTCCAGAATGCAGCATGAAACTGGCGTTGAGCGCCAGTTTACGTCATCAAATCTGGAATATTATATATTGCTGGAAAGCTCTGGATGTCTACTTTTTAACGCCATTGAGAGCACGTCATTTGGAGTTCTGTAGCTCCAGAAAATCCATTTCGAGTGAAGGGAGGTCAGATTCCAACAGCATCAGTAGTCCTTTGTCAGCCTCTTATCAGATTTTTGCTCAGGTCCCTCAATTTCAGCCAGAAAATACCTGAAATCACAGAAAAACACACAAACTCATAGTAAAGTCCAGAAATGTGAATTTAGCATAAAAACTAATGAAAACATCCCTAAAAGTAACTAAATCAGACTAAAAACTTCCTAAAAACAATGCCAAAAAGTGTATAAATTATCCGCTCATCACAACACCAAACTTAAATTGTTGCTTGTCCCCAAGCAACTGAAAATCAATTAGGATAAAAAGAAGAGAATATACTATAAATCCCAGAATATCAATGAATATTAGTTCTAATTAGATGAGCGGGACTTGTAGCTTTTTGCTTCTGAACAGTTTTGGCATCTCACTTCATCCTTTGAAGTTTAGAATGATTGGCATCTATGGGAACTTAGAATTTTGGATAGTGTTATTGATTCTCCTAGTTAAGTATGTTGATTCTTGAACACAGCTACTTTTATGAGTCTTGGTCGTGGCCCTAAGCACTTTGTTTTCTAGTATTACCACCAGATACATAAATGCCACAGACACATGACTGGGTGAACCTTTTCAGATTGTGACTCAGCTTTGCTAGAGTCCCCAGTTAGAGGTGTCCAGAGCTCTTAAGCACACTCTTTTTGCTTCGGATCATGACTTTAACAACTCAGTCTCAAGCTTTTCACTTGGACCTGCATGCCACAAGCACATGGTTAGGGACAGCTTGATTTAGCTACTTAGGCCTGGATTTTATTTTCTTGGGCCCTCCTATCCATTGATGCTCAAAGCCTTGGATTCTTTTTACCCTTGCCTTTTGGTTTTAAGGGCTATTGGCTTTTTTTGCTTGCTTTTTCTTTTTCTTTCTAAATTTTTTTTTCGCAAGCTTTTGTTTTTCACTGCTTTTTCTTGCTTCAAGAATCAATTTCATGATTTTTCAGATTATCAATAGCATTTCTCTTTGTTCATCATTCTTTCAAGAGCCAACAATTTTAACATTCATAAATAACAAGATAAAAAATTATGAACTGTTCAAGCATTCATTCAGAAAACAGAAAGTATTGTCACCACATCAATATAATTAAACTAAATTCAAGGATAAATTCTAAATTTATGTACTTCTTGTTCTTTTGAATTAAAAACATTTTTCATTTAAGAGAGGTGAAGGATTAATGGAATTATTCATAGCCTTAAGACATAGTTACTAAATACTAATGATCATGAAGTAGAGATACAAAACATAGACGAACATATAATATAAAAACCGAAAAGCAGAAAAATATAAGAACAAGGAATGAGTCCACCTTAGTGGCATCTTCTTCTTGAAGGACCAATGATGTCCTTAAGCTCTTCTATGTCCCTTCCTTGCCTTTGTTGCTCCTCCCTCATTGCTCTTTGATCTTCTCTTATTTCATGGAGAATGATGGAGTGCTCTTGATGTTCCACCCTTAATTGTTCCACATTGTAACTCAAATCTTCTAGGAAAGTGTTGAGTTGTTCCCAATAGTTGTTGGGAGAAAAGTGCATCCCTTGAGGCATCTCAGGGATTTCTTGATGATGAGCTTCCTCATGCATCTCTTGAGATCCGTGGATGGTCTCTCTTATGTGCTCCATCCTCTTCTTGGTGATGGGCTTATCCTCTTCAATGAGGATGTCTCCTTCTATGATAACTCCATATGAGTAACATAGATGGCAAATAAGATGAGGAAAAGCTAGCCTTGCCGTGGTGGAGGACTTTTCGGCTATTTTGTAGAATTCAAGAGAGATAACCTCATGAACTTCTACTCCCTCTCCAATCATGATGGCCTGATCCACAGTAACTTCGGATCGGTTGCTAGTGGGGATGATGGAGCGTTGGATGAACTCTAACCATCCTCTAGCCACAGGCTTGAGGTCCAGTCTTCTCAGTTGAATTGGCTTGCCTTTGGAGTCTCTTTTCCATTGAGCTCCTTCCACACATATGTCCATAAGGACTTGGTCCAACCTTTGATCAATGTTGACCCTTCTAGTGTAGGGGCGTTCATCTCCTTGCATCATGGGCAAGTTGAATGCCAACCTCACATTTTCCGGACTAAAATCTAAGTATTTCCCCTGAACCATTGTAAGATAATTCATTGGATTCAGGTTCACACTTTGATCATGGTTTCTAGTGATCCATGCATTGGCATAGAACTCTTAAACCATTAAGATTCCGACTTGTTGAATGGGGTTGGTTAGAACATCCCAACCTCTTCTTTGGATCTCATGTCGGATCTCCGGATACTCATTTTTCTTGAGCTTGAAAGGGACCTCAGGAATCACCTTCTTCTTGGCCACAACATCATAGAAGTGGTCTTGATGGGCTTTGGAGATGAATCTTTCCATCTCCCATGACTCGGAGGTGGAGGCTTTTGTCTTTCCTTTCCCTTTCTAGAGGTTTCTCTGGCCTTAGGTGCCATTAATGGTAATGGAAAAACAAAAAGCTTATGCTTTTACCACACCAAACTTAAAATATTGCTCGCCCTCGAGCAAGAGAAGAAAGAAAAGAAGAAGAAGAAGAGAAAATATGGAGGAGAGTGAGGGGGAGGTGTATTCGGCCAAGGTATAGAAGAGGGGGTTGTGTTGTGTAAAAATGAAGTAGAATGGAGGGATTTATATAGGGAAGGGAGATAGGGTAGGTTCGGCCATTTAGGGTGGGTTTGGGTGGGAAAGATATTTGAATTTTGAAGGTAGGTGGGGTTTATGGGGAAGAGTGGATGGATGTAAGTGGTGAAGGGGGTAATTGGGTAGAGAGATTGAGGTGATTGGTAAAGGGTTTTTGGGAAAGTGTGTTATAGGATTAATTAGGAGGTTGATGAGCGGATAATTTATACGCTTTTTGGCATTGTTTTTAGCATGTTTTTAGTATAATCTAGTTAGTTTTTAGTATATTTTTATTAGTTTTTAGTTAAAATTCACTTTTCTGGACTTTACTATGAGTTTGTGTGTTTTTCTGTGATTTCAGGTATTTTCTGACTGAAATTGAGGGTCCTGAGCAAAAATCTGATTCAGAGACTGAAAAGGACTGCAGATGCTGTTAGATTCTGACCTCCCTGCACTCGAAGTGGATTTTCTGGAGCTACAGAAGCCCAATTGACGCGCTCTCAACGGCATTGGAAAGTAGACATCCTGGGCTTTCCAGTAATGTATAATAGTCCATACTTTGCCCAAGATTTTATGGCCCAAACCGGCGTGGCAATTCAGCCTCAGAATTTCCAGCGTTTAACGCTGGAACTGGCATAAAACTTGGAGTTAAACGCCCAAACTGGCATGAAAGCTGGCGTTTAACTCCAGAAAAGGTCTCTACACATGAAAGCTTCAATGCTCAGCCCAAGCACACACCAAGTGGGCCCGGAAGTGGATTTTTCTGTCATTTACTCATTTCTGTAAACCTTAAGTTACTAGTTTACTATTAATAGGATCTTTTGACATTGTATCTGTACCTCATGACACTTTACACGTTTCTTTGTGTACCTTCCACCGCATGAGTCTCTAAACCCCATGGTTGGGGGTGAGGAGCTCTGCTGTGTCTTGATGGATTAATGCAATTACTACTGTTTCTTATTCAATCATGCTTGCCTCCATTCTAAGATATCACTTGTTCTTAACCCGGATGAATGTGATGATCCGTAACACTCATCATATTCTCAACTATGAACGTGTGCCTGACAACCACCTCCGTTCTACCTTAGATTGAGTAGATATCTCTTGGATTCCTTAACCAGAATCTTCGTGGTATAAGCTAGAACTGATGGCGGCATTCAAGAGAATCCGGAAGGTCTAAACCTTGTCTGTGGTATTCTGAGTAGGATTCAATGATTGAATGACTGTGACGAGCTTCAAACTCCTGAAGGCGGGGCGTTAGTGACAGACGCAAAAGAATCACTGGATTCTATTCTGGCCTGATCGAGAACCGACAGATGGATAGCCGTGCCGTGACAGGGTGCGTTGAACATTTCCACTGAGAGGATGGGAGGTAGCCACTGACAACGGTGAAACCCTACATACAGCTTGCCATGGAAGGAGCTTTGCGTGTTTGATGAAGAAGACAGTAGGAAAGCAGAGATTCAGAAGATGGAGCATCTCCAAAACCTCAACCTATTCTCCATTACTGCATAACAAGTACTTATTTCATGTTCTTTTGCTTTCACAATCAACCCTGATAGTTTCTGATATCCTGACTAAGATTTACAAGATAACCATAGCTTGCTTCAAGCGACAATCTCCGTGGGATCGACCCTTACTCACGTAAGGTATTACTTGGACGACCCAGTGCACTTGCTGGTTAGTTGTGCGGGGTTGCAAAAGTGTGATTGCAATTTCGTGCACCAAGTTTTTGTCGCCGTTGCCGGGGATTGTTCGAGTTTGGACAACTGACGGATTATCTTGTTGCTTAGATTAGGACTGTTTTATTTTTGTTAGTTTAGAGTCTTTTAGTTGAGTTAGTTTCATATTTTAAGTTTGTGTCAATGCATGCTTTTGTTTTTCTTTTAATTTCGATTTTGCATGTCCTTAATCCCTTTTTGATCCGTAAAAGTTCTAAGTTTGTCCTCTTTGTGTTTTTCTCTAAAAAAATTTTCGAAAAAAATTGTGTTTGATTTTCTAAAAATTTTAAGTTTGGTGTCATTTTGTGTTTCTCTCTGTCCTCTTTTCAAAAATCAAATCTTTTTCATAAAAATTTTTCAATCATATCTTTCTAAATTGCTAATCTCAAAATCTTTTTAATTAACTACTTGATTCAGTTTTCAATTTGCTTTGATCTTATTTTCTTTCAATTTTCGAATTTTTTATTTTATTTTATTTTTCTTTTGTTTTTATTTTATTTTTCGGTTACTCAAAAAAAAAAAACAAAAACAAAATTTATCTATTAACAATCCATATCATTTCCCTTTATCCATTATGGACCTAAGTGGGATTGATCAGTCCAAAAGGACTCTGGGGTCATATGCTAACCCCATTACAGCTGCATATGGGAGTAGCATCTGCACGCCTCCCATCAAAGCAAGCAGCTTTGAGCTAAATCCTCAACTCATTATCATAGTGCAGCAAAATTGCCAGTATTCCGGCCTTCCTCAGGAAGAGCCTACTGAGTTTCTGGCACAGTTCTTACAAATTGCTGACACAGTACATGATAAGGAGGTGGATCAGGATGTCTACAGACTATTACTGTTTCCATTTGCTGTAAAAGATCAAGCTAAAAGGTGGTTGAATAACCAACCTACAGCAAGCATAAAGACATGGAAACAGTTATCAGACAAATTCCTGAATCATTTTTACCCTCCAAAGAGGATGACACAGCTAAGGCTGGACATCCAAGGCTTTAAACAAGAGGGTAATGAATCCCTTTATAATGCCTGGGAGAGGTATAGAGATATGCTAAGAAAATGCCCCTCTGAAATGTTTTCAGAGTGGGTACAGTTAGACATCTTCTACTATGGGCTTACAGAAAAAGCTCAGATGTCTTTAGACCACTCAGCTGGTGGATCTATACACATGAGGAAGACAATTGAAGAAGCTCAAGAGCTTATAGACACTGTTGCTAGAAACTAATATTTGTACTCTAGCAATGAGTTCTCTCTAGAAGAGGAAGTCATGACAGTAGTCACTGACCCTAATCCTCAAGAACAGATGATTGAGCTTAATCAGCAATTGCTCCTGATGACAGAACAGTTAGCAGAATTTAAAGAGATGCTCTATGAAACTAAAGTTGCTAACAAGAACATAGAACTGCAGTTGAATCAAGCAAAACAGCAAATATCTAAACAGATAACAGAGGAATGTCAGGCAGTTCAACTGAGGAGTGGGAAGACACTGAATAACACTGCTCAAAAGAGCAAAAAGCCAAACAAGGAACAATTGACAGAGGATAACCAAACCACTGTTCAAAATCCCTCTGAGGACAGTAAGAGCCCAGAGAGGAATGTTATTGGCGTTCAAACGCCAGAAAGGGAGGGAAAGCTGGCGTTAAACGCCCATTCCCTGCCCAGTTCTGGCGTTCAAACGCCAGAAAAGGGAGAGAAGTTGGCGTTTAACGCCCAATCTTCACCCATTCCTGGCGTTCAGACGCCAAGGGAAGGTCAGACACCTGAGAGTGCTGACAGTAATCCCTCTAACAAGGCCTCTTCAACCACTTCTGTAAGGAATAAACCTGCAGCATCTAAAGTTGAAGACTATAAGGCCAAGATGCCTTATCCTCAAAAACTCCGCCAAGCGGAACAGGATAAGCAATTTGCCCGCTTTGCAGACTATCTAAGGACTCTTGAAATAAAGATTCCGTTTGCAGAGGCACTTGAGCAAATACCTTCTTATGCTAAGTTCATGAAAGAGATCTTAAGTCATAAGAAGGATTGGAGAGAAACTGAAAAAGTATTTCTCACTGAAGAATGCAGTGCAGTCATTCTGAAAAGCTTACCAGAAAGCTTCAAGATCCAGGAAGCTTTATGATACCATGCACATTAGAAGGTGCTTGCACCAAGACAGCCCTATGTGATCTTGGAGCAAGCATCAATCTAATACCTGCATCCACTATCAGAAAGCTTGGGTTGACTGGAGAAGTCAAACCAACCCGGATATGTCTCCAACTTGCTGATGGCTCCATTAAACACCCATCAGGCATAATAGAGGATATGATTGTCAAGGTTGGGCCATTCGCCTTTCCAACTGACTTTGTGGTGCTGGAAATGGAGGAGCACAAGAGTGCAACTCTCATTCTAGGAAGACCCTTCCTAGCAACTGGACGAACTCTCATTGATGTACAAAAAGGGGAAGTAACCCTGAGAGTCAATGAGGATGAGTTCAAGTTGAATGCTGTAAAAGCTATGCAGCATCCAGACACACCAAATGACTGCATGGGCGCTGACATTATTAACTCTTTGGTGGAAGAGATCAATATGACTGAAAGCCTAAAATCAGAGCTTGAAGACATCTTCAAGAATGCTCAGCCTGATCAAGAAGATCCATAGGAAACAAAGGAATTTTCGAAAATTCCTTAGGAGGAGGATAAGCCTCCCAATCCTGAACTCAAACCACTACCACCATCCCTGAAGTATGCATTTCTGGGAAAGGGTGACACTTTTCCAGTGATTATAAGCTCTGCTTTAAATTCACAGGAAGAGGAAGCACTGATTCAAGTGCTAAGGACACACAAGATAGCTCTTGGGTGGTCCATAAGTGATCTTAAGGGCATTAGCCCAGCTAGATGCATGCACAAGATCCTGTTGGAGGATAATGCCAAACCAGTGGTCCAACCACAGAGGAGGCTAAATCCAGCCATGAAGGAGGTAGTGCAGAAAGAGGTCACTAAATTACTAGAGGCTGGGATTATTTATCCTATTTCTGATAGCCCCTGGGTGAGCCCTGTCCAAGTTGTCCCCAAAAAGGGAGGCATGACAGTGGTTCATAATGAAAAAAATGAACTGGTTCCTACAAGAACAGTCACAGGGTGGCGTATGTGTATTGACTACAGAAGGCTCAATACAGCCACCAGAAAGGATCATTTTCCTTTACCATTCATAGACCAAATGCTAGAAAGACTAGCTGGTCATGATTATTACTGCTTTTTGGATGGCTATTCAGGTTACAACCAAATTGCAGTAGATCCTCAAGACCAAGAGAAAACAGCATTTACTTGCCCTTCTGGCGTGTTTGCCTACAGAAAGATGCCTTTTGGTCTGTGTAATGCTCCTGCAACCTTTCAGAGATGCATGCTATCCATCTTCTCTGATATGGTGGAGAAATTCCTGGAAGTTTTCATGGATGACTTCTCAGTATATGGAGACTCATTCAGCTCCTGTCTTAATCACCTAGCACTTGTCCTGAAAAGGTGCCAAGAGACTAACCTGGTTTTAAACTGGGAGAAATGTCACTTTATGGTGACTGAAGGAATTGTCCTTGGGCACAAAATTTCAAGCAGGGGAATAGAGGTGGATAAGGCAAAGGTAGAGGTAATTGAAAAATTACCACCACCTGCCAATGTTAAAGCAATCAGAAGCTTTCTGGGGCATGTAGGATTCTACAGAAGGTTCATAAAGGATTTTTCGAAAATTGCAAAACCTCTGAGTAATCTGCTAGCTGCTGACACACCATTTGTGTTTGACACACAGTGTCTGCAGGCGTTTGAGACCCTGAAAGCTAAGCTGGTCACAGCACCAGTCATTTCTGCACCAGATTGGACATTGCCATTTGAATTAATGTGTGATGCCAGTGACCATGCCATTGGTGCAGTGTTGGGATAGAGGCATAACAAACTTCTGCATGTCATTTATTATGCCAGCCGTGTTCTAAATGATGCACAGAAGAATTACACAACCACAGAAAAAGAATTACTTGCAGTGGTCTATGCCATTGACAAGTTTAGATCTTATCTAGTAGGATCCAAAGTGATTGTGTACACTGACCATGCTGCTCTTAAATACTTACTCACAAAGCAGGATTCAAAACCCAGGCTAATAAGATGGGTGTTGCTTTTGCAAGAGTTTGATATAGAAATAAGAGACAGAAAAGGGACAGAGAACCAAGTAGCTGATCATCTGTCCCGAATAGAACCAGTAGCTGGGGCGTCCCTCCCTTCTACTGAGATCTCTGAGACTTTCCCAGATGAGCAACTCTTTGCCATTCAGGAAGCTCCATGGTTTGCAGATATTGCAAACTATAAAGCTGTGAGGTTTATACCCCAAGAGTACAGCAGAGTGTAAAGAAAGAAATTAATTTCAGATGCCAAGTACTACCTATGGGATGAGCCATATCTCTTTAAGAGATGTGCAGACGAAATGATCCGTAGATGTGTACCCAGAGAAGAAGCACAAAGGATCCTATGGCATTGCCATGGATCACAGTATGGAGGACATTTCGGAAGTGAGCGAACAGCCACTAAAGTCCTCCAATGCGGCTTCTACTGGCCTACTCTCTATAAAGACTCCCGAGAGTTTGTGCGTAATTGTGACAGTTGCCAAAGAGCTGGTAACTTGCCTCACGGATATGCCATGCCTCAACAAGGGATATTAGAGATAGAATTGTTTGATGTATGGGGAATTGACTTCATGGGTCCATTCCCACCATCATACTCAAACACTTACATTCTGGTGGCAGTGGACTATGTATCTAAGTGGGTAGAAGCAATTGCTACACCCACTAATGATACCAAGACCGTGCTGAAATTCCTCCAGAAACACATCTTCAGCAGGTTTGGTGTTCCCAGAGTACTAATCAGTGATGGGGGCACTCATTTCTGCAATAGACAGCTATACTCTGCTATGGTTAGATATGGAATTAGCCACAAAGTGGCAACTCCGTATCATCCACAAACAAATGGGCAAGCTGAAGTCTCTAACAGAGAACTAAAAAGAATCCTAGAACGGACTGTAATAGCCCGAAGAAAGGATTGGGCAAAGAGTTTGGACGATGCTCTGTGGGCATACAGAACAGCATTCAAGACTCCTATAGGAACCTCTCCATACCAACTGGTGTATGGGAAGGCCTGTCATCTGCCTGTGGAACTGGAACATAAATCCTACTGGGCAACCAGATTCCTAAACATGGATGCTCAGTTAGCCGGTGAAAAAAGATTGCTCCAGCTAAATGAGCTAGAAGAGTTCAGACTCAATGCCTTTGAAAATGCAAAAATTTATAAGGAAAAGGCAAAGAAATGGCATGACAAGAAGTTGTCAACCAGAGTCTTTGAGCCAGGACAAAAAGTTTTGCTCTTCAACTCTAGGCTCAGATTGTTTCCAGGAAAACTTAAATCCCGGTGGAGGGGTCCGTATGTGATTACAGGAGTGTCACCATATGGATATGTTGAGCTTCAAGACATTGATTCTGACAAAAAGTTCATTGTTAATGGACAAAGAATCAAGCATTATCTTGAAAGCAATTTTGAGCAGGAATGCTCAAAACTGAGACTTGAGTGATTCTCAGTAAAGGTCCAGCTAAAGACAGTAAAGAAGCGCTTGCTGGGAGGCAACCCAGTCATTAGGAGGTTACATGATTTGTTTTTACAGAGGCAAGTATCAAAAAATGAAGGAATTCACAGAGTTACAGAAGGATTCAGCTCAAAAAGCAGAGAAAAAGAGCTTACTGGCGAAAAAACGCCAGTAAGGGGCATTTTGGGCGTTAAACGCCAGAATGGGCACCATTCTGGGCGTTTAACGCCAGTAAAGGTGCCATTTTGGGCGTTAAACGCCAGAATGGGCACCATTCTCGGCGTTTAACGCCAGGTGTGCAGCATCCTGGGCGTTTAGAAAACGCCCAGTGATAAAGGAATTCTGGCGTTTAACGCCAGCCAGGGCACCTGGCTGGGCGTTAAACGCCCAAAAGGGGCAACAAATGGGCGTTAAACGCCAGAATGGGTGCCATTCTGGGCGTTTAACGCCAGAAAGGTGGGGGGACCACAATTTTGTTTTCAAACCAAATTTTTTCAAACTTTCCTTTTCTTACCCATACTTTTCTACAAAATCACACTTCAACCATTCATCATTCACTTTCAAATCTTCAAAAATCAAAACCATTCTTCAAATCTATTTCAAATCAATTCCAAATCTTGTTCAAAAACTCACCCTTCTCTCAAATTCTTTCCATATCTTCTCGAATCTTCTTTCAAACTTTTCTTTTTTTTTTTCGAAATCTCTCTTCCCCACCTTATAAATACACGTTTGAACCCCTAATTGCCCACACCATTCGAATTTGCTTCTCCTCTCTCTCCCTCTTCCTTCCTTTCTTTTGCTTGAGGACAAGCAAACCTCTAAGTTTGGTGTGCTTTTCCGTGATCACTAAGCCAAGATTCATCAAGATCATGGCTCCTAAGGGAAAACAAACCAATTTAAGAGGAAAGAAAGAGAATAATCCAAAGAATCTTTAGAATCAAGAGAAGTTCTTAACCAAAGAACATGAAGACCATTATCACAAAATAATGGGTCTGAGGTCAGTGATCCCGGAAGTGAAGTTTGATCTGAAGGAGGATGAATATCCGGGGATCCAAGAGCAAATTCGAAACAGAGGATGGGAAGTTCTAACCAATCCTGAGATAAAGGTTGGAAGGAACATGGTTCAGGAATTCTACTCAAATCTGTGGTTAACAGATAAGCAGAGAATGACTGGAACTGCTTACCATACCTACAGAACTATGGTCAGAGGGAAAGTTATGTACTTCCATCTGGACAAAATAAGAGAAATCCTCAAACTGCCTCAACTGCAAGATGATCCTGAATCCTTTAATAGGAGGATGGTGAGAGCAGATAAAGGGTTGGATCAAGTTCTAGAGGACATATGCCTCCCTGGAACTAAGTGGATAACCAATTCTAAGGGTGTCCCAAACCAACTCAAGAGGGGAGACCTCAAACCAATTGCAAGAGGTTGGCTAGACTTTATTGGGCGTTCCATACTGCCCACTAGCAACCGTTCTGAGGTCACTATCAAGAGAGCAGTGATGATTCATTGCATTATGCTTGGAAAAGAAGTGGAGG
The DNA here is from genome assembly GCF_014773155.1 of Arachis stenosperma. Lineage (NCBI taxonomy): Eukaryota > Viridiplantae > Streptophyta > Magnoliopsida > Fabales > Fabaceae > Arachis > Arachis stenosperma. The sequence continues at coordinate 60,130,842 of NC_080382.1, forward strand.
TTCATCATGTGATTGCTTGTGAGATCTACACAATTGCAAATAAGAATTCCACTGAAGCCAAATTGGCTTACCCAAGCTTGATCTCCTTGCTCTGTAAAGAGGCTGAGGTGAAGATGGGAGTAGATGAATTCATACCCATTGAACACCCAATCACCAAGAAGTCAATGGAAGGACAAATGCAAGACAACTCTATCAAAAGGAGGGCGCAGGAGTTCCTCCCTGAATTTCCTGAAATTGGCTACTGGGCCAGCCTAGAAGCATCTATCACCAAGTTGCAAGAGACTATGGAGCAACTTAAGGAAGAACAGTAGAATCAGAACTGCATGCTCTGCAAATTGCTGAAGGAACAAGAGAAGCAGGGGCGTGAACTCCAAGAGATGAAACGCCAAAAGCTCTCCTCTCAAGTTGAGGGAGCATCCACCTCTCAAAATCAAGGTTGTTGAGTCCTAACTCTGTGAAAACCTCTACCATTAGGAGCCTATTTTTTCGTTTTTTTTTGTTTTGTTTTGTTTTGTTTTCTATTTTTATATTTTTTAGTCTCATCTTATATCTATTTTTGAGTCTTGTTCTTAATTCATAATTAATAAAATTGAAATTTTATGCCTTAAAGCTATGAATGTCCTATGAATCCATCACCTCTCTTAAATGAAAAATGCTGTAATCACAAAAGAACAAGAAGTACAGGATTTCGAAATTTATCCTTGAAATTAGTTGAATTAGTTTGATGTGGTGACAATACATTTTTGTTTTCTGAATGAATGCTTGAACAGTGCATATGTCTTTTGAATTTGTTGTTTTAAGAATGTTAAAAAAATTGTTGGCTCTTGAAAGTATGAGGAAAAAGGAGAACTGTTATTGAGGATCTGAAAAATCATCAAAGTGATTCTTGAAGCAAGAAAAAGCAGTGAATACAAAAAAAAAATTTTCGAAAAAAAAAAGAGAAAAAGAAAAAAATTAAAGTTGTGAACCAAGGCAAAAAGAGTGTGCTTAAGAACCCTGGACACCTCTAATTGGGAACTCTAGCAAAGCTGAGTCACAATCTAAAAAGGTTCACCCAATTATGTGTCTGTGGCATGTATGTATCTGGTGGTAATACTGGAAAACAGAGTGCTTTGGGCCACAGCCAAGACTCATACACTAGCTATGTTCAAGAATCATTATACTTAACTAGGAACATCAATAACATTATCTGAGTTCTGAGTTCTTATAGATGCCAATCATTCTGAACTTCAAAGGATAGAGTGAGATGCCAAAACTGTTCGGAAGCAAAAAGCTACTAGACCCGCTCATCTAATTGGAACTATGTTTCTTTGATATTTTGGAGTCTTTAGTATATTCTCTTCTTTTTATCCTATTTTGATTTTCAGTTGCTTGGGGAAAAGCAACAATTTAAGTTTGGTGTTGTGATGAGCGGATAATTTATACGTTTTTCGGCATTATTTTTAGCATGTTTTTAGTATAATCTAGTTAGTTTTTAGTATATTTTTATTAGTTTTTAGTTAAAATTCACTTTTCTGGACTTTACTATGAGTTTGTGTGTTTTTCTGTGATTTCAGGTATTTTCTGACTGAAATTGAGGGTCCTGAGCAAAAATCTGATTCAGAGACTGAAAAGGACTACAGATGTTGTTGGATTCTGACCTCCCTGCACTCGAAGTGGATTTTCTGGAGCTACAGAAATCCAATTGGCGCGCTCTCAACGGCATTGGAAAGTAGACATCCTGGGCTTTCCAGCATTGTATAATAGTCCATACTTTGCCCAAGATTTGATGGCCCAAACCGGCGTGGCAATTCAGCCTCAGAATTTCCAGCGTTTAACGCTGGAACTGGCATAAAACTTGGAGTTAAACGCCCAAACTGGCATGAAAGCTGGCGTTTAACTCCAGAAAAGGTCTCTACACATGAAAGCTTCAATGCTCAGCCCAAGCACACACCAAGTGGGCCCGGAAGTGGATTTTTCTGTCATTTACTCATTTCTGTAAACCTTAAGTTACTAGTTTACTATTAATAGGATCTTTTGACATTGTATCTGTACCTCATGACACTTTACACGTTTCTTTGTGTACCTTCCACGGCATGAGTCTCTAAACCCCATGGTTGGGGGTGAGGAGCTCTGTTGTGTCTTGATGGATTAATGCAATTACTACTGTTTCTTATTCAATCATGCTTGCCTCCATTCTAAGATATCACTTGTTCTTAACCCGGATGAATGTGATGATCCGTAACACTCATCATATTCTCAACTATGAACGTGTGCCTGACAACTACCTCTGTTCTACCTTAGATTGAGTAGATATCTCTTGGATTCCTTAACCAGAATCTTCGTGGTATAAGCTAGAACTGATGGCGGCATTCAAGAGAATCCGGAAGGTCTAAACCTTGTCTGTGGTATTCTGAGTAGGATTCAATGATTGAATGACTGTGACGAGCTTCAAACTCCTGAAGGCGGGGTGTTAGTGACAGACGCAAAAGAATCACTGGATTCTATTCCGGCCTGATCGAGAACCGACAGATGGATAGCCGTGCCGTGACAGGGTGCGTTGAACATTTCCACTGAGAGGATGGGAGGTAGCCACTGACAACGGTGAAACCCTACATACAGCTTGCCATGGAAGGAGCTTTGCGTGTTTGATGAAGAAGACAGTAGGAAAGCAGAGATTCAGAAGATGGAGCATCTCCAAAACCTCAACCTATTCTCCATTACTGCATAACAAGTACTTATTTCATGTTCTTTTGCTTTTCACAATCAACCCTGATAGTTTCTGATATCCTGACTAAGATTTACAAGATAACCATAGCTTGCTTCAAGCCGACAATCTCCGTGGGATCGACCCTTACTCACGTAAGGTATTACTTGGACGACCCAGTGCGCTTGCTGGTTAGTTGTGCGGGGTTACAAAAGTGTGATTGCAATTTCGTGCACCAGAGGTAAGGTGGGAATATGTTAGGTGGGGATCCTGTGGGGTCCACAAATCCTGAGATGATCCTGTGGGGTCCACAGATCCTGAGGTGTCAAGGATTTACATCCCTGCACCAATTAGGCATGTAAAATGCCTTAGCATACCATTCTGGCGTTTAAACGCCGACGTGATGCATGTTTTGGATGTTCAATACCCATGTGCAGCATGTTTCTAGCGTTGAACGCCAGTTCCATGCTTGTTACTGGCGTTCAGCACCAGCTTTCCTCAGGGCATATTCCTGGCGTTCAAACGTCAGGATGTTGCTTGTTTCTGGCGTTCAGCGCCAGATCCATGCTCTGTTCTGGCATTGAACGCCAGCCAGATGCTTCTTACTGGCGTTTAAACGCCAGTAAGTCCTTCCTCCATGGTGTGATTTTTCTTCTGCTGTTTTTCATTCTGTTTTTAATTTTAACATTTTTTTCGTGACTCCACATGATCATGAACCTACTAAAACACAAAATAACAATTAAATAAAAATAAAATTAGATAAATAAAAATTAGGTTGTCTCCCAACAAGCGCTTCTTTAATGTCAATAGCTTGACAGTAGGCTCTCATGGAGCCACGCAGGTGATCAGGTCAATGTTGTATAGTCCCAACACCAAACTTAAAGTTTGATTTTGGGGATTCAACACCAAATTTAGAGTTTGGTTGTGGCCTCCCAACACCAAACTTAGAGTTTGACTGTGAGGTCTCTGTTTGACTCTGTACTTTGAGAAGCTCTGCATGCTTACTCTCCCTTGTTACAGAAGGATAGTCGTGTGCCTTAAATACAAGGTAGTCCCCATTCAATTGTAGGACTAATTCTCCTCTGTTAACATCTATCACAACTTCTACTGTGGCTAGAAAAGGTCTTCCAAGGATGATGCATTCATCCTCCTCCTTCCTATTGTCAAAGATTATGAAATCAGCAGGAATGTAAATGCCTTTAACCTTTACCAACACGTCCTCTACTAATCCATAAGCTTGTCTTACTGACTTGTCTGCCAATTGTAATGAGAATAAGGCAGGCTGTACCTCAATGATCCCCAGTTTCTCCATTACAGAGAGTGGCATAAGATTTATGTCTGACCCCAAGTCACACAGAGCCTTGTTAAGGGTCATGGTGCCTATGGTACAGGGTATTAAGAATTTACCAGGATCTTGCCTCTTTTGAGGTAAAGTTTTCTGAACCCATGTATCTAGTTCACTAATAAGCAAGGGAGGTTCACCTTCCCAAGTCTCATTACCAAACAACTTGGCATTCAGCTTCATGATGGCTCCTAGATATTGAGCAACTTGCTCTCCAGTCACATCTTCATCCTCTTCTGAGGAAGAATATTCTTCAGAGCTCATGAATGGCAGAAGGAGATTTAGTGGAATCTCTATGGTCTCTATATGAGCCTCAGATTCCTTTAGGTCTTCAATAGGGAACTCCTTCTTGTTTGAGAGACGTCCCAGGAAGTCTTCCTCACTAGGATTTTCGTCCTTCTCCTCTCTTGTGCATTCGGCCATATTGATTACATCAATGGCCTTGCACTCTCCGTTTGGATTTTCTTCTATATTGCTTGGGAGAATACTGGGAAGAGTTTTAGTGACTTTCTTACTCATCTGGCCTACTTGTGCCTCCAAATTTTTGATGGAGGACCTTGTTTCACTCATGAAACTTAAAGTGGCCTTAGACAGATCAGAGACTAAATTTGCTAAATTAGAGGGGCTCTGCTCAGAATTCTCTATCTGTTGCTGAGAAGATGATGGAAAAGGCTTGTTATTGCTTAGCCTGTTTCTTCCACCATTATTAAAGCCTTGTTGAGGCTTTTGTTGATCCTTCTATGAGAAATTCGGATGATTTCTCCATTATGAATTGTAGGTGTTTCTATAAGGTTCACCCATGTAATTTACCTCTGGTATTGCAGGGTTCTCAGGATCATAAGCTTCTTCAGAAGCTGCCTCTTTAGTACTATTGGATGCATTTTGCCATCCATTCAGACTTTGAGAAATCATGTTGACTTGTTGAGTCAACACTTTATTCTGAGCCAATATGGCATTCAGAGCATCAATTTCAAGAACTCCCTTCCTCTGAGGCGTCCCATTATTCACGGAATTCCTCTCAGAAGTGTACATGAATTGGTTATTTGCAACCATGTAAATAAGTTCTTGAGCTTCTGCAGGCGTTTTCTTTAAGTGAATGGATCCACCTGCAGAATGGTCCAATGACATTTTGGAAAACTCAGATAGACCATAATAGAATATATCTAATATGGTCCATTCTGAAAACATGTCAGAAGGACACTTTTTGGTCATCTGCTTGTATCTTTCCCAAGCTTCATAGAGGGATTCACCATCTTTTTGCTTGAAGGTTTGAACATCCACTCTAAGCTTGCTCAACTTTTGAGGAGGAAAGAATTTATCCAAGAAGGCCATGACCAGCTTATCCCAGGAGTCCAGGCTATCTTTAGGTTGTGAGTCCAACCATGTTCTAGCTCTGTCTCTTACAGCAAAAGGGAAAAGCATGAGCCTGTAGACTTTAGGATCTACTCCATTTGTCTTAACAGTCTCACAAATCTGCAAGAACTCAGTTAAAAACTGATAAGGATCTTCAGATGGAAGTCCATGAAACTTGCAGTTCTGTTGCGTCAAAGTAACTAATTGAGGTTTCAGCTCAAAATTGTTTGCTCCAATGGCAGAAATTGAGATGCTTCTTCCATCAAACTTGGACGTTGGTTTAGTGAAATCACCAAGCATCCTCCTTGCATTATTGTTGTTGGGTTCGGCTGCCATCTCCTTCTCTTGTTCAAAAATTTCAGAAAGGTTGCCTCTGGATTGTTGTAATTTAGCTTCTCTTAGTTTCCTTTTTCAGAGTCCTTTCAGGTTCTGGATCAGCTTCAACAAAGATACCTTTTTCCTTATTCCTGCTCATATGAAAGAGAAGAGAAAAAGAAAAAGGAAGAGAAATCCTCTATATCTGGACAAAGAGGATCCTTATTATTAGTAGAAGAAAAAAGGAATAAGAGTGGAGAATCCAATCACAAGGGTGAGGATAGAGGTAGTGATTGGAGATGAAGAAAGGTGAAGAGAAGTGTTAGTAAATAAATAAATAAATAGAAGAAGAGAAGAGAGGGAGAATTCGAAAATAATTTTGAAAAAGTAGTTAATGATTTTCAAAAATTAAAGATAAGATATAATTAAAATTAAAATTTAAAACAATTAAAAAGAATTTTTGAAGAAGAGATGAGATATTTTCGAAAATTAAAGAGGGAAAAGTAGTTAGGTGGTTTTGAAAAAGATAAGAAACAAACAAAAAGTCAAATAGTTAGTTGAAAAAGATATTAAAATCAAATTTGAAAAGATAAGAAGATAAGAAGTTAGATATGATATTTTGAAATCAAATTTTTGAAAAAGATAAATTTTTGAAAAAGATATGCTTAAAAAGATAAGATAAGAAGATATGATAAAAAGATAGGATTGAAAAAGATTTAATTTTTAAAATTAAAATTAATTACTTAACTAACAAGAAACTAAAAGATATGGTTTTAGAATTTAAAGATTGAACCTTTCTTAACAAGAAAGTAACAAACTTCAAATTTTTGAATCAATCATATTAATTGTTAGCATAATTTTGAAAATTAAGATTAAATTAAGAAAAAGATTTTTTTTTGAAAAAAATTTTAAAGAATTTTCGAAAATTAATAAGAAAAATGAAAAAGATTTAATTTTTGAAAAAGTTTTAAAAAGATAAGATTTTTTTAAAAATTGAAAATTTGACTTGACTTGTAAGAAAAAACTAATTTTAAAAATTTTTGACCAAGACAACTCAAATTTTCGAAAATTTGGAGAGAAATAAGGAAAAGATATTTTTTTATTTTTAAAATTTTAATTATGAGAGAGAAAAAAATAAAAATGACTCACAACATGAAAATTATGAATCAAAACACATAATGCATGCAAGAACACTATGAATGTCAAGATGAACACCAAGAACACTTTGAAGATCATGATGAACATCAAGAACATATTTTTGAAAACTTTTTTATGCAAAGAAAACATGCAAGACACCAAACTTAGAATTCTTTAATGCATGGACACTATGAATGCAAAAATGCATATGAAAAACAATAAAAGACACAAAACAAGAAAACATCAAGATCAAACAAGAAGACTTACCAAGAACAACTTGAAGATCATGAAGAACACTATGAATGCATGAATTTTCGAAAAATGCAAGAAAAATTTTTTAAAGTATGCAATTGACACCAAACTTAAAAATTGACTCAAGACTCAAACAAGAAACACAAAATATTTTTGGTTTTTATGATTTTATGATTTTTTTGTATTTTTTTCGAAAATTATATTTTTTAAAAACGAAAATAAAGAAAAAATTTTTGAAAGATTTTTGAAAACTTTTTTGAAAGGAAAATAAAAAGAAAATTACCTAATCTGAGCAACAAGATGAACCGTCAGTTGTCCATACTCGAACAATCCCCGGCAACGGCGCCAAAAACTTGGTGGATGAAATTGTGATCATCAACAATGGCTCCAAAGGCTTGGTGCTCTCAAACGTGAATCACACTTTGTCACAACTCCGCACAACTAACCAGCAAGTGTACTGGGTCGTCCAAGTAATACCTTACGTGAGTAAGGGTCGATCCCACAGAGATTGTTGGTATGAAGCAAGCTATGGTCATCTTGTAAATCCCAGTGAGGCGGATTTAACTGGATTAAGAGATTATTGGTTTAAATAAAGATAATAAAATAAACAGAAAATAAAGATAAAGTTACTCATGTAATTCAATGGTGGGAATTTCAGATAGGTGTATGGAGGTGCTGTGTTTCTTCTGAATCTCTGCTTTCCTACTTCTTCCTTCTAGTTTTTCATCACTCCTTTCTATGGCAAGCTGTATCTAGGGCATCACCGTTGTCAATGGCTACATCCCATCCTCCCAGTGAAAATGGTCCAAATGCTCTGTCACAGCACGGCTAATCATCTGTCGGTTCTCAATCAGGTTGGAATAGAATCCAGTGATTCTTTTGCGTCTGTCACTAACGCCCAACCTTCAGGAGTTTGAAGCTCGTCACAGTCATTCAATCCTAGAATCCTACTCGGAATACCACAGACAAGGTTAGACTTTCTGGATTCCCATGAATGCCGCCATCAATTCTAGCTTATACCACAAAGATTCTGATCAAGGAATCCAAGAGATATGCGCCCGGTCTAAGGTAGAACGGAAGTGGTTGTCAGTCATGCGCATTCATAGGTGAGAATGATGATGAGTGTCACGGATCATCACATTCATCAAGTTGAAGTGCAACGAATATCTTAGAACAGGAATAAATCGAATTGGATAGAAAATAGTAGTAATTGCATTAAAACTTGAGGTACAGCAGAGCTCCACACCGTTAATCTGTGGTGTGTAGAAACTCCACCGTTGAAAATACATAAGTGAAAGATCCAGGCATGGCTGAATGGCCAGCCCCCAGATCTAAGAACTAAACATCCAAAGATTGAATAATACAATCAAAGATATCAAATAAACTAGTAAAAAGTTCTATTTATACTAAACTAGCTACTAGGGTTTACAGAGGTAAGTAATTGATGCATAAATTCACTTCCGGGGCCCACTTGGTGTGTGCTTGGGCTGAGCTTGATCTTTCCACGAGCTGAGGCTTCTCTTGGAGTTGAAATCCAAGTTGTAACGTGTTTTGGGCGTTCAACTCTGGTTCGTGACGTGTTTCTGGCGTTTGACTCCAGAATGCAGCATGGAACTGGTGTTGAGCGCCAGTTTACGTCGTCAAATCTCGAATAAAGTATGTACTATTATATATTGCTGGAAAGCTCTGGATGTCTACTTTCCAACGCCGTTGAGAGCGCACCATTTGGAATTTTGTAGCTCCAGAAAATCTATTTCGAGTGCAGGGAGGTCAGATTCCAACAACATCAGCAGTCCTTTGTCAGCCTCTTATCAGAGTTTTGCTCAGGTCCCTCAATTTCAGCCAGAAAATACCTGAAATTATAGAAAAACACACAAATTCATAGTAAAGTCTAGAAATGTGAATTTAGCATAAAAACTAATGAAAACGTCCCTAAAAGTAACTAGATCATACTAAAAACTTCCTAAAAATAATGCCAAAAAGCGTATAAATTATCCGCTCATCAACAGACCAAAAGCAAAGTGGATACTCAAGTGTTCAAATGTTGTTAGAGTTAGATGACACAAAGTGTTGAACAGTTAATGTGCTTAAATAAAACAAAAGAAAAGTGTTTAATCTAGAGTATCACCAACTTAATCATTGTTAATCCAAATCAATCCCCGACAATGGCGCCAAAAACTTGATGACTGGAAATTTTCACAACACAAATTCCCATGGCAAGTGTACTAAATCGCCAAGTAATAACTCACTGTTGAGTGAGGATGATCCCACAGAGATTTATGGATTAAGCAAATTTAGTTAGGTGATGTATTTAGTCAAGCAAATATTTGAAGATTTTGTGTAATTGAATGAACTGAATGTAATTGACAAAGACAATAAATATGCTGAAGCCAAATTGCTGAATAGTAAAGAGCTTAAAGTAAATTACCTAATAGTAAAAAGCGGAAACTTAAATGACAAGAAATTAAAGAGCTAAAACTTAAATAGCAAGAAAGTAAGAGCAGGAATCTAAATGGCAATAAAATGTAAAATGCATAAACTGTAAAGGGGTTTTGGGTGCTGGGAATTAAAGGAATAAAGAAATTTAAAACAATTGAAATGAAGAACAACAATGGGTGAGATTCATTAGGGATTGGAGATATTATAGTCCTTCATGAATCAATGGGTCTCAACTTCATTCTCAATCATTTGAAGTAGATCTATGGCAGATTGTAAATAATTGGGTTCCAATTCCTTGGCAACCCAATGATGCCTAGGCATCCTTGGCTAGTTTCATAAGCCATTTTCATTAGTTTCTAATTGGTTTCATGCATTTTCGTAGGCAATAAGTAAGCATTTGGATGAGTAATGTATGCATGCCTTGATTTAATCAAACATTGTGAATTATAAACATTTTCATGAGATTGATGTAAGAATTACTTGATACAATGAATGATGCATTATCTTGTAATTATGGCAAAACTTTGATGCATTCATTTGGTTGATGATAGGTAAGGAGAAGCAAAGGAGAGGTAGAGAAGAAACAGAGGCTATACTGTTAGTGGCCAAAGTTAGCCAACTAATGCTATGGTTAATGTTGGCTCAAGAAAGGAGAGCTGGCGTTAGTGGCCAAGTTAGCCCACTAACGCCAGTACTAACGTTACAAAGGAGGAGAAGGCAACGTTAGTGGCCAAAGTTGGCTCACTAACGTTACAACAAGGAAGAAGTGAGCAATGTTAGTGGCCTAAGTTGGCTCACTAACATTGCTACTAACGTTGCCAAGGATCAAAGGCAACGTTGGTGGCCCAAGTTAGCTCACCAACCTTACTATACAAGGAGAGGTGCCAACGTTAGTGTGCAAACATTACCCCAAGTTAGCATACTAACGTCTTCGACAAATTCATAAGTTGGAGCTGGAAAATTTGCTAGTGTGCGTATGCATGGAGCATTGTGTGTACGCACAAAGGGAAATTTTGCTAGTGTGCATACACATGAGGCATTGTGCGTACGTACAACAAGAGGAACATTGATGGCCCCGTTAGTGTGCTAATGCCAGTGGCAACGCCCTGGTGGACTTTAAAAGCAATGTTAGTGCCACCGTTAGTGCACTAACGGTGGTGTTAACGCCAGTGCCAACATTCATTTCCAAGGTGCCTCATGTAAGTATGAGAACGTTTGTGAGTTAACGCCTGGGCTAACTTCAGAAAGAGCCACTCTTAACTTGCTTCGACTAAGGCCAAAGCCCGCATCCAAGTACTTGAAGACTGCTTTGAGGAGTGTCTATATAGGAGAGTTTTTGAACTCAAAAGTAGGCTAGAAAGCAGGGGGACCCTAATTGGGAAACTCTGAATCATTTTCTTTTTTTTGTACTTAGTTTATTTTCATGTAATTTTCTTTTCTCTTTGGATTTTCTGAGTAATAATGAACTAAACCCCACATCATTAGGGGCAGGAGCTCTATTGTAATTCAAATGAATGAATGAAATTCTTCTTCTTCTCAATCTGCTTGTTGTAGCTAAGAGATAACTTCAGTGCTTAATTGATCTACTCACTCCGGAAGGGGGTTTAGATCCATTGAATTTCTATTTGAGCCTCGGAAGGGGAATCATAGAAATTACTTTGAAACTCTTTCTCTCACAACTCTCTTGATCAATAAATTCCGGTTTGAATTGAGATCTTGAGAACTTGTGTGGCTCATGGATGAAAGAATTTAACTTAACCTCTTCTCATGAAAATTAGATCAAGGAATTGGCAAATTGATTGTTTAAGAGAAATTGGGTTGCCAAAGAATTGGGATTCAGTTAATTACAATCCGCCATATATCTACTTCATATGATTGAGAATGAAGTTGAGACCCATTGATTCATGATGGATTATGATATCCCCAATCCCTAATGAATCTCTCTCTTCGTTATTCTTCACTTTAATTGCTTTGAGTTTACTGCTTTCTTTAATTCCCAGCTCCCAAAACCTTTACATTTCATGCAATTTACCTTTCATTGTCATTTACATTCTTGCTGTTACATTCTTGTCATTTAAGCTTCCGCTCATTTAACTTTCTTGCCATTTAAGTTTCAGTTCTTTAGTTTCTTGCCATTTATGTTTCTTCCATTTACATTTCGCAATTTACTTTCAGTGCTTTAATTTCCATCAATTTACATTCTGTAATTAAATTTCACCAAAACCATCAAATATTAGCTTGACTAGATAAATCACCTAGCTAAAGTTGCTTAATCTATCAATCCCTGTGGGATCGACCTCACTCTATAGTCAGTTATTACTTGATGATTCGGTACACTTGTCGAAGGGGTTTGCGTTGTGCGAATTCCCGCGCATCAAGTTTTTTGTGCTGTTGCCAGGGATTAATTGTGATTAACAATCTACCGGTGGCTGATTACCTAGATTAGACATTTTTTTATTTAATTGATTTTGTTCTTTATTTTCTATGTTCCTTAACTATTTGTGTTAATTCCTCACCAAGAAGCCCTTGTTCATGACATCTCTTGCTCTTGGTGATTGTGTTGTTAACATAAAACAGTTTCTTTTACTTAGTTTTCTTTCAAATAAACTGGCATATGATTGCATTCTAAGTTTGGTGTTGCTATGCAACAAATTTGATTTCCAAATCTTTTTAGGGTACTTGCATCAATTCCAAGTGAAAGTTTCACACAAACTTTGGTGTGCCACTTATTTTCTATGCAATGTATCCTGCAACACCACTTGTTTGTACAATCATAATGTCTTTGCTTCTTTGGCCCGTATTGTTATCTTTAACCAAGCTTGCTTAAATTCATGCATTACTTATATTTTGTTTCTTTTTGACATTCATGATTAAATCACAATCCTAGCACCACTATTCTTACTTGTCGCTTGCTGGCAAAGCACTTATTCTAAGATGGTGATTGAAGGGAGAAAATCTGCGAGAAAGGACAACAAGAGTGAAGATGAACTACAAAGATTGTAAAGTTCATTTTCTTGTCATTTGCTCCCAGAATATTTAATTGTAATCATGAATGTCTCTTGTTTTAAAGTTTAGGCTCTACCCCTGATCTGTTTACTTTCTTTTAGCTTAATAATAAGCATGATTTACTACCTCTCATTGCACCTTGCTTTTGCGTTTGCTTGCACCCATCATACGTAAAAATAAAACAAAGAAATCATTCTTTTAAAAGAAAAGTGTTGAAGAATTTTATCAATTTTGAGGCAAGCTAAAGATTAAGAGAAGTGGAGGTTCTAATTGTGTGATTGAGCATTGAGGTTTCATGTTTGTGAAAACTTGCATGGGAGCTCATAGACAGGAATAGAAGTTAAGAGAAGTGTTATGGAAATTCTCAAAAATCTATTGATCCAAGAAGCAGTAACAAAAGAAAATAAAAGAAAAAGGAGAAACAAAAGAATAAGCCCACGGCTCTGAGCATCAATTACTATGAAGAAAAAGAAAGATACAAGAACTCAAAGAGTTATTGTCCTAGTTAAATGCTTGTGGTGGATTTATGTCAAAGAGAGAGGCTTGAGCAAGTAAATCCTAAGGGGTGCTTCAACACCTAATACCTTAACCCAACTGGGTTGGGAATGTTGATTGAAAGCTTATCATAAAAGGCCACTTTGAGACATGATACCTAAAGTCAAGGCCAAGATAAATAAGTGCTGCTTCAAGGTGATAATCTATAAAGTGAAGTCCATAATACCATCTGAATAACACACTTAATATCTAAGACTTCCAAGATGTAAGGACTAATGAGAACTAGAATCCTTGCATAAGTATACAATTGGAGTTCACCCTCATTATCACTTAGTCGCTTCACTCACGAAGGCATCAGAAGCAATTCTTAAGCACATTCCAATAAAGAGAATTCTTTGTGTATAGTTCTTTTCTTGCTTGGTGACAAGCAAGGTTTTAAGTTTGATGTTGTGATGCGTGTGCATTATTGCCTGTTTTTAGTTGTTATTTTAGTAGATTTTAGTTAAGTTTTCTTACAAATTTGTTAGTAAATAAGTAATAGCATGAAATATCTCTGCATTTAGTAAAATCTCAAGCATAGGTGAAATTTTAGCAAATATACAAGGTAAATATAATGAAATAGATAACACTAAGTGAAGTTGTGATTCTGAGTATTATTAGCACACTTAGTATATTAAGATCATCTTGTATATTACTTTGATGCATTGATTTGTTTGATGATAGGCAAAGCAGAAGCAGAGGAAAGCAATGAGGTGCTGGTGTTAGTGGCAACGTTGGCGTACTAACGCCAGCACCAACGTTGGTCAAAAAAGAAAGGAACGTTAATGGGCGACATTAGCACACCAACACTAGTGCTAACGTTGTGCCCAACGTTAGTTGCCAATACCAACGTTACTACACAAGAAGGTGCCAACGTTAGTGTGCTAACTTGGGGTAACGTTAGCACATTAACGTCTTCAATCATTTCACAAGTTGGGGGTCGGATGAACTGTCTAGTGTGCATACGCACAAGTGGCAAAATTCACAAGCCACGTGTTCGCGTGGGCAACGCGCACGCGTGAGAAGAGCGTTAACACACTAACGGTATGTCACTAACGCCAGCGATACAGGTCACGCATATGCGTGGGCGATGCGTACGCGTCACATGGCAAAAAATAGTGTTACGCGTACAAGTGGGCGACACGTACGCGTGACTGGAAAAGTGTTAGTGACAACATTAGCATGTTAATGCCAGTAATAACGTTGTTAACGTGAGTATTAACGCCAGAAGGGGCTTGGGAGCATTTTCTTAGCGTTAGCAATGCCAATAATGGCACCAATAACGTCAATCCACCCCTAGAGCATGCATTCACTTTTCAAGAAAGCAGAGCCCATTAATATCATTCAATCAAAGGCACAAGAAGCATCTAGAATAGGAATTTTTATTCAATTGTAATTTGCTTTTCATTTCAATTTGTATTCTAGGGAAGCCTATATATAGGCATTAATTTTCATATAGACTGGAGAGAGGGAATTAGGAGGAGAGTGAAGACCAATTCAAAATTCTGTGAATTTGCATGCTCTACTGGGAGTAGGTCTTTGGACCCCTCCCCTCATACACTCTTCTTCCCTTTGTCTTCTTTTCTTTCTTTGTAATAGTTAAGTTTTCAACCTTTAATTTTCATTTATGAATCTTTAGTTTTCATTTTGGTTATGAATCTCTAATTTGCATCTTTACTTTTATGCACTTTAATCTTCAATTGAGAGCAATGACCATTTAAATCCCTATGCATTTGAGATAGGAGCTCTGTTTAAGTTTTGATTGAATTTTTGTTTATTTCTTCTTCTCAATTTACTTGTTATAGCTAAGAGATAACTTCCGTGTTTAATTGATCTATTCACTACCGAAAGGGGGTTTAGATCCATTGAATTTCTCTATGAGCCTCGGAAGGGGAATCATAGAAATTAGTTTGAAGCTCTTTCTCTCACAACTCCTTTGATCAATAATCTCTGAGATTGAGTTGAGATCCTGAGAACTTGTGTGGCTTATGGATAAGAGAATTGAGCTTAACCTATTCTCATGAAAATTTGATCAAAGAATTGGAAATTGATAGTAAGGAATTGGCAAATTGATTGTGTTAAGAGAAATTGGGTTGCAAAGGAATTGGGACTCAATTAATTACAATCTACCATAGCCTTACTTCATATGATTGAGGTTGAGATCCATTGATTCATGAAGAATTAACATCTCCAATCCCATATGTTTTACATCTTTATTTTCCATGATTTACTCTTTTGCACTTTACTTTCTTGCACTGCCTATTCCTTGCAATTTACTTTCCCACATTTAATTATTCTGCACTTTACATTTATTGTCATTTACCTTCCTAGCTCTTTATTGCCTTCATTTACTTTTCTGTTAATTACATTTCATCCTTGTTCATCACTTCTATATGATTCTTCTAACTAGAATAATCAACTTACTATTGATTGCTTAATCCTTTAATCCTCGTGGGATCGACCTCACTCTTGTGAGTTTTACTACTTGATACGAGCCGGTGCACTTGCCGGTAGTTATGCGAATCAATTTTTCTACATCAAGTTTTTAGCTTAATCAAATTGATGCTTGATCCCAAATCACACAAAGCTTTGTAAATTGGTATGTTCCCAATGGTGCATGGTATGAAAAAGCTTCCTGGATCTTTGAGTTTGGGTGGCAATCCCTTTTGGATCATAACACTGCATTCCTGGGTGAGGATCACAGTTTTCTTCTCCTTCCAGGTTCTTTTCTTAGGGATGAGTTCCTTGAGAAACTTAGCAATACAGTGTTCATTTGTCATTTTGGTTTTTTTTTGTGTTGTTTATGCTAGGGGGAAGAAGAGGTGCATCCACTTCCTTTGATTCTGAACCAGAAAGAACCTCCCTGAAACTTAGAAAAGAGGCAAGAGGGAAGGGAGTGATTGGAGAAGATGAGTTAGAAGAAGGAGATCAACTTATGGAGGATAACATGCACAATCTAGCTGAGGAGGTTTCTAATAACCATGGCCAACCTGCCAGGAGGGTGCTAGCCTCCTATACCATCCCTGATCCAAGGAACTGTGGGATTAGCATTCTTACTCCTAATGTACATGCCAACAACTTTGAGCTTAAACCACAGCTCATTACTCTAGTTCAGAATAATTGCCAGTATGGAGGAAGTGCTTTTGAGGACCCAAATCAACATCTCTCTATTTTCTTAAGGATATGTGACACTTTCAAAACTAATGGAGTACACCTAGACATCTACAAGCTACTTTTCTTTCCTTTCTCTCTACGGGACAAAGCTACTCAATGGTTGGAAACCTTCCCAGAGGAAAGCATCACTGTTGACTTGCATCATCTACGTCTTTCTCTTATCCAAAAGAACCACAAAAAGAGCATAATCTCATTCAATCAATTCATAAAAAGAGCATAATCTCTTATCCATCTCTTGTACTTTTTCTTTAAGATATGAGTAGCTAAACTCCCTCTCATTGGGAGAGGAAGCCCTGTTGTACTTGATGGATTAATGATAGTGAATTTCTCCTTCTCTTCACCTTCTCTTTGATTTGCTAGAAGGAATTTTGTTCTTCATGCCAGTATTCAATCATAATGGGAAAGAGGTTGAATGCTGGTGCACGAAATTGTGATCATCAATGGCGCCATTAACATGGTACGCTCAATTGCAATCTCAACTCTTTATCACAACTTCGCACAACTAACCAGCAAGTGCACTGGGTCATCCAAGTAATAAACCTTACACGAGTAAGGGTCGATCCCACGGAGATTGTTGGTATGAAGCAAGCTATGGTCACCTTGTAAATCTCAGTCAGGAAGATTCACATGGTTATAGATGATATATGAATAAAACATAAAGATAGAGATACTTATGTAATTTATTGGCGAGAATTTCAGATAACCGTATGGAGATGCTTTGTCCCTTCCGTCTCTCTGCTTTCCTACTGTCTTCATCCAATCCTTCTTACTCCTTTCCATGGCAAGCTGTATGTTGGGCATCACCGTTGTCAGTGGCTACAGTCCCGTCCTCTCAGTGAAAATGTTCAACGCACCCTGTCACGGCACGGCTAATCATCTGTCGGTTCTCAATCAGGTTGGAATAGAATCCATTGATTCTTTTGCGTCTGTCACTAACGCCCAGCCTTCAAGAGTTTAAAGCTCGTCACAGTCATTCAATCATTGAATCCTACTCAGAATACCACAGACAAGGTTTAGACCTTCCGGATTCTCTTGAATGCCGCCATCAATTCTAGCTTATACCACGAAGATTCCGATTAAGGGATCCAAGAGCTAAACATTCAAGCCTTGTTTGCTTGTAGAATGGGAGTGGTTGTCAGGCACGCGTTCATAAGTGAGAATGATGATGAGCGTCACATAATCATCACATTCATCAAGTTCTTGAGTGCGAATGAATATCTTGGAATA
This sequence comes from Arachis stenosperma, assembly GCF_014773155.1. Lineage (NCBI taxonomy): Eukaryota > Viridiplantae > Streptophyta > Magnoliopsida > Fabales > Fabaceae > Arachis > Arachis stenosperma. Next base: position 60,148,307 of record NC_080382.1, read on the forward strand.
AGAACAAGCTGAATTGAATAGAAGAACAATAGTAATTGCATTAATACTCGAGGTACAGCAGAGCTCCACACCTTAATCTATGGTGTGTAGAAACTCCACCGTTGAAAATACATAAGAACAAGGTCTAGGCATGGCCGAATGGCCAGCCCCCAAAACAAGATCAAAAGACTCAAAATGATCAAGGATCAAAAGATTCAAAGATCTAAAGATGAAAATACAATAGTAAAAGGTCCTATTTGTAGGGAACTAGTAGCCTAGGGTTTACAGAAATGAGTAAATGACATAAAAATCCATTTCCAGGCCCACTTGGTGTGTGCTTGGGCTGAGCATTGAAGCATTTTCGTGTAGAGACTTTTCTTGGAGTTAAACGCCAGCTTTTGTGCCAGTTTGGGCGTTTAACTCCCATTCTTGTGCCAGTTCCGGCGTTTAACGCCGGGCAGTTTTGAGCTGATTTAGAACGCCAGTTTGGGCCATCAAATCTCGGGCAAAGTATAAACTATTATACATTGCTGGAAAGCCCAGGATGTCTACTTTGCAACGCCGTTGAGAGCGCGCCAATTAGGCTTCTGTAGCTCCAGAAAATTCACTTAGAGTGCAGGGAGGTCAGAATCCAACAGCATCTGCAGTCCTTTTCAGCCTCTAAATCAGATTTTTGCTCAGGTCCCTCAATTTCAGCCAGAAAATACCTGAAATCACAGAAAAACACACAAACTCATAGTAAAGTCCAGAAAAGTGAATTTTAACTAAAAACTAATAAAAATATACTAAAAACTAACTAAAACATACTAAAAACAATGCCAAAAAGCGTACAAATTATCCGCTCATCACAACACCAAACTTAAATTGTTGCTTGTCCTCAAGCAACTGAAAATCAAATAAGATAAAGAGAAGAGAATATGCAATGAATTCCAAAAACATCTATGAAGATCAGTATTAATTAGATGAGCGGGGCTTTTAGCTTTTTGCTTCTGAATAGTTTTGGCATCTCACTCTATCCTTTGAAATTCAGAATGATTGGCTTCTATAGGAACTCAGATTCCAGATAGTGTTATTGATTCTCCTAGTTAAATATGATAATTCTTGAACACAGCTACTTTATGAGTCTTGGCCGTGGCCCAAAACACTCTGTCTTCCAATATTACCACTGGATACATACATGCCACAGACACATAATTGGGTGAACCTTTTCAGATTGTGACTCAGCTTTGCTAGTGTGCCTTGGATCACAACTTTATTTCTTTCTTTTTCTCTTTCTCCTTTTTTTTTCTCGGTTTTTTTTTGTATTCACTGCTTTTTCTTGCTTCAAGAATCATTTTTATGATTTTTCAGATCCTCAGTAACATGTCTCCTTTTTCATCATTCTTTTAAGAGCCAACCATTCATGAACAACAAATTCAAAAGACATATGCACTGTTTAAGCATACATTCAGAAAACAAAAGTATTGCCACCACATCAAAATAATTAATCTTTTATAAAATTTAAAATTCATGCAATTCTTCTCTTTTTCAATTAAGAACATTTTTCATTTAAGAAAGGTGATGGATTCATAGGACATTCATAACTTTAAGGCATAGACACTAAGACACTAATGATCATAAGACACAAACATGGATAAACATAAGCATAAAATTCGAAAAACAAGAAAATAAAGAACAAGGAAATTAAAGAACGGGTCCACCTTAGTGATGGCGGCTTGTTCTTCCTCTTAAAGATCTTATGGAGTGCTTGAGCTCCTCAATGTCTCTTCCTTGTCTTTGTTGCTCCTCTCTCATGATTCTTTGATCTTCTCTAATTTCATGGAGGAGGATGGAATGTTCTTGGTGCTCCACCCTTAGTTGTCCCATGTTGGAACTCAATTCTCCTAGGGAGGTGTTGATTTGCTCCCAATAGTTTTGTGGAGGAAAGTGCATCCCTTGAGGCATCTCAGGGATTTCATGATGAGTGGGATCTCTTTTTTGCTCCATCCTTTTCTTAGTGATGGGCTTGTCCTCATCAATGGGGATGTCTCCCACTATGTCAACTCCAACTGAATAACAGAGGTGACAAATGAGATGAGGAAACGCTAACCTTGCCAAGGTAGAGGACTTGTCCGCCACCTTATAAAGTTCTTGGGCTATAACCTCATGAACTTCTACTTCTTCTCCAATCATGATGCTATAAATTATGATGGCCCGATCTAGAGTAACTTCAGACCGGTTGCTAGTGGAAATGATTGAGCGTTGGATAAACTCCAACCATCCCCTAGCTACGGGCTTGAGGTCATGCCTTCTCAATTGAACCGGCTTCCTTCTTGAATCTCTCTTCCATTGAGCACCCTCTTCACAGATGTCTATGAGGACTTGGTCCAACCTTTGATCAAAGTTGACCCTTCTAGTGTAAGGGTGTTCATCTCCTTGCATCATGGGCAAGTTGAATGCCAACCTTATATTTTCCGGACTAAAATCTAAGTATTTCCCCCGAACGATTGTAAGCCAATTCTTTGGGTCCGGGTTCACACTTTGATCATGGTTCTTGGTGATCCATGCATTGGCATAGAACTCTTGAACCATTAAGATTCCGACTTGTTGAATAGGGTTGGTAAGAACTTCCCAACCTCTTCTTCGAATCTCATGCCGGATCTCCGGATATTCACTCTTTTTGAGTTTGAAAGGGACCTCGGAGATCACCTTCTTCAAGGCCACAACTTCATAGAAGTGGTCTTGATACACCCTTGAGATGAATCTCTCCATCTCCCATGACTCGGAGGTGAAAGCTTTTGCCTTCCCTTTCCTCTTTCTAGAGGTTTCTTTGGCCTTGGATGCTATAAATGGTTATGGAAAAACAAAAAGCAATGCTTTTACCACACCAAACTTAAAAGGTTTGCTCATCCTCGAGCAAAAGAAGATAGAAGAGAGTAGAAGAAGAAGAAATAGAGGAGATGGAGATGGCTTTGTGGTTCGGCCAAAGGGGGAGAAGTAGTGTTTAGGTTGTGTGAAAATGAAGGAGTGAAGATGGGTTTATATAGGGGTGGAGAGAGGGGTAGGGTTCGGCTTTGGGAGGCTAGGTTTGGGTTGGAAAGTGGTTTGAATTTGAATGGTGAGGTAGGTGGGGTTTTATGAAGGATGGATGTGAGTGGTGAAGAGAAAGATGGGATTTGATAGGTGAGGGGTTTTTGGGGAAGAGGTGTTGAGGTGATTGGTGAATGGGTGAAGAAGAGAGAGGGTGGTGGGGTAGGTGGGGATCCTGTGTGGTCCACAGATCCTGAAGTGTCAAGGAAAAGTCATCCCTGCACCAAGTGGCGAGCAAAATTGCTCTCTGTGCCAATTCTGGCGTTAAACACCGGGCTGGTGCCCATTTCTGGCGTTTAACGCCAGCTTCTTGCCCTTTCCTGGCGTTTAACGCCAGTCTGGTGCCACTTTCTGGCGTTTAACGCCCAGAATGGTACCACACTGGGCGTTAAACGCCCATTTGCTAGCTTCACTGGCGTTTAAACGCCAGCAAGTTCTCCTCCAGGGTGTGCTGTTTTTCTTTCTGTTTTTCATTCTGTTTTTTGCTTTTTCAATTGATTTTGTGACTTCCCATGATCATCAACCTACAAAAAACATAAAATAACAAAGGAAAATAGATTAAATATAACATTGGGTTGCCTCCCAACAAGCGCTTCTTTAATGTCAGTAGCTTGACAGTGGGCTCTCATGGAGCCTCAAAGATACTCAGAGCAATGTTGGAACCTCCCAACACCAAACTTAGAGTTTGAATGTGGGGGTTCAACACCAAACTTAGAATTTGGTTGTGGCCTCCCAACACCAAACTTAGAGTTTGACTGTGGGGGCTCTGTTTGACTCTGTTTTGAGAGAAGCTCTTCATGCTTACTCTTCATGGTAACAGAGGGATATCCTTGAGCCTTAAACACAAAGGATTCTTCATTCACTTGAATGATCAATTCACCTCTGTCAACATCAATCACAGCCTTTGCTGTGGCTAGGAAGGGTCTGCCAAGGATGATGGATTCATCCATGCACTTCCCAATCTCCAGGACTATGAAATCAGCAGGGATGTAATGGTCTTCAATCTTTACCAGAACATCCTCTACAAGTCCATAAGCTTGTTTTCTTGAATTGTCTGCCATCTCTAGTGAGATTCTTGCAGCTTGTACCTCAAAGATCCCTAACTTATCCATTACAGAGAGAGGCATGAGGTTTACACTTGACCCTAGGTCACACAGAGCCTTCTTAAAGGTCATGGTGCCTATGGTACAAGGTATTGAAAACTTTCCAGGATCCTGTCTCTTTTGAGGTAATTTCTGCCTAGACAAGTCATCTAGTTCTTTGGTGAGCAAAGGAGGTTCGTTCTCCCAAGACTCATTACCAAATAACTTGTCATTTAGCTTCCTGACTGCTCCAAGGTATTTAGCAACTTGCTCTTCAGTGACATACTCATCCTCTTCAGAGGAAGAATGCTCATCAGAGCTCATGAATGGCAGAAGTAAATCTAATGGAATCTCTATGGTCTCAGTGTGAGCCTCAGATTCCCATGGTTCCTCATTAGGGAACTCATTGGAGGCCAGTGGACGTCCATTGAGGTCTTCCTCAGTGGCATTCACTGCCTCTCCTTCCTCTCCAAATTTGGCCATGTTGATGGTCTTGCACTCTCCTTTTGGATTTTCTTCTGTATTGCTTGGAAGAGTACTAGGAGGGAGTTCAATAATTTTCTTGCTCAACTGACCCACTTGTGCCTCCAAGTTTCTAATGGAGGACCTTGTTTCAGTCATGAAACTTTGAGTGGTTTTGATTAGATCAGAGACCATGGTTGCTAAGTCAGAGTGGTTCTGCTTAGAATTCTCTGTCTGTTGCTGAGAAGATGATGGAAAAGGCTTGCCATTGCTAAACCTGTTTCTTCAACCATTATTGTTGTTGAAACCTTGTTGAGGTCTCTGTTGATCCTTCCATGAGAGATTTGCATGATTTCTCCATGAAGAATTATAGGTGTTTCCATAGGGTTCTCCCATGTAATTCACCTCTTCCATTGAAGGGTTCTCAGGATCATAAGCTTCTTCTTCAGATGAAGCATCCTTAGTACTGCCTGGTGCATTTTGCATTCCAGACAGACTTTGAGAAATCAAATTGACTTGCTGAGTCAATATCTTGTTCTGAGCCAGTATGGCATTCAGAGTATCAATCTCAAGAACTCCTTTCTTCTGATTTGTCCCATTGTTCACAGGATTCCTTTCAGAAGTGTACATGAATTGGTTATTTGCAACCATTTCGATTAGTTCTTGAGCTTCTGTAGGCATCTTCTTCAGATGAAGAGATCCTCCAGCAAAGCTATCCAAAGACATCTTGGACAGTTCAGACAGACTATCATAGAAGATACCTATGATGCTCCATTCAGAAAGCATGTCAGAAGGACACTTTCTGATCAATTTTTTGTATCTTTCCCAAGCTTCATAGAGGGATTCACCTTCCTTCTGTCTGAAGGTTTGCACTTCCTCTCTAAGCTTACTCAATTTTTGAGGTGGAAAGAATTTTGCCAAGAAGGCATTGACTAGCTTTTCCCAAGAGTTCAGGCTTTCTTTAGGTTGTGAGTCCAACCATATCCTAGCTCTGTCTCTTACAGAAAAAGGGAATAGCATAAGTCTATAGGCTTCAGGGTCAACCCCATTAGTCTTGACAGTGTCACAGATTTGCAAGAATTCAGCTAAAAACTAATGAGGATCTTCCAATGGAAGTCCATGGAACTTGCAATTCTGTTGCATTAGAGAAACTAATTGAGGCTTAAGCTCAAAGTTGTTTGCTCCAATGGCAGGGATAGAGATGCTTCTCCCATAGAATTCGGGAGTAGGTGCAGTAAAGTCACCCAGCACCTTCCTTGCATTGTTGGCATTGTTGTTGTTTTCGGCTGCCATGGGTTCTTCTTCTTTGAAGATTTCTGTTAGGTCCTCTACAGAGAATTGTGCCTTAGCTTCTCTTAGCTTTCGCTTCAAGGTCCTTTCAGGTTCAGGGTCAGCCTCAATAAGAATGCTTTTGTCTTTGCTCCTGCTCATATGAAAGAGAAGAGAACAAGAAAATATGGAATCCTCTATGTCACAGTATAGAGATTCCTTGAGGTGTCAGAGGAAAAGAAAAATAGAAGGAAGAAGTAGAAGAATTCGAATTTATCAAGAGAGATGGAGTTCGAATTGTGCATTAAGGAATAGTGTTAGTCCATAAATAGAAGGATGTGAGAAGAGGGGAAGAAATTTTCGAAAATAATTTAAAAAGATTTTAAAAACATTTTGAAAAACTTTAATTGATTTTCGAAAACTAAGAGTGAAAAAGAAATCAAGTGATTTTTGAAAAAGATTTTGAAATAAGAAATCAAAAAGATATGATTGAAAATTATTTTGAAAAAGATGTGATTAAAAAGATATGATTGAAAAGTTATGGTTTTAAAAAGATATGATTTGAAAAACAATTTAAAAAGATTTGATTTTAAAAATTAATGACTTGGCTAACAAGAAAAGATATGATTCAAACATTAAACCTTTCTCAACAGAAAAGGCAACATACTTGAAATGTTGAATCAAATCATTAATTAATAGCAAGCATTTTTGAAAATGGAAAGAAATTGATTTTGAAAAAGATTTGATTGAAAAGATATGATTTGAAAAAGATTTGATTTTGAAAAATTTTGAAAACCTGAAAAAAATTTGAATTAAAAACAGAATTTTCCCTCTTGTGCCATCCTGGCGTTAAACGCCCAGAATGGTGCACATTCTGGCATTTAACGTCCAAAGCACTACCCTTTTGGGTGTTAAACGCCAAGCCAGGCACCCTGGCTGGCGTTTAAACCCCAGTTTGCCTTCTTCACTCGGCGTTTTGAATGTCCAGCTTTTTCTGTGTAATTCCTCTGCTGTATGTTCTGAATCCTCAATTCTCTGTATTATTGACTTGAAAAGACACAAATTAAAAATTTTTTGGATTTTTAATAATGAGGAATAATCAAAATGCAACTAAAATCAAATAACAATGCATGCAAGACACCAAACTTAGCAGTTTGTATACTACTGACACTAACAAAATGAGAATGCACATGACAAATAACAAAACACTCAAGTCAAGAGAATTCAAAGATCAGAGCAAGGAAATCATCAAGAACAACTTGAAGATTAATGAAGACACATGAATGAATGCAAGAAGAACAGAAACATGCAATTGACACCAAACTTAACATGAGACACTAGACTCAACATGAAACATAAAATATTTTTGGTTTTTATGATTTTGTAAATTTTTTTTGAATTTTTCGAAAATTAAGTAAAAAAGAAAATAAAGGTATCAAAATTCTTAATGAGAATTCCAGGAATCATGCAATGTTAGTCTAAGGCTTTAGTCTAAAGCAATTAGACATGGCTAGCCAAGCTTCAGCAGGACATTACATTCAAGAGCTAAATTGATGAGAATCAATCAGCTTTGGTGATGATAATTGTTCCGAGGGTTACCTGAAACGTGTAGCTCGGTCGTCTGGCAAGACCCGAGGTAGGGGTTCCGTGACCCGAGCTTGGTGTGCTGAGCGGCTGGGGGTTGTACCTGCAATGACACTCCGATGCTTAAGTTAGCATGGGTCCAAGCAGATATTGAGTAGAATTAGAGTATGAGTTATACCTGGGTGCTCCAGTGTATTTATAGTGTTTGGTCGTGATCTTCCCTGGATAAGATATTCTTATCTTATCTTATCTTTGGGAGTCTTATCCCTATCTTTTGTGGAACCGCCTTTCCTAGGCCTTTTTCGGCCTTTAGGTTTTGGGCTTCGTTCCTTTTGATGGGCCTTCTTCTTTATTTGTCCGAGGTCCGACCTTAGGCGTGGGCCTTTGGGACGAGGTCGGACCTTCTGCGAACTTCCCGAGTTTGGAGAGCTCGGTCAGGGTATGACCAGTGCCCCTGTCCGAGTTCGTCCTTTTGAGAGGTCGAGCTCGGGCATAGTCGTCTTTTCAAAATTTGAAAATGGCCGTTTCAGCATTTATTGCTTTTTACCGTTTCTCCTCGATTTCCGTTCGGGCTCTGTGAAGGCATTATTTATTTGCCCCTTTCCTCATTTTCTTTGTTTATTCTGTTCCCTTCCCTTTTTCTGGGTTTTTCGCCACCTCTCTTTCGAGCATCTTCCTTCTTTCTCTCTGCTCTTCTTCTCCGATTCTTTCTGTGCGTTGTTTTTCGGGGTTTCCTCTGCGCCGCTGTTTTCGTTCTTCTTGCATCGGAGCTCGTCGTTTTCTTCCTTTCTTCCAGGTTTGTTTCTCGTCTTTACTTTCGCTGTGCACATATGCTTTTGTTTCTTTTTCTTCTATGCTGGGGTTGCCCCGAAAAGAGGCGCTGCCATTGTTTTGGTTGTTTGTATGTGGGGGGGGGGGGCTCTTTTCTCTTGGTACTTTGTTTTCGGGTTACTGCATTTTTTCTTCTAAAAGAACTTTTGTTTTCTTGCTTCTGCTGAATGGGTTTTTGCTGTCTGCCGATTATGTGATTTTTGGCTTGCTGTTGTATTCTTCTTTGTAGGCAAGATTTTTTATGTCTCGAAAGGTGTTTCAAGCAATGTCGACCAAGATTCCGAGTGGTCTTGGTTGGGTAGATCCTGTTCCTCTAAGGGTCCCTTCTGTTGTAGATTCTGAGTATCTAGTTAGGTTCCGTAGGGAGTGTAGTATTTGTGAGAACAGGGAGTCTGAGCGGGATTATGAGCTAGTAGCCCCAGAGTCCGAGGAGAGAGTGTGCTTCCCGCCTTTAGAAAGTTCCGAGAAGCTATTCTTTTATGCTTACGATTGTTTTTTCTCGAAGCTGGGTGTACGACTTCCTTTTACCGACTTGGAGTCCGAGGTCCTTTGGTCTTGTAACCTTGCCCCTACGCAACTCCATCCAAATTCTTGGGCGTTTTTAAAGCTGTTTCAACTTTTGTGTCAGTTTTTGGGCGTCTCCCCTTCTGTTTCTCTTTTTTCCTATCTGTTCGTGTTGACGAAGCCGGGGTCGGGTGCTGGGAAGGTGTCCTGGGTCTCTTTTAGGGCTAACCTGGGAAAGAAGTTTTGTACCTTGTATGATGAGTCGTTTCATGATTTCAAGAACAACTATTTCAAGGTCCGGGCTGCTGGAGATGTCCGACCTTTCTTTCTAGATGAGAGTGGGGAGCCTTCTTTTCCTCTTTGTTGGCAGGAGAATGTAGTGTCGGTTAAGTATACTTTTGAGAGTTTAGATGAGGTGGAGCAGGCCTTTGTGGGTGTGTTGAGCAGTTTATGGGGTCGGGCACCTCACTTGGATACGAAGAAAATGTTGGGAGATCCAAGCCTTCTCCGTTCCGAGTTAGGTAGTTCCCGACCTCTTTGAGATTTCATCTTAGTATTTTGGCTTCGTTTTGGAGGTTTTTCTGTTGTGATAATCCCTTTCTTTTGTTTCTGCAGAGATGTCTTCTCAGGCTGATTCCATGAAGTTCCTTCGTCGGTCGAAGAAGTCTGCGGCTGCTCGGAATATCGAGGCTGAGGCTTCTGCCCGATCTTCTCCGCAGAAGACTACCGTGGGTGTTCAGACTCGGTCGAAGACCATTTCGGCTCCTCAGTTCCGAGCTATAACTCAAGATCCTCCGACCTCCGGACCCGGTCACCTTTCCCCGTCTTCGACCTCGGGTCCTCCCCCAAGAAACAGAAGACCTCTCAAGAGCTTGCCGGTTTCAATGATAAGGATTTTGACGCTCTTGGTTGGATTGAGCAGCACATTCTCCCCAGACCTTTATTTCTACTGATGATGCGTCTATGGAGCATCACTTTCAGTATATGGCGCGGAGCTGTGTTCGGATGGCTAGTCTTCATGCCGCTATTGCTCGGGAGTTCAAGAAAGCTCCCCTTGGGGCGACCAGCTCCCGACTTGAGAAGGCACGGTCCGAGCTTGATAAGATTAGTCAACTGAAGGCTGCCAGGATTACTGAGCTGGAGGCCTCTTTGGAGGAAGAGAAAACTAGGGCCACCGCGGCTGTGGCGGCGGCGAAGACATCTGAGGAGATGGCGAGGGTGGCGACGGAGAACTATACTAAGCTGTATGCCGAGCTTGTGGAGACGAAGGAGAAGTTGCAGTCTGCTCGGGATGATTTTTACGAGCTGGAAGATAATGTGGCCAAGGGTATGGATGCTATGTTTGTGAATTTGAGGGATCAGGTCCGGGTTCTTGCTCCCGACCTGGATCTGAGCTTATTCAGTACGGAAAACATTGTTGTGGAGGGAAAGATTGTTCCTGCTCCTGCCGAGGATGAGGTTCCGGTGTCCGACCACAAGGCTCCGGTGTCCGACCCCGAGGTTCCGGTTGTGAACCCAACTTCACCTTTGGCTGAGGATAGATCTGGTGTGGAGGTTTCAAGCCGGGATGATGGTGCTGTCGATGCAGTCCCGATTTCGATGTTCCCTCCGCAGCCTTCTGTTGATGCGGAGACCGGAAAGGACCTTGATCCTCTGTGATCTTTTTAGTGGTTTGCCCGGCCTGTGGGCTTTTTGTTGGATGGCTTTTGTGAACACTTTTGGACACCTTTTGCTTTTATTTAGCCACTTGTGGTGACTTTATTATGCGGTGTTTGTGTTTTGTTCTTTGGTTTCTGCCTTCGTGCTTTTTAGTTGTTTTTCGGATAACAACTTTTTAGCTAGCGTTTTGACTTTATGTTTCCGCTTTCGTGCTTTTTAGTTGTTTTTCGGATAACAACTTTTTAGCTAGCGTTTTGACTTTATGTTTCCGCTTCCGTGCTTTTTAGTTGTTTTTTGGATAACAACTTTTTAGCTAGCGTTTTGACTTTATGTCTCCGCTTTCGTGCTTTTAGTTGTTTTCGGATAACAACTTTTTAGCTAGCGTTTTGACTTTATGTCTCCGCTTTCGTGCTTTTTAGTTGTTTTTTCGGATAACAACTTTTTAGCTAGCGTTTTGGCTTTATGTCTCCGCTTTCGTGCTTTTTAGTTGTTTTTCGGATAACAACTTTTAGCTAGCGTTTTGAAACTTCTTTCGATTTCGTTCTTTTCGCTTTGTACTTTTTAGTTGCTTTTTGTAAAGCAACTTTTTAGTAAGCGTTTTTCGAAATCCTGGTTCTTGCCGTTTTAAGGCTTCTTTCTCGGGCCGAGCTTTTTCTCGGACATCGGGTGCTCGAGTACCTCCTTTTGTTAGGTCCGACTTTGTCGTTGGTCGGTTCTTTTGAGTTATTTCTGTAATCTCTTTTTATTTGGCTTTTTGAGCCATTTTAGAGTTACTTTATAACTTTTCCCTTTGTTGGGTCCGACTTCGTCGTTTGGTCGGCCTTTTTAAGTTATTTTCGTAACCTCTTTTTTATTTGGCTTTTCGAGCCATTTCAGAGTTACTTTATAACTTCTCACATTAATTTGAACCTCGTCGCTTTATCTTTGCCGACCTTGTATGGTCTCTTGGCAAATGATTTTTTGCGTTTTGCCGAGCATAAATTAATGCGCCTTGGTGGGGTACTTTCTAGGATTTGCTTCATCATGAGGAAGAGAAAATAGAGAAATTTGATTAGTATTAAAGAGAAAGAATATTTATAAAGTGTTTACCCTTTAGGTCGGATATCCTACTTAACCGGGTGTCTCATTAAAAAACCCTTGTAGGGAAAAAGAGTACACCTCGGGTTAAGTTTTTCTAGCTGTAGTACCGTCTTAGATTACAGGCGTGCCAGGTCCTGGGCAGCTCATTGCCTTATAGGTCGGATATTTTGTAGTAGCCTGTCCCTAAGACTTCTGTTACCTTGTAGGGCCCTTTCCAATTGGCGGCTAGCTTTCCTTCTCCCGACTTTTGTGTTCCGATGTCATTTCGGATTAGAATTAGGTCGTGACTGGAGAAGCTTCGCTTTATTACCTTTTGATTGTATCTGAGGGCCGTTCGCCGTTTTAAGGCTTCTTCTCGGATTCGGGCTCTTTCTCGGACCTCGGGGAGGAGGTCGAGTTCTTCCCTTTGTGCCTGTGGGTTGCCTCTTTCGTTGTAGAAGATGACTCTGGGCGACCCTTCATCTATTTCGATAGGAATCATTGCCTCCATCCCGTAAGCTAGCCGGAATGGGGATTCTCCCGTTGTAGAGTGCGGGGTTGTCCGATATGCCCATTGTACCTGGGGGAGTTCGTCAGCCCACGCCCCTTTGGCCTCTTGGAGTCTTCGCTTTAACCCGGCCAAGATGACTTTATTTGCAGCCTCTGCTTGTCCATTGGCTTGTGGGTGCTCGACCGATGTGAATTGCTGTTTGATTTTTAGTTCGGCCACCAAGTTCTGAAAACTTGTGTCCGTGAACTGTGTTCCATTGTCTGTTGTGATGGAGTAGGGGACTCCGAACCTCGTGACGATGTTTTTGTATAGGAATTTACGGCTTTTCTGAGCCGTAATAGTGGCTAAGGGTTCGGCTTCGATCCACTTTGTGAAGTAGTCGACCCCTACTATGAGGTATTTGACTTGCCCCGGTCCTTGTGGAAACGGGCCGAGTAGGTCGAGTCCCCATTTTGCGAAGGGCCATGGCGCAGTGATGCTGATAAGGTCTTCGGGCGGTGCCTTGTAAAAATTGGCGTGTTTTTGGCAGGGGGGCATATTTTCACAAACTCTGTCGCGTCTCTTTGTAAGGTCGGCCAGTAGAACCCGGCCCTGACTACTTTCTTGGATAGTGCCCGAGCTCCGAGATGGTTCCCACACATGCCTTCGTGGACTTCTTCGAGGACGCCCTTTGTTTCTGAGGTCGGAACGCACCTAAGGAGGGGGTTTGAGAATCCTCTTCTGTATAATACGTCGTGAATTAGCGTATAATTCTGGGCGTCCTTTGTAAGCCTTTTAGCTTCTTTTCTTTCTATGGGGAGAGTTCCTGACTTCAGGTAGTTGAGTATGGGGGTCATCCATCCTTGCTATTGGTTGGATATATTTAACGTTTCTTCCTCTCTTAGCACGGAGGGAGATTGTAGGGTTTCTTGGAGAAGACTTCTGTTGTTGCCTCCGGGCTTGGTGCTAGCGAGCTTCGAGAGGGCGTCTGCCCGGGCATTTTGTTCCCGAGGTATGTGCTGGATTTGTATTTCCGGGAAGTGTCGTAATTGTGCCTGTGTTTGGTCCAGGTATTTTTTCATAGTAGGGTCTTTGGCCTGGTAACTTCCATTTACTTGTGATGTGACGACCTGGGAGTCGCTGAAGATCGTGATTCTCTGGGCTCCGACCTCTTCGGCTAGCTTTAGTCCTGCTAGTAGGGCCTCGTATTCGGCTTGGTTGTTTGAAGCCTGGAACTCGAATTTTAAGGATAGCTCTATCCGTGTTCCTTGGTCGCTTTCGAGTATAACACCGGCTCTGCTTCCTGTTTTGTTTGAGGACCCGTCGACATACAGATTCCACGAGAGTGGGGTTCCCGGGGTCTCAGTATATTCTGCGATGAAGTCGGCTAGATATTGAGATTTTATGGCAGTCCGGGCTTCATAGTGGAGGTCGAACTCGGACAGTTCCACCGCCCATTGTAGGATTCGTCCTGCCATGTCTGTTTTTTGTAGGATGTGTCTCATGGGTTGGTTCGTCCGGACTTTGATGGTGTGGGCTTGAAAGTAGGGACGGAGCCTCCGAGCCGTGAATACTAGGGCGTAGGCGAATTTCTCTATTTTCTGATAGTTTAATTCGGCCCCTTGTAGTGCCTTGCTTACGAAGTATATGGGGTGTTGTCCTTGGTCATTTTCTCGTATCAATGCTGAAGCAACTGCCCGATGTCCGACCGAGAGGTATAATACGAGCTCTTCCCCTTTTAAAGGTCGGGTTAGGATTGGTGGCTGCCCGAGGAATTCCTTGAATTCTTGGAAGGCTTTTTCGCACTCCGGGGTCCATGAGAAGGGTTTCCCTTTCTTTAGGAGTGAGTAGAGAGGTAGTGATTTTATCGCTGATCCTGCCAAGAATCTTGATAGGGCGGCTAGCCTTCCATTTAGTTGTTGTACTTCTTTGACACACGTCGGGCTCTTCATTTTGAGTATCGCTTGGCATTTGTCCGGGTTTGCTTCGATGCCTCTTTGAGTCAGCATGAAGCCTAAGAACTTTCCGGCTTCTGCGGCGAAGGTGCACTTGGTCGGGTTAAGTCTCATGTTGTGTTTCCTGAAGGTGCCGAAGACACTTGTGAGGTCGGGAACCAAGTTTCTGTCTTCTTGTGTCTTTACCAGCATATCGTCGACGTACACTTCTAGCTGTAGCCCGATGTGCTCTGAGAATACTTTGTTCATTAGCCTCTGGTAGGTTGCCCCGGCGTTCTTCAGCCCGAAGGGCATTACTACGTAGCAGTAGTTTGCCCTTGGGGTTATGAACGAGGTCTTTTCTTGGTCGGGTCCGTACATCGGGATTTGATTGTATCCCGAGTATGCATCCATGAAGGAGAGATATCTGTAGCCTGAGGCTGCGTCGACTAAGGCGTCGATGTTTGGTAGTGGATATGGGTCTTTGGGGCAGGCTTTGTTGAGATCCGTGTAATCGACGCACATCCTCCATTTTCCGTTGGGCTTTTTTACCAGGACCACGTTTGCGAGCCATAGGGGATATTTTACTTCCCTAATGAATCCTGCATCTAGCAGTGCTTGTACCTGTTCTTCTATTGCCTGCATGCGCTCGGGTCCGAGCTTCCGGCGTCTCTGTTGGACGGGTCTGGATCCCGGGTATACTGATAGCTTATGGCACATCAGGTCGGGACTTATGCCTGGCATGTCGGAGGCCTTCCAGGCGAAGAGGTCGGAATTCTCCCTTAAGAGGGTTATGAGTTCCTCCTTTAGGCCTGCTTCGAGGTTTGCTCCAATGTTTGTTAATTTTTCAGGTGTGTTCCCGATTTGGATCCTTTCGGTTTCTCCCTCTGGTTGTGGCCGAAGGTCTTCTCGGGTTTGAACTCGCCCGAGTTCTATTGTGTTGACTTCTTTCCCTTTTAGGCTTAGACTTTCGTTGTAGCATCGCCGTGCTAATTTTTGTCGCCTTTTAGGGTGGCGATTCCCTTTGCGGTAGGGAACTTCATACAGAGGTGTGGGGTTGAGACCACAGCTGCCAGTCTGTTTAGGGTTGGTCGCCCAATGAGGGCATTGTATGCTGAGGTAACGTCGACTATAATGTAGTCGATGCTTAACGTTTTAGATTGCTCGCCTCTTCCGAAGGTAGTGTGTAGCGAGATGTATCCTAAGGGGTGGATCGGGGTGTCCCCTAGCCCAAATAGGTCGGAGGGATAGGCCTTTAGCTCTTTTTCTTCAAGTCCGAGCTTGTCGAAGGCCGCTTTGAACAGGATATCTGCTGAGCTTCCTTGGTCAATCAGGGTTCGATGTAAGTTGGCGTTTGCTAGGATAATGGTGATCACCATAGGATCGTCGTGGCCGGGTATTATCCCCTGAGCATCTTCTTGGGTAAATGAGATGGTTGGCAGCTCGGGCAGGGGATTGTCTTCTCGGACATGATAGATCTCTTTGAGGTGTCTTTTTCGCGAGGATCTGGATGTTCCTCCGCCTGCAAAACCTCCGTTTATCATGTGTATGTGCCTTTCAGGGGTTCGCAGGGTCTGTTCGGCCCGATCCTCGTTATCTCCCCTCCTTCTCTTTTTGGTCTCTTCTCCTTTTTCCGCTATGTATCTGTCGAGTTTTCCTTCTCTGGCTAGCTTTTCTATAACATTCTTCAGGTCGTGGCAGTCATTAGTAGAATGACTGTAGAGTTTGTAGTATTCACAGTATTCGGACCGATCTCTCCCCGCTCTCTTGTGTTTTAAAGGTCGGGGTGGTGGGATTTTTTCGGTGTGGCATACTTCTCTGTAGACGTCTACCAGGGAAACTCGGAGGGGAGTGTAGCTATGGTACTTCCGTGGTTTGTCCGAGTTGGACTCTTCTTTCTTTTTCTGTTCTCGATCTCGGTCTCGGAGTGGGTAGGTTGATTCCTTCCTAGAAGAGTCTCTTAGCTGGGAGGTTTCCTCCATGTTGATATATTTTTCTGCCCGCTCTTGCACCTCGTATAAGGAGGTCGGGTATCGTTTGGATAGGGATTGGCTAAATGGTCCTTCTTTTAGGCCGTTTGCTAGTCCCATGATGGCTGCTTCAGTGGGCAAGTGTTGTATGTCCAGGCAGGCTTTGTTGAATCGCTCCATGTATTCTCGGAGAGTTTCTTGGTTACCCTGTTTGATCCCGAGTAGACTGGGGGCATGTTTTGCCTTGTCCTTTTGAATAGAGAACCTTGTTAGGAATTTTTTGGTTAGGTCCTCGAAGCTGGAGATTGATCCTGGTGGCAGGTTGTCGAACCACTTCATGGCCGACTTGGTGAGAGTGGTGGGGAAGGCTTTGCACCGAATCGCGTCGGAGGCGTCGACCAGGTACATTCTGCTTCGTAAGTTGCTGAGGTGGTGACTTGGGTCGGTGGTGCCGTCGTAGAGATCCATATCAGGTGGTTTGAAGTTTCGCGGTACCTTCTCCTTCATGATCTCTTGCGTGAAGGGATCATGGTCGTTTTCGGGGGTGGTGCCGCGTTCCGTCCGGTCTTTCAACTCGGCCTCTATCTTCCGCAGCTTTTCTTCTAACTCTCTGCGCTTGCGAGCTTCCCTTCTCAAATCTTGTTCAGTTTCTTTCTGCTTTTTCATGTCCTCTTCGAGTTGTTTCAGTCGGTTTTGCTGTGCCCGTACTGCTTCTAGAATTTCTGAGCTCTCTTCTTTTTCGGGATTTTGTGGATTTTTGTTTGGAAGTGATGTCTTTGGGCGATTCTGTTTGTTTCCTCCTGGAGTGCGTGGTGATAGAGGGCTGTCCGGTCGTTCTCCGGTGTCAATTTCCTCTTTTTATTCTGATGTAGCGTGGTTATTGTTGGGAGGGTCGTCCGCCATGGTAAAGGGATGACTTCCAGGGTCCCCGGCAACGGCGCCAATGTTCCGAGGGTTACCTGAAACGTGTAGCTCGGTCGTCTGGCAAGACCCGAGGTAGGGGTTCCGTGACCCGAGCTTGGTGTGCTGAGCGGCTGGGGGTTGTACCTGCAATGACACTCCGATGCTTAAGTTAGCATGGGTCCAAGCAGATATTGAGTAGAATTAGAGTATGAGTTATACCTGGGTGCTCCAGTGTATTTATAGTGGTTGGTCGTGATCTTCCCTGGATAAGATATTCTTATCTTATCTTATCTTTGGGAGTCTTATCCCTATCTTTTGTGGAACCGCCTTTCCTAGGCCTTTTTCGGCCTTTAGGTTTTGGGCTTCGTTCCTTTTGATGGGCCTTCTTCTTTATTTGTCCGAGGTCCGACCTTAGGCGTGGGCCTTTGGGACGAGGTCGGACCTTCTGCGAACTTCCCGAGTTTGGAGAGCTCGGTCAGGGTATGAACAATAATAACATCACCTTGAAACACTAGAATTCATTCTAAAGAACTCTGAAGCAAAAAACCTAATCTAAGCAACAAGATGAACCGTCAGTTGTCCATACTCAAACAATCCCCGGCAACAGCGCCAAAAACTTGGTGCACGAAATTGTGATCATCAATGGCGCCATCAACATGGTACGCTCAATTGCAATCTCAACTCTTTATCACAACTTCGCACAACTAACTAGCAAGTGCACTGGGTCGTCCAAGTAATAAACCTTACGCGAGTAAGGGTCGATCCCACGGAGATTGTTGGTATGAAGCAAGCTATGGTCACCTTGTAAATCTCAGTCAGAAAGATTCACATGGTTATAGATGATATATGAATAAAACATAAAGATAGAGATACTTATGTAATTCATTGGTGAGAATTTCAGATAAGCGTATGGAGATGCTTTGTCCCTTCCGTCTCTCTGCTTTCCTACTATCTTCATCCAATCCTTCTTACTCCTTTCCATGGCAAGCTGTATGTTGGGCATCACCGTTGTCAGTGGCTACAATCCCGTCCTCTCAGTGAAAATGTTCAACGCACCCTGTCACGGCACGACTAATCATCTGTCGGTTCTCAATCAGGTTGGAATAGAATCCATTGATTCTTTTGCGTCTGTCACTAACGCCCAGCCTTCAGGAGTTTGAAGCTCGTCACAGTCATTCAATCATTGAATCCTACTCAGAATACCACAGATAAGGTTTAGACCTTCTGGATTCTCTTGAATGCCGCCATCAAGGGATCCAAGAGATAAACATTCAAGCCTTGTTTGCTTGTAGAACGGGAGTGGTTGTCAGGCACGCGTTCATAAGTGAGAATGATGATAAGCATCACATAATCTTGAGTGCGAATGAATATCTTGGAATAAGAACAAGCTGAATTGAATAGAAGAACAATAGTAATTGCATTAATACTCGAGGTACAGCAGAGCTCCACACCTTAATCTATGGTGTGTAGAAACTCCACCGTTGAAAATACATAAGAACAAGGTCTAGGCATGACCGAATGGCCAGCCCTCAAAACATGATCAAAAGACTCAAAATGATCAAGGATCAAAAGATTCAAAGATCTAAAGATGAAAATACAATAGTAAAAGTTCCAATTTGTAGGGAACTAGTAGCCTAGGGTTTACAGAAATGAGTAAATAGAATAAAAATCCACTTCCTGGCCCACTTGGTGTGTGCTTGGGCTGAGCATTGAAGCATTTTCGTGTAGAGACTTTTCTTGGAGTTAAACGCCAACTTTTGTGCCAGTTTGGGCGTTTAACTCCCATTCTTGTGCCAGTTCCGGCGTTTAACGCCGGGCAGTTTTGAGCTGATTTGGAACGCCGGTTTGGGCCATCAAATCTTGGGCAAAGTATGGACTATTATACATTGCTGGAAAGCCAGGATGTCTACTTTCCAACGCTGTTGAGAGCGCGCCAATTAGGCTTCTGTAGCTCTAGAAAATCCACTTCGAGTGAAGGGAGGTCAGAATCCAACAGCATCTGCAGTCCTTTTCAGCCTCTGAATCAGATTTTTGCTCAGGTCCCTCAATTTCAGCCAGAAAATACCTGAAATCACAGAAAAACACACAAACTCATAGTAAAGTCCAGAAAAGTGAATTTTAACTAAAAACTAATAAAAATATACTAAAAACTAACTAAAACATACTAAAAACATACTAAAAACAATGCCAAAAAGCGTACAAATTATCCGCTCATCAAATGCAAAATGAGTTTCATAGGAACCTTGGAAAAGGAAACATGAAACCATACTTAAAATCCCTTCTCACACTTGAGTAGATCTGTGTTTTGGGATTGGATATGGTGACATAAAATCCACCCACTATTTGGATCTATGAGGATGTGTAGTATAATCAGGGACCAAGCATATCTCTCTTCATGAGCAATTAGACCAAGGAATTGGCTGATTATCAAGATTTGATAGATTGAATCACCAAGGGATTGGGGTTCAATCAATCATGATTGCCAAGAGGTTAATGAGTTGCATAATTGAAGATGTGATGAGCTGAATTTAATCCCAAGAGAGCAACATCACCTAAACCCAATAAATTCCCCTTATTCTTATCTTCCCCATTCTTTATAGCTTTTCTTTAATTTCTGTCATTACCCATTTACTTTTGGCATTTACTTTACACTATTGGCATTTACTTTTCTGTACTTTATTGCTTTTCTGTATTTTTAAGCCATTTACATTTCTGCTAATTTAGAATTCTGTTCTCAGCAATTACTATTGATTAGCTTGACTAATTCACCCATTAATTAAAATTGCTCAATCGACCAATCTCTGTGGGATTCGACCCCACTCCTAGTGGGTTATTACTTGACGATAATTTGGTGCGCTTGCCAAAGAACAGATTCATTTTATATGAGGAGTGAATTCCGGTCATCAAGTTTTATGGTGCCGTTGCTTGGGATTGGATTAAAATTGACAATGACTAAATTGATGGGTATTTAGATTAAGAATTTTTATTTACCTTGTTAATTCTTATTATTTCAGTTCTTATATTTTTTAGCATTTGAGTTTCAGTTGATTCACTGTATATTTCCATTTTAGCATGCTTAACAAGAGTGATTCCTTCACTTGTCCTCTTCTTGTTGTTTGCTAAATGTATGACAGATAGAAGAGGAGAAACTTCAATTTCTTTTGATAGTGAACTTGATAGGACCTTCCTTAGATTAAGGAGGGAAGCGAGAGACAAAGGAATCGTTGGAGAAGAAGCAATGGAGGAAGATCTGGATGTTACTACGGAGGAGGAGATACATGATCATATTGTGGAAGGTGCTAGTAACCATGTGGTGCAGGAGAGGAGAGTTTTAGGCTCCTACATCAACCCAAACCCAGGAAATTGTGGAAGTAGCATTCTAAAACCAACCATCCATGCTAACAATTTTGAGTTAAAACCCCAACTCATCACCCTTGTTCAAAACAACTGCTCATTTAGAGGAAATACACAAGAAGACCCCAACTAACATCTAACCACATTTTTGAGAATTTCTGATACAGTAAAGGCTAATGGTGTCCACCCTGACACCTATAAGCTGTTGTTGTTTCTTTTCTATCTCAGAGATAAAGCATCAAAGTGGTTGGAATCATTTGCTAAGGAGAGTTTGACAACTTGAGAAGAAATTGTGAACAAGTTCCTAGCAAGATTCTACCCTCCCCAAAAAGTTAATAGATTGAGAGCTGGGGTGCAAACATTTAGACAACAATATGGTGAAGCTCTCTGTGAGGCATGGGAGAGATACAAAGAGTTGACAAAAAAAATACCCTCCGGACATGTACAATGAATGGGTACAATTGCACATCTTCTATGAGGGGCTATCATATGAGTCAAAGAAGGCCCTAGATCACTGATGACAAGTCATCATATACCTATTTTTCTATGCTTTTTCATACAAGAAAATGATAAATTGTGCTTAAATATTGAATGCTTTTATACTTAATTGGTATATTTCCTTGATCTTTTAATTTTATAAATCTTGTAGAAAATAAGAAGAAAAAGAAGCAAATAAGCACAAAAAAGGGAGAAAAAAAGAGCTTTGGGACATACTTTGAAGTTGGAGCACACTTTGGAGCCTTAGACCACGCTTTTAAAAGCGTGGCCCATGACCAAATTAAAGGAGAATAGGCAATCAGCACACACTGCCCTGCTCTTGCCAAGGGCAGAGCAGAATCGTGATGCAAAGTGAGGTTGGAAGCAAGAATTTTCGCTAAGGTAAAATCTGGGCGCTCACAGCATGACCATGCCTCCTTCAAAGGGCTATAACTTGAGCTATAGACGTCCAATTGATGTGGTTTCAGTTGCGTTGGAAAGCTGACATTCAAATCTTTCCAACGATATATAGAAATCTATATTTGGCATAAAATTGAGGCACGAGTGAAAGGCATCTTTAAGGGCAAAAAATAAGCAAAAATAAACCAAAGTGCTTCCACCAAGGTTCGAAGCTTGAGCCTCACTCCAAAGCAAAGTAGCGCTCATTTTTCTGCTCTGCCCTCTTGGAGAGCAGGGCAATGTCGTGCTCTCTTCATGGAAAATCAAGGAAAAATTGCTCCTCAAGTGTTTTCACCAAGGTTCGAACACAAGACCTTCAAGGAAGTAAAGGCAAGGAGCTTAGGCGCGCACACAACTTGGCACGGCCAGCACCAAGCACGCACGGGCAGCACTTGGCGCACCATGGCAACTCTGCCCTGCCCTCCACAAGGGCAGGGCAGCATCCTGACGCATCACACACACCAAGCACGCACGCAATGAAGCCGCAGGCACCATTTCCTGCTCTACCCTCCACAAGGGCAGGGCAGCCTCCTGGGAGCAAATAATCATGGGCCAAAAGTTCAATTTCATATAAATTCAATTCCTCACCAAATTGAATCAAGGCCATCCAAGACCCATTCTCCCTCAAATCCAAAGCAAGCAAAAGCCCACTCAACATGACTCAAAGGCACACAGAGAAGCTAGATTAGGAATTTCATTTTTGTGAATTTGTTTTTAATTTCAATTTCATTTTATTTTCATTTTGTAAAAGAAGCCTATATAAAGGGCATCATTCTCATTTCAGAGAGGAGGTTGGCTCTAATAGGAGCTCGATTAGAAAGAGGGGCTTGCTCCATTAGGGAGGAGTAGTAGTAGAGAGCTCTCTCTTTAGTCTTTCTCTTGTTTTGAAATTTTGGATTGAGGTTGGAGGAATTCTGTTCCAATCTTTGATCTGAAATCCATGCTTTGTTCTTCTGCATAATTCAAGGAATTTTGATTTAAATCAAGGCTCTCTTTACTGCTTCCATCTCTATTTCTTCTTCAATCTGTTTGCTGTTGAATCAAGGAAGGAATTGAGATCTAGACTTGTTTTCTAGTCTCTTTGATTTCCTGAGATCTTCAATCTCATTTGGCAATTAAACTGAATTTAATTTCTGTTTGCTTCTTCAAGCAATTCTGCTTTCTGTTTAAGATTTGTTGCAAGTTACTCTTCTGCTTGATTGCTCCTTACATTCTCTTGTTGAATTTTAATTCCCAGCACCCAAGTCCTTTTACTTTTCATGCAATTTAATTCTTATGCAATTGTTCCAAGTTCTGCTTGCTGCTTGCTTTAATCTTCTTGTTCCCATTCCCCTTTATATTTACTGTAATTTATATTTCTTGTCATTTAAGTTTCTGCAATTTACATTGCTTGCTCTTTAAGCTTCCTGCCTATTTACATTCTGCAATTTAAGTTCACTACTATTTACATTCTGCTGCAACAATTCTCACTCACCAATGTTAGCTTGACTAAACTAATCACCCACTAAAGTTGCTTGATCCATCAATCCCTGTGGGTTCGACCTCACTCTAAGTGAGTTATTACTACTTGATGCGACCCGGTATACTTGCCGGTTGGATTTGTGTGTTGGAAATTCATTTTTCCACAAAAACACCATCAAGTTTTTGGCGCCGTTGCCGGGGATTGATTAGATCAACAATGATTAAGTGGGTGAGAAGTCTAGATCAAGCATTTTCTTTATTTTTGTTCTCTGTTTTAAAGTGAAACCAAGGTGTTTGAGTTTTTTCCTCACTAAGAAATTCTCATCTCTGATATGAGTAATTTCAATTTTTCTTGGTGTTGTGTTTTCCAAAATTTAAATGGAGTTCAACTCATCTTATGATCAAACAAATTTTATGGGATATTACCCACCATCACCAATCTCTAATAGTGGTTGGGAATATCACCAAGAAATCACAGATTCTGAGCACTCCAATCCATGGAGATTTGCTTCACAGACACAAGATGAGCAAGAAAACCATATGGGATATTTTCTTCCACCACAAAATGATGCTAGTCATGATTCTAATGGTGGCTGGGAAGGAAACTCTAATGCTCCATATGATATTCATCCAAAGATATCATCACTTGACCATGCTTCAACAAAAAGCCTCTATCAAAATTCACCACCCACACAAACTTCCATAAACCAAAGCCTCTCAAAGCTTGAGACCATGTTTGAAAAATATGAGAGGGAGGCACAGATATCCTGGAACGAGCAAGAGAATTCATTCAAAAACATGAAAATAATGTTAGCTCAATTGGTGAGTGCAACAAGGAAAGAGGAAAAACAAGAGGAAGAGGCTACTGAGTCAAGTGAATTTTTAGTGAAGAAAGAAGAGGTGGTGGAAATATTTGAACCTGAAACTGCACTCCATGATTGAAAGGTACGAAGAGGAGATGAAGAAAGCTTGGGAAGATCAACAAACCTCCTCCATGAAAGAGCTATTAAAGCAAATTTTGAGTGTAAAAGAGGAAGTGGAAGAATAAGCTAGTGAGGAGGACAATCAAGAACATCCAAACTCAAGGGAAACAGAGAGGCACATGAAGGACAAGCTCATTGAACCACCAATTCGAAAGGCTCTGGATGAAGATCAAACTCCAAAAATCACACAGCAACCATGTCTTGAATCCAAAGAAGTGAAGGCAACTAGCAAGAACACCAATTCTGTCCCTAATCCAGCAAGCAAGATCAATCAAGCCATTTGCAAAAGGAAGCTTGCTGAGGAAAGGCCAAGACAAGGGACACTAGCTGAATCTTCTCCCCCTTTGAGGTCATTCCTCTTAACAAACTGGAAGAAGAGGAAGAAAGTGAAGAATAGGTAAACAGTAGGTAACATTCCTTCTCCTTACCTTGTTTAAATTTCAATAAATTGGCATATGATCACATTCTAAGTTTGGTGTTGCCTTGCAACAAATTGTTTTCAATTCCTTTGGATGATTGAATCAATTCTACATGAAAGTGTCACACTAAGATTCTAAGTTTGGTGTGCCACTTATTTTTCTATGTAACTCATCCAGCAACATCACTTGTCTGCATAATCATATTGCCTTTGCATTGTTATTTTTCTTTTGTTTTGACATTTCGTTTGCATTCTCTTTGTTTTAGTCACTTTTTTATTTATTTTTTTGTTTTCTTTTATTAATTGTTTTTGTTAATACATCACCAAGAGATCCTTATTCATGACAAATCTTGGCTTGGTGATTGTATTCAACAAATAACAGTTTCTTTTGTTTAGTTTTAGTTCAAATAAATTGACATATGGTTGCATTCTAAGTTTGGTGTTGCTATGCAACAAAATTTGGTTCTAATTCTTACAAGATACTTGCATTAATTCCAAGTGAAAGTGTCACACTAAGTTTGGTGTGCCACTTATCTTTTATGCAATGTATTGTGCACACCTTCTTATCTATGCAATCAAAATGTCTCTATCTCTTGTGCCTTGATTGTTATCTTTAATTTTGCTTGCTTAAAACACATGTGCTACTAACATATCATTGTGTAAGACATTCATGATCCATCTCAGCCCCATAGCCATTGTTCTAATTGTTGCTTGAGGATGAGCAAGCATTCTGAGTTGGTATGGGAAGGAGAAGAATGGGAGGAAAATGACAACAATAGTGAAGATGAACTACAAGGTTGTAGAGTTCCTTTTCTTCTCATTTGTTTCCAGCACTTAAATTTCATGATTGTCTTTATCTTCTCTGTTTACATGTGTGTATGAATAAAGCATAGCGTGAATCTTGATTTGAAACATGGTGCTGTGACATTATAACTACCAACTTGAATCCTGTGAGTTCAAAAGCAGTAAATCATCATGATCATAAACAAACAAGGAATTAAAGAAGAATTTAGCATGTGCATACAAGTATTGGAAAGCTAGTATGATTGATTGTTGCTCAATTGCATTGGATTTTATTTAATTGAAGTTTTTCATCTAGTACATTTTGTGAAATCTTTTGAAATCATGAAAACCTTGAAGGAAGCAAATACAATTAAAGCAAAAAAAAAGAAAAAGGGAAAGAATGAGAAAGCTGAAGGCTCTGAGTACCAATGGCAATTTATTTGCTAAGTGCTTGTGGTGTTTATGTATCAAGCCAAATGCTTGAAAACAAAACACTTAGAAGTCAAGGCTAGGCTC
The DNA here is from genome assembly GCF_014773155.1 of Arachis stenosperma. Lineage (NCBI taxonomy): Eukaryota > Viridiplantae > Streptophyta > Magnoliopsida > Fabales > Fabaceae > Arachis > Arachis stenosperma. Next base: position 60,173,553 of record NC_080382.1, read on the forward strand.
AAGTGCAAAAGCACTCCCTCAAAGCTCAAGGTTCTGAGCATCAATGATTAGAGAGTAAAAAAAAATGATGATGAGCTTAATGAAGTCCTCTAATTAAATGCTTGTGGTGCTTATGTATCAAGTGGTAATACTTGAAAACAAAGCATTTAGAAGTCGTAGCTTTGTTATCAACTCATGGGGCAAAGCACCCAAAAGGAGAAGCTAAAAAAAAAACAAAAAAAAAAACAAAAGCTTGTTTCAAGGAAGAATTATAAGAAAAAGATTTCAAAAAATGAGCTAGATAGAAGCATCAATCATTTACATTTCTTTTGTGATTGAAGCATGCATAGAAAACTAGCTTACCATGAACATTGAGTTGCTATTCTTCTTACCTTGGATTGTCAATCTTTATTGCATGATTCTTTTCTTGCTTGGGGACAAGCAAGGTTTAAGTTTGGTGTTGTGATGACAAGTCATCATATACCTATTTTTCTATGCTTTTTCATACAAGAAATTGGTAAATTGTGCTTAAATATTGAATGCTTTTATACTTAATTGGTATATTTCCTTGATCTTTTAATTTTATAAATCTTGTAGGAAATAAGAAGAAAAAGAAGCAAAGAAGCACAAAAAAAGGAGAAAAAAAGAGCTTTGGGACACACTTTGAAGTTGGAGCACACTTTGGAGCCTTAGGCCACGCTTTTAAAAGCGTGGCCCATGACCAAATTAAAGGAGAATAGGCAATCAGCACACACTGCCCTGCTCTTGCCAAGGGCAGAGCAGAATCATGATGCAAAGTGAGGTTGGAAGCAAGAATTTTCGCTAAGGTAAAATCTGGGCGCTCACAGCATGACCATGCCTCCTTCAAAGGGCTATAACTTGAGCTACAGACGTCCAATTGATGTGGTTCCAGTTGCGTTGGAAAGCTGACATTCGGAGCTTTCCAACGATATATAGCAATTTATATTTGGCGTACAATTGAGGCATGAGTGAAAGGAATCTTTAAGGGCCAAAAATAAGCAAAAATAAACCAAAGTGCTTCCACCAAGGTTCGAAGCTTGAGCCTCACTCCAAAGCAAAGTAGCGCTCATTTTTCTGCTCTGCCCTCTTGGAGAGCAGGGCAATGTCGTGCTCTCTTCATGGAAAATCAAGGAAAAATTGCTCCTCAAGTGCTTTCACCAAGGTTCGAACACAAGACCTTCAAGGAAGTAAAGGCAAGGAGCTTAGGCGCGCACACAACTTGGCACGGCCAGCACCAAGCACGCATGGGCAGCACTTGGCGCACCATGGCAACTCTGCCCTGCCCTCCACAAGGGCAGGGCAGTATCCTGACACATCACACACACCAAGCACGCACGCAATGAAGCCGCAGGCACCATTTCCTGCTCTGCCCTCCACAAGGGCAGGGCAGCCTCCTGGGAGCAAATAATCATGGGCCAAAAGATTAATTTCATATAAATTCAATTCCTCACCAAATTGAATCAAGGCCATCCAAGACCCATTCTCCCTCAAATCCAAAGCAAGCAAAAGCCCACTCAACATGACTCAAAGGCACACAGAGAAGCTAGATTAGGAATTTCATTTTTGTGAATTTGTTTTTAACTTCAATTTCATTTTATTTTCATTTTGTAAAAGAAGCCTATATAAATGGCATCATTCTCATTTCAGAGAGGAGGTTGGCTCTAATAGGAGTTCGATTAGAAAGAGGGGCTTGCTCCATTACGGGGGAGTAGTAGTAGAGAGCTCTCTCTTTAGTCTTTCTCTTGTTTTGAAATTTTGGATTGAGGTTGGAGGAATTTTGTTCCAATCTTTGATCTGAAATCCATGCTTTGTTCTTCTGCATAATTCAAGGAATTTTGATTTAAATCAAGGCTCTCTTTACTGCTTCCATCTCTATTTCTTCTTCAATCTGTTTGCTGTTGAATCAAGGAAGGAATTGAGATCTAGACTTATTTTCTAGTCTCTTTGATTTCCTGAGATCTTCAATCTCATTTGGCAATTAAACTGAATTTAATTTCTGTTTGCTTCTTCAAGCAATTCTGCTTTCTGTTTAAAATTTGTTGCAAGTTACTCTTCTGCTTGATTGCTCCTTACATTCTCTTGTTGAATTTTAATTCCCAGCACCCAAGTCCTTTTACTTTTCATGCAATTTAATTCTTATGCAATTGTTCCAAGTTCTGCTTGCTGCTTGCTTTAATCTTCTTGTTCCCATTCCCCTTTATATTTACTGCAATTTATATTTCTTGTCATTTAAGTTTCTGCAATTTACATTGCTTGCTCTTTAAGCTTCCTGCCTATTTACATTCTGCAATTTAAGTTCACTGCTATTTACATTCTGCTGCAACAATTCTCACTCACCAATGTTAGCTTGACTAAACTAATCACCCACTAAAGTTGCTTGATCCATCAATCCCTATGGGATCGACCTCACTCTTGTGAGTTATTACAACTTGATGCGACCCGGTACACTTGCCGGTTGGATTTGTGTGTTGGAAATTCATTTTTCCACAAAAACACCATCAATCACTCTTCAAGAGGCTCTCTCAACATGAAGAAGACAGTTGAAGAGTCTATAGACATCATATAATTTGTTGCCAATAATGAGTATTTCTATGCCTCTGATAGAACTCAAAAAAGAGGAGTAATAGAGCTCAATTCCATGCATGCCCTATTAGCTCAAAACAAAGTGATCACGGCTCAATTAGCAGCCCTAACAAAGCAGATGGAGAAGAATCAAGTCTAAGCTATTCAAGCTCAAGCACCTCCACAAGAAGAAGATACCCAGAAGTTGAATGTGAATGGGAGCAAGCCAACTATGTGAACCACTCTTCCAGACCACCATATCATCCCAATGCAAAAATATACAACCAGGTTGGAAGAACCACCCAAATTTTAGGTGGGGAAACCAACAGACCACAACCAAGATCATAAACCATACCACTCTAACCAATATAACAACTACAATCCCAACCATCAATCAAACAACAATAGACCCTACCACTCCACCCAACAATCATATGGCATCCACCCTCAAGATGCATCATCCTCAACCCTACAACCATGTGATATCAGTAATAACTTTGCAAGATTGGAGGCTGCTATGGCACAATTGACAGGGAGTATTGCCACTGTCGCAGAGAGACAAGTGCAAGCTGAGAAGAAGATAGAAGCAATCTAAGAGGAGGCCAGATCCAACATGAGGAACCAAGGGGTAGCAATTTCAAAACTAGAATCACAACCAGAGATCTTGTCTAAACAAATACCAATGCCTACACAAACATTTCCTAGTGATACCATGGCCAACCCTAAGAAGTGAGAAGGTGGTAAATGAGGCATCCTCAAGTCACAACAAGCACGAAGAAGAAGCTACAAGTGACCTAGAAACCAAGAAGGAAGAAGAGACACCTGAACCACCCCCACCAAAGCATGTCCTGAAGCCCTATGTAGCAAAAGCACCCTATCCACAAAGGCTGAGGAAAGACGAAAAGGACAGCCAGTTTTATAGGTTCTTGAGATCCTTAAGAAGCTTCAAATCAACATACCTTTTGCTGAGGTATTAGAGCAAATGCCACTCTATGCCAAGTCTCTAAAGGAGCTAATGACAAGGAAATAAAACTAGGGAGAAAAGGAAATTGTGGTGCTCACCGAGGAATGTAGTGCCATCATACAAAAGAAGCTTTTCCAAAAGCTGAAAAATCATGGGAGCTTCCAAATTCCATGCATCATAGGGTATATAAGCAGTGAGAAGGCATTATGTAATCTGGGAGCCAGCATCAACTTTATGTCCTTGGTCATGATGAAAAGAATGAGGATAGAAGAGGCCAAACCTACAAGAATGGCTCTTCAATTAGCTGATAGGACATTCAAATTCTCCCATGGTGTGGTGGAAGATTTTTTGGTGAAGGTGGGAGAGTTTATCTTCCCAGCTGATTTTGTAGTACTTGATATGGAGAAAGAGGCAAACACATCAATCATCTTTGGATGACTATTCTTAGATATTGCTGGAGCTATAATTGATGTACAAAAGGGAGAGTTAGTCTTGAGATTACTGATGCATTTGCATATTTGCTATATTAGCTAGTTAGTATAGTTGGTTTTAGCTTAGTTTCACTCATTTTCTCTAAATAAACAAGTCTTTTTATGAGTTTTGTCTTCATGCATGAGAATACCAAGGAACATGTTGATTGTAGCCAAATTCATGCAAATGATTTAAGGAATACATAAATGAATGAGTATGAATGAATCTCATGAAATTAATTGCATGGATTGGTAAGACTTTGAAGCTATTTCCCTTGTTAATGATAGGTGATGAAACAAGAAAGCATTGAAGCATGAATGAAGCAAACTGGGCAAGAAGAAGAGGAGTTGTTGACGTTGCCAACTTGGAGAAAGGGTGAGTGTTTGAAGGCAACGCCAAGCAACTTGGAAAGCTCATTTGGACGTTGCCAACTTGGAGAAAGGGTGAGTGTTTGAAGGCAACGCCAAGCAACTTGGAAACCTCATTTGGGCGTTGCCAACTTGGAGAAAGGGTGAGTGTTTGAAGGCAACACCAAGCAACCTTGGAGTGCACATTTGGGCGTTGCCAACTTGGGCCAGGAAGGAGCTTCGAGGGCGTTGCCAACGTGGGGAGTATAGGCGTTGTTCAAGGCAACGCTAAGCTAGAAGAATTTGCCCAGCCAAGAAGCTCGAGCACGTTGCCAACGTGCTACTTCATTGGAGTGTTTGGAGGCAACGCCAGGAAGGAAAGCTTGGCAGGCACCACACCTTGGATCTCCACCCATCGAGCACGTTGCCAACGCCACTCTTCATTGGCGTGTTTCAAGGCAATGTAGCAAGCCTTAGATCTCCACCCACGTTGCCAATGCCAGGAAACATAAGCGTGTTCAAGGACAACGCCAAGCAACAAGCATGGAGCCTTGAGGAAGGCTCGAGCACGTTGCCAACGCCAGCTTCCAAAGGCGTGTTTGGGGGCAACATAGCAAGCAAAGCCAAGCTAGGATGCAGCCCTGGAGAAGCTCACTCGAGCACGTTGCCAACTTGAGGATGTATTGGCGTGTCCAATGCCAACGCTAGGCAAGAAAGCTTACCCAGGGGAAGAAGCATGCACGTTGCCAACGCCAGCCTCCTAAGGCGTGTTCCAAGGCAACGTGACAAGCTATTTGGAGAGGCAATCCATTCACACGAGCACGTTGCCAACGCCAGCTTCTAGAGGCGTGTTCCAAGGCAACTTGACAAGCAAAGTTGAAGGCTAGAAAGCAGCCCTGGAGGGAGCATGGGCACGTTGCCAACGTGCCAACAAGGGGGCGTGTTTGAGGACAACGCCAGCCCCATGTTTCAGCCTTGGGAGGCTTGGCATGTTGCCAACTTGAGAAGAAAGGGGCGTGTTCGGCAACAACTTGGCAGCCTGACCTTACCCTCTTTGAGGAAGTATAACTTGAGCTAGAAAATTCCAATTGAGATGATTCTAAGTGCATTAGAAAGAAGACACTCTGAGCTTTCCAATGATGTATGATAGTCCATATAGAAGCAGAGGATTGACACTCAAATTCTGTGCAACATTAAGCATGAAAGTAGAGTCAAGAAGAAGAAAAACAAGTTGTTAGCAACAACTTGGGCTAGCAACGCCCAAGTCTCAAAGCTCACTCCCAGGAAAACACAATGCACGTTGCCAACGTGCATTAAGGCTAGCGTTATTGGCAAAAATGCCAAGCCATTGGGCCAGAAGCATCATGAATGAACTCCTCCTTCCATGACTAGCAACACTTCTTCCATTGAGCCAAGAATTCAACAAAGAGGAAGCCCACATTGCTAGCCCAATTAAAGATCTTTGAAGGAGTTTTAGGACTAATATAAATAGAGAAGGAGTTTGTACTTTGAGGGGACTTTTTGACACTTAGATTTCTAGACTTTTAGCACTTACTAGCACTTTTACTTGGAGAACTCTCTAGCACTTCCGGGAGGATACCCGGAGAGCTATTTTGGTTCTTCTTGGAACTTTTCTTCTTCATTTTTGAGTTTTTAAGCATTTTCTTCTTCTTCTTCATCTTTCTTCACACTTAGTTTAATTTTCATTTATGGCAATTGTTGTTGAAATTGGAGCTATGATTCACTAAACCCCACTTTCATTAGGGGGAAGAGCTCTGCTTGTTTGAATGCATTGATAAATCATCTTCTCCTTCTCAATTCAAGTGGTTAATCCAAGAGGAAATTCTTGTTCTTCAAAGATTCAACCACCATCGAGAGAGGGGTTAATCTATATGAATTATGTGGTGAATTTGAGAAATGAACCACATAGTTCAGTTTAGAGTTCATCCTTTCATAATCTCCTTAATCAATACACTTTGGTTGGTATGTGAGATGTAACCTCCCTAAGTTGAGATTCTAGAAATTGTATGGCTTGGATTTGAAATTGAGCTTCATCTCTTCTCATGAACAATTAGATCACGAGAGTGGCAATTGGCTATGTTGAGAGAAATTGGATCACCAAAAGATTGGGATTCAATTACCCACTTGCCATGGATCTATACCCATAATTGAGAAGGAATTGATCAACATCAATTCATGAGAATTTGCATCTCTGATCCCTAATGATCCTTTCCATCATCAATTCTTATTTCTTTTGCTCTTAGTTGTTTGAACACCCATTACCCCATTTCCCTTCTACATTCTTGCAATTTATTATTCTTGTCATCTACATTCTGTCTCTTTATTTCTTGCTCTTTGCTCTTATGCTCTTTAAATTTCTGCAACCTTTAATTCCTTGCAATTTATCTTTGATGTCATTTAAGTTTCTTGCATTTTAAGTTTCAGTTATTTACTTTCATTTTATTTCTATATTCCAGTTCTTTAAATTCCTTGCCATTTAAATTCCTGCAATTATGTTCAAAAGTCACAATGCTCATAAAATCAAAACCATGTTCGCTTGACTAAATTCATCATTAAACTAAAGTTGCTTAATCTACCAATCTCCGTAGGATCGACCTCACTCTTAGTGAGTTTTATTACTTGATACGACCCGGTATACTTGCCGGTTATACGTAAAATCAAATTTTTACGTATCAAGTTTTTGGCGCCGTTGCCGGGGATTGGAAAAGATTGACAATGATTAAGTGAATGGTGGTTTAGATTAAGCATTTTTTTTAGTGTTTTTGTTAAACCCACTAATTGTTTGATACTTTGTTTCACTAACTCCAATTTCACTCTAGTTCTAAAGTGTTTCACTTGTGATTTTGGTTTTGTTTGTGTATGTCAGGAGCTAATAGACTTAATATTGAGGATGAGAGAACCCTCCGAAGGGTAAGGAGAGAAAAAAGAGGAAAGGGGATAGTTGGTGAAGAGGAATCAGAGGGAGAAGACCAAGTCATGGAGGACGGCATGCACAATCCTCCTGGAGGGGTCAACAACAATGATAGACCACCTAGAAGGGTGCTATCTTCTTATACCATCCCTGATCCAAGACATTGTGGGAGCAGTATTGCCACTCCAAGTGTTCAGGCCAATAACTTTGAGTTAAAACCCCAACTCATCACTTTGGTACAAAATAACTGCTCCTATGGAGGGGGACCTCTTGAAGACCCAAGTCAACATTTGTCTGTTTTTCTGAGGATATGCAACACAGTGAAGACAAATGGAGTGCATCTAGATGTCTACAAACTGCTGCTATTCCCATTCTCTTTGAGGGACAAGGCCACTCAATGGCTAGAGTCATTCCCCAAGGAAAGCCTCGACAATTGGAATGACCTGATGGGCAGATTTCTAGCAAAGTTCTACCCACCTCAAAGAATCATCAAATTGAAGACAGAGGTTCAAACTTTCAGGCAAATGGAAGGGGAATCATTGTATGAAGCTTGGGAAAGATATAAGGCACTAATGAGAAGATGTCCACCTGACATGTTTAGTGATTGGGTCAAACTCCAAAACTTCTATGAAGGCTTAAGCTTAGAAGCAAGGAAGGGACTAGACTACTCATCAGGAGGATCACTCATCATGATGAAAACTGCTGAGGAGGCTCAAGACCTCATTGAGATTGTGGCAAACAATCAGTATTATTACTCATCAGAGAGGCAACATAACCCGGCCCCAAAGAAAGGCGTAATGGAGCTTGAAGGTGTTGACGCTATCTTGGCACAAAATAAGTTAATGCACCAACAAATCCAACAACAAATGGAAATGATAACAAAGAGAATGGATGGTCTCCAGCTAGCATCAGTGAACACAACAAATCAATCATCACTTGAATGGAGCCAAGGTGAAGGGACCACTGTTGAACAGCCACAAGAACAAGTTCAGTACATGCAGAATACTTCAAATTCTCAGGATGAATTTCATGGTGATACATACAACCCATCCTGGAAAAATCATCCCAATCTAAAGTGGGGTGAAAATTATTAGCAAAAGAACAACAACCACAACCACACTCGTAACACAAATCACCAAAATCACCATGCCACTAACACTAACCAATATAGAAAAACACAAAACACATATCAACCACCTCATAATAATTCACAAACTCACCAAAACAACTTCCCTGCACCAACATCCAACTCACAAAATTACTCACAAAATTACCACACTAATCCACCCAACAACTTCCAACAACAATCAACCCCCATCATATCCCCAATTGACCATCATGAGACCAGAATCTCAAATCTTGAAGCAACCTTGCAAGCACTTGCTCAAACCACTCAAGCCTTAGCCAAGGGACAAAAGGAACATGAGGCCACCATGAAGAATATTGAGCGACAAGTGGGACAATTAGCCAAACAAGCTGAACGACCAACCAATGTTCTCCCAAGTGATACAATACCCAACCCGAGAGAGGAATGTAAAGCTCTGCAGTTGAGGAGTGGCAAGGTAGTTGGAGAAAGTTCGAATAAAGAAGCAATAAAACCCAAAGAGCAGGACACAGTAGAAAAACAAGTGGAAAGGCAAGATGAAGAAAAGGCTTCAACATCTAAAAAAAGTAAAGAGGCTGTCAAGCCACAAGGCAAACCAACCAGTCAAGAAAGCAACCATGATAGCAAGGAGAATGTGAATCTACAACAAGAGAACAAAAATGAAGGAGTAAAAGCTTATGTACCTAAGCTTCCATACCCAACTAGGATACATAAAGGAGCAAAGGACCAACAATTCCCAAGGTTCTTAGAAATCTTCAAGAAACTCGAAATCAACATCCCATTGGCAGAAGCTCTAGAACAAATGCCATTATATGCAAAGTTTCTTAAGGAATTGATCACCAAGAAGAGAAGTTGGCAAGAAAAAGAAACAGTGATTCTCACTCAAGAGTGCAGTGCCATCATTCAAAAAGGGCTACCACCAAAACTCAAAGATCCTGGCAGCTTCCTCATACCCTGCACAATTGGGAGCATGGCCATTGACAAATCACTTTGTGACCTGGGAGCAAGCATTAACTTAATGCCCCTTACCATGATGAAGAAAATGATGATTGAAGAGCTTAAACCCACAAGGATGTCACTCCAACTTGCTGACAGATCCATCAAAATACCAAATGGAGTAGTTGAGAACCTCTTGGTGAAAGTGGGAAACTTTATATTTCCAGCTGATTTTGTGGTCCTAGATATGGATGAAGAGGGAAACAACTCAGTCATTCTTGGTAGACCCTTTTTGGCTACAGCTAGAACAATCATTGATGTGGAAAAGGGAGAGATGATTTTCAGAGTGCATGCTGAGAAAATGACCATAAATGTCTTCAAAGCAATGCAACACCCCGTTGAGAAAGAAAGTTGCATGAGGATTGATGTAGTAGATTCTTTGGTTGAAGAAGTACTTGACACAAACCATCAAGTGGAACAGGAGGAAGTCCAAGACATCCAAGGACAAGAAGAGAACAAATTGGAATCATCAGAGGAACCAAGTGAAGCTAAGAAAGAAGAAGCACCACAACAAGAGTTGAAACCACTACCCCCTCATCTTAAGTATGCATTCCTTGGTGAAAAGGACAGCTTCCCAATGATCATCAATTCTACATTGAGTGCAGAGAAAGAAGAAAAGCTCCTTGTAGTATTGAAAGCTCACAAAGAGGCATTGGGATGGACCATTGATGACTTGAAAGGCATAAGCCCTGCCATATGCATGCACAAGATACTCTTGGAGGAGAATTCCAAACCAGTGGTACAACCTCAAAGAAGATTGAATCCCACAATGAAGGAGGTTGTTCAAAAGGAAGTCCTGAAGTTGTGTAAAGCTGGGATCATCTACCCTATATCTGACAGCCCATTGGTCAGTCCAGTGCAAGTAGAACCTAAGAAAGGGGGAATGATTATCATTGTTAATGAGAAGAATGAGCTTATTCCAACACGAACGGTGACAGGGTGGAGGATGTGCATAGATTATAGGAGGCTGAATGATGCCACACAAAAAGATCACTTTCCTCTCCCTTTCATTGACCAGATGCTTGAAAGGTTGGCTGGCCATGCTTATTACTATTTTCTTGATGGATACTCTGGGTATAACCAGATAGTGGTTGACCCCATGGATCAAGAGAAGACCTCCTTTACCTGTCCTTTTGGAGTCTTTGCATACAGGAAAATGCCATTTGGACTGTGTAATGTCCCAGCTACCTTTCAAAGATGCATGCTATCAATATTCTCAGACATGGTAGAAAATTTTATTGAAGTCTTTATGGATGATTTCTCTGTCTTTGGTGATTCTTTCAATGCTTACTTGCATCATCTTACCCTAGTCTTGAAAAGGTGCCAAGAAACCAATTTGGTTTTAAATTGGGAGAAATGCCATTTCATGGTACCCGAAGGCATTGTTCTTGGTCACAAAATTTCAAGAAAGGGTATAGAAGTTGACAAGGCAAAAGTAGAAATTATAGAAAAACTTCCTTTGCCAACTAGTGTGAAAGCCGTTAGAAGCTTCTTAGGGCATGCTGGATTCTATAGGAGATTCATCAAAGATTTTTCCAAAATAGCAAAACCACTAAGCAATTTGCTGGTGGTAAACAATCCTTTTCTCTTTGATGATGAATGTAAACATGCTTTTGAAATTCTAAAGGCTAAGCTCACCACAGCACCAATCATCACACCCCCAAGTTGGGGACTGCCTTTTGAATTCATGTGTGATGCAAGTAACCTTGCAATTGGTGCTGTGTTGGGGCAGAGGAAGGAAAAGAAGCTTCATGTTATCTACTATGCAAGTAAGGCATTGAATGAAGCTCAAAAAAACTACACCACAACGGAGAAAGAGCTACTAGCTGTGGTATATGCTTTTGATAAGTTTAGACAATATTTGATTGGCTCTAAAGTCTTAGTGTATACTGACCATGCTGCTCTTAAGTATCTTATGTCAAAACAGGATGCCAAACCAAGGCTAATCAGATGGGTACTACTCCTACAAGAGTTTGACATTGAGATAAAAGATAGGAAGGGCAATGAAAATCAAGTTGCTGACCACTTATCAAGGCTACCACAAGATGCACTCCAAGACAACCTTCAATCAATAAATGAAGAATTTCCAGATGAGCATCTCTTGCAAATTCAACACGTCCCTTGGTTTGCAGACATGGCCAACTACAAGGCAGGAAGAATCATCCCACAAGAGTACACAAAACAACAAGTCAAGAAGCTGCTTCATGAGGCTAAATTCTTCTTCTGGGATGAACCATTTCTGTTCAAAAGATGTCCGGATGGAATGATAAGAAGATGTGTGTCAGAGGGTGAGATGAAGAACATACTATGGCATTGTCATAACTCAAGTTATGGTGGTCATTTTGGGGTGAAAGAACGGCTGCAAAGGTCCTTCAAAGTGGTTTCTACTGGCCTTCAATCTTCAAGGATACTAGAGAGTTTGTGAGCCATTGCAATGAATGTCAAAGAACAGGGGGTTTGTCAAAGAAAAATGAGATGCCTCAGAAGTTCATTTTGGAAGTGGAACTCTTTGATCTGTGGGGAATAGACTTCATGGGACCTTTCTCTCCATCCTACACATTTAAATACATTTTGGTAGCAGTGGAGTATGTCTCAAAATGGGTAGAAGCAATAGCTACCACCACATGTGATACCAACATGGTCTTGCAATTCCTAAAGAAGAACATCTTCACTAGATTTGGCGTGCCCAAAGGACTTATAAGTGATGAGGGAAGCCACTTCTGCAACAAGCAACTAAATTCTTTACTCCACAAATATGGTGTTACTCACAAAGTGGCCACACCGTATCACCCACAAACCAATGGGCAAGCTGAACTTGCCAACAGAGAGCTAAAGAGGATTTTGGAGAAAACTGTGGGGACAACAAGAAAGGATTGGGTTAGAAAGCTGGATGATGCACTTTGGGCATACAGGACAGCCTTCAAGACACCCATAGGAAAATCTCCATTTCAGCTGGTGTATGGAAAGGCATGCCACCTCCCTGTGGAGCTTGAACATAAGGCCTTTTGGGCTACCAAACTTCTGAATTTAGATGCTCAAGCAGCAGGAGAAAAGAGGTTGCTACAACTCAATGAATTGGAGGAGTTCAGATTGGAGGCATATGAAAATGCCAGAATATACAAAGAAAGAGCAAAAAAGTGGCATGACAAGAGGATCTCCAAAAGAACATTCGAACCAGGCCAAAAGGTGTTGCTATTCAACTCAAGATTGAAGATTTTTCCTGGGAAGCTGAGGTCTAGATGGACTGGTCCATACACCATTACCAAAGTATCCCCTCATGGCTATGTAGAATTACTTGTTGAAGCCTCAAAACAAACCTTCACAGCTAATGGACATAGGGTGAAGCATTATTTTGGTGGCCCCTGGAGCAAGGAAGAGAGTGTGCAACTGCTAACATGAGCAAGGAAGTGCATTGTCAAGCTAAGGACAATAAACAAGCGCTTCATGGGAGGCAACCCATGCACAGGAGTTCTCTTTTATTTTCATGCTTTAGTAGTCAATAATAAGAGATTTTCTTCTTCTTCTTAAAAAAAAGGAGAAAAAGGGATTAAAATAGCATACAATGTAGGTAAGACACTAAGTTTGGTGTCTTTACATACATAAATAATGCTAGAAAAAGTAGAAGAGTGTAGTTCGTTGGTGTAGAGTAGGGAATCAATTCATAAATTTTAATTTTTGCTTAGTCAACTTTACATAAGAATATCATCATAAGTTGCTAGCTAGTAATGTCACTTTAAGAATCTCAAGATTTTGGAATTTTGTTGCAGGGAAGTGAAAGAAAGAAGTGATAGAGAATCTTAGAAGGGAGGTCACGGATACACAAGGAAGAGAAAGTCACATGAGTCTTGAACTTTGTGCATTGGAAAAAAGCAACTCAACATGCATTGGGCACAAGGAAGCATGCTCCCCATGCTATGACCGAACCACTAAAACCATGCCCCCCACCACGGACATCACTTAACCATGCTTCCACCACAAACATCACTTTAATACTTCAACCATATTCATCAAACCTCACTTTATCCTCACTCATATTTACACCTTTCAATCACCCCATTTCAACAGCCGAATTCACACTCAACTTCCAACTCATTCTTGCTTCACAAATTTTAGCTTTGGACCTAATCTTTGCCCAACAAAACTCATGATGCACTACCTCTCCCACCATAACCGAACCACCCCCTCCCCTCTCACCATCATTTTCTAGCTTGTCTAATTTACCTTGTCATCATATATCTCTCTACACCCCCTTCATAAACATTTTCTTTATGCTTGAGGACAAGCATTCATCTAAGTTTGGTGTGGGAGATTCGACCCTTGCAAGTGAATCTCAATGGCCTCATCATCAAGAGATAGGAGGGACAAGCAACCCATAGAAGATGAAGGACAAAACACCTTTGATCGAAGAAGATTCAAATCCAAACACAATGAGCGCATCTTTAGTTGGATGTCAGGCAAAGATGTTGTTCCGGAGTTACCTTTCAAGCTAAGAAAGGAGGAATACTCTGAGATACAAAAAATAATCAGGAAGAGGGGATGGGAGCTTCTTTGTAACCAACCTCAAGAAGTGAGCATGCTTCTCATTCATGAGTTCTACACTAATGTGATAAGAGAATTTGAGGATGAAGATCCGTACATGAGCTATGTAAGAGGGGTGACTGTTGACTTTAGTCCAAACGCCACCAATAGGGTGCTAAAGGTCAAACCAAAACGGTTCAAATAAGCTAGCTATGAGGAAAGGGTTGAAAATGACCCAAGATATATGGATGTGTTAAGTGACTTATGCAGAGTAGGCACGGATTGGGTGTTGGATTCATATGGACAACCACTCAAACTTCGGAGAGGTGATCTCATACCTCAAGCAAAAGGATGGCATGACATAGTGAGGAGATCATTGATCTCTACTTCAAATAATTCCGAAGTAACAGTGAATAGGGCAATAATGATCCACTGCATAATGAAGGGAGGGGAGATCAATATTGGAGAAATTATAGCCAACAGCATCATTGACATAGCTCAAAAGGTCAAACAGGACAGCTGGCTAGGATACCCTAGTACTATTCTGCGCTTATGTGAAGAAGCTAGAGTACCTCTGGAAGAATTTGAAGAAACTGACGTGGTCTCTATTGGAAAACCTCTCACCAGGGAAAGGTTGGAATTTGTCACCACAACCCAATTGGAAAGACGACCTTTAGCAAGAAGAAAGAAAAGGAAAGAAGCAAGACAGGAGGAGAAGCCTCAAGAAATGGAAGAACCCCATTCCTTAAACATGAATCAACTTCAAGCCGCCTTGGAAGGAATTTCTGGGCAATATTCACAAATTCAAAGAAGCCAAGAGGAACAAGCTCAGCAACAAAGGGACCTTTGGCAATTGATGGATCAACAAAGAGGAGTTCAAGTTCAATGGATGAGCCAACAAAATGAATACCAAACACACATGATGGAACTACAACAAGAACAATATGCCAAGATGCATGAAGCCATCAACAATTCAACTGCTGAATATGAAAAAGCCATGGAGAAAGTAATACAAGAACAAGCTCAACTAAGGAAAGAGCAAGCTCAGCAAAGGGAGCTTCTCCATAGGTTGGATGCTAGACATGATACATTTCACAAAGAGTTCAATGAAAGCAGAATGTTCAGGGAAGCCAGGCACAAGGACAGACTCAACTATGATATATGCACCCAAGAAAAGCTCAGTTACCTTTGTGGAGCACCCCCATTACTTAACCCACAAATCAAAAGTTTAAATGAAGCTCGCAAGATATTTGAAGAGCAGTAACTTGCAAGGGTGAGATTCAATGCTCAGAGGCTAAAGGAAACAATGATAAGCTCAGGAGTATGGCAAAGAGAAGAGGGGGACTCAACAACAAAAAAAACAAGGAGAACTGAGAAGGAAAAAGAAAGAAGATCCAAAGGGGGACTCAACGACTAAACAACAAGGAGAACTGAGGAAGAAAAAGAAAGAAGATCCAAAGGGCAAAGGAAAGCAAGGAGAATCGAGCAAAGAAAAAGGGACATGAAGACTAAAGGTGGTGAAGTTCTTTTGTTTTTCTTTATGCTTTATTAAATAAAGAAGATGTATGTCTGAAATATGGTATACCTTCTAGGTCGCTCTCTTGTATGCATTTTCTTTTATGTTTCCCATTCCATGCATCACCACTCACAAGTTTGGAATGGTTGCTTGTCTTAAGTACTTTCACTTGTCAATGGAATAAAAGATGTAGTTTGAGCAAGAACAGAGAGAAATCTAGCTTAAAAAGAAGCATGTTGTCCCATAGAAAAGTGCTAGTATTTATACATTCATTGTGAAAGAATCAGGGCTCAAGAAATTCAAAAGAATGCTTGCTTATACAAGACTAGTCGGTTAAGGGTTACAAGACTTTAGAAGTAAAAGCACAAATAACCTTGACAACAAAGAAAACAAAGAACAAAGAATGGAAGGCTAGGCATCAATGACAAAATTTGGATATGTGTCTGTGGTGATTGATGTTAAGAGACATACTTGGGCTAGTAAATCCGAGGGGTGCTTCATCACCCGATAACTTGAGTTAACTAACTCGGGATTATCGATTGAAAACTCACAATCAAGAGTAGCTCTATAACAGAACATTTAGCAACCCAAAGAGGTGCTGGACACCACTATCCAAACAAAATTTCAATGTTATATGCCTGTGATTGAATGTGTTAAGGAGAGAAGCTTGAGTTAGTAAATCTTTAAGAGTGTCTCAACACTTAACAACTTAAACCAACTGGTTTGGGATTGTTGATTGAAAGCTTATGCTAAAGAGCCACCTTAAGACAAGATTTCGAGCTCAATTAAAATAAAAGAAATATAAAAAAAAAGAGAAGCAAAGAAAAGAATGGTTCAAGGATTATGTGCTAAGGTATAGAAAAAGAAGTCTAGTGAAGTTAACCAATTGAGTGTTGAAGCAAGCATTTTAATTGAAAAAGTTGATTAGCCGTGTTCATTTGCAATAAATTGATGGCTATACAAATGAGGATGACATGTTCATTGAAAGAATTCTTCTCTGGTAAAACATTCAAGTTTTGCATCTTAGATTCTTGTGACAAAATCTTTTATCTTTTGCTTGAGGACAAGCAACACTTCAAGTTTGGTGTTATGATGCATTTGCATATTTGCTATATTAGCTAGTTAGTATAGTTGGTTTTAGCTTAGTTTCACTCATTTTCTCTAAATAAACAAGTCTTTTTATGAGTTTTGTCTTCATGCATGAGAATACCAAGGAACATGTTGATTGTAGCCAAATTCATGCAAATGATTTAAGGAATACATAAATGAATGAGTATGAATGAATCTCATGAAATTAATTGCATGGATTGGTAAGACTTTGAAGCTATTTCCCTTGTTAATGATAGGTGATGAAACAAGAAAGCATTGAAGCAAGAATGAAGCAAACTGGGCAAGAAGAAGAGGAGTTGTTGGCGTTGCCAACTTGGAGAAAGGGTGAGTGTTTGAAGGCAACGCCAAGCAACTTGGAAAGCTCATTTGGACGTTGCCAACTTGGAGAAAGGGTGAGTGTTTGAAGGCAACGCCAAGCAACCTTGGAGTGCACATTTGGGCGTTGCCAACTTGGGCCAGGAAGGAGCTTTGAGGGCGTTGCCAACGTGGGGAGTATAGGTGGTGGACGAAATTGTGATCCATGCTCTTTGTACTTGTACGAAATTTAATAATTGGCTCTATTTGAATTCACAACTCCGTTCAACTAACCAGCAAGTGTACTGGGTCGTCCAAGTAATAAACCTTACGCGAGTAAGGGTCGATCCCACAGAGATTGTTGGTATGAAGCAAGTTATGGTCACCTTGTAAATCTCAGTTAGGCAGATTAAATAGTTTTGGTTTTCGAAAATCAATAATAAAAAGAAAATAAAAGGGATAGAAATACTTATGTAATTCAAGAGTGGGAATTTTACATAGGCATATGGAGATGCTGTGCTCCTCTTGAAACTCTATTTCACTACTCGCTCTTCCAATCCTTCTTACTCCTTTCCATGGCAAGCTGTATGTAGGGCATCACCATCATCAATGGCTACTTTTAATCCTCTCGGAAAAATGGTCCTATGCACTGTCACTGCACGGCAAATCGTCTGGAGGCATCACCCTTGCTGATAGCTACATCCCATCCTCTCAGTGAAAATGGTCCAAATGCTCTGTCACAGCACGGCTAATCATCTGTCGGTTCTCAATCAGGTTGGAGTAAATTCCATTGATTTTTTTGCGTCTGTCACTAACGCCCAACCTTCAGGAGTTTGAAGCTCGTTACAGTCATTCAATACCGAAATCCTACTCGGAATACCACAGACAAGGTTAGACTTTCCGGATTCCCGGGATCCTACTCGGAATACCACAGACAAGGTTAGACTTTCCGGATCCCCATGAATGCCGCCATCTATCTAGCTTATACCACGAAGATTTTGTTGGGGAATCTAAGAGATATGCGCCCGGCCTAAGGTAGAACGGAAGTGGTTGTCAGTCACGCGCGTTCATAGGTGAGAATGATGATGAGTGTCACGGATCATCACATTCATCAAAGTTAAGTGCAACGTATATCTTGGAATAAGAATAAAAGAGAATTGAATAGAAAGTAATAGTAATTGTATTGAAACTTGAGGTACAGCAGAGCTCCACACCCTTAATCTATGGTGTGGAGAAACTTCACTGTTGAAAATACATAAGTGAAAGGTTCAGGCATGGTCGAATGGCCAGCCCCCAAAACGTGATCACAGGATTCAAATTACAATCCAGGATGAGATTATGATAGTAAAAAGTTCTATTTATAATAAACTAGCTCCTAGGGTTTACATGAGTAAGTAATTGATGCATAAATCCACTTCCGGGGCCCACTTGGTGTATGTTTGGGCTGAGCTTGATCTATCCACGAGCTGAGGCTTTTATTGGAGTTGAACTTCAAGTTATGACGTGTTTTGGGCGTTCAACTCCGGATCATGACGTTTTTCTGGCGTTTAACTCCAGACAACAGCATGTACTTGGCGTTCAACGCCAAGTTACGTCGTCAATTTCCGAATGAAGTATGGACTATTATATATTGCTGGAAAGCTCTGGATGTCTACCTTTCAACGCCATTGAGATCGCGCCATTTGGAGTTCTGTAGCTCCAGAAAATCCATTTTGAGTGCCGGGAGTTCAGATTCCAACAGCATCAGCAGTCCTTTTGTCAGCCTTTTTTCAGAGTTTTGCTCAAGTCCCTCAATTTCAGCCAGAAATTACCTGAAATCACAGAAAAACACACAAACTCATAGTAAAGTCTAGAAATGTGAATTTAACATAAAAACTAATGAAAACATCCCTAAAAGTAGCTTCAACTTACTAAAAACTACCTAAAAACAATGCCAAAAAGCGTATAAATTATCCGCTCATCACAACACCAAACTTAAATTGTTGCTTGTCCCCAAGCAACTGAAAATCAATTAGGATAAAAAGAAGAGAATATACTATAAATTCCAGAATATCAATGAATATTAATTATAATTAGATGAGCGGGACTTGTAGCTTTTTGCTTCTGAACAGTTTTGGCATCTCACTTTTTCCTTTGAAGTTTAGAATGATTGGCTTCTCTAGGAACTTAGAATTTCGGATAGTGTTATTGAATTTCCTAGTTAAGCATGTTGATTCTTGAACACAGCTACTTATGAGTCTTGGCCGTGGCCCTAAGCACTTTGTTTTCCAGTATTACCACCGGATACATAAATGCCACAGACACATAACTGGGTGAACCTTTTCAGATTGTGACTCAGCTTTGCTAGAGTCCCCAGTTAGTGGTGTCCAGAGCTCTTAAGCACACTCTTTTTGCTTTGGATCACGACTTTAACCACTCAGTCTCAAGCTTTTCACTTGGACCTTCATGACACAAGCACATGGTTAGGGACAGCTTGATTTAGCCGCTTAGGCCTGGATTTAATTTCCTTGGGCCCTCCTATCTATTGATGCTCAAAGCCTTGGATCCTTTTTACCCTTGCCTTTTGGTTTTAAGGGCTATTGGCTTTTTCTGCTTGCTTTTTCTTTTTCTTTCTATTTTTTTTTTGCCATTTTTTTTTCGCAAGCCTTTGCTTTTTCACTGCTTTTTCTTGCTTCAAGAATCAATTTCATGAATTTTTTAGATCATCAATAACATTTCTCTTTGTTCATCATTCTTTCAAGAGCCAAAAATTTTAACATTCATAAACAACAAGATCAAAAGACATATGCACTGTTCAAGCATTCATTCAGAAAACAAAAGTATTGTCACCACATCAATATAATTAAACCAAATTCAAGGATAAATTCGAAATTCATGTACTTCTTGTTCTTTTGAATTAAAACATTTTTCTTTTAAGAGAGGTGAAGGATTAATGGAATTTATTCGTAGCTTTAAGACATAGTTACTAACTACTAATGATCATGAAGTAGAGACACAAAATATAGATAAACACAGCATAAAAACCGAAAAGCAGAAAGAAATAAGAACAAGGAATGAATCCACCTGAGTGAGGGTGGCGCCTTCTTGAAGGTCCACTGGTGCTCTTTGAGCTCCTCTATGTCTCTTCCTTGCTTCTGTTGAATGATTCCTAGTAATTTTGGTGTTCCTACCCTTAGTTGCTTCCAATATTTGTGTGGAGGATAATTTATCCCCTGAGGTATCTCAGGGATCTCTTGATTTGCAGCCACATGTTCTACCACTGAGCTATAAACCCTTTACATGAGTCTTTCCATCTCCCATAACTCAGAGGTGGAAGCTTTTGTCTTCCCTTTTTTTTTTTTTTTGGATGTCTCTGGCCTTAGGTGCCATTAATGGTTATGGAAAAGCAAAAAGCTATGCTTTTACCACACCAAACTTAGAAAATTGCTCGCCTTCGAGCAAGAGAAGAAAGAAAAGATGAAGAAGATGAAAAAGATATGGAGGAGATGGAGGGATGTGTGTATTCGGCTATATGGGTGGGTTTGGGTGGGAAAGAGTTTTGAATTTTGAAGGTGGGTGGGGTTTATGGGGAAGAGTGGATAGAAGTGAGTGGTGAATGAAAAACAGAAGGGATGACCATGAATAGAGAGAGAGAGGGCGAGGTAGGTGGGGATCATGTGAGGTCCACAGATCCTGAGGTGTCAAGGAATTCCATCCCTGCACCAAATAGGCATGTAAAATGCCTTTGCACACCATTCTGGCGTTTAAACGCCGTGTGGTGCACATTCTGGGCGTTCAACGCCCATGTAAAGCATGTTTCTGGCGTTGAACGCCAGTTTCATGCTTGTTACTGGCGTTCAGCGCCAGTTTTTCTTCTCTAGGCACATTCCTGGCGTTCAGCGCCAGAATGTTGCTTGTTTCTGGTGTTCAGCGCCAGAATGGTGCTCTGTTCTGGCGTTGAACGCCGGCCAGATGCATCTTACTGGCGTTGAACGCCAGCCTGTGCGTCCTCTAGGGTGTGATTTTTTTCTTCTGCTGTTTTTGATTCTGTTTTTAATTTTTATGATTTTTTCGTGACTCCTCATGATCATGTACCTAATAAAACACAAAATAACAATAAAATAAAAATTAGATAAATAAAATTGGGTTGCCTCCCAACAAGCGCTTCTTTAATGTCAATAGCTTGATAGTGGCTCTCATGGAGGCATAAGGTGATCAGGTCAATGTTGTATAGTCCCAACACCAAACTTAGAGTTTGGATATGGGGTCTTGACACCAAACTTAGAGTTTGGTTGTGGCCTCCCAACACCAAACTTAGAGTTTGACTGTGGGGGCTCTTCTTGACTCTGAACTGAGAGAAGCTCTTCATGCTTACTCTCTTTTGTCACAGAGGGATGGCCATGTGCCTTAAACACAAGGTAGTCCCCATTCAATTGAAGGACTAATTCACCTCTATTGACATCTATCACAGCTTCTGCTGTGGCTAGGAAAGGTCTTCCAAGGACGATGCATTCATCATCTTCCTTCCTAGTGTCTAAGATTATGAAATCAGCAGGGATGTAAAGGCCTTCAACCTTTACTAACACATCCTCTACTATTCCATAAGCTTGTCTCAATGACTTATCTGCCAATTGCAATGAGAACAAGGCAGGTTGTACCTCAATGATCCCCAGCTTCTCCATTGCAGAGAGTGGCATAAGATTTATCCCTGACCCTAGATCACACAGAGCTTTTGCAAAGGTCATGGTGCCTATGGTACAAGGTATTAAGAACTTGCCAGGTGGTAGCTCAATTCCATGGCATTACACAACTTCGCACAACTAACCAGCAAGTGCACTGGGTCGTCCAAGTAATACCTTACGTGAGTAAGGGTCGATCCCACGGAGATTGTTGCTATGAAGCAAGCTATGGTCATCTTGTAAATCTTAGTCAGGCAGACTCAAATGTATGATAGTGATGAACGAAAATAATATAAAAGGTAAAGATAGAGATACTTATGTAATTCATTGGTAGGAACTTCAGATAAGCGCATGAAGATGCCTTCCCTTCCGTCTCTCTGCTTTCCTACAGTCTTCATCCAATCCTTCTTACTCCTTTCCATGGCAAGCTTATGCAAGGGTTTCACCGTTGTCAGTGGCTACCTCCCATCCTCTCATTGGAAATGTTCAACGCACCCTGTCACGGCACGGCTATCCATCTGTCGGTTCTCAATCAGGCCGGAATAGAATCCAGTGATTCTTTTGCGTCTGTCACTAACGCCCCGCCCTCAGGAGTTTGAAGCACGTCACAGTCATTCAATCATTGAATCCTACTCAGAATACCACAGACAAGGTTAGACCTTCCGGATTCTCTTGAATGCCGCCATCAGTTCTTGCCTATACCACGAAGACTCTGATCTCACGGAATGGTTGGCTCGTTTGTCAGGCGAGCACTCGGTTGTCAGGCGATCAACCATGCATCGTGCAATCAGGAATCCAAGAGATATTCACTAGAGCCTTGGTTGCTTGTAGAACAAAAGTGGTTGTCAGTCACCTTGTTCATGAGTGAGAATGATAATGAGTGTCACGGATCATCACATTCATCAAGTTGAAGAACAAGTGATATCTTAGAACAAGAACAAGCGGAATTGAATGGAAGAACAATAGTAATTGCATTAATACTCGAGGTACAGCAGAGCTCCACACCTTAATCTATGGTGTGTAGAAACTCCACCGTTGAAAATACATAAGCATAAGGTCTAGGCATGGCCGAATGGCCAGCCTCCCAATGATCTACGATAGCATAAAACGAAGATAGCTACCAAAGTCTACAGATACAATAGTAAAAGGTCCTACTTATAGATAACTAGTAGCCTAAGGTGTACAAAGATGAGTAAATGACATAAAAATCCACTTCCGGGCCCACTTGGTGTGTGCTTGGGCTGAGCACTGAAGCATTTTCGTGTAGAGACTCTCCTTGGAGTTAAACGCCAGCTTTTATGCCAGTTTGGGCGTTTAACTCCCATTTAGGTGCCAGTTCCGGCGTTTAACGCTGGAATTTCTTGGGGTGACTTTGAACGCCGGTTTGGGCCATCAAATCTTGGGCAAAGTATGGACTATCATATATTGCTGGAAAGCCCAGGATGTCTACTTTCCAACGCCGTTGAGAGCGCGCCAATTGGGTTTCTGTAGCTCCAGAAAATCCACTTCGAGTGCAGGGAGGTCAGAATCCAACAGCATCTGCAGTCCTTTTGAGTCTCTGGATCAGATTTTTGCTCAGATCCCTCAATTTCAGCCAGAAAATACCTGAAATCATAGAAAAACACACAAACTCATAGTAAAGTCCAGAAAAGTGAATTTTAATTAAAAACTAATAAAAATATACTAAAAACTAACTAAAAGATACTAAAAACATACTAAAAACAATGCCAAAAAGCGTACAAATTATCCGCTCATCACAACACCAAACTTAAATTGTTGCTTGTCCCCAAGCAACTGAAAATCAAATAAGATAAAAAGAAGAGAATATGCAATGAACTCCAAAAACATCTATGAAGATCAGTATTAATTAGATGAGCGGGGCTTTTAGCTTTTTGCCTCTGAATAGTTTTGGCATCTCACTCTATCCTTTGAAATTCAGAATGATTGGCTTCTTTAGGAACTTAGAATCCAGATAGTGTTATTGATTCTCCTAGTTAAGTATGATGATTCTTGAACACATCTACTTATTGAGTCTTGGCCGTGGCCCAAAGCACTCTGTCTTCCAGTATTACCACCGGATACATACATGCCACAGACACATAATTGGGTGAACCTTTTCAGATTGTGACTCAGCTTTGCTAAAGTCCCCAATTAGAGGTGTCCAGGGTTCTTAAGCACACTCTTATTGCCTTGGATCACAACTTTATTCTTTCTTTTTTTTTTCTTTTCTTTCTTTCTATTTTTTTTTCGTTTTTCTCCTTCTTTTTTTTCCCTTTTTTTTTTGTATTCACTGCTTTTTCTTGCTTCAAGAATCATTTTTATGATTTTTCAGATCCTCAGTAACATGTCTCCTTTTTCATCATTCTTTCAAGAGCCAACAATTTTAACATTCATGAACCACAAATTCAAAAGACATATGCACTGTTTAAGCATACATTCAGAGAACAGAAGTAATGCCACCACATCAAAATAATTAAACTATTATAAAATTCAGAATTCATGCAATTCTTTCCTTTTCAATTAAGCACGTTTTTATTCAAGAAAGGTGATGGATTCATAGGACATTCATAACTTTAAGGCATAGACACTAAGACACTAATGATCATAAGACACAAACATAGACAAACATAAGCACTAAAATTTGAAAAACAGAAGAATAAAGAACAAGGAAATTAAAGAACGGGTCCACCTTAGTGATGGCGGCTCTTTCTTCCTCTTGAAGATCCTATGGAGTGCTTGAGCTCCTCAATGTCTCTTCCTTGTCTTTGTTGCTCCTCTCTCATGATTCTTTGATCTTCTCTAATTTCATGGAGGAGAATGGAGTGTTCTTGGTGCTCCACCCTTAGTTGTCCCATGTTAGAACTCAATTCTCCTAGGGAGGTGTTTACTTGCTCCCAATAGTCTTGTGCAGGAAAGTGCATCCCTTGAGGTATCTCAGGGATTTCTTGATGAGAGGGGTCTCTTGTGTGCTCCATCCTTTTCTTGGTGATGGGCTTGTCCTCATCAATGGGGGTATCTCCTTCTATGTCAACTCCAACTGAATAACAGAGGTGACAAATGAGATGAGGAAAGGCTAGCCTTGCCAAGGTGGAAGACTTGTCCGCCACTTTATAGAGTTCTTGGGCTATAACCTCATGAACTTCCACTTCTTCTCCAATCATGATGCTATGGATCATGATGGCCCGGTCTATGGTAACTTCGGACCGGTTGCTAGTGGGAATGATTGAGCGTTGAATGAACTCTAACCATCCTCTAGCCATGGGCTTGAGGTCATGCCTTCTCAATTGAACCGGCTTGCCTCTTGAATCTCTCTTCCATTGTGCGCCCTCTTCACATATAATTGTGAGGACTTGGTCCAACCTTTGATCAAAGTTGACCCTTCTTGTGTAAGGATGTTCATCTCCTTGCATCATAGGCAAGTTGAACGCCAACCTTACACTTTCCGGACTAAAATCCAAGTATTTCCCCCGAACCATAGTAAGATAATTCTTTGGATCCGGGTTCATACTTTGATCATGGTTCTTTGTGATCCATGCATTGGCATAGAACTCTTGAACCATCAAGATTCCGACTTGTTGAATGGGGTTGGTAAGTACTTCCCAACCTCTTCTTCGGATCTCATGGCGGATCTCCGGATATTCACCCTTTTTGAGTGAAAAGGGGACCTCGGGGATCACCTTCTTTAAGGCCACAACTTCATAGAAGTGGTCTTGATGCACCCTTGAGATGAATCTATCCATCTCCCATGACTCGGAGGTGGAAGCTTTTGCCTTCCCTTTCCTCTTTCTAGAGGTTTCTCCGGCCTTGGATGCCATAAATGGTTATGGAAAACGAAAAAGCAACGCTTTTACCACACCAAACTTAAAAGGTTTGCTCGTCCTCGAGCAAAAGAAGAAAGAAGAGAGTAGAAGAAGAAGAAATGAGGGAGAAGGGAATGGCTTAATGTATTCGGCCAAAGAAGGGGGAGAAGTGGTGTTTAGGATGTGTGAAAATGAAGAAGTGAAGAAGGGTGAGGTTGGTGGGGATTTATGAAGGATGGATTTGAGTGGTGAAGAGAAAGATGGGATTTGATAGGTGAGGGGTTTTTTGGGGAAGAGGTATTGAGGTGATTGGTGAATGGGGGAAGAAGAGAGAGGGTGGTGGTGGGGTAGGTGGGGGTCCTGTGGGGTGTGGTGTCAAGGAAAAGTCATCCCTGCACCAAATGTTGCTCAAAATCACGTTTTGAGCCATTTCTGGCGTTAAACGCCGGGCTGATGCCCATTCCTGGCGTTTAACGCCAGGTTCTTGCCCTTTTCTGGCGTTTAACGCCAGTCTGGTGCCCCTTTCTGGCGTTAAACGCCCAGAATGGTGCCAGACTGGGCGTTAAACGCCCAACTGCTAGGCTTACTGGCGTTTGAACGCCAGCAACATCGTCCTCCAGGGTGTGCTATTTTTCTTCCTATTTTTCATTTTGTTTTTGCTTTTTTCATTGATTTTGTAACTTCTTATGATCATCAACCTACAAAAAACATAAAATAACAAAAGAAAATATATAAAATATAATCATTGGGTTGCCTCCCAACAAGCGCTTCTTTAATGTCAGTAGCTTGACAGATGGCTCTCATTGAGCCTTACAAATGATCAGAGCAATGTGGGAACCTCCCAACACCAAACTTAGAGTTTGACTGTGGGGGTTCAACACCAAACTTAGAGTTTGGTTGTGGCCTCCCAACACCAAACTTAGAGTTTGACTGTGGGGGCTCTGTTTGTCTCTGATTTGAGGGAAGCTCTTCAAGCTTCATCTCCATGGTGACAGAGGGATATCCTTGAGCCTTAAACACAAAGGATTCTTCATTCACTTGAATGACTAGTTCACCTCTATCAACATCAATCACAGCCTTTGCTGTGGCTAGGAAGGGTCTGCCAAGGATGATGGATTCATCCATGCACTTCCCAGTCTCT
This sequence comes from Arachis stenosperma, assembly GCF_014773155.1. NCBI lineage: Eukaryota > Viridiplantae > Streptophyta > Magnoliopsida > Fabales > Fabaceae > Arachis > Arachis stenosperma. The sequence goes on from NC_080382.1 coordinate 60,199,967, forward strand.
AGGACTATGAAATCAGTAGGGATGTAATGGTCTTCAACTTTTACCAAAACATTCTCTACAAGTCCATGAGCTTGTTTTCTTGAGTTGTCTGCCATCTCCAATGAGATTCTTGCAGCTTGTACCTCAAAGATCCCTAGCTTCTCCATTACAGAGAGAGGCATGAGGTTCACACTTGACCCTAAGTCACACAGGGCCTTCTTAAAGGTCATGGTGCCTATGGTACAAGGTATTGAAAACTTCCCAGGATCTTGTCTCTTTTGAGGTAATTTCTGCCTAGACAAGTCATCCAGTTCTTTGGTGAGCAAGGGAGATTCATCTTCCCAAGTCTCATTTCCAAATAACTTGTCATTTAGCTTCATGATTGCTTCAAGATATTTAGCAACTTGCTCTTCAGTGATATACTCATCCTCTTCAGAGGAAGAATACTCATCAGAGCTCATGAAAGGCAGAAGTAAGTCCAATGGAATCTCTATGCTCTCATTTTGAGCCTCAGATTCCCATGGTTCCTCATTGGGGAACTCAATGGATGTTGGTGCACGCCCATTGAGGTCTTCCTCTGTGGCGTCCACCTCCTCTCTTTCCTCTCCATATTCGGCCATAGTTATGGCTTTGCACTCTCCTTTTGGATTTTCTTCTGTATTACTTGGGAGAGTACTAGGAGGGAGTTCAGTAACTTTCTTGCTCAGCTGACCCACTTGTCCTTCCAAATTTCTGATGGAGGACCTTGTTTCATTCATGAAACTTTGAGTGGTTTTGATTAGATCAGAGACCATTGTTGCTAAGTCAGAGGTATTCTGCTTAGAACTCTCTGTCTGTTGCTGAGAAGATGATGGAAAAGGCTTGTTATTGCCAAGCCTGTTTCTTCCACCATTATTGTTATTGAAACCTTGTTGAGGTCTCTCTTGATTCTTCCATGAGAAATTTGGGTGATTTCTCCATGAAGAATTATAGGTGTTTCCATAGGGTTCTCCTAGGTAATTCACCTCTTCCATTGAAGGGTTCTCAGGATCATAAGATTCTTCCTCAGATGAAGCTTCCTTAGTACTGCCAGGTGCATTTTGCATTCCAGACAGACTTTGAGAAATCAAATTGACTTGTTGAGTCAATATCTTGTTCTGAGCCAGTATGGCATTCAGAGTGTCAATCTCAAGGACTCCTTTCTTCTGACTAGTCCCATTGTTCACAGGATTTCTTTCAGAAGTGTACATGAATTGGTTATTTGCAACCATTTCAATTAGCTCTTGAGCCTCTGTAGGCGTCTTCTTCAAATGAAGAGATCCTCCAGCAGAGCTATCCAAAGACATCTTGGATAGTTCAAAGAGACCATCATAGAAGATACCTATGATGCTCCATTCAGAAAGCATGTCTGAGGGACATCTTCTGATTAATTGTTTGTATCTTTCCCAAGCTTCATAGAGGGATTCTCCATCCTTCTGTCTGAAGGTTTGGACTTCCACTCTAAGCTTACTCCATTTTTGAGGTGGAAAGAACTTTGCCAAGAAGGCATTGACTAGCTTTTCCCAAGAGTCCAGGCTGTCTTTAGGTTGTGAGTCCAACCATATTCTAGCTCTGTCTCTTACAGCAAAAGGGAATAGCATCAGTCTGTAGACCTCAGGGTCAACCCCATTAGTCTTGACTGTGTCACAGATTTGCAAAAACTCAGCTAAAAACTGATGAGGATCTTCCATTGGAAGTCCATGGAACTTGCAATTCTGTTGCATTAGAGAAACTAATTGAGGCTTAAGCTCAAAGTTGTTTGCTCCAATGGCAGGGATAGAGATGCTTCTCCCATAGAAGTCGGGAGTAGGTGTAGTAAAGTCACCCAGCACCTTCCTTGCATTGTTGGCATTGTTGTTGTTTTCGGCTGCCATGTGTTCTTCTTCTTTGAAGAATTCGGTCAGGTCCTCTAAAGAGAGTTGTGCTTTGGCTTCTCTTAGCTTTCTCTTCAAGGTCCTTTCAGGTTCAGGGTCAGCTTCAACAAGAATGCCTTTGTCTCTGCTCCTGCTCATATGAAAGAGAAGAGAACAAGAAGATGTGGAATCCTCTATGTCACAGTATAGAGATTTCTTGAGGTGTCAGAGGAAAAGAAAAATAGAAGAAAGAAGGTAGAAGAATTCGAACTTGATGAGATAAAGTTCGAATTGTGCATTAAGAAGGAGTAGTACTCCATAAATAGAAGGATGTGAGAAGGAGGGAAGAGAATTTTCGAAAATTCAATTAAAAAGATTTTGAAAACATTTTGAAAAACACTTAATTGATTTTCGAAAATAAAAGTAAGAAAGAAATCAAGTGATTTTTGAAAAAGGATTTGAAATTAGAAATCAAAAAGATTTGATTGAAAACTATTTTGAAAAAAATGAGGTTAAGAAGATATGATTAGTTTTTAAAGAGATGTGATTGAGAAGATATGATTTGAAAACAATTTTAAAAGATATGTTTTGAAAACAATTTTAAAAGATTTGATTTTGAAAATTAGTGACTTGCCTAACAAGAAAAGATATGATTCAAACATTAAACCTTTCTCAACAGAAAAGGCAACAAATTTGAGATGTTCAATCAAATCATTAATTGTTAGTAAGTATCTTTGAAAAAAAAGAAATTGATTTTGAAAACATTTGATTGAAAAGATATGATTTGAAAAAGATTTGATTTTGAAAAACTTTGAAAACTTGAAAAAAAATTGATTTGAAAACAAAATCTTCCCCCTACACTACAAGAAAATGGAACATTTGTAACAAAAAATTTGTATCAAATTTAAAATTGTTACAAATTATGGTTTTTTGGTAACAATAATTAGTTATTGTTACAAAATAAGAATATTTTGTAACAACAAGAAAATTTGTTACAAAACATTTCAATATTTTGTAACAACGTAATTTCTTTTGTTACAAATTATGTTGGCTTTCGTATCGAACTGTTATTTTGTTGCAAAATATTATAATGTTTTGTAACAAAAGATTATATTGTTGCAAAAATTTAAAATATTTTGTAACAAAATATCTATTTGTTTCAAAAGGTCTAAATATTTTGTAACAAAAAATTAATTTGTCACAAAATACAATATTTTTGTAACAAGTTATTAATTTGTCACAAAATTCAAAGATTTTTTTGCAACTAATAAAAAATTTTATTTTAACATATTAAATGTAAGACTTTGAATTTTTGAAAACTAACATAATGAGTTATTTATGATTTATTATATTATTTAAGATTTTATATTCAAAAATTTATTTTACTAAAAATATTTAAGTCAAATTAATGATATTTTGAGTTTAAAATTCTTTTAAAAATTAAATAATAAGTCATTTAAACAAAATATTTTTTTAGTTATAATTTAAAGTTTTAGTAGTTAAAAAATATAAAAAATTTATATGATTTGATTTAAATATTTAAAATTTTTTAATTCAATACTTTAAATTTTATGAAAAAACTTAATTTAAGTATCTCTAATTTTATTTTAATTAGTGTTTATTTAAAAATAATGTATAAATTAATAATAAATAATATTTTAAAAATAATTAAACTAACCCTAACTCTAATTCCCAATTTGATTTTACCTAAATTCCTAAATCATTTTTAAACAAACAAATCCTAACCCCTTTAACCTAACCCTAACCGCCTTGCAACCTTCCTCCACACCTCAACACTACCCTCACCTTTCCCCTTCAGCAGCACAACACACACACACACACACACTCTGAAACAGAAAAAAAGGAGAAATGGAAATAAGAAAAGGGATGAGAGCAGAGGGGGATCCGAGAGAGAGGAAGAGAGGGTTGGGGGAGGAGCTGTCCACACCGCCATCACGCGTCACCGCCGCCGAGCCTCGTCACCGTTGCCACTGGGGCCGCCAAGCCTCGTCGTCGCCATTGGGGCCACCGAGCTGTCAACGTCACTATTGGGTCGTCATCGCCGTCAGTTCCATCGAGAGGAGAGTTCGCGCGAGAGGGAGGTGACGTCGAGAGAGAGAGCTGCGCGAGGAATGGAAGTTCTGTCCAACCGTCGCGACCACTGTCACGAGTTGGGGGTTGTGCCGCCGAAGCTCCGTCGCCATCCATGGAGTCGCAGGTGTGCATCGCCATCGAGAGGAAGAGCGCCACGCTGAGAGAGAACCAACTAGAGAGAGGAAGAGGCGTCGCGCCTGCTGCGAGCCTACCATCGTCACCCTCATCGCCACTTGTCACCGCGCTGTGAGCCACTTCTCCTGCCATTCAAGGAGCTGTGCTCTGTCGCCGTTTTGCCACCGTTGAAGCCGCCATCTCCTTGGTAAGCTTTAGCCCTGTTCTGGTTTTTTCTCATTGTCGCTCAAAATCCTGATTACTATAAGAGTTGTTGTTGAGATTGTTTGTGCCAGGGATTGTTTATCGTGAGTTGCTTCTTCGTACGTCACCGTCGGAGCCATCATTCCGCTGCTGCCCCCTTGCTCTGAGCCGTTCCATTGTTGCAGCAAGTGTTGTTATTGTGGTTGCTCGATTTAGTCGCACCTCTTTAGTATGGTAAGCTATTCCTTGATTCAGTTTCGAACTTTAGTATGGTAAGCTATTTGATGGATTGCTACTGGTTGTTGACTTGTTTATTTCATTGTTGCTGCCTTGCTGGTTGTTCTGTTGAATTACTGAAACTGCTTCTGTTTTGTTTTGTTTTGTTTTGTTCTGTTGAATTACTGAAACTACTTCTGCTTGTGCTACTCCTCTGCTCCTCTGGTCCCTGGACCTTTGCCTCTACTGGTCTAGTTCATTTCGGCTATTCTTCCTCCCCGGTAGTTCTCGGCGTTGTCGTTCCCTAGTTGTTGTGCGTCGCTTGGTTGCTGGTTTCTAGTTTCTGGTTCATTTCGTCTGTTCTTCCTTTACAGCTATTCTTTTTTCTTGTTTTAATTCGTCTTATGTTTTTCCTATAGCAGCTTTTTCATAGTGTTAGAAATAGTTAGAGCATAGCATCCATTGTTGGAAGCAAACAAAGAATTGGTGGAAGTGCACCCAGCTTAAGAAAAATCTGCGCCTCACTTACCCATGCAAAAAGGAGCCAACGCCAAGTAAGGTTTACTCTTTCTTTTTGTGAGCCTGTGTTTTATTTTTTCCCACTGTTGGTGAACTGATCATTGGAGACCTGATTTAATTAGCTATCTTTATATGCTTGACAGTTGAGTAGTTGCTTCCTCATATATATGAAAGATGATAGTATAGAGGGAATATATGATACTTTGAAGGAGTGTGCTGTCATTAGCAAATCAGCAGGGGGAATTGGTGTTTCTGTTCACAATATCTGTGCCACTGGTAGCTACATACGTGGAAATATTGCAGTACTTATGTTTTATTGGGTAAACTTTCAGTTTTTGCATTGTTGACGAAGAAATCTTAGGTTCATTTTAATTGTTCATTGCTTAGTCATGGTGATTCTTTTAATTATTGAATGCCAATGATATTTTTTCTTATAAATGATAATGAGTAATAGTTTGGGGTTTGGCTTGAAGCCTGAAACTTAATTAAACTGATTGTATTTGCCCACCTATCTGCAGTGGCTGAAGATGATGCTTCCTTGGTCAAGCAAATTGGCCAGATTTTCTAGTATTCTAAAATAGAGGTATATTCCTCTTCTTATATTCATGAATAGTCAGTTTTGTTCCTTGTTAACATACATGCATCATCTATGTATGGAAGACTAAACATATATCGAATCCATTTTCTTATCAAGGCAAGAAGGGAGGAACAAATCCAAGCTGCTCATGACGAAGCTATGTTTGGTGCTTCAGCACTTCCACCTCCTACCAGTACTGACAGTGAGCCTGAAAGGGAGAATGAGAAAGAAGTTGATAAAAAAGCTGTTGTTACAAGCCTCTTAAGTGAAACAGTAAGTGGTTTCACTGCAGACTTATGTGGATAAGCATGATGAGTCATTTAATGAGTCATTTAAGTAATCCTTGTATTTGTGTGTGCATTTGTTGTTGAATAATTTCTCACATTAAGTTGTTATTGCTGCTCTATACTTGCTGTTGGTTGCTGCTGATTTTTCCCCTCATTGCTTGCTTATTGAATGATTGTTAAATTCAATGAGAAAGGAAATGCTGCTGAGTTATTATTGTTTGTGTTGGAATAGATGATGATTGCTGAACTGAGATTGGTTTTATTGATAAATTTGTTGCTGAAATCATTTAGTTTGACTTGATTGATTTTCTGTTGAATTAATGGATAAACTGCTATGCCCCTGCTGCTTGCAAGTGTAATGGTTATTGACTTCAATGAATAGAATGCTGCCTAAATCCATTACCTTTGTTCATTTTACTGTTTTGGGTGCTGTATGATGGGCCATTGATTGCTGTTCTGCTAAGTGCTGCTCTACTTCTTGCTGGTTGGATTGGTTTTAATTGTTTCCTAATGTTTTTTTGCTGGAATTGGCTTATTTACTTCATTCCTATGAATTCATTATGACTTTTTGTGTTTTTAACTGTCAAAGAATTCATATGGAATTTGAATTGATTGATTGAAATTGTGAAATAGGCAAATTTACTGCTGAAATACTGCCGGAATTTATTTTAAGCTGTTTTCAATATTCATCTTTAATTCAATTAATTGATTGAGTTGGTATTTAATTGCTTTTGGTTTTCAACTGTTGCTAAGCTCAATTGATTGATTATCCGGCTAAGTGCTTCACTGTTTTGGTTGTTGGAAGCTGGAAGCTTCGGGTTTTGTTATTCACTATTTGGTTGTTGTCTTATTTGGTTGCTCAATTAAACTGCATTGTGTTGTTTGAAAGGGTGCAAGTTGTGAATTGGTTGTGTTTGTTGGAACTGTAGACAGTGGAAATATCCAAGTTTTAGGGGAGGTTCTGCCGAAATTTTTCTAAACAGTTTGGATAAAACTTAGTGAAAAAATTATAGATATTGTTATATCTTGTTTCTAACTTTTTGGTTTCGGTTTTTCTTATTTACAGGAGTGCTGAAATGGTGACCATATGCTACCTTGAAGGCTCAAGAATGTTTTGATACATAGAGACACTAATCTATGTTAGAACTTTTATGTTTTGGTTGAACTTTTATGTTAGAACTTTTATGTTTTGGTTGAACTAATCAATGTACTCACTAGCTAATGTTATTTTGTTTCAAGACAATTTTAGCTAAAAGGATCTTATTTGACTTATGTATGTTTTTGCATATTATATACATGTAAACTTGCTTATTAAAAGCGTTAATATATTAGTTAATTTAAAAAATAATTTAGTAAATTATGCATGTAATTTGTAATAAAAAAAAGTTGTTACAAAACAATATATTTGCTTTCGTAGCTGAAGAAAAAAAATGTTACCAAATCATGTTACATTTTGTAACAAATTTTTTTGATAGGAAAAAAATTGACTGTCACGAAAAATACCTTCAAGATCAAAATTTGTTACCACTTTTGTAACGGTTTCTGGTTTTTTGTATCAGAAAAAATTGTTACAAAATATGGTATTGAATTGTAACAGTTCCATTTTTCGTTACAAAAACTTTTTGTAACGGGACTTACTGCAATGGACCATTTTTTTGTTACAAAAAACTTTTGTGGCAAAATATCGACGTTTTGTAACAATATTTTTTGTTACAAATACGCCTTTTTCTTGTAGTGCTAGCACCATCCTGGCGTTAAACGCCCAGAATGGTATACATTCTGGCGTTTAACGCCCAAAATGCACCCTTTTTGGGCGTTAAACGCCCAACCAGGTACCCTGGCTGGCGTTTAAACGCCAGTCTGTCTTCTTCACTGGGCATTTTTGAATGCCCAGCTTTTTCTGTATAATTCCTCTGCAGTATGTTCTGAATCTTCAATTCTTTGTATTATTGACTTGAAAAGACACAAATTAAAAATATTTTTGGATTTTCAATAATCAAAATGCAACAAGAATCAAATAACAATGCATGCAAGACACCAAACTTAGCAGTTTGTATACTACTAACACTTTATGAGACACATAAACACTCAAGTCAATTGAATTCAAAGATTAGAACACGAAAATCATCAAGAATTACTTGAAGACCATTAAGACACATGAATGAATGCATGCAATTGACACCAAACTTAAGATGAGACACTAAACTTAAGCAAGAAACATCAAATATTTTTGGTTTTTATGATTTTGTAATTTTTTTGGATTTTTTTTTTTTCGAAAATTAAGTGGGAAAAGGTATCAAAATTCTTAATGAGAATTCCAGGAATCAGTGCAATGCTAGTCTAAGACTCCGGTCCAGGAATTAGACATGGCTTCACAGCCAGCCAAGCTTTCAAAGAAAGCTTCGGTCCAAAACACTAGACATGGCCAAAGGCCAGCCAAGCCTTAGCAGATCACTGCTCCAAAAGCAAGATTGATAAAAATCATCAAGCTCTTGTGATGATAAGTTGAAACCTCGGTCCAATGGGATTAGACATGGCTTCTCAGCCAGCCAGATTTCAACAAATCATCATGAAACTCTAGGATTCACCTTCAAGAATTTCGAAAAAAAAATACCTAATCTAAGCAACAAGATGAACCGTCAGTTGTCCATACACAAACAATCCCCGGCAACGGCGCCAAAAACTTGGTAGCTCAATTCCATGGCATTACACAACTTCGCACAACTAACCAGCAAGTGCACTGGGTCGTCCAAGTAATACCTTACGTGAGTAAGGGTCGATCCCACGGAGATTGTTGCTATGAAGCAAGCTATGGTCATCTTGTAAATCTTAGTCAGGCAGACTCAAATGTATGATAGTGATGAACGAAAATAATATAAAAGGTAAAGATAGAGATACTTATGTAATTCATTGGTAGGAACTTCAGATAAGCGCATGAAGATGCCTTCTCTTCCGTCTCTCTGCTTTCCTACAGTCTTCATCCAATCCTTCTTACTCCTTTCCATGGCAAGCTTATGCAAGGGTTTCACCGTTGTCAGTGGCTACCTCCCATCCTCTTATTGGAAATGTTCAACGCACCCTGTCACGGCACGGCTATCCATCTGTCGGTTCTCAATCAGGCCGGAATAGAATCCAGTGATTCTTTTGTGTCTGTCACTAACGCCCCGCCCTCAGGAGTTTGAAGCACGTCACAGTCATTCAATCATTGAATCCTACTCAGAATACCACAGACAAGGTTAGACCTTCCGGATTCTCTTGAATGCCGCCATCAGTTCTTGCCTATACCACGAAGACTCTGATCTCACGGAATGGTTGGCTCGTTTGTCAGGCGAGCACTCGGTTGTCAGGCGATCAACCATGCATCGTGCAATCAGGAATCCAAGAGATATTCACTAGAGCCTTGGTTGCTTGTAGAACAAAAGTGGTTGTCAGTCACCTTGTTCATGAGTGAGAATGATGATGAGTGTCACGGATCATCACATTCATCAAGTTGAAGAACAAGTGATATCTTAGAACAAGAACAAGCGGAATTGAATGGAAGAACAATAGTAATTGCATTAATACTCGAGGTACAGCAGAGCTCCACACCTTAATCTATGGTGTGTAGAAACTCCACCGTTGAAAATACATAAGCATAAGGTCTAGGCATGGCCGAATGGCCAGCCTCCCAATGATCTAAGATAGCATAAAACGAAGATAGCTACCAAAGTCTACAGATACAATAGTAAAAGGTCCTACTTATAGATAACTAGTAGCCTAAGGTGTACAAAGATGAGTAAATGACATAAAAATCCACTTCCGGGCCCACTTGGTGTGTGCTTGGGCTGAGCATTGAAGCATTTTCGAGTAGAGACTCTCCTTGGAGTTAAACGCCAGCTTTTATGCCAGTTTAGGCGTTTAACTCCCATTTAGGTGCCAGTTCCGGCGTTTAACGCTGGAATTTCTTGGGGTGACTTTGAACGCCAGTTTGGGCCATCAAATCTTGGGCAAAGTATGGACTATCATATATTTCTGGAAAGCCCAGGATGTCTACTTTTCAAAGCCGTTGAGAGCGCGCCAATTGGGCTTCTGTAGCTCCAGAAAATCCACTTCGAGTGCAGGGAGATCAGAATCCAACAGCATCTGCAGTCCTTTTGAGTCTCTGGATCAGATTTTTGCTCAGATCCCTCAATTTCAGCCAGAAAATACCTGAAATCACAGAAAAACACACAAACTCATAGTAAAGTCCAGAAAAGTGAATTTTAATTAAAAACTAATAAAAATATACTAAAAACTAACTAAAAGATACTAAAAACATACTAAAAACAATGCCAAAAAGCGTACAAATTATCCGCTCATCACCAGGATCTTGTTTCTTTTGAGGTAGAGTTTTCTGAATCCAAGAATCTAGTTCACTAATGAGCAAGGGAGGTTCACTTTCCCAAGTCTCATTACCAAACAACTTGGTATTCAGCTTCATGATAGCTCCTAAATATTGAGCAACTTGCTCTCCAGTTACGTCTTCATCCTCTTCAGAGGAAGAATAGTCTTCAGAGCTCATGAATGGCAGATGGAGATTTAATGGAATCTCTATGGTCTCTATATGAGCCTCAGATTCCTTTGGATCCTTAATAGGAAACTCCTTCTTGCTTGAGGGACGTCCCAGGAGGTCTTCCTCACTAGGATTTTCGTCCTCCTCCTCCCTTGTGCATTTGGCCATATTGATTACATCAATGGCCTTGCACTCTCCTTTTGGATTTTCTTCTGTATTGCTTGGGAGAATACTGGGAGGAGTTTCAATGACTTTCTTACTCAGCTGGCCCACTTGTGCCTCCAAATTTCTAATGGAGGATCTTGTTTCATTCATGAAACTGAAAGTGGCCTTTGACAGATCAGAGACTATATTGGCTAAATTAGAAGTGTTTTGTTCAAAATTCTCTGTCTGTTGCTGAGAAGATGATGGATATGGCTTGCTATTGCCCAGCCTATTGCGTCCACCATTGTTAAAGCCTTGTTGAGGCTTTTGTTGATCCTTCCAAGAGAAATTTGGATGATTTCTCCATGATGAGTTATAGGTGTTTCCATAAGGTTCACCCATGTAATTAACCTCTGCCATGGCAGGGTTCTCAGGATCATAAGCTTCTTCAGAAGCTGCCTCTCTAGTACTGTTGGATGCATGTTGCCATCCATTCATATTTTGAGAGATCATGTTGACCTGTTAAGTCAACACTTTGTTCTGAGCCAGTATGGCATTCAGAGCATCAATTTCAAGAACTCCTTTCCTCTGAGGTGTCCCATTATTAACGGAATTCCTCTCAGAAGTGTACATGAACTGGTTATTTGCAACCATGTCAATGAGTTCTTGAGCCTCTTCAGGTGAATAGATCCACCTGCAGAATGGTCCAATGACATTTTCGAAAATTCAGAGAGACCATAATAGAATATATCTAATATGGTCCATTCTGAAAACATGTCAAATGGACATCTTTTGGTCAGCTGCTTGTATCTTTCCCAAGCTTCATAGAGGGATTCACCATCTTTTTGTTTGAAGGTTTGAACATCCACTCTCAGCATGCTCAGCTTTTGAGGATTCAAATTACAATCCAGGATGAGATTATGATAGTAAAAAGTTCTATTTATAATAAACTAGCTCCTAGGGTTTACATGAGTAACTAATTGATGCAAAAATCCACTTCCGGGGCCCACTTGGTGTATGTTTGGGCTGAGCTTGATCTATCCACGAGCTGAGGCTTTTATTGGAGTTGAACTTCAAGTTATGACGTGTTTTGGGCGTTCAACTCCGGATCATGACGTTTTTCTGGCGTTTAACTCCAGACAGCAGCATGTACTTGGCGTTCAACGCCAAGTTACGTCGTCAATTTCCGAATGAAGTATGGACTATTATATATTGCTGGAAAGCTCTAGATGTCTACTTTCCAACGCCGTTGAGAGCGCGCCATTTGGAGTTCTGTAGCTCCAGAAAATCTATTTTGAGTGCAGGGAGGTCAGATTCCAACAGCATCAGCAGTCCTTTTGTCAGCCTTTTTTCAGAGTTTTGCTCAAGTCCCTCAATTTCAGCCAGAAATTACCTGAAATCACAAAAAAACACACAAACTCATAGTAAAGTCCATAAATGTGAATTTAACATAAAAACTAATGAAAACATCCCTAAAAGTAGCTTGAACTTACTAAAAACTACCTAAAAACAATGCCAAAAAGCGTATAAATTATCCGCTCATCAATAGGCGTTGTTCAAGGCAACGCTAAGCTAGAAGAATTTGCCCAGCCAAGAAGCTCGAGCACGTTGCCAACGTGCTACTTCATTGGAGTGTTTGGAGGCAACGCCAGGAAGGAAAGCTTGGCAGGCACCACACCTTGGATCTCCACCCATCGAGCATGTTGCCAACGCCACTCTTCATTGGCATGTTTCAAGGCAACGCAGCAAGCCTTAGATCTCCAACCACGTTGCCAGCGCCAGGAAACATAGGCGTGTTCAAGGACAACACCAAGTAACAAGCATGGAGCCTTGAGGAAGGCTCGAGCACGTTGCCAACGCCAGCTTCCAAAGGTGTGTTTGGGGGCAACGTAGCAAGCAAAGCCAAGCTAGAATGCAGCCCTTGGAGAAGCTCACTTGGCAGCCTGACCTTACCCTCTTTGAGGAAGCATAACTTGAGCTAGAAAATTCCAATTGAGATGATTCTAAGTGCATTAGAAAGAAAAACACTCTGAGCTTTCCAATGATGTATGATAGTCCATATTGAAGCAGAGGATTGAGACTCAAATTCTGGGCAACATTAAGCATGAAAGTAGAGTCAAGAAGAAGAAAAACAAGTTGTTAGCAACAACTTGGGCTAGCAACGCCCAAGTCTCAAAGCTCACTCCCAGGAAAACACAATGCACGTTGCCAACGTGCATTAAGGCTAGCGTTATTAGCAAAAACGCCAAGCCATTGGGCCAGAAGCATCATGAATGAACTCCTCCTTCTATGACTAGCAACACTTCTTCCATTGAGCCAAGAATTCAACAAAGAGGAAGCCCACATTGCTAGCCCAATTAAAGATCTTTGAAGGAGTTTTAGGACTAATATAAATAGAGAAGGAGTTTGTACTTTGAGGGGACTTTTTGACACTTAGATTCTAGACTTTTAGCACTTACTAGCACTTTTACTTGGAGAACTCTCTAGCACTTCCGGGAGGATACCCGGAGAGCTATTTTGGTTCTTCTTGGAACTTTTCTTCTTTATTTTTGAGTTTTTAAGCATTTTCTTCTTCTTCTTCATCTTTCTTCACACTTAGTTTAATTTTTATTTATGGCAATTGTTGTTGAAATTGGAGCTATGATTCACTAAACCCCACTTTCATTAGGGGGAAGAGCTCTGCTTGTTTGAATGCATTGATAAATCATCTTCTCCTTCTCAATTCAAGTGGTTAATCCAAGAGGATATTCTTGTTCTTCAAAGATTCAACCACCATCGAGAGAGGGGTTAATCTATATGAATTATGTGGTGAATTTGAGAAATGAACCACATAGTTCAGTTTAGAGGTCATCCTTTCATAATCTCCTTAATCAATACACTTTGGTTGGTATGTGAGATGTAACCTCCCTAAGTTGAGATTCTGGAAATTGTGTGGCTTGGATTTGAAATTGAGCTTCATCTCTTCTCATGAACAATTAGATCACGAGAGTGGCAATTGGCTATGTTGAGAGAAATTGGATCACCAAGAGATTGGGATTCAATTACCCACTTGCCATGGATCTATACCCATAATTGAGAAGGAATTGATCAACATCAATTCATGAGAATTTGCATCTCTGATCCCTAATGATCCTTTCCATCATCAATTCTTATTTCTTTTGCTCTTAGTTGTTTGAACACCCATTACCCCATTTCCCTTCTACATTCTTGCAATTTATTATTCTTGTCATCTACATTCTGTCTCTTTATTTCTTGCTCTTTGCTCTTATGCTCTTTAAATTTCTGCAACCTTTAATTCCTTGCAATTTATCTTTGATGTCATTTAAGTTTCTTGCATTTTAAGTTTCAGTTATTTACTTTTATTTTATTTCTATATTCCAGTTCTTTAAATTCCTTGCCATTTAAATTCCTGCAATTATGTTCAAAAGTCACAATGCTCATAAAATCAAAACCATGTTCGCTTGACTAAATTCATCATTAAACTAAAGTTGCTTAATCTATCAATCTTCGTGGGATCGACCTCACTCTTAGTGAGTTTTATTACTTGATACGACCCGGTATACTTGCCGGTTATACGTAAAATCAAATTTTTACGTATCAATTACATGAAGAGAAGATAGTATTCAATATTTTCAAGGCAATGAGCTACCCAAAGGAGTCCATTGGTGAATCCATGATGGTGGACACAATGGAAAAGCTAGTCCAAGGAGTCCTAGAAGAAGAATAATTAGAAAAAATTATAGAGCAAGATCAACAAGCATCATGTGGTGAACTACCACAAGAAATCATAGAAGACTTAATCATGTTGGACAAGACAAGCAAAAAGGAAGTGGAGGCACCAAAGTTGGAGTTGAAGACTCTGTCTCCAAGCTTGAAGTATGCTTACATGGGTGACAATGACACATACCCAGTAATCATCAATTCAAGCTTGAGTGAAGAACAAGAAGAGGAGCTTATTAAGTTGCTGAGGCAACACAAAGATGCCATAGGGTGGACACTTTTAGATCTAAAGGGGATTAGTCCTTCAATGTGCATGCATAAAATCCTTCTTGAGAAAGGCGCTAAACCTTCAAGATAGCCGCAAAGAAGATTAAATCCAACAATGAATGAAGTGGTGCAAAAAGAGGTGCTGAAATTGTGGCAAGCAGGGGTGATCTACCCAATCTCAGATAGCCCTAGGGTGAGCCCAGTACAAGTAGTTCCTAAGAAGGGAGAATTCACTGTTGTGCCAAATGAAAGAAATGAATTAATACCAACAAGAACAGTGACTAGGTGGCACATGTGCATAGATTATAGGAAGCTCAATAAAGCCACAAGAAAGGACCATTTTCCTCTACCCTTCATGGATCAAATGCTAGAGAGGCTTGCCAGACATGAATACTACTATTTCTTGGATGGATACTCAGGCTACAATCAGATTGTAGTGGACCCTAAAGACCAAAAGAAGACTTCCTTTACTTGTCCTTATGGTGTCTTTTCGTATAGAAGAATGCCCTTTGGATTGTGCAATGCACCGGCAACATTCCAAAGATGCATGCTATCTATATTCTCTGACATGATTGAGAGGTTTATTGAAGTGTTTATGGATGACTTTTCTGTATTTGGTGATTCATTTTCTAAGTGCTTGCACCACCTTGCTTTGGTGCTAATGAGATGTCAAGAAACCAACCTAGTTTTAAACTGGGAAAAGTGCCATTTTATGGTCACTAAAGGGGTGGTTCTTGGCCACAAAATCTCTAAAAGAGGCATAGAGGTGGACAAAGCTAAAGTGAAAGTAATTGAGAAGTTACCTCCACCTTGCAATGTCAAAGCAATTAGAAGTTTCTTAGGGCATGCTGGGTTTTATAGAAGGTTTATTAGAGATTTTTCAAAGATTGCCAAACCTTTAAGTAACTTTCTTATCTCTAATGTACCTTTTATTTTTGATAGAGAATGTATCCAAGCCTTTGATGAGCTTAAAAATAGACTTTTCTGTGCACCTATTATAGCACCACCTAGTTGGGATTTGCCTTTTGAATTGATGTGTGATGCATCAGATTTTGTTGATGGTGCTATTTTAGGATAGAGGAAAGATAAGCTAATACATGTTATCTATTATGCTAGCAAAGTTCTTAATAAAAATCAAAGGAACTACACCACTACAGAGAAGGAACTCTTTGCTATAGTCTTTGAATGTGATAAGTATAGATCATATCTCATTAGTTTTAAAGTCATTGTGTTTACTGACCATGCAACTCTTAAGTACCTGTTAATTAAGCAAGAGTCCAAGCCAAGACTGATAATATGGATCTTGCTACTTCAAGAGTTTAACATTGAGATTAAGGATAGAAGCAGAGCAGAGAACAAAGTGGCTAACCACCTATCTAAAATCCCAATTGAGGAAGATGAAGCACACAACCTTGCAGTGAATGAGAGCTTTCCG
Organism: Arachis stenosperma; assembly: GCF_014773155.1. Taxonomy (NCBI): domain Eukaryota; kingdom Viridiplantae; phylum Streptophyta; class Magnoliopsida; order Fabales; family Fabaceae; genus Arachis; species Arachis stenosperma. The sequence goes on from NC_080382.1 coordinate 60,215,925, forward strand.
GATGAACAGTTGATGATGATCCAAGAAGCTCCCTGGTTTGTGGATATAGCCAATTCCAAGGCTATTGGAAAGCTACCTCCCAATATCAACAAGCATATGAGAAGAAAGCTCATCAATGATGCCAAGCACTATATTTGGGATGAGCCCTATCTGTTTAAAAGGTGTGTTGATGGGATTTTGAGAAGCTGCATTTCACATGTGGAAGGACAAGAGGTCCTTTGGCATTGCCATGGATCCACATATGGAGGACACTTTAGTGGAGAAAGGACTGCAGCCAAGGTGCTGCAGTGTGGGTTCTTTTGGCCAACAATATTCAAAGATGCAAAAGAATTTGTAACAAGGTGCAATGAATGTCAAAGAGCTGGCAGTCTACCCAAGAAAAATGAGATACCACAAAGATTCATCATGGAGTTGGAGTTGTTCGGTGTTTGGGGGATTGATTTCATGGGACCATTCCTAACCTCATACTCAAACAACTACATATTGGTAGCTGTGGATTATATGTCAAAATGGGTAGAAGCTATAGCTACTCCAACAAATGATAACAAAGTGGCGATTAATTTCTTGAGGAAGAATATATTCAGCCGGTTTGGGGTTCCAAGAGCCCTTATAAGTGATAGAGGAACTCATTTTTGGAACAAGCAACTTGAGGCACTCCTCCTAAAATAGTGTCAAGCACAAGGTAGCCTCCCCATACCACCTATAAACCAATGGTCAAGTTGAAATTTCAAATAGGGAACTCAAGAAAATCCTTGAAAAGACTGTTTGAAACTCAAGAAAAGATTGGTCCAAAAAGCTAGATGATGCATTATGGGCTTATAGAACAACCTTCAAGACACCTATTGGCATGTCTCCATACCAATTGGGCTCTAAAGATGTTGAACTTTGATCATCAAGCTGCTGGGGAAAGAAGATTGCTACAACTCAATGAGCTAGAAGAATTCAGATCTCAAGCTTATGAAAATGACAAAATTTACAAGGAAAAAGCAAAGAGGTGGCATGACCAAAAGCTAGCAAGAAGAGAGTTTGTAGAAGGTCAAAAAGTGTTGCTGTACAACTCAAGGCTCAAGTTCTTCCCAGGAAAGCTAAAGTCAAGATGGTCTGGACCCTTCACAACTCTTAAGGTGTCTTCCTATGGTCATATAGAGCTTATGGAGGACAAGACACAGAGGACTTTTACTATCAATGGCCACAGACTTAAGCATTATTTGGGAAACTCATTGGATGGGCAAAGAGTGAGCTTTAACCTCAGCTAAGGATGAAGGAACGTCAAACTAGTGACGTTAAAGAAGCGCTAGTTGGGAGGCACCCCAACACTCATATCCTTTCAATTTCCTTCTTTCTTGAAGTAGTCTATGTTGTTAACTTAGGTAGTTTAATTTTCAGTCCTATGTGTTAGTTAATTAGTTGATAGTTCTTTGATTTATTTCTAGTTTGCTGGAAGTGCAATGTTGCATGTTACACTAATTGAGGTTGATTAATTGGGCTGAAAAACTAGCTAAAAAGCTAAGTTTGGTGTGGCCACTAACCCACTTAATTTAGGCTTACAACAAAACTTAACTAATTACTCTTGGGAGTAAGCCCAAAAATTAAGTTTGGTGTGGCCACCATCATAAGAAATTCATAAGCTACAACCTAATTGATTCATATTTGAAAGCAATTAGTAGATTGGTGGGTGCATAAATGGCCACTTTATTGTGTACGTAGGGATTGGAAGTGGAAGAGTGTGAAAGAATTAAATTTATTCCACCCATTATGTACACATTAAAGTCCAATCATGAAACCAATTTACCATATGCAATGAATTTAAGTTTGGTGTCCCAAAAGACACCCATTGATTGCCTTTTAAGTAGAGGAATATGAAGCAATTTTTTGTGATTACTGATGAGGGTTTCGAATTGTGTTTTCAGGAAAAAGTTACTTACACTTTAATAGCTCATTAAGTCAAAAAGTCAAAGTGTACTTACACTTTGGAACTCAAACACCTAAAGAAATCTAAAGGGATAGGGGTTGGTGCCTCTTCCCACGCTGGGCGCCATTCCCAAGTGGGAAAACATTTAATTCTTTTCACTTTCCACCTTTCAGATCCCTCTTTTCACTACTATAAAAACCACTCACCTTTCCAACCTTTCCCACACTACAAACCTCATCCCTCACAACCCAAACACCCCTCTGTACTTCTTGTTTTCTTCCTTTCTTTCCCTCTTCATTCTTAATCTCTTGATTGGGACAATCAAGTCCTATGTTTGGTGTTGATGCAACTCTTTGATTTGCTCTCTTTCTTTGCTTCTTTCTTTAACCCTTCATCAACCTTTTAAATTCTCTCTTCTCACCTCAATGGCACCACCAAGAGCCTCCTCATCAAAGAAAAGAAAGACCAAGGAAACTGGCTCCAGATCATCAAGCTTCAATGAGCACAAGTTCCTCTCACCATTCAACCAAAACTAATTCTATGGGTGGGTGAGTGAGAGGTAAATCATTCCCGAAGTTAGTCTCCAATTAGGGAGGAATGAACACATAGAGATCAACATAGAGATCAACAACAGAGGATGGGCACTCTTGTGCAACCCACCAAAGAAGGTGGTGGAGAGCTTAGTTAGGCAATTCTATGCCAATGCTATGTCATAGCCTGGGTAGCCCTATGATTATCTAAGCTATGTAAGGGGGAAGACTATTGACTATAGCCCCTCCAACATAGATAGAATTCTGATGGTGAAGCGCACAAATTCCACCCAGAGCTATGAAGATAGGGTGAAGGAACAAGATCCTGGATTTGAAGAAATTTTGAATGAAATCTGTGTTCTTAATGTGCAATGGATCAATGACAATGATGGAAGGCCAAACCAATTGAGGAAAAGATACTTGAGCCCCCATCCTAGAGTGTGGTTGGATTTTGTGAGGAGGTCCTTCATCCCCACCTCCAACAATTCAGAGGTTACTTTGGAGAGACCTGTGCTCATATACAGCATCATGAGAGGAAAGAATGTTAATGTGGGGGACATGATTGCCAACAACATTGATACGGTGCTGAAAGGCACCAAAGACAGCACCAGACATATATTTCCTAGCATCATTCAAAGGCTTTGTGATGAGGCTGGGGTGGAGAAAATAATTGATGAAGTTTTGGTGGATCCAAAAAAGCCAATAACTGCTAAGAAGATGGCTAAAATGGTGGCCATTAACCCACTACAACAAAGAGCCAGGGAACACAGGGCTCATGTGCAAGAGCCACAAGGGCCAGCACAACATGAGGAGGCTTTTATTCAACCACCATATCTGCCACTTCCACCACCAGTGCAATAATTTTCTGAATGTTTCAACTGGGAGCAAATACAAGGAGATATTCATCAAATGCAAGGAGACATAAACCACTTGACAGAAGATGTAAGCCAACTGAGGGAGCAACAAAAGCAATGGGACCAAAAGCAAGAAAGCATTCAGCAACTCCAAGGAAGCATGAAGTATATGAAGGAGAAATAAGACCAGTTCCACTGGGGAGAAATGCTTACCCTCAACACAATTATGGAGCAACAACGAGAGCAACAGGGGAATCTTGCTGAATTTAGAGCCCGTATCCTATATCAAATACTTAATTTACTTTTGTGGTTACCTAGAGTTGCTTGTGCCTTAAGTTTTGCTTATTCTTTACTTGCAACCTAGGCCACCTAATTGAGGAACATATTCTATTTCTTTTGCTTGTGTGGTTTCTATTTTTACCCGGCCAATGTGTGTGTTCTAAATTGTGTACACTTAAAATACACACATTGCCTTTTATCATACTACTCACATCTTGCTTTTTCCTCAATTGTTTACTCGTGTGTACAGTAACCCAGAACCCCCGGAGCCTACCAGCTGAAGGGGGAGCCTCATAGCTCTTCACCCCTGGATCATGTGCATGCACGGAGGACCGTGTATTAATTAATTGTGGGACAGGATCGGCAACTTTGAGGGGGTAAAATTCTTTTCTTAGACACTTTGCAATACCTTTTAGTTCCTTTTTCTTCAATTTTTTGTAATTTTTGTTTTTATTTGCACTTTTTTTGGGTTGTTTGTATATATTTCTTTAATGCTTATAGTATTATGGTGGTAAATACTTGCATGTTGCATGATAGAGTGAATAAATTTGGAAAAACAACAAGAAATTTTCATGAAACCTTTCTTAGGGTATGCCATTGATTGAATTGAAAAAAAAAATATTTTTCAACTTGCTTGAAGTATTCTTTTCATAAAACATAGAAAAAGAGCTAGAATAGCATACCTTGTGAGATTTGAGCTCTAATTGATGGTTGCACGTTTCCAACCATAAAGTTTGTTCTTGTGTGATAAACTCCTTTTGTGATTGTAATCTTTGATTTGCTTAATTCTATATGAATGCATTTATATGATTGAGACCATCGTTTCATATAGCTCACTTACCCAAACAGCCTACCTTTTATCTTCTATTGTTAGCCAAATTTGAGCCTATGCTAAATCCATTTATTCTTAATTTTAGCATATTACAAGCCTTAAAGCGGAAAATAATAAATGTCCCTTGTTTGGATCTTTGATTAGCTTTGGCTAGTGAGTGTGTTTATCATTCAAATGTGGGAATGTTTGGGAACATTGGGTGAGATAAAAGTGTATTTTAGTACTTTTGTCAAAAATTTTGGGAATTGGGTACATACTCATGCATTAGATGTTTAAAACTATATGCATTGGCACTTTTGTCTATAATTCATCAAAAGAAAAAGAAAAGAAAAAAAAAGAAAAAAAAGAGATAGCAATAAAAGGGGACAAAAATGCCCCAAAGTAAAGTAATAATATCAATGCATATGGAATGTGATTGTAAGAGAATGCATGAGTGTGTGATAAAGTGAAGAATGGGTAGTTAGGTTTGCATTAGAATTGAATCGGTTGTTCTAGGTTAGGTGGGAAGCTTAGTGATGAGCGGATAATTTATACGCTTTTTGGCATTGTTTTTAGGTAGTTTTTTAGTAAGTTCAAGCTACTTTTAGGGATGTTTTCATTAGTTTTTATGTTAAATTCACATTTCTGGACTTTACTATGAGTTTGTGTGTTTTTCTGTAATTTCAAGTAATTTCTGGCTGAAATTGAGGGACTTGAGCAAAACTCTGAAAAAAGGCTGACAAAAGGACTGCTGATGCTGTTGGAATCTGACCTCCCTGCACTCGAAATGAATTTTCTGGAGCTACAGAACTCCAAATGGCACGCTCTTAACGACGTTGGAAAGTAGACATCCAGAGCTTTCCAGCAATATATAATAGTCTATACTTTATTCGAAAATTGACGACGTAACATGGCGTTGAACGCCAAGTACATGCTGCTGTCTGGAGTTAAACGCCAGAAACACGTCATGATCCGGAGTTGAATGCCCAAAACACGTTATAACTTGGATTTCAACACCAAGAGAAGCCTCAGCTCGTGGATAGATCAAGCTCAGCCCAAGCATACACCAAGTGGGCCCCGGAAGTGGATTTATGCATCAATTACTTACTCATGTAAACCCTAGTAGCTAGTCTAGTATAAATAGGATAATTTACTATTGTATTAGACATCTTTTGACAGTTTAATCTTGTGACTATTCAGTCTTTGATCATTCGGTCTTTTGATCATTCAGGGGGCTGGCCATTCGGCCATGCCTGAACCTTTCACTTATGTATTTTCAACGGTGGAGTTTCTGCACACCATAGATTAAGGGTGTGGAGCTCTGCTGTACCTCAAGTTTCAATACAATTACTATTACTTTCTATTCAATTCTCTTTTATTCTTATTCCAAGATATACGTTGCACAACACTTTGATGAATGTGATGATCCTTGACACTCATCATCATTCTCACCTATGAACGCGCGTGACTGACAACCACTTCCGTTCTACCTTAGGCCGGGCGCATATCTCTTAGATTCCCCAATAGAATCTTCGTGGTATAAGCTAGATAGATGGCGGCATTCATGGGGATCCAGAAGGTCTAACCTTGTCTGTGGTATTCCGAGTAGGATTTCGGTATTGAATGACTGTGACGAGCTTCAAACTCCTGAAGGCTGGGTGTGATGACAAACGCAAAAGAATCAATGGATTCTACTCCAACCTGATTGAGAACCGACAGATGATTAGCCGTGCTGTGACAGAGCATTTGGACCATTTTCACTGAGAGGATGGGATGTAGCTATCAACAAGGGTGATGCCTCCAGACGATTAGCCGTGCAGTGACAGCGCATAGGACCATTTTCCCGAGAGGATTAAAAGTAGCCATTGATGATGGTGATGCCCTACATACAGCTTGCCATGGAAAGGAGTAAGAAGGATTGGATGAAAGCAATAAGAAAGTAGAGATTCGAAAGGATTCTAGCATCTCCACACGCCTATCTGAAATTTCCACTATTGATTTACATAAGTATTTCTATCCCTTTTTATTTTCCATTTATTATTACTTATTCGAAACCCATAACCATTTAATCTGCCTAACTGAGATTTACAAGGTGACCATAGCTTGCTTCATACCAACAATCTCTGTGGGATCAACCCTTACTCACGTAAGGTATTACTTGGATGACCCAGTACACTTGCTGGTTAAGTTGAACGGAGTTGTGTCCACACATAGCCAAGAGCCATAATAATGATTCCATACAATAACAAAGAGTACTACATTGATGTGATCACAATTTCGTCCACCACTTAGGTTAATCAAAGATTCAAATTTCAAGCTCACTTGACTAAATACAATCTTACCTTGACCCTAGCCCCATTACAACCCATGGATAAGTCCTCTTGATATTTGTATGCATACACTGAATAATTGTTGATTGTTAGATGACTTGCAAATCTTTGGAAAACATGATTAAAGGAGAATTAAGTGATTAAACCTTAAACACTGAGTGAATAGAGTGAATACACATCCAGTGAGGGGTTCGATTGCTCAATCTATGTTCTTCTCTCTTGTATTGTATCTTCTTACAAGTTGTTTGTTTGCTAGTTTTTGAAAATCTCAATTCAATTCTTTGGACCTTGATTATAGTGCATTGATTCTTTGCCTTGGCCCTAAGGCTTTCTTGTGATTGATTGGAATCTCTTGTTTATTTTTGCCAAACTCGATAGGAACCATAGTGTAAACATAGATAGATAACATTTAGCATAGTTACATGCACATAGGTAGTACATTGAATAAATTGTTTTCCCTTTTACATTTCTACTTTGATTGTGATTAGCATGAGAACATGGTAATGCTTAAGTGTGGGAGAATTGATGAATCCATATTTTATGATAATTTTTTGTTTGATTTGAGTAGATTTCATCACTTAAACTTGAACTTATTCCCTTAAATAGCAAGCTTTTGAGTTTTCCTCCTAAATTGTGCTTAGTTATAAAAACATGCTCTTCTGTGCCTAATTTAGCCTATTTTATTCTATTTACCTTCCATTCGATACCTTGATGTTGTTTATGAGTGATTTCAGATGTATAAGGTAGGGATGGCTTGGTGGAAATGGAAGAGGAGCATGCAAAGAGGAGAATTCATAAAGAAACAAGGATTTGGAGTGCTTAGATCGACGCGCACGCATAACAGACGTGTACGTGGGACATGATGCGTACGCGTGAGAAGAAATGGCCAGACGATGTGTACGCATGGCCCATGCGTACGGGTCACAGCAGGCACGTGAATTGAAGGGTGGAGCAATTAGGTTAGTTTAGCATCATGTAGTTCATTTTCTAGAGAGAGAAACTCCCTCTTCTCTCTAGAACCTAGGGTTTTTAGTTTAATTTCCTTGTAATTTCTACTTTTAATTCTTGCTTTCATCTAGTTTCTTCTACCTTTCCATGTACTATTGTCTTAATTTCCTTTGTTTATCTTGTTCATTTCTCATTTTAGTTGCTTTTTATGTTCATGAGCACTCTTGTTATTTTGATTCCCATTTAATGCAATTTATGTTCCATACCCTTTTATTGTTTAATTGAGTTGTTGCTCTTACTTTCCTTGTTTGGTAGTTGTAGAATTTATTATATTTCTTATTATTTTACGATGCTTTCCTTTTATACCTTCCAAGTGTTTGATAAAATGCTTGGTTGGATTTTTGCCTAATTTTTCACACTCTTGGTTGGGAAATTGGGTGTTTGGGTGAACTTGAGTGGTGGATGTCCATTCCACATTGTGTGAGGACTGTTAAATAATTTCGTTTCCACTAACTCTAAGCCTCCCATTAATAGAGTTGGCTAGGACTTGTGGATTGGGGTTAATTAAGCCCTTTTGACTAATTCTCGATGTTAGAATTAACTAATTGGGATTAATTTACTCACAATTACCATGTTTGTGGTCCACAACTAGGATATGAATCCTAAATTCTCCAATTCTTGCCAAGAGATCTTTTTGTTATTTAATTTCCATTTTTATTGTCTTTACTTGCTTCTAATTTTATTACTTGCATGCATCTTTATTTTCTTGCCTTTTACATTCCTTGTCTCATGTCATCAACCCCTTGCTTTCCGCATAGCCAACAATTGAGCATTTCTATTGCAACTCCTAAGGAGGAACGACCTGAGGTTTAATTACTCTAGGGTTAATTTGTATTAAAAATATTAAAATTTAATTGAGATGATCCATTACCGGTTTGGACTATACTTACAACGGAAGTTATTTTGTTTAAATCCTAATTGGCATAATTCTCTCCCTCATCAGTGGCATTTGCTCTAATGCCTCAACAAGTGGGAGGTTGATCTCTAGCTTCTTGAAAATTTCCAAGAATTTGGGAAATTGCTGATCCTTGATCCCTTTATGCAACCTTTGAGGATGTGGTAGAGGAGGGACATAGGGGTTCACCTCCTCTTTTAGCTTGTATGGTTGCTCCTCTAAGACTTGCTTTCCCTTCTTTGAGGCTTGTGGTTCCTCCTCCTTAGAATTCTCCTTGTCATTTTTGCCGACCTCTATTTGTTCCTTGCTGGCAACCTTGGTATCATCTTCTAGTGTCTTTCCATTCCTTAGTTGTATTGCCTTACATTCCTCTTTTGGGGTTTAGAATGGTGTCACTTGGGAATGTGTTGCTTGGTCTTTTAGCTGGCTACTTAGACAATTGCCCAATTTTCCTTTCCAGATTCCTCATTAAAGCTTCATAATTCTTGTTGACCATCTCTTGATTCTTTATCAGTTTCTCCATCATCGTCTCCAAGTTGGAGATCCTTTGGGATTCGTGAGGTGGTTGTGGTTGAGTGTGGGATGTTGATGGTTGATGGAAATTATTGTGGTTAGTTGAGGGGTTATTTGGTGGATAGAAGGTGGATCAGGGATGATTGTTTTGGGGTTTTCTATATGGATTTTGGTTAGTGGGTTGATGGTTTTGGTGGTTTGTGTTGCAGAAATTACTTGGGTTGGAATTTTTCTGCCATGAATTTTGGTTTTCTCCCTAATTTAGGTTGGGGTGGTTCCTCCATGAGGGGTTATAAGTGTCCCCATGGAAGTCATTTTGTCCAGAACCTTGGTCATGCATGTATTGAACTTGTTCATGCTGCTTTTTACCATTGTATGCTTCATAGCTCTCCTCATTTTGCCCTTACATAATTGGAGGTTGGTTGGTTGTGCTTACTGCAGCTAGTTGCAATCCATCCATTCTCTTTGACATCATCTCTATTTATTGTTGAAGTTGCTGGTGCATGAGTTTATTTTGAGCTAGGATGGCATAAACACCTTCAAGCTCATAAATGCCTCTTTTGGGAGCTACTTGTCTTTCAGAGGAATAGAAATATTGATTGTTGGCAACCATGTCTATGAGGTCATGTGCTTCTTGTGCAGTCTTCATCATTTGTAATGAACCTCCTGAAGAGTAATCCAAAGCTTTCCTTTCCTTCATGGATAGACCTTCATAAAAGTTTTGGAGCTTAACCCACTCACTAAACATGTCCTCTAGGCATCTTCTAATCAATGTTTTATACCTTTCCCAAGCTTCATATAGTGACTCTCCATCTAGTTTTCTGAAGGTTTCCACCTCAGTTTTGAGCTTGATGATCCTTTGAGGGAGGTAGAACTTGGCTAGGAACTTGCTCACCAAGTCATCCCAGTTGGTAATGCTCTCCTTTGGAAAGGTTTCTAGCTAATGAGAGGCCTTGTCCCTTAAAGAAAACCGGAATAAGAGCATCTTGTAGATGTCAGGATGCACTCCATTAGTTTTTACAAATTCTCAAGAAAACAGACAAATGTTGGTTTGGATCTTCAGCAGCACTTTCTCCATATTGGCAATTGTTATGAACTAGAGTGATAAGTTGTGGTTTGAGTTCAAAATTGTGAGCATAAACATTGGAAGTAAGGATGATGCTCCCATAATTTCTTGGGTTAGGGATGGTGTAGGAGGCTAGAACTCTCCTTGGAGGCTGACCATTGTTGTTGGCAACCTCCTCTGGTGGATTATGGAGGTTGTCCTCCATCTCTTGGTTTCCTTCTTCTGACTTCTCTTCTCCTATCACTCCCTTCTCTCTTGCTTCTCTTCTTAGTCTCAAGAATGTTCTCTCTGGTTCATAATCAAAGGAAGTATATGTATCTCTTCTTCCCTCTGGCATACATAAACACAAACAAACCAAAAATAAAACAGAACACTCTATTGCTAGAGTAATGTTAAGGTTAGTAGACACAAAATCTCAAATAGTTAGTAGGCTTTAAAGAAAATAAAGAAAAATGCTTAATCGAGAATATCACCTACTTAATCATTGTCAATCTAAATCAATCCCCGGCAACGGCGCCAAAAACTTGATGGCGGGAAAACGCATCCACACAACCTACCGGCAAGTATACCGGGTCACATCAAGTAGTAAAGCTCACAAGAGTGAGGTCAATTCCACAATGATTGATAGATCAAGCAATTCTAGTTGAGTGGTGAGTCTAGTCAAGAGAATATTGAAGAAAGTTTGGTGAAATTTAATGAACAGAATATAAATTGTAAGAAATTAAATACTGGAAACTAAAGGACATAAGCTTAAATGGCATAAAATGTAAAGGACTAAAGAAATAAATGCTGGAAAGTGAATGACAAGAATCTTAAATGACAAGAAACGTAAATAAGCTGAATCTTAGATTGCAAGAAAGTAAAGGGCAAAATGTAAATAGTAATGGAATTTAAATTGCTTGAAAATGTAAATGGGGACTTGGGTGCTGGGAATCAAGAAAGCAATAAACAATTGCAATTAAACTAAATTTAGGGCAATCTAAATTGAGGAAAATCAAAGAGAAAGATTCATTAGGGATTGGATATATCATAATCCATCATGAATCAAATGGATCTCAACTTCTTTCTCAATCATATAAGTAGATCTATGGTAGATTGTAATTGATTGGATCCCAATTTCTTGGTCATCCAATCTCTCTAATCACAATCAATCTTGCCAATTCCTTGGTCTAATTATCATGAGAAAAGGTTAAGTGTATTCTCTTATCCATAAGCCACACAAATTTCCAAGACCTCAATTCCTCCAAATAGTATTAGTCAAGAGAATTGTGAAGGATAGAGTTCCAATTCTAATGCTCATGATTCATCTTTCAAGGCTCACATAAGCATTCAATCGATTCAAACCTCCTTCCGGAGTGAGTGAATCACATTCAAAATAGAAGATATCCTATAGCTACACAAGCGGATTGAGAAGAAGAAGAATTTCATTCATTCATTAGGATTACAATAGAGCTCCTCCCCCTAATGAAATGGGGGTTTAGTTCATCATTGCTCAGTCAAGACAAAAAGGAAAAAAAAGTACATAAAGAGAGAAAAGTACAAAAGAAAATCTTCTCAGGGATTCCCAATTAGGGTCCCCTGCTTCCCAGCCTACTTCTAACCTCAAAATCTATCCTATTTATACACTTTCCCAATCAATCTTCAAGTCTTTGATGTGGGCTTTGGCCTTTGATGAAGCAAGTTAGGAGTGGCTTTTAGTGATGTTGACATGGGCTTGAGCTAACCAACGTTCACAAGCTTGCATAGGTACCACTGAAAATGACCTCAGCATGGGCATTAGTCACTAACATTGGTGGACACTAATGTTGGCCAACGTTCCCTTTAAAACCATTGAGGAACGTTTAAGGCAACGTTTGTGCACCAATGTTACTACCAACATTTTCTTGGTCACGCGTACGTGTCGCTCACGCGTGCGCGTCGCTGACCAGTTTTCCATGCAATTTTCTTCAAAAGCTATCGAAGATGTTGGTGGCAACGTTTGCAAACCAAGGCTTTCTTAGTCACGCGCACGCGTCGCCCACGCGTACGCGTCAATGCTGGATTTTTGCCATTTTGCACATGTGCATCGCCCATGCGTACGCGAGACTTTCTATTTTTCCACTTTCACGCGTATGCGTCATATCAAAATTTTCCAAATCCAAATTGAGATTTTATCGAAGACATTGGTAACGTTTGTTCACTAACGTTCCCACCAACATTGGCACCCTTTTAGCTTGTAATGTTGCCAACAATATTGGTGAGCCAACTTTGGCCACCAACGTTGCATGTCAAGCCTTGGAACGTTGCTCACTCTTTTCTTGTCAACGTTTGTAGCAACGTTGGTGAGCCAACTTTGGCCACCAACGTTGCTTGTGTAAGAACCCGAGTTTTCGCGGATGAAATTATTTAAATGTCCAAATTAAATTCTGGAAGAATAGGTTGAGAATTTTGGGATTTAAATGTGATTTTTGGACTCAGTAGGTTTTTCTGAGTCAGAAAATATGTTTTCTGCAAAAAACCGTGAAAAACTGCTAACCGAAAGTCGAACCGGTTCAAGTCTGCTCGGTGCTGCACGAGAAGCAGTGAAAACAGCCGAAAACCTTAGAAAAGTATTAGAGATGAAAAATCGGGCGTTAATTTTAAAGGTTTGGCCCGAAGTTGGGCCAAACGGGCTAAAAATGCTAACGAGTTAGACCGAGCCCAAGTTGGGCCCAAGCCCAACATATAAAAGGGTCCATTAAGTGAACCTATCATCCATAACACACTCACTAAGACACACCACCAGCTGAGAAGAGAAGGAGAAGGGAGACTCCATTAACACTATTCACATAGAGCTTCTCAAGCTCATATCTTAACCTATAGAGCTCTGATCGCCGTACCATTTACAGCTACGCGTTCCTTGTGAAGAGCTCTACAAAACCCATCCAAGAAACTCTTGAGATAATCACGAAATCTTCCCAGTTCCTCTCTTTAAAATTTTGAGTTTTTAGGGTTTTAGCTAAGTGAGGTTTTGTGATTTTTGGGTGTTTAGGTACACTCTAGCCTTTGATTGCTATTGGTTTTGGCTTCCAAAACTGTTGGGCAAGGTAAGAGGCATTGAAACTCTTGTGAAATTTCAATTATAATGAGCCCTAGGTTGATTTATTATGGTTTATGTACATATAGCTTGTTTATGGTGATGTTTGGAGCTTGTTGATGCTTGTTGGAGATTCTTGGTGGCATAGATTGTGCTTGAAAGCTTATCTTGGGCTCAATTTGGGGTTTGGTGCATATTGGGGATCGGCCAATGTATGATTTCGGTTTCCTCTATGCAGTATATAATATTCATGGGCACTTAGGCTAGTGACCCGTAGGATAGGTTTGAATTAAAAATGGTTGATGAATATTGAATGTAGTTGTATGTGGATTTATGATGAATTGATGGTTATTGAGTTTGAATGATGATTGATAATAATATGATAAGGTTGAATGAATTGTGAAGTCGAGAAGTGGATTGGGTTAGTATATATGATGATAATGTTGATGATTTGGTAAGGTAGTTGGAAAAGTATTAATGATAATTGATTATAATGTGATATATTGATGTGGAAGTTGAGGATGATGAATGGTAAAGGAAATTGTAGTGTGCTTGGTATTATATGACATAAAGGGTTAATATTGATGGGAAATGAAGTTTGGAATGGTTTGGTATGGTTTTGGTTGTGTTTTATGAGGAATTGAGGTAATGGTGAAATTAGGTAAAAGTTGGTTTTTAGTGAACTTTGTCTGATCATAACTTTTACCTCGATTTTCAAAATTGGGTGAAATTTGTTTAGAATTAAAGATCTTTGAAAACCCTTTAAATCGATATAAAGTTTGTGAAATTTGAAATTTTGTAGAGGAAGTTATGAGCATTTAAAGTTGGTGTTAAAAATCTGAAATTCTACAAAGTTGTAGAATTTCATGTTTTTTGATATGTGCGGGTGCACACTTTTGTGCGGACGCACACCCTGTGAGAATTTTGACCTGTGCACACGCACAGACAGGGAAGTGTGTTCTGTTTGCAGCGCTAGCACAGCTGGTGCGCGCATACATCAGAGGAAGAATTTCAACCTGTGCGGATGCACAGGCTTGTGCGGACGTACAGACCTTTTATGTTTTGACACCTGTGCATACACACAACCCTGTGCATACACACACTTTTAAAAATTTTCTGGGCGTGCACACGCACACCCCTGTTTCTCAAATTTTACTTGTTTTTCAACTATTCCACCTTCCCAACAAGGTTGTAAGCTTCTTTAACACTATTCTTAGATTCTTGGGCCTAGTTTTAGACTCTCAAAACATTGGGAAAGAAAATAGGGATGTTAGATGATATTCTTTGGAAAATTTAGAAAACGGAGGCATAGGTTTCTGGTGGGCTGAGGATGGTTTGATGTCATAGGAAGAGTGATTGATGTATGAGATAAGAAATTATGAATTGTTGATGTTCAGAAACTGAATTGTGGATGGATACGGGTTGAGATGAGTCGATGACTCTGAATGAGATACTGGATCCATGATATATTGAAAATGTTTTGAAAACCACTCACTACTTTTTATTAAAACTATGAGATGTTATGCGCCCGGACAGGGGCTGAGATTGGATCCCGCCTGTTCGAGGTAGCGGCAGCGGCGTAAGGACGGTGATTTTTCTCGCTTGCGCTTAGATGTGAGGTCGATGGCAATAGATCCCGCTCGCATCCCTTCGAATCTATAGGGCGAGCAGGCGCCGGTACTTGGATAGTGATCCGGGCACTATATCTCGGGGGTTCCCATATGAGAAATCCGAAGGGCGACGTCTCCATGGAGATGTGTCGGGTTGGCAGTTGAACCGACAATGTGATATCACAGCCAGTAGGGCAGACATTCATCATATGCATTTTCTATATGCTTGTATGCTTTTTCTACTTGTAATGGCTTGCCTAATTGAATAACATGCTTACTTGCTATCTGAATTAATTGCCTGATCTGCTTCTACTTGTGTTTTGCTTGCATTGTATATTACCTGTGTTTTTTTACTGGGATTGAGGAGGTTCGGAAGGCGGTGGCAATGGGATCGCAAGGAGGATCGGTTGGTGAAGGCTGTGGGACAACGGTGTTTGGTTAGAGTAGAAATCCCCTAAGATAGTTTACCTGGTTTGCTTAAGTTAATGTTGGTACATTATGCTTATCTATTTTAGAATGCTTAAATTTGAAATCTTGTGATGGATATGGAGCTTAGGATTGTCTTTGGCGTCCTGGGGTCTTATATCTTACATCACTGGGCACTGTTACCATACTGAGAACCTCCGATTTTCATACCATATTTCTGTTGTTGTTTTCAGATGCAGGTCGCAACCTACCTCGGTGAGTTGTTCGGTTGGTGACAGAAACGGAGGATCCGGATACCTTTTGGAGTCTTTTTTATTGGATTTATACTTATCTCTCGCTTTTGTATTTTGTTTTGCCTAGAGGCATGTATATGAGAGAACAAAACTTGTATAAGTTGTTTTCACTGCATGGTTCTGTATACCTATATATGGCTAGCCGGCTTAAACTCTGCGAATCGTGACTAGTTTTCTATGATATTATATACTTATCTTTCGTTATATCTTATCTGTTTCTTGTGCATTAAGCTAGTAGCTTCGTTAGTACGCTTTGCGCTTTTAAAATCCTGTTTTTGAACTATATTCTTCATCGGGCTTCTAGATTATACTATTTTTTTCTATATATATATTATGTATGAGCTTAGAACTGTCGTAATCTCTGATTAACCTTTGCTTTACGACGTGAGGTAAGGCTTATGTTAATTAGGGTGTTACAGCTTGCTTCCTCCTTTTCTTAGCGTTTGTGGCAACGTTGGTGAGCCAACTTTGGCAACCAACGTTGCTTGCTTGCTTCTTTACAAAGTTGGTGGCAACATTGGTGAGCCAACTTTGGCCACCAACATTGCTTTCTCTGCTTCTTCCTTACCCCTTCTCTGCTTCTCTTCACCTATCATCAACCAAACAAATGCATCAAAACCTTGCCATAATCACAAGATTTTGCATCATTCATAGCATTAGGTAATTCTTGCATAAATCTCATAAAAATGTACAGAATTAACAATGTTCGATTGAATCAAGACATGCATGCAATTCTCATCCAAAGTTTACTTATTGCCTAAGAAAGTGCATGAAACCTAATGAAAACTAATGAAAAAGGCTTGTGAAACTAGCCTAAGATGCCTATGCATCACACCTAAGGTTTTATCTTGGATTGATTGAGATTCCATTGTTTGTTTTTTTTTCCAAACTTAATAGAGACCATATTATAGATATAGATAGAGAGCATTTTGCATAGTTGCATGCATATAAGTATTTGCATCGAATAAGTTGCTTGCCTTTTACCCTTCTCCTTTGATTGTGATTAGCATGAGGACATGCTATTGTTTAAGTGTGAGAAAATTGATAAATCCACATTTGATGATAAATTTTGGATTGATTTGAGTGGATTTCATCATATAAACCCACATTTATTCATCCAAATAGCATACTTTTGTGTTCTCTCCCTAAATTGCGCTTAATTGTAAAAATATGCTATTTTATGCTTAATTTAATCAATTTTATTCCACTTTTATTTCATTCGATGTCTTGATGATTTTGATGAGTGATTTCAGGTGTAATAGGTTGGAATGGCTTGATAAGAATGGAAGAAAAGCATCGAATTGGGAGAAAACATGAAGAAATCAAAGGAGAGAAGCATTTCAGAGTGTGCCCATGCACACTTTCTGTGCCTACACACAAGGGTCAAAATCAGCACCTGTGCCCACGCACAGCTCTGTGTGTACGCACAGAATGAAAATCAGCACGTGTGCCTATGCACAACTTATGTGCATATGCACAGGACAAAAATCAGCATGTGTGCGTACGCACAAGTCCCAGCGTGTGACTTCATTAAAAAGTCATGCGGCTTGTGATTTGAGAGACTTTTTGGCCCATTTCTGAAGGCTTTGATGCTTATATGAAGGAAGAAGCAACACCAATTGATACCATACACTATCATACTTCATAAAATACATTTAGTAGTACTTTTTGGTAGTTTAGGTTAGGTCTTCTCTCAATTCTCTCTTAGAGTTTTAATTAGATTTTTAATATAGCATTTTATAGTTCAATTTTGGTCTTGGATTTTACTATCTCATTGTAAGTATTCCTTAATTTTCTCTTTTATTACATTGGTTGTTCTACACTTTCATATATTTTAATTTTCTTATATATATATATATATATATATATATATATATATATATATATATAGTTTTGCGATTTTGGATTTCTAATTGATGAATTTGATGTTTGATGATTTTTATATGTTTATTGGATTGCCATTGTTGATTTTGTTCTTTTGTGGTTCATAGTTTTCATCATTTTCCCAATTTTGCTATGTTTTATGATTATGCCCTCTATGTGTTTGATGAAATGCCAATTTTAATTATGGGGTAGATTTCCACCCCTTGACTTGGGAAAAATGAGTATATAGAATACTAGAGTTGTAATGTCCAACATTTAGTGATAATTCTTGGGTTGTTAGTTGTTATTTTTTCCACTAACGCTAGCTTCTTACTAAGGTAATTAGTAAGATAGTTAGGATTTGTGGATTAATAACAATTATGCTCACTTAACTTACTCTTCGATGTTAAGGGTTGACTTAGTGAGATTAATCCATCATAATTATCATAGTTGTGGTTATGGCAAAGAAGGGATTCCATAACTCATCCCAAGTCAAGGCTTCCATTTATGTTTTGAACCACATTTCCATAAATTTTGAGTCTTACTTGTTCATATTACATACATAGTTCTTTTATTCCTTTATTAATTTATTAATTGCAATTTTGAATTGTTCTTTTATCTCTTTATTGTTTGCTTCTTTATTGAAAACCCCTTTTTTGATCTCACAACCAAAATTGTGCGCTTATTGTCACTAGTTCCTAGGGAAGACGACCCGAGGATTGATTACTTTCGATTAATTTGAATTTGAAATTGTAAACTTTGATTGGTGGGATTGAATTGCCGGTTTGGACTATGCTATCAACGAAACACTTAATTTCAATTGAAAAATTCTAAACCGGCGTAAATTCCGACTCATCACCATGCTATTTCATTGAATAAATGTAAGAAAAATTGATAAAATCCACCAAAGAAGACACAAGATAGACAATAAAATTGTGGTTTATCAGTGCACTTGACAGTTAGTTTGTGGATCTAGGAATTTCGCACCCTTACCACCTCGGCACTAAATGCCCAGTTACCGGTATTTAGCGCTAGCTCTTAAAAGTCAACATTGCATTCGGGCATGGCGGCGTTAAACGCCCCACTCACGGCGTTTAGTGCCAAGGACGTTGAAAAGTGTGCAAACAGTCTGGGAGGGTGGTGCTAAACGCCCAGTCACTAGCGTTTAGTGTCGAGAACGTGAATTAGAATGATCTCCATGCGTGGAGCACACAGTAATGGAAGGAATTGTGATTTGATTTCAAATGAAATAATCAATTTGAAAAGATTCGTTAGGGTTTTATTTATGTTTTAAATCAATTTTAATTAGGACTATAAATAGAATAGAGATCCGCCCACGCAGGGATCTCTCTTCTCCTAATTTTTATTCCGCACTTTTACACTTTTTCTCTGCTAGGGTTTTCTACACCATGAGCAACTAAACCTCCACTGTTAAGGTTAGGAGCTATGTTTACATTGATGGACTGATAATTATATGTTATTCTACTCTTGATTAACGCTTTGATTATGGTTTAAGAATTGGTTTCGTTCTTCATCATAGGGATTAGTGGTTATTGGAAAATAACTCTAATTCAACTTGAATTCTATTTGAATATTGGAAAAGTTATATCATTAGAATTACTGCTTGAACCTACTTTCTCATAACTTCTAATTATCTGGACTTAGTGTGGTACGTGATATATAACTGTATTATGCTTTTCGGTTCTTAGGGTTGTGTGGCTTATAAATCGAAAATTGAACTTAACCATCTAATACAATTGAGTGATCAAAGAATTGATGGTTGGTTGGATTAGAGAAGATTGGATTGCCTAGGAATAGGAATTTAATCACCTGGGGTTTGCCATAAATATAATCGTCGCATGATCAAGACAGTTGACATTGAATATTAATTAGACAATTAAACATCTCCAATGCCTTAACTCCATTCTCATATCGTTTTCTCAACCATTCAGCATTCACTTTCCTTAGTTTATTATTTTTTATGCTATTTGGTAGTCAAAACTCATTTAAATTTGTCTAACTAGAATAGCCCATCAACCATTGCTTGCTTAGTCCGTTAATT
Source organism: Arachis stenosperma (assembly GCF_014773155.1). NCBI lineage: Eukaryota > Viridiplantae > Streptophyta > Magnoliopsida > Fabales > Fabaceae > Arachis > Arachis stenosperma. The sequence continues at coordinate 60,235,432 of NC_080382.1, forward strand.
CTCGTGGGATCGACACTCACTCACCGTGAGTTATTACTTGGTATGACCCGATACACTTGCCAGTAAGTTGTGGATTGTAAATTCTGCGACCATCTCCCAAACCAATTCAAAACATATAATTCAAAATATAACTAACTATTTAATATTTCAAATGCACAAAATCTCAAATCACATCAACCAATATTTTTTTCGAAGAAATCAATTTCAATCGTACTTTCTAAATCATAATGGAATCCAACATATTTTACAATTTAAGAATAGTAAGTATCAATATTAGTTTTTAAATTATATAGTCTCATAAAAACATATGGTCTCATGTGCATATTAAAAATGAGTTTCACAAGAATAAATATTTAGTTCTAATAAATCAATTCTTCAAGTCAAATTAAAATCCTTTTATACTAATTTTATAAATATAATTATAAGTTCAAAGTAGAGTATATCAAAATAATTATAGATGAAAAGCCAAATAATTATAGGCGTAATGTCTACTCACAACTTGGTCTCAAAGAATCGAAGAGATCGAACTTAGAGTGTCAAATTAAATGTTGAAAAGCACCAAATAAAGAAGACAACGATGATAACGGCTTCAACAGCAGCACTAAGACCATGGGCATCTTTTATGGCAACATCGACATCAATTACGACACCCACCCACGGTAGCAACATCACCAAGCCATCAACAGTAGTGATAACAAGGGAAAAAGGAACATTAGCAGTTTTTCGGGGAATTGAATGGAACCCAAAACAACAATAATAGTCTCGTTCAACCTCAATAGCAATATCAACAACTTCAACGACTCCAACAACAACACCACCAAATCTGACAGCTCATGTTGGAGGTAGGAGATTAACGACGACATTGCGAAATTCGGCGCAAGCTTCGACAACTCACCAACGGTGGCAGCTCTAGACGGCACCAATGGCGGCGGAAGGGCTCCTTCCTCCGCCGCAATCGTCTACCTCGCACCCCTTTCTCCTTCTTTCCGTTACGTGTCATATCTCTTATTACATCAGAGGTATGCCACGTGAGGGGCATATATCAATTCGATGTCCCCGATTATTAGGTATAACGACCTCTCCAAAATATTGTTTTTAACCAGCATAATACCATAATTTTTGTTTACTATATTGGTGGTTTCACCAGTTCTATCCTAATAATAAGGAAAAAAAAGTAGCAATTTGCTGTATATTGAGTTTAGGGATGACAATAAGTAAGGTAGGATAGGATTTGAATCCAATTTAATCTTATTCGCGAGTTGAGAATATCTCAATTCTAACCTTATCCGTTCTTAACCTGGGGGTACCCGACCCTATTTACAGGTTACTAAAAAAATGTAATATTATTATATAACTTGATAATAATTTAAAATAGAATGGATCTTTATGTAAAAAAAGTATTAAATTATTAATTAATTATCTTCTGTTAGTGGCTAAAGATCTTTTGTATTTAATGAGAGATCTTTAGTTCAATATCAATTTGAAACATATTTTTATATAAGTATATAACATATACATATATATGATACGGGTTGGTTGGGTGGGGTTGAGGCTTAATCCAAATCCTATCCAGTCCGCACAAAAATCCTATTCACACTTTATTCTACCCGTTGCGAATCGAATTGACAATCCTACTCAATCGGGTTAAATTGAATTGGATATCACGAATAAAGTGCATGTTGCCACTCCTAATTTAGTTGGGTTAAAAGAAAGAAAGAAAAAAAAAACTTGAAAAGGTTTGACAAAGTTCGTATGAATTATTGTGAAAATTAGGATCTTTCATATGCTCAAATGGTAATTCATTTTTTTTAAAATATAAATAATTTTAAGTTTAAAAAATCATTAAGAAAATAATTTGGAAAATTCATAAAAGAAAAGGGGAAAAATGACGACACAATTGGTGCCCAGTAGAGTTGGATGTTAATGTGAATGGTTTGTCATGTGTGCGGAGCGTGTAGCGGTACCAGTAAGATAGAGGATTAGAATTTAGAGGAACAGCGTCAGCGACACAACAAACACTAGAAGAAGGGATTAGGAAGAAAAAACCCCAATCCAAAGAATTGATAAGAAGAATATAAGAACTAAGTAACTAATAAGTAATAACAATAACAATAATAATGTCGAAAAAGGGAGGAGGAGGGGCTTCGTTGCAGAAGGACGTGCCGTGGAGAGCGTCAGCTTCGTCAGTGAGGCCGGTTCCCAAAATTCACCATTCTCCTGTTCTTCGCGTTTCCCAATCTCCTTTCTCCGATTACGCCCTCTTCGTTATGAAGGTCTCTCTCACTCACCTCCTTTTCTTCTCTCTCTCTCTCTCTCTCTCTATATATATATATATATATATATACTTTTGGATTTTGCAGCAACCCGACCCAATTGGAGATGGATTCGGCCAAGAGGCTATAGTGGAAGCTGCTGGTCCTGACTGCATAGTACCTGGCCAAGTTATTCCCCTCAAGCTTCTCGGTGTTAAGGTTTCAATTTCCTTTCTCCGCTTTTTCTAATTTTTAATGTTTCCTTTTCATATCTTTTCTGCTTCACCAGTTAGGAATTATATTGAGTGTTATGGAGCATGTGATTTATTTAATATAAAATGATTGCTTCACCTTTAATTGATTGATGTGTAATTCTGGAAAATGCAACAAACATCGTATTGATTGCAAATTGAAAGTTCAGTCTCTGAATAACAAAGAGTAGTTGGATTTCTCTTGCTCTGAAGCATTATGTAGGTCTAACACATTTTAGGTGTATTGCCATTATGTGCCAGATTTCTTTGAATGAGCTTATATAAAAAAAAGATAATTTTAGAGTTTTTTTAAAGATTTTTTGAAAAAGTAAAACTAATTTTATATTTGAATATTTCATGTAAAAAGATTTTTTTATCTATTAGTTATGTTTTGGTACAACGATATAAAAATATTCTTTTCTTTATTTATTATGTGAAAAATATTTTAAGGGACAAAAAAGATTATTTTAAAAAAGAAAAAATTGTAACTTCTCAAAAAATATTTTTTTTTTAATTTTCTAGTATTTTTATATTTATTATTTAAAATTTGCTAAACACTTTAAAAAAATAAAAAGTAATCTTTTTTTTCATTAAAAAAATATATTTTTCTATCAACTTAATGACATTCAAACAAACATTTAATATACTTCTTTTATTATTTAGGCATAGTAAATGATAAATGATAATTATCTTTGTTATAAAAAAAAACTTAGATGACTATTATTCTTTCCTACCTCCTAAGTCTTCTATATTTGAAACAAAAATGCTTCTCATTTATTTCTTTTGAAACAACCGGTAACATGAAAATTGATGGAAAAAACACACTGTACTATGGCGTGTTTGCTCAGATGTCAGAACTATCATTCCAGCTACATGCTAAGTCCTATTTCCTGCATTTTTCTTAACTTCAACACATGGTTATAATCTGAATGAGCTAGAAATGAATGTGCATTTACCTATAGTTTGTTCTTTAAGACTGTTGTCTATTTAGAATTTTGTTAGTTGGTTAGGCTTATTTTATTTCAACTGTTTAGAGTGAACTTGCTACCTGAAACACCTCAAATGCACACAAAGTGGCCAAGAGTTGAAAGATCTGTTGTCCTGTTTTGTATATTCATGTTTGCTGGGCTTTCTTTCTTCTCTTATCATTTGTGCTCATGTTTTCCCGTTGAAGTTTACACTGACATTTTTCTGGCATATTTATGCTTCTAGTTTGAGCAATTTTACTTCGGAAGATTATGATTTTGCAAAGAGATGGAGTTTCATTTTTTCTTCTTGGCTTCTGCTTCAACAGGTCTGGCCAATCCATGTTGACTTCAAATTTTTGGAACCTGTTGGACGAGAACTTAAGATGCTTGGAAAGGTGAAGTCCTTTTTATTCTTTAAGAAATGCATGCAATGGGTATAAATTGACAATTGCTGGGGTTGAACTTCGTGAGTTTTATACATTTGATATTCATAAATTAGGGAATAGAATAAAGTTTTGCTTCATATACATTAACCCTTATATATTCATCCTTCAAGACCCAAATAAAACTAGTCATTGCCCCGTATGTTCCATTATATTTCTGAAAATTGAGAAGATAATAATGTACAATTTACATTGCACCACCTGATTACAACTACATTAATCATTTATTCATTATCAAATTATCAAGATGAAAGATATCTATGTGCTTATCTGAATTATACAAATTCTACCTTGTCAGAAAGAGCTACAACATTGTAGCAAATTGACCTGAAGCATGGTTTGTATTACCAGTTTTTCTCCATTGCCATTTCACTGGAAATAGCTATATAATTAGTTCAAATGCATCCATGGTACTCATGATGAACTAGTTGAACCACACAATGTATCAAAAGAACCTAGTCTTAGATACCAGTGCTGCTGACATTTCGATTTATTTATCTTGCTGGTTGCTGGAATTTCTGCCTATTATTAAACTTCCATTCTAAGCATATAATTCTAATTATTTGATTTCTTTATGGATTTATTTGTTTTTCTGCATGCAGTTCATGGATGATGCAGTTGAACTTATGAACAAATCTTTCATAGATCGTTGATAGCATCTGTGGCCTGTGTTTGTGAATAGATGAAACATCAATTAAGGGAACTGGAGCATCGACAAGCCGAGTGACTTAACATTTAGCTCATTTTGTATTGTAGTCTTACTCTCAATGAATTGAGACATCGAGTCAAAATGTCAATTTGAGATGATATTACTTAGAGAAAAATGACAAAGTTAGAACTTTGAACTGCATGCACAGCTATTGGACTTGCATCCTGATTCCAAATAGGATGAAATATTTTTCTTGTTGTATCCTGTTTTTGCACAATTATATATATATATATATATATATATATATATATAGAACTTGCCCCAAAGACTGACCATTAATTTCATTGATGATGGTATTGCAAAATTTGATTATTGAGGAAGGCAGCTAAGCAAAATTAAAAGTCTGAATGATGGTAATGAAGAAGAATATATACAGCCTTAATGGTGTCTGATCCTTTTGACTTAACAGGAGCAGCCACATTTCATTCCAATGAAGAGAAAATGGAGGGAGTCAGATTACATGAATCGTTATAGAATAACTGTTGACGGTATCTTGTTACAAGACAGTATGAACAAGAGCAGGAAAGACCACACAAGGGTGAAAGTAGAGGAAGATGGCAGCACCACCCTTGAGCCCTGCGAATAGTCCTCTGTGTATTCCGGCACCAACCATGTGACTCCGTCGCCCTGGCCCTGGCTGTTAGGTCCTTTGCTCCACATTCCCACACTGTTGTCCCTGTGCATTCATCATCCAATCAAGTAATTAGTGCTGACATTTATGTATGAGAATGATATAGGATAGTAAAGTAGTAGTAGCAGAACATACTTGGCAACGCCGAGAACGCCGGCGGACATGGTAAGCTGAGAAATCCTATCAGCAGACTTTGGCTCAACACTATAAGCCTTCTCATACTTAACCTCAACTCCTTCCCCAGAGGCCACAAAAAACGCGCCATTCACCATGATATCCCCCTCCGACCTCCAATTCCAGCCCTTCCATTTCCCCTCCGCAGTGTCAACCCTCTTGGTCACCTCCTTTGCAAACGGGTTCAGGGGTGCCGTGTAGCGGTTCCCCTGGCTGTTAATGGTGGGCTCCCCACTGCCTCCAATGGCATACATCTGCCACCGCGTGAAATCGTTGTTGACCACATGGATGTAGCCCCGGCGGCAACGTGGCATGCGCTGGACGAGCATGGGACCGAAATGGTTGAAGGCAATGGTCACCTGCATGCCTGAGTCTGGCAGGTAGTCATCACTGTGGCCTAAGAGCATGACTTCATTGTGGTGGGAGAAGTAGTTGTTGGAGATTGTGATTCCAGTGGAGCCCATGACTGCGTCGATGAGCCCGTCCTTGCACCGTGACAGCGTGCAGTGGTCTATCCATATGTCTTTGGACCCAAAGATGGAGATTCCATCCCCGTCAGACAGCGTCCGGTAGCCATAGTGGTCAGGGCTGGAACGCACATTTGTGTTCCCTGCATGTCGCAGTTGAATCCAAACACAATAAACAAATAAATAAATCTGTTCGTTAACTTAGACACACCTTTCATTCAAATACTAACAACACAGCATTTATACCAGAATGTTTCATGTGCAATACAGAAAAATACCTGAAGGATGACAATGGTGGATATGAATGTTGTGTATGATAACATTACTTATATACTGGAGAGTAATGCATCCACCACCAACAATGTGGACATCAGCACCACGGCCATCAAGGGTCTTGTAACTGTTGAAGATGAGTTCTTGAGAGAGCTTAATCTTCATGTTACTTGGGAACACGATCCACAGCGGCTCATTCTGTATGACAGCATATCTGAGTGTTCCTGGCTTAGGGTTTACTGCATCATCATCTGAGGAATCTGTGACAATGTAGAACTCCCCATCCTTTCCGCCCTTAGCGTGTTGCCCAAACCCAATGGCGCAGTCTGCCAGCCTCTGCCGGTTGTTGGGCCAATCTGGGTCACATTTCCAGCAATCGTCTATGGGGTTACCAGTTAGGCAAGAAGACACTGTCGACAGCATTTCCCTTCTTGCCATTGAACCATTCACCTTCCTGCACAACACAGTAGTGAAGATAGCACCTAGATCTGAGGTTTAAACTTATAATGCAGGAAAATACATTGTGAATGCAAGCTGAAAGACAAGAGAAACAGGGGAAACAGTGAGAAGAGAGTACCTGTGGACTTCATTAGCAACAGCTTCAGGGTCAGGGTGTTGTCCTGGTAGAGTTAGGTTCAGCATTGCAGCTCCTTCAAGTGCTAACATGGAACCAACAATACACAGTAGCAAAATGCAGCTTCTATGGGGCATTGTTGAGGAAATGACTCTTTTGCTACACACTCACTCTCTGTAGAGCTCCTCTTCCTTAGATTGCCATGGTTATGGCTGATTCTCTAGAAGGGTTAGCGGCTGTTGAGTGAGGTGAATTTATTAACCAGTGATGATTATTACAACAAACAGGTTTGAGTGTGAACAGAAGCATGGGATAATCTTTTTGTATTCTAGTATTATTATTTATTTTTTTATGTTGGACCAATCTTCAATGCATTAATCCTAATAAGACGTTTAATTTTAAGCGTTGTTTCCTTGTCGGATGTAATTTTAAGGTTGGTGCTGATTAAATTATAACAAGAACAAAGTATATAGATGATATGATACGTTATTCTTTGGGGGTGCTAATTAATAGTTTCAGTATGCATTATCATATTATATCATAGCATGTTGGGTGCTCTAATAATAATGATTGTGTAGGGTAGTATAGTGGTTAGGGTAAGTTTTTTGAATGATGGAAAAAGGGAAAGAAAAAAGAAAGAAGAAAGAAGAAAGAAGGTCGTATTGTGAACAAGGGAATCCCACTGTTCTCGAGGAAATTGGTCTCTTAATTTTGTTTGCCGGACAGAGGGACAACAGTATCAGTATCACTGATCCAAAAATGAGCTTCTTGTAATTACAAAACTGCCCCTAATGATCACCCAGTAGAATTTGAATACCACTAAGAAGGTCAGTGGGAAAATAGGAAGGGCAGGTCCTCTAATGAATAATACTACTTGCGAATTACGAGTAACACTTTAGTAAGGTTCATCAGTTCTTGCAGTTCGTGAAGTAGCCTTTTGACTTTTTGGACCTACACCTACGTATCAGCATTAATCACGACATTTTCGCATGCTTAAACTTCAATATACTAGCTACTTTTGTTTATTGAAATAAAAAAGATATTATTTACTCGTTTAAATTGAAATATAAAAAATTATTAATTTGTGCATTTATTATTATTTTTGCAGCCAATAAATACGAAAACAAATTTTAAATAGAACACATAGTTAAATCCAGAATAAACAAATTGTTTTGGACTAGGTCCAAACTCCTAACGTGAGATTCTGAGTTAGTAATGGGCTCATAATGGAACTCAAAAGATGCCTAAAGGATTCGCAAAATAAGATTTACGGGATATTATCATCAATTTCGCATATGCTGAGTAACATCATAATAGTTACCCGCTATGGACTTAATAATCGTCAAAAGATCTAGTCAAGGAAAACGACGTCAGACAAGGAGCTAAGCTTATAGGACCGTCAAAATGGTCCAAATCCATCGGGCTACCCTGTTTATCCATTCAAATGGGCGAGTTGTGTCTCTAAAATTAAACCCGTTTAAAATTCGGGTTAAACGGGCTGAGCACGATTAAAAAAATAGCGGGTTAAACGAGCTAATCCGCGGGCTAAATGGGTGGTTCGTTTATTTTTTTACATTCTTTTAAAAAAAGTAGCACCTTAAGCCGATATTTCTTTCGATCCGATCCGAAAATCCGACCCATCAACTAAAAAAATTATATTTTAAAGGTTTTTGACCTAAAAGTGATATGTTTTGTCAAAATATTTTTCAAAAAATAAAATAAAAAGATAAATGGGCTGGCCCGTTTAACCCATCGAGCTGACTATAAACGGTCCGGATTGAAAAATTATGGCCCGCGAATGAAGCAGGCTTAAACGGTCTAGCCCATTTAACCCACAGACTTAACGGGCCGGGTCAAAATGGATCGAGCTAGCCTGTTTGATAGCCCTATAAACTTATAAGAATGACCTGATATATGGTTAAAGAGGATACTTAGTTCTAATTCATCAATCCAATTCCTTGAATATTTATTCATTTAGATATCAGAATGTCTTTACAAGTACTAACCCCAGTTCGTACGTTTGGACAAGGCAAGGTTTCGAATTTCCTAAAAGGTCAATCCAAAATCCTTGGAACATTTGGCGCGGTGAGCTTGGACCTTGCTTATCATGACACGAGTGATGGCAGACGCAGAAAAGAGGAATGAAGTACATGGTGAAGTATTGCCATGTATCCCGTCATACTCCTATGCATGGTAATGGGAACAACATTCCAAAAAATTAACAAAAATTGTGAAGGGATGTGTTCCGAGGGTTACCTGAAACTGAAGGTCGATCTCGGACGAGATCTTTTATGCTGGTCGGTGCTGCTGTGTCCAACCTGGTAGAGTTGGAGATGCTGCTAATCCTTCGTCACCGGAGGGTGGTGGTACCTGCAAGAGAATCCGATGCTTAAGTTAGCACGTGCTTTAGGCAGGTTTTTGTGTAGAATTAGAGTATGAGTTTTACCTGGGTGCTCCAGTGTATTTATAGTAGTGTGGAGTGTTCTTTAAGATAAGTTAGTTATCTTATCTTATCTGTAAGGGAAGCCGCCTTATCTTTTTAGGCTAGCCGCCTTTAGAGTGGGCTTTGTTCCTTCGTTTGGGCCTACTTAGGCCTCTATGGCGATTTGGCCGAACTCTTTTAAGGAGAGGCCAGTATCGTTCCAACCTTAAGAGGTCGGTCGCTCTTGTCTTCGGTCAGCCCGGATCGTATAGCTCGACCCAGGGTATGAACAGTGCCCCTGCTCGAGTTCGATCTTTTCGCTGAGGTCGTGTCTTTAGACTTCGACCCCTTTGAGGAAATCGTGCTCGAGCATTTGCCTTTTGGTCGATCTCTTGTCTTGAGGTCGTACCTGTGCTCCTCTGACGTCGACCCATGTGACCTCCTTACCTGAGCTTTTTAGTCATACTCCAACAACTTTTTAGGTTGTGTTCCAAGGGGAACCTTTTCTTTATAGTTTATTTGGACGACTTTTTAGCTCTTGTTTGTGCTTTTGCTTTTTAAGTTGTATCTTTTTTGTGAGACTTGTACTTGTATAGCTAGGCACTTTTGTCTCGACTTTTTAGCCTTTCTTTGGCCTTAGCGAGATGTCTTCATCCCTTTTCAGTGATCCTTTCGTTGGTCCGACTTCTCTGTCGGACCTTGTTAAGTTATTTTTAGTAATCTATTTTTAGATAGACTTCGTCAAGTCGCTTTCTATGGATTACCTTTTATAACTTCTTGCATTAACTTGCTTTTATCGCTTTCACCTTGCCGACCTTTTCGTAATCGGGCAATGAATCTGGTTTTCACCTTGCCGGCCTTTTAGTAATCGGGCGATGAATTTTTGCGTTTTATGAGCTTAGATTAATGTGTCTTGGTAGGAAACTTTTTAGGGAATCTGAAAACTTTATTCAAATGATAATAAAACATAGAAATATAAACAAGAGTATATACATGTGAGTGCTTACCCTTCTAGGTCGGGCAATTTTGTTGATCTTGGCCTAACGCCTCATTAGAAAACTTTTTAAGCAAAAAGAGTGCACCTTGACCTAAGATCTTTTATTATTTTCTAAATATAGTACCTTCTTAGGTTAAAGTGATGCCATAAACTTGGTAGCTCTCGCTCCTCGAGGTCGGACACTGATGAACGGATAATTTCTACGCTTTTTGCCATTATTTTTAGGTAGTTTTTAGTATGTTTTAGTCACTTTTTGTTATATTTTTATTAGTTTTTATGCAAAATTCACTATTCTATACTTTATTATGAGTTTGTGTATTTCTCTATAATTTCAGGTATTTTCTGGCTGAAATTGAGGGACCTGAGCAAAAATCTGATTCAGAGGCTGAGAAACAACTGCAGATGCTGTTGGATCCTGATCTCCCTACACTCAAACGCGTTTTTCTGGTGCTACAAAAGTCCAATTGGTGCGCTCTCAATTGGGCTGTAAAGCTAACATCTTGGGCTTTCCATCAATATATAATAGTTTATACTTTGCCCGAGATTTGATGGCCCAAACTGGCTTTCCATCAATATATAATAGTTTATACTTTCCATACTATGTGAATTGTTTGAGATTGCCTATTTGACTGCATATTAATTGCTAATTGTCTAAATGTCTTAACTGCTCCTACTTGTATATTCTTTGTCTGATATAACTGTGTTTGCTATAATATACTCCTGCTGGTGGTTGGGAGGTTTGAAGGAATTGGAAAGGGAAGTATTAGTTAGACTGAAGAATCTTTAGTCAGATGCCCTTATACGGTTTAGCTTGTTTATAAGCTTGATATTATCTGGAGGAAGTTCTAGGATTGCCTTCGGCTTTCCTCTATTATTATGTATTATATATGTGGAAGCTGTTACCATGCTGGGGACCTCTGGTTCTCACCCATGTGGATTTTGTGGTTTTCAGATGCAGGACGTGAGGTTTCCCGCTGAGGCATGCTGGAGACTTCTAGATTCGCGAAGATTCCTTGTTCTTGGGGACTCTGTTTAGTTTATATGTTTGCTTAGATACTTTTATCTCCATTAAATAATACAAACTATGATGACTCCTCTTATGGGAGATTTTGGAGAATAGGTTTTATGTATTTGTGTCCCTTTGGGTTTCCTTTGGGGTTTTCTTTATTTTATCATATGTATATATTGCTATGCTCGGACCGGTTTTCTTCGCAGCCGGATCTTGAGTCTAGATATTCCTGTTTTTGACATTCCTTTGTATATATATGATCTCGCATTGGTTTATCCTTGTTCGTTACGTTATCGATCAGAGTGTTGCGCTTTCGAGTTGCGATTTTTGTTTACCCCTTTTTCTACAAAGGCTCCTAGTTATAATCAATCATTCATACTACTATACGTACTAAATTTTTATTTTAGAGGTCGTAATACCTTGCCATCTCTGAATTATGACTTAAGCATAAGACTCTGTATGGTAGGGTGTTACATTATGGTATCAGAGCAGTTCATTCCTGTAGAGCCTGAGGGATGGACTGACTATGCTTCTGTGCATTCTCTGTATGTGTGTCATGTGCTATTAGTATATCTGCTTGATATAATTGGCATAAACGTTCTTGAGCATGCATTTGGGACTTTGAAGCACTAGACTTCCGATATTGAGACTGATCAACTTAATATCGATTGTTGGGTGTGTATAGGAACCAGATGGCGCCTCGTGGACGCGGTAGAGGTAGTGCGAGAGGTCGTACGAATGCTCGTGCACCGGAGAATAACCCTAATAACCCGGTGAACTTTATGGCTGCGTTGGAGAGCATGGCAGCTGCTATGCAAGCCACTGCTGAGGCTCTTGGTCAACAGATGAACAACCATGGTAATGATGGAGGTGGAGTTCAGGGCCCGATGACCTTGGCAAACTTTTTGAAGGTTAATCCGCCTAAGTTCAAGGGGACTACTAGCCCGACTGAGGCTGATACATGGTTTCAGGCTATAGAGCGAGCACTGCAAGCACAAGTGGTACCTGAAGGACAGCGTGTCGAGTTTGCTACCTATATGCTCATAGGTGAAGCATCGCATTGGTGGCAAGGCATCCGACGTCTTCTGCAGCAGGGTGATGACTATATCACCTGGAATGTCTTTCAAGAAGAGTTCTATAAGAAGTACTTTCCAACTTCTGCTAGGACGGCTAAGGAACTTGAATTGTTACAGCTGAAGCAGGGTACTATGTCCATATCAGAGTATACTGACAAGTTTGAGGAGCTGTTCAGGTTCTCTCGTATGTGCCAAGGAACTCCGGTGGAATATGAGGAATGGAAGTGTGTTAAGTATGAAGGAGGACTCCGGAGTGATATCTTCAGTTCAGTGGGACCAATGGAGATTAGGACTTTCTCCGAATTGGTGAACAAGTGTAGAGTTGCTGAAGAGTGTGTGAAGAGGGCAACCGCCGAGAAAGGGAGTCACAAAGGTTCATTCCCACAGAACCAAGGGAAGAGCTTTGCACCTAGAGGTCCGTCTTTCAAGAGGGGAAGCTCAATTAGGAGGCCCAACAACAACAATTTCCAAGGGAAGAAGTTTGGGAAGCAACCTCAAAATGATCAAGCTTGCACTAGGTGTAGGAATCACCATCCGGGAGCACCATGCAAGGCCGGATGGGGTTTGTGCTACAATTGTGGAAAGGCGGGGCATAAAGCCGCCAGTTGTCCGGAGAGGCAGAAACAAGGTGCTGGAAAGGCACAACAGACTGGTCGGGTGTTCACCACTTCAGCTGTAGGAGCTGAGGGATCCGAGACACTTATTAGAGGTAACTGTGAAATAGCTGGTCAAACTTTAAATGCTTTATTTGATTCTGGAGCATCGCATTCATTCATTGCATTTGAGAAAGCCCATGAGTTAGGATTGAAAATTGTAACCTTAGGTTATGATCTAAGAGTGTACAATGCTACCCACGAAGCCACGGTAACTAGGCTAGGATGCCCGGAAGTTTCCTTTAGGTTCAAGCAGCGTGATTTTGTTCATAATTTGGTCTGTTTACCGATGGTCGGCCTTGATCTTATCTTGGGATTAGACTGGTTATCTAAGAACCATGTTCTGCTAGATTGTTCTACAAAGTCGGTGTACTTTATGCCGGAGGATACAGAAGGGCCGGTCGTGGTAAATAATTATTACTTGAATTTGATGATGGTGAACTGTTCTGGAACCGAATGTCAGGGTATCATGTTGTTAACCGCGGGTGTTTCGGGTGATGATCAAAGGTTGGAACAGATTCCGGTTGTGTGTGAGTTTCCGGAAGTGTTTCCCGATGATATTGATGAGTTTCCACCTAACCGAGAGGTTGAGTTTGCTATTGAGTTGGTGCCCGGGGCGGGACCAATCTCGAGTGCTCCTTATAGGATGTCACCGTTAGAGATGAACGAGCTAAAGTCTCAGTTAGAGGATTTGTTGGGAAAGAATTTTATACGGCCAAGTGTCTCTCCGTGGGGTGCTCCAGTGCTACTGGTGAAGAAGAAGGATGGGAGTATGCGGCTCTGTGTGGATTACAGGCAGTTGAACAGGGTTACAATAAAGAATAAGTACCCATTGCCGAGAATTGATGATCTCATGGATCAGTTACAAGGAGCTGGAGTTTTCTCTAAGATTGATTTGCGATTCGGTTATCACCAGATAAGGGTGAGGGGTGAGGATATCCCTAAGACCGCTTTCAGAACTCGTTATGGTCATTACGAGTACACTGTGATGTCCTTTGGGTTGACGAACGCTCCTGCGGTATTCATGGATTACATGAATAGAGTCTTCCGTCCGTTTCTGGATAAATTCGTTGTTGTCTTTATTGATGACATACTGATTTATTCCAAGACTGAAGAAGAGCATGCGGAACACTTGAGGACCGTGTTGCAGATTCTAAAGGAGAAGAAACTTTATGCAAAACTGTCTAAGTGTGAGTTTTGGAAGAGTGAGGTAAAGTTTTTGGGCCATGTGGTGAGTAAGAAGGGAATAGCAGTAGATCCAACTAAGGTGGAGGCGGTGATGGATTGGAAACAACCAACCACCATAACAGAGATAAGGAGTTTTCTGGGTTTAGCTGGCTATTACAGAAGGTTTATCAAGGGCTTTTCACAAATAGCGTTACCAATGACAAAGTTAACCCGCAAAGACACTCCATTTGTTTGGACTCCTGAGTGCGAGGAGAGCTTCCAGATATTGAAGAAAAAGTTGACTACTGCACCTGTGTTAGTGTTACCCGAGCCGAATGAGTCTTTTGAGGTGTATTGTGATGCCTCATTAAAGGGTTTAGGGTGCGTGCTGATGCAGCATCGTAATGTGGTAGCGTATGCCTCACGACAGTTGAGACCTCATGAAGTTAGTTACCCTACGCACGATTTGGAACTCGCTGCGGTTGTGTTTGCCTTGAAGGTGTGGAGGCATTATCTCTATGGGGTTAAGTTCCAAGTTTTCTCTGATCATAAGAGCTTGAAGTACCTCTTCGATCAGAAAGAGCTTAATATGAGACAGAGAAGGTGGATGGAATTGTTGAAGGATTATGACTTTGAGTTGCATTACCATCCGGGAAAGGCGAATGTAGTGGCGGATGCATTAAGTCGGAAGTCGTTATATGCGGCTTGGATGATGCTTCGAGAGGAGAAGTTGCTCAAAGGATTCGAGAGTCTTAAAATTGGTGCTCGAGAAGTATGCGGAACTTTATGTTTGAGCCGATTAGAAATCTCAAGTGACTTTAAGTCCGAACTCCTAAAGGCTCATCAAAATGATGAAGCATTATGGAAAGTGTTACCGGCCATTGAGCAAGGAAAACAGTGGAGAGTGTCGGAAGAAAAAGATGGGTTATGGAGATTCAAGGGTAGAATCATTGTGCCGGATGTTGGCACTTTGAGGCAAGATATCTTAAAGGAGGCACACAAAAGCGGATTCTCCATTCACCCGGGAAGTACTAAGATGTACCATGATTTAAAGGCGATGTTTTGGTGGCCGGGTATGAAGAATGATGTGGCGGAATATGTTTCAAAGTGCTTAACTTGTCAAAAGGTAAAGATTGAACATCAAAAGCCCGCCGGTATGTTGCAACCTTTAGAGATTCCACAATGGAAGTGGGAAAGTATTGCAATGGACTTTGTGTCAGGATTGCCAAGGACTAGGGCTGGTTTTGATGCTGTTTGGGTGATTGTGGACCGACTGACGAAGTCAGCTCACTTTTTGCCCATTCGTATGACTTACACCCTTGAGGAGCTGGCACAGTTATACATAAAGGAGATTGTGAGACTTCATGGTGTACCTGCTACTATAATCTCTGATAGAGATCCTCGTTTCACTTCAAGGTTTTGGGGTGCATTTCAGAAGGCTTTTGGAACCCGATTAAGCTTGAGCACGGCTTACCATCCTCAAACAGATGGTCAATCTGAGAGGACGATCCAAACACTAGAGGATATGTTGAGATCTTGTGTTTTGGACCAACCGGCGAGTTGGGATCGGTATATGCCATTAGTGGAGTTTGCATACAATAATAGTCATCATGCGAGCATCGGAATGGCACCGTATGAGGCCTTGTATGGGAGGAAATGTCAATCTCCGCTATGTTGGTATGAAGCTGGAGAGAAAAGCTTGTTGGGAACGGAAATGATAGCTGAGACCACTGAACAAGTCAAGAAAATCCGTGATAGGATGCTTACGGCGCAGAGTCGTCAAAAGAGTTACGCCGATCAAAGGCGAAAGCCCTTAGAATTTGAGGAAGGGGACCATGTCTTCCTTAAGGTTACTCCGACCACGGGAGTAGGTAGGGCGATTAAAGCAAAGAAGTTGAATCCTCGATACATTGGTCCATTTCAGATCCTAGAGAGGATTGGACCGGTGGCGTATCGGATGGCTCTACCACCTCATCTTTCAAACCTGCACGACGTGTTTCACGTGTCGCAGCTTCGGAAGTACACTCCTGATGCTAGCCATGTGTTAGAACCTGAGTCGGTTCAGTTAAGGGAAGATTTGACGCTTCTAGTGGCTCCGGTCAGAATTGATGATACTAGTATCAAACGGTTGCGTGGAAAAGAGGTTTCTTTAGTAAAAGTGGCTTGGAGTCGAGGCGGTGTTGAGGAACACACTTGGGAACTTGAGTCGGAGATGCGAACGGATTATCCGCATTTATTCTCAGGTAATTGCATTTGAATTTTGTGGGCAAAATTCCCAATTAGGTGGGTAGAATATAAAACCCGGTTAATTAACGGCTAATTAACCCATAAATGAGAATTTATTCTAGAAAGCCTAAAATGTGATTTTTATGGCTAAATGTGATAGAGGAGACTGAGACGAGAATTTTGGTACCAATTTTATAGAATTCGGACCAAGATTGGACCGAACGGGCCAAACCGGGCCAACCGGACCCAAAGTGGGCCCTTGGCCCAACATAACTAAACCAAAACCCTAGTTTTCAGCACTCTCTCTCCTCACACAACACCAAACACACTGAAAAGAGAGGAAATGGGGGAAGAACACTCTCTCAAAACTCTATTTCTCACTTGATCTTCAAACCACCATAACTTTTGATCTAGAGCTCCGATTGCCGCTCCGTTTGCAGCCACGCGTTCACCGCGGAGAGCTCTACAAAACCCATACAATTAATCTTGAGGTAAGCCACAAGTTTCTGTTCGAAATTCCAGCCCTTATTTTCGAGTTTCATGGGTAAAATGTTGAGATTTTGGGTTCTTTGATGTTATAGGACCCAACTCTCTTGAAGGAGAAGGTTAATCTTGTCTCCTTGGACCTTGGGTGTGGTAAGTTTTCTCAACCCTAGTGTATTTTGTTGTTCTATGATGTTTGGGTTTTGAGATGTTGTGTATGGGTATGATGGTTGTGGCTTAGGTTGTGTATATGTGAATATTGGAGCTTAATTGGTGACTTTGAAAAGCTTGGAAAGGGTTTGGTGGTGAAAAATCTGTTCTTGGAGGTGTTGAGGCCTTGAGAGCTTGTGGATAAGTGGTTTGGAAGTGCTCCGGTGGAGCTTGGGAAAATCGGCTAAGGTATGGTTTCGGTTTCCCGTATCTAATATGTAATGTGGTAGGAAGTACTTAGGCTAGAGGCCCTAAGATAAGCATTGAATTGTTGATGTTGTTGAATGATTGAGATATATGATGTGGTCATATATGTGATGATGATGATTGATGCCACGGTGGTATGATATATGAGAAATATGCATGTTGTGATATATGCTTGATGATTGGTTATGGTTGAATTGTGGATTGAACCATGTTGATGGTGAGTATGATGTTGATTGTGTACAATAATGATTTATTGGAATTGGTGTCGTTGAGAATTGGCATGAGGAATAGTATATGATATGTCAATGTGTTTGAGTTTGAGCCACTTGGGTGAAGTGGGGTAAAATGATGAGATAGTGATTTTGGTAAATTGTGGTAATGTGTCAATGTGTGAGTTGAGGAGGCTTGATGTTGAATTTGATACATTTTGATTGATTTCAAAGAAAAGGGATGAAATTGGCATGTTTTGATTGATTTTGAAAAGAGTTGAAAATGGTATATTGTGGTTTTGTATGAAAATATGATTTTTGGGCATACTTTGACGGGACATAACTTGGACTACGGACCTCCGTTTTGTACCAAATCTGTTTAGAAATGAAATTGGATCCGGGATGTCCATGCCGTTCGAAGAACGGGTGAAAAACGATTTAAAATGAGGGAGTTATGTTCGTTGGAAGATTGGGGTTTAAATCTGTGAAATTCTGCAGCTTTTAACTTAGAAAATTTTTAGCAGAATGACCCCTTGCGCGTGGGCGCACCCGGCGCGTACGCGCCGATCTTCCGAAAAGTGCCACCCACGCGTACGCGTGAGGTGCGCGGGCGCGCCGATTGTGCTGCACCCAATGCCCAGCCATTTTACAGAGAGTTATGCCAGAACTGTGCCAGTGTTGTGCCTGGGGCATGAGAACACCCGCGCGTACGCGTGGTTGACGCGTGCGCGTCGATTGGCAAAATTTTAAGCCACGCGTTAGCGTGCATGACGCTTGCGCGTCGATGAGTTTTTTGAGGCCATCCGCGCGTGCGCGTGGAGTGCGCGTATGCGCGGCCCTGTTTTCATCCCAAAGTTGATTTTTGAGTTTTAAAAGCCAAATCTCATACTTCTAAGCCTCCGATCTCACCATTTTTGTCTTAAATCATTATGGCATGCCTAGCTATTAAAAGGGGCTAGTGAATGAGGTAACTTGCGAGTGAAGCAAGGGAAATATGAATGATCAATGAGGATCAAGATGATTATGTGAGATGCGGAGGATGGTGGTGGAAGTGCTTGTTATGCCATTGGCCGAAGGGCCGTGATTATTTGTGAATTGGCTGGTTCTGGATTGAACCATGAGCCGGAATAGCTGTGTATGCTATGAATATTGGCTGGTTATGGATTTAACCGTGAGCCGGAATGGCTGATATGGATGTTGATCCATGGATGAGAATTCATGCATGTTTATGCTGAATTATTGATAATTGAGATTTGCACTTCCACTGTCAGAGGCACGAGATCCCTGGGAGGAAGCAGTGGCTAGCCACCACGTGCTCCAGGTGGAGGCTCGAGACTCTGTTGACCCTATGTCGTAAGTGTGGCCGGGCACTGTGAAAGACCCGGATGAGCTCGCCCCCGAAATATTCACCAGTGAGGGTGATGGATATGGATCATGTTTATGATCAAGTTTATAACGAGTATAACTCGAGTTGGGGATGCACGACAGAGGGACAGTCCAATGGTTAGCGACCAGGACTTGTCGGGTTGGCTCTATAACCGACAAGATGATATCATCGGCCACTAGGGACAGGCATTCATCATATGCATACTATGTGAATTGTTTGAGATTGCCTATTTGACTGCATATTAATTGCTAATTGTCTAAATGTCTTAACTGCTCCTACTTGTATATTCTTTGTCTGATATAACTGTGTTTGCTATAATATACTCCTGCTGGTGGTTGGGAGGTTTGAAGGAATTGGAAAGGGAAGTATTAGTTAGACTGAAGAATCTTTAGTCAGATGCCCTTATACGGTTTAGCTTGTTTATAAGCTTGATATTATCTGGAGGAAGTTCTAGGATTGCCTTCGGCTTTCCTCTATTATTATGTATTATATATGTGGAAGTTGTTACCATGCTGGGGACCTCTGGTTCTCACCCATGCGGATTTTGTGGTTATCAGATGCAGGACGTGAGGTTTCCCGCTGAGGCATGCTGGAGACTTCTAGATTTGCGAAGATTCCTTGTTCTTGGGGACTCTGTTTAGTTTATATGTTTGCTTAGATACTTTTATCTCCATTAAATAATACAAACTATGATGACTCCTCTTATGGGAGATTTTGGAGAATAGGTTTTATGTATTTGTGTCCCTTTGGGTTTCCTTTGGGGTTTTCTTTATTTTATCATATGTATATATTGCTATGCTCGGACCGGTTTTCTTCGCAGCCGGATCTTGAGTCTAGATATTCCTGTTTTTGACATTCCTTTGTATATATATGATCTCGCGTTGGTTTATCCTTGTTCGTTACGTTATCGATCGGAGTGTTGCGCTTTCGAGTTGCGATTTTTGTTTACCCCTTTTTCTACAAAGGCTCCTAGTTATAATCAGTCATTCATACTACTATACGTACTAAATTTTTATTTTAGAGGTCGTAATACCTTGCCATCTCTGAATTATGACTTAAGCATAAGACTCTGTATGGTAGGGTGTTACATTATGGTATCAGAGCAGTTCGTTCCTGTAGAGCCTGAGGGATGGACTGACTATGCTTCTGTGCATTCTCTGTATGTGTGTCATGTGCTATTAGTATATCTGCTTGATATAATTGGCATAAACGTTCATGAGCATGCATTTGGGACTTTGAAGCACTAGACTTCCGATATTGAGACTGATCAACTTAATATCGATTGTTGGGTGTGTATAGGAACCAGATGGCGCCTCGTGGACGCGGTAGAGGTAGTGCGAGAGGTCGTACGAATGCTCGTGCACCGGAGAATAACTCTAATAACCCGGTGAACTTTATGGCTGCGTTGGAGAACATGGCTGCTGCTATGCAAGCCATTGCTGAGGCTCTTGGTCAACAGATGAACAACCATGGTAATGATGGAGGTGGAGTTCAGGGCCCGATGACCTTGGCAAACTTTTTGAAGGTTAATCCGCCTAAGTTCAAGGGGACTACTAGCCCGACTGAGGCTGATACATGGTTTCAGGCTATAGAGCGAGCACTGCAAGCACAAGTGGTACCTGAAGGACAGCGTGTCGAGTTTGCTACCTATATGCTCATAGGTGAAGCATCGCATTGGTGGCAAGGCATCCGACGTCTTCTGCAGCAGGGTGATGACTATATCACCTGGAATGTCTTTCAAGAAGAGTTCTATAAGAAGTACTTTCCAACTTCTGCTAGGACGGCTAACGAACTTGAATTGTTACAGCTGAAGCAGGGTACTATGTCCATATCAGAGTATACTGACAAGTTTGAGGAGCTGTTCAGGTTCTCTCGTATGTGCCAAGGAACTCCGGTGGAATATGAGGAATGGAAGTGTGTTAAGTATGAAGGAGGACTCCGGAGTGATATCTTCAGTTCAGTGGGACCAATGGAGATTAGGACTTTCTCCGAATTGGTGAACAAGTGTAGAGTTGCTGAAGAGTGTGTGAAGAGGGCAACCGCCGAGAAAGGGAGTCACAAAGGTTCATTCCCACAGAACCGAGGGAAGAGCTTTGCACCTAGAGGTCTGTCTTTCAAGAGGGGAAGCTCATTTAGGAGGCCCAACAACAACAATTTCCAAGGGAAGAAGTTTGGGAAGCAACCTCAGAATGATCAAGCTTGCACTAGGTGTGGGAATCACCATCCGGGAGCACCATGCAAGGCCGGATGGGGTTTGTGCTACAATTGTGGAAAGGCGGGGCATAAAGCCGCCAGTTGTCCGGAGAGGCAGAAACAAGGTGCTGGGAAGGCACAACAGACTGGTCGGGTGTTCACCACTTCAGCTGTAGGAGCTGAGGGATCCGAGACACTTATTAGAGGTAACTGTGAAATAGCTGGTCAAACTTTAAATGCTTTATTTGATTCTGGAGCATCGCATTCATTCATTGCATTTGAGAAAGCCCATGAGTTAGGATTGAAAATTGTAACCTTAGGTTATGATCTAAGAGTGTACAATGCTACCCACGAAGCCACGGTAACTAGGCTAGGATGCCCGGAAGTTTCCTTTAGGTTCAAGCAGCGTGATTTTGTTCATAATTTGGTCTGTTTACCGATGGTCGGCCTTGATCTTATCTTGGGATTAGACTGGTTATCTAAGAACCATGTTCTGCTAGATTGTTCTACAAAGTCGGTGTACTTTATGCCGGAGGATACAGAAGGGCCGGTCGTGGTAAATAATTATTACTTGAATTTGATGATGGTGAACTGTTCTGGAACCGAATGTCAGGGTATCATGTTGTTAACCGCGGGTGTTTCGGGTGATGATCAAAGGTTGGAACAGATTCCGGTTGTGTGTGAGTTTCCGGAAGTGTTTCCCGATGATATTGATGAGTTTCCACCTAACCGAGAGGTTGAGTTTGCTATTGAGTTGGTGCCCGGGGCGGGACCAATCTCGAGTGCTCCTTATAGGATGTCACCGTTAGAGATGAACGAGCTAAAGTCTCAGTTAGAGGATTTGTTGGGAAAGAATTTTATACGGCCAAGTGTCTCTCCGTGGGGTGCTCCAGTGCTACTGGTGAAGAAGAAGGATGGGAGTATGCGGCTCTGTGTGGATTACAGGCAGTTGAACAGGGTTACAATAAAGAATAAGTACCCATTGCCGAGAATTGATGATCTCATGGATCAGTTACAAGGAGCTGGAGTTTTCTCTAAGATTGATTTGCGATCCGGTTATCACCAGATAAGGGTGAGGGGTGAGGATATCCCTAAGACCGCTTTCAGAACTCGTTATGGTCATTACGAGTACACTGTGATGTCCTTTGGGTTGACGAACGCTCCTGCGGTATTCATGGATTACATGAATAGAGTCTTCCGTCCGTTTCTGGATAAATTCGTTGTTGTCTTTATTGATGACATACTGATTTATTCCAAGACTGAAGAAGAGCATGCGGAACACTTGAGGACCGTGTTGCAGATTCTAAAGGAGAAGAAACTTTATGCAAAACTGTCTAAGTGTGAGTTTTGGAAGAGTGAGGTGAAGTTTTTGGGCCATGTGGTGAGTAAGAAGGGAATAGCAGTAGATCCAACTAAGGTGGAGGCGGTGATGGATTGGAAACAACCAACCACCATAACAGAGATAAGGAGTTTTCTGGGTTTAGCTGGCTATTACAGAAGGTTTATCAAGGGCTTTTCACAGATAGCGTTACCAATGACAAAGTTAACCCGCAAAGAAACTCCGTTTGTTTGGACTCCTGAGTGCGAGGAGAGCTTCCAGACATTGAAGAAAAAGTTGACTACTGCACCTGTGTTAGTGTTACTCGAGCCGAATGAGTCTTTTGAGGTGTATTGTGATGCCTCATTAAAGGGTTTAGGGTGCGTGCTGATGCAGCATCGTAATGTGGTGGCGTATGCCTCACGACAGTTGAGACCTCATGAAGTTAGTTACCCTACGCACGATTTGGAACTCGCTGCGGTTGTGTTTGCCTTGAAGGTGTGGAGGCATTATCTCTATGGGGTTAAGTTCCAAGTTTTCTCTGATCATAAGAGCTTGAAGTACCTCTTCGATCAGAAAGAGCTTAATATGAGACAGAGAAGGTGGATGGAATTGTTGAAGGATTACGATTTTGAGTTGCATTACCATCCGGGAAAGGCGAATGTAGTGGCGGATGCATTAAGTCGGAAGTCGTTATATGCGGCTTGGATGATGCTTCAAGAGGAGAAGTTGCTCAAAGGATTCGAGAGTCTTAAAATTGGTGCTCGAGAAGTATCCGGAACTTTATGTTTGAGCCGATTAGAAATCTCAAGTGACTTTAAGTCCGAACTCCTAAAGGCTCATCAAAATGATGAAGCATTATGGAAAGTGTTACCGGCCATTGAGCAAGGAAAACAGTGGAGAGTGTCGGAAGAAAAAGATGGGTTATGGAGATTCAAGGGTAGAATCATTGTGCCGGATGTTGGCACTTTGAGGCAAGATATCTTAAAAAAGGCACACAAAAGCGGATTCTCCATTCACCTGGGAAGTACTAAGATGTACCATGATTTAAAGGCGATGTTTTGGTGGCCGGGTATGAAGAATGATGTGGCGGAATATGTTTCAAAGTGCTTAACTTGTCAAAAGGTAAAGATTGAACATCAAAAGCCCGCCGGTATGTTGCAACCTTTAGAGATTCCACAATGGAAGTGGGAAAGTATTGCAATGGACTTTGTGTCAGGATTGCCAAGGACTAGGGCTAGTTTTGATGCTGTTTGGGTGATTGTGGACCGACTGACGAAGTCAGCTCACTTTTTGCCCATTCGTATGACTTACACCCTTGAGGAGCTGGCACGGTTATACATAAAGGAGATTGTGAGACTTCATGGTGTACCTGCTACTATAATCTCTGATAGAGGTCCTCGTTTCACTTCAAGGTTTTGGGGTGCATTTCAGAAGGCTTTTGGAACCCGATTAAGCTTGAGCACGGCTTACCATCCTCAAACAGATGGTCAATCTGAGAGGACGATCCAAACACTAGAGGATATGTTGAGAGCTTGTGTTTTGGACCAACCGGCGAGTTGGGATCGGTATATGCCATTAGTGGAGTTTGCATACAATAATAGTCATCATGCGAGCATCGGAATGGCACCGTATGAGGCCTTGTATGGGAGGAAATGTCAATCTCCGCTATGTTGGTATGAAGCTGGAGAGAAAAGCTTGTTGGGAACGGAAATGATAGCTGAGACCACTGAACAAGTCAAGAAAATCCGTGATAGGATGCTTACGGCGCAGAGTCGTCAAAAGAGTTACGCCGATCAAAGGCGAAAGCCCTTAGAATTTGAGGAAGGGGACCATGTCTTCCTTAAGGTTACTCCGACCACGGGAGTAGGTAGGGCGATTAAAGCAAAGAAGTTGAATCCTCGATACATTGGTCCATTTCAGATCCTAGAGAGGATTGGACCGGTGGCGTATCGGATGGCTCTACCACCTCATCTTTCGAACCTGCACGACGTGTTTCACGTGTCGCAGCTTCGGAAGTACACTCCTGATGCTAGCCATGTGTTAGAACCTGAGTCGGTTCAGTTAAGGGAAGATTTGACGCTTCCAGTGGCTCCGGTCAGAATTGATGATACTAGTATCAAACGGTTGCGTGGAAAAGAGGTTTCTTTAGTAAAAGTGGCTTGGAATCGAGGCGGTGTTGAGGAACACACTTGGGAACTTGAGTCGGAGATGCGAACGGATTATCCGCATTTATTCTCAGGTAATTGCATTTGAATTTTGTGGGCAAAATTCCCAATTAGGTAGGTAGAATGTAAAACCCGGTTAATTAACGGCTAATTAACCCATAAATGAGAATTTATTCTAGAAAGCCTAAAATGTGATTTTTATGGCTAAATGTGATAGAGGAGACTGAGACGAGAATTTTGGTACCAATTTTATAGAATTCGGACCAAGATTGGACCGAACGGGCCAAACCGGGCCAACCGGACCCAAAGTGGGCCCTTGGCCCAACATAACTAAACCAAAACCCTAGTTTTCAGCACTCTCTCTCCTCACACAACACCAAACACGCTGAAAAGAGAGGAAATGGGGGAAGAACACTCTCTCAAAACTCTATCTCTCACTTGATCTTCAAACCACCATAACTTTTGATCTAGAGCTCCGATTGCCGCTCCGTTTGCGGCCACGCGTTCACCGCGGGGAGCTCTACAAAACCCATACAATTAATCTTGAGGTAAGCCACAAGTTTCTGTTCGAAATTCCAGCCCTTATTTTCGAGTTTCATGGGTAAAATGTTGAGATTTTGGGTTCTTTGATGTTATAGGACCCAACTCTCTTGAAGGAGAAGGTTAATCTTGTCTCCTTGGACCTTGGGTGTGGTAAGTTTTCTCAACCCTAGTGTATTTTGTTGTTCTATGATGTTTGGGTTTTGAGATGTTGTGTATGGGTATGATGGTTGTGGCTTAGGTTGTGTATATGTGAATATTGGAGCTTAATTGGTGACTTTGAAAAGCTTGAAAAGGGTTTGGTGGTGAAAAATCTGTTCTTGGAGGTGTTGAGGCCTTGAGAGCTTGTGGATAAGTGGTTTGGAAGTGCTCCGGTGGAGCTTGGGAAAATCGGCTAAGGTATGGTTTTGGTTTCCCGTATCTAATATGTAATGTGGTAGGAAGTACTTAGGCTAGAGGCCCTAAGATAAGCATTGAATTGTTGATGTTGTTGAATGATTGAGATATATGATGTGGTCATATATGTGATGATGATTATTGATGCCATGGTGGTATGATATATGAGAAATATGCATGTTGTGATATATGCTTGATGATTGGTTATGGTTGAATTGTGGATTGAACCATGTTGATGGTGAGTATGATGTTGATTGTGTACAATAATGATTTATTGGAATTGGTGTCGTTGAGAATTGGCATGAGGAATAGTATATGATATGTCAATGTGTTTAAGTTTGAGCCACTTGGGTGAAGTGGGGTAAAATGATGAGATAGTGATTTTGGTAAATTGTGGTAATGTGTCAATGTGTGAGTTGAGGAGGCTTGATGTTGAATTTGATACATTTTGATTGATTTCAAAGAAAAGGGATGAAATAGGCATGTTTTGATTGATTTTGAAAAGAGTTGAAAATGGTTTGTTTTGAAAATGGTATATTGTGGTTTTGTATGAAAATATGATTTTTGGGCATACTTTGACGGGACATAACTTGGACTACGGACCTCCGTTTTGTACCAAATCTGTTTAGAAATGAAATTGGATCCGGGATGTCCATGCCGTTCGAAGAACGGGTGAAAAACGATTTAAAATGAGGGAGTTATGTTCGTTGGAAGATTGGGGTTTAAATCTGTGAAATTCTGCAGCTTTTAATTAGAAAATTTTTAGCAGAATGACCCCTTGCGCGTGGGCGCACCTGGCGCGTACGCGCCGATCTTCCGAAAAGTGCCACCCACGCGTACGCGTGAGGTGCGCGGACGCGCCGATTGTGCTGCACCCAATGCCCAGCCATTTTACAGAGAGTTATGCCAGAACTGTGCCAGTGTTGTGCCTGGGACACGAGAACACCCGCGCGTACGCGTGGTTGACGCGTGCGCGTCGATTGGCAAAATTTTAAGCCACGCGTTAGCGTGCATGACGCTTGCGCGTCGATGAGTTTTTGAGGCCATCCGCGCGTGCGCGTGGAGTGCGCGTACGCGCGGCCCTGTTTTCATCCCAAAGTTGATTTTTGAGTTTTAAAAGCCAAATCTCATACTTCTAAGCCTCCGATCTCACCATTTATGTCTTAAATCATTATGGCATGCCTAGCTATTAAAAGGGGCTAGTGAATGAGGTAACTTGCGAGTGAAGCAAGGGAAATATGAATGATCAATGAGGATCAAGATGATTATGTGAGATGCGGAGGATGGTGGTGGAAGTGCTTGTTATGCCATTGGCCGAAGGGCCGTGATTATTTGTGAATTGGCTGGTTCTGGATTGAACCATGAGCCGGAATAGCTGTGTATGCTATGAATATTGGCTGGTTATGGATTTAACCGTGAGCCGGAATGACTGATATGGATGTTGATCCATGGATGAGAATTCATGCATGTTTATGCTGAATTATTGATAATTGAGATTTGCACTTCCACTGTCAGAGGCACGAGATCCCTGGGAGGAAGCAGTGGCTAGCCACCACGTGCTCCAGGTGGAGGCTCGAGACTCTGTTGACCCTATGTCGTAAGTGTGGCCGGGCACTGTGAAAGACCCGGATGAGCTCGCCCCCGAAATATTCACCAGTGAGGGTGATGGATATGGATCATGTTTATGATCAAGTTTATAACAAGTATAACTCGAGTTGGGGATGCGCGACAGAGGGACAGTCCAATGGTTAGCGACCAGGACTTGTCGGGTTGGCTCTATAACCGACAAGATGATATCATCGGCCACTAGGGACAGGCATTCATCATATGCATACTATGTGAATTGTTTGAGATTGCCTATTTGACTGCATATTAATTGCTAATTGTCTAAATGTCTTAACTGCTCCTACCTGTATATTCTTTGTCTGATATAACTGTGTTTGCTATAATATACTCCTGCTGGTGGTTGGGAGGTTTGAAGGAATTGGAAAGGGAAGTATTAGTTAGACTGAAGAATCTTTAGTCAGATGCCCTTATACGGTTTAGCTTGTTTATAAGCTTGATATTATCTGGAGGAAGTTCTAGGATTGCCTTCGGCTTTCCTCTATTATTATGTATTATATATGTGGAAGCTGTTACCATGCTGGGGACCTCTGGTTCTCACCCATGCAGATTTTGTGGTTTTCAGATGCAGGACGTGAGGTTTCCCGCTGAGGCATGCTGGAGACTTCTAGATTCGCGAAGATTCCTTGTTCTTGGGGACTCTGTTTAGTTTATATGTTTGCTTAGATACTTTTATCTCCATTAAATAATACAAACTATGATGACTCCTCTTATGGGAGATTTTGGAGAATAGGTTTTATGTATTTGTGTCCCTTTGGGTTTCCTTTGGGGTTTTCTTTATTTTATCATATGTATATATTGCTATGCTCGGACCGGTTTTCTTCGCAGCCGGATCTTGAGTCTAGATATTCCTGTTTTTGACATTCCTTTGTATATATATGATCTCGCGTTGGTTTATCCTTGTTCGTTACGTTATCGATCGGAGTGTTGCGCTTTCGAGTTGCGATTTTTGTTTACCCCTTTTTCTACAAAGGCTCCTAGTTATAATCAATCATTCATACTACTATACGTACTAAATTTTTATTTTAGAGGTCGTAATACCTTGCCATCTCTGAATTATGACTTAAGCATAAGACTCTGTATGGTAGGGTGTTACATTATGGTATCAGAGCAGTTCGTTCCTGTAGAGCCTGAGGGATGGACTGACTATGCTTCTGTGCATTCTCTGTATGTGTGTCATGTGCTATTAGTATATCTGCTTGATATAATTGGCATAAACGTTCATGAGCATGCATTTGGGACTTTGAAGCACTAGACTTCCGATATTGAGACTGATCAACTTAATATCGATTGTTGGGTGTGTATAGGAACCAGATGGCGCCTCGTGGACGCGGTAGAGGTAGTGCGAGAGGTCGTACGAATGCTCGTGCACCGGAGAATAACCCTAATAACCCGGTGAACTTTATGGCTGCGTTGGAGAACATGGTTGCTGCTATGCAAGCCACTGCTGAGGCTCTTGGTCAACAGATGAACAACCATGGTAATGATGGAGGTGGAGTTCAGGGCCCGATGACCTTGGCAAACTTTTTGAAGGTTAATCCGCCTAAGTTCAAGGGGACTACTAGCCCGACTGAGGCTGATACATGGTTTCAGGCTATAGAGCGAGCACTGCAAGCACAAGTGGTACCTGAAGGACAGCGTGTCGAGTTTGCTACCTATATGCTCATAGGTGAAGCATCGCATTGGTGGCAAGGCATCCGACGTCTTCTGCAGCAGGGTGATGACTATATCACCTGGAATGTCTTTCAAGAAGAGTTCTATAAGAAGTACTTTCCAACTTCTGCTAGGACGGCTAACGAACTTGAATTGTTACAGCTGAAGCAGGGTACTATGTCCATATCAGAGTATACTGACAAGTTTGAGGAGCTGTTCAGGTTCTCTCGTATGTGCCAAGGAACTCCGGTGGAATATGAGGAATGGAAGTGTGTTAAGTATGAAGGAGGACTCCGGAGTGATATCTTCAGTTCAGTGGGACCAATGGAGATTAGGACTTTCTCCGAATTGGTGAACAAGTGTAGAGTTGCTGAAGAGTGTGTGAAGAGGGCAACCGCCGAGAAAGGGAGTCACAAAGGTTCATTCCCACAGAACCGAGGGAAGAGCTTTGCACCTAGAGGTCTGTCTTTCAAGAGGGGAAGCTCATTTAGGAGGCCCAACAACAACAATTTCCAAGGGAAGAAGTTTGGGAAGCAACCTCAGAATGATCAAGCTTGCACTAGGTGTGGGAATCACCATCCGGGAGCACCATGCAAGGCCGGATGGGGTTTGTGCTACAATTGTGGAAAGGCGGGGCATAAAGCCGCCAGTTGTCCGGAGAGGCAGAAACAAGGTGCTGGGAAGGCACAACAGACTGGTCGGGTGTTCACCACTTCAGCTGTAGGAGCTGAGGGATCCGAGACACTTATTAGAGGTAACTGTGAAATAGCTGGTCAAACTTTAAATGCTTTATTTGATTCTGGAGCATCGCATTCATTCATTGCATTTGAGAAAGCCCATGAGTTAGGATTGAAAATTGTAACCTTAGGTTATGATCTAAGAGTGTACAATGCTACCCACGAAGCCACGGTAACTAGGCTAGGATGCCCGGAAGTTTCCTTTAGGTTCAAGCAGCGTGATTTTGTTCATAATTTGGTCTGTTTACCGATGGTCGGCCTTGATCTTATCTTGGGATTAGACTGGTTATCTAAGAACCATGTTCTGCTAGATTGTTCTACAAAGTCGGTGTACTTTATGCCGGAGGATACAGAAGGGCCGGTCGTGGTAAATAATTATTACATGAATTTGATGATGGTGAACTGTTCTGGAACCGAATGTCAGGGTATCATGTTGTTAACCGCGGGTGTTTCGGGTGATGATCAAAGGTTGGAACAGATTCCGGTTGTGTGTGAGTTTCCGGAAGTGTTTTCCGATGATATTGATGAGTTTCCACCTAACCGAGAGGTTGAGTTTGCTATTGAGTTGGTGCCCGGGGCGGGACCAATCTCGAGTGCTCCTTATAGGATGTCACCGTTAGAGATGAACGAGCTAAAGTCTCAATTAGAGGATTTGTTGGGAAAGAATTTTATACGGCCAAGTGTCTCTCCGTGGGGTGCTCCAGTGCTACTGGTGAAGAAGAAGGATGGGAGTATGCGGCTCTGTGTGGATTACAGGCAGTTGAACAGGGTTACAATAAAGAATAAGTACCCATTGCCGAGAATTGATGATCTCATGGATCAGTTACAAGGAGCTGGAGTTTTCTCTAAGATTGATTTGCGATCCGGTTATCACCAGATAAGGGTGAGGGGTGAGGATATCCCTAAGACCGCTTTCAGAACTCGTTATGGTCATTACGAGTACACTGTGATGTCCTTTGGGTTGACGAACGCTCCTGCGGTATTCATGGATTACATGAATAGAGTCTTCCGTCTGTTTCTGGATAAATTCGTTGTTGTCTTTATTGATGACATACTGATTTATTCCAAGACTGAAGAAGAGCATGCGGAACACTTGAGGACCGTGTTGCAGATTCTAAAGGAGAAGAAACTTTATGCAAAACTGTCTAAGTGTGAGTTTTGGAAGAGTGAGGTGAAGTTTTTGGGCCATGTGGTGAGTAAGAAGGGAATAGCAGTAGATCCAACTAAGGTGGAGGCGGTGATGGATTGGAAACAACCAACCACCATAACAGAGATAAGGAGTTTTCTGGGTTTAGCTGGCTATTACAGAAGGTTTATCAAGGGCTTTTCACAGATAGCGTTACCAATGACAAAGTTAACCCGCAAAGACACTCCGTTTGTTTGGACTCCTGAGTGCGAGGAGAGCTTCCAGACATTGAAGAAAAAGTTGACTACTGCACCTGTGTTAGTGTTACTCGAGCCGAATGAGTCTTTTGAGGTGTATTGTGATGCCTCATTAAAGGGTTTAGGGTGCGTGCTGATGCAGCATCGTAATGTGGTGGCGTATGCCTCACGACAGTTGAGACCTCATGAAGTTAGTTACCCTACGCACGATTTGGAACTCGCTGCGGTTGTGTTTGCCTTGAAGGTGTGGAGGCATTATCTCTATGGGGTTAAGTTCCAAGTTTTCTCTGATCATAAGAGCTTGAAGTACCTCTTCGATCAGAAAGAGCTTAATATGAGACAGAGAAGGTGGATGGAATTGTTGAAGGATTACGACTTTGAGTTGCATTACCATCCGGGAAAGGCGAATGTAGTGGCGGATGCATTAAGTCGGAAGTCGTTATATGCGGCTTGGATGATGCTTCAAGAGGAGAAGTTGCTCAAAGGATTCGAGAGTCTTAAAATTGGTGCTCGAGAAGTATCCGGAACTTTATGTTTGAGCCGATTAGAAATCTCAAGTGACTTTAAGTCCGAACTCCTAAAGGCTCATCAAAATGATGAAGCATTATGGAAAGTGTTACCAGCCATTGAGCAAGGAAAACAGTGGAGAGTGTCGGAAGAAAAAGATGGGTTATGGAGATTCAAGGGTAGAATCATTGTGCCGGATGTTGGCACTTTGAGGCAAGATATCTTAAAGGAGGCACACAAAAGCGGATTCTCCATTCACCCGGGAAGTACTAAGATGTACCATGATTTAAAGGCGATGTTTTGGTGGCCGGGTATGAAGAATGATGTGGCGGAATATGTTTCAAAGTGCTTAACTTGTCAAAAGGTAAAGATTGAACATCAAAAGCCCGCCGGTATGTTGCAACCTTTAGAGATTCCACAATGGAAGTGGGAAAGTATTGCAATGGACTTTGTGTCAGGATTGCCAAGGACTAGGGCTAGTTTTGATGCTGTTTGGGTGATTGTGGACCGACTGACGAAGTCAGCTCACTTTTTGCCCATTCGTATGACTTACACCCTTGAGGAGCTGGCACGGTTATACATAAAGGAGATTGTGAGACTTCATGGTGTACCTGCTACTATAATCTCTGATAGAGATCCTCGTTTCACTTCAAGGTTTTGGGGTGCATTTCAGAAGGCTTTTGGAACCCGATTAAGCTTGAGCACGGCTTACCATCCTCAAACAGATGGTCAATCTGAGAGGACGATCCAAACACTAGAGGATATGTTGAGAGCTTGTGTTTTGGACCAACCGGCGAGTTGGGATCGGTATATGCCATTAGTGGAGTTTGCATACAATAATAGTCATCATGCGAGCATCGGAATGGCACCGTATGAGGCCTTGTATGGGAGGAAATGTCAATCTCCGCTATGTTGGTATGAAGCTGGAGAGAAAAGCTTGTTGGGAACGGAAATGATAGCTGAGACCACTGAACAAGTCAAGAAAATCCGTGATAGGATGCTTACGGCGCAGAGTCGTCAAAAGAGTTACGCCGATCAAAGGCGAAAGCCCTTAGAATTTGAGGAAGGGGACCATGTCTTCCTTAAGGTTACTCCGACCACGGGAGTAGGTAGGGCGATTAAAGCAAAGAAGTTGAATCCTCGATACATTGGTCCATTTCAGATCCTAGAGAGGATTGGACCGGTGGCGTATCGGATGGCTCTACCACCTCATCTTTCGAACCTGCACGACGTGTTTCACGTGTCGCAGCTTCGGAAGTACACTCCTGATGCTAGCCATGTGTTAGAACCTGAGTCGGTTCAGTTAAGGGAAGATTTGATGCTTCCAGTGGCTCCGGTCAGAATTGATGATACTAGTATCAAACGGTTGCGTGGAAAAGAGGTTTCTTTAGTAAAAGTGGCTTGGAGTCGAGGCGGTGTTGAGGAACACACTTGGGAACTTGAGTCGGAGATGTGAACGGATTATCCGCATTTATTCTCAGGTAATTGCATTTGAATTTTGTGGGCGAAATTCCCAATTAGGTGGGTAGAATGTAAAACCCGGTTAATTAACGGCTAATTAACCCATAAATGAGAATTTATTCTAAAAAGCCTAAAATGTGATTTTTGTGGCTAAATGTGATAGAGGAGACTGAGACGAGAATTTTGGTACCAATTTTATAGAATTCGAACCAAGATTGGACCGAACGTGCCAAACCGGGCCAACCGGACCCAAAGTGGGCCCTTGGCCCAACATAACTAAACCAAAACCCTAGTTTTCAGCACTCTCTCTCCTCACACAACACCAAACACGCTGAAAAGAGAGGAAATGGGGGAAGAACACTCTCTCAAAACTCTATCTCTCACTTGATCTTCAAACCACCATAACTTTTGATCTAGAGCTCCGATTGCCGCTCCGTTTGCGGCCACGCGTTCACCGCGGAGAGCTCTACAAAACCCATATAATTAATCTTGAGGTAAGCCACAAGTTTCTGTTCGAAATTCCAGCCCTTATTTTCGAGTTTCATGGGTAAAATGTTGAGATTTTGGGTTCTTTGATGTTATAGGACCCAACTCTCTTGAAGGAGAAGGTTAATCTTGTCTCCTTGGACCTTGGGTGTGGTAAGTTTTCTCAACCCTAGTGTATTTTGTTGTATGATGTTTGGGTTTTGAGATGTTGTGTATGGGTATGATGGTTGTGGCTTAGGTTGTGTATATGTGAATATTGGAGCTTAATTGGTGACTTTGAAAAGCTTAGAAAGGGTTTGGTGGTGAAAAATCTGTTCTTGGAGGTGTTGAGGCCTTGAGAGCTTGTGGATAAGTGGTTTGGAAGTGCTCCGGTGGAGCTTGGGAAAATCAGCTAAGGTATGGTTTCGGTTTCCCGTATCTAATATGTAATGTGGTAGGAAGTACTTAGGCTAGAGGCCCTAAGATAAGCATTGAATTGTTGATGTTGTTGAATGATTGAGATATATGATGTGGTCATATATGTGATGATGATTATTGATGCCTTGGTGGTATGATGTATGAGAAATATGCATGTTGTGATATATGCTTGATGATTGGTTATGGTTGAATTGTGGATTGAACCATGTTGATGGTGAGTATGATGTTGATTGTGTACAATAATGATTTATTGGAATTGGTGTTGTTGAGAATTGGCATGAGGAATAGTATATGATATGTCAATGTGTTTGAGTTTGAGCCACTTGGGTGAAGTGGGGTAAAATGATGAGATAGTGATTTTGGTAAATTGTGGTAATGTGTCAATGTGTGAGTTGAGGAGGCTTGATGTTGAATTTGATACATTTTGATTGATTTCAAAGAAAAGGGATGAAATTGGAATGTTTTGATTGATTTTGAAAAGAGTTGAAAATGGTTTGTTTTGAAAATGGTATATTGTGGTTTTGTATGAAAATATGATTTTTGGGCATACTTTGACGGGACATAACTTGGACTACGGATCTCTGTTTTGTACCAAATTTGTTTAGAAATGAAATTGGATCCGGGATGTCCATGCCGTTCAAAGAACGGGTGAAAAACGATTTAAAATGAGGGAGTTATGTCCGTTGGAAGATTGGGGTTTAAATCTGTGAAATTCTGCAGCTTTTAACTTAGAAAATTTTTAGCAGAATGACCCCTTGCGCGTGGGCGCACCTGGCGCGTACGCGCCGATCTTCCGAAAAGTGCCACTCACGCGTACGCGTGAGGTGCGCGGGCGCGCCGATTGTGCTGCACCCAATGCCCAGCCATTTTACAGAGAGTTATGCCAGAACTGTGCCAGTGTTGTGCCTGGGGCACGAGAACACCCGCGCGTACGCGTGGTTGACGCGTGCGCGTCGATTGGCAAAATTTTAAGCCACGCGTTAGCGTGCATGACGCTTGCGCGTCGATGAGTTTTTGAGGCCATCCGCGCGTGCGCGTGGAGTGCGCGTACGCGCGGCCCTGTTTTCATCCCAAAGTTGATTTTTGAGTTTTAAAAGCCAAATCTCATACTTCTAAGCCTCCGATCTCACCATTTATGTCTTAAATCATTATGGCATGCCTAGCTATTAAAAGGGGCTAGTGAATGAGGTAACTTGCGAGTGAAGCAAGGGAAATATGAATGATCAATGAGGATCAAGATGATTATGTGAGATGCGGAGGATGGTGGTGGAAGTGCTTGTTATGCCATTGGCCGAAGGGCCGTGATTATTTGTGAATTGGCTGGTTCTGGATTAAACCATGAGCCGGAATAGCTGTGTATGCTATGAATATTGGCTGGTTATGGATTTAACCGTGAGCCGGAATGGCTGATATGGATGTTGATCCATGGATGAGAATTCATGCATGTTTATGCTGAATTATTGATAATTGAGATTTGCACTTCCACTGTCAGAGGCACGAGATCCCTGGGAGGAAGCAGTGGCTAGCCACCACGTGCTCCAGGTGGAGGCTCGAGACTCTGTTGACCCTATGTCGTAAGTGTGGTCGGGCACTGTGAAAGACCCGGATGAGCTCGCCCCCGAAATATTCACCAGTGAGGGTGATGGATATGGATCATGTTTATGATCAAGTTTATAACGAGTATAACTCGAGTTGGGGATGCGCGACGGAGGGACAGTCCAATGGTTAGCGACCAGGACTTGTCGGGTTGGCTCTATAACCGACAAGATGATATCATCGGCCACTAGGGACAGGCATTCATCATATGCATACTATGTGAATTGTTTGAGATTGCCTATTTGACTGCATATTAATTGCTAATTGTCTAAATGTCTTAACTGCTCCTACTTGTATATTCTTTGTCTGATATAACTGTGTTTGCTATAATATACTCCTGCTGGTGGTTGGGAGGTTTGAAGGAATTGGAAAGGGAAGTATTAGTTAGACTGAAGAATCTTTAGTCAGATGCCCTTATACGGTTTAGCTTGTTTATAAGCTTGATATTATCTGGAGGAAGTTCTAGGATTGCCTTCGGCTTTCCTCTATTATTATGTATTATATATGTGGAAGCTGTTACCATGCTGGGGACCTCTGGTTCTCACCCATGCGGATTTTGTGGTTTTCAGATGCAGGACGTGAGGTTTCCCGCTGAGGCATGCTGGAGACTTCTAGATTCGCGAAGATTCCTTGTTCTTGGGGACTCTGTTTAGTTTATATGTTTGCTTAGATACTTTTATCTCCATTAAATAATACAAACTATGATGACTCCTCTTATGGGAGATTTTGGAGAATAGGTTTTATGTATTTGTGTCCCTTTGGGTTTCCTTTGGGGTTTTCTTTATTTTATCATATGTATATATTGCTATGCTCGGACCGGTTTTCTTCGCAGCTGGATCTTGAGTCTAGATATTCCTGTTTTTGACATTCCTTTGTATATATATGATCTCGCGTTGGTTTATCCTTGTTCGTTACGTTATCGATCGGAGTGTTGCGCTTTCGAGTTGCGATTTTTGTTTACCCCTTTTTCTACAAAGGCTCCTAGTTATAATCAATCATTCATACTACTATACGTACTAAATTTTTATTTTAGAGGTCGTAATACCTTGCCATCTCTGAATTATGACTTAAGCATAAGACTCTATATGGTAGGGTGTTACATTATGGAACAAATCTTAAGCATAAAAATTTGTTTGTCACAAGTACAAACCCCTAAAATCTATAAACCGAAGTATTTAAACCTCGGGTCGTTCTCCCTAGGAATTACAATAACGTGTCTTGTTATTGGTTTGAGTTGTTTTGGGGTTTTGGATAAGAGACATGAAAGTAAATGGCAATGAAAATAAACTAACAACTAACAAAGCTCTTGGCAAGATATGAGAACTAGAAGTCCTATCCTAGTTATCCTTCTCAATTGTGATGAGAATTGTGTATTGCTGCCACTTAGTTAACCTCTAACCATGGAGGAAAGTCAAGTGGATGAATCAATTTGATTCCTCAAGTTCTAATCAAATCCTAAAGGAAAGACTAGCTTTAGAGGCATTCAAATCAATTAGCAACTTCTAATTATCAACCAACAAAAGAATTAGATAACTAAAGTGTCACTAATTACTCTACCTAGGCCAAGCGGAACAAAATCTACACTAAAACTAAAAGAGACATTTCAACAAACACATAAAGTGTAATAGAAGTAAACATTATTAAATGCAAGAATTAAAGGAATCTACAACTACAAAAATAAGAGATCAACAATAGAAAAGCAAAGAAGACACATTTATTATGAATTACCTCTTATTGAATTGGAAGAATGTAGAAGGAACAATACTAGATCTACAACAAAATATAAGAACAACACAAAGAAAATTACAACAAAAGAGTAGAAGAAGATGAATGTAGCAACAAAGAATTGAGAGGTAGAAGTAGAAGAAAGCTAAGATTAGAACCTAGATCTAAGAACTAAACCTAATCCTAATCCTAATTCTAGAGAGAAGTGAGAGCTTCTCTCTCTAGAAACTACTTCTAAAACTAAACTAAAACTAATTGGTAACTAACATATGGTAAAAGTATGAAAAGTATGTTGATTCCCCTTCAATCCTTGGCTTAAATAGCATCAGAAATGAGTTGGATTGGGCCCACAAGGCTTCTAAAATCGCTGGCCACATGTTGCTTTAAGTGAACTAGGTGGCAGCAACGGCGTGTGCGCGTACTTTGCGCGTGCGCGCCACCATACGTATAGCAACTATGGCATATCTTATATCGTTTCGAAGCCCCGGATGTTAGCTTTCTAACCCAACTGGAACCGCATCATTTGGACCTCTGTAGCTCAAGTTATGGTCGTTTAAGTGCGAAGAGGTCGGCTTGACAGCTTTCCGGTTCTTTCATTTCTTCATGAGTTCTCCAACTTTTCATGCTTCTTTCTTCATTCCCTTGGTCCAATCTTTGCCTCCTAAACCTTAAATCACTTAACAAACATATCAAGGCATCTAATGAAATCAAGGAGAATTAGATTTAGCTATTTTAAGACCTAAAAAGCATGTTTTCACTCTTAAGCACAAATACGGGAGAGATAACGAAATCATGCTAATTCCTAGGCTAAATGTGACAAAAGGCTATCAAGATGCTCTAAATTCAATACAAAACAAACCGTCAAATTGGGGTTTGTCAACCTCCCCACACTTAAGCCTTAGCATGTCCTCATGCTAAAATAAGAAGGAACTAAGGGTTATGACATTTATTTGGATGCAACTAAACTATGTGAATCCTATCTAAAGGCAACTATCAAAAGCAATTGGAAATGCTTAGTTCAAACAAATCAATTCCCAAGAGAGCATGTGTAAGCACAAGAGCTAGGCAAGAGGAATTAAGTCCAAACCACAATTGTATTGAATTATCAAAAAGAGTTCAAACTTGCAAGAATATAGATAATATGGGTGAATACATGTGATTGAACTTTTGAACCCTCACCGGATGTGTATCCGCTCTATTCACTCAAGTGTTTAAGGGTTAATTCACTCAATTCTCTTCTAATCATGTTTTCCAAAATTTGATTTTCTTCTAACAATCAACACTTATTCAATGCATGCATACATTCATCATGAGGTCTTTCATTTAGGTTGTAATGGGGTTAGGGTCAAGGTAGGATCATTTATGGCTAAGTGGACTAGAATTGAATCTTTGATTAACATAGACTTTCCCACCTAACTATATGATGACCTATACAATTAAGCACTAATCTAACTACCCATTCTTCACTTTTTCTTACATACTCATGCATTCTTATTTGATTCATAACACTTATGCATTGATTCCTTTTTATTGACTTCACTTTAGGGCATTTTGTCCCCTTTATTGCTTTTCTTTTTCTTTCTTTTTCTATATACATTTTTTTTCTTTTCCTTTTCTTCTTTTTTTTTTCTTTTTTTTTCACTTTTATTTATTTATTTATTTATTTATTTTCTTCTTTCAAACTACATACCAGAACATCAATGCATAAGGTCTTTTCATTTAATCAATACATGAATATGTGCCCAAAACATAAAAGTGTACTACCCCTTTTATCCCATCCAATGTTCCCAAACCTCACCAACTTGAATAATAAACACTCTTACTAGCCTAGGCTAATCAAAGATCCAAATAAGGACTTTTCATTGGTTTTCCGCCTCGGGCTTGTAATGAGCTAAATTGAGAACAAGTTGGTTAAGCATAGGCTCAAAATTGGCTAATCAAAGGAATATATAAGGGTTGGCTATTTGGGTAAGTGGCTAATGAAGTGATGTCCTCAATCATATAAATGCATAAATACAAGAAATAAATGGACATATAGAATCAAGCAAATCAAGGATTATAATCATAGAAAGAGAACAATTTCACACAAGAATGGAAAATAGGTGGTTATAAAATGTAACCACATCAATAGGCTCAAGTCTCACAAGCTTGTGTTCTTAGTTCAATACATGCTTCACAAGGTATGAAATTCAAGCAAGTTTTCAAAAATTCTCTTTCAATCAATTGGGTTAATGCTTTCTATTTAAGCTTCTTGAAATCCCAATGTTTGACTAAGCATTGTTGTGATTGAAAAATCCAAAAAATTTTTCTTAGTTCACCCTTCCCTTTTTCACTCAAAATCAATTTCTTATGCAAAAAAGGGTGACTAAATATTTGCAATCCAAAGTACGATTTCTAATCACAACTACAAACTAAAAATAAAGATAAACAAAATGTATAAGGAAAAATCCAACTAAAAGTACGGAATCCATCATCAAAAACATCTAAAAATATCCACAAGCATCAAAGTATCTAAAATCCAAAATAAGCAATAAAAGTATCCAAAGCAAGCTAGAAATGCATCATAATATATACAAAATGCAAAAAAAAGAAAATGCAAGTAAAAATCCTAAAATCCTAGAATGAAATGCAAAAGTGTTGGGATTAAAAATTTGTCACCCAAAATCGCCGATTGGTCGGACGACCTCCCCACACTTAAAAGTTTGCACCGTCCTCGGTGCACGCAAAGGAGAGCAAGGTGGACGGGTTGCTACAATTGATGAGCTCCTTTAAAAGGTTGTGCGGATGACTTGTTTGTTGCCCCATTTAAAAGCTTTTCCTTTCTCCTCCGTATTGGTGGCCAACCCAAAAGGAAAGAAAGAAAGAAAACTAAGCCTATAACAAGGATATCAAGGCAATTAGAACATAGGCGGGGGCTAATGCCAAATAAGAGTATGGTCCTCTACTACATGGTAGCTACAACATGTAGGGGAGAAAACAATATAAGCTAAGGCATATCATTAAGCTCGATGCAAGAGTAAAGTTAAAGCATGAAGAGTGTATTGAGCATCAAGTTCAAATGAGAAGAAGTGGGTCATGAAAGACAAGATGAGGTCATATCAATGCACAAGGACACAAGAGTCATACAAGATGAAGCATTGATTTAAAAATTTCATCACCCAACAATATCAAACAAGTCAAGAAGCACCAAAATAATGCAAGGAATTCTCAACAATTGAGTGTAAGAATCCA
Organism: Arachis stenosperma; assembly: GCF_014773155.1. NCBI lineage: Eukaryota > Viridiplantae > Streptophyta > Magnoliopsida > Fabales > Fabaceae > Arachis > Arachis stenosperma. Next base: position 60,275,654 of record NC_080382.1, read on the forward strand.
ACACCATTATTAAAATGACTTAAAAAAAAAAACGAAAACATGCTACAAAAACTAAATGAAAATGGGAAGAGTAGAAGTATGCGAATGTGATAAGCAAAAGAAAATAGAAGGGGAGAAAATTTTTTCTTTTTTTTTTTTTTTTACCGACGCGTGCGCGTCATGCACATTTACGCGTCGATGGGTATATTGGTCGAAGGACGCGTACGCGCCAGGTGCGCGCACGCGTGCATCGAGTTAGGCCGGAGGCATAATGTCGGCCCAAGTCTGGCACAACTCTCGGGTAAAAGTACCGGGAGTGCAGATTGTGCAACCGACGCGCGCGCGCACAGTGCGCGTGCGCGTGCATTGCCAATTTAAGATCATGTGCGCGTACGCGCCAGGTGCGCGCACGCGTGCATAGACTTGTGCCCTAGGCCCAATGTTCGCACGGTGTAGGCCTAACTCTCGGGTTTTTTGGCTGGAGGTGAAATTTTGCATCCACGCGTACGCGTACAGTGCGCGTCCGCGTGGGTGGTCGAAAAATGCTCAGGTGCGTGTACGCGTTAGGTGCGCGCACGCGTGGATGGTGTTCTGTTTTTCAAAAATATTTTTCTAAGTTGTTACACCAATCCAAGCCTTTCAATCCTCCAAACAGCTACCAAAACACCCTAAAACCTTATTTAACATACTATACTACTAACTAAACTCAATAAAACAATAAAAACAAGAAATTAAACTAATTCTACCAATATTTACAAAAGATAAAAATGAAAATGAGAATCTACCTATAATGGCAACTCAATTCACTTATTAACAAACTAAAAGAGTATGGAAAGAGTTTACCATGGTGGGGTGTCTCCCACCTAGCACTTTTATTTATTGTCCTTAAGTTGGACTTATGGGGAGCTTCTTATCAAGGTGGCTTGTGCTTGTATTCATCTTGGAACTTCCACCAATGCTTGGTTCTCCATTGTGACCCAAGATTTCTCATGGATTGAGCCAAGTGTTGATGGAGTTCTTCACAAGCTTGGGGCTCCCAAAGTTGATCCTCTTCTTGTGATCCGGGGTCCCACACTTTGTTTTCACACCCGTCTTGAGGTTGATCATCATTATTAGCCCAACCGGGTGGTGAATAAGGTGAATTCTCTATAAAGTGTCCAACAATCCTTCTAGACCCATCTATTTGAGCACTACTCCATCCTTTATATTCAACTCTTGAAGTATCAACCAAAATGAGCCTTGATTTGCAACGCCAACCACGAAACATCTTTCGCTTACGCTTCATCCCACAAAGCATCTGGTGGACGAAATTGTGATCACTATTCTTTTCAAGTTGTTTGTCTTTGTATGGATTTATTCAATAATTGTCCTTATTTGAAGTCACAACTCCGTTCAACTAACCAGCAAGTGTACTGGGTCGTCCAAGTAATAACCTTACGTGAGTAAGGGTCGAATCCACAGAGATTGTTGGTATGAAGCAAGCTATGGTCACCTTGTAAATCTCAGTTAGGCGGATTAAATATTGATTTATGGGTTTCGAAAATAGAAATAAGAAAATAAATAATAAAAGAGATAGAAATACTTATGTAGATTCATTGGTAGGAATTTCAGATAAGCTGAATGGAGATGCTGTAGAGCTCTCGGACGCCTGCTCTCCTATTCCTTCTACTCAATCCTTCTTACTCCTTTCCATGGCAAGCTTTGTATAGGGGTTCACCATCAACTGTGGCTACTTTCATTCCTCTCGGGGAAATATCCTATGCGGCTGTCACTCGCACAGCTAACCAGTCTGGAGGCATCACCCATGGTTGATAGCTACATCCCATCCTCGCAGTGAAAGCTAATGCTCACGCACTCTGTCACAGTACGGCCAATCACCGGTTGGTTCCCTCCCCTACTGGAATAGAATCCATTGATTCTTTTGCGTGTCACTACGCCCAGCAGGTTACAGGTTTGAAGCACGTCACAGTCATTCATTACCGGAATCCTACTCGGACACCACAGACAAGGTAGACTTTCCGGATTCCCAGGATCCTACTCGGAACACCACAGACAAGGTTGGACTTTCCGGATCCTCATAAATGCCGCCATCCATCTAGCTTATACCACGAAGATTCTGTTGGGGAATCTAAGAGATACACATTCAAGCTTGTGTTGCATGTAGAACGGAAGTGATTGTCAATCACGCGCGTTCATCAGTGAGAATGATAATGAGGGTTATCTAACTCATCACATTCATCATGTTCTTGGGTACGAATGAATATCTTGGAATAAGAATAAGAGAGATGTGAATAAAAGAAAATAGAACTTCATTAATCTTTGAGGTACAGCAGAGCTCCACACCCTTAATCTATGGTGTGCAGAAACTCCACCGTTGAAAATACATAAGCAAAAGGTCCAGGCATGGCCGAATGGCCAGCCCCCTAAAACGTGATCAATAGCCTCTTAGGATGAAGAATAAAACAAAACTGAGACCAAAGATGTCTAATACAATAGATAAATGTCCTATATATACTAGACTAGCTACTAGGGTTTACATGAGTAAGTAATTGATGCATAAATCCACTTCCGGGGCCCACTTGGTGTGTGCTTGGGCTGAGCTTGATCAATCCACGAGCTAAGGCATTTCTTGGCGTTGAACTTTGAGTTATGACGTGTTTTGGGCGTTCAACTCCGGATAATGACGTTTTTCTGGCGTTTAACTCCAGACAGCAGCATGAACTTGGCGTTTAACGCCAAGTTACGTCGTCATTCTTCGAATAAAGCATGGACTATTATATATTGCTGGAAAGCCCTGGATGTCTACTTTCCAACGCCGTTGAGAGCGCGCCATTCGGAGTTCTGTAGCTCCATAAAATCCATTTTGAGTGCAGGGAGGTCAGAATCCAACAGCATCAGCAGTCCTTTTGTCAGCCTTTTTCAGAGTTTTGCTCAAATCCCTCAATTTCAGTCAGAATTTACCTGAAATCACAGAAAAACACACAAACTCATAGTAAAGTCCAGAAATGTGAATTTAACATAAAATCTAATGAAAACATCCCTAAAAGTAGCTTGAACTTACTAAAAACTATGTAAAAACAATGCCAAAAAGCGTATAAATTATCCGCTCATCACAACACCAAACTTAAATTGTTGCTTGTCCCCAAGCAACTGAAAATCAAATAGGATAAAAAGAAGAGAATATACTATAAAGTCCAAAATATCAATGAATATTAATTTAATTACATGAGCGGGACTTGTAGCTTTTTGCTTCTGAACAGTTTTGGCATCTCACTTTTTCCTTTGAAGCTCAGAGTGATTGGCGTCTCTAGGAACTTAGAATTTTGGATTGTGTTATTGAATTTCCTAATTTAAGCATGTTGATTCTTGAACACAGCTACTTATGAGTCTTGGCTGTGGCCCTAAGCACTTTGTCTTCCAGTATTACCACCGGATACACAAATGCCACAGACACATAACTGGGTGAACCTTTTCAGATTGTGACTTAGCTTTGCTAAAGTCCCCAGTTAGTGGTGTCCAGAGCTCTTAAGCACACTCTTTTGCCTTGGATCACGACTTTAACCACTCAGTCTCAAGCTTTTCACTTGGACCTTCATGACACAAGCACATGGTTAGGGACAGCTTGATTTAGCCGCTTAGGCCCGGATTTTATTTCCTTGGGCCCTCCTATCCATTAATGCTCAAAGCCTTGGATCCTTGCTACCCTTGCCTTTTGGTTTTAAGGGCTATTGGCTTTTTCTACTGCTCCTTCTTTTTCTATATACTCTTTTTAGCTCCCTTTTTTTTTTTTTTTTTCGAATGCTTCTTCTTTTTCACTGCTTTTTCTTGCTTCAAGAATCAATTTCATGATTTTTCAGATCATCAATAACATTTCTCTTTGTTCATCATTCTTTCAAGAGCCAACAATTTTAACACTCATAAACAACAAGATCCAAAGACATATGCACTGTTCAATCATTCATTCAGAAAACAAAAGCATTGTCACCACATCAATATGATTAAACTAAATTCAATAATAATTTCGAAAATTATGTACTTCTTGTTCTTTTGAATTAAAACATTTTTCTTTTAAAGAGAGGTGAAGGAGTAATGGATTTTATTCATAGCTTTAAGGCATGGTTACATACTAATGATCATGAAATAAAGACACAAAACATGGATAAACACAATAATTAAAAACCGAAAACAGAAAGAAATAAAGAATCAAGGAATGAATCCACCTGAGTGAGGGTGGCGCCTTTTTGAAGAACCAATGGTGCTCTTTGAGCTCCTCTATGTCTCTTCCTTGCTTCTGTTGAATGATTCCTAGTAATTTTTGTGTTCCTCCCCTTAGTTGCTTCCAATATTTGTGTGGAGGGCAACTTATTCCCTGAGGTATCTCAGGGATCTCTTGATTTGCAGCCACATGTTCTACCACTGAGCTATGACGGCTTATATTTTTGTCTTTCCATCTCACATGACTCAGAGGTGGAAGCTTTTTGTCTTCCCTTTGAGGTTTCTCTGGCTTTAGGTGCCATTAATGGTAATGGAAAAGCAAAAAAGCTTATGCTTTTACCACACCAAACTTAAAATATTGCTCGCCCTCGAGCAAGAGAAGAAAGAAGAGAAGAAGAAGAAGAAGAAGAAAAATGGAGGTGAGTGAGGGGAGATGGATTCGGCTATATGGGTGGGATTGGGTGGGAAAGAATTTTGAATTTTGAAGGTGAGTGGGGTTTATGGGAAAGGGTGAGTGGTGAATGAAAAACAGAAAGAATGGCCCTGAATGGAGAGAGAGAGGGCGAGGTAGGTGGGGATCCTGTGAGTTTCACAGATTCTGAGGTGATCCTGTGGGGTCCACAGATCCTGAGGTGTCAAGGAATTCCATCCCTGCACCAAATAGGCATGTAAAATGCCTTGGCACACCATTCTGGCGTTTAAACGCCCATTGGTGCACATTCTGGGCGTTCAACGCCCATGTAATGCATGTTTCTGGCGTTGAACGCCAGTTTCATGCTTGTTTCTGGCGTTCAGTGCCAGATTGTCCTCTGTGTGCGCATCCTGGCGTTTAACGCCAGGTTGTTGCTTGTTTTGGGCGTTCAGCGCCAGAATGGTGCTCTGTTCTGGCGTTGAACGCCGGCCAGATGCACCTTCTGGGCGTTGAACGCCAGCCCGTGCGTCCTCCAGGGTGAAAAATTTTTTTCTTCTGTTTTTGACTCTGTTTTTAATTTTTTTGATTTTTTCGTGACTCCTCATGATCATGTACCTAATTAAACACAAAAATAGCAAAGAAACAAAATAAAATAAAATTAGATAAATAAAATTGGGTTGCCTCCCAACAAGCGCTTCTTTAATGTCAGTAGCTTGACAGTGGCTCTCATGGAACCACAAGGTGATCAGGTCAATGTTAGTGTGGTCCCAACACCAAACTTAGAGTTTGGATATGGGGTTTGGACATCAAACTTAGAGTTTGGTTGTGGCCTCACAACACCAAACTTAGAGTTTGACTGTGTGGGCTCTTCTTGACTCTGAACTGAGAGAAGCTCTTCATGCTTACTCTCTTTTGTCACAGAGGGATGGCCATGTGCCTGAAACACAAGGTAGTCCCCATTCAATTGAAGGACTAACTCACCTCTATTGACATCTATCACAGCTCTTGCTGTGGCTAGGAAAGGTCTTCCTAGGATGATGCATTCATCATCTTCCTTCCTAGTGTCTAGGATTATGAAATCAGTGGGGATGTAAAGGCCTTCAACCCTTACTAGCATGTCCTCCACTACTCCATATGCTTGTCTTATGGACTTGTCTGCCAATTGTAATGAGAACAAGGCAGGTTGTACCTCAATGATCCCTAGCTTCTCCATTACAGAGAGTGGCATGAGATTTATTCCTGATCCCAGATCACATAGAGCTTTCTCAAAGCTCAAGGTGCCAATGGTGCAAGGTATTAAGAATTTGCCAGGATCTTGTTTCTTTTGAGGTAGAGTTCTCTGAATCCAAGTATCTAGTTCACTAATGAGCAAGGAAGGTTCACTTTCCCAAGTCTCATTACCAAACAGCTTGGCATTCAGCTTCATGATAGCTCCTAAGTACTGAGCAACTTGCTCTCCAGTCACATCTTCATTCTCTTCAGAGGATGAATATTCTTCAGAGCTCATGAATGGCAGAAGGAGATTTAAAGGAATCTCTATGGCCTCTAGATGAGCCTCAGATTCCTCAGGATCCTTAATAGGAAACTCCTTCTTGCTTGAGGAACGTCCCAGGAGGTCTTCCTCATTGGGATTTTCGTCCTCCTCCTCCTTGGTGCATTCGGCCACTTTGATTAAATCAATGGCCTTGCACTCTCCTTTTGGATTTTCTTCTGTATTGCTTGGGAGAGTACTGGGAGGAGTGTCAATGACTTTCTTACTCAGCTGGCCCACTTGTGCCTCCAGATTTCTAATGGAGGATCTGGTTTCATTCATGAAACTGAAAGTGGCCTTTGAAAGATCAGAGACTATATTGGCTAAATTAGAATTATTTTGTTCAGAGTTCTCTGTCTGTTGCTGAGAAGATGATGGATATGGCTTACTTTTATTCAGCCTATTGCGTCCACCATTGTTAAAACCTTGTTGAGGTTTTTGTTGATCCTTCCAGGAGAAATTTGGATGATTTCTCCATGATGAGTTATAGGTGTTTCCATAAGGTTCACCTAAGTAATTAACCTCTGCCATGGCAGGGTTCTCAGGATCATAAGCTTCTTCAGAAGCTACCTCTCTAGTACTGTTGGATGCATGTTGCAATCCATTCAAATTTTGAGAGATCATGTTGACCTGTTGAGTCAACACTTTGTTCTGAGCCAATATGGCATTCAGAGCATCAATTTCAAGAACTCCTTTCTTCTGAGGTACCCCATTATTCACGGAATTCCTCTCAGAGGTGTACATAAACTGGTTGTTTGCAACCATGTCAATGAGTTCTTGAGCCTCTTCAGGCGTTTTCTTCAGGTGAATAGATCCACCTGCAGAATGGTCTAGTGACATTTTCGAAAACTCAGAGAGACCATAATAGAATATATCTAATATGGTCCATTCTGAGAACATGTCAGATGGACATCTCTTGGTCAGCTGCTTGTATCTTTCCCAAGCTTCATAGAGGGATTCACCATCTTTTTGTTTGAAGGTTTGAACATCCACTCTCAGCTTGCTCAGCTTTTGAGGAGGAAAGAATTTATCTAAGAATGCAGTGACAAGCTTATCCCATGAGTCCAGGCTATCCTTGGGTTGAGAATCCAACCATACTCTAGCTCTGTCTCTTACAGCAAAAGGGAAAAGCAAGAGTCTGTAGACTTCAGGATTAACTCCATTTGTCTTTACAGTGTCACAGATCTGCAAGAACTCAGTTAAAAACTGGTAAGGATCTTCAGATGGAAGTCCATAAAACTTGCAGTTTTGTTGCATTAAAGCAACTAATTGAGGCTTAAGCTCAAAGTTATTGGCTCCAATGGCAGGAATGGAGATGCTTCTTCCATCAAACTTGGACGTTGGCTTAGTGAAGTCACCAAGCATTCTCCTTGCATTATTATTATTATTTTCGGCTGCCATCTCTTTCTCTTGTTCGAAATTTTCAAGAAGGTCTCTTCTGGATTGTTGTAATTTAGCTTCTTTTAATTTTCTCTTCAGAGTCCTTTCAGGTTCTGGATCAATTTCAACAAGAGTGCCTTTATCCCTGTTCCTGCTCATATGAAAGAGAAGAAAACAAGAAAAGAAAAAGGAATCCTCTATGTCACAGTATAGAGATTCCTTTATGTTAGTAGAAAAAGAAAGGGGTGGAAGAAGAGGAGGAGACAAAGAATGTAATGTAATGGAAGAAACACAACTGTGAGGATGGAAGAGATGTTAGGATATGAATGAAGAGAGGTGAAGAGAAGTGTTAGTAATTAAATAATTAAATAGAAGAAGAAAAGAGAAGAGAGAATTCGAAAATAATTTTTGAAAAGGAGTTAGTGATTTTCGAAAATTAGAGATAAAATAAAATTAAAATTAAAATTTAAAACAATTAATTAATTAAAAGAATTTTTGAAAAAGAGAGAGATATTTTCGAAAATTAGAGAGGGAAAAGTAGTTAGGTGGTTTTGAAAAAGATAAGAGACAAACAACAAGTTAGTTAGTTAATTGAAAAAGATTTGAAATCAAAATTTAAAAAGATAAGAAGATAAGAAGTTAGATAAGATATTTTGAAATCAAGTTTTGAAAAAGATAAATTTTTGAAAAAGATAAAATAAAAGATAAAAAGATTTAATTCAAAAATTTTGAAATTATTTACTTCACTAACAAGAAACTACAAGATAAGATTCTAGAATTTAAAGATTGAACCTTTCTTAACAAGAAAGTAACAAACTTCAAATTTTTGAACCAATCACATTAATTGCTAGCTAATTTTCGAAAATTACATATAAAGATAAGAAAAAGATTTTGAAAATAAATTGAAAAAGATTTTTGAAATTTTCGAAAATAATAAAAAAAATTGAAAGATATGATTTTTGAAAAAGATTTTGAAAAGATAAGAATTTTAAAATTGAAATTTTGACTTGACTTGTAAGAAACAACTAATTTTGAAAATTTTTTTTTTTGACCAAGTCAACCCAATATTTCGAAATTTTGGAGGGAAATAAGGAAAAGATATTTTTGATTTTTAAATTTTTAAGGAAAAACACAAAAATGACCTAAAACATGAAAATTTTGGATCAAGACACAAGATGCATGCAAGAATGTTATGAATGTCAAGATGAACACCAAGAACACTTTGAAGATCATGATGAACATCAAGAACACAATTTTGAAAAATTTTTGATGCAAAGAAAACATGCAAGACACCAAACTTAGAAATTTTTAATGCATGGAAAATATGAATGCAAAAATGCACATGAAAAACAACAAACAACACAAAACAAGAAATCATCAAGATCAAACAAGAGGACTTATCAAGAACAACTTGAAGATCATGAAGAACACTATGAATGCAAGGATTTTCGAAAAAAATGCAAGAAAATTTTTTAAAACATGCAATTGACACCAAACTTAAAATTTGACTTAAGACTCAAACAAGAAACACAAAATATTTTTGATTTTTATGATTTTCTAATTTTTTTGTATTTTTATTAATTTTTTTTTCGAAAAACATTTTTGGAAAAACGAAAAATAAAAGAAAAATTTTTGAAAAAGATTTTTGAAAGGAAAATTACCTAATCTGAGCAACAAGATGAACCGTCAGTTGTCCATACTCGAACAATCCCCGGCAACGGCGCCAAAAACTTGGTGGACGAAATTGTGATCACTATTCTTTTCAAGTTGTTTGTCTTTGTATGGATTTATTCAATAATTGTCCTTATTTGAAGTCACAACTCCGTTCAACTAACCAGCAAGTGTACTGGGTCGTCCAAGTAATAACCTTACGTGAGTAAGGGTCGAATCCACAGAGATTGTTGGTATGAAGCAAGCTATGGTCACCTTGCAAATCTCAGTTAGGCGGATTAAATATTGATTTATGGGTTTCGAAAATATAAATAAGAAAATAAATAATAAAAGAGATAGAAATACTTATGTAGATTCATTGGTAGGAATTTCAGATAAGCTGAATGGAGATGCTGTAGAGCTCTCGGACGCCTGCTCTCCTATTCCTTCTACTCAATCCTTCTTACTCCTTTCCATGGCAAGATTTGTATAGGGGTTCACCATCAACTGTGGCTACTTTCATTCCTCTCGGGGAAATATCCTATGCGGCTGTCACTCGCACAGCTAACCAGTCTGGAGGCATCACCCATGGTTGATAGCTACATCCCATCCTCGCAGTGAAAGCTAATGCTCACGCACTCTGTCACAGTACGGCCAATCACCGGTTGGTTCCCTCCCCTACTGGAATAGAATCCATTGATTCTTTTGCGTGTCACTACGCCCAGCAGGTTACAGGTTTGAAGCACGTCACAGTCATTCATTACCGGAATCCTACTCGGACACCACAGACAAGGTAGACTTTCCGGATTCCCAGGATCCTACTTGGAACACCACAGACAAGGTTGGACTTTCCGGATCCTCATAAATGCCGCCATCCATCTAGCTTATACCACGAAGATTCTGTTGGGGAATCTAAGAGATACACATTCAAGCTTGTGTTGCATGTAGAACGGAAGTGGTTGTCAATCACGCGCGTTCATCAGTGAGAATAATAATGAGGGTTATCTAACTCATCACATTCATCATGTTCTTGGGTACGAATGAATATCTTGGAATAAGAATAAGAGAGATGTGAATAAAAGAAAATAGAACTTCATTAATCTTTGAGGTACAGCAGAGCTCCACACCCTTAATCTATGGTGTGCAGAAACTCCACCGTTGAAAATACATAAGCAAAAGGTCCAGGCATGGCCGAATGGCCAGCCCCCTAAAACGTGATCAATAGCCTCTTAGGATGAAGAATAAAACAAAACTGAGACCAAAGATGTCTAATACAATAGATAAATGTCCTATATATACTAGACTAGCTACTAGGGTTTACATGAGTAAGTAATTGATGCATAAATCCACTTCCGGGGCCCACTTGGTGTGTGCTTGGGCTGAGCTTGATCAATCCACGAGCTAAGGCATTTCTTGGCGTTGAACTTTGAGTTATGACATGTTTTGGGCGTTCAACTCCGGATAATGACGTTTTTCTGGCGTTTAACTCCAGACAGCAGCATGAACTTGGCGTTTAACGCCAAGTTACGTCGTCATTCTTCGAATAAAGCATGGACTATTATATATTGCTGGAAAGCCCTGGATGTCTACTTTCCAACGCCGTTAAGAGCGCTCCATTCGGAGTTCTGTAGCTCCATAAAATCCATTTTGAGTGCAGGAAGGTCAGAATCCAACAGCATCAGCAGTCCTTTTGTCAGCCTTTTTCAGAGTTTTGCTCAAATCCCTCAATTTCAGTCAGAATTTACCTGAAATCACAGAAAAACACACAAACTCATAGTAAAGTCCAGAAATGTGAATTTAACATAAAAACTAATGAAAACATCCCTAAAAGTAGCTTGAACTTACTAAAAACTATGTAAAAACAATGCCAAAAAGCGTATAAATTATCCGCTCATCAGCATCCTAAGTTGACCATCCGTTTCAAGCAAGCCATACTCAAGTGGGACAATAAAGCTAATAGAAATGAATTTTACCCACTCAAGTGAAGGAGTAGATGACAACCTAGACAAAGATGCTTCCAAGGATCTTGACAAAGCGTATTCCACTCCCATCCTTCTATTTCTAAGGACTTCCACCTCTTCACAAGATCTCTTAATCTCAATCCTTTGTTCAACAACTTTATCTAAACCTTTTCCCTTACTCAAATCATAATAGGGAGTGTAGGAAAAGTTTACCTCCTCAATGCTTCCAAATCCAACGGGAGAAGGTTCTTCATGCTCAAAGAATTCTTCACCACTAAGACTTGATGCTTGCTCTTCATTGCCATGGGAACTCATTTCTTTCTCTATCCCATCCAAGTCTTCATATGGAATATGCCTTGGAAGGTGTGCACTTTCCTCCCTAGCATCAATCTCAATCATCTTGGAGGGATTTTCTTCAACTCTATGTTCCCATGGAAGCTCCGCATCTCCTAAGTCTTCTACCACTTCTTCCTTGTCTTCAACAATTAAAGCTTCCTCCAATTGTTCCAATACAAAGCAACTTCCCTCATTTCCCACCAGAGTTTCCAATCTCTCCTTCATGCTATGCTCTTCTTGAGCCATGGGAGTTCCTTGAGTGTTCAAGCATTGGGAGGCTAATTGATTTGTTACCGCATCTAAGGCGGCCATGAAATTTTGCACATCCCTTTTCATCTCTTCTTGCCCTTGAACAAGAACACCAAGGGTTTCATCCATTAGAGATTGGGGTGGTTGGAAGGATTCATCATTTTGGGGGAAGGGTTCATAGTAGGAAGGTGGTTCTTCTTGGTAGAGTTGTGGTGGTTCAATGTTTTCCATTCTTTCCACTTGTTGCACAACACACTCCATGGTTGCTTGAAATTGCTCCAATACTTCCTTGAGATGATCCCTTGACTCTTGTTCCTCTTGGATAATATGATTAGGATCATGTGGCTCTTGGATCAATGGATATGAGTATTCTTCCATGGGAGGTTGTGGTGGAAAGTAGTATTCATCTTGTGGTTGAAAATTTTCGTATATTGGAGGTGGTTCATCTTGGTAATAATATGGAGGAGGTGGCTCTTGAAAATATTGATGTTGGAATGGTGGTGGCTCTATATGTGGTTCATATGGTTCATATGGTTGTTGGTAGGATGGATATGGGTTAGGGTCATATGAAGGTAGTTGGTAAGAAGGGGCTTGTGAGTATGGTTGAGAGTTATGTTGAGGATATGGTTCATAGGCATATGGTGGTGGTTCTTGAAAGTCACAAGGTGATTCACCATAGCCATTGGATTGATATGCATCATAGAATGGCTCTTCTTCATAGTGCATTGGTGGAGGTTGTTGCCATGAAGATTGATCATATGCATATGGTTCCTCCCACCTTTGATTGTCCCATCCTTGATGCATCTCTTCATTGAAGTTCTCATCACCTACAACATAGTTGTAATCACACTCATAGCCAAAATGAGAATTCATGATAGCAAGAGAGGGCAAAAACAAAAAAATAGTAACAAATAAAGAGAACAAACTAAAAACTAACAAAGAAGCAAAAAGCAAACATATTTACAATATTCACATATATACAATAACCAATAACACAACACCATTGCAATTCCCCGGCAACGGCGCCATTTTGACGAATGAATTTTTGCCGGCATAGAAATTATCAAGTAATCAATCGTAGTATAGTCTAAACCGACGCAAAATCCATTTATCAAACAAATCTACAATCTATAATCGAGAGTATTAGTCCCGAGTCGTTCTTCCCTAGGAATGCTACAAGGATGCATGTATTGGTTAAGTGGTCTTTTTGTGGCTTGAAGAGTGTGGCATAAAAGTGTGAATAAAAGAAAACAACAATCAATCAATATTAAAAGCCTTGGCCAAGGTTGAACATTGGAAGTCCCATCACTATAGCTTCCTTCAATTGTGATGACAAAGGAGTGTTGCTTTACTTAGTTAACCCCTAATTATAGAGGAAAGTCAAGTAAAAGTAATTAACTCAAGTCACAAGTCCTAGTCTTACCCTAGGGAAGTCTAGCTTTAGTGCACTCTAAGTCAATTAGCAATCCTCAATTCTTAATCAACAATTGACATCCATTATTCAAGTGTCTCCAATGACTCAACCAATAGGCCAAGTGAGGGAATGCTACTCCATATCTAAAGTTGGCATTTTCTCAAACATTTGGAGGGCAAGAATGAAAGACATAGTAAAATTGAGAAGAGATTTAGAATCAAAGCAATTCAACACAAGAGATTAACAACAATCAACAATGAACAACAATGAGAATGAGATCTTCAATGAATCAATAGAGTTCACAACAACAAAGCTAAACCTAAGATCTACAAGAATTGAACAATTACAAACACTAATTGAGATTAGAGATAAGGATCTACAACATGAACAAAGTAAATTGAGAGTGGCAATAGATCTCACCAAAGAATGGTTTAAAATTGAGAAATTGAAGATGAACCCTAGAGAGAAGTTTGAGTTTCTCTCTCTACAAAATGTAACTATCTAAAACTATCTAATCTAATGATCTAGAATTAGTCTATGATGTGAATGTATGTATGTGTTAATGTGTTGTCAATCCCCTTCAATCCTTGGCTCTTATATGCATTTTGGCGCCAAAGTTGGTTGCTGAAACCTCCTAAAATCGCCAGGCACGTGCTGCAATAAAGGAATCACGTGCGGACTACGACGCGTGCGTGCACGGTACGCGTGCGCGTCCCTAGCTAATTCTGTGATGTGCGCGCGAGCGCCTTGTGCGCGTACGCGTGCTTGGCCGAGATCAATTCTTTGGCTTTTTTTTGTGCTTCTCTCCACTTGCATGCTTCCTCCCTTGCTTCTTCTGATCCATGCTTAGCCTATTTCATCCTGAGATTACTAACAAACACATCAAGGCATCTTATGGAATCAAAGAGAAACTAGAATTCATCAAAATAAGACTTAAGAAGCATGTTTTTACACTTAAGCACAAATAAGGGAGAGATAACAAAACCATGCTAATTTATAGGCTAAATGTGACAAAAGGTTATCAAAATACTCTAAATTCAATAGAAGACAAACCCTCAAATTGGGGTTTGTCACGTGTCAAGCTCAATGCTCAGCCCAAGCACACACCAAGTGAGCCCCAGAAGTGGATTTCTGCACTATCTGCACTTAGTTACTTATTTTCTATAATCCCTAGTAACTAGTTTAGTATAAATAGCACTTTTTACTATTATATTTGATATCTTTGGATCATCTTTTGATCTTTTGATCACTTAGAGGCGATATTTCATATTTGGGGAGGCTGGCCATTCGGCCATGCCTAGACCTTCTTCTCTTATGTATTTTCCAACGGTGGAGTTTCTACACCTCATAGATTAAGGTGCGGAGCTTTGCTGTTCTTCATGAATTAATGCAAGTATTATTATTTTTTCTTTCAATTCATGCTTACTTCTTCTCCAAGATATACTCTTGTACTTAATTCAGTTAAGTTAGAAAGAAAGGGGTGACCCGTGACAATCACTCACTATCTTTGTTACTCGCTTAGCCAAGATCCGCGTGCCTGACAACCACAAGCGGTCTACAAGATGTTCAACGTAGTCATTGGACGACAGCCTGAGTATAGTCTCTTGGGTCACTAATCCACGAACCGAGTCCGTGAGGTTAGAACCTTCGTGGTATAAGCTAGAACCAATTGGCAGCATTCCTGAGATTCGAAAAGTCTAAACCTTGTCTGTGCTATTCCGAGTAGGATCTGGGATGGGATGAATGTGACGAGCTTCAAACTCACGAATGTTGGGCGCAGTGATAGTGTGCAAAAGGATAGAGAGATCCTATTCCGACACAAGTGAAAACCGACAGATGATTAGCTGTGCGGTAGCTGTGCCTGGTATTTTTCTTCCGAGACGAGAAATCCGACAGCTGATTAGCCGTACAGAAACCGTAGAATGGACCATTTTCACTGAGAGGACGGATGGTAGCCATTGACAACGGTGATCCACCAACATATAGCTTGCCATGGAAGGGAGCACGCATGATTGGATGAAGACAATAGAAAAGCAGAGGTTCAAAAGCAACAAAGTATCTCCTAACGCTTATCTGAAATTCCCACCAATGAATTACATAAGTATCTTTATTTATTTTATGTTTTATTTATCTTTTAATTATCAAAACCTCATAACCATTTGAATCCACCTGACTAAGATTTACAAGATGATCATAGCTTGCTTCAAGCCGGCAATCTCCGTGGGATCGACCCTTACTCACGTAAGGTATTACTTGGACGACCCAGTGCACTTGCTGGTTAGTTGTACCGGAGTTGTGAAAAGTGTGATCACAATTCCGTGCACCAAGTTTTTGGCGCCGTTGCCGGGGATTGTTCGAGTTTGGACAACTAACGGTTTATCTTGTTGCTTAGATTAGGTAACCTTCTTTCTTGTTTCAACCTTTATTTTCTTTTCAAAAAGTTTTTTTAAAAAAAAAGAAAAAAAATCATAAAACCAAAAAATTTTGTGTTTCTTGCTTGAGTCTAGTGTCAAATTTTAAGTTTGGTGTCAACTGCATGTTTTTAATTTTTCTTAGATTTTCGAAAATTCATGCATTGTGTTCTTCTTTGATCTTCAAGTTGTTCTTGATTATATTCCTTGGTTGATCTTTAATTTTTCTTGTTTTGTGTCTTTTCTTGTTTTTTTTTGTGCATTTTCGAATTGTTAGTGTCCCTAGTACAAAAATTTTTAAGTTTGGTGTCTTGCATGTCTTTCTTCTCTTTAAAAATTTCAAAAATATGCTCTTGATGTTCATCATGATTTTCAAAGTGTTCTTGGTGTTCATCTTGACATTCAAAGTATTCTTGCATGCATTATTTATTTTGATCTTAAATTTTTATGCTTTGTTTCATTTTTATGTTTTTCTCTCTACTCATTAAAAATTCTAAAGTAAAAAAAATATATATTTTCCTTATTCTTCTCATAATTTTCGAAATTTTAAGTTGACTTGGTCAAAAATTTTTAAAATTTAGTTGTTTCTTGTTAGTCAACTCAAAATTTCAATTTAAAAACTTCATCTTTTCAAATCTTTTTCAAAATCAATTCTTTTTCATTTTTTTATGATTTTCGAATTTCATTCTTAAAATTTTTCAAAATCTTTTTCATTTTTCTTTTAATGTTTTCAAAAATTTTTAAAACTAATTTTTCAAAATTTTTTTTCTTACTTTTATTTCATATTTTCGAAAATCCTTGCTAACAATTAATGTTTTGATTCAAAAATTTCAAGTTTGTTACTTTCTTGTTAAGAAAGGTTCAATCTTTGAATTCTAGAATCATATCTTTTAGTTTCTTGTTAGTCAAGTCATCAACTTTAATTTTAAAAATCAAATCTTTTTAATTTCTTTTTCAATTCTTTTTCAAAATAAATTTCAATCATATCTTTTTAAAATTTTAATTTTAAAATCTTTTTCTAACTTCTTATCTTTTCAAAATTTATTTTCAAATCTTTTTCAACTAACTACATGACATGTTTGTTTTAATTTTAAAAAGTTTACTATTTCTTATCTTTTTCATTGAACCACCTAACTACTTTTTCACTTCTAATTTTCAAAAATCACTAACCACTTTCAAAAATTTTTTTAATTAATTAATTGTTTTAAATTTTAATTTTATTTTATTTTTTTTCAAATTTTTGAAACTAACTTAATTAATTAAATAAAAATAAAAATAATTTTCTTTTTCCTCTTTTAAAAATTCGAGTACTCTCTCTCTCATCTCCTTCTATTTATTTAATTGCTAACACTTCTCTTCTACTCATAATTCGAAACCCTCTCTCTCCTCTCTGTTCGAATTACTCATCTCCTCTCTCTTCTCATTCTTCTATTCTTCTATTCTTATACTCACACAAAGGAATCTCTATACTGTGACATAGAGGATTCCACTACTTTCTTTGTTCTCTTCTTTTTCATATGAGTAGGAACAAAGATAAGGACATTCTTGTTGAAGCTGATCCTGAACCTGAAAGAACTTTGAAGAGGAAGCTAAGAGAAGCTAAAGCACAACACTCTGGAGAGGACCTTATAGAAAATCTCGAAAAAGAGGCAGACATGGCAGCCGAACTTGAGAACAATGGTGGAGATGCAAGGAAGATTCTTAGTGACTTTACTGCACCAACTTCCAACTTCTATGGAAGAAGCATCTCAATTCCTGTAATTGGAGCAAACAACTTTGAGCTTAAACCTCAATTAGTTTCTCTAATATAGTAGAATTGCAAGTTTCATGGACTTCTGTTGGAAGATCCTCATCAGTTCTTAGCTGAATTCTTGCAAATCTGTGATACTGTTAAGACCAATGGGGTTGATCCTGAGGTCTACAGACTTATGCTTTTTTCCTTTGCTGTAAGAGACAGAGCTAGGATATGGTTGGATTCACAACCTAGGAAAAGCTTGAACTCTTGGAAAAAGTTAGTCAATGCTTTCTTGGCCAAATTCTTTCCACCTCAAAAGATGAGCAAGCTTAGAGTGGAAGTCCAAACCTTCATACAAAAGGAAGGTGAATCCCTCTATGAAGCTTAGGAAAGATACAAGAAATTGATCAGAAGGTGTTCTTCTGACATGCTTTCAGAATGGAGCATCATATATATATTCTATGATGGTTTGTCTGAATTGTCCAAGATGTCATTGGATCACTCTATTGGTGGATCTCTTCATCTGAAGAAAACCCCTACTGAAGCTCAGGAACTCATTGAGATAGTTGCAAATAACCAGTTCATGTACACTTCTAAAAGAAATCTTGTGAATAATGGAATGATTCAGAAGAAAGAAGTTCTTGAGATTGATACTCTGAATGCCATATTCGCTCAGAATAAAATATTGACTCAGCAAGTCAATATGATTTCTCAGAATCTGACTGGATTGCAAGTTGCATCTGGCAGTACTAATAAAGAAGCCTCCTCTGAAGGAGAAGCTTATAACCCTGAGAATCCTGCAATGGAATAGGTGAAGTACATGGGAGAACCCTATGGAAACACCTATAATCCTTCATGGAAGAATCATCCAAATTTCTCATGGAAGCATCAACAGAAGCCTCAACAAGGCTTCAATAATAATAATGGTGGGAGAAATAGGTTTGGCAATAGCAAGCCTTTTCCATCATCTTCTCAGCAACAAACAGAGAATTCTGAACAGAGCCTTCCTGGCTTAGCAACCATAGTCTCTGATCTATCTAATGCCACTCTCAGTTTCATGACTGAAACAAGGTCCTCCATAAAAAATTTGGAGGTACAAGTGGGTGAGCTGAGTAAAAAAGTTACTAAAACTCCTCCTAGTACTCTCCCAACCAATACAGAAGAGAATCCAAAGAGAGAGTGCAAAGCCATCAATATAACCAAAATGACTAAACCTATAGAGGAGGAAGAGGCAGTGATTCCCAGTGAGGAAGACCTCAATGGACGTCTGATAAACCACTAATTTATAGTTTATATTGTGTTTAATTGTGTGGTTTTGTCGTGATCCTTACCCACTTATTCATCAATTTAGCATGCATTTAGATTTCCTTCCTGATTTTATTACATGTTTGAAAATTGCTTCCTAGAGACTTTAATTATTTAATTTCAATTCTCCTTTATTCCATTCGATGTCGTAATCTGTGTGTCGAGTGTTTCAGGCTTCATAGGGTATGAATGAGACGGAGATTGGAGAGGAAGTTAGCAAAAATGGAAGGAACACAAGAATTTGAGGAGATAACCAGCAAAAAGTGACGCGGTCGCATGGCTCACGCGACCGTGCGAAGCAGCGCAAATCGCAGTGACGCGGCCGCATGGCTTGCGCGGCCGCGCGGATTGAAAAGCACAAGCAACGCGGTAGCGTGGATGACGCGAACGCGTGAAGAGGAAAAGCGCCAGCGACGCGTCCGCATGGATGACGCGATCGCGTGACATGCGCGATCTGCATAAACTGCAGAATCTGAAACCAGCGACTTTGGCCCAGTTTTCGGCCCAGTTTTCGTCCCGTAACAGCAGACTAGAGTCAGAGAATATGCAGAAACAAGAAACAATTCATTGAGTAGTTTGAGATCTAGTTTTTTTCACTCTCTTAGGTTTTTTTTCTCTCTAGTTTTTAGAATTTTAATTTTCAATTGGTCTTAGCATTGGAACATTAAGAAGAGTCATTTCCTTATCAAGACTTCATCATTCTAGTTTGTTCTCTTAACTTGGTTTTATTCTTCTATGTTCTTTGTTATGTTCAATTTTGTCATTCAGATATTTTTATGATTAATTAATGCAAGGATTATTTTTTTTAATTTAATTTCCATTCCAATAATCGTGTTTTCTTTTAATTCCCTTTCATATGCCATGAATTTTTTATTTACAATGAGTGAGTAGTTTCAATACTTGATGGGGAGTTGATTAAAAGGAACTCTTGAGTTGGAAGGATTGGAAGAGAAATTTGTAATTGGGTTGAATATTGGATTGCTATCCTATCACCGACGCCAATCCCTTTAAACTAAGTGGATTGCAACTTGTGAACAGATCTGACATTTCCACTTGTTTGACTTTCTCTTACCTAGTAAGGGATAACCAAACAGAACAACTATTAATTATAAATTAATCTTACAATCACACCATCAATGATAGAGATTCTAACCAATCAATTCCCAGTCAAGGCCTTTTATTTTTATTATTTAAAATTCCTCAATTTAATTCCCAATTTACTTAGCTCAACTCTTTTTGGAATATCTGATTAATAAAACAGCACACTTTTCTGCAACTCGTTGGGAGACGACCTGGGACTTGAAACTCCCAGTAATTTTAATTTAAACTTTCAGTGACATATTTCTAAATTGATAGGTAGATTTTTGGTGAGTTAAGAACTATACTTGCAACGTAAACATTTTAATAAATTTTTAATTCACCAGCTTCTGCACTCCATCAACGTCCACTGACCACTAAGGAGTTCCCTAATAAGGACTACCTTGTGTTTAAGGCTCAAGGATCTTCCTCTGTAACCATGGAGAGGAAGCATGAAAAGCTTCTCTCAATACAGAGTCAAGCAGAGCCCCCAAATTCAAACTCTAGGTTTGGTGTTGGGAGGCTGATGAGCGGATAATTTGTACACTTTTTGGCATTATTTTTAGTATGTTTTTAGTAGGATTTAGTTAGTTTTTATTATATTTTTATTAGTTTTTAGTTAAAATTCACTTTTCTGGACTTTACTATGAGTTTGTGTGTTTTTCTGTGATTTCAGGTATTTTCTGGCTGAAATTGAGGGACCTGAGCAAAAATCTGCTTCAGAGACTGAAAAGGACTGCAGATGCTGTTGGATTCTGACCTCCTTGTACTTGAAGTGGATTTTCTGGAGCTACAGAAGCTCAATTGGCGCGCTCTTAACGGCGTTGGAAAGTAGACATCCTGGGCTTTTCAGCAATATATAATAGTCCATACTTTGCCTGAGATTTGACGGCCCAAACCGGCGTTCAAAATCACCATCAGAATTCCCAGCGTTAAACGCCGGAACTGGCACCAAAGTGGGAGTTAAACGCCCAAACTGGCACAAAAGCTGGCGTTTAACTCCAAGAGAAGTCTCTACACGAAAATGCTTCAATGCTCAGCCCAAGCACACACCAAGTGGGCCCGGAAGTGGATTTTTATGTCATTTACTCATCTTTGTAATTCTTAAGCTACTAGTTCCCTATAAATAGGACCTTTTACTATTGTATTTTCATCTTCGGACATCTAGTTCTTAGATCATTGGGAGGCTGGCCTCACGGCCATGCCTAGACCTTGTTCTTATGTATTTTCAACGGTGGAGTTTCTACACACCATAGATTAAGGTGTGGAGCTCTGCTGTACCTCGAGTATTAATGCAATTACTATTGTTCTTCTATTCAATTCGGCTTGTTCTTGTTCTAAGATATCACTTGTTCTTCAACTTGATGAATGTGATGATCCGTGACACTCATCATCATTCTCACCTATGAACGTGTGACCGTCAATCACCTCCGTTCTATCTTAGATTGGGTGGATATCTCTTGGGTTCTTTAACCAGAATCTTCGTGGTATAAGTTAGAATTGATGACTGCATTCAAGAGAATCCGGAAGGTCTAAACCTTGTCTGTGGTATTCTGAGTAGGATTCAATGATTGAATGACTGTGACGAGCTTCAAACTCGTGATTGTGGGGCGTTAGTGACAGACGCAAAAGAATCACTGGATTCTATTCCGACATGATCAAGAACCGACAGCTGGATAGCCGTGCCGTGACAGGGTGCGTTGAACATTTCCACTGAGAGGACGAGACTGTAGCCATTGACAACGGTGATGCCCAACATACAGCTTGCCATGGAAAGGAGTAAGAAGGATTGGATGAAGACAGTAGGAAAGCAGAGAGACGGAAGGGACAAAGCATCTTCATACGCTTATCTGAAGTTCTCACCAATGAATTGCATAAGTATCTCTATCTTTATCTTTATGTTTTATTCATCATCTATAACCATTTGAATCTGCCTGACTGAGATTTACAAAGTGACCATAGCTTGCTTCATACCAACATCTCTGTGGGATCGACCCTTACTCGCGTAAGGTTTATTACTTGGATGACCCAGTACACTTGCTGGTTAGTAGTGCGAAGTTGTGATAAAGAGTTGAGATTGCAATTGTGCGTACCAAGTTTTTGGCGCCGTTGTTGGGGATTGTTCGAGTTTTCGGCAAGCTTTTGGTCCGGTAACATCAGTGCCAAATTTTCGATCCGGCAACAACACCAAGTTTTTGGCGCCGTTGCCGGGGATTGTTGAGTTTGGACAACTGACGGTTCATCTTGTTGCTTAGATTAGGTATTTTTTCTTCAGAGTTCTTAAGAATGAATTCTAGTGTTTCAAGGTGATGTTCTTATCATCACGAAAGCTGATTGATTCTCATCAATTTAGCTCTTGAATGCAATATCCTGCTGAAGCCTGGCTATCCATGTCTAATTCCTTTAGACTAAAGCTTTAAACTAACATTGCATGATTCCAGGAATTCTCATTAAGAATTTTGATATCTTTATTTTCTTTTCCACTTAATTTTCGAAAAATCCAAAAAATTACAAAATCATAAAAACCAAAAAAATATTTTTATGTTTCTTGTTTGAGTCCAGTGTCTCATTTTAAGTTTGGTGTCTTGCATGCATTGTTTATTTGATCTTGGTTCTATTTTCAAGTCAATAATACAGAGGACTGAAGATTCAGTACATGCAGCAGAGGAATTATACAGAAAAAGCTGGGCGTTCAAAACGCCCAGTGAAGAAGGAAGACTGGCGTTTAAACGCCAGCCAGGGTGCCTGGCTTGGCGTTTAACGCCCAAAAGGGTAGTGCTTTGGGCGTTAAACGCCAGAATGTGCACCATTCTGGGCGTTTAACGCCAGGATGGCACAAGAGGGAAGATTCTGTTTTCAATTCAAATTTTTTTCAGGTTTTCAAAATTTTTTCAAATCAAATCTTTTTCAAATCATATCTTTTAAATCAAATCTTTTTCAAAATCAATTTCTTTTCATTTTAAAAAATACTTACTATCAATTAATGATTTGATTCAACATTTCAAGTATGTTGCCTTTTCTGTTGAGAAAGGTTTAATGTTTGAATCATATCTTTTCTTGTTAGCCAAGTCATTAATTTTCAAAATCAAATCTTTTTAATTTGTTTTCAAATCATATCTTCTCAATCATATCTCTTTAATCACATCTTTTTCAAAATAGTTTTCAATCATATCTTTTTAAAATCTTTTTCAAAAATTACTTGATTTCTTTTCCACTTTTGGTTTTCGAAAATCAATTAATGTTTTTCAAAATGTTTTTAAAATCTTTTACTTATTTTTCGAAAATCTCTTCCCCTCTTCTCACATCCTTCTATTTATGGAGTACCACTCCTCCTTAATGCACAATTCGAACTCTATCTCACTAAAGTTCGAATTCTTCTCCCTCTTCCTTCTATTTTTCTTTTCCTCTGACACCTCAAGGAATCTCTATACTGTGACATAGAGGATTCCATATTTTCTTGTTCTCTTCTCTTTCATATGAGCAGGAGCAGAGACAAAAGCATTCTTGTTGAGGCTGACCCTGAACCTGAAAGGACCTTAAAGCGAAAGCTAAGAGAAGCTAAGGCACAACTCTCTGTAGAGGACCTAACAGAAATCTTCAAAGAAGAAGAACCCATGGCAGCCGAAAATGACAACAATGCCAACAATGTAAGGAAGGTGCTGGGTGACTTTACTGCACCTACTCCCGACTTCTATGGGAGAAGCATCTCTATCACTGCCATTGGAGCAAACAACTTTGAGCTTAAGCCTCAATTAGTTTCTCTAATGCAACAGAATTGCAAGTTCCATGGACTTCCATTGGAAGATCCTCATCAGTTTTTAAGCTGAGTTCTTGCAAATATGTGACACTGTCAAGACTAATGGGGTTGACCCTGAGGTCTACAGACTTATGCTATTCCCTTTTGCTGTAAGAGACAGAGCTAGGATATGGTTGGACTCACAACCTAAAGAAAGCCTGAACTCTTGGGAAAAGCTAGTCAATGCCTTCTTGGCAAAGTTCTTTCCACCTCAAAAATTGAGTAAGCTTAGAGTGGAAGTCCAAACCTTCAGACAGAAGGAAGGAGAATCCCTCTATGAAGCTTGGGAAAGATACAAACAATTAATCAGAAAGTGTCCCTCTGACATGCTTTCTGAATGGAGCATCATAGGTATTTTCTATGATGGTCTCTCTGAACTATCCAAGATGTCATTGGATAGCTCTGCTGGAGGATCTCTTCATCTGAAGAAGACGCCTACAGAAGCTCAAGAACTAATTGAAATGGTCGCGAATAACCAATTCATGTACACTTCTGAAAGGAATCCTGTGAACAATGGGACAAATCAGAAGAAAGGAGTTCTTGAGATTGATACTCTGAATGCCATATTGGCTCAGAACAAAATATTGACTCAGCAAGTCAATTTGATTTCTCAAAGTCTGTATGGAATGCAAAATGCACCAAGCAGTACTAAGGATGCTTCATCTGAAGAAGAAGCTTATGATCCTGAGAACCCTTCAATGGAAGAGGTGAACTACATGGGAGAACCCTATGGAAACACCTATAATTCTTCATGGAGAAATCATCCAAATCTCTCATAGAAGGATCAACAGAGACCTCAACAAGGTTTCAACAACAATAATGGTGGAAGAAATAGGTTTAGCAATGGCAAGCCTTTTTCATCATCTTCTCAGCAACAGACAGAGAATTCTAAGCAGAACCACTCTGACTTAGCAACCATGGTCTCTGATCTAATCAAAACCACTAGAAGTTTCATGAATGAAACAAGGTCCTCCATTAGAAACTTGGAGGCAAAAGTGGGACAGCTGAGCAAGAAAATTACTGAACTCCCTCCTAGTACTCTTCCAAGCAATACAGAAGAAAATCCAAAAGGAGAGTGCAAGGCCATCAACATGGCCGAATTCGAAAAGGAGGAAGAGGCAGTGAACGCCACTGAGGAAGACCTCAATGAACGTCCACTGGCCTCCAATGAGTTCCCTAATGAGGAACCATGGGAATCTGAGGCTCAAAATGAGACCATAGAGATTCCATTGGACTTACTTCTGCCATTCATGAGCTCTGATGAGTATTCTTCCTCTGAAAAGAATGAGTATGTCACTGAAGAGCAAGTTGCTAAATACCTTGGAGCAATCATGAAGCTAAATGACAAGTTATTTGGTAATGAGACTTGGGAGGATGAACCCCCTTTACTCACCAAAGAACTGGATGACTTGTCTAGGCAGAAATTACCTCAAAAGAGACAAGATCCTGGAAAGTTCTCAATACATTGTACCATAGGCACCATGACCTTCAAGAAGGCTCTGTGTGACTTAGGATCAAGTATAAAACTCATGCCTCTCTCTGTAATGGAGAAGCTAGGGATCTTTGAGGTACAAGCTGCAAGAATCTCACTAGAGATGGCAGCCAATTCAAGAAAACAAGCTTATGGACTTGTAGAGGATGTTCTGGTTAAGATTGAAGACCATTACATCCCTGCTGATTTCATAGTCCTAGAGATTGGGAGGAGTATGGATGAATCTATCATCCTTGGCAGACCCTTCCTAGCCACAACAAAGGCTGTAATTGATGTGGACAGAGGAGAATTGATCATTCAAGTGAATGAAGAATCCTTTGTGTTTAAGGCTCAAGGATATCCCTCTGTCACCATGGAGAGGAAGCATGAAGAGCTTCTCTCAAAGCAGAGTCAAACAGAGCCCCCACAGTCAAACTCTAAGTTTGGTGTTGGGAGGCCACAACCAAATTCTAAGTTTGGTGTTGAACCCCCACATTCAAACTCTAAGTTTGGTGTTGGGAGGTCCCAACATTGCTTTGAGTATCTGTGAGGCTCCATGAGAGCCCTCTGTCAAGCTACTGACATTAAAGAAGCACTTGTTGGGAGGCAACCCAATGTTATATTTTATCTATTTTCCTTTGTTATTTTATGTTTTCTGTAGGTTGATGATCATGAGAAGTCACAAAATCAATTGAAAAAGCAAAAACAGAATGAAAAATAGAAAGAAAAATAGCAAACCCTGGAGGAGAACTTGCTGGCGTTTAAACGCCAGTGAAGCTAGCAGATGGGCGTTTAACGCCCAGTCTGGCACCATTCTGGGCGTTTAACGCCAGAAAGGGGGCACCAGACTGGCGTTAAATGCCAGAAAAGGGCAAGAACTTGGCGTTAGATGCCAAAAATGGGCACCAGCCCGGCGTTTAACGCCAGAATTGGCAAAGGGTGCATTTTTGCACGCCACTTGGTGCAGGGTTAAATTTTCCTTGACACCTCAGGATCTGTGGACCCCACAGGATCCCCACCAACCCCACCACCCTCTTTCTTCTTCACCCATCACCTCAATACCTCTTCCCCAAAAACCCTTCACCTATCAAATCCCATCTTTCTCTTCACCACTCACATCCATCCTTCATAAAACCCCACCTACCTCACCATTGAAATTCAAACCACTTTCCCTCCCAAACCCACCCTCCCATAACCGAACCCTACCCCTCTCTCCACCCCTATATAAACCCCTCTTCACTCCTTCATTTTCACACAACCTAAACACCACTTCTCCCCTTTTTGGCCGAACCACAAAGCCACCTCCATCTCCTCTATTTCTTCTTCTTCTACTCTCTTCTTTCTTCTTTTGCTCGAGGATGAGCAAACCTTTTAAGTTTGGTGTGGTAAAAGCGTTGCTTTTTGTTTTTCCATAACCATTTATGGCATCTAAGGCCGGAAAAACCTCTAGAAAGAGGAAAGGGAAGGAAAAAGCTTTCACCTCCGAGTCATGGGAGATGGAAAGATTCATCTCAAGGGTGCATCAAGACCACTTCTATGAAGTTGTGGCCTTGAAGAAGGTGATCCCCGAGGTCCCTTTCAAACTCAAAAAGAGTGAATATCCGGAGATCCGACATGAGATTCATAGAAGAGGTTGGGAAGTTCTTACCAACCCTATTCAACAAATCGGAATCTTAATGGTTCAAGAGTGCTATGCCAATGCATGGATCACCAAGAGCCATGATCAAAGTGTGAACCCGAACCCAAAGAATTGGCTTACAATGGTTCGAGGGAAATGCTTGGATTTTAGTCCGAAAAATGTAAGGTTGGCATTCAACTTGCCCATGATGCAAGGAGATGAACACCCTTACACTAGAAGGGTCAACTTTGATCAAAGGTTGGACCAAGTCCTCACAGTCATTTGTGAAGAGGGCGCCCAATGGAAGAGAGATTCAAGAGGGAAGCTGGTTCAACTAAGAAGGCATGACCTCAAGCCCGTGGCTAGGGGATGGTTGGAGTTTATCCAACGTTCAATCATTCCTACTAGCAACCGGTCTGAAGTTACTCTAGACCGGGCCATCATGATCCATAGCATCATGATTGGAGAAGAAGTAGAAGTTCATGAGGTTATAGCCCAAGAACTCTATAAGGTGGCGGACAAGTCTTCTACCTTGGCAAGGTTAGCCTTTCCTCATCTCATTTGTCACCTCTGTTATTCAGTTGGAGTTGACATAGAGGGAGACATCCCCATTGATGAGGACAAGCCCATCATTAAGAAAAGGATGGAGCAAACAAGAGACCCCTCTCATCATGAAATCCCTGAGATGCCTCAAGGGATGCACTTTCCTCCACAAAACTATTGGGAGCAAATCAACACCTCCCTAGGAGAATTAAGTTCCAACATGGGACAACTAAGGGTGGAGCACCAAGAACATTCTATCCTCCTCCATGAAAATAGAGAAGATCAAAGAATCATGAGAGAGGAGCAACAAAGACAAGGAAGAGACATTGAGGAGCTCAAGCACTCCATAAGATCTTCAAAAGGAAGAACAAGCCGCCATCACTAAGGTGGGCCCGTTCTTTAATCTCCTTGTTCTTTATTTTCCTGTTTTTCGAATTTTCATGCTTATGTTTATCCATGTTTGTGTCTTATGATCATTAGTGTCTATGCCTTAAAGTTATGAATGTCCTATGAATCCATCACCTTTCTTAAAATGAAAAATGTTCTTAATTGAAAAAGAGAAGAATTGCATGAATTTTGAATTTTATAACAGATTAATTATATTGATGTGGTGGCAATACTTTTGTTCTCTGAATGTATGCTTGAACAGTGCATATGTCTTTTGAATTTATGGTTCATGAATGTTAAAATTGTTGGCTCTTGAAAGAATGGTGAAAAAGGAGACATGTTACTGAGGATCTGAAAAATCATAAAAATGATTCTTGAAGCAAGAAAAAGCAGTGAATACAAAAAAAAAATTTTGAAAAAAAAAACGAAAAAAGGGAGAAAGAGAAAAAGAAAGAAAAGAAATAAAGTTGTGATCCAAGGCAAAAAGAGTGTGCTTAAGAACCCTGGACACCTCTAATTGGGGACTCTAGCAAAGCTGAGTCACAATCTGAAAAGGTTCACCCAGTTATGTGTCTGTGGCATGTATGTATCCGGTGGTAATACTGGAAGACAGAGTGCTTTGGGCCACGGCCAAGACTCATAAAGTAGCTGTGTTCAAGAATCATCATACTTAACTAGGAGAATCAATAACACTATCTGGATTCTGAGTTCCTATAGAAGCCAATCATTCTGAATTTCAAAAGATAGAGTGAGATGCCAAAACTATTCAGAGGCAAAAAGCTAAAGCCCCGCTCATCTAATTAATACTGATCTTCATAGATGTTTTTGGAATTCATTGCATATTCTCTTCTTTTTATCTTATTTGATTTTCAGTTGCTTGGGGACAAGCAACCATTTAAGTTTGGTGTTGTGATGAGCGGATAATTTGTACGCTTTTTGGCATTGTTTTTAGTATGTTTTTAGTAGGATTTAGTTAGTTTTTATTATATTTTTATTAGTTTTTAGTTAAAATTCACTTTTCTGGACTTTACTATGAGTTTGTGTGTTTTTCTGTGATTTCAGGTATTTTCTGGCTGAAATTGAGGGACCTGAGCAAAAATCTGATTCAGAGACTGAAAAGGACTGCAAATGCTGTTGGATTCTGACCTCCCTGCACTCGAAGTAGATTTTCTAGAGCTACAGAAGCTCAATTGGCGCGCTCTTAATGGCGTTAAAAAGTAGACATCCTGGGCTTTCCAGCAATATATAATAGTTCATACTTTGCCCGAGATTTAATGGCCCAAACCGGCGTTCAAAATCACCATCAGAATTCCCAGCGTTAAACGCCGGAACTGGCACCAAAGTGGGAGTTAAACGCCCAAACTGGCACAAAAGCTGGCGTTTAACTCCAAGAGAAGTCTCTACACGAAAATGCTTCAATGCTCAGCCCAAGCACACACCAAGTGGGCCCGGAAGTGGATTTTTATGTCATTTACTCATCTTTGTAATTCTTAAGCTACTAGTTCCCTATAAATAGGACCTTTTACTATTGTATTTTCATCTTCGGACATCTAGTTCTTAGATCATTGGGAGGCTGGCCTCACGGCCATGCCTAGACCTTGTTCTTATGTATTTTCAATGGTGGAGTTTCTACACACCATTGATTAAGGTGTGGAGCTCTGCTGTACCTCGAGTATTAATGCAATTACTATTGTTCTTCTATTCAATTCGGCTTGTTCTTGTTCTAAGATATCACTTGTTCTTCAACTTGATGAATGTGATGATCCATGACACTCATCATCATTCTCACCTATGAACGTGTGACCGCCAATCACCTCCGTTCTACCTTAGATTGGGTGAATATCTCTTGGGTTCTTTAACCGGAATCTTTGTGGTATAAGCTAGAATTGATGACTGCATTCAAGAGAATCCGGAAGGTCTAAACCTTGTCTGTGGTATTCTGAGTAGGATTCAATGATTGAATGACTGTGACGAGCTTCAAACTCACGATTGTGGGGCGTTAGTGACAGATGCAAAAGAATCACTGGATTCTATTCCGACATGATCGAGAACCGACAGCTGGATAGCTGTGCCGTGATAGGGTGCGTTGAACATTTCCACTGAGAGGACGGGACTATAGCCATTGACAACGGTGATGCCCAACATACAGCTTGCCATGGAAAGGAGTAAGAAGGATTGGATGAAGATAGTAGGAAAGCAGAGAGACGGAGGGGACAAAGCATCTTCATACGCTTATCTGAAGTTCTCAACAATGAATTGCATAAGTATCTCTATCTTTATCTTTATGTTTTATTCATCATCTATAACCATTTGAATCTGCCTGACTGAGATTTACAAAGTGACCATAGCTTGCTTCATACCAAAAATCTCTGTGGGATCGACCTTTACTCGCGTAAGGTTTATTACTTGGACGACCCAGTACACTTGCTGGTTAGTAGTGCGAAGTTGTGATAAAGAGTTGAGATTGCAATTGTGCGTACCATGTTGATGGCGCCATTGATGATCACAATTTCGTGCACCAGAGGCCACCATCATACTCTGAGTATTTATGAAGCTCTGTAAGAGCTTACTGTCAGGCTATTGACATTAAAGAAGCGCTTATTGGGAGGCAACCCAATCTTATTTATCTATGTTAATTACTTTTTCATTGCATTTTTCATTGTTAGTTTATGTTTTCTTTAGGATGATGATCATATGGATGATGCACAAAAACTTGTCTCTCAACAAATTTCCCTTCGGCAAGTATACCGAATTATCGTCTAGTAAAAACTCACAATAGAGAGAGGTCAAATCCCACAAGGATTGATTGGTCAAGCAACTTTAGTTGGAAGAGTGTGCTAGTTGAGCTAAACATAATGTAATTGAGATTTGCAGGAAATTAAATGGCGGGAAAGTAAATTGCAGAAAATAAAGTACAGAATCGTAAATGGGGAATTGGGAAGATGAACATGGAAATAAATGGCAGAAAGTAAAGAGAATGGGTGGTGCACAAAATTGCAATCACACTTTTTGCAATCGGCACAACTAACCAGCAAGTGCACTGGGTCGTCCAAGTAATACCTTACGTGAGTAAGGGTCGAATCCCACGGAGATTGTTGGTTTGAAGCAAGCTATGGTTATCTTATTAATCTTAGTCAGGATACCAATTATAATTATCAATTGACTTGCAAATAAACAAGAGAGCATGGATTAAATAATACTTATTATGCAGTAATGGAGAATATGTTGGAGTTTTGGAGATGCTTTGTCTTCTGAGTTCCTGCAACATAATGCTTTCTCACTTTCATACATGCAAGGCTCCTTCCATGGCAAGCTGTATGTAGGGCGTCATCATTGTCAATGGCTACTTCCCATCCTCTTAGTGAAAATGGTCCAAATGCTCTGTCACAGCACGACTAATCATCTGTCGGTTCTCGATCATGTCGAAATAGGATCCATTGATCCTTTTGCGTCTGTCACTACGCCCAACACTCACGAGTTTGAAGCTCGTCACCGTCATCCAATCCCTAAATCCTACTCGGAATACCACAGACAAGGTTTAAACCTTCCGGATTCTCAAGGATGCTGCCAATGGATTCTAGCTTATACCACGAAGATTCTGATTAAGGAATCTAAGAGACACTCATTCAATCTAATGTAGAAAGGAGGTGGTTGTCAGGCACACGTCCATGGGTTGAGAATGGTGATGAGTGTCACAGATCATCACCTTCTTCATATTGAAGTGCGAATGAACATCTTAGATAGAAACAAGCATGTTTGAAGGGAAAACAGAAATAATTGCATTAATTCATCGAGATGCTGCAGAGCTCCTCACCCCCAACAATGGAGTTTAGAGACTCATGCCATCAAAAAGTACAATGTTCAGATCTAAAAATGTCATGAGATACAAAATAAGTCTCTAAAAGTTGTTTAAATACTAAACTAGTAATCTAGGTTTATAGAGAACGAGTAAACTAAGATGGATAGTGTAGAAATCCATTTTTGGGGCCCACTTGGTGTGTGTTGGTACTGAGACTTAAGCTTCTCACGTGCCTGGGCTATTTCTGGAGTTGAACGCCAGGTTGTAACCTGTTTCTGGCGCTGAACACCAGAATGCAACATGGAACTGGCGTTAAACGCTAGTTTACGTCATTTATCTTCTCACAAAGTATAGACTATTATATATTTCTGGAAAGCCCTGGATGTCTACTTTCCAACCCAATTGAGAGCGCGCCAATTGAACTCCTGTAGCTCCAAAAACTCCATTCCGAGTGCAGGGAGGTCAGAATCCAATAGCATCAGCAGTCATTTTTCAGCCTAAATCAGATTTTTGCTCAGCTCCCTCAATTTCAGCCAGAAAATACCTGAAATCACAGAAAAACATACAAATAGTAAAGTCCAGAAATATGAATTTTTCCTAAAAACTAATAAAAATATACTAAAAACTAACTAAAACACACTGAAATCTACATGAAATTACTCCCAAAAAGCGTATAAAATATTCGCTCATCACAACACCAAACTTAAATTGTTGCTTGTCCCCAAGAAACTAGATAAATGAAATAGGATAAAAAGAAATTAAGAAGTAATAATATCTCAGAGTTTCAAGTGAAGCTCAGGTTCTAATTAGATGAGCGGGACTAGTAGCTTTTTGCTTCTAAACAGTTTTGGCATTTCAATTTATCCTTTGAAATTCAGAATGATTGGCATCCATAGAAACTCATAATTCAAATAGTATTATTGATTCTCCTAGTTAAGTATGTTGATTCCTGAACACAGCTACTTTATGAGTCTTGGCCGTGGCCCTAAGCACTTTGTTTTCCAGTATTACTACCAGAGACATAAATGCCACAGACACATAAATGGGTGAACCTTTTCAGATTGTGACTTAGCCTTGCTAAAGTCCCCAATTAGAGGTGTCCAGAATTCTTAAGCACACTCTTTTGCTTTGGATCACGACTTTAACCACTCAGTCTCAAGCTTTTCACTTGGACCTGCATGCCACAAGCACATGGTTAGGGATAGCTTAATTTTAGCCGCTTAGACCTGGATTTATTTTCTTGGGCCCTCCTATCCATTGATGCTCAAAGTCTTGGATCCTTTTCACCCTTGCCTTTTGGTTTAAAGGGCTATCAG
Source organism: Arachis stenosperma (assembly GCF_014773155.1). Taxonomy (NCBI): domain Eukaryota; kingdom Viridiplantae; phylum Streptophyta; class Magnoliopsida; order Fabales; family Fabaceae; genus Arachis; species Arachis stenosperma. The sequence continues at coordinate 60,308,239 of NC_080382.1, forward strand.
CTTTTTCTACCTCTTTTGCTTTTTTTTTCACTACTTTTTCTTGCTTCAAGAATCAATTTCATGATTTTTCATATCAGCAATAATATTTCTCTTGTTCATCGTTCTTTCAGGAGCCAACAATTTTAACATTCATGAAATTCAATATAAAAAATATGCACTGTTCAAGCTATGGATGGCAACGGGTCCCCATGGGGGCGGGGACATGCCCCCCGCCCCCCGTCCCCGCCACCCATAATCCGTCTCCGTCCCCGCCCTATCCCCGCGACGGGTAACGGGGACCCCGTATCCGCCGAGGATCAGAGTCTCCGCGGATATTCGCGGATTCTTTAAAAAGTAAAAAATTCAGAGAAATAAACAAAAATCTTCAATTATCATTACAATCATAATCTTCATCACCAACAATATTTTGTCATAACTCATAAGTTCATAATTTATACCCAAACTAAATCAATCAAACACCAAAAATCTCGCAAACCATAAAAACATTCATATTCATGCTTCCCATTTGAACACAACCATATACCAAATTAATCAACCAGTCAAATCAAACAATAATTTACATTCGGCTATCCCTAATCCAAAAACAAAATTTACACAAAATTCACAAACCAGCAATCAACCATCAAAAATCTTCTGCAAACCCACCTCAACCTTCATAAAACACATAACCAAATCCTTCAAATATTCAACTATCCATAACCATATATCCTCACAACATAACAATTAACTTCAAATATTCAATTCCAATTTTTTTTAGCCACTGCATTACCAAAAAAATAGAAGATCATATATATATATGGAGTAAAATCACAAGATAATTGACTGAAATTCAAATAAAATCAAAGAAAATCACAGAAACCACAAGACAATTAATGAAAGAAACAAAAAATGCTTCAAGTAGATGAAAATTATAGAATCACTGAAGAAAAATAGCTTTTGTCTCTGCGAAGAAAATGAAGGCGGCGACGTTGAAGAATGCTTTTGTTGCTGCCTAGGGCGGGATGTCAGGCGAAGAACGCTTCTCCTAGTGTTGGGTGTCAGGCGCGCGAGTGAGTGCAGACGAAGTTGTTGGATGGCGGAGAGTGTGTCTGAGTGGAGGAGGGTGGCAGAGAGAGTGTCTGAGTAGAAGAGGGTGACGGAGCGAATCTAAGAAAAAGAAAGGAACTAGAGCAAGGGCGGTGAACAACGGTGAGCGTGAAGGCAGTGAGAGTGGATAAGGGCGGTGAGCGACAGTGAGCATGGAGGAGGGACGGAGAGGAAGAAGAAGAATCTGAGTTTTGAGAGGAGAGTGACTAAGTGACAGCCGGTAGAGAGGAGAGGGTTAGGAGTTAGGGTTTCAAAAATCATAACTAATATATATATATATATAGTAGGGATATTTTAGTAATTTTGTATATGCGGGTATTATACGGGTCTCCACGGGGCAGGGACCTTGCTCCCCGCCCCCGCCTTGTTTATTTTGCGGATCCCCGTCCCCACCCCCATGGGTGAAAAAATGTCCCCATCCCCGTCCCTCGGCGGGTAAATCCCCGCGGATACCCGCCCTGTCGGGGGAAATTGCCATCCCTAGTTCAACCATTTAATCAGAAGACAAAAAATATTGCCACCACATATAAATAATTAGAATTTTTCTTATCAAGAATAAATTATAGCTTACTTGGAGATAAAGTCAAAATAGATATACTACTTACTACTCATATATAACTTCTAAGGTAAATTCCTATAAGAATAACTATCACAGAGTTAAAGCTAAGATTAGGACTCAAAACCTTTATTTTGGGAAATAGATGTTCCTCTAGTCTGTGGGGTGCCTGGTTCTTCAAGAGATAGCTTTTGACGCTTCAGTTCCTTAAAGTCACGCCTTTGCTCTTCTTGTTCCCTAAGTAGTTTGCAAAGCATGCTATTTTGATTATTCTGTTCTTCCTTGAATTGGTCCATAGCTTCTTGCAACTTGGCAATAGATGCTTCAAGATGCTCCCAGTATTCAATTTGGGGGATCCCCGGGAGAAATTTTTGTGCTCTCCTCTTGATGGGGTAGTCCTGCACTTGTTGTTTTTCCATTGATATTTTGGTGATTGGTCGCTCAACTGAGATAGACTCAGTTACTCCCATCTTCACTCCAGCATCTTTACATAGCATAGAGATTAAGCTTGGATAAGCCAATTTGGCATCTTTGGAGTTCTTGTTTGCAATTGTGTAAAGTTCACACGAAATCAGCTGATGAACTTCCACTTATCTTCCCAACATAATGCAATGGATCATCACTGCTCTTTTAATGGTGACTTCAGAGCGGTTGCTAGTGGGCAGTATAGAACGCCCAATAAAGTCCAGCCAGCCTCTGGCGACTGGTTTGAGATCTTCTCTCTTGAGTTGATTTGGGACGCCCTTGGTGCTGGTTGTCCATTTGGTTCCAGGGAGGCATATGTCCTCTAGAATATTGTCCAAGCCCTTATTTGTTCTCATTATTCTCCTATTAAAGGAGTCTGGGTTATCTTTTAGCTGAGGTAGCTTAAAGATCTCCCTGATTTTGTCAGGGTAGATGTGAACAATCTTTCCTCTGACCAAGGTCTGATAGTCATAGAGGGCAGTTCCAGATATTCTCTGCCTGCCTGTTTGCCACAGATTAGAGTAGAATTCCTGAACCATGTTTCTTTCCACCTTTGTTTCAGGATTAGCTAGGATTTCCCAGCTCCTGCTTCGAATTTGCTGTTGGATCTCCGGATATTCATCTTCTTTCAGGTCGAATTTGACTTTTGAGATCACTGACCTTAAACCCATTATTTTTTAGTAATGGTCTGAATGTTCTTTGGTTAAGAACTTTCCTTGATTCCAAAGTGGTTTTGGAGTATTCTCTTTCTTGCCTCTTGGAGTGGTTTATTTTTCTTTAGGAGCCATGATCTTAGTGGGTGTTGGCTTAGTGATCACGGATAAACACACCAAACTTAGAGGTTTGCTTGTCCTCAAGAAAAAGAAAGGAAAGGAGAGGGATAGAAGGAGAGCCAAATTCGAATGGTGGAGGAATGGAGGGAGGCCGAATGGGATTTAAAGGGAGGGGGGTGGTTTTCGAAAATTTTGGAAAGGATAAGATAAAAGATATAATTTGTGAAAGATAAGTATGATATGAAAAAGATATAATTTAAAATTAAAAAGTTTATGAAAGATATTTGAAAAAGATAAATTTGAATTTTCATTTTGAAAAGAAAAGATTTGAGATGAATTTGAAAAGATAATTGAGTTATAAAAAAATTTTGAAAAGAAGTTGGATGGGATTTGAAAAAAAGATTTGTGTTTATGAATTAAGATACATTTGATATCTTTGAAAAAGGAATTTTAGAAATTAGGGTTAAAATTTTTTTGGAATTGAGGGATAAGAATTTGTAACATGTTTATGCAAGAAATCATGGATTGAAACATAAAAATTGGAAAAAAATTGAGTTGAAAACAAACTCACCTCCTCCCCACAATCCTGGCGTTAAACACCCAACCACTGCATGTTTTGGGCGTTTAACACCCAATTGTAGCTTCTCCTGGGCGTTCAACGCCCAGCTGTTGCTTCTAGCTGGTGTTGAACGCCAGAAACTCCTTTGACACTGGGCGTTTTTCTGAACGCCCAGGACGTTGTAAATCTGGCGTTAAACGCCCAGAAGGTGCTTCTTTCTGGCGTTCAACGCCCAGAAGATGCTTCTTTCTGGAGTTTAACGCCCAGATGGCTATCTCTATTGGCATTGAACGCCAAGTAGATGCTTCTTTTGGGAGTTCAACGCCCAAAACAGCTCTTATTGGCTTTTTTTGCACCAGTGAGCTTCTTTTTGCTGTTTTATCCTCTGAATCCTTCTGTAACTCTGTGAACTCAAGCAATTGCTATTTTACCTTGAAGATAATTGACATAAACCTGTAAAAATCAATTAATTAACAAATAAGCTTTGTAAATGGCTGGGTTGCCACCCAGCAAGCGCTTCTTTATTGTCTTTAGCTGGACTATTACTGAGCTTTAATCGAGTCTCAGTTTTGAGCATTCTTGCTCAAAGTTGCCTTCAAGATAATGTTTGACTCTCTGTCCATTGACAAAGAACTTTTTGTTAGAATCATTATCCTGAAGCTCGACGTATCCATATGGTGACACACTTGTAATCATATATGGACCTCTCCACCGGGATTTCAATTTCCCGGGGAATAATCAGAGCCTAGAATTAAATGGCAGAACTTTCTGCCCTGGCTCGAAGACTCTGGATGATAGTTTCTTATCATGCCATCTTTTTGCTTTTTCTTTGTAAATTTTTGCATTTTTGAAAGCATTGAGTCTGAACTCTTCTAGCTCATTTAATTGGAGCAATCGTTTTTCTCCAGCTAACTTGGCATCAAGGTTTAGGAATCTGGTTGCCCAATAGGCCTTATGTTCCAGTTTCACTGGCAAGTGACAGGCTTTTCCATACACAAGCTGGTATGGAGAAGTTCCTATAGGAGTTTTGAATGCTGCTCTGTATGCCCACAAAGCATCATCCAAGCTTCTTGCCCAATCCCTTCTACGGTTAATCACAGTCCGTTCCAGGATTTTCTTAAGTTCTCTATTAGAGACTTCAGCTTGCTGATGAGCGGATAATTTATACGCTTTTTGGCATTGTTTTTAGTATGTTTTTAGTATGATCTAGTTAGTTTTTAGTATATTTTTATTTGTTTTTAGTTAAAATTTACTTTTCTGGACTTTACTATGAGTTTGTGTGTTTTTCTGTGATTTCAGGTATTTTCTGGCTGAAATTGAGGGTCCTGAGCAAAAATCTGATTTAGAGGCTGAAAAGGACTGCAGATACTGTTGGATTCTGACCTCCCTGCACTCGAAGTAGATTTTCTGGAGCTACAGAAGCCCAATTGGCGCGCTCTTAACGGCATTGGAAAGTAGACATCCTGGGCTTTCCAGCAATGTATAATAGTCCATACTTTTCCCGAGATTTGATGGCCCAAACCGGCGTTGCAAATCAGCCTCAGAAATTCCAGCGTTTAACGCTGGAACTGGCATAAAACTTGGAGTTAAAGGCCCAAACTGGCATAAAAGCTGGCGTTTAACTCCAGAAAAGGTCTCTACACGAAAATGCTTCATTGCTCAGCCCAAGCACACACCAAGTGGACCCAGAAGTGGATTTTTTCGTCATTTACTCATTTCTGTATACCCTAGGTTACTAGTTTACTATTAATAGGATCTTTTGACATTGTATCTGTACCTCATGACACTTTACACGTTTCTTTGTGTACCTTCCACGGCATGAGTTTCTAAACCCCATGGTTGGGGGAGAGGAGCTCTGCTGTGTCTTGATGGATTAATGCAATTACTACTGTTTCTTATTCAATCATGCTTGCTTCCATTCTAAGATATCACTTGTTCTTAACCCGGATGAATGTGATGATCCGTGACACTCATCATATTCTCAACTATGAACGTGTGCCTGACAACCACCTCCGTTCTACCTTAGATTAAGTAGATATCTCTTGGATTCTTTAATCGGAATCTTCGTGGTATAAGCTAGAACTGATGGCGGCATTCAAGAGAATCCGGAAGGTCTAAACCTTGTCTGTGGTATTCTGAGTAGGATTCAATGATTGAATGACTGTGACGAGCTTCAAACTCCTGAAGGCGGGGCGTTAGTGACAGACGCAAAAGAATCACTGGATTCTATTCCGGCCTGATTGAGGACCGACAGATGGATAGCCGTGCCGTGACAGGGTGCATTGAACATTTCCACTGAGAGGATGGGAGGTAGCCATTGACAACAGTGAAACCCTACATACAGCTTGCCATGGAAGGAGCCTTGCGTGTTTGATGAAGAAGACAGTAGGAAAGCAGAGATTCAGAAGATGGAGCATCTCCAAAACCTCAACCTATTCTCCATTACTGCATAACAAGTACTTATTTCATGTTCTTTTGCTTTTCACAATCAACCCTGATAATTTCTGATATCCTGACTAAGAAGTACAGGATAACCATAGCTTGCTTCAAGCCGACAATCTCCGTGGGATCGACCCTTACTCACGTAAGGTATTACTTGGACGACCCAGTGCACTTGCTGGTTAGTTGTGCGGGATTGCAAAAATTGTGATTCCAATTTCGTGCACCAAGTTTTTGGCGCCGTTGCCGGGGATTGTTCGAGTTTGGACAACTGACGGATTATCTTGTTGCTTAGATTAGGACTGTTTTATTTTTGTTGGTTTAGAGTCTTTTAGTTGAGTCTAGTTTCATATTCTAAGTTTGGTGTCAATTGCATGCTTTTGTTTTTCTTTTAATTTTCGATTTTGCATGTCCTTAGTCCCTTTTTGATCCGTAAAAATTCTAAGTTTGGTGTCCTCTTTGTGTTTTTCCCTTAAAAATTTTCGAAAATTAGTGTTTGATTTTCTAAAAATTTTAAGTTTGGTGTCATTTTGTTGTTTTTCTCTTTCCTCTTTTCAAAAATCAAATCTTTTTCATAAAAATTTTTCAATCATATCTTTCTAATTGCTAATCTCAAAATCTTTTTAATTAACTAATTGATTCAGTTTTCAATTTGCTTTGATCTTATTTTCTTTTAATTTTCGAATTTTATTTTATTTTATTTTCCTTTTGTTTTTATTTTATTTTTCGGTTAATTCAAAAAAAAAAGAGAAAAAAAAAACAAAATTTATCTATTTGCAATCCATATCATTTCCCTTTATCCATTATGGACCTAAGTGGGATTGATCAGTCCAGAAGGACTCTGGGGTCATATGCCAACCCCATTACAGCTGCATATGGGAGTAGCATCTGTACACCTCCCATCAAAGCAAGCAGCTTTGAGCTAAATCCTCAACTTATTATCATAGTGCAGCAAAATTGCCAGTATTCCGGTCTTCCACAGGAAGAACCTACTGAGTTTCTGGCACAGTTCTTACAAATTGCTGACACAGTACATGATAAAGAGGTGGATCAGGATGTCTACAGACTATTACTGTTTCCATTTGCTGTAAAAGATCAAGCTAAAAGGTGGTTGAATAACCAACCTACAGCAAGCATAAAGACATGGAAACAGTTATCAGACAAATTCCTGAATCATTTTTACCCTCCAAAGAGGATGACACAGCTAAGGCTGGACATCCAAGGCTTTAAACAAGAGGATAATGAATCCCTTTATAATGCCTGGGAGAGGTATAGAGGTATGCTAAGAAAATGCCCCTCTGAAATGTTTTCAGAATGGGTACAGTTAGACATCTTCTACTATGGGCTTACAGAAAAGGCTCAGATGTCTTTAGACCACTCAGCTGGTGGATCTATACACATGAGGAAGACAATTGAAGAAGCTCAAGAGCTTATAGACACTGTTGCTAAAAACCAATATTTGTACTCTAGCAATGAGTTCTCTCTAGAAGAGGAAGTTATGACAGTAGTCACTGACCCTAATCCTCAAGAACAGATGATTGAGCTTAATCAGCAATTGCTCCTGATGACAGAACAGTTAGCAGAATTTAAAGAGATGCTCTATGAAACTAAAGTTGCTAACAAGAACATAGAACTGCAGTTGAATCAAGCAAAACAGCAAATATCTAAACAGATAACAGAGGAATGTCAGGCAGTTCAACTGAGGAGTGGGAAGACACTGAATAACACTGCTCAAAAGAGCAAAAAGCCAAACAAGGAACAATTGACAGAGGATAGCCAAAGCACTATCCAAAATCCCTCTGAGGACAGTAAGAGCCCAGAGAGGAATGCCATTGGCGTTCAAACGCCAGAAAGCGAGGGAAAGCTGGCGTTAAACGCCCATTCCCTGCCCAGTTCTGGCGTTCAAACGCCAGAAAAGGGGGAAAAGTTGGCGTTAAACGCCCATTTTCCACCCAATCCTGGCGTTCAAACGCAAAAGGGGATTCAGACACCTGAGAGTGCTGATAGTAACCCCTCTAAAAAGGCTTCTCCAACCACTTCTGTAAGGAATAAACCTGCAGCAACTAAGGTTGAAGAATATAAAGCCAATATGCCTTATCCTCAGAAACTCCGCCAAGCGGAGCAGGATAAGCAATTTGCCCGCTTTGCAGACTACCTAAGGACTCTTGAAATAAAGATTCCATTTGCAGAGGCACTTGAGCAAATACCTTCTTATGCTAAGTTCATGAAAGAGATCTTAAGTCATAAGAAGGATTGGAGAGAAACTGAAAAAGTATTTCTCACTGAAGAATGCAGTGCAGTCATCCTGAAAAGCTTACCAGAAAAGCTTCAAGATCCAGGAAGCTTTATGATACCATGCACATTAGAAGGCGCTTGCACCAAGGCAGCCCTGTGTGACCTTGGAGCAAGCATCAATCTAATACCTGCATCCACTATCAGAAAGCTTGGGTTGACTGGAGAAGTCAAACCAACCCGGATATGCCTCCAACTTGCTGATGGCTCCATTAAATATCCATCAGGCATAATTGAGGACATGATTGTCAAGGTTGGGCCATTTGTCTTTCCAACTGACTTTGTAGTGCTGGAAATGGAGGAGCACAAGAGTGCAACTCTCATTCTAGGAAGACCTTTCCTAGCAACTGGACGAACTCTCATTGATGTACAAAAAGGGGAAATAACCCTGAGAGTCAATGAGGATGAGTTCAAGTTGAATGTTGTCAAAGCTATGCAGCATCCAGACACATCAAATGACTGCATGAGCACTGATATTATTGACTCTTTGGTGGAGGAGGTCAATATGACTGAAAGTCTTGAATCAGAGCTAGATGACATCTTTAAAGATGTTCAGCCTGATCTGGAGGAACTAAAGGAAATAAAAGAAATTCTGAAAATTCCTCAGGAAGATGATAAGCCTCATAAACCAGAACTCAAACCACTACCACCATCCCTGAAATATGCATTTCTGGGAGAAGGTGACACTTTTCCAGTGATCATAAGCTCTGCTCTAAATCCACAGGAAAAGGAAGCACTAATTCAAGTGCTAAGGACACACAAGACAGCTCTTGGGTGGTCCATAAGTGATCTTAAGGGCATTAGCCCAGCAAGATGCATGCACAAGATCCTATTGGAGGATGATGCTAAGCCAGTGGTTCAACCACAAAGGCGGCTAAATCCAGCCATGAAGGAGGTGGTGCAGAAAGAGGTCACTAAGTTACTAGAGGCTGGGATTATTTATCCTATTTCTAATAGCCCCTGGGTGAGCCCTGTCCACGTTGTCCCTAAGAAGGGAGGCATGACAGTGGTTCATAATGAAAAAAATGAACTAGTTCCCACAAGAACAGTTACAGGGTGGCGTATGTGTATTGACTACAGAAGGCTCAATACAGCCACTAGAAAGGATCATTTTCCTTTACCATTCATAGACCAAATGCTAGAAAGACTAGCTGGGCATGACTATTACTGCTTTTTGGATGGCTATTCAGGCTACAACCAAATTGCAGTAGATCCTCAGGACCAAGAGAAAACAGCATTCACTTGCCCTTCTGGCGTGTTTGCCTATAGGAGGATGCCTTTTGGTCTGTGCAATGCACCTGCAACCTTTCAGAGGTGCATGCTCTCTATCTTCTCAGATATCGTAGAGAAATTTCTGGAAGTCTTCATGGACGACTTTTCAGTATATGGAGACTCATTCAGCTCTTGTCTTAATCACCTAGCACTTGTCCTGAAAAGGTGCCAAGAGACTAACCTGGTTTTAAACTGGGAGAAATGTCACTTTATGGTGACTGAGGGAATCGTCCTTGGGCACAAAATTTCAAGCAAGGGAATAGAGGTGGATAAGGCAAAGGTAGAGGTAATTGAAAAATTACCACCACCTGCCAATGTTAAGGCAATCAGAAGCTTTCTGGGGCACGCAGGATTCTACAGAAGGTTTATAAAGGATTTTTCAAAAATTGCAAAACCTTTAAGTAACGTGCTAGCTGCTGACACACCATTTGTGTTTGACACACAGTGTCTGCAGGCATTTGAGACCCTGAAAGCTAAGCTGGTCACAGCACCAGTCATCTCTGCACCAGATTGGACATTGCCATTTGAATTAATGTGTGATGCCAGTGACCATGCCATTGGTGCAGTGTTGGGACAGAGGCATAACAAGCTTTTGCACGTCATTTATTATGCCAGCCGTGTTCTAAATGACGCACAGAAGAACTACACAACCACAGAAAAAGAATTACTTGCAGTGGTCTATGCCATTGACAAGTTTAGATCCTATCTAGTGGGATCCAAAGTGGTTGTGTACACTGACCATGCTGCTCTTAAATACTTACTCACAAAGCAGGATTCAAAACCCAGGCTAATAAGATGGGTGTTGCTTCTGCAAGAGTTTGATATAGAAATAAGAGACAGAAAAGGGACAGAGAACCAAGTAGCTGATCATCTGTCCCGAATAGAACCAGTAGCTGGGGCGTCCCTCCCTTCTACTGAGATCTCTGAGACTTTCCCAGATGAGCAACTCTTTGCCATTCAGGAAGCTCCTTGGTTTGCAGATATTGCAAATTATAAAGCTGTGAGGTTCATACCCCAGGAGTACAGCAAAGTGCAAAGAAAGAAATTAATTTCAGATGCCAAGTACTACCTCTGGGATGAACCATATCTCTTTAAGAGATGTGCAGACGGAGTAATCCGCAGATGTGTACCCAGAGAAGAAGCACAAAAGATCCTATGGCATTGCCATGGATCACAATATGGAGGGCATTTTGGAAGTGAGCGAACAGCTACTAAAGTCCTCCAATGTGGCTTTTACTGGCCTACTCTCTATAAAGATTCCCGAGAGTTTGTGCGTAACTGTGACAGTTGCCAAAGAGCTGGTAACTTGCCTCACAGATATGCCATGCCTCAACAAGGGATCTTAGAGATAGAATTATTTGATGTATGGGGAATTGACTTCATGGGTCCATTCCCACCATCATACTCAAACACATACATTCTGGTGGCAGTGGACTACGTATCTAAGTGGGTAGAAGCAATTGCTACACCCACTAATGATACCAAGACCGTGCTAAAATTCCTCCAGAAACACATCTTCAGCAGGTTTGGTGTTCCCAGAGTACTAATCAGTGATGGGGGCACTCATTTCTGCAATAGACAGCTATACTCTGCTATGGTTAGATATGGAATCAGCCATAAAGTGGCAACTCCGTATCATCCACAGACAAATGGGCAAGCTGAAGTCTCTAACAGAGAGCTAAAGAGAATCCTGGAACGGACTGTGATAGCCCGAAGAAAGGATTGGGCAAAGAGCTTGGATGATGCTCTATGGGCATACAGAACAGCATTCAAGACTCCTATAGGAACCTTTCCATATCAACTGGTGTATGGGAAGGCCTGTCATCTGCCCGTGGAACTGGAACATAAAGCCTACTGGGCAACCAGATTCCTAAACATGGATGCACAGTTAGCTGGTGAAAAGAGACTGCTCCAGCTAAATGAGCTAGAGGAGTTTAGACTCAATGCCTTTGAAAATGCAAAAATTTATAAGGAAAAGGCAAAGAAATGGCATGACAAGAAGTTGTCAACCAGAGTCTTTGAGCCAGGACAAAAAGTTCTGCTCTTCAACTCTAGGCTCAAATTGTTTCCAGGAAAACTCAAATCCCGGTGGAGGGGTCCGTATGTGATTACAGGAGTGTCACCATATGGATATGTTGAGCTTCAGGATATTGATTCTGACAAAAAATTCATTGTTAATGGACAGAGAATCAAGCATTATCTTGAAAGCAATTTTGAGCAGGAACGCTCAAAACTGAGACTTGAATGATTCTCAGTAAAGGTCCAGCTAAAGACAGTAAAGAAGCGCTTGCTGGGAGGCAACCCAGTCATTAGGAGCTTATATGATTTGTTCTTACAGAGACAAGTATCAAAAAATGAAGGAATTCACAGAGTTACAGAAGGATTCAGCTCAAAAAGCAGAGAAAATGAGCTTACTGGCGAAAAAACGCCAGTAAGGGGCATTTTGGGCGTTAAACGCCAGAATGGGTATCATTCTGGGCGTTTAACGCCAGGAATGGTGCCATTTTGGGCGTTAAACGCCATAATGGGCACCATTCTGGGCGTTTAACGCCAGGTGTGCAGCATCCTTGGCGTTTTGGAAAAACGCCCAGTGATAAAGGAATTCTGGCGTTTAACGCCAGCCAGGGCACCTGGCTGGGCGTTAAACGCCCAAAAGGGGCAACAAATGGGCGTTAAACGCCAGAAAGGTGGGGGGACCACAATTTTGTTTTCATACCAAATTTTTTCAAACTTTCCTTTTCTTACCCATACTTTTCTACAAAATCACACTTCAACCATTCATCATTCACTTTCAAAATCTTCAAAAATCAAAACCATTCCTCAAATCTATTTCAAAACAATTCCAAATATTGTTCAAAAACCCACCTTTCTCTCAAATTCTTTCCATATCTTTTCAAATCTCTTTTCAAACTTTTCTTTTTTTTCGAAATCTCCCCTCCCCACCTTATAAATACACGTTTGTCCTCCCTCATTCCACCACACCATTCGAATTTCCTCTCCCTCTCTCTCTCTTCCTTCCTTTTTTTGCTTGAGGACAAGCAAACCTCTAAGTTTGGTGTGCTTTTCCGTGATCACTAAGCCAAGATTCATCAAGATCATGGCTCCTAAGGGAAAACAAACCAATTTAAGAGGAAAGAAAGAGAATAATCCAAAGAATCTTTGGAACCAAGAGAAGTTCTTAACCAAAGAACATGAAGACCATTATCACAAGATAATGGGTCTGAGGTCAGTGATCCCGGAAGTGAAATTTGATCTGAAAGAAGATGAATATCCGGGGATCCAAGAGCAAATTCGAAACAGAGGATGGAAAGTTCTAACCAATCCTGAGATAAAGGTGGGAAGGAACATGGTTCAGGAATTCTACTCAAATCTGTGGTTAACAGATAAGCAGAGAATGACTGGAACTGCTTACCATACCTACAGAACCATGGTCAGAGGGAAAGTTATGTACTTCCATCTGGACAAAATAAGAGAAATCTTCAAATTGCCTCAACTGCAAGATGATCCTGACCCTTTAATAGGAGGATGGTGAGAGCAGATAAAGGGTTGGATCAAGTTCTAGAGGACATATGCCTCCCTGGAACTAAATGGATAACCAATTCTAAGGGTGTCCCAAACCAACTCAAGAGGGGAGACCTCAAACCAATTGCAAGAGGTTGGCTAGACTTTATTGGGCGTTCCATATTGCCCACTAGCAACCGTTCTGAGGTCACTATCAAGAGAGCAGTGATGATTCATTGCCTTATGCTTGGAAAAGAAGTGGAGGTTCATCATGTGATTGCTTGTGAGATCTACACAATTGCAAATAAGAATTCCACTGAAGCCAAATTGGCTTACCCAAGCTTGATCTCCTTGCTCTGTAAAGAGGCTGGGGTGAAGATGGGAGTAGATGAATTCATACCCATTGAACACCCAATCACTAAGAAGTCAATGGAAGGACAAATGCAAGACAACTCTATCAAAAGGAGGGCGCAGGAGTTCCTCCCTGAATTTCCTGAAATTGGCTACTGGGCCAGCCTAGAAGCATCTATCACCAAGTTGCAAGAAACTATGGAGCAACTGAAGGAAGAACAGCAGAATCAGAACTGCATGCTCTGCAAATTGCTGAAGGAACAAGAGAAGCAGGGGCGTGAACTCCAAGAGATGAAACGCCAAAAGCTCTCCTCTCAAGCTGAGGGAGCATCCACTTCTCAAAATCAAGGTTGTTGAGTCCTAACTCTGTGAAAACCTCTATCATTAGGAGCCTATTTTTTTCGTTTTTTTTGTTTTGTTTTCTATTTTTATTTAGTTTCATCCTATATCTATTTTTGAGTCTTGTTCTTAATTCATAATTAATAAAATTTAAAATTCATGTCTTAAAGCTATAAATGTCCTATGAATCCATCACCTCTCTTAAATGAAAAATGCTTTAATCACAAAAGAACAAGAAGTACAGGATTTCAAAATTTATACTTGAAACTAGTTGAATTAGTTTGATGTGGTGACAATAATTTTTGTTTTCCGAATGAATGCTTGAACAGTGCATATGTCTTTTGAATTTGTTGTTTTAAGAATGTTAAAATTGTTGGCTCTTGAAAGAATGATGGAAATGGAGAACTGTTATTGAGGATCTGAAAAATCATCAAAGTGATTCTTGAAGCAAGAAAAAGCAGTGAATGCAAAAAAAAATTTTCGAAAAAAAAAGAAGAAAAAAAAAATAAAGTTGTGAACCAAAGCAAAAATAGTGTGCTTAAGAACCCTGGACACCTCTAATTGGGGACTCTAGCAAAGCTGGGTCACAATCTGAAAAGGTTTACCCAATTATGTGTCTGTGGCATGTATGTATCCGGTGGTAATACTGGAAGACAGAGTGCTTTGGGCCACAGCCAAGACTCATACAATAGCTATGTTCAAGAATCATTATACTTAACTAGGAGACTCAATAACACTATCTGAGTTCTGAGTTCTTATAGATGCCAATCATTCTGAACTTCAAGGGATAGAGTGAGATGCCAAAACTGTTCGGAGGCAAAAAGCTACTAGTCCCGCTCATCTAATTGGAGCTATGTTTCCTTGATATTTTGGAGTCTATAGTATATTCTTTTTATCCTATTTTGATTTTTAGTTGCTTGGGGACAAGCAACAATTTAAGTTTGGTGTTGTGATGAGCGGATAATTTGTACGCTTTTTGGCATTGTTTTTAGTATGTTTTTAGTATATTTTAGTTAGTTTTTAGTATATTTTTATTAGTTTTTAGCTAAAATTCACTTTTCTGGACTTTAATATGAGTTTGTGTGTTTTTCTGTGATTTCAGGTATTTTCTGGCTGAAATTGAGGGTTCTGAGCAAAAATCTGATTCAGAGACTGAAAAGGACTGCAGATGCTGTTGGATTCTGACCTCCCTGCACTCGAAGTGGATTTTCTGGAGCTACAGAAGCTCAATTGGCACGCTCTCAACGGCGTTGGAAAGTAGACATCCTGGACTTTCCAGCAATATATGATAGTCCATACTTTGCCCAAGATTTGATGGCCCAAACCGGCGTGGCAATTCGGCCTCAGAATTTCCAGCGTTTAACGCTGGAACTGGCATAAAACTTGGAGTTAAACGCCCAAACTAGCATAAAAGCTGGCGTTTAACTCCAGAAAAGGTCTCTACACGAAAATGCTTCATTGCTCAGCCCAAGCACACACCAAGTGGACCCAGAAGTGGATTTTTACGTCATTTACTCATTTCTGTATACCCTAGGTTACTAGCTGACTATTAATAGGATCTTTTGACATTGTATCAGTACCTCATGACACTTTACACGTTTCTTTGTGTACTTTCCACGGTATGAGTCTCTAAACCCCATGGTTGGGGGTGAGGAGCTCTGTTGTGTCTTGATGGATTAATGCAATTACTACTGTTTCTTATTCAATCATGCTGGCTTCCATTCTAAGATATCACTTGTTCTTAACCCGGATGAATGTGATGATCCGTGACACTCATCATATTCTCAACTATGAACGTGTGCCTGACAACCACCTCTGTTCTACCTTAGATTGAGTAGATATCTCTTGGATTCCTTAACCAGAATCTTCGTGGTATAAGCTAGAACTGATGGCGGCATTCAAGAGAATCCGGAAGGTCTAAACCTTGTCTGTGGTATTCTGAGTAGGATTCAATGATTGAATGACTGTGACGTGCTTCAAACTCCTAGCAGGTGGGGCGTTAGTGACAGACGCAAAAGAATCAATGGATTCTATTCCGGCCTGACCGAGAACCGACAGATGATTAGCCTATGCTGTGACAGAGCATAGGAACGTTTTCACTGAGAGGATGGGAGGTAGCCACTGACAACGGTGAAACCCTACATACAGCTTGCCATGGAAGGAGCTTCGCGTGTTTGATGAAGAAAGACAGTAGGAAAGCAGAGATTCAGAAGATGGAGCATCTCCAAAACCTCAACCTATTCCCCATTACTGCAATACAAGTAACCATTTCATGTTCTTTTGCTTTTTACAATCAATCCTGATAATTTCTGATATCCTGACTAAGATTTACAAGATAACCATAGCTTGCTTCAAGCCGACAATCTCCGTGGGATCGACCCTTGCTCACGCAAGGTATTACTTGGACGACCCAGTGCACTTGCTGGTTAGTTGTGCGGGATTGCAAAAGTGTGATTGCAATTTCGTGCACCAGTGTCACAACCCAAGTCACTGCCAAGAAAGAAAGATCAACAAGAAAGAAAAAGAAGAAAAATAAGAAAAAGGCTTACAAAGGGTGGAAGAATAAGAAAATCCCAACTGAAGGATTTGCCAAAGGTGACAAGGTGCAACTAGTGTATCAACAGCTGGGAACAAAAGATTATTACACTGTCAACCAAGTACTTTCTCTTGAGCATATGGAAATTGAGCATCAAGGCACACAGAGAAAGCTTATAGTGAGAGGTGACAAGTTGAGACATCACCAACATCAACCACCTTAAAGGGAGTCCAATGTCAAGCTAGTGACAATAAAAGAGCGCTTCATGGGAGGCAACCCATGATTTAAGATTTTTGTCTTCTCTTTAATAAGCTATGATTTCCTGAGCATGATTTTGAACTTTCATATTTGATAAATGCATATTTTATTTTAGAGCATAAGTCAGACTTCTAAGTTTGGTGTCCCTTAAGGCACACTTAATTTTTGCTTTTCAAAAGAAAGGGAGCTATTCTTAGAACATATGCGTAATTCTTTTGATGGAGCATATGACCAAACACTAAGTTTGGTGTCTGCATGTGTAACAATGTTCAGAGGATCATTTCCCAATCTTGGAATCAAAACCATACAGAAAGGGATCATGCATCAATTTTTTTTTTTAAAAATACATCAATTGTGAAGAATGGTTTGCATTGCTAAGCCGTCCCCTCAATAAAAGATAAGTTTGGTGTTCACCAACTTTTAGCATCTTTAATTAAGGGACACAATTGACCATAAAAAAATTTTAATAATAAATAATAATAAACAAAACAAAACAATTCTTTTCCGTTAGTAACAAATCAATTGCCACGACTACATTAATGTTTTAAGGCTAGTTGTTTTGGTTCATGCAGGAAAAAAAAATTTTAACAAACACAAGGAGGGGCCACGGCTAGGATCAGCTATGTGAGGATGGTCACATGTGCCTAGAAGAATGCGCTCATGGGGAAACAGAATTTGCATACATGCATCATCGAACACCTAAATGCATGCAGCCAATGGGAAGAGGATCCTCGTCAAAGCCTCAACAATGCATGCAGACCGTCCATTTCATGAACTCCTTAGATGAACAACTCAATCTCAACCCTTCATGAGCACCAACGAGCCCCTTTCTCACTCATTATGGTTTTGTTGGAAAGCTTGAAGAATCCACCTATAAATAACCGTTGGCACCAAAACGGTCTACACACTCATTCAAGCCACTTTCATATGAAAGCCATAATCTCTTCCACTCCCAAAACCAAAATAATTCCCTTATCTCACACAACAGAACCGAACCAAAACTCATCCCAAACACAACACATACTTCTTCTATTCTCACTTTTTCTTTCTTCTTACCTCAAATCCAATGGCCTCCTCAAGTTCAAAAAGAAGGCCGGGAAAGGAACCTATGGTAGCCGAACCTCCATCATTTGATGCAACCAAATTTAGATCCCAATTCCATGAAGGGAGATATCATAGGTTCATGGAGACAAAGAATGTCATTTATGAGAAAGGCCTTGAGTTGAGAGACGGGGAATACCCCATCATGAGGCAAATCGCTAAAGAAAGAAGGTGGGAACTTTTATGTGCTCCTCTTGTTGACATCAGTGCAGTCATGATTAGGGAGTTCTATGCAAATGCTGTAAAAGAAAACAAAGATAGTGCTCCTTACACAAGTTATGTCAGAGGAGTTGAAGTGAGTTTTAGCCCAGCTGCCAACACAAGGGCCCTCAAGTTGAGAACCATAACTTATGCAGAGCCCAGTTATGAAACCAGATTGCAGATGGAAAACAATCCTGATGAGATCTTGCAGGGGTTATGTATGGAGAATACAGATTGGGAAAGAGATTCAAAGGGAATTCCAAGTCACTTGAGGAGGATAAATCTCACTCCTGTGGCTAAGGGATGGTATGAAATAGTGAGGAGATCTATCCTTCCTACTGGAAACGCCTCTTGGGTCACAATCAAACGAGCACTCTTGACATACTGCATCTTGCATGGAGGTGAGATCAACCTCACACAACTCATAGCCGACAGTATTCAAGAGATGGCCAATAGCACAAGCAAATCAAGTGGTCTTGGACATCCAAGTACCATCCTCAGGCTATGTGACAAAGCTGGAGTAATCTTTGAAGATGAGGACACAGAAAAAGTGAAAAAGGGAAAAGGGATCACTAAGAAGAGTATGGAAGGAATAAATGAAGAAGATGATCCAGAGGGGGTGGTAGCCCCCAGGCAAAGGAGATCACAAAGAGAGGAAGGACGAAATCAAGCTCATGATGCCATAGACATGAGCCAGCTACACAAAGCAATAGAAGAGCTATCTCAACAACTCATGCAGACTCAACACGAGCATAATCTGGGGCGCCAAGAGCAATATCTAGAGCCCCATCTAGAGTTTAGGGAGCAATATCTGAAAGATAAAGAGGAGAGAGAAGCTTGGCAGCGTCAAATGGAGGAGAAGCAAGAGAGATGGCAACAGCAAATGATGACTCAACAGCAAGAATTTCAAGCACAGATTCTTGAAGGACAAAAAGAGCAATACAAAGAATTCAAAGAATCATATGACAAGCTGTACTTTAGTCAAGCTAAAGCAGGGGAATATAGTCACAACCTGTATCAATGGAAGAATATTCATCACACCATGGGAGAAGTTAGATATGCGCAAAGAATGGAGAATGATGAAAACATGCAAGCAAGGTTGGAGTACTTGACCCATAATTTGCCAACACTCAATCCTCAAATCAAGCCATTTGAGCAATGCCCTGAATTTGGAGCCAAGCAACAAGCAAGGTCTCGTCTCTATACGGAGGCAACCTTTAAAAGATTGGAAGATGTTGGGCTCTCAGGACTCTTAGATTCTGTCTGGGGTAGAAGATGTCCTGGTGAAGAGATTCGAGATTATTCCAAGCTAGGGAAGAGAAAGAAGAAAAAGGGAGAATCAAGCAGCAGCCACGACCAATAGAAGGTGGCAAAGTTCTTTCATTCCCCTTCTTTCACTCTTTCAATAAGGAGAAGCATGTCTGAAACATGATATGCCTCCACTGTTTATTTCCTTTTTATTTCATTTTCTTGTACTTTCCTGTGTTCAATAAGTAGCTAGAGAAATGATCTGCATAATGCTTGTCATTCATCACTTAGTTTTAATTTTGTTTTGTTTCCCATATGCTTGAATAAAAGAGAATTGTTTGAATTGAAAAGTAAATATCCAATGTTGCATAAGTAGAATGTAAGTTAATGGTGGTGTATGTGTTTGATTAAATGCATAACTCATGAAATAATTGTTGCATAATCTCATTCTCATTCAAATGTGAGTTAGCTTGCTGTTATAAAGATCCTCATTAATAAATAAAAAGCCCTTGAGAACAAAAACAAAAATAAGAAAGAAAAGGAAGAAGAAAAAGCCAAAGTGGCAAGAAAAACAAAGAATAAAGGGTGGACACCAATAGCTTGGACCCTAGGACATATGCCTGTGGTGTTCTTGTACTAAGATATGCTTGGATGAGTAAATTCTGAGGGGTATTTTAAAACCCGGTCACTTAGATCAACTGATTTGGGATGGCCAATTGAAAGTCCACAATAAAGAGCAACTTAGATACAGAACATTTAGTTATCCAAAGAGATGCTGGGCATCAATGATCCTAGGAAGAAATAGTGAGCCATGTGTCTGTGGTGAAAAGATGTTGAGTAAAAGAAAGAAAACAATAAAGCCAAAGGCTACTACTGCAACATTAGACACCAAACCTCCAAAAGAATAAGCTTGGTAAGCATTATAAGAAAAAAAAAAGTTAGCAAGGGAGTAAGTCTTATAACAGCAAGTTTAGCAAGCCTTTGATGAAAAATGTATACTATGTAACAGCAAACAATAACTTGAGTTATCATTGTCTGCATAAAGACCCCATAAATCAAGTTCTGCTATATGCCTAATAAGGATATGTGTTCTTTTCTTGTTCATTTCAATTTCTCTCAGTTTTGATGCTTGCTTGGGGACAAGCAAGATTTAAGTTTGGTGTTGTGATGACAGGTCATCATATACCCATTTTTCAAGCTAATTTTACTTGTTTTGTTAGTCTTTATGCACTTTCTTGCATCCTAAGTAAGTGATTTGGAATGAAAATGCATAACTTCTTTAAATCAAACAACCACCATGAAATTAATGTTAACTCATGAGGTTTAAGCTAAATTTAATTGAATTTTAATTGATTTATAAGCCTCTTGAATTTAGTGATACTTTGAGTGGTTGTTTTGGTTTATTGTAGGTGAAGAAAAGAAAAAAAAGGAAAAGCGTGGCCTAAGGAAGCGTGGCCCAAGTAGAAGAAAACGTGGCCAAAGGAAGGAAAAGTGTGCCGCATGAATGGAGGAAGCAAGCATTGCCCTCCACAAGGGCACACTGCCCTCTAGGAGGGCAACATAAGGGAGCAAGCCAAGAAGAGGCAACTCTGCCCTGCCCACAACAAGGGCAGAGCACAAAATGGTGCCTTGGATCAAAGGAAGGAAAAACCTTGCCCTGCCCTCCACAAGGGCAGTATCGGGCTCTCCAAAAGGAAAAATTCAAAGAAAAAGCCCACCATTGCATGCCACAAGAGTCGAACACGGAACAATGAAGAAGCAAGGAACTAGGCTTGATTATGGTGCCAAGAAAGCCAAGGAAAATAAGTAGCGTGTGTTTCAGCCATGTCTCGAACGCGGGACTTCAGTTTGGAAACACTGCCCTGCCCTCCGCGAGGGCAGGGCAGCATTTTTGATGTGGCACACAGGCGCACCAACCTGGCGCACCAAGGGCATCATTTGGCAGCACCAGCAGCGCACCAAGGCACCAATCTGGCGCACCAAATTTTTCTGCTCTGCCCTCCGCGAGGGCAGGGCAGCATCCTGCGCACCAAGCTCGCACCACGCGCACGCACCATGGGGCAGCCGCATCAATTTTCTGCCCTGCCCTCCGCAAGGGCAGGGCAGCCTCCTGGAAGCAATCCTTCATGGGCTAAAATTAGATTAAAAATCCAATAAAATTCATTTCTTCACCAAATCAAAAGCCCATCCAAATCCTAAGATCCAAGAATGGAAATGTATAAATAGGAGCTAGTTTGATGTAATTAGAACCTTTTGCTTTGCTTTTGAACTTTGAATTTTCCTTTGAACCTTTGCTTTTATTTGGAGCTGTTGAAACTTCTCTTGGTGACTTCACTGAGATTTCAGAGAATTGGGGAGGAGAATTGATCTCTCTTCTTCCTCGTTCGTACTTGGGCACTTTTACTTTTCTTGTTTTGACTTTTGGGTGTGAAGAATTGAGGAAATTCTGTCTCAATCTCCATTCAAAATCTCTTTGATTTCATTTCTGCATAATTGAATTCAAACACATTTCCTTTACTGCTTCTCCTTCTATTTCTTGTCAATTGCTTTGTGAACTTGGATCCGGGAAGGCAATTGAGATCTAGGCTTTGCTACCTAGTCTCTGGAGTCCTGAGATCCCAATTTACTTTTGGTTCTTCTGTGAACCTTTGCTGCACCTAATTTCCTCACTGTTTGAGTTCTAATTGTTTCTAATTCAATTTCTGCTCTATTGATTGTTGCAATTCAATTTCTCTTGCTTAAATTCTGAAATCCCTGTCCTCAAATCCCTTTTATATTCAAGCCATTTATATTTCTTGCACTTTAAGTTTCTGTAATTTACATTTCGTGCACTTTAAGATTCAGTCATTTAATTTCTTGCTCTTTAAGATTCAGTCCTTTGACTTTCAGTTTCTTTTGATTTCTGCAATTCTACCCCTCTCCCTTTACATTCCAAGCAATTTAGCTTCTGTTAAATACAAACCACTCAACCAAAACTTAATTCGCTTGACTAAATCAACCACTAAACTAAAATTGCTCAATCCTTCAATCCCTGTGGGATCGACCTCACTCATGTGAGTTATTATTACTTGATGCGACCCGGTACACTTGCCGGTGAGTTTTGTGTCGGATCGTTTTCCGCACATCATTACTCTCTCTGATTCCTCCAAATCAGGCTGAACATCTTTAAAGATGTCCTCTAACTCTGATTCGAGACTCTCAGCCATATTGAGCTCTCTTACTAGAGAGTCAATGATATCAACACTCATGCAGTCATTTGGGGTGTCTGGATGTTGCATAGCTTTGACAACATTCAACTTGAACTCCTCCTCATTGACTCTCAGGGGTTACTTCTCCTTTTTGGACGTCAATGAGGGTTCGGCCAGTTGCTAGGAAAGGTCTTCCTAGAATGAGAGTTGCACTCTTGTGCTCCTCCATTTCCAGCACCACAAAGTCAGTAGGAAAGGCAAATATCCCAACCTTAACAATCATGTCTTCAATCACGCCTGATGGGTATTTAATGGAGCCATCAGCAAGTTGAAGACATATCCGGGTTGGTTTGACTTCTTCAGTCAAACCAAGCTTTGTGATAATAGATGCAGGTATTAGGTTGATACTTGCCCCAAGATCACATAGAGCTTGCTTGGTACAATTACCCTCTAATGTGCATGGTATCATAAAGCTCCCAGGATCTTTAAGCTTCTCAGGTAAGCTTTTCAGAATGACTGCACTGCATTCTTCAGTGAGGTAGACTTTTTCAGTTTCCCTCCAATCCTTCTTATGACTTAAGATCTCTTTCATGAACTTAGCATAAGAAAGTATTTGCTCAAGTGCTTCTGCAAACGGAATCTTTATTTCAAGAGTCCTGAGATGCTTGGCGGAGTTTTTGAGGATAAGGTATTTTGGCTTTGTATTCCTCAACCTTAGTTGCTGCAGGTTTATTGCCTACAGATGTGGATTGGGAAGCCTTTTTAGAAGGGTTGTTATCACCACTTGTATGTGTTTGATCCCCCACTGGCATTTGAATACCAGGGGTGGAAGCTGGAGTGGCGTTAGACGCCAGTTCCTTATTTGTTTCTAGCGTCTGAACGCCAGAACTGTGCTCCCTTTGGGCGTTCAACGCCAAGTCCTTGCTTGTTTCTGGCGTTGAACGCCAGGAATGAGCATGGTTTGGGCGTTCAGCGCCAACATTATTCCTCTCTGGGCTCTGATTGTCCTCAAAAGGATTTTGAGTAGTCATTTGTTCATTTCTTGGCTTCCTGCTGCTTTGAAGTGAGGTATTTAATATTTTCCCACTTCTTAATTGAACTGTTTGGCATTCTTCTGTTATTTGTTTTGACAGTTGCTTTTCTATTTGCTTTAACTGTACTTCCATATTCCTGTTAGCCATTCTTGTTTCTTGTAGTATTTCCTTGAATTCGGCTAGCTGCTGAGTTAGAAAATCCAGCTGCTGATTGAATTCATTAGCCTGATCTACAGGACTGAGTTCAGCAGTTACTGTTTTAGCTTATTCTTTCATGGAAGATTCACTGCTTAGGTACAGATGCTGATTTCTGGCAACTGTATCAATAAGCTCTTGAGCTTCTTCAATTGTTTTTCTCATATGTATAGATCCACCAGCTGAGTGATCTAGAGAAATCTGAGCTTTTTCTGTAAGCCCATAGTGGAAGATGTCTAATTGCACCCACTCTGAAAACATTTCAGATGGGCATTTTCTCAGCATCTCTCTGTATCTCTCCCAAGCATCATAAAGAGATTCATTATCCCCTTGTTTGAAGCCTTGGATGCTCAGCCTTAGCTGTGTCATCCGTTTTGGAGGAAAATAGTGATTCAGGAATTTTTCTGACAGCTGTTTCCATGTCCTTATGCTGTTCTTAGGTTGGTTATTTAACCACCTCTTAGCTTGATCTTTTACAGCAAATGGGAACAGTAATAATCTGTAGACATCCTGATCTACTTCCTTATCATGTACTGTGTCAGCAATTTGTAAAAATTGTGCCAGAAACTCTGTAGGTTCTTCTTGTGGAAGACCAGAATACTGGCAACTTTACTGCATCATGATAATGAGCTGAGGATTCAACTCAAAACTACTAACTCCAATGGAGGGTATACATATACTACTCCCATATGAAGCAGTAGTGGGGTTAGCATATGACCCCAGAGTCCTTCTGGACTGTTCATTTCCATTTAATTCCATGATGGAACAAGGGAGATGATCTGTATGTTGATATTGTTTATTTTATTTAATTTATTATATAAAGAAAATTGATTTACGAAATAATAAAACAAAATAAAATAAAAATCAAAATAAATAAAGAAAAAAATTTAAAAATTAAAAATTTGAAAACTTTTATGAAGATTTTCAAAAATTTGAGGAGAGAGAAAGTGGTTAGGATATTTTTGAAAAAGATATTTTTTTTTGAATTTTGAATTTTATGATGAAAGAGAAAAACACACAAAAGACACAAGACTTACAATTTTTTAGATCTAATGCTCCTTATTTTCAAAAATTTTGGAGGGAAAACACCAAGGAACACCAAACTTAAAAATTTTAAGATCAAAAGAAAGAACAAAAGAATACCAAGAACAAAAGAAAGAACACCAAACTTAAAATTTTTAGAAAACCAAGATAAATTTTCGAAAATTAAAGAAAGATCAACAAGAAAACACCAAACTTAAAGTTTGGCACAAGATTAAATCAAGAAAAATTATTTTTGAAAAAAAAAAGATTTTAAAAAGAAGATACCCAATTGCCAAGAACATAAGCCAACGCTCTAACCAACTGAGCTAAAAAATGTATCGTGTTTTAAAGATGTATTATCTTTATAGATAAGAATAAATTTTTTGAAAACTAATGTTTTGAAAAAGCACAAGAAAAACAAGAAAAGACACAGAACAAGACAAACCAAAGATCAAATAAGAAAATTGACAAAAACAATTTGAAGATCAAGGAAAAACAAAGAACACTAATTCGAAAATTTAAAGGAAAATACAAGATATGCAATTGACACCAAACTTAGAACAAGACACTAAACTCACGAAAAAAAAATTAAAATGTGATAAAGAAAAATAATATTTTTGAAAAATTTTTGAAAAGGGAATAAAGGACTCAGAATTTAATGACTCTATAACAACAAAAATAAATTATTCCTAATCTAAGCAACAAAATAAACCTTTAGTTGTTCAAACTCGAACAATTCCCGGCAACGGCGCCAAAAACTTGGTGCACGAAATTGCAATCACACTTTTGCAATCCGCACAACTAACCAGCAAGTGCACTGGGTCGTCCAAGTAATACCTTACGTGAGTAAGGGTCGAATCCCACGGAGATTGTTGGCTTGAAGCAAGCTATGGTTATCTTATTAATCTTAGTCAGGATGCCAATAAGGTTATTTGGATTTAATTGTAAGAAGTAAAAGTGTTTAGAATAAGTAATTGTTACTCAATAATGGAGAATATGTTGGAGTTTTGGAGATGCTTTGTCTTCTGAATTTCTGTAATGTAATATTCCATCCATGAAAAAGTGCAAAGTTCCCTCCATGGCAAGCTGTATGTAGGGTGTCACCATTTTCAGTGGCTACCTCCCATCCTCTCAGTGAAAACGGTCCAGATGCTCTGTCACAGCACGGCTAATCAGCTGTTGGTTCTCGATCATGTTGGAATAAGATCCATTGATCCTTTTTCGTTAGTCATCACGCCCAGCAATCGCGAGTTTGAAGCTCGTCACGTTGAACGCCAGTTTACGTCGTCTATCTTCGCGCAAAGTATGGACTATTATATATTGCTGGAAAGCCCTGGATGTCTAATTTCCAACCCAATTGAGAGCGCGTCAATTGGACTCCTGTAGCTCCAAAAAATCCATTCCGAGTGCAGGGAGGTCAGGATCCAACAGCATCAGCAGTCCTTTTTCAGCCTAAATCAGATTTTTGCTCAACTCCCTCAATTTCAGCCAGAAACTACCTGAAATCACAAAAAAACACACAAACTCATAGTAAAGTCCAGAAATATGATTTTTGCCTAAAAACTAATAATATTCTACTAAAAACTAATTAAAACATACTAAAATCTACATGAAATTACCCCCAAAAAGCATATAAAATATCCGCTCATCAAGGACAAGCAAGAAGGAGAGCATGGGCAACCACATGATTAAAAGGTGGTGGAGCTCCTTCTTTGGTCTCTCTTTTTCCATTTTGAAATAAGGAAGATCTTGTATGCAATAGAACATGCTTCCATGTTAGTTTGAACCTTTTCAATTCTGCATTTTAAGTTTTATTGCTTAGGTCTATGATTTCTGGTTTAAGTGTCACTGCATCATATCTTTACTTATTGTATGCTTGTCTTTAAAATCAAATAAAGAAGAGAATGTTTATGTTTCAAAAGACCAGAGTGGAGTTCATAATATGGAGTAATTTTCTGAATCTTTGGTGTGATCATAAGTTAGCTAAGTTGGTTCAACCATAAGGTGGGAAGACAACTATCTGTCCTGAGTACTTTTCTTTGAATATACCCATGAGACTAAGTAAATAACAAGATCCTAATAAGAGAAAGGGAAAGAACACTTAAAGTGAAAAACAAAAGAAAAAAAGTAAGCAATAAGCCTAGGCACCAATGGTTTTAATCCTGAGGCATGTGTCTGTGGTGTTCCTGTGTGAGGGATTTACTTGGATGAATAAGCTCTTAGGGGTGCCTTATCACTTGGTAACTTGGGTTAACTAACTCGGGATTATCAGCTGAAAGTCCACTATCAAGAGTAACCCTCACTACAGAGCATTTAGTAACCCAAAGAAGTGCTGGACACCAAGGTCTCAAGAAGGAAAATAAATGAACCAGATGCCTGTGGTGTGTATGTATGGGGGAGAGACTTGAGGGAGTAAGTCCTTAGTGGTGTCTCAACACCTAGCACCTTGAACCAACTGGTTCGGGAGTGTTGGATGAAAGCTTATCTTAAAGAGTTGCCCCGTTACAGAGCACCTAGCCTGAAGAACACAAATAAGCCCTGAAATGACAATAAAAGGATCAATAAAAGTCTCATGGGATGTAAGCAAAGCCAGTGTTTTTAGGACATGATAAAGGTCTGAAAGCCAGTAATGGAATGAACCTAAGTTGCTATGCATGAAACCACCACAAAATCAGTGACATGACTTCCACAAGAATGACTCATTTCTCTTGGCATTTCATTCATCATTCTCTTGTTCCAGTACTTGCTTAGGGACAAGCAAGCTTTAAGTTTGGTGTTGTGATGCCAGGGCATCTTGGCCAGTTTCACTTACCTTTTCTTTACTGTTTTTAAGGTAGTTTCATGCATTTCCTTAGGAAATAAGCTAGTTTTGGGTAGATATTCACTTACACCTTGATTCAAGCATACATTGTGCATTTTACATGATTTCATGAGGATTTTGCATGAGTTTAGTGACAGATTGTATGTTGCATTACCCATGACTTGGATTAGAACTTTGATGCACTCTATTGCTTGATTTCAGGACCAAAGGAAGCAAGGAAGAACCACATAGCAGTCACGTTAATCTAATTAACATGGCCACTAATGTGGAATGGGAGGTAACTTGCAAAGTTAATGAGAAAAGTGATTGCCAATAACGCTCTCGAAGCCATCATTGCCCACGTTAAGAGTCACGTTAACTAAGTTAACGTGAACTCTAACGTGAAGAAGGGACTTTGAGCCAACGTTAGTGACACTTAACATTATCACTAACATTGGCCAATGATCATAAGTGGCCACGTTAGAGTCCACGTTAACTTAGTTAACGTGGCCTCTAACGTTAAAAGGGGGAAGGAAGCCAACGTTAGTGACATTCAACATTGTCACTAACGTTGGCCTAAGATGCAACGTACCACGTTAACTTCCGCATTAACTTGGTTAACGTGGGAGCTAACGTAAGAGGCAAGGGTGGTCGACAACGTTAGTGACACCCAACATTGTCACTAACGTTGGAAGCAACCACAAAACCCCAAGGAGCCACGTTAACATCCACGGTAACTTAGTTAACGTGGAAGCTAACGTTGATGAGTGAATGATGAGCCAACGTTAGTGACACTCAACATTGTCACTAACGTTGGGGATGGCTAAGAATGGCCACGTTAGAAGCCACGTTAACCTAGTTAACGTGGACTCTAACGTGAGACATAGGGGCACATTGGAACGTTAGTGACAATGTTGAATGTCACTAACGTTCTTGAAGGTTGGCAAAGCCACGTTAGAAGCCACGTTAACCTAGTTAACGTGGACTCTAACGTGAGACATAGGGGCACATTGGAACGTTAGTGACAATGTTGAATGTCACTAACGTTCTCGAAGGTTGGCAAGGCCACATTAGAAGCCACGTTAACCTAGTTAACGTGGGCTCTAACGTGAGGCAAAGGGGTACATTGGAACGTTAGTGACAATGTTGAGTGTCACTAACGTTCTCGAACTCATACTTTCACTAAACTTTAACACCCCTAACGTCCTGAGCTAAAGTCTCTGCCCACTTCACAGTTTCTCTCTACACGTAAAACCAAGCCCAAATGAAGAAGAGAACTGCTTCAAACTCAAGATCCAAAGGCCCAAGACTTGAAGAACCAACTAGAAGCTGAGAAGAGTGGTATATATAGGAGTAGCTTTGAATTATTTGAAAGTTCTGGAGGCTGGAAAGTGGGAAGCACTACTCTCTGTATTTTTACCTTCTCTGCTCTTCTAGTTCCAGGATGTATTCTCCATCTTTGTTTTCATTTTCTAGAGCTATGAACAACTAAACCCCTTTCATTGGGTTAGGGAGCTCTGTTGTAATTTGATGGATCAATACTAGTTTTCATTATTCTTCTTCTATCTTTTCTCTTGATTTTACTTGAAAGCTTTCGATCTTCATCCCATTGGGTAGTTATCTTGGAAAAGAAACTATTCAAACTTGGATCTCTTTTGAACCTTGAAAGAGGAATGAAGAGATCAAGCTAGAAATGCTTTCTCATGCTGGACCAAATTGGGTTTGGAAGGATATGTGACTATAATCCTCTCAATACTTGATTTGGAAAATGCATGTGGTACAATCAGTGACCACACTTCATATCTTCTCATGAGCAATTGACCAAGGAATTGGCTATTGATCAAGATTTGAGAGATTGAATTGCAAGAAATTGTAATTCAATCAATTAAGATTGCCAAGGAGATCAATGAGTGCATTGATTGAGGAATAGATGAAAATGAACTTGATCCGGAGAATTGCAACATCTCCTGCGCCCAATGAACTCCCCAATTCTGATCTCACCCATTCTCTTTAATTTCTGCGTTTACTTTCATGAGCAAACACCCCATTCCCATTTACAATTCTGCAATTTAATTTCAGTCATTTACTTCCAGCTCTTTAATTCTAGCATTTACTTTTCCTATCATTTACATTACCGCCATTTTATTTTCTGCAATTCTCAACCCAAATTATGAATTAGCTCAACGAGAACATTCTTCTAATTAAAGTTGCTTGATCAATCAATCCCTGTGGGATTCGACCTCACTCTATTGTGAGTTTTTACTTGACGACAAATTCGGTACACTTGCCGAAGGAAATTTATTGAGAGACAATTTCCACCTGCATCATGAACGCCAAGTTGTAACGTGTTTTTGGCGTTCAACTTTGGTTCGTGACGTGTTTCTGGCGTTTGACTCTAGAATACAGCATCGAACTGGCGTTAAGCGCCAGTTTACGTCGTCTAATCTCAAATAAAGTATAGACTATTATATATTGCTGGAAAGCTCTAAATGTCTACTTTCCAACGTTGTTGAGAGCGCACCATTTAGAGTTCTGTAGCTCCAGAAAATCCATTTTGAGTGCAGGGAGGTCAGAATCCAACAGCATCAGTAGTCCTTTGTCAACCTTCTCATCAGAGTTTTGCTCAGGTCCCTCAATTTCAGCTAGAAAATACCTGAAATCACAAAAAACACACAAACTCATAGTAAAGTCCAGAAATGTGAATTTAGCATAAAAACTAATGAAAACATCCCTAAAAGTAGCTAGATCCTACTAAAAACTACCTAAAAATAATGCCAAAAAGCGTATAAATTATCCACTCATCACAACACCAAACATAAATTGTTGCTTGTCCCCAAGCAACTGAAAATCAATTAGGATAAAAAGAAGAGAATATACTATAAAGCTCAGAATATCAATGAATATTAATTCTAATTAGATGAGCGGGACTTGTAGCTTTTTGCTTCTGAACAGTTTTGGCATCTCACTTTATCCTTTGAAGTTTAGAATGATTGGCATCTCTAGGAACTTAGAATTTCAGATAGTGTTATTGATTCTCCTAGTTAAGTTTGTTGATTCTTGAACACAGCTACTTTTATGAGTCTTGGCCGTGGCCCTAAGCACTTTGTTTTCCAGTATTACCACCGGATACATAAATGCCCCAGACACATGACTGGGTGAACCTTTTCAGATTGTGACTCAGCTTTGCTAAAGTCCCCAGTTAGAGGTGTCCAGAGCTCTTAAACACACTCTTTTTGCTTTGGATCACGACTTTAACCACTCAGTCTCAAGCTTTTCACTTGGACCTGCATGCCACAAGCACATGGTTAGGGACAACTTGATTTAGCCGCTTAGGTCTGGATTTCATTTTCTTGGGCCCTCCTATCCATTGATGCTCAAAGCCTTGGATCTTTTTTACCCTTGTCTTTTGGTTTTAAGGGCTATTGGCTTTTTTTGCTTGCTTTTTCTTTTTCTTTCTATTATTTTTTTCGCCACTTTTTTTCTTTTTTTTTCGCAAGCTTTTGCTATTCACTGCTTTTTCTTGCTTCAAGAATCAATTTCATGATTTTTCAGATTATCAATAGCATTTCTCTTTGTTCATCATTCTTTCAAGAGCCAACAATTTTAACATTCATAAACAACAAGATAAAAAATATGCACTGTTCAAGCATTCATTCAGAAAACAAAAAGTATTGTCACCACATCAATATAATTAGACTAAATTCAAGGATAAATTTGAAACTTATGTACTTCTTGTTCTTTTGTATTAAAAACATGTTTCATTTAAGAAAGGTGAAGGATTCATGGAATTATTCATAGCTTTAAGACATAGTTACTACATACTAATGATCATGTAATAAAGACACAAACATAGATAACATAAAGCTTAAAAATCGAAAAATAGATAAATAAAAACAAGGAATGAGTTCACCTTAGTAATGGTGGCGCTTTCTTCTTGAAGAACCAATGATGTCCTTGAGCTCTTCTATGTCTCTTCCTTGCCTTTGTTGCTCCTCCCTCATTGCTCTTTGATCTTCTCTAATTTCATGGAGAATGATGGAGTGTTCTTGAAGTTCCACCCTTAATTGATCCATATTGCAACTCAAGTCTTCTAGAGAAGTATTGAGTTGTTCCCAATTGTTGTTGGGAGGAAAGTGCATCCCTTAAGGCATCTCTGGGATTCCTGGGTGATGAGCTTCCTCATGCGTCTCTTGGGATCCATGAGTGGGCTCTCTTGTTTGCTCCATCCTCTTGTTAGTGATGGGCTTCTCCTCTTCAATGAGGATGTCTCCTTCTATGATAACTCCAGCTGAGTAGCATAGATGGCAAATAAGATGAGAAAAAGCTAGCCTTGCTAAGGTAGAAGGCTTTTCAGCTATTTTGTAGAATTCAAGGGAGATGACTTCATGAACTTCTACTTCCTCTCCATTCATAATGCTATGAATCATGATGGCCCCATCCACAGTAACTTCAGATCGATTGCTAATGGGGATGATGGAGCGTTGAATGAACTCCAACCATCCTCTAGCTACAGGCTTGAGGTCCAGTCTTCTTAATTGAACCGGCTTGCCTTTGGAGTCTCTTTTCCATTGAGCTCCTTCCACACATATATCCATAAGGACTTGGTCCAACCTTTGATCAAAGTTGACCCTTCTTGTGTAGGGGCATGCATTTTCTTGCATTGTAGGCAAGTTGAACGCCAACCTCACATTTTCCGGACTAAAATCTAAGTATTTCCCCCGAACCATTGTAAGATAATTCTTTGGATTCGGGTTCATACTTTGATCATGGTTCCTAGTGATCCATGCATTGGCATAGAACTCTTGAACCATTAAGATTCCGACTTGTTGAATGGAGTTGGTCAGAACTTCCCAACTTCTTCTTTGGATCTCATGTCGGATCTCCAGATACTCATTTTTCTTGAGTTTGAAAGGGACCTCAGGGATCACCTTCTTCTTGGCCACAACATCATAGAAGTGGTCTTGATGGGCTTTAGAGATGAATCTCTCCATCTCCCATGACTCAGAGGTGGAAGCTTTTGTCTTCCCTTTTCCTTTTCTAGAGATTTTTCCAGCCTTGGATGCCATAGGTGGTTATGGAAAAACAAAAAAGCTATGCTTTTACCACACCAAACTTAGAATATTGCTCATCCTCGAGCAAGAGAAGAAAGGATAGAAGAAGAAGAAGAAGATATGGAGAGGGAGAGAGGGTTGTGGTTCGGCCATGGAGGAGAAAAGAGGGTTGTGTTGTGTGAAAATAAAGGAGAATGGAGGTGTTTATATAGTGGAGGGAGGGGGGTTAAGGTTCGGCCATATTGGGTGGTTTGGGTGGGAAAGTGATTTTTGAATTTTGAAGGTAGGTGGGGTTTATGGGGAAGGGTGGATGGATATGAGTGGTGAAGGGGTGATGGGAGGAGAAAGATTAAGGTGATTGGTCAAGGGTTTTGGGGAAGAGTGTTTATGGGGAAGAGATGATGAATGTGAAGAAGAGGAGAGAAGGTGAGTTGAGGTAGGTGGAGATCCTGTGGGGTCCACAGATCCTGAGATGATCCTGTGGGATCCACAGATCCTGAGGTGTCAAGGATTTACATCCCTGCACCAATTAGGCTTGTAAAACGCCTTTGCATGCAATTCTGGCGTTTAAACGCCGAAGTGATGCTTATTTTGGGCATTTAACGCCCAATTGCAGCATGTTTCTGGTGTTGAATGCCAGTTCCATGCTTGTTTCTGGCGTTCAACGCCAGATCCATGCTCTGTTCGGGCGTTGAACGCCAGCCAGATGCTCCTTACTGGAACGCTAGTAAGCCCTTCCTCCAGGGTGTGATTTTTCTTCTGCTATTTTTTTATTCTGTTTTTAATTTTAGTATTTATTTTGTGACTCCACATGATCATGAACCTAATAAGACATAAAAGAACAATAAAAATAAAATAAAATTAGATAAATAAAAATTGGGTTGCCTCCCAATAAGCGCTCCTTTAATGTCACTAGCTTGACAGTGGGCTCTCATGGAGCCTCACAGGTGATCAGGTCAATGTTGTAGACTCCCAACACCAAACTTAGAGTTTGGATGTGGGGATTCAACACCAAACTTAAAGTTTGGCTGTAACCTCCCAACACCAAACTTTGAGTTTGATTGTGGGGGCTCTGCTTGACTTTGTATTGAGAGAAACTTTTCATGCTTCCTCTCCACAGTTGCAGAGGAACACCCTTTGGTTTTAAACACAAGGTAGTCCCCATTCAATTGAAGGACTGATTCTCCTCTATCAACATCAATCACAGCTCCTGCTGTGGCTAAGAAAGGTCTTCCAAGGATGATGCATTCATCCTCCTCCTTCCTAGTGTCTAAGATTATGAAATCAGCAGGGATGTAAAGGCCTTCAACCTTTACCAACACATCCTCTACCAATCCATAAGCTTGTCTTACTGACTTGTCTGCCATTTGCAATGAGAATATGGCAGGTTGTACCTCACTGATCCCCAGCTTTTCCATTACAGAGAGTGGCATAAGATTTATACCTGACCCTAAGTCACACAGGGCCTTTTCAAAGGTCATAGTGTCTATGGTACAGGGTATTAAGAATTTACCAGGATCTTATTTCTTTTGAGGTAAAGTTTGTTGAACCCATGTATCTAGTTCACCAATGAGCAAGGGAGGTTCACCTTCCCAAGTCTTATTACCAAACAACTTGGCATTCAGCTTCATGATAGCTCCTAAATATTGAGCAACTTGCTCTCCAGTTATATCTTCATCCTCTTCAGAGGAAGAATAGTTTTCAGAGCTCATGAATGGCAGAAGGATGTTTAATGGGATCTCTATGGTCTCTATATGACTTTCAGATTCCTTTAAGTCCTCAATAAGGAACTCCTTCTTGCTTGAGAGACGTCCCCTGAGGTTTTCCTCATTGGGATTCACGTCCTCTCCTTCCTCTCTAGGTTTGGCCATGTTGATTATGTCAATGGCCTTGCACTCTCTTTTTGGATTCTCTTCAGTATTGCTTGGGAGAGTACTAGGAGGAGTTTCAGTGACTTTCTTACTCAGCTGGCCTACTTGTGCCTCCAAATTTCTGATGGAGGACCTTGTTTCACTCATAAAGCTTAAAGTGGCCTTAAATAGATCAGAGACTATATTTGCTAAGTTAGAAGTGCTCTGTTCAGAATTCTCTGTCTGTTGCTGAGAAGATGATGGAAAAGGCTTGCTATTGCTAAACCTGTTTCTTCCACCATTATTAAAGCCTTGTTAAGGCTTTTGTTGATCCTTCCATGAGAAATTTGGATGATTTCTCCATGAGGGGTTATAGGTGTTGCCAAAGGCTTCCCCCGTGTAATTTACCTCTACCATTGCAGGATTTTCAGGATCATAAGCATCTTCTTCATAAGATGCCTCTTTAGTGCTGTTGGATGCATTTTGCCATCCATTCAGACTCTGAGAAATCATGTTGACTTGCTGAGTCAACATTTTGTTCTGAGCCAATATGGCATTCAGAGCACCAATTTCAAGAACTCCCTTCTTCTGAGGCATCCCATTATTCACGGAATTCCTCTCAGAAGTGTACATGAATTGGTTATTTGTAACCATTTCAATAAGTTCCTGAGCTTCTGCAGGCATTTTCTTTAGATGAATGGATCCACCTACAGAATGATCCAGTGACATCTTAGAGAACTCAGACAGACCATAATAGAATATATCTATCATGGTCCACTCTGAAAACATGTCAGAAGGATACTTTTTGGTCATCTGCTTGTATCTTTCCCAAGCTTTATAGAGGGATTCACCATCTTTTTGCTTGAAGGTCTGAACATCCACTCTAAGCTTGCTCAGCTTTTGAGGAGGAAAGAATTTAACCAAGAAGGTAGTGACCAGCTTATCCCAAGAGTCTAGGCTATCCTTAGATTGTGAGTCCAACCATGTTCTAGCTCTGTCTCTTACAGCAAAAGGGAAAAACATGAGCCTGTAGACTTCAGGATCTACTCCATTAGTCTTAACAGTCTCACAGATCTGCAAGAACTCAGTTAAAAACTGGTAGGGATCTTTTGATGGAAGTCCATGAAACTTGTAGTTTTGTTGCATTAGAGCAACAAGTTGAGCTTTCAGCTCAAAATTATTTGCTCCAATGGCAGGAATTGAGATGCTTATTCCATCAAACTTGGAAGTAGCTGTAGTATTGATGAGCGGATAATTTATACGCTTTTTGGCATTATTTTTAGGTAGTTTTTAGTAAGTTCAAGCTACTTTTAGGGATGTTTTCATTAGTTTTTATGTTAAATTCACATTTCTGGACTTTACTATGATTTTGTGTGTTTTTCTGTGATTTCAGGTAAATTCTGACTGAAATTGAGGGATTTGAGCAAAACTCTGAAAAAGGCTGACAAAAGGACTGCTGATGCTGTTGGATTCTGACCTCCCTGCACTCGAAATGGATTTTCTGGAGCTACAGAACTCCAATTGGCGTGCTCTCAACGGCGTTGGAAAGTAGACATCCAGGGCTTTCCAGCAATATATAATAGTCCATGCTTTATTCGAAGAATGACGACGTAACTTGGCGTTAAACGCCAAGTTCATGCTGCTGTCTGGAGTAAAACGCCAGAAAAACGTCATGATCCGGAGTTGAACGCCCAAAACACGTCATAACTCAAAGTTCAACGCCAAGAATTGCCTTAGCTCGTGGATTGATCAAGCTCAGCCCAAGCATACACCAAGTGGGCCCCGGAAGTGAATTTATGCATCAATTACTTACTCATGTAAACCCTAGTAGCTAGTCTAGTATATATAGGACACTTATCTATTGTATTAGACATCTTTGGTCTCAGTTTTGTTTTATTCTTCATCTTAGGAGATCATTGATCACGTTTTGGGGGCTGGCCATTCGGCCATGCCTGAACCCTTTGCTTATGTATTTTCAACGGTGGAGTTTCTGCACACCATAGATTAAGGGTGTGGAGCTCTGCTGTACCTCAAAGATTAATGAAGTTCTACTTTCTTTTATTCAATTCCTCTTTTATTCTTATTCCAAGATATTCATTCGTACCCAAGAACATGATGAATGTGATGAGTAAATAACCCTCATCATCATTCTCACTGATGAACGCGCGTGATTGACAACCACTTCCGTTCTACATGCAACACAAGCTTGAATGTGTATCTCTTAGATTCCCCAACAGAATCTTCGTGGTATAAGCTAGAGAGATGGCGGCATTTATGAGGATCCGGAAAGTCCAACCTTGTCTGTGGTGTTCCGAGTAGGATCCTGGGAATCCGGAAAGTCTACCTTGTCTGTGGTGTCCGAGTAGGATTCCGGTAATGAATGACTGTGACGTGCTTCAAACCTGTAACCTGCTGGGCGTAGTGACAACGCAAAAGAATCAATGGATTCTATTCCAGTAGGGGAGGGAACCAACCGGTGATTGGCCGTACTGTGACAGAGTGCGTGAGCATTAGCTTTCACTGCGAGGATGGGATGTAGCCATCAACCATGGGTGATGCCTCCAGACTGGTTAGCTGTGCGAGTGACAGCCGCATAGGATATTTCCCCGTGAGGATGAAAGTAGCCACAGTTGATGATGAACCCCTATACAAAGCTTGCCATGGAAAGGATTAAGAAGGATTGAGTAGGAGGAATAGGAGAGCAGGCGTCCGAGAGCTCTACAGCACCTCCATTCCGCTTATCTGAAATTCCTACCAATGAATCTACATAAGTATTTCTATCCTTTTTATTATGTATTTTCTTTTTATTTTATATTTTCGAAACCCATAAATCAATATTTAATCCGCCTAACTGAGATTTGCAAGGTGACCATAGCTTGCTTCATACCAACAATCTCTGTGGATTCGACCCTTACTCACGTAAGGTTATTACTTGGACGACCCAGTACACTTGCTGGTTAGTTGAACGGAGTTGTGAAGAAAATAAACAGTGCCATAAGAGTATACATCCTTTATAAACAAATAACAAGTGATCACAATTTCGTCCACCAAGTTTTTGGCACCGTTGCCGGGGATTGTTCGAGTATGGACAACTGACGGTTCATCTTGTTGCTCAGATTAGGTAATTTTCTTTTCAAAAATCTTTTTCAAAATTTTTCTTTTATTTTTCGTTTTTCAAAACTTTTATTTTCGAAAATAATTAATAAAAATACAAAAAAAAAATTAGAAAATCATAAAAATCAAAAATATTTTATGTTTCTTGTTTGAGTCTTGTGTTAATTTTTAAGTTTGGTGTCAATTGCATGCTTTTAAAAAAATTTTCTTGCATTTTTCGAAAATTTCATGCATTCATAGTGTTCTTCATGATCTTCAAGTTGTTCTTGATAAGTCTTCTTGTTTGATCTTGATGATTTCTTGTTTTATGTCTTTTCTTGTTTTTCATGTGCATTTTTGCATTCATATTTTCCATGCATTAAAAATTTCTAAGTTTGGTGTCTTGCATGTTTTCTTTGCATCAAAAATTTTTCAAAATTATGTTCTTGATGTTCATCATGATCTTCAAAGTGTTCTTGGTGTTCATCTTGACATTCATAACATTCTTGCATGCATTCATGGTTTTGATCTAAAAATTTCATGCATTGAGTA
Organism: Arachis stenosperma; assembly: GCF_014773155.1. Taxonomy (NCBI): domain Eukaryota; kingdom Viridiplantae; phylum Streptophyta; class Magnoliopsida; order Fabales; family Fabaceae; genus Arachis; species Arachis stenosperma. The sequence goes on from NC_080382.1 coordinate 60,346,002, forward strand.
TTTTGTTGTTTTTCTCTTTCATAATTAAAAAATTCAAAAATCAAAAAAATATCTTTTCCTTGTTTCCCTCCAAAATTTCGAAATTTTGGGATTGACTTGGTCAAAAATTTTCAAAATTAGTTATTTCTTACAAGTCAAGTCAAAATTTCAATTTTAAAAATCTTATCTTTTCAAAATCTTTTTCAAAATCATATCTTTTTCAATTTTTTTTATTATTTTCGAAAATTTTAAAAAAAAATCTTTTTCAATTTATTTTCAAAATCTTTTTCTTATCTTTATATGTAATTTTCGAAAATTCACTAATAATTAATGTGATCGGTTCAAAAATTTGAAGTTTGTTACTTTCTTGTTAAGAAAGGTTCAATCTTTAAATTCTAGAATCTTATCTTGTAGTTTCTTGTTAGTGAAGTAAATAATTTCAAAATTTTTTGAATTAAATCTTTTTATCTTTTATTTTATCTTTTTCAAAATTTGATTTCAAAATATCTTATCTAACTTCTTATCTTCTTATCTTTTTAAATTTTGATTTCAAATCTTTTTCAATTAACTAACTAACTTTTTGTTTGTTTCTTATCTTTTTCAAAACCACCTAACTACTTTTCCCTCTCTAATTTTCGAAAATTCTCCCTCTCTTTTTCAAAAAAATTCTTTTTGTTTTAAAATTTTAATTTTAATTACATTTTATATTTGATTTTCAAAAAACTACTAACTTCTTTTTCAAATTTATTTTCGAATTCTACCTTTCTTCTCTTCTTCTATTTAATTAATTAATTACTAACACTTCTCTTCACCTCTCTTCATTCATATCCTAACATCTCATCTCACATCTCTGCCATCCTCACAGTTGTGTTTCTTCCATTACATTACATTCTTTGTCTCCCCCTCTTCTTCTACCCCTTTCTTCTTCTACTAACATAAAGGAATCTCTATACTGTGACATAGAGGATTCCTTTTTCTTTTCTTGTTTTCTTCTCTTTCATATGAGCAGGAACAGGGATAAAGGCACTCTTGTTGAAATTGATCCAGAACCTGAAAGGACTCTGAAGAGAAAATTAAAAGAAGCCAAATTACAACAATCCAGAAGCAACCTTTTAGAAAATTTCGAACAAGAGGAAGAGATGGCCGAAAATAATAATAATAATAATAGGAGAATGCTTGGTGACTTCACAAAACCAACGTCCAAGTTTGATGGAAGAAGCATCTCCATTCCTGCCATTGGAGCCAATAACTTTGAGCTTAAGCCTCAACTAGTTGCTTTAATGCAACAAAACTGCAAGTTTTATGGACTTCCATCTGAAGATCCTTACCAGTTTTTAACTGAGTTCTTGCAGATCTGTGACACTGTAAAGACAAATGGAGTTAATCCTGAAGTCTACAGACTCTTGCTTTTCCCTTTTGCTGTAAGAGACAGAGCTAGAGTATGGTTGGATTCACAGCCCAAGGATAGCCTGGACTCATGGGATAAGCTTGTCACTGCATTCTTAGATAAGTTCTTTCCTCCTCAAAAGCTGAGCAAGCTGAGAGTGGATGTTCAAACCTTCAAACAAAAAGATGGTGAATCCCTCTATGAAGCTTGGGAAAGATACAAGCAGCTGACCAAGAGATGTCCATCTGACATGTTTTCAGAATGGACCATATTAGATATATTCTATTATGGTCTCTCTGAATTTTCAAAAATGTCATTGGACCATTCTGCAGGTGGATCTATTCACCTGAAGAAAACGCCTGAAGAGGCTCAAGAACTCATTGACATGGTTGCAAACAACCAGTTTATGTACACCTCTGAGAGGAATTCTGTAAATAATGGGGTACCTCAGAAGAAAGGAGTTCTTGAAATTGATGCTCTGAATGCCATATTGGCTCAGAACAAAATGTTGACTCAACAGGTCAACATGATCTCTCAAAATCTGAATGGATTGCAACATGCATCCAACAGTACTAGAGAGGCAGCTTCTGAAGAAGCTTATGATCCTGAGAACCCTGCCATGGCAGAGGTTAATTACTTAGGTGAACCTTATGGAAACACCTATAACTCATCATGGAGAAATCATCCTAATTTCTCCTGGAAGGATCAACAAAAACCTCAACAAGGTTTTAACAATGGTGGACGCAACAGGCTGAATAATAGTAAGCCATATCCATAATCTTCTCAGCAACAGACAGAGAACTCTGAACAAAATACTGCTAATTTAGCCAATATAGTCTCTGATCTGTCAAAAGCCACTTTCAGTTTCATGAATGAAACAAGATCCTCCATTAGAAATTTGGAGGCACAAGTGGGCCAGCTGAGTAAGAAAGTCATTGACACTCCTCCCAGTACTCTCCCAAGTAATACAGAAGAAAATCCAAAAGGAGAGTGCAAGGCCATTGACTTAATCAAAGTGGCCGAATGCACAAGGGAGGAGGAGGACGAAAATCCTAGGGAAGAAGACCTCCTGGGACGTTCCTCAAGCAAGAAGGAGTTTCCTATTAAGGATCCTGAGGAATCTGAGGCTCATCTAGAGACCATAGAGATTCCTTTAAATCTCCTTCTGCCATTCATGAGCTCTGAAGAATATTCATCCTCTGAAGAGAATGAAGATGTGACTGGAGAGCAAGTTGCTCAATACTTAGGAGCTATCATGAAGCTGAATGCCAAGCTGTTTGGTAATGAGACCTGGGAAAGTGAACCCCCCTTGCTCATTAGTGAACTAGATACTTGGATTCAGAAGACTCTACCTCAAAAGAAACAAGATCCTGGCAAGTTCTTAATACCTTGCACCATTGGCACCATGAGTTTTGAAAAAGCTCTATGTGATCTTGGGTCAGGGATAAATCTTATGCCACTCTCTCTAATGGAGAAGCTGGGAATCATTGAGGTACAACCTGCCTTGTTCTCATTACAATTGGCAGATAAGTCCATAAGACAAGCTTATGGAATAGTGGAGGACGTGCTAGTAAGGGTTGAAGGCCTTTACATCCCCACTGATTTCATAATCCTAGACACTAGGAAGGAAGATGATGAATGCATCATCCTAGGAAGACCTTTCCTAGCCACAGCAGGAGCTGTGATAGATGTCAACAGAGGAGAGTTAGTCCTTCAATTGAATGGGGACTACCTTGTGTTTAAGGCACATGGCCATCCCTCTGTGACAAAAGAGAGTAAGCATGAAGAGCTTCTCTCAGTTCAGAGTCAAGAAGAGCCCACACAGTCAAACTCTAAGTTTGGTGTTGTGAGGCCACAACCAAACTCTAAGTTTGGTGTTCAAACCCCATATCCAAACTCTAAGTTTGGTGTTGGGACTACACACTAAATTGACCTGATCACCATGTGGCTCCATGAGAGCCACTGTCAAGCTATTGACATTAAAGAAGCGCTTGTTGGGAGGCAACCCAATTTTATTTATCTAATTTTATTTTATTTTGTTTATTGTTTATTTTTGTGTTTAATTAGGTACATGATCATGAGGAGTCACGAAAAAATCAAAAAAATTAAAAACAGAGTCAAAAACAGAAGAAAAAATTTTTCACCCTGGAGGACGCACGGGCTGGCGTTCAACGCCCAGAAGGAGCATCTGGCTGGCGTTCAACGCCAGAACAGAGCATCTTTCTGGCGCTGAACGCCCAAAACAAGCTACATCCTGGCGTTTAACGCCAGGATGCGCACACAGAGGACAATCTGGCGCTGAACGCCAGAAACAAGCTTGAAACTGGCGTTCAACGCCAGAAACAAGCATCACATGGGCGTTTAACGCCCAGAACATGCACCAATGGGCGTTTGAACGCCAGAATGATGCATGAAGGCATGTTACATGCCTATATGGTGAAGGAATGGTATTTGTTTTCACCTCAGTATCTGTGGACCCCACAGGATCCCCACTTCAGGATCTGTGGACCCCACAGGATCCCCACCTAACATATTCCCACCTTACTTCCCAATCCTAGTTTTTGTGATGTGATTCCCCATGTCACAATTCCCAATATCTTCTTCATCAATCACCTCAATTCCTCCTCCCAATTACCCCATTCACCATTCACATCAACCTCCTCTTCCCCATACACCCCACCTACCTCCATAAAATTCAAATTTAATTTCCCACCCATTCCCACCCAAATTGGCCGAACCTATACCCTCCCCTCTCCCTATAAATACCCTTCTTTTCTTTTACATTTTCACACAACACAAACCCACATTCTCCCACATAGCCGAACCCTCTCTTCTCCCTCTCTACCATATTTTCTTCTTCTTCTCCTACTCTTCTTTTCTTTTCTTGCTCGAGGACGAGCAAATTTTAAGTTTGGTGTGGTAAAAAGCCTAAGCTTTTTGATTTTCATTCACCATCAATGGCACCTAAGACCGGAGTTTCCTCAAGAAAAGGAAAAGGGAAAGCAAAAGCTTCTTCCTCCGAGTCATGGGAGAAGGAGAGATTCATCTCCAAGAGCCATCAAGACCACTTCTATGATGTTGTGGCAAAGAAGAAAGTGATCCCTGAGGTCCCTTTCAAGCTCAAGAAGAATGAGTATCCGGAAATCCGACATGAAATCCAAAGAAGAGGTTGGGAAGTCCTAGCCAACCCCATGCAACAAGTCGGATTATTGATGGTTCAAGAGTTCTATGCTAATGCATGGATCACTAGGAACTATGACCAAAGTATGAACCCAAGCCCAAAGAATTATCTCACAATGGTTAGTGGGAAATACTTGGATTTTAGTCCGGAAAATGTGAGGTTGGCGTTTCACTTACCCATGATGCAAGGTGATGAACGCCCCTACACAAGAAGGGTCAACTTTAACCAAAGGTTGGACCAAGTCCTTAGGGACATATGTGTGGAAGGCGCCCAATGGAGAGTAGACTCCAAAGGCAAGCCAGTCCAACTAAGAAGACTGGACCTCAAGCCTGTAGCTAGAGGATGGTTGGAGTTCATTCAAAGATCCATCATCCCTACAAGCAACCGATCTGAAGTTACTGTGGATCGGGCCATCATGGTTCATAGCATCATGATTGGAGAGGAGGTGGAAGTTCATGAAGTCATTTCCAATAAACTCTACAAAATAGCTGACAAGCCTTCATACATGGCACGGCTAGCCTTCCCTCACCTTATATGCCATCTATGTTACTCAGCTGGAGTTATCATAGAAGGAGATGTCTCCATTGAAGAAGACAAGCCCATCACCAAGAAAAAGATGGAGCAAACAAGGGAAGCTCCTCACGGCCTCCAAGAAGAACATGAGGAAGTGCATCATCAACAAATGCCTCAAGGAATGCACTTTCCTCCCAACAACTATTGGGAGCAACTTAATACCCCCTTAGAAGATTTGAGCCATAATGTGGAGCAATTAAGGGTGGAACATCATGAGCACTCCATCATTCTCCAAGAAATAAGAGAAGATCAAAGAGCAATGAGGGAGGAGCAACAAAGGCAAGGAAGGGACATAGAAGAGTTGAAGAACATCATTGGTCCTTCAAGAAGAAGACGCCACTAGAGGTGGATTCATTCCTTGTTCTTTATTTCTTTCTGTTTTCGGTTTTTAATGTTGTGTTTATCTATGTTTTGTGTCTTTATTTCATGATCATTAGTATGTAACCATGCCTTAAAGCTATGAATAAATTCCATTAGTCCTTCACCTCTCTTAAAAAGAAAAATTATTAATTCAAAAGAACAAGAAGTACATAATTTTTGAAATTATTACTGAATTTAATTTAATTATCTTGATGTGGTGACAATGATTTTTGTTTTCTGAATGAATGCTTGAACAGTGCATATGTCTTTGGATCTTGTTGTTTATGAGTGTTAAAATTGTTGGCTCTTGAAAGAATGATGAACAAAGAGAAATGTTATTGATGATCTGAAATATCATGAATTTGATTCTTGAAGCAAGAAAAAGCAGTGAAAAAAAAAAGAGAGAGAAAAAGGGGCGAAAATTTTAAAGCAAGGATCCAAGGCTTTGAGCATCAATGGATAGGAGGGCCCAAGGAAATAAAATCCAGGCCTAAGCGGCTAAATCAAGCTGTCCCTAGCCATGTGCTTGTGTCATGAAGGTCCAAGTGAAAAGCTTGAGACTGAATGGTTAAAGTCGTGATCTGAAGCTAAAGAGTGTGCTTAAGAGCTCTGGACACCACTAACTGGGGACTCTAGCAAAGCTAAGTCACAATCTGAAAAGGTTCACCCAGTTATGTGTCTGTGGCATTTGTGTATCCGGTGGTAATACTGGAAGACAAAGTGCTTAGGGCCACAGCCAAGACTCATAAGTAGCTGTGTTCAAGAATCAACATGCTTAAACTAGGAAAGTCAATAACACTATCCGAAATTCTAAGTTCCTAGAGAAGCCAATCATTCTGAACTTCAAAGGAAAAAGTGAGATGCCAAACCTGTTCAGAAGCAAAAAGCTACAAGTCCCGCTCATTTAATTATAATTAATATTCATTGATATTTCTGAATTTATAGTATATTCTCTTCTTTTTATCCTATTTGATTTTCAGTTGCTTGGGGACAAGCAACAATTTAAGTTTGGTGTTGTGATGAGCGGATAATTTATACGCTTTTTGGCATTATTTTTAGGTAATTTTTAGTAAGTTCAAGCTACTTTTAGGGATGTTTTCATTAGTTTTTATGTTAAATTCACATTTCTGGACTTTACTATGAGTTTGTGTGTTTTTCTGTGATTTCAGGTAAATTCTGACTGAAATTGAGGGATTTGAGCAAAACTCTGAAAAAGGCTGACAAAAGGACTGGTGATGCTGTTGGATTCTGACCTCCCTGCACTCGAAATGGATTTTCTGGAGCTACAGAACTCCAATTGGCGCGCTCTCAACGGCGTTGGAAAGTAGACATCCAGGGCTTTCCAGCAATATATAATAGTCCATGCTTTATTCGAAGAATGACGACCTAACTTGGCGTTAAACGCCAAGTTCATGCTGCTGTCTGGAGTAAAACGCCAGAAAAACGTCATGATCCAGAGTTGAACGCCCAAAACACGTCATAACTCAAAGTTCAACGCCAAGAATTGCCTTAGCTCGTGGATTGATCAAGCTCAGCCCAAGCATACACCAAGTGGGCCCCGGAAGTGAATTTATGCATCAATTACTTACTCATGTAAACCCTAGTAGCTAGTCTAGTATATATAGGACACTTATCTATTGTATTAGACATCTTTGGTCTCAGTTTTGTTTTATTCTTCATCTTAGGAGATCATTGATCACGTTTTGGGGGCTGGCCATTCGGCCATGCCTGAACCCTTTGCTTATGTATTTTCAACGGTGGAGTTTCTGCACACCATAGATTAAGGGTGTGGAGCTCTGCTGTACCTCAAAGATTAATGAAGTTCTACTTTCTTTTATTCAATTCCTCTTTTATTCTTATTCCAAGATATTCATTCGTACCCAAGAACATGATGAATGTGATGAGTAAATAACCCTCATCATCATTCTCACTGATCAACGCGCGTGATTGACAACCACTTCCGTTCTACATGCAACACAAGCTTGAATGTGTATCTCTTAGATTCCCCAACAGAATCTTCGTGGTATAAGCTAGAGAGATGGCGGCATTTATGAGGATCCGGAAAGTCCAACCTTGTCTGTGGTGTTCCGAGTAGGATCCTGGGAATCCGGAAAGTCTACCTTGTCTGTGGTGTCCGAGTAGGATTCCGGTAATGAATGACTGTGACGTGCTTCAAACCTGTAACCTGCTGGGCGTAGTGACAACGCAAAAGAATCAATGGATTCTATTCCAGTAGGGGAGGGAACCAACCGGTGATTGGCCGTACTGTGACAGAGTGCGTGAGCATTAGCTTTCACTGCGAGGATGGGATGTAGCCATCAACCATGGGTGATGCCTCCAGACTGGTTAGCTGTGCGAGTGACAGCCGCATAGGATATTTCCCCGTGAGGATGAAAGTAGCCACAGTTGATGATGAACCCCTATACAAAGCTTGCCATGGAAAGGATTAAGAAGGATTGAGTAGGAGGAATAGGAGAGCAGGCGTCCGAGAGCTCTACAGCACCTCCATTTCGCTTATCTGAAATTCCTACCAATGAATCTACATAAGTATTTCTATCCTTTTTATTATGTATTTTCTTTTTATTTTATATTTTCGAAACCCATAAATCAATATTTAATCCGCCTAACAGAGATTTGCAAGGTGACCATAGCTTGCTTTATACCAACAATCTCTGTGGATTCGACCCTTACTCACGTAAGGTTATTACTTGGACGACCCAGTACACTTGCTGGTTAGTTGAACGGAGTTGTGAAGAAAATAAACAGTGCCATAAGAGTATACATCCTTTATAAACAAATAACAAGTGATCACAATTTCGTCCACCAAGTATAATCACCAAACATCCTCCTTGCATTATTGTTGTTGGGTTCGGCTGCCATCTCCTTTTCTTGTTCGAAAATTTTAGCAAGGTTGTCTCTGGATTGTCGTAATTTAGCTTCTCTTAGTTTCCTCTTCAGAGTCCTTTCAGGTTCCGAATCAGCTTCAACAAGAATGCCTTTTTCCTTGTTCCTACTCATATGAAAGAGAAGAGAACAGAAAAGGAAGAGGAATCCTCTATGTCACAGTATAGAGATTTCTTTATGTTAGTAGAAGAAGAAAGGGAATAAGAGTGAAGAAGAATGAATAATCCAAACACAAGGGTGAGGATAGGAGCAGAGATTTGAGAAGAAGAGAAGTGTTAGTAAATGAATAAATAAATAGAATAAGATGAGAGAGAGAAGTTTTCGAAAATATTTTTTGAAAAGGAGTTAATGATTTTCGGAAATTAAAGGGGTAATAAAATTACAATTAAAATTTTAAAAGAATTAATTAATTAAAAAGAATTTTTGAAAAAGAGGGAGGTATTTTCGAAAATTAGAGAGAGAAAAGTTGTTAGGTGGTTTTGAAAAAGATAAGAAATAAACAAAAAGTCAAATAGTTAGTTGAAAAAGATTTGACAATTAGTTTTAAAAGATAAGAAGTTAGATAAGATATTTTGAAATTAAATTTTTTGAAAAAAAATAAAATTTAAAAAGATATGATAAAAAGATATGATTAAAAAGATATGGTTGGAAAAGATTTAATTTTTAAAATTAAAATTAATTACTTGACTAACAAGAAACTAAAAGATATGATTCTAGAATTTAAAGATTGAACCTTTCTTAACAATAAAGTAACAAAATTCAAATTTTTTAATCAATCACATTACTTGTTAGTTAAGTTTCAAAAATTTGAAATAAAATAAGAAAAAGATTTTGAAAAATAGTTTTAAATTTTTGAAAATCATAAGATAAAAGTAAAAGAGATTTGATTTTTGAAAAAGATTTTGAAAAGATAAGATTTTTAAAATTGAAAATTTGACTTGACTTATAAGAACTAACTAATTTTAAAATTTTTTGATTAAGTCAATTCAAATTTTCGAAATTTTGAGAGAAATAAGGAAAAGATATTTTTTAATTTTTGAAATTTTTAATAATGAGAGGGAAAAACACAATTATGACCCAAAACATGAAAATTTTGGATCAAACCACATGATGCATGCAAGAACACTATGAATGTCAAGATGAACACCAAGAACACTTTGAAAATCATGATGAACATCAAGAACATATTTTTGAAAAAAAATTTTAATGCAAATAAAACATGCAAGACACCAAACTTAGAAATCTTTAATGCTTAGACACTATGAATGCAAAAATGCACATGAAAAACAACAAAAGACACAAAACAAGAAAACATCAAGATCAAACAAGAAGACTTACCAAGAACAACATGAAGATCATGAAGAACACTATGAATGCATGAATTTTCGAAAATTGCAAGAACAAGATGAATATCCAATTGACACCAAACTTATAAATTGACTCAAGACTTAAACAAGAAATACAAAATATTTTCTTTTATGATTTTATTAATTTTTTTTTCAAAAACATATAGGAAAAAGGAAGTTATGAATTCAAAGTCCTCAATCAAAATTCCAGGAATTAGACATGGCTTAATAGCCAGCCAAGCTAAAACATGATATGTGAAACTCTAGAATTCATTCTTAAAAACTCTGAAGGATTTTTCGAAAACAGAGGGAGAAAAAATTTTTTGAAAGCTTTTTGAAAAATTTTTGAAAATAAAACAAGAAGAAAATTACCTAATCTGAGCAACAAGATGAACCGTCAGTTGTCCAAACTCGAACAATCCCCGGCAATGGCGCCAAAAACTTGGTGCACGAAATTGTGATCTCTAATAATGGCATTCAACTTGGTATACGCGTTTATAACTCAGCACTGTCTTCACAACCTAGCACAACTAACCAGCAAGTGCACTGGGTCGTCCCAGTAATAAACCTTTCATGAGTAAGGTCGATCCCACGGAGATTGTTGGTATGAAGCAAGCTATGGTCATCTTGAAATTCTCAGTTAGGCGAATAATATATGGTTATGGAGTTTTAGAGTAGTAATATTAAATAAACAGAAAATAAAGATAGAAATACTTATATAAATCATTGGTGGGAATTTAGATAGGCGTATGAAGATGCTGTGCTCCTTTTGAATCTCTGCTTTCCTATTGCCTTCATCCAATCCTTCCTACTCCTTTCCATGGCAAGCTATATGTAGGGCAACACTGTTGTCAATGGTTACATCCCATCCTCTCAGTGAAAAAGGTCCAAATTCTTTGTCACAGCACGGCTAATCATCTGTCGGTTTTCGATCATGCCGAAATAGAATCCATTGTTTCTTTTGCGTTTGTCATCACGCCCAACAATCGCGAGTTTGAAGCTCGTCACAGTCATTCAATCCCTGAATCCTACTCGGAATACCATAGACAAGGTTTAGACTTTTCGGATTCTCATGAATGCCGCCATCAATTCTAGCTTATACCATGAAGATTCTGATTAAGGAATCCAAGAGATATGCGCCCGGTCTAAGGTAGAACGGAAGTGGTTGTCAGTCACGCGTTCATAGGTGAGAATGATGATGAGTGTCACGAATCATCACATTCATCATGGTGAAGTGCAACAAATATCTTAGAACAGGAATAAACTGAATTGAATAGAAAATAGTAGTAATTGCATTAAAACTTGAGGTACAGCAGAGCTCCACACCCTTAATCTATGGTGTGTAGAAACTCCATCGTTGAAAATACATAAGTGATGGTGGTCCAGGCATGGCCAAATGGCCAGCACCCAAGAACGTGATCAATAGTCTCCTAAGATGAATAATAGAATAAAACTGAGACCAAAGATGTAACGTGGTCAAAAGACGACTAATACACTAATAAAAAGTTCTATTTATACTAAACTAGCTACTAAGGTTTACAGAAGTAAGTAATTGATGCAGAAATCTACTTCCGGGGCCCACTTGGTCTGTGCTTGGGCTGAGCTTGAGCTTTACACGCGCAGAGGCTTCTTTTGGAGTTGAACGCCAAGTTGTAACGTGTTTTTGGCGTTCAACTCTGGTTCGTGACGTGTTTCTGGCGTTTGACTCCAGAATACAGCATAGAACTGGCGTTGAGCGCCAGTTTACATCGTCTAATCTCGAATAAAGTATGGAGTATTATATATTGCTGGAAAGATCTAGATGTCTAATTTCCAACGCCATTAAGAGCGCGCCATTTGGAGTTCTGTAGCTCCAGAAAATTCATTTCGAGTGCAGCGAGGTCAGAATCCAACAACATCAGCAGTCCTTTGTCAAGCTTCTCATCAGAGTTTTGCTCAGGTCCCTCAATTTCAGCCAGAAAATACCTGAAATCACAGAAAAACAAAACTCATAGTAAAGTCCAAAAATGTGAATTTAGCCTAAAAACTAATGAAAACATCTCTAAAAGTAGCTAGATCTTACAAAAAACTACCTAAAAACAATGCCAAAAAGCGTATAAATTATCCGCTCATCACGTGCCACGCCCCTTTGTGAGTGAGTGGTTCCTCTGTTTGGCGTGTCACACCATGAACTCAAGTGGCATGCCCCAATGCTTCTTTGCCCTCTGAATGACTTGGCATGCCATGCCTGGTTGCTCAAGTGGCACGCCTAAGTGAAGAATAGTCAGTGGCATGCCACGCGTTCGATACCAAGTGACAGGCCCCATGTAATTGGCCTCTTTCATCCTCTCTGGAAACTTATACCAGCGTGCCACACCTGAAGACTGGCGTGCCACACCTATGTTCTTGTCTTGTTCCAGTAGTTGGCGTGTCACGCCTCGACCTTCAAGTGGCACGCCATAGTGACATGCTTGGGTTGGCGTGCCATGCCTTCGACACCAAGTGGCACCCCCAGTCCTTGCTTTTGTTATCTTTGTGCATTGGCGTGCCACGTCTGGTTGCTCAAGTGGCACGCCTAAGTAAGGTTGAGAGGTTGGCATGCCACGCCTTCGACTTCAAGTGGCACGCCCAGTTTTCAATTGCCTTCAGCCCCTTCTCTGGATCATTGTACCAGCGTGCCACGCCATGCTGCTCAAGTGGCACGCCCATGCATTTGTGCACTCTTCAAACTTGGCATGCCACGCCTGGGTTCTCAAAAAAACTTCATACGTGAAAATGAGAGTTCACGTACAACCGGCAAGTATACCGGGTCGCATCAAGTAATAAAACTCACTAAGAGTGAGGTCGATCCCACGGAGATTGGTAGATTAAGCAACTTTAGTTAATGGTAAATTTAGTCAAGCAAGCATGATTTTGATTTCATGAGGTTTGTGATTTTTGAACATAATTGCAAGAATTTAAATGGCAAAGAATTTAAAGAACTAGAAGAGAGAAATAAAATGAAAGTAAATGACAAAAACTTAAAGTGCAAGAAACTTAAATGACATCAAAGATAAATTGCAAGGAATTAAAGGTTGCAGAAATTTAAAGAACATAAGAGTAAATAGCAAGAAATAAAGGAACAAAATGTAGATGACAAGAATAATAAATTGACAGAATGTAGAAGGGAATTGGGTTATGGGTAGTCAAACAACTAGAAGCAAAAGAAATAAGAATTAATGATGGAGAGGATCATTAGGGATCAGAGATGCAAGTTTTCCTGAATTGATGTTAGTCAAGTCCTTCTCAATCATGGGTATAGATCCATGGCAAGTGGGTAATTGAATCCCAATCTCTTGGTGATTCAATTTCTCTCAACATAACCAATTGCCACTCTCGTGATCTAATTGTTCATGAGAAGAGATGAAGCTCAATTCTAATCCAGCCACACAACTCCCATAATCTCAACCAAGGAAAGTTACATCTCACATACTAACCAAGGTGTATTGATTAAGGAAACCATGAAAGGATGAACTCTAAACTGAATTATGTGGCTCATTCCTCAAATTCACCACACAATTCACATAGATTAACCTCTCTCTCGATGGTGGTTGAATCTTTGAAGAACAAGAGTTTCCTCTTTGGATTAACCACTGAATTGAGGAGGAAAAGAGGAGTTCATCAATGCATTCAAACAAGCAGAGCTCTTCCCCCTAATGAAAGTGGGGTTTAGTGAATCATAGCTCCAATTTCAACCATAATTGCCATCAACAAAAATTAAACTAAGTGGAAAGAAAAGAAGAAGAAGAACAAGGAAATGCTTAAAACTTAAAACTCAAGAAGAAAAGTTCCAAAAGAAAAACCAAAATAGCTCTCCGGGTATCCTCCCGGAAGTGCTATTGAGTTCTCCAAATAAAGTGCTAAAAGTGTATAATTATAAGTGTCCAAAAGTCCCCCTAAAGTACAAACTCCTTCTCTATTTATATTAGTCCTAAAACTCTTTCAAAGATCTTTAATTGGGTTAGCAATATGGGCTTCCTCTTTGTTGAATTCTTGGCTCAATTGAAGAAGTGTTGCTAGACTTGGAAGGAGGAGTTCATTCATCATGTTTCTGGCCCAATGGCTTGGCGTTTTTGCCAATAACGCTAGCCTTCATGCACGTTGGCAACGTGCATCATATTTTCCTGGGAGTGAACTTTCAGACTTGGGCGTTGCTAGCCCAAGTTGTTGCTAACAACTTGCTTTTCTTCTTCTTGACTCTACTTTTATGCTAAATGTAGCCCAGAATTTGAGTATCAATCCTCTGCTTCAATATGGACTATCATACATCACTGGAAAGCTCTTGATGTCTACTTTCCAATGCCACTGGAATCACCTCATTTGGACCTTCCTAGCTCAAGTTATGCTCCATTGAAGAGGGCAAGGTCAGGCTGCCTTGGTTGGGCGTTTTTGCCAAACACTTCACCAATAACGCCCATGACAACGCCTCTAGCCCAGATTTCTTAGCCTGGGCGTTGTTGCCCAAGTTGCCAAGGAACACGCCAGGCCATTTTAGCCTTGGCAACGTGTTCGACCCCATTCCTTGGCCCATTCATGCTTCCTTGAATGTCAACCTCATTTTCTTGTTTTTGGGGCCTAAAGATGACTCTGATTCGAGCTTCCATTTCATGCTCCACTATAGACTATTATATATGGTTGGAAAGTTCTGAATGTCAGCTTTCCAACGCAACTGCACGCACTCAATTTGGATCTCTGTAGCTCAAGTTATGCTCCATTGAAGATAACAAGGTCAAGCTGCCAAGGTTGCCGGCGTTTTTGACAAACACGCCTTCACATTCTCAAGTTGGCAACGTGGGTTATCTTCTAAGGCTGCTGAGCTTCGCAGGCATTGCTAGCAAACACGCCTTCACCTTCCCCAAGTTGGCAACGTGGGTTATGCCTCCCAGGGAGCCAAATTTTAGCAAGGGCGTTGCCAACTTAGATTCCAAGTTGCCAACGTGTTTAGTTTCTGAGGTTCCAAATGAAGCCAGCTTTTGAAGCTTCAAACGAATGTCAAACCCATACTATTATATATCATTGGAAAGCTCCGGATGTCTACTTTCCAATGCCGTTGAGAGTGCATCAGTTGAAGGTCTACAACTCAAGATATACTCCATGGAAGAGAGTAAGGTCCGGCTGCCAGGGTTGCCAGCGTTTTTGGCAAACACTCCTTCTTCTCAGCACGTTGGCAACGTGCCAGCCCATGCCCCCTTGTTCCATGCTTGCTTCCTGGCGTTGCCACTACACACGCCAATGAACCTTCAAGTTGGCAACGTGCTTGTGGCTGCCTTCTTGCTCCAAGCTTTGCTTGCTACGTTACCATTGCACACGCCTTTATAATCCAGCGTTGGCACCGTGCTAGCCTCCTTCCCTGGACCAAGCCTTGCTTATTGGCATTGTCATTGGACACGCCTATGCATCCCAACGTTGGCAACGTGCTTGAATGGGAGAGTCATCATCCAAGCTGCCTTGAGTTGTTGCCAAACACGCCAATGCACTCTAAGTTAGCAACGTGCTCGTGGTTGTTTCCTAGCTTCAAGTTTGCTGCGTTGCCAATGAACACGCCAATGGAAAGCTCAGTTGGCAACGTGCTATGCCTTCCAAGGCTGCCAAGCTTGCTGGCGTTAGAGGTAAACACGCCTTCCTTCCCCCAAGTTGGCAACGTGCATTCTAGCTCTTACCAAGCTTGAAATGTTCTCAAGCCTTCTTGCTTCATCACCTAACATAAACCAAAGAAACTTCCTCAATGTATTGCTATTCTATGCACCTAATTTCAAGAGATTCATTCATTCTAATCCATTTATAAGCTTCTTGAATTATTTGCATGAATTTGGCCAAATTTCACTTAGTTCTTGGTTCATGGATGCATGGAGAAAAACTCACAAAATTGCTTGTTTATTTTAGTAATAATGAACGAAATTGAACTAAAGCTAACTAAACTAACTAGTTAAAATAGCAAATATGCGAATGCATCAGCATGCCCAAGTGACTTCTTGGAGCTGGTGTGCCACGCCTTCGACACCAATTGGCACGCCATGGTGGAGGTTCTTCTTGAGATGGTGAGTTGGCGTGCCACGCCCCTTTGCTCAAGTGGCACGCCCATAGTAGTTGATGGGTCAGGCGTGCCACGCCCAACCTGGCGTGCTACGCCCCTTTTGTGTCCTCCCTTTTGCTCTCTGGAATTTTGTACTAGCGTGCCACGCCCATACATTTGTTCTTGGACTTCTTCTCTGGACTTTAGTACTGGCGTGCCACGCCTAGCTCCTGGCGTGCCATGCCAGTGCATTTTTGTGGCGTTTGCTCCCAAGTGGCACGCCAGTTTCACACGCCCAGCTTCTTGTTTGTCTTCTTCCCATTTTTATGCCCTTTTTCACCTGAAATTTAGCACAACTCATCTCAAAGTAGTGTACCATAATATTCATCAAATAATGCATAAATTGTATGGATCAAATGAGATTTATGCTCTTTTATGGTCTTCTTTATGCAAGAAAGAAGGGTAGATGATGCAAGTCATCACAGCCACGTCCTTAATAAGGTCTTCATTGTCTTCTCTGGAGAGTTGAATTGGCGTGCCACGCTCAGGTCTGGCATGGCACGCCCTTAGTAGTGCAAGATCATCCTTCTTTGGTCCAGTGAACTGGCGTGCCACACTCAAGATTCAAGTGGCACGCCCATGGTTCGAGCAGGGTTGGCGTGCCACGCCCCAAGCATCAAGTAGCATGCCCCTGGTCATTTTGTCTTGGCGTGCCACACCTAAAGTCCCAAGCGGCATGCCAATTGATTTTCTTCTTTGGAGGCTTGTGCTGGCGTGCCACGCCTTCCATCTCAAGTGGCACGCCCATTATGGTGTTGAGCTCTTCAAGCTTGGCGTGCCACGCCTAGAACTCAAGTTGCACGCCCAGAATATGAACAAGGTTGGCGTGCCGTGCCCCAAACATCAAGTGGCACGCCCATTGTATTGCACCATCCACTCTCCTCTGCTTATTTGAATGGGCGTGCCACGCCTTCGATCTGGCGTGCCACGCCCCTTGTAGAATGGGGTTAGTGTGCCACGCCCAGCCTGGCATGCCACGCCCCTTATGGGTCTTTAAGAATGCTCTCTGGAAGGTATAGTTGGTGTGCCACACCTGGCCCAGGCGTGCCATGCCAATAATAAAGCTTGTTTGTCCCTTGTCTGGAGTTTATAGTTGGTGTGCCACGCTTGGCCTTGGCGTACAATGCCCATTATGCTTCATCTCCTTGGCGTGCCACGCTCATTGAAAGCTTCACGGACTCTCCTCTGGAACTGATAACTGCCGTGTCACGCTGACAAACCCCGTTTTGACGGTTTATCTTGTATTGATTTTAAGAGCTTTTATCACCTTTTACCCCCATTTATTCAATGAAATAGCATGGTTTTGTGATTGTCTCCTTATTTGTGCTTAGATGTGAAAACATGCTTTTCAACCCTTAATTTGATGGTTTTAATCTCCCTTTGATTCCACTAGATGCCTTGGTATGTTTGTTAGTGATTTCAGATTGAAAAGGCTAGGAATGGATCAAAGGAGTGAAGAGGAAAGCATACAAAGTGGAAAAATCATGAAAAGTCAAAGAAGTTGAACTCGCCCATGGACGCGCGCGCGCACCTGGCGCTTGCGCGCACCTGCGAATTACCCCATGGACGCGTACGCGTGATGTGCGCGTACGCGTCGGTGTTGGTTTATGATTTTTTAATGAAAACGTGGCCAACGAATTCTGAAGGGTTGTGGGGCCCAATCCTAACCAACTTTGGCGCCAAAGATGCTATTTAAAGCCAAGGATTGAAGAGCAAAGGGGATTCAAAACTCATTAATTCATTACACACACATTAGGATTAGTTTAGAGTTAGTTTCTAGAGAGAGAAGCTCTCACTTCTCTCTAGAATTAGGATTAGGTTTAGTTCAATAATCTTAGATCTAAGTTTTAATCTTTGCTTTCTTCTACTTCTATCCTCTTAATTCCTTGTTATTGCATTCATCTTCTCTATTCTTTTGTTGTAATTTCCTTTATGATGTTCTTAGACCTTGTTGTAGATCCACTTTTATTCCTTCCTTTCTCTTCCAATGCAATAAAGGTAATTCATAATAAAAATGTTTCTCTTGACTGTTGTTGTTAATTTCTTTTAATAATTGTTGTTAGATTTCACTCTTGTTGTTGATTTACTATGTTTTCCTTTTATGCCTCCCAAGTGTTTGATAAAATGCTTGTTTGGATTTTAGTGTAGGTTTTGTTTCTCTTGGCCTAGGTAGAGTAATTAGTGACACTTGAGTTATCTAATTCCCTTGTTGATTGATAATCAGAAGTTGCTAATTGATTTGAATGCCTCTAAAGCTAGTCATTCCTTTGGGAGTCGATTAGGACTTGAGAAATCAAATTGATTCATCCACTTGACCTTCCTCCATGGTTAGAGGTTAACTAAGTGGGAATAATGAACAATTATCATCACAATTGAGAGAGGTAACTAGGATAGGATTTCTAGTTCTCACATCTTGCCAAGAGCGTTGTTAATTGTTAGTTTATTTTCATTACCATTTACTTTTCATGCTTCCTATCCAAAACCCCAAATTAACTCACAACCAATAACAAGACACTTTATTGTAATTCCTAGGGAGAACGACCCGAGGTCCAATACTTCGGTTTATAAATTTAGGGGTTTGTTTTAGTGACAAACAACTTTTTGTATGAAAGGATTAGCGATTGGTTTAGAGACTATACTTGCAACGAGAATTCATTTGTGAAATTCTAAACCGTCGAAAATCTAATCGTCAAAATGGCGCCGTTGCCGGGGAATTGCAATGGTGTTATGTTATTGGTTATTGTATATATGTGAATAGTGTGAATATGTTTGCTTTTATTAGCTCTTACTAGTTTTAGGATTTAATTTTCTTGCTTCTTATTTGATTTTGTTTTCATTTTCCTCTTGCTATCATGAATTCTCACCTTGGCTATGAGTTTGGTTATCAACATGTTGTAGGAAATGAGGACTATAATGAAGATGTGTATCAAGAATGGGATAACCAAAGGTGGGAGGAGCCATATGCATATGATCAATCCTCATGGCAACAACCTCCACCAATGCACTATGAAGAAGAGCCATTCTATGATGCATACCAATCCAATGGCTATGGTGAATCACCTTGTGACTTTCAAGAACCACCACCATATGCCTATGAACCATATCCTCAACACAACTCTCAACCATACTCACAAGCCTCTTTTCACCAACCACCTTCATATGATCCTAATCCATATCCACCATTCCAACAA
The DNA here is from genome assembly GCF_014773155.1 of Arachis stenosperma. Lineage (NCBI taxonomy): Eukaryota > Viridiplantae > Streptophyta > Magnoliopsida > Fabales > Fabaceae > Arachis > Arachis stenosperma. Next base: position 60,365,014 of record NC_080382.1, read on the forward strand.
CCATATGAGCCATATGAACCACACATAGAGCCACCACCATCCCAACATCACCACTTTCAAGAGCCACCCCTTCCATATTATTACCAAGGTGAACCACCTCCAATATATGAAAATTTTCAACCACAAGATGAATACTACTTTCCACCCCAACCTCCCATGGAAGAATACTCATATCCATTGATCCAAGAGCCACATGATCCTAATCATATTATCCAAGAGGAACAAGAGTCAAGGGATCATCTCAAGGAAGCATTGGATCAATTTCAAGCAACCATGGAGTGTGTTGTGCAACAAGTGGAAAGAATGGAAAACATTGAACCACCACAACTCTACCAAGAAGAACCACCTTCTTACTATGAACCCTTCCCCCAAAATGATGAATCCTTGCAACCACCCCAATCTCTAATGGATGAAACCCTTGGTGTTCTTGTTCAAGGGCAAGAAGAGATGCAAAGGGATGTGCAAAATTTCATGGCCGCCTTGGATGCGGTAACAAATCAATTAGCCTCCCAATGCTTGAACACTCAAGGAACTCCCATGGCTACATGTGGAGAATCGAATGAAGAACATAGCATGAAGGAGAGATTGGAAACTCCGGTGGGAAATGAAGGAAGTTGCTTTGTATTGGAACAATTGGAGGAAGCTTTAATTGTTGAAGACAAGGAAGAAGTGGTAGAAGACTTAGGAGATGTGGAGCCTCCATGGGAACATAGAGTTGAAGAAAATGATTGAAATTGATGCTAGGGAGGAAAGTGCACACCTTCCAAGGCATATTCCATATGAGGACTTGGATGGGATAGAGAAAGAATTGAGTTCCCTTGGAGATGAAGATCAAGCATCAAGTCTTAGTGGTGAAGAATCCTTTGAGCATGAAGAACCTTCTCCGGTTGGATTTGAAAGCGTTGAGGAGGTAAAATTTTTTCACCTTCCCTATTATGATTTGAGTAAAGGAAAAGGTTTTGATAAAATTGTTGAACAAAGGATTGAGATTAAGAGATCTTGTGAAGAGGTGGAAGTCCCTAGAAGTGGAAGAACGAGGGTTGGTTATGCTTTGTCAAGATCTTTGGAAGCATCTTTGCCTAGGTTGCCATCTATACCTTCATTTGAGTGGGTGAAATTCATTTCTATTAGCTTTATTATACCACTTGAATATGGTTTGCTTGAAACGGATGGCCAACTTAGGGGAGTTTGTGGGATGAAGCGTAAGCGGAAAAGGTTTTGTGGTGGGCGTTGCAAATCAAGGCTCATTATGGTTGATGCATCAAACATGAGATATAAAGGTTGGAGTAGTGCTCAAGTAGATGGGTCTAGGAGGATTGTTGGGCACTTCATAGAGAATTCATCTTGTTCACCACCCGGATGGACTAATAATGATGATCAACCTCAAGATGGGTGTAGAAACAAGATATGGGATCCCGGTATACATGAGGATCAACTTTGGGAGCCCCAAGCTTCTGAAAAACTCCATCAAAACTTGGTGCAACAAATAAGAAGTCTTGGGGCACAATGGAGAACCAAGCATTGGTGGGAGTTCCAAGATGAGTACAAGCACAAGCCACCTTGAGAGGAGCTCCCCATAAGTCCAACTTAAGGACAATAAACAAAAGTGCTAAGTGGGAGACACCCCACCATGGTAAAATTGATGAGCGGATAATTTATACGCTTTTTGGCATTGTTTTTATATAGTTTTTAGTAAGTTCAAGCTACTTTTAGGGATGTTTTCCTTGGTTTTTATGTTAAATTCACATTTCTGGACTTTACTATGAGTTTGTGTGTTTTTCTGTGATTTCAGGTAAATTCTGACTGAAATTGAGGGATTTGAGCAAAACTCTGAAAAAGGCTGACAAAAGGACTGCTGATGCTGTTGGATTCTGACCTCCCTGCACTCGAAATGGATTTTCTGGAGCTACAGAACTCCAATTGGCGCGCTCTCAACGGCGTTGGAAAGTAGACATCCAGGGCTTTCCAGAAATATATAATAGTCCATGCTTTATTCGAAGAATGACGACGTAACTTGGCGTTAAACGCCAAGTTCATGCTGCTGTCTGGAGTAAAACGCCAGAAAAACGTCATGATCCGGAGTTGAACGCCCAAAACACGTCATAACTCAAAGTTCAACGCCAAGAATTGCCTTAGCTCGTGGATTGATCAAGCTCAGCCCAAGCATACACCAAGTGGGCCCCGGAAGTGAATTTATGCATCAATTACTTACTCATGTAAACCCTAGTAGCTAGTCTAGTATATATAGGACACTTATCTATTGTATTAGACATCTTTGATCTCATTTTTGCTTTATTCTTCATCTTAGGGGATCATTGATCACGTTTTGGGGGCTGGCCATTCGGCCATGCCTGAACCCTTTGCTTATGTATTTTCAACGGTGGAGTTTCTGCACACCATAGATTAAGGGTGTGGAGCTCTGCTGTACCTCAAAGATTAATGAAGTTCTACTTTCTTTTATTCAATTCCTCTTTTATTCTTATTCCAAGATATTCATTCGTACCCAAGAACATGATGAATGTGATGAGTAAATAACCCTCATCATCATTCTCACTGATCAACGCGCGTGATTGACAACCACTTCCGTTCTACATGCAACACAAGCTTGAATGTGTATCTCTTAGATTCCCCAACAGAATCTTCGTGGTATAAGCTAGAGAGATGGCGGCATTTATGAGGATCCGGAAAGTCCAACCTTGTCTGTGGTGTTCCGAGTAGGATCCTGGGAATCCGGAAAGTCTACCTTGTCTGTGGTGTCCGAGTAGGATTCCGGTAATGAATGACTGTGACGTGCTTCAAACCTGTAACCTGCTGGGCGTAGTGACAACGCAAAAGAATCAATGGATTCTATTCCAGTAGGGGAGGGAACCAACCGGTGATTGGCCGTACTGTGACAGAGTGCGTGAGCATTAGCTTTCACTGCGAGGATGGGATGTAGCTATCAACCATGGGTGATGCCTCCAGACCGGTTAGCTGTGCGAGTGACAGCCGCATAGGATATTTCCCCGAGAGGATGAAAGTAGCCACAGTTGATGGTGAACCCCTATACAAGGCTTGCCATGGAAAGGAGTAAGAAGGATTGAGTAGAAGGAATAGGAGAGCAGGCGTCCGTGAGCTCTACAGCATCTCCATTCCGCTTATCTGAAATTCCTACCAATGAATCTACATAAGTATTTCTATCCTTTTTATTATGTATTTTCTTTTTATTTTATATTTTCGAAACCCATAAATCAATATTTAATCCGCCTAACTGAGATTTGCAAGGTGACCATAGCTTGCTTCATACCAACAATCTCTGTGGATTCGACCCTTACTCACGTAAGGTTATTACTTGGACGACCCATTACACTTGCTGGTTAGTTGAACGGAGTTGTGAAGAAATTAAACAGTGCCATAATAGTATACATCCTTGATAAACAAATAACAAGTGATCACAATTTCGTCCACCAAGTTTTTGGCGCCGTTGCCGGGGATTGTTCGAGTATGGACAACTGACGGTTCATCTTGTTGCTCAGATTAGGTAATTTTCTTTTCAAAAATCTTTTTCAAAATTTTTCTTTTATTTTTCGTTTTTCCAAAACTATATTTTCGAAAAAATAATAATAAAAATCCAAAAAAAATTAGAAAAAAATAAAAATCAAAAATATTTTGTGTTCTTGTTTGAGTCTTGTGTTAATTTTTAAGTTTGGTGTCAATTGCATGCCTTTAAAATTTTTCTTGCATTTTTTCGAAAATCTCATGCATTCATAGTGTTCTTCATGATCTTCAAGTTGTTCTTGATAAGTCCTCTTGTTTGATCTTGATGATTTTTTGTTTTGTGTTGTTTGTTGTTTTTCATGTGCATTTTTGCATTCATACTTTCCATGCATTAAAAATTTCTAAGTTTGGTGTCGTGCATGATTTCTTTGCATTAAAAATTTTTCAAAATTATGTTCTTGATGTTCATCATGATCTTCAAAGTGTTCTTGGTGTTCATCTTGACATTCATAGTGTTCTTGCATGCATCTTGTGTCTTGATCCAAAATTTTCATGTTTTGGGTCATTTTTGTGTTTTTCTTTAAAAATTTAAAAATCAAAAATATCTTTTCCTTATTTTCCTCCAAAATTTCGAAATTTTGGGATTGACTTGGTCAAAAATTTTCAAAATTAGTTGTTTCTTACAAGTTAAGTCAAAATTTCAATTTTAAAAAAAAAAAAATCTTATCTTTTCAAAATCTTTTTCAAAATCATATCTTTTTCAATTTTTTTTATTATTTTCGAAAATTTAAAAAAAAAATCTTTTTCAATTTATTTTCAAAATCTTTTTCTTATCTTTATATGTAATTTTCGAAAATTCACTAATAATTAATGTGATCGGTTCAAAAATTTGAAGTTTGTTACTTTCTTGTTAAGAAAGGTTCAATCTTTAAATTCTAGAATCTTATCTTGTAGTTTCTTGTTAGTGAAGTAAATAATTTCAAAATTTTTGAATTAAATCTTTTTATCTTTTATTTTATCTTTTTCAAAAAAAAATTTATCTTTTTCAAAATTTGATTTCAAAATATCTTATCTAACTTCTTATCTTCTTATCTTTTTCAAAAATTGATTTCAAATATTTTTCAATCAACTAACTAACTCTTTTGTTTGTTTCTTATCTTTTTCAAAACCACCTAACTACTTTTCCCTCTCTAATTTTCGAAATTATCTCTCTCTTTTTCAAAAAAAATTCTTTTTAATTAACTAATTGTTTCAAATTTTAATTTCAATTACACTTATCTTTAATTTTCGAAAATTACTAACTTCTTTTTCAAATTTATTTTCGAATTCTACCTTTCTTCTTCTACTAACATAAAGGAATCTCTATACTGTGACATAGAGGATTCCTTTTTCTTTTCTTGTTTTCTTCTCTTTCATATGAGCAGGAACAGGGATAAAGGCACTCTTGTTGAAATTGATCCAGAACCTGAAAGGACTCTGAAGAGAAAATTAAAAGAAGCCAAATTACAACAATCCAGAAGCAACCTTTTAGAAAATTTCGAACAAGAGAAAGAGATGGCAGCCGAAAATAATAATAATAATGCAAGGAGAATGCTTGGTGACTTCACTAAGCCAACGTCCAAGTTTGATGGAAGAAGCATCTCCATTCCTGCCATTGGAGCCAATGATTTTGAGCTTAAGCCTCAACTAGTTGCTTTAATGCAACAAAACTGCAAGTTTTATGGACTTCCATCTGAAGATCCTTACCAGTTTTTAACTGAGTTCTTGCAGATCTGTGACACTGTAAAGACAAATGGAGTTAATCCTGAAGTCTACAGACTCTTGCTTTTCCCTTTTGCTGTAAGAGACAGAGCTAGAGTATGGTTGGATTCACAACCCAAGGATAGCCTGGACTCATGGGATAAGCTTGTCACTGCATTCTTAGATAAGTTCTTTCCTCCTCAAAAGCTGAGCAAGCTGAGAGTGGATGTTCAAACCTTCAAACAAAAAGATGGTGAATCCCTCTATGAAGCTTGGGAAAGATACAAGCAGCTGACCAAGAGATGTCCATCTGACATGTTTTCAGAATGGACCATATTAGATATATTCTATTATGGTCTCTCTGAATTTTCGAAAATGTCATTGGACCATTCTGCAGGTGGATCTATTCACCTGAAGAAAACGCCTGAAGAGGCTCAAGAACTCATTGACATGGTTGCAAACAACCAGTTTATGTACACCTCTGAGAGGAATTCTGTAAATAATGGGGTACCTCAGAAGAAAGGAGTTCTTGAAATTGATGCTCTGAATGCCATATTGGCTCAGAACAAAGTGTTGACTCAACAGGTCAACATGATCTCTCAAAATCTGAATGGATTGCAACATGCATCCAACAGTACTAGAGAGGCAGCTTCTGAAGAAGCTTATGATCCTGAGAACCCTGCCATGGCAGAGGTTAATTACTTAGGTGAACCTTATGGAAACACCTATAACTCATCATGGAGAAATCATCCAAATTTCTCATGGAAGGATCAACAAAGACCTCAACAAGGTTTTAACAATGGTGGACGCAACAGGCTGAATAATAGTAAGCCATATCCATCATCTTCTCAGCAACAGACAGAGAACTCTAAACAAAATACTGCTAATTTAGCCAATATAGTCTCTGATCTGTCAAAAGCCACTTTCAGTTTCATGAATGAAACAAGATCCTCCATTAGAAATTTGGAGGCACAAGTGGGCCAGCTGAGTATGAAAGTCATTGACACTCCTCCCAGTACTCTCCCAAGTAATACAGAAGAAAATCCAAAAGGAGAGTGCAAGGCCATTGATTTAATCAAAGTGACCGAATGCACCAAGGAGGAGGAGGACGAAAATCCCAGTGAGGAAGACCTCCTGGGACGTTCCTCAAGCAAGAAGGAGTTTCCTATTAAGGATCCTGAGGAATCTGAGGCTCATCTAGAGGCCATAGAGATTCCTTTAAATCTCCTTCTGCCATTCATGAGCTCTGAAGAATATTCATCCTCTGAAGAGAATGAAGATGTGACTGGAGAGCAAGTTGCTCAATACTTAGGAGCTATCATGAAGCTGAATGCCAAGCTGTTTGGTAATGAGACTTGGGAAAGTGAACCTCCCTTGCTCATTAGTGAACTAGATACTTGGATTCAGAGAACTCTACCTCAAAAGAAACAAGATCCTGGCAAGTTCCTAATACCTTGCACCATTGGCACCATGAGCTTTGAAAAAGCTCTATGTGATCTTGGGTCAGGGATAAATCTTATGTCACTCTCTGTAATGGAGAAGCTGGGAATCATTGAGGTACAACCTGCCTTGTTCTCATTACAATTGGCAGACAAGTCCATAAGACAAGCTTATGGAATAGTGGAGGACATGTTAGTAAAGGTTGAAGGCCTTTACATCCCCACTGATTTCATAGTCCTAGACACTAGGAAGGAAGATGATGAATGCATCATCCTAGGAAGACCTTTCCTAGCCACAGCAGGAGCTGTGATAGATGACAACAGAGGAGAGTTAGTCCTTCAATTGAATGGGGACTACCTTGTGTTTCAGGCACATGGCCATCCCTCTGTGACACAAGAGAGTAAGCATGAAGAGCTTCTCTCAGTTCAGAGTCAAGAAGAGCCCACACAGTCAAACTCTAAGTTTGGTGTTGTGAAGCCACAACCAAACTCTAAGTTTGGTGTCCGAACCCCATATCCAAACTCTAAGTTTGGTGTTGGGAATATCACACTTAAGTTGACCTGATCACCTTGTGGCTCCATGAGAGCCACTGTCAAGCTACTGACATTAAAGAAGCGCTTGTTGGGAGGCAACCCAATTTTATTTATCTAATTTTATTTTATTTTGTTTTGGTGTTATTTTTGTGTTGAATTAGGTACATGATCATGAGGAGTCACGAAAAAATCAAAAAAATTAAAAACAGAGTCAAAAAAACAGAAGAAAAAAATTTTCACCCTGGAGGACGCACGGGCTGGCGTTCAACGCCCAGAAGGAGCATCTGGCTGGCGTTCAACGCCAGAACAGAGCATCTTTCTGGCGCTGTACGCCCAAAACAAGCTACATCCTAGCGTTTAACGCCAGGATGCGCACACAGAGGACAATCTGGCGCTGAACGCCAGAAACAAGCTTGAAACTGGCGTTCAACGCCAGAAACAAGCATCACATGGGCGTTTAACGCCCAGAACATGCACCAATGGGCGTTTGAACGCCAGAATGATGCATGAAGGCATGTTACATGCCTATAGGGTGAAGGAATGGTATTTCTTTTCACCTCAGGATCTGTAGACCCCACAGGATCCCCACCTATTCCCACCTTACCTTCTAATCCTAGTTTTTGTGATGTGATTCCCCATGTCACAATTCCCAATCTTCTTCATCAATCACCTCAATTCCTCTTCCCAATTACTCCATTCACCATTCACATCAACCTCCTCTTCCCCATAAACCCCACCTACCTCCATCAAATTCAAATTCAATTTCCCACCCTTTCCCACCCAAAATGGCCGAACCTATACCCTCCCCCCTCCCTATAAATACCCTTCTTTTCTTTTACATTTTCACACAACACAAACCCACATTCTCCCACATAGCCGAACCCTCTCTTCTCCCTCTCTACCATATTTTCTTCTTCTTCTCCTACTCTTCTTTTCTTTTCTTGCTCGAGGACGAGCAAATTTTAAGTTTGGTGTGGTAAAAAGCCTAAGCTTTTTGATTTTCATTCACCATCAATGGCACCTAAGACCGGAGTTTCCTCAAGAAAAGGAAAAGGGAAAGCAAAAGCTTCTTCCTCCGAGTCATGGGAGAAGGAGAGATTCATCTCCAAGAGCCATCAAGACCACTTCTATGATGTTGTGGCAAAGAAGAAAGTGATCCCTGAGGTCCCTTTCAAGCTCAAGAAGAATGAGTATCCGGAAATCCGACATGAAATCCAAAGAAGAGGTTGGGAAGTCCTAGCCAACCCCATGCAACAAGTCCGATTATTGATGGTTCAAGAGTTCTATGCTAATGCATGGATCACTAGGAACCATGACCAAAGTATGAACCCAAGCCCAAAGAATTATCTCACAATGGTTAGTGGGAAATACTTGGATTTTAGTCCGGAAAATGTGAGGTTGGCGTTTCACTTACCCATGATGCAAGGTGATGAACGCCCCTACACAAGAAGGGTCAACTTTAACCAAAGGTTGGACCAAGTCCTTAGGGACATATGTGTGGAAGGCGCCCAATGGAGAGTAGACTCCAAAGGCAAGCCAGTCCAACTAAGAAGACTGGACCTCAAGCCTGTAGCTAGAGGATGGTTGGAGTTCATTCAAAGATCCATCATCCCTACAAGCAACCGATCTGAAGTTACTGTGGATCGGGCCATCATGGTTCATAGCATCATGATTGGAGAGGAGGTGGAAGTTCATGAAGTCATTTCCAATGAACTCTACAAAATAGCTGACAAGCCTTCATACATGGCACGGCTAGCCTTCCCTCACCTTATATGCCATCTATGTTACTCAGCTGGAGTTATGATAGAAGGAGATGTCTCCATTGAAGAAGACAAGCCCATCACCAAGAAAAAGATGGAGCAAACAAGGGAAGCTCCTCACGGCCTCCAAGAAGAACATGAGGAAGTGCATCATCAACAAATGCCTCAAGGAATGCACTTTCCTCCCAACAACTATTGGGAGCAACTTAATACCTCCTTAGAAGATTTGAGCCATAATGTGGAGCAATTAAGGGTGGAACATCATGAGCACTCCATCATTCTCCAAGAAATAAGAGAAGATCAAAGAGCAATGAGGGAGGAGAAACAAAGGCAAGGAAGGGACATAGAAGAGTTGAAGAACATCATTGGTCCTTCAAGAAGAAGACGCCACTAGAGGTGGATTCATTCCTTGTTCTTTATTTCTTTCTGTTTTCGGTTTTTAATGTTGTGTTTATCTATGTTTTGTGTCTTTATTTCATGATCATTAGTATGTAACCATGCCTTAAAGCTATGAATAAATTCCATTAGTCCTTCACCTCTCTTAAAAAGAAAAATGTTTTAATTCAAAAGAACAAGAAGTACATAATTTTCGAAATTATTACTGAATTTAATTTAATTATCTTGATGTGGTGACAATGATTTTTGTTTTCTGAATGAATGCTTGAACAGTGCATATGTCTTTGGATCTTGTTGTTTATGAGTGTTAAAATTGTTGGCTCTTGAAAGAATGATGAACAAAGAGAAATGTTATTGATGATCTGAAATATCATGAATTTGATTCTTGAAGCAAGAAAAAGCAGTGAAAAAAAAAAGAGAGAAAAAGGGGCGAAAATTTTAAAGCAAGGATCCAAGGCTTTGAGCATCAATGGATAGGAGGGCCCAAGGAAATAAAATCCAGGCCTAAGCGGCTAAATCAAGCTGTCCCTAGCCATGTGCTTGTGTCATGAAGGTCCAAGTGAAAAGCTTGAGACTGAATGGTTAAAGTCGTGATCTGAAGCTAAAGAGTGTGCTTAAGAGCTCTGGACACCACTAACTGGGGACTTTAGCAAAGCTGAGTCACAATCTGAAAAGGTTCACCCAGTCATGTGTCTGTGGCATTTGTGTATCCGGTGGTAATACTGGAAGACAAAGTGCTTAGGGCCACAGCCAAGACTCATAAGTAGCTGTGTTCAAGAATCAACATGCTTAACTAAGAAACTCAATAACACTATCCCAAATTCTAAGTTCCCCCAGAGACGCCAATACCTCTAAACTACAAAGGAAAAAGTGAGATGCCAAAACTGTTCAGAAGCAAAAAGCTACAAGTCCCGCTCATGTAATTAAATTAATATTTATTGATATTTTGGACTTTATAGTATATTCTCTTCTTTTTATCCTATTTGATTTTCAGTTGCTTGGGGACAAGCAACAATTTAAGTTTGGTGTTGTGATGAGCGGATAATTTATACGCTTTTTGGCATTGTTTTTATATAGCTTTTAGTAAGTTCAAGCTACTTTTAGGGATGTTTTCCTTAGTTTTTATGTTAAATTCACATTTCTGGACTTTACTATGAGTTTGTGTGTTTTTCTATGATTTCAGGTAAATTTTGACTGAAATTGAGGGATTTGAGCAAAACTCTGAAAAAGGCTGACAAAAGGACTGCTGATGCTGTTGGATTCTGACCTCCCTGCACTCGAAATGGATTTTCTGGAGCTACAGAACTCCAATTGGCGCGCTCTCAACGGCGTTGGAAAGTAGACATCCAGGGCTTTCCAGAAATATATAATAGTCCATGCTTTATTCGAAGAATGACGACGTAACTTGGCGTTAAACGCCAAGTTCATGCTGCTGTCTGGAGTAAAACGCCAGAAAAACGTCATGATCCGGAGTTGAACGCCCAAAACACGTCATAACTCAAAGTTCAACGCCAAGAATTGCCTTAGCTCGTGGATTGATCAAGCTCAGCCCAAGCATACACCAAGTGGGCCCCGGAAGTGAATTTATGCATCAATTACTTACTCATGTAAACCCTAGTAGCTAGTCTAGTATATATAGGACACTTATCTATTGTATTAGACATCTTTGATCTCAGTTTTGCTTTATTCTTCATCTTAGGGGATCATTGATCACATTTTGGGGGCTGGCCATTCGGCCATGCCTGAACCCTTTGCTTATGTATTTTCAACGGTGGAGTTTCTGCACACCATAGATTAAGGGTGTGGAGCTCTGCTGTACCTCAAAGATTAATGAAGTTCTACTTTCTTTTATTCAATTCCTCTTTTATTCTTATTCCAAGATATTCATTCGTACCCAAGAACATGATGAATGTGATGAGTAAATAACCCTCATCATCATTCTCACTGATGAACGCGCGTGATTGACAACCACTTCCGTTCTACATGCAACACAAGCTTGAATGTGTATCTCTTAGATTCCCCAACAGAATCTTCGTGGTATAAGCTAGAGAGATGGCGGCATTTATGAGGATCCGGAAAGTCCAACCTTGTCTGTGGTGTTCCGAGTAGGATCCTGGGAATCCGGAAAGTCTACCTTGTCTGTGGTGTCCGAGTAGGATTCCGGTAATGAATGACTGTGACGTGCTTCAAACCTGTAACCTGCTGGGCGTAGTGACAACGCAAAAGAATCAATGGATTCTATTCCAGTAGGGGAGGGAACCAACCGGTGATTGGCCGTACTGTGACAGAGTGCGTGAGCATTAGCTTTCACTGCGAGGATGGGATGTAGCTATCAACCATGGGTGATGCCTCCAGACTGGTTAGCTGTGCGAGTGACAGCCGCATAGGATATTTCCCCGAGAGGATGAAAGTAGCCACAGTTGATGGTGAACCCCTATACAAGGCTTGCCATGGAAAGGAGTAAGAAGGATTGAGTAGAAGGAATAGGAGAGCAGGCGTCCGTGAGCTCTACAGCATCTCCATTCCGCTTATCTGAAATTCCTACCAATGAATCTACATAAGTATTTCTATCCTTTTTATTATGTATTTTCTTTTTATTTTATATTTTCGAAACCCATAAATCAATATTTAATCCGCCTAACTGAGATTTGCAAGGTGACCATAGCTTGCTTCATACCAACAATCTCTGTGGATTCGACCCTTACTCACGTAAGGTTATTACTTGGACGACCCAGTACACTTGCTGGTTAGTTGAACGGAGTTGTGAAGAAAATAAACAGTGCCATAATAGTATACATCCTTTATAAACAAATAACAAGTGATCACAATTTCGTCCACCAAAAATCCTTCAATTTTCTCTTTTGTACATATTGGTAGAACTAGTTTAATTTCTTGTTTAGATTAGTTGGTTGAGTTTAATTAGTATTTTAACATGTTAAATAAGGTTTTAGGGTGTTTTGGTAGTAGCTTGGAGGTTTGGAATGCTTGGATTGGTGCAAAAACATAGCAAAAATTTTTGAAAAAAACAGAACACCATCCACGCGTGCACGCACATGACGCGTACGCGCACCTGAGCATTTTTCGACCGCCCACGCGGACGCGCACTGTACGCGTACGCGTGGATGCAAAAAAATTCGACTCCAGCCAAAAACCCGAGAGTTAGCCCTGCACTGTGCGAACATTGGGCCTAAGGCACAAGCCTATGCACGCGTGCGCGCACTTGGCGCGTACGCGCACATGATCTTAAATTGGCATGCATGCGCACGCGCACTGTGCGCGCGCGTGTCGATTGCACAATCTGCACCCCCGGTACTTTTACCCGAGAGTTGTGCCAAACTTGGGCCGACATTATGCCTCCGGCCTAACTCGATGCACGCGTGCGCGCACCTGGCGCGTACGCGTCCTTCAACCAATATGCACATCGACGCGTAAGCACGCATGACGCGCACGCGTCGGTAAAAAAAAAAAAAAAAAAAAGAGTTTTTTTTCTCATCTTCCATTTTCTTTTGTTCACTGCATTCGCATACTTCTACTCTTTCCATTTTCATTTTGTTTTTATAGCATGTTTTCAATTTTTTTCTAAGTGCGATTTCAATAATGGTGTTGGATTCTTACACTCAATTGTTGAGAAATTCTTGCATTATTTTGGTGCTTCTTGACTTGTTTGATATTGTTGGGTGATGAAACTTTTAAATCAATGCTTCATCTTGTATGACTCTTATGTCTTTGTGCATTGATATGACCTCATATTGTCTTTCATGACCCACTTCTTCTTATGTGAACTTGATGTGCCATATGCTCTTCATGCTTCGATTTTACTCTTGCATCAAGTATCATTGATATGCCATTAGCTTATATTGTTTTCTCACTTACATGCATAGCTAACATGTAGTGAGAACCTTACTCTTCTTTGGCATTATCCCCCGCCTATGTTCTAATTGCCTTGATATCTTTGTTATAGGCTTAATTTTCTTTCTTTCTTTCCTTTTGGGTTGGCCACCAATACGGAAGGAAAGGAAAATTTCTAAATGGGGCAACAAACAAGTCATTCGCACTACCATTTGAGGAACTCATCGATTGTAGCAACCCGCCCACCTTGCTCTCCTTTGCGTGCACCGAGGACGGTGTAAACTTTTAAGTGTGGGGAGGTCGTCCGACCGTTCGGTGATTTTGGGTGACAAACTTGTAATCCCAACACTTTTGCATTTCATTTTAGGTTTTTAGGATTCTTATTGCATATATATACACAATAAGCTTAGTCAAAATAATGAATTTTTCAAGATTTCTATCTATAGGGCACCTTAATTGATTTGAGTAAAAACTTTTCATAGAACTTGCTTGAATTATATATATTGTGGATCATGTTTTGAGCTAAGAACACAAGCTTGTGAGATTTGAGCCTAATGGTGTGGTTACATCTTATAACCATTTATTTTCCTTCTTGTGTGCATTATTCTCTTCCTATGATTGTAATCTTTGATTTGTTTGATTCTTTATGTCCATTATTTTGTGTATTCATGCATTTATATGATTGAGGCCATCATTTCATTTAACTCACTTACCCAAATAGCCTTACCTTTTATCTTCCTTTGTTAGCCAATTTGAGCCTACGATTAACCCACTTGTTCTTAATTTTAGCACATTACAAGCCTTAAAGCGAAAAACAATAAATGTCCTTATTTGGATCTTTGATTAGCTTAGGCTAGAGTGTGTGAGTATCATTCAAGTGTGGGAACCTTGGGACATTGGGTGAATAAAAGGGTAATTTTGTATTGTTATTGAAAATATTGGGAATTGGGTACATACTCACGTATTGATCAAATGTAAAACCTTATGCATTGAGATTCTTGTATATAGAAAAAAAATGAGAAAAATAAAAGAAAAAGAAAAGAAAAAAAAAAGAGAAATATAGAAAAAGAAAGAAAAAGAAGAAAAAGAAAGAAATAAAAAGGGGACAAAATGCCCCAAAGCAAAGTCCAATAAAGATCAATGCGTAAGTGTTGTGAAATGAAGAGAAAATACATGAGTATGTGAAAAAGTGAAAAATGGGTAGTTAGGTTAGAACTTAATTGTATAGGATGTCATAGGTTATGTGGGAAGTTTAAGCTTATCAAAGATTCAAATTTCAAAGTCCACTTGACCAAATATGCATCCTACCTTGACCCTAGCCCCATTACAACCAAAGAAAAGACCTCATGATAGATGTATGCATGCATGAAATATATGTTGATTGTTAGAAGAAGAACAAATCTTGGAAAGCATGATTAGGGGAGAATTGAGAGAATTGACCCTAAACACTTGAGCGAATAGAGTGCAAACACTTCCGGTGAGGGTTCGATGCTCAATTACATGTTTTCACCTATGATCATCTCTTCATGCAAGTTTGTAAAAATATTTAATAACTCAATTCAATTGTGGATTAGACTTGCTAGTCCTTAGCCCTTGTGCATATATGCTTCTTGGGAATTGATTTATTTTGACCAAGCAATTGCACTCATTTAGATAGTTGCATGTAGGTAGATTGCATTTAGTTAGTTCCATTGAATAAATGTCATGCCCTTTACTTCATTCTTGGCTTAAGCATGAGGACATGCTTGGTTTAAGTGTGGGGAGGTTGACAAACCCCGTTTTGACGGTTTATCTTGTATTGATTTTAAGAGCTTTTATCACCTTTTACCCCCATTTATTCAATGAAATAGCATGGTTTTGTGATTGTCTCCTTATTTGTGCTTAGATGTGAAAACATGCTTTTCAACCCTTAATTTGATGGTTTTAATCTCCCTTTGATTCCACTAGATGCCTTGGTATGTTTGTTAGTGATTTCAGATTGAAAAGGCTAGGAATGGATCAAAGGAGTGAAGAGGAAAGCATACAAAGTGGAGAAATCATGAAAAGTCAAAGAAGTTGAACTCGCCCATGGACGCGCGCGCGCACCTGGCGCTTGCGCGCACCTGCGAATTACCCCATGGACGCGTACGCGTGATGTGCGCGTACGCGTCGGTGTTGGTTTATGATTTTTTAATGAAAACGTGGCCAACGAATTCTGAAGGGTTGTGGGGCCCAATCCTAACCAACTTTGGCGCCAAAGATGCTATTTAAAGCCAAGGATTGAAGAGCAAAGGGGATTCAAAACTCATTAATTCATTACACACACATTAGGATTAGTTTAGAGTTAGTTTCTAGAGAGAGAAGCTCTCACTTCTCTCTAGAATTAGGATTAGGTTTAGTTCAATAATCTTAGATATAAGTTTTAATCTTTGCTTTCTTCTACTTCTATCCTCTTAATTCCTTGTTATTGCATTCATCTTCTCTATTCTTTTGTTGTAATTTCCTTTATGATGTTCTTAGACCTTGTTGTAGATCCACTTTTATTCCTTCCTTTCTCTTCCAATGCAATAAAGGTAATTCATAATAAAAATGTTTCTCTTGACTGTTGTTGTTAATTTCTTTTAATAATTGTTGTTAGATTTCACTCTTGTTGTTGATTTACTATGTTTTCCTTTTATGCCTCCCAAGTGTTTGATAAAATGCTTGTTTGGATTTTAGTGTAGGTTTTGTTTCTCTTGGCCTAGGTAGAGTAATTAGTGACACTTGAGTTATCTAATTCCCTTGTTGATTGATAATCAGAAGTTGCTAATTGATTTGAATGCCTCTAAAGCTAGTCATTCCTTTGGGAGTCGATTAGGACTTGAGAAATCAAATTGATTCATCCACTTGACCTTCCTCCATGGTTAGAGGTTAACTAAGTGGGAATAATGAACAATTATCATCACAATTGAGAAAGGTAACTAGGATAGGATTTTTAGTTCTCACATCTTGCCAAGAGCGTTGTTAATTGTTAGTTTATTTTCATTACCATTTACTTTTCATGCTTCCTATCCAAAACCCCAAATTAACTCACAACCAATAACAAGACACTTTATTGTAATTCCTAAGGAGAACGACCCGAGGTCCAATACTTCGGTTTATAAATTTAGGGGTTTGTTTTAGTGACAAACAACTTTTTGTATGAAAGGATTAGCGATTGGTTTAGAGACTATACTTGCAACGAGAATTCATTTGTGAAATTCTAAACCGTCAAAAATCCAATCGTCACACGCCCATTAGCTGGCGTGCCATGCCTATTGAGTTTCTTTCATTTTGCTTTCTGGGCTTGGTAACTGGCGTGCCATGGCCATTGGCTGGTGTACCACACCCATTCAAATTGTTGGCGTTTGCACTAAGTGGCACGCCCAGCACACACGCCCAATTCCTCTTTCTTGCTTCCTTCTTCTTTTGTTGCTCTTTTCACCTGATATTCAAACAAAACTCATTTCAAAGTAATGCAGCATAAAATTCATTATTTAGTTCATGAAATTGCATCAATTGAATGAGATTTCATTATTTTTATGGTCCTTTTAGATAAGAGAAAGAGGTAGATGATGCAAGTCATCATACATACAATCCAACATGGAGGAATCACCCTATCTTGAGATAGGGTGAGAATCAAAATTAAGGGCAAAGGAACTCCAATTCTAACAATTTCTGCAACACAAACAACCACAACCACCCACCCAGTAATAATAACCAATACAACAAACCACAAAGCACATACTTCCAACCCAATAACACCTCACAAGCCCCCTATAACAACTTCTTCACACCTTTATTTAACTCACAAAACACCTTCCCTAATGTCTCAAACAATTTCCATCAACAACCTTTACATCCCATGCAACCACAACCACATCCAGACTCTCAAAGGCTCTCTAATCTAGAGATGTTGATGGAGAAACTTATCAAAAATCAAGAGATGACAAGACAAGATCAAACCTTGACAAGCAAAAACCAAGAGGCCTCAATAAGAAATCTTGAAAGGCAAATGGGACAAATGGCTAAATAAATCACGGAGATGGGTGAGAAGCGAGCAAATGCCTTCCCAAGTGACACTGAAGACAACCCAAGGGACAAGGGAAAAGCTATAAAATAGGAAGAGTGTAAAGCAATCACATTGAGAAGTGGGAAAAATGTGGGGAAATAAGCCACCACTCAGGAAGAGCACAATAAAGAAGGTTCAAAAGAAGAAGTGGAGAAGCAAAAACAAGGACAAGAAACCTCCATACAAAGTGACAACTCAATCAAGAAGGTGGCAATGAAAGCATACCAACCAAAGTTAACATACCCTCAAAGGTTCAAGGGAGAAAACAAAGAGAAGCAATACTCCAAATTCCTAGAGATATTCAAGACACTCCACTTCAACATCCCTTTCATAGAAGCACTTGAACAAATGTCGTTATATGCTAAGTTTATAAAAGAATTGTTCACAAATAAAAGATCCTTGAAAGAAGGACAAATAGCTGTGATGACTAGGGAGTGTAGTGCTATCATCTAAAGAGACTTGCCAACGAAGAGAAAGGATCTAGGAAGCTTTCATATCCCTTGCACCATAGGCAACATGATAATTGAGAGAGCATTTTGTGACCTTGGTGCAAGCATAAATCTTATGTCCCTGTCTTTGATGAAGAAGCTCCAAATCTATGAATTGAAACCCACACAAATAACTCTCTAAATAGCTGATAAGTCTATTAAGCAAGCACTTGGAGTTGTGGAGAATGTGTTGATGAAAGTAGGGAATTTTTTCTCCCAACGGACTTTGTCATTCTTGACATTGAAGAAGACTACAACACTCCCATCATTCTAGGGAGGCCCTTCTTAGCTACAGGCAGAGCATTGATAGATGTTGAAAAAGGATAATTGATGCTAAAAGTACATGATGAGCACCTAGTTTTCCATGTTTTCAAGATGATGCATGAGTCCACTAAAGAAGAGAAATGTATGAAAATTAATTCCAGACACCCAAAGTTGAAGGAGGCTCCCAATGAACCACCTCCAAAGCTTCTAAACCCATACTTGAAAGATAGAAAAAACGTAGAAGTGGTGGAGCAAGGTGAAAAAATCAAGAAGGAGCTACAACCAAAGCCTCCATATAAGACCATCAACAAGAATCCTCCAAACATTGAGACCCCAAAGCATGAATCACCTCCTAGAAAAGAGAAGAATCCCAAGAAGAAGGTACCAAGAGGTTGGAGAAACAAGAAAATCTTCACTGAAGGTTTTTCACCAGGGGATAAAGTGGTGCTAACTTACCAACCTATAGAGCTAACTCCACAATTTTTTGGATACTACACAGTGCACAAAAATCTTTCACTTGAACATATGGAGATCATCAAAGAAGACACTTGAAGGAAGTCCACTGTGAGAGGAGAGGAGCTGAAGCATTATGACCATCATCCTCCCTAACAAGGGACAACCGTCAAACTAGTGACGTTAAAGAAGCCCTTGTTGGGAGGCAACCCAACCTTAGGTAAGTCTTTCATACTCTTTTCAGAATTAATGGTTAGTTAAATTTCTATGTATTGCAAGGAATTGAGTTTGGTATTCCACACCAATGTGATTGTGGCAACAAATAAACAAAATCAAGGGTGAATGTGTGGTACTAAGTTTGGTGTTCCACCATTAACATCATTTAAGCACAAAGTAACCCTTGAGACAATCATAAACAATCACAAAATCCAAGCAATCACAGAGATCAATTAACCTTGCATTTCACTTGTTTACTTTCTAGTTTTATAGTTTTATATTCCCATAGAAGCAAAGCACATATATTCTCATGCATGCATGAAAAGCTGAAATATGCACTCTGTTATTGCATAGAAAGATGAGCAAGGAACTAAGTTTGGTGTTTACACACCAAATTTAAGTAAAAAATTTCACAAGAATACATGCATGATAACTATCTTTTAAGTGCTTGGGGACAAGCAATTTTCGAAGTTTGTTGTAGGCAGTCACTTTATCCCTCTGAAGAATCATACATCATCACCCAAAGAGACAAAGAAGGATACAAAGACCAACAATGATGATGATAAGGAGTGAAGCAAGTGGACACCAAGTGGTTGTATTGTTAAGTAACTGTCTTGTGTTTAAATTGTTGTAATTGAAAGTGACAATGTGCCTCTGTTTGCTTAGTGTAGCTTTTGTTTAGCTTAATAACCATGATGTTTAATATCTCAGAGCACCATACTCTTGAAAAATTACTTGCGCCCAATATCTCTAAGAATGCAAACAGAGAATATTTCTTTGAAAAGTAAGATTGAGGAATTTTAAAAGTTTTTTAGGCAAGAAAAAGATTAAGAGAAGTGGAGGTTCTAATTGTGTGAAGCATTGAGGTCTCATGTTTGTGATAACTTGCATGGGAGCTCAAAGACATGGAATAAAGTTCAGAGAAGTATTAAGGAAGTTCTCAAAAATCTTAATATCCAATAAGCAACAGAAAAAGAAAGAAAATGCATAAAGAAAAAAAAAAGAAAAACAAAAAACAAGCCCAAGGCTCTGAGCATCACTTACTAGGAAGAAAAAGAAAGAAACAAAAACTCAAAGAGTTATTGTCCTAGTTAAATGCTTATGGTAGAATTGTGTCAAAGAGGGAGGCTTGAGCAAGTAAATCCTAAGGGGTGCTTCAACACCTAGTATCTTAGACGAACTAGTTTGGGAATACTGATTGAAAGTTTATCTTAAGAGCCGCTTTGAGACATGACACTTAGAGTCAACGCCAAGATATAAAAAGAAAGGAAGATTGTAAGAAAATAAGTGTTGCATCAAGGTGATAATCTATATAGAGGTTTCCATAATATAATTTTAAAGAAGGTCCTAAAATCTAAGACTTTCAAAATGTAAGGACTAATGAACATCAGAAACCTTCCAAAATCTAAGCATGTTTTATTTGAGTTTTATTATATTTTCATAGCTTTTAGTGTAAATTTCATATTTTTGGATTCTACTATGAGTTTGTGTATTTTTATGCAATTTAAGGTATATTTCTGGCTGACATTGAGGAGCTAGAGCAAACGTTTGATTCAGAGGCAGAGAAAGCACTGCAGATGCTGTTAGGATCTGACCTCCTTGCACCTGAAAGAGCTTTTCTGGAGCTATAGATATCCAAATGGAGCGCTCTTAATGGTGTTGGAAAGCTAACATCATTAGCCTTCCAGAAATATATAATACTTTATACTTGTCTTCAGAATTAAAGGCCAAAAATTTTTGTTCAATGCCAGTTATCTACCCCAATCCAAGCGTCCAATGCCCACAGAGAGGTGGCCAGTGTCCAATGCCCATAAAGGTGTCCCTAACCAGCGTTCAATGCCCAAAGAGCATCCTAGCACGTGGGAGACACTAAAGCTCAGCCCAAACACCCACCAAGTGGGCCCCAGAAGTGGATTTTCGCACTATAAGCCTACGCCAATCATATTTCTATAATTCTTAGTTATGAAATTAGTATATATAGGAAAAGATCAACCTTTCTTTAGGATCTTCAACCATCTTTGCCCATTCAAACCTTTCATTATATTTCTCTATCAGTATGAGTCACTAAACCTCCTACGTTAAGGTTAGGAGCCCTGTTGAGTTTTATGGATTAATAAAAGTACAATTGTTCTATTTCAATTCGTGTTTGATCCTCTCCTAAGATGTATCTTTATTCTTCAACCTTATGAATGAGTTGAACTGGAACAAGTTTATCTCTATTCTACATGGGTTCAGCGAGCGTCTTTCATCGGATATCAATGAACCACTAGCTTGAGGATACGTCTCTTAAACGGCTAATCCACGACTTGGATGAGGACTTCTCGAGACATCAATTCAGCCAAGGTATGAGGAGATTAGGGTCTTTGTGGTAAAGGCTAGAACCAAGGCACAGCATTCTCTGATCCGGAAGATTCGACCTTGTTTGTGGCATTTTGAGTAGGATCACCAAGGGAATGAACTGTAGGGGCTTCTCCCTCATTCAGATTGGATGCGCACTAAACTTGGTGTTCAGCCTAGAGGAAGATTGGCGGCTGCTCATACCAGCGTTGATCACATACAGCCTGCTATAGAAGAAATCATTCACAATAGGAGTAGACATTAAGAAAGCATTGATCCAGAATAACAAAGCATCTCTGAAGCCATAACCATCTTCTTATCATTAGATTCACCACTACTGAGTAACGTTATCTTTACTTTACTTTTATGCACTTAAATAATTAAATAACTTTTCTATCCGACTGACTAAGATTTACAAAATAACCACTGTTTGATCCAAGCCAACAATCCTCATGGGATCAACCCTGACTCACCTTAGGTATTACTTGGACGACCCGGTGCACTTGTTAGTTCAGTTGTACGTAGTATGGGAATCTGTGCACTAAGTTTTTGGCGCTGTTGCCAGGGATCGTTCATGTTTGAACAAACTAACGGATTATTTTGTTGCTTAGATTAGGTATTGTTTTTAATTTTGTTTAAGTGTTTTATTTTCTTTTTTGAAAAAATAAAAAAAACTTTTCAAATATCTTTTCTTTTCATTATTAATCTTTATCTTTTGTTTAACTCTTTTGTTCTTGTTCTTGTTAGAGTTCGAATTTCTTGAGTCTTTTTCCAAAAAAAAATTTCGCAAATAGTGTCTTTTGTTTGAGTCTAGTGTCAATTCTTAAGTTTGGTTTCCATTGCATGTTCTTTAATTGCATTGAATTTTTCGAATTTGTTCTTGGTGTTCTTCTTGATCTTCAAATTGTTCTTGTTTTTCTTCTTGTTTTGATCTTTAAAATTTTTGATCTTTAAAATTTTAAGTTTGGTGTCTTGGTGTTTGTCTTGGAAATTTTTGAAATTTTGTGTCTTTAGATCTAAAAATTTTAAGTTTGGTGTCTTTTGTTTGTTTTTCTCTTTCTTCATTAATTCAAAAAAATATCTTTTCTATCTTTTTACTTTAATTTTCGAAAATTGCAACAAATTTTTCAAATTTTAATTTCAAAATCGTTATCTTATCTTATCTTAAGTTTTAAACTTCAAATTCAAATCTCTTCAAAATCAAATCTTTTCAAAAATCATATCTTTTTCAAATTACTTTCTTATCTTTTTATCTTTCTTTAAAATTCAAAAATCTTATCTTATCTTATTTCAAATTCAAATTTTAAAATTCAATTTTAAAATTCAAAATTTAAGATTTCAAATTTCAAAATTCAAAATCAAATCTTTTTCCAAAAAATAAATCAAATTTCAAATCTTTTTCAAATCTTTTTCAAATTCTTATCTAATCTTTTCTAATTTCAAATTTCAAAATCAAATCTTTTTCAAATCTTTTCAGTTTCTATCTTATCTTTTCTAATTTTTAATTTTAAATTCAAATATTTTTTAATCTTCTATCTTATCTTGTTTTCAAATCTTTCTTAATTAGTTACTTGTTTTCTCTTTCTTCTTTTTCAAAACTTCCTAACTAATTATTCTCACTTCTAATTTTCAAAAATATCTCCTCTATTTCTCTATCTTCCTTTTTGAATTTTATAATTTAATTTTCAAATATTTTTATTTAATTAGCTTTTCATTTTTAAATTCAATCAATAATTAAAATATCTTTGTTTCTTATTTCTCTTTTTATTTCCAATTTCCGCATACTTCTACTCCTCATAGCCGAATTCTTTCTCTCTTCTCTCTATCATCATTCTTCTTTCTTCTTCACATCTCACAAGAAATTCTCTATACTGTGACATAGAGACTTCTTTTCTTTTTCTTTCTTGTTTTCTTTTCTTGTTTATGAGCAGGAACAGAGACAAAGAACCTCTCTTTAATCTTGATCCTGAACCTGAGAGGACTCTAACGAGGCGTTTACAACAAGCTAAAGCACAACACTCCAGAAGAAACCTCATAGAGTTTTTTGAACAAGAAGCTGAAAACATGGCAGCCGAGCCTAATAATGAAGGAGATGCAAGAAAGGTTCTTGGTGACTACACCATACCAACCTTTGATTTCTATGGAAGAAGTATCTCCATACCTACCAATGGAGCTAACAACTTTGAGTTTAAACCTCAGTTAGTCTCTCTAATGCAACAGAATTACAAGTTCCATGGACTTCCACTAGAAGATCTACATCAATTTCTATCTGAATTCTTGTAAATTCATGACACTGTTAACACCAATGGAGTGAATCCTGAGGTCTACAGACTTATGCTTTTTCACTTTGCGGTTAGAGACAGAGCTAGGATTTGGTTGGACTCTCAACCTAAAGAAAGCCTAGACTCTTGGGAAAAATTGGTCAATGCTTTCTTGGCCAAGTTCTTTTCACCTCAGAAGATGAGTAAAATCAGAGTGAAAGTCTAAACTTTCAGACAAAAAGAAGATGAATCCCTCTATGAAGCTTGGGAAAGATATAAGCAAGTGATTAGGAGATGTCCTTCTAACATGCTCTCAGAATTGTCTATCTTAGGCATCTTCTATGATGGTCTTTTTGAGATGTCCAAAATATCATTGGACAGCTCTGTAGGTGGATCACTCCACTTTAAAAAAATGCCTGCAGAAGTAATAGAACTCATTGAGATGGTTGCAAACAACCAATTCATGCACATTTCTGAGAGAAACCCTATGAACAATGGGGCAGCTCAGAAGAAAAGAGTTCTTGAAAAAGACACTCTAAATGCCATATTGGCTCAAAACAAGATCTTGACCCAGCAGGTCAATATGATCTCTCAATATTTGACTGGAATGCAAGCTGCAGCTGGCAGCACTCAAGAAGCTTCCTCTGAAGGAGAAGCTTATGATCTTGAACAACCCATGATGGAGGAGGTGAATTATATGGGAGAACCCTATGGAAACACCTACAACCCTTCATGGAGGAATCATCCTACCCTTTCATAGAAGAATCAAAAGAAGCCTCAGTAAGGCTTCAAAAATAATCAAGATGGAAGAACCAGAATAGGTTCAACAACAGGCCACCATTCCCATCTTCTCAGGAACATATTGAGACTCCTAAGCAGAGCCTTTTTAACTTAGTCACTATAGTCTCCAACCTTTCTAAGACCACTCGTAATTTCATAACTGAAACAAGGTCCTCCATTAGAAATTTGGAGGTACAAGTTGGTCAACTAAGCAAAAGAATCCCTGAGACTCCTCCTAACACTCTTCCTAGTAACACTGAAATAAACCCAAGAGAAGAGTGCAAGGCTATCACTACTGAAGCAGAGGCCAAATGTTAAAGGAGTGGTCTGGCATTGAACGCCAATAAAGAGCTCCCTAATAGGCATTCAATGCCCAAACTGGCACTAGAGTTGGCGTTGAACGCCAGGAAGGAGGTCCCTCATGGGCGTTCAATGCCCAAATTGGCAGAGAAGCTGGCGTTGAACGCATGCGAAGATGTCCGATCCCCACTGGGTGTTCAACGCCCAAAAAGCTACAAGAGATGGAGTTGAAAGCCAGTAAGGATATTCCTACTGAGTATTCAACAACCACTGATGAAGTCCCTATCCAAGAATTAAAGAAAGCCAAGGTTCATCTAGAGATCATAGAGGTCCTTTTGTAAGCACTCTTGCAATTCATGAGTTCTAATAAATACTCATCTTCTGATGAAGATGAGGAAACTAGGGAAGAGCAAGTTGCTCGGTACCTAGGAGCTCTCATAAAGCTAAATGCCAAGTTATTTGGACTAAGGACATTAGAGGAAGAACCTCTAGTGCTTAACAAAGAACTCAATGCTATGGTTCAGCAAAAGCTGCCTCAAGAACTTCCGGATCTTAAACGCTTCATAATTCCTTGCACCATAGGCACCATGACCTTTGTAAAGGCTCTGTGTGACCTAGGGTCAAGTATAAACCTCATGCCACTCTATATAAAGGAGAAGTTGGGAATATTTGAGGTACAAGCTACAAATATCTCATTAGAGATGGCAGACAAGTCAATAAAAAGAGTATATGGCCTTGTAGAGGATGTCTTGGTAAAGGTTGAAGACCTTTATATCCCTATAAACTTCATAATCCTAGACACTGGGGAAGATGAGGATGAATCCATCATCCTTGGAAGACCTTTCCTAGCCACTGCTAATGCTATCATTGATGTAGCAAAAGGAGAACTGATTTTACAACTAGGGGAGAAGCACATCTTGTTCAAGATGCCTTACCCCAACTTTCACTCTGAGAAAAGAGAGATAATTGTGCAACATTTAGTGTTCCAACCATCTCTTTCAGTGTAGAGCTTTATTAAGCCCCCAAACAATAATTCTAAGTTTGGTGTTGGACAGCCATCAACAAGCACTGAGACCAAAGGTACTAAAAAGAGAGTATCTAAAGACTAGAGGGACAAAAACGATCCCCACTGAAGGCCTTTCACTTGGCATGAGAGTTGTCTCCACCAAAAAACTAGTTATACCACATATAGTGAGGCGTGTCTTGTCTCTAGAGTATATAGAGCTCATCCATGATAAGACAGGAAGAAAGTTCACTGTAAGAAGCAAAATTCTGAGCCCACATCATTCTCTGTAAGGATTTAACCGTCAAGCTAGTGACGTTAAAGGAGCGCTTGTTGGGAGGCAACCCAACCATAGTTATTATTTATGTTTTTCTTTGAATTTGTCTTTCTTAACTATTTTCTTTAGGTTCATGATCATGGGCATTAGTTAGAATAGAGACAGAAATGTTCAGAAATGGAAACAGAATACCCTAGTGTATATGTCTTGCTGGCATTGAATGCCAGGCAAGAAGGTAGAGTGGGCGTTCAATGCCCACAAAGGGTAACATTACTGGCGTTGAACGCCAGCTGTGGAGCATGAGCTGGCCATTCAACGCCCATAAACAGGGCAGGGAATTTGAATTCCCTAGCCTCTCAGGACTAGTGGGTCCCACAACATCTTCATCTACCCCGCCTTCTTCCCTTATTTTTTCACACATCCCCACACATTCTTCCCTATAAACCCTCAATCAATCACGTCCATACCTCTTCCCCAAAACCATCATAACTCCCACCAACCCCCACCCACTAAAATTCAAAATTTTCCACCCATATCCCCTCATCATTCATGTAAAACCCTAACCATACCCTCCGATAAATACCCCTCTTATTTCACTTATCCCACACATCACTCATACACCTTTAGCCCTCACTTGGCCGAATTACTCTCCTCCCTCTATCTCTATCTAGTTTCTTCTTTTTCTACTTCATTCTTCTCTTTTGTTCATTTTTGCTCGAGGACGAGCAAAGTTTCAAGTTTGGTGTTGGAAAACCCTTACTATTTTCTTTCCATTTCCACTTATGGCACCCAAGGTCAGAGAACCTTCTAGAAAATGGAAAGGAAAGGCTATAGCCGGCACCTCTGAATCTTGAGAGATGGAGAGATTCATCACCAAAGCCCACCAAGACCACTTCTATCAAGTAGTGGCACAGAAAAAGGTGATCTCTGAGGTCCCTTTCAAGCTTAAGAAGAATGAGTATCCAGAGATCCGACATGAAATCCGGAGAAGAGGTTGGAAAGTCCTAACCAATCCCATCCAAGATGTTGGGATCTTAATGGTGCAAGAGTTCTATGCTAATGTATGGGTCACAAAAAATCATGACATTAGTGTGAACCCTCATCCTAAGAATTGGAACACTATGGTCCGAGGGAGAATCTTGGACTTCAGTCCGGAATGTGTGAGGTTGGCGTTCAACTTACCTTTGATGCAAGGAGACCCACATCCTTACACTAGAAGGGCCAATTTTGATCAAAGGCTGGATCAAGTACTCTTAGACATCTGTGTGGAAGGAGCACAGGGGAAAGAGATTCCTAAGGCAAGCATGTCCTAATAAGAAGGCCTGACCTCAAGCCCATAGTTAGAGGATGGTTGGAATTTATCCATCGCTCTCTCATCCCTACTAGCAACCGGTCCGAATTGACTATAGACCGAGCCATCATGATCCATTGCATCATACTCGGAGAGGAGGTGGAAGTACATGAGGTGATACCTCAAGAGTTGTACAAAGTGGCGGACGAGCCCTCCACCCAAGCAAGGTTAGCTTTCCCTCATCTTATCTGTCACCTATGCAATTGAGCTGAATTATCATAGAAGGTGACACTCCAATTGAAGAGGACAAGCCCATCACTAAAAGAAGGATGGAGCATACTAGAGAGTCGGCACATGAATCACAACATGAGCATATGGATCTGCCTCAACATGAGATCCCTGAGATGCCTTAAGGGATGTATTTTCCTCCTCAAAGATATTGGGATCAATGTCATACTTCCATGGGAGAATTAAGCTCTAACATGAATTAGCTGAGGATGGAGCATCAAGAGCATTCAATCATCCTCAATGAAATTAGAGAAGATCAAAGAGCTCCGAGGAAAGAACAACAGAGATAAGGGCTTGACATTGAAGAAATTAAGCACTCAATTGGATTCTCTAGAGGAAGTGGTAGTCACCGTCATTAAGGTGTTCCCGTTCTATCACCCCTTATTTTTTTTGTCATTTTTCTATTTTCCATTATGTGTTATTGTCTATTCTCATGTTCTTATTGCATGATCATTTCTATCTATGTCTTATAAAATGTTCCATATATCTCTCACCTTGCTTAAAGGAAAATTTTATTTGAAAAAAGAAAATTAAGATGCATGAATTTTGAGTTATATCTTAAAAATAGTTCAATTATCTTAATGCGGTGGCATTGCTTTTGTTTTCTGAATGTATGAATGAACAATGTATATTTGAAATTAGAATTAAGAATGTTGGCTCTTGAAAGAATGATGAAAAAGAGGAAGTATTATTGATAATCTGAAAAATCCAAAAATTGATTCGTGAAGCAAGAAAAAGCAACAAAAAGAAAAAGAAAAAGCATGTTGCAGAAAAAAAAAAAAAATATATATATATATATATATATATATATATATATATGAGACAAAAAAGAAGAAATAAAAAGCAAAAAAAGCCAATAGCTCTTTAAATCAAAAGGCAAGGGCAAAAAGCTAATAACCCTTTAAACCAAAAGGCAAGGATAAAAGGATCCAAGGCTTTGAGCATCAATGGTTAGGAGGGCCTAAAAGGAACAAAATCTTGGCCTAAGCACTTCAAATGAACAGTGTCCCTAACTATATGCTTGTGGTGTGAAGATTTCAAGTGAAAAGCTTGAGACTAAGCAGTTAGAGTCGTGATACAAAGCAAAAAGAATGTTCTTAAGAAGAACTCTGGACACTTCTATCTGGGGATTCTAGCAAAGTTGAATCACAATCCGAAAGGGTTCGCCCAGTTAAGTGTCTATGGCATTTATGTATCTGGTGGTAATACTGGAAACCAAAGTGCTTAGGGCCACGGCCAAGACTCTAAAAGCTGTGTTCAAGAATAAAAAATAACTAAATTAGGAGAGTCAATAATATCATCTGGATTCTAAGTTCCTAAAGAGGCCAACTCTTCTAAGCTTCAAGGGATAGTGAGATGCCAAAACTATTCAAAAGCAAAAAGCTACTGAGTCCCGCTCATCTAATTGAAACCGAGTTTCATTGAAAACTCTGAAATTTATTGTATCTTACTCTTCTTTTTATCCTACTTTGTTTTTAGTTGCTTGGGGACAAGCAACAGTTTAAATTTGGTGTTGTGATGAGCGGATATTTTATACGCTTTTTGGCATCATTTTTATATAGTTTTTAGCATGTTTTATTTAAGTTTTATTATATTTTTATAGGTTTTAGTGTATAATTCATATTTTTGGATTCTACTATGAGTTTGTGTGTTTTTATGCAATTTTAGGTATTTTCTGGTTGAAATTGAAGAGCTGGAGCAAAAGTTTGATTTAGAGGCAGAAAAAGCACTGTAGATGCTGTTAGGATCTGACCTCCTTGCACTTGAAAGAGTTTTTATGGAGCTATAGATATCCAAATGGAGCGTTCTTAACGACGTTGGAAAGCTAACATTTAGAGCTTTCCAGCTATATAATAGTTTATATTTTGATTTATAATTGAAGGCCCAAAACTGGCATTCAACACCAGCAATCTACCCCAGTCCAGGCGTCCAACACCCATAGAGAGGTGGCCAGCATCCAACGCCCATAAAGGTGTCCCTAACCAGCGTTCAATCCCCAAAGAGCATCCTAGCATGTGGGAGATACCAAAGCTCAGCCCAAACACTCACCAGTGGGCCCTAGAAGTGGATTTTTGCACTACAAGCCTAAGCCAATCATATTTCTGTAATTCTTAGTTATGAGATTAGTATATATAGGAGAAGATCACCCTTGTTTTAGGATCTTCGACCATCTTTGCCCATTCGAACCTTTTATTGTATTTCTCTATCAATATGAGTCACTAAACCTCCTAGGTTAAGTTTAGGAACGCTGCTAAGTTTTATGGATTAATAAAAGTACTTTTGTTCTATTTCAATTCGTGTTTGATCCTCTCCTAAGATGTATCTTCGTTCTTCAACCTTATAAATGAGTTGAACTGGCACAAGGTTATCTCTATTCTACATGGTTCAACGAGCGTCTTTCATCGGATATCAATGAACCAATAGCTTGAAGATACGTCTCTTAGACGGCTAATCCATGACATCGTTGGGGACTTCTTGAGACATCAGTTCAGTCGAGGTATGGGGAGATTAGGGTCTTTGTGGTAAAGGCTAGAACCAAGGTGCAGCATTCTCTGATCCGGTTGACTCGACCTTGTTTGTGGCATTTTGAGTAGGATCACCAAGGGAATGAACTGCAGGAGCTTCACCCTCATTCAGAGTGGATGCACACTAAACCTGGTGTTCAGCCTAGAGAAAGATTGACGACTACTTGATAAACCCCATTTTTCGGATTTATCTTGTGTTGGATTTAGAGTATTTTTCTAACCTTTTCTCACATTTAGCCAATGAATTAGCATGATTTTATGATCTCTCCCTTATTTGTGCCTAATTGTAAAAAAACATGCTTTTTAGGTCTTTAATTAGATCATTTTAACTCCTCCTTGATTCCATAAGATGCCTTGATATGTTTGTTAGTAGTATCAA
Source organism: Arachis stenosperma (assembly GCF_014773155.1). Taxonomy (NCBI): domain Eukaryota; kingdom Viridiplantae; phylum Streptophyta; class Magnoliopsida; order Fabales; family Fabaceae; genus Arachis; species Arachis stenosperma. The sequence continues at coordinate 60,395,140 of NC_080382.1, forward strand.
GTTGAAAAAGGCTAGGAATGGATCAAGGGAGCAAGGAAAGAAGCATGCAAGTGGAGAAGATCATGGAAAGCCAAAGAATTGAACTCGCCCATGGACGCACACACGCACCAGGCGCTTACGCGCACCTTGCGAAGTCACCCATGGACGCGTACCCGTGCTGTGCGCGTACGCGTCGGTGCTGATATATGATTTTTAATTAAAAAAGTGGCCAGCGAATTCTCAAAGCCTATGGGGCCCAATCCAAACCAACTTTGGCGCTAAAACACTCAAAAGGACCAAGGATTGAAGGAGAATGGATCTTGGATCATCTAGGATTCATTTTTACACTTTAGGATTAGTTTTAGAGAGAGAAGCTCTCACTTCTCTCTAGGATTAGAATTAGGATTAGGTTTAGATCTACATCTACTTCTTCTTCTTCTCTCTTAATTTTCCTCTTTCATCCTTAATTGTTCTCTTGTAACTGTAGCATTCTACTTCTCTTGTAATTCCTTTGCATTGTTAGTTGTAGCTTATGAACTTTCTTTTGTAGATCTACATTTCTCCTTCAATGCAATTGTTAAGTTTTTTTGTTGTTTCATAATTGTTTTGCCTTTCTATTGTTAATCTCTTGCTTTTGTAGTTGTAGATTCCTTTAATTCTTACAATTCATGTTGTTTCCATTTATGCCTTCCAAGTGTTTGATGAAATACTTGGTTGGATTCTAGTGTAGATTTTATTCCTCTTGGCCTAGGTAGGGTAATTAGTGATGCTTAAATTATCTAATTCCCTTGTTGATTGACAATTAGAAGTTGCTAATTGATTTGGGTACCACTAAAGCTAGTCTTTCCCTTGGGAGTTGGCTAGGACTTATGGAATCAAGTTAATTCATCCACATGACTTTCCTCTATGGCTAGAGGTTAACTAAGTGATAGTAATGGACAATTGTGGTCACAATTGAGGAGGATAATGAGGATAAGACTTTCAATTCTCATAACCTTGCCAAGAGCTTTTCTTAGTTGTTAGTTATTTTCATTGCCATTTATATTTCTTGTTCCTTATTCCCAAAACATACTTTAACCAATAACAAGAACACTTCATTGTAATTCCTAAGGAGAACGACCCGAGGTTCAAAACTTCGGTTTATAGATTTTAGGGGTTTGTACTTGCGACAAACAAATTTTTGTATGAAAGGATTGATGTTGATTTAGAAACTATATTGCAACAAGGATTCATTTGTGAATTCTAAACCACACAAAAGTCTGCTCATCAAAATGGCACCGTTGCCGGGGAATTGCAATGGTGTTATGTTATTGGTTATTGTACATATGTGACTACTGTGAAAAGTTTGCTTGTTTGATTTAGTAGCTAGATTTTATCCCCTTATTTTTGTGCCTTTTATTTTTTCTCTTTGCTATCATGAATTCTCACTTTGGCTATGAGTTTGGTTCTAATTGTGTTGTAGGAAATGTGAACTTCAATGACCATATGCATCAAGGATGAAACTGATAAACCCATATTTTAGGATATATTTTGTGCTTGGTTTGAGTGATTTATTCAATCCTTCACCCACTTATTCATATTAATTGCATGGTTTTACTTTTCCTTCCTTATTATGTGATGTATGTGAAAAACATGTTTACTATGCTTTAAAATTAATTATTTTAATTACCCTTTATTATCATTCGATGCCATGATTAGTGTATTGAGTAGTTTCAGATCTTCTAAGGCAGGAATGACTCAAAGGATGGAAAGGAAACATACAAAAATGGAAGGAAAGCACAAAACGGAGTTTCTGAAGAAACTGGCAGCGACGCGACCGCATGGACGACGCGGCCGCATGCCAAGCGCAAAGAAGCAACGACGCGGCCGCATGACTGACGCGACCGCGCGACAAGGAAAACTCCAATTGACGCGACCGCGTGACCCACGCAGACGCGTGACAGAGGCCATGCACCAAAAATTGCAGAAAACGCTCATAGCGAGTTTTGAAGCTCTTTTTGGCCCAAATCCATGTCCAGAAGGCATAGACCAGAGGTTATGAAGTGGGGGAATGCATCCATTGAGGGAAGTCTTCGAATTTTTAGTCACTTTCCATGATTTAGGTTTAGTTGGAGAGAGGTTCTCTCCTCTCTCTTTAGGATTAGGATTTAGATTTAGGATTTATTTGCTTTGAGGATTATCCTTTTATCAGGTTCAATATTACTTTTTCATTACTTGTTTTCTCAATTTAGTTTATGAACTCTTTATGTTTGGATTGATTTTATATTTGATATAATTTGAGGTATTTTCACATCTATGATTTATTTCTTTTATTTATAATATAAATAATTTGGATTTTTCTCTTTTGGCTTTGGTTGAGTAATTGGTGACTCTTGAGCTGTCAAATAAAGCAGTGGTTGAAATTGGGGGTTGCTAATTAATTTGAGTTCCAATAACTCTAGCCTTTCCAAAGGAAAGACTAGGACTTTAGGTATCAGATTAATTAGTCCACTTGACCTTCCTTTGTTTATTAAAGGTTAACTAAGTGGGATTAATATCCAATTCTCATCACAATTGATAAGGATAGGACTTCCAGTTCTTGTACTTTGCCAAAGGTTTATTTTCCAGTTATTATTATTTTATTTGACTTGTTATTCAACTAACTTTTTACCTTAATCCAGAACCCCAAAACACAGTTTTTCATAACCAATAATAAGAACATACCTCCCTGCAATTCCTTGAGAAGACGACCCGAGGTTTGAATACTCGGTTATCAATTTCAAAAGGATTTGTTACTTGTGACAACCAAAACTTTTGTATGAAAGGACTTTTGTTAGTTTAGAAGCTATACTTGCAACAGAAATTTATTCTGAATTCTAGACCACGCAAAAGTTGTGCCCCACGCGATCGCGTCACCTAATTTTTGTGCCCCACGCTATCGCGTCACCTAATTTTTGGCAATTAATGATTTTGAACAGAGAGTTGTGCGAGCGCGAGGCTACCCTCGCGCCAGTGGCATAAAACGGGTCACGCAACCGCGTGACCGACGCGACCGCGTCAATCTGTATAAGCGCAAGTCACGCGACCGCGTGCCCCACGCGTCCGTGTCGCTTGCGCCACACAGCTTATCCTAATTTTTCCCTCCCTCCTTTCTTACTCACTTCTTTCCCTTCTCATTCTTCTTATCTTTCATTTTATTTATTTGCATATTCCATTCATTGCATTTTAATTTAGTGTATATTCTTCCTTCTTTTCTAAATTCATTATTTTTCCTTTGGTGTTGAATTTTCTTATTTAACTGTTGCGTCTTCTCTTGAATTATTTTGAGTGCTTAGTGACTTGTTTTATTCTGGTTAAGTAATATTATTTATATCAATGTCAATCTTTTATACCTATATCACTTTTGCATTGACATGAATTTATATTATCTCTCCTTACCCACACTCTCTTCCCTCATTTTTGCAAATTTTTACATAATTGATATGCCCTGTGTCTCTACTATTTTCTCACTTGCATGTTGTAGCTACCATGTAATTGAGACCCCCATTATTTGGCATTAACCCACCCAGACTTTATTTATATTCTTATTTTTATTTCTGGGTTACTTTTTCTTTTTTTCCCTTTTCTTTCAGGATAGCCACCACAAAGGGAGAGGAAAAGCTTCTTACTGGGGAGACAAACAAGTTCATTTGCTCAATCTTTGGAGAAAAGCATCAGTTGAAGAGACCCGTCCACCTGCACATCTTAGCATGCACCGAGGACGGTGCAATCTTTAAGTGTGGAGAGGTTGATACTGATCTCCATGGGTTAGTTACTCTTCTATCTCAACACTAATGGTTTATTTTCCTTGTTGGTTATTGCATTTGCATGTTTGATTGCATATTTTACCACTTTGTTGAAGTAATAAATTTCTTTTCAAGACTTTATTTTATAATATTTCACTAATTTAAATTGAAAATTAAAATTTTCTATGTGTTAAATTTGTTTGAAGTTGTATTTGGAACATGGTTTTTGAGCCAAAGAACACACAACCTATGAGATTTTTGAGCTTATTTATATGGTTACATTATAAATTTTTATTCTTGTGTGTTTCCTTCTCTATAATTGCAATCTCTGCTTTGTTCCATTCTATATGTCCATTATTTAGTGTATTTACATGCTTGCATATGATTGAGGCCATTATTTGTTATTAGCTCACTTATCCCAAATAAGCCTACCTTTTACATCACCCTTGTTAGCCACTGGTGCACGAATTTGTGATTCGCACAACTAACCAGCAAGTGCACTGGGTCGTCCAAGTAATACCTTACGTGAGTAAGGGTCGATCCCACGGAGATTATTGGTTTGAAGCAATCAATGTTTATTTTATTAATCTTAGTCAGGAGGCCAATAGGATTAAAAGTGAAATTACCAGATTTGATTATAAAAATAAAAGAGAATAACAGTGTTACTTGTTGTGCAGTAATGAGAAACATGTTGGAGTTTTGGAGATGCTTTGTCCTTTGAATTTCTACTTTTCCTTGAAATCCTCTTCCCACACGCAAGGTTCCTTCCATGGCAAGCTCTATGTAGGGTGTCACCGTTGTCAATGGCTACCTCCCATCCTCTCAGTGAAAACGTTCCTATGCTCTGTCACAGCACGGCTAATCATCTGTCGGTTCTCAATCAGGTTGGAATAGAATCCATTGATTCTTTTGCGTCTGTCACTAACGCCCAGCCTTCAGGAGTTTGAAGCTCGTCACAGTCATTCAATCCCAAAATCCTACTCGGAATACCACAGACAAGGTTTAGACTTTCCGGATTCTCATGAATGCCGCCATCAATCTGGCTTATACCACGAAGATTCTGTTGGGGAATCTAAGAGATATTCATTCAATCTGATGTAGAACGGAGGTGGTTGTCAGGCACACGTTCATGGATTGAGTGTCACGAATCATCACCTTCTTCACAATTAAGCGCGAATAAACATCTTAGATAAGAACAAGCGTGTTTGAATGGAAAACAAGGGAATTGTATTAAATCATCGAGACACTGCAGAGCTCCTCACCCCCAACAATGGAGTTTAGAGACTCATGCCGTCACAAAGTATGTAATTCAGATCTGAAAATGTCATGAGGTACAAGATAAGTCTCTAAAAGTTGTTTAAATAGTAAACTAGTAACTTAGGTTTACAGAAAATGAATAAACTAAGATAATTGGTGCAGAAATCCACTTCTGGGGCCCACTTGGTGTGTGCTGGGGCTGAGATTAAAGCTATCCACGAGTAGAGGCCTTTCTTGGCGTTAAACTCCAGGTTATGACGTGTTTTGGGCGTTCAACTCCGGATCATGACGTTTTTCTGGCGTTTAACTCCAGACAGCAGCATGAACTTGGCGTTCAACGCCAAGTTACGTCGTCTATCCTTGCGCAAAGTATGGACTATTATATATTGCTGGAAAGCCCTGGATGTCTACTTTCCAACGCCGTTGAGAGCGCGCCAATTGGACTCCTGTAGCTCCAGAAAATCCATTTCGAGTGCAGGGAGGTCAGGATCCAACAGCATCAGCAGTCCTTTTTCAGCCTAAGTCAGATTTTTGCTCAGCTCCCTCAATTTCAGCCAGAAAATACTTGAAATCACAGAAAAACACACAAACTCATAGTAAAGTCCAGAAATATGATTTTTGCCTAAAAACTAATAATATTCTCCTAAAAACTAACTAAAACATGCTAAAATCTACATGAAATTACCCCCAAAAAGCGTATAAAATATCCGCTCATCACAACACCAAACTTAAACTGTTGCTTGTCCTCAAGCAACTAGATGAATAAAATAGGTTCTAACAGAAATTAAGAAGTAATAATATTTTAGAGTTTTAAATGAAGCTCATATTCTTATTAGATGAGCGGGGCTTGTAGCTTTTTGTTTCTGAACAGTTTTGGCATCCCCCTGTATCTTTAAATTTTCAGAATGATTGGCATCCTTAGGAATTCAGAATTCAGATAGTATTATTGACTCTCCTAGTGTAGTATGTTGATTCTTGAACACAGTTATTTTATGAGTCTTGGCCGTGGCCCTAAGCACTTTGTTTTCCAGTATTACCACCAGATACATAAATGCCACAGACACATGACTAGGTGAACCTTTTCAGATTGTGACTTAGCTTTGCTAAAGTCCCCAGTCAGAGGTATCCAGAGCTCTTAAGCACACTCTGTTTGATTTGGATCACGACTTTAACCACTCAGTCTCAAGTTTGTAACTTGGACCTGCATGCCACAAGCATATGGTTAGGGACAGCTTGGTTTAGCCGCTTAGGCCTGGATTTTATTTCCTTGGGCCCTCCTATCCATTGATGCTCAAAGCCTTGGATCCCTTTTTTACTCTTGGCTAGTGCTCATGGCTTTTTTTTTTGACTGCTTTTTCTTGCTTCAAGAATCAATTTCATGATCTTTCAGATCATCAATAATATTTTTCGTGTTCCTCATCCTTTCAGGAGCCAATATTCATCAAATTCAAAGTACATATTATGCACTGTTCAAGCATTCATTCAGAGAACAAAAAGTATTGCCACCACATATAATTAATTATAAATTTTATTATTAAGAACTCGAAAAATATAGATTACTTCTTCATTCTAAAAAAAATCTACTACTTTATTCATGCCTGTTGATGATGAGAAAAATAAATTATAGCTTAATTGGATATAAAATCAAAATAGACATACTAATTACTACTACTATATATCTCCTAAGGTGAACTTTCTAAAATAAAAACATTATCACTAAGTTAAAGCAGAAAAATTGGAACTCAGCAACCTGTTGTTTTGAGGAGTAGATGTTCCTCTAATCTGTGGGGTGTTGTTCAAGGATTAATTTTTGGCGCTTCAGCTCCCTTAGATCACGCCCTTGCTCCTCCTGTTCCTTGAGCAGTTTGCAAATCATGCTACTTTGATTATTCTGTTCTTCCTTTATTTGATCCATAGCTTCTTGCAATCTGGAAATAGAAGCCTCAAGATGTTCCCAGTATTCGAATTGGGGCAGTTCTGGGAGGGCTTCTTGTGCTCTCCTCTTGGTTGAATCATCTTGTTGCTGTTGTCTGACCATTGATATTCCAGTAATGGGCTTTTCAATTAGGATATATTCAGTTATTCCCATCTTTACTCCAGCATCTTTGCAAAGCATAGAAATTAGGCTTGGATAAGCCAATTTGGCGTCCTTAGAATTCCTGTTTGCTATTTTATATAGCTCACAGGAGATCAGCTGATGGACTTCCACTTCTTTTCCCAACATGATGCAGTGAATCATTACTGCTCTTTTAATAGTGACTTCAGAACGGTTGCTGGTGGGCAATATGGAACGCCCTACGAAATCCAGCCAACCCCTGGCTACTGGTTTCAGATCTTCCCTTTTGAGTTGAACTGGGATGCCAGTCGTGCTGGTGGTCCACTTGGCTCCAGGGATGCATATGTCCTCCAAAACCTTGTCCAGCCCTTTATTGACCCTCATCATTCTCCTATTAAAGGAGTCTGGGTCATCTTTCAGTTGAGGAATCTTGAATATCTCCCTGATCTTGTCAGAATTGGTATGAATGATCTTTCCTCTGACTAAGGTCTTATGGTCAAAGAGAGCAGCTCCAATGATTCTTTGCCTTTCTGTCTGCCATAGATTAGCATAAAATTCCTGAACCATGTTCTTCCCCATTTTCGTTTCAGGATTGGCCAGAATTTCCCAATTCCTGTTTCAAATTTGCTCTTGGATCTCCGAATATTCATCTTCTTTCAGATCAAATCTGACTTCCGGGATCACTGATCTGTGACTCATTATCTTGTAGTAATGGTCTGAATGTTCTTTAGTTAAGAACTTCCCTTGATTCCAAAGTGGCTTTGGAGTGCTTTCTTTCTTGCCTCTTGGGTTGGGTTGTTTCCCTTTAGGAGCCATGATCTTGAGTGGGTATGTTTTTGTGATCACGGATAAAACACACCAAACTTAGAGCTTTGCTTGTCCTCAAGCAAAAGAGAAGAAAGAAGAGGGATAGAAGGAGAACAAATGTGGAATGGTGATGATGAGGAGGGCGCCGAATATAACATATAGGGAGGGGGGTATGAGTTTTTCGAAAAATAAGAAAGAGATAAGATAGAAGATATGATTTTAAAAGATATGATCAGAAAAAGATATAATTTAAAAAAGAAAAAGATATGAATCATAATTTAAAAGATAAATTTGAAATTTAATTTTGAAAAAGATTTTTTAAAAAAAATTAATTAAGTTTTGAAAACAAATTTGAAAAGATGATGGATTGGATTGGATTGGAAAGCCATTTGTTCTTTTGGGTTAAGATATATCTGAAACATTTGCAACATTGGATTTTAGAAATTAGGATAAAAACTTTTGGAATTGAAAGTGATAATTTGAAATATGTTTATGCAAGAAATCATGAATTGAAACATAAAATTTTGAAAAATTATGAAGAAAAACGAATTGTACCTCCTCCCATCATCCTGGCGTTAAACGCCCACATGGTGCATGTTTTGGGCGTTTAACGCCCACATGTTGCTTTTCCTGGGCGTTCAACGCCCATCTGGTGCTTCTTTCTGGCGTTGAACGCCAGAAAGTCCTTCGTCACTGGGCGTTTTTTCTGAACGCCCAGGATGCTAGCAGACTGGCGTTAAACGCCCAGAAGGTGCATCTTTCTGGCGTTTAACGCCCAGAAGATGCTCATTTCTGGCGTTTAACGCCCACATGGCTACCCTTACTGGCGTTAAACGCCCAGTGGGAGCTTCTTTTGGGCGTTTAACGCCCAAAGTATTTCTTACTGGCTTTTTCACGCCAGTGAGCTTCCAAATTTCCCTGTAACTCTGTGATTTCAACCAATTGTTGTTTCACCTTTGAAGATACTTGGACTCAAACCTGTAAAGAAAAGAAAATTTATTTGATTAGTAAATAAACTTTGTAAATGGCTGGGTTGCCTCCCAGCAAGCGCTTCTTTAATGTCATTAGCTGGACTGTCACTGATCTTCAATGAAGTCTCAGTCTTGAGCATTCTTGCTCGAAATTATCTTCAAGATAGTGTTTAACTCTTTGTCCATTAACAATGAACTTTTTGTTAGAGTCACTATCCTGAAGTTCTATGTATCCATATGGTGATACGCTTGTGATTACATACGGACCTCTCCACCGGGATTTTAATTTCCCTGGGAATAATTTGAGCCTAGAATTGAATAGCAGAACTTTCTGCCCTGGTTTAAAGACTCTGGATGACAATTTCTTATCATGCCATCTTTTTGCTTTCTCCTTGTAAATTTTTGCATTCTCAAAAGCATTGAGTCTAAATTCCTCTAGCTCATTTAACTGGAGCAATCATTTTTCTCTGGCTAACCTGGCATCAAGGTTTAAGAATCTAGTTGCCCAGTAGGCCTTGTGTTCCAGTTCCACTGGCAAGTGACATGCCTTTCCATACACAAGCTGGTATGGAGAGGTTCCTATAGGGGTCTTAAATGATGTTCTGTATGCCCACAGAGCATCATCCAAGCTTCTTGCCCAATCCTTTCTACGGTTAATTACAGTCCGTTCCAGGATTCTTTTGAGTTCTCTATTTGAGACTTCAGCTTGCCCATTAGTTTGTGGGTGATATGGAGTAGCTACCCTGTGGCTAACTCCATAACGTACCAGAGCAGAGTAAAGCTGTTTATTGCAGAAATGAGTGCCCCCATCACTGATTAATACTCTAGGAATACCAAATCTGCTGAAGATATGTTTCTGGAGGAATTTTAACACTGTTTTAGTGTCATTAGTGGGCGTTGCAATAGCCTCCACCCATTTGGATACATAATCCACTGCCACCAGAATATAAGTGTTTGAGTATGATGGTGGGAAAGGTCCCATGAAGTCAATGCCCCATACATCAAACAACTCAATCTCCAAGATCCCTTGTTGAGGCATGGCATAACTGTGAGGTAGGTTGCCGGATCTTTGGCAACTGTCACAATTAAGCACAAACGCTCGGGAGTCTTTATAGAGAGTAGGCCAGTAGAAGCCACTTTGGAGGACTCTTGTGGCTGTCCGTTCACTTCCAAAATGTCCTCCATACTGTGATCCATGGCAATGCCAAAGGATCTTCTGTGCTTCTTCTTTAGGCACACATCTTCGGATTACTCCGTCTGCACATCTCTTGAAGAGATATGGTTCATCCCAAAGATAGTACTTTGCATCTGTGATTAATTTTTTTGATTGCACCCTGCTGTACTCTTTGGGTATGAATCTTACTGCCTTGTAGTTTGCAATGTCTGCAAACCATGGCACTTCCTGGATGGCAAACAATTGCTCATCCGGAAAGGTTTCAGAGATCTCAGTGAGAGGGAGGGACGCCCCTTCCACTGGTTCTATTCGGGACAGGTGATCTGCTACCTGATTCTCTGTCCCTTTTCTGTCTCTTATTTCTATATCAAACTCTTGCAGAAGCAACACCCATCTTATAAGTCTGGGTTTTGAATCCTGCTTTGTAAGTAGATATTTAAGAGCAGCATGATCAGTGTACACAATCACTTTTGATCCTACTAAATAGGATCTGAATTTGTCAATGGCGTAAACCACTGCAAGTAGCTCTTTTTCTGTGGTTGTGTAATTCTTCTGTGCATCATTTAAAACACGGCTGGCATAGTGAATGACGTGCAGAAGCTTGTCATGCCTTTGTCCCAATACTGCACCAATGGCATGGTCACTGGCATCACACATTAATTCAAATGGCAATGCCCAGTTTGGTGCAGAGATGATTGGTGCTGAGACCAATTTAGCTTTCAGGGTCTCAAATGCCTGCAGACACTCTTTATCAAAGATAAATGGCGTGTCAGCAGCTAGCAGGTTGCTTAGAGGTTTGGCGATTTTTGAAAAATCCTTTATGAACCTCCTATAGAATCCTGCATGCCCCAGAAAGCTTCTGATTGCCTTAACATTGGTGGGTGGTGGTAATTTTTCAATTACTTCAACTTTAGCTTGATCCACCTCTATTTCCTTGTTCGAGATTTTGTGCCCAAGGACAATTCCTTCAGTCACCATAAAGTGACACTTTTCCCAGTTTAAAACCAGGTTAGTCTCTTGGCATCTCTTTAGAACAAGTGCTAAATGGTTAAGGCAGGAGCTGAATGAGTCTCCAAATACTGAAAAGTCATCCATGAAGACTTCCAGAAATTTTTCCACCATATCAGAGAAAATTGAGAGCATGCATCTCTGAAAGGTTGCAGGTGCATTGCACAGACCAAATGGCATCCTTCTGTATGCAAATACTCCAGATGGGCATGTGAACGCCGTTTTCTCCTGATCCTGAGGATCTACTGCAATTTGATTATAACCTGAATATCCATCCAAGAAGCAGTAGTATTCATGACCTGCTAGTCTTTCTAGCATTTGGTTTATGAATGGTAAAGGAAAATGATCCTTTCTGGTGGCTGTATTGAGTCTTCTATAATCAATACACATACGCCACCCTGTAACTGTTCTTGTAGGAACCAGTTCATTTTTTTCATTATGAACCACTGTCATGCCTCCCTTCTTAGGGACAACTTGGACAGGGCTTACCCAGGGGCTGTCAGAAATAGGATAAATAATCCCAGCCTCTAGTAATTTAGTGACCTCTTTCTGCACCACTTCTTTCATAGCTGGATTCAGCCGCCTTTGTGGTTGAACCACTGGCTTGGCGTCATCCTCCAGTAAGATCTTGTGCATGCATCTGGCTGGGCTAATGCCCTTAAGATCACTGATGGACCACCCAAGAGCTGTCTTGTGTGTCCTTAGCACTTGAATTAGTGCTTCCTCTTCCTGTGGCTCTAAGGTAGAGCTTATAATTATAGGAAAGGTATCACCTTCTCCCAAAAATGCATATTTCAGGGATGGTGGTAATGGTTTGAGTTCGGGTTTTGGAGGTTTCTCCTCTTCTTGAGGGATTTTCAGAGGTTCTATTATCTTCTCTGATTCCTCCAATTCAGGCTGAACATCTTTAAAGATGTCCTCTAGCTCTGATTCGAGACTCTCAGCCATATTGACCTCTCTTACCAGAGAGTCAATAATATCAACACCCATGCAGTCATTTGGGGTGTCTGGATGTTGCATGGCTTTGACAACATTCAACTTGAACTCTTCCTCATTGACTCTCAAGGTTACTTCCCCTTTTTGGACGTCGATGAGGGTTCGGCCAGTTGCTAGGAAAGGTCTTCCTAGAATGAGAGTTGCACTCTTGTGCTCCTCCATTTCCAGCACCACAAAGTTAGTAGGAAAGGCAAATGGCCCAACCTTGACAATCATGTCCTCAATCACGCCTGATGGGTATTTAATGGAGCCATCAGCAAGTTGAAGACATATACTGGTTGGTTTGATTTCTTCAGTTAAACCAAGCTTTCTGATAGTAGATGCAGGTATTAGGTTGATACTTGCCCCAAGATCACATAAAGCTTGCTTGGTGCAAGTGCCCTCTAATGTGCATGGTATCATAAAGCTCCCAGGATCTTTAAGCTTCTCAGGTAAGCTTTTCAGAATGACTGCACTGCAGTCTTCAGTGAGGTAAACTTTTTCAGTTTCCCTCCAATCCTTCTTATGACTTAAGATCTCTTTCATGAACTTAGCATAAGAGGGTATTTGCTCAAGTGCTTCTGCAAACGGAATCTTTATTTCAAGAGTCCTGAGATACTCTACAAAGCGGGCAAATTGCTTATCCTGTTCCGCTTGGCGGAGTTTTTGAGGATAAGGCATTTTGGCTTTGTATTCCTCAACCTTAGTTACTGCAGGTTTATTACCTACAGAAGTGGGTTGGGAAGCCTTTTTAGAAGGGTTGTTATCAGCACTTGTATGTGACTGATTCCCCACTGGTATTTGAATGCCAGTGGTGGGAGCTGGGGTGGCGTTAGACGCCACTTCCTTGTTTGTTACTGGCGTTTGAACGCCAGAACCATGCTCCCTTTGGGCGTTCAACGCCGGATTCATGCTTGTTTCTGGCGTTGAACGCCAGGAATGAGCATGGTCTGGGCGTTCAGCGCCAGCTTTATTCCTCTCTGGGCTCTGATTGTCCTCAGAGGGATTTTGAGTATCCACCTGTTCATTTCTTGGTTTCCTGCTACTTTGAAGTGAGGTATTTAATGTTTTCCCACTTCTTAATTGAACTGCTTGGCATTCTTCTGTTATTTGTTTTGACAGTTGTTTTTCTGTCTACTTTAATTGTACTTCCATGTTCCTGTTAGCCATTCTTGTTTCCTGTAATATTTCCTTGAATTCGGCTAGCTGCTGAGTTAGAAAGTCTAATTGCTGATTGAATTCATTAGCCTGATCCACCGGACTGAGTTCAGCAGTTACTGTTTTAGCTTCTTCTTTCATGGAAGATTCACTGCTTAGGTACAGATGTTGATTTCTGGCAACTGTATCAATAAGCTCTTGAGCCTCTTCAATTGTTTTTCTCATGTGTATAGATCCACCAGCTGAGTGGTCTAGAGAAATCTGAGCTTTTTCTGTAAGCCCATAGTAGAAGATGTCTAATTGCACCCATTCTGAAAACATTTCAGAGGGGCATTTTCTTAGCATCTCTCTGTATCTCTCCCAGGCATCATAAAGGGATTCATTATCTCCTTGTTTGAAGCCTTGGATGTTTAGCCTTAGTTGTGTCATCCGTTTGGGAGGGAAATAGTGATTCAGGAATTTTTCTGACAGCTGTTTCCATGTTTTTATGCTGTTCTTAGGCTGGTTATTTAACCACCTCTTAGCTTGATCTTTTACAGCAAATGGAAATAGTAATAATCTGTAGATATCCTGATCTACTTCCTTATCATGTACTGTATCAGCAATTTGCAGAAATTGTGCCAGAAACTCTGTAGGTTCTTCATGTGGAAGACCAGAATACTGACAATTTTGCTGCACCATGATAATGAGCTGAGGATTCAGCTCAAAGCTACTAACTCCAATGGAGGGTATACAGATACTACTCCCATATGAAGCAGTAGTGGGGTTAGCATATGACCCCAGAGTCCTCTTGTCTTGTCCATTCATACTTATTGTTGTAATGGGATACAAGAGTGATGATATGTATGTTGATATTATTTATTTTATAGTAGTGGAATAAATAAAATGGGATATATAAAAAAATATTTTGAAAATACTTTGTGAAAATTTTCCGAAAAATTTGAAATTGAAATTTGGATTTTATATTAAAAATTTCGAAAAAGTAGTTTTAAAATTGGTTAGAAAATAAATTTTTTTTTTTTTGAATTTTGGATTTTATGATGAAAGAGAAAAACACACAAAAGACACAAGACTTAAAATTTTTAGATCTAATGCTCCTTATTTTCGAAAATTTTTGGAGGGAAAACACCAAGGAACACCAAACTTAAAAATTTTAAGATCAAGACACAAGAATAACTCAAGAACACCTTGAAGATTCACAAGAACACCAAGAACACAAGAAAGAACACCAAACTTAAAATTTTAGAAAGCTTTAATGAAATTTTCGAAAATTATGAAAGATTAACAAGAAAACACCAAACTTAAAGTTTGGCCCAAGATTAAATCAAGAAAAATTATTTTTGAAAAAGGTTCCAAAGCGTATACCCAATTATCAAGAATATAAACCAATATTCTAGCCAATTGGGAATAAATATAACACTTGTTCTAAATATTTCAATTAATTCTTTAAAAAGAACACAAGTGAAACAAGAAAAGACACAAAGCAAGAAAAACTCAAGATCAAACAAGAAAAGTAAGCAAGAACCACGTGAAGATCAAGGACAAACAAGAACATGCAATTGACACCAAACTTAGAACAATACACTAGACTCACGAAATTTAGCAATTAATAAAGAAAAATAATATATTTTGAAAAGAAAATTTTTGAAAAGAAACTATCCTATCAAGATTTAATGACTCTATAACAATAAAAATAAATTATTCCTAATCTAAGAAATAAAATAAGCCTTCAATTGTTCAAACTCAACAATCCCCGGCAACGGCGCCAAAAACTTGGTGCACGAATTTGTGATTCGCACAACTAACCAGCAAGTGCACTGGGTCGTCCAAGTAATACCTTACGTGAGTAAGGGTCGATCCCACGGAGATTATTGGTTTGAAGCAATCAATGTTTATTTTATTAATCTTAGTCAGGAGGCCAATAGGATTAAAAGTGAAATTACCAGATTTGATTATAAAAATAAAAGAGAATAACAGTGTTACTTGTTGTGCAGTAATGAGAAACATGTTGGAGTTTTGGAGATGCTTTGTCCTTTGAATTTCTACTTTTCCTTGAAATCCTCTTCCCACACGCAAGGTTCCTTCCATGGCAAGCTCTATGTAGGGTGTCACCGTTGTCAATGGCTACCTCCCATCCTCTCAGTGAAAACGTTCCTATGCTCTGTCACAGCACGGCTAATCATCTGTCGGTTCTCAATCAGGTTGGAATAGAATCCATTAATTCTTTTACGTCTGTCACTAACGCCCAGCCTTCAGGAGTTTGAAGCTCGTCACAGTCATTCAATCCCAGAATCCTACTCGGAATACCACAGACAAGGTTTAGACTTTCCGGATTCTCATGAATGCCGCCATCAATCTGGCTTATACCACGAAGATTCTGTTGGGGAATCTAAGAGATATTCATTCAATCTGACGTAGAACGGAGGTGGTTGTCAGGCACACGTTCATGGATTGAGGAAGGTGATGAGTGTCACGGATCATCACCTTCTTCACAATTAAGCGCGAATAAACATCTTAGATAAGATCAAGCGTGTTTGAATGGAAAACAAGGGAATTGTATTAAATCATCGAGACGCTGCAGAGCTCCTCACCCCCAACAATGGAGTTTAGAGACTCATGCCATCACAAAGTATGTAATTCAGATCTGAAAATGTCATGAGGTACAAGATAAGTCTCTAAAAGTTGTTTAAATAGTAAACTAGTAACTTAGGTTTACAGAAAATGAATAAACTAAGATAATTGGTGCAGAAATCCACTTCTGGGGCCCACTTAGTGTGTGCTGGGGCTGAGATTAAAGCTATCCACGAGTAGAGGCCTTTCTTGGCGTTAAACTCCAGGTTATGACGTGTTTTGGGCGTTCAACTCCGGATCATGACGTTTTTCTGGCGTTTAACTCCAGACAGCAGCATGAACTTGGCGTTCAACGCCAAGTTACGTCGTCTATCCTTGCGCAAAGTATGGACTATTATATATTGCTGGAAAGCCCTGGATGTCGACTTTCCAACGCCGTTGAGAGCGCGCCAATTGGACTCCTGTAGCTCCAGAAAATCCATTTCGAGTGCAGGGAGGTCAGGATCCAACAACATCAGCAGTCCTTTTTCAGCCTAAGTCAGATTTTTGCTCAGCTCCCTCAATTTCAGCCAGAAAATACCTGAAATCACAGAAAAATACACAAACTCATAGTAAAGTCCAGAAATATGATTTTTTCCTAAAAACTAATAATATTCTCCTAAAAACTAACTAAAACATGCTAAAATCTACATGAAATTACCCCCAAAAAGCGTATAAAATATCCGCTCATCAGCCACTTTGAACTTTTTAACCCCTTTCTATTTCATAACCATATTACTAGCCTTAAGCAGAAAAACAAAATAAAAAATCCCAAGTTGAATCCTTGGTTAGCTTAAGATAGATATTGTGTATAATTTAAGTGTGGGGAAACTGTGGAAACATGGGTTAATAAGGGAATGTATCATGTTTCTAATTTATTTGAATATTGGGAATTTGGGAACCTACTCATGAAAAAACCAAAATAGAAAAAATAATGGAAAATCCATGTGCATTGATAAGTTATGTTTGCTTTTATGATTCAAAAAAAAAATTATGAATAAGGGGACAAAATTACCCCAATAATAAGTTTAATAGAGAAATCGATGCACATGGAAGTAAAATCAAAATAAAATTGGTACATGAGTTTGTGATAAAAAATGGGAAAATTATGGGAAGCTAAGTATAATTTTAAAATTTTTATAGAGTACGTATATTTTAGGTGAGATCTTAGACTACTCAAAGATTCACTTTACTAGCTCACTTAGCCTTATATATACCCTTACCTTTACCTCAGCCCCATTACAACCCTGAAAAGACCTCATGATGTTTGCATTGGTATGCAAAATATTTGTTGATTGATTAGATGAAGAATAAAGTTTTAGAAAGCATGACTAGAGAAGAGTAGAGTGATTACCCTATACACTAGAGAGATTAGAGTGATATACACTACCAGTGAGGGTTCAGTGCTTAATTCTATGTTCCCTGCTTTCATGAGCTATCTTCTTACAAGTTTACTTGTCTTTATTTTATATGATTTGAATTAGTGAAATCTGATTTATGTTTGTCTTGGAGAACTTATTTATTTTTAACCAAGTAGGTAGAAACATTTTTTGCATGTAGTTGCATTCATATAGATAGGTTGCATTTCATACATCCTACCATTCCTCTTCATCTTTATAGCTTCTCTTGAGCTTAGCATGAGGACATGCTATTATTTTAGTGTGGGGAGGTTGATAAACCCATATTTTGTGATATATTTTGTGCTTGGTTTGATTGATTTATTCAATCCTTCACCCACTTATTCATATTAATTGCAAGGTTTTACTTTTCCTTCCTTATTATGTGATGTATGTGAAAAACATGTTTCCTATGCTTTAAAATTAATTATTTTAATTACCCTTTATTATCATTCGATGCCATGATTAGTGTGTTGAGTAGTTTCAGATCTTCTAAGGCAGGAATGACTCAAAGGATGGAAAGGAAACATACAAAAATGGAAGGAAAGCACAAAACGGAGTTTCTGAAGAAACTGGCAGCGACGCGACCGCATGGACGACGCGGCCGCATGCCAAGCGCGAAGAAGCAGTGACGCGGCTGCATGACTGACGCGACCATGCACCTAAAGAAGAACACCTATGACGCGGCCGCATGACTAACGCGACCGTGCGACAAGAAAAACTCCAATTGACGCGACCGCGTGACCCATGCGGACGCGTGACAAAGGCCACGCACCAGAAATCACAGAAAACACTCATAGCGTGTTTTGAAGCCCTTTTTGGCCCAAATCCAAGTCCAGAAGGCATAAACCAGAGGTTATGAAGTGGGGGAACGCATCCATTGAGGGGAGTCCTCGAATTTTTAGTCACTTTCCATGATTTAGGTTTAGTTGGAGAGAGGTTCTCTCCTCTCTCTTTAGGATTAGGATTTAGATTTAGGATTTATTTGCTTTGAGGATTATCTTTTTATCAGGTTCAATATTACTTTTTCATTACTTATTTTCTCAATTTAGTTTATGAACTCTTTATGTTTGGATTGATTTTATATTTAATATAATTTGAGGTATTTTCAGATCTATGATTTGTTTCTTTTATTTATAATATAAATAATTTGGATTTTTTTCCTTTTGGCTTTGGTTGAGTAATTGGTGACTCTTGAGCTGTCAAATAAAGCAGTGGTTGAAATTGGGGGTTGCTAATTAATTTGAGTTCCAATAACTCTAGCCTTTCCAAAGGAAAGACTAGGACTTTAGGTATCAGATTAATTAGTCCACTTGACCTTCCTTTGTTTAGTAAAGGTTAACTAAGTAGGATTAATATCCAATTCTCATCACAATTGATAAGCATAGGACTTCCAGTTCTTGTACCTTGCCAAAGGTTTATTTTCCAATTATTATTATTTTATTTTACTTGTCATTCAACTAACTTTTTACCTTAATCCAAAACCCCAAAACACAGTTTTTCATAACCAATAATAAGAACATACCTCCCTGCAATTCCTTGATAAGATGACCCAAGGTTTGAATACTCGGTTATCAATTTTAAAAGGGTTTGTTACTTGTGACAACCAAAACGTTTGTATGAAAATACTTTTGTTGGTTTAGAAGCTATACTTGCAATGGGAATTTATTTTGAATTCTAGACCACGCAAAAGTTCTCTCATCAGGAACCCACAAAGATGGGAGGAGCCTCAAGGAATTGATCCCTCCTATTGGCAACAACCTCCGGATACTTATAGGTATAATCACCATCCTAATGCATGTCAATTCAGTGGCTATGGTGAATCTTTTCATGACAATCAATCACCACCATCATACGCCTATGACTTTTACCCTCAACATGAACCTCAACCATACTCACAAGCCTTTCCATACCAAGCACCTTCTTATGACCCATATCCATCATATGACCAATCACCCATACCATATTCTTATGACCATTATGAGCAAGAACCTTTAGAACCACCATAACCCTATCAAGATTTTTACCATGAACCACCTCAATACTCACCATCTCCAAACCCTTACCAAGAAGAACCACCTTCCTACTATGAACTCTTTCTCCAAAATAATGAACCTTCTTATCCACCCCAAAACCCAATAGATGACTCTCTCACATTGCTACTTCAAGGACAAGCAGATATGCAAAGGAACACCCTAGAGTTTGTGACTAACTTGACCAAGGTAGTGCATACTTTAGCCTACCAATGCTTGAAGACTCAAGGTGCTTCCGTGGCCACATATGAAAAAGCAAAAGAAGAGCAAAGTATAAAGGAAAAATTGGAAAATCCAGTGGAAAAGAAGGAAGAGTCGAATTTTGTGTTGGAACAATTGGAGAAGCCTATGGTCATTGAAGAAAAGAAAGAAGTGGTTGAAGATCTAGGAGATGCGGAACCACCATGGACGCCCCAACAACCTCCGGAACATATAAAGATTAAAGAATATGAGAAGGTTGACCAAGAGATGGATTCAATCATCAATGACTTCTTATCAAAAATTGAATTCTTCCCCATGGGACATGAAATTGAAACCATTGAAGACAACTCAATTCTAAATGTTGTTGGTGATCTCATTGAGGACTCTTCTATCAAATGTGAAGTTGATACGAAAGTAGATTTTACATAACCTCCTAAATTTGACTCGATTGACGAGGAGGAAGATTCGAATGGAGTCAACAAGCAAGAAGAAGATGAAAGAAGTTATCAAGAGGTGGAGGTACACGAAGACGAGCGTAAGATAGTCAACCTTGCATTGTCTAAGTGTGGGGATGTTTCCCTCCCTAAGCCACCATCCACCACAATAGTCAAGTAGGTAAAACCCTTATCCCTAAGCTTTACTTTCTCACTTGAATATGGCTTGATCGAAACGGATGGACAACTTATAGCTCTTTGTAGAATTAAGAGTAAGAAGGAGTTGTTTAGTGGTTGAAAGTTGGGAATTAGGCTCATGGAGGTCAAGTCTTCAAGGTATAGGGACCATGATTGGATGAATGCTACTTTACATGGGTCTAAGGAAAAGACTTGGTGCACTAAAGAGAATTCTATGTGTCAACCATCCATACGGAAAAATCATGAAATTCAACTTGCGGATGGGTGTAAAGATAAGATATGGGATCCCTGTTCGCTATATGAAGGCCAACTATGGGGACTCATATCTTGGGTAGAACTCTATCCTAGATTGGTGAAGATGGTTGGAAATTCTATCAACCATTTGAGGCACGAAGACCCTTGGAGATTCAAGGATGAGTACAAGGATAAGCCACCATGACAATGAACTTCTCAAATGTCCAACTTAAGGACTTAAACTAAAAGTGCTAGGTGAGAGACACCCCACCATGATATACTCTTTCCACTCCCTTGCAGACTTCATTAATAAGTGATTTGAGTTACCATTGTAGGTAGTTTTCCATGCCATTTTAGTTGTTTTAATAAATTGGTCGTTCGCATTCTAACATGTATGCTGTGCTTGTTAGTAGTTGAATAAATTTCATAACCAAGATTAATCTTTGTGAATTATGTACTTTTTGATTGGTTAGAAGTTGTAGGTGTTGTTAGGGAGTTTTTGGGCATTTTAAGCTTTTAGCACTTCTGAAAAAAAAAACAAAGGGGAGGACGCGCGCGCACGCTGTACGCGCACGCGTCCATGAGCGGATGCAACCCCATATACTTTCTAGAGAGTTGAGCCTCTATTGTGCAAACGTTAAGCTTTTAGCCCAACTCGTCCCACGCGGACGCGCACAGCATGCGTGTGCGTCCATGCACCTTTATAACCATGCACGCGGACGCGCACTTGCCGCGTACGCGTCCCTAGGCTGCTGGCACTAGCCCATACATTTTCCAGAGAGTTGTGCTGGCGTTGGGCTAGCACTAAGCCTTCAGCAGAACTCATAGCACGCGGACGCGTACAGTACGCGTACACGTCTTCACCAACGTTCCCAGTCACGCGTGAGCGCACAGAACGCTCCCGCGTCCATCCCTAAATTCATCAATGCACGCTGACGCACGCCGTGCGCATCCGCGTCGATTCAAAAATGGGATAACCCTAAGGACGCGATGAGAACTCGCGCAGATGCACCCCCAGCCCCCTCCTTCTCTTCCAACATTCCTCCTACCTCCTCCCTTCTTCCTAGTAGTAACTCCAACCACCGCCGCCGCCCTTTACCGCCGGCGAGTGCTGTAGTGCCGTCACAGACCTCCATCTCCTCTTTCCTCCCTTCTCCTTCTCTCTCTCTCTCTCTCTCTCTCTCTCTCTCTCTCTCTCTCCTGCCCCTGTCCTACACCCTCCGCCACTGCTCTATGCGCTACCCCCTCCTGCGCTGCCGTGGGTTCACCGCCACTACCATCTGAGGCGGCAACTCTGTTTCTGACTCTGCTCCTCCCTACGGCCTACCCCCCATCCCATTCCACCCTGCTTCCAGGTTACTCCCCTGCCTCTGCTCCCATTCTGTTTTATTTATTTTATTCCATTAGTTACTGTCAGTTCTAGTTAGTTAGAATTTGATTTTGATTGTTAGGATTAGACAGAGATATCTGCTGTTAGGTGGCTAGGATGTGGTTAGAGTATTCTAGGCCTGTTAATTATGCCGTATTTATTTACCTAATTGAGCACATATTAATTGATTGCTGAGTGGTATTGATCCTGTTTTGCCGTGATGTACTCTTCATATTCTGCTGCCTGCTGCATTTCTCATTCTGTGATTATGTTTCTGCTGCCTGGTTATGTGCAATCCACTTGTCATCATGATTATTGCTTTTCGCTACTGATAGATTATGCTTGTTTCTTTTTGGATTCATATGACTCTTCTACTATTTTTGGTTGTCCGGGAACGTCCAAATTACAGCCGGGATGCTGCCTGATTTTCCCAAAAACTGTTTTAACCTTCAAATCTTTCCTAGGATTGAACTTGGCATTTTCAAATTAACCTTTGCCCAACTCTCACCAAGTTCAATTCCTGGGACATTTGGGCTAGCTTTTCCGTTCTTATTTTGTCCCTCGTGATTAGCAGTGACTAAATGAACTTAAGGAATTGCCTAAACATTTCATTGAACCATGATTTGAAATTTCCTTACACAATGTTCATTCTTTCACAATAATTGGTGTATTCCCATGGTGTAACTCTCTTTTTCACTCTATTTGGTTCTCACCTTTTCATAGTTACACAAAAGCATTCTATTGCTTATAACACCAATTATTGCGAGTCCATTATCACATGCTTTTGGCATTCCTACATTCTCATGAGTGTGAACATGATTGTTGTACATACTTTGCGATTCTCTTCTAATTAGGCCACTCTCCATCATTCCACTAATTCTCAATCTCATTTTTTTAACTCACTAACTTGTCTAACCTACTGACTTCATTTCTCATTTTACTAAACCCTTTAACCATTCTTTTGAGTTATGATGATTAATGTGCCTAATACATGAGCATTGTGTTACGTTGTTTGAAATGTTTGTGGTGCACGAAATTGTGATCTCTAATAATGGCATTCAACTTGGTATGCGCCTGTATAATTCAGTACTTTCTTCACAACTTCGCACAACTAACCAGCAAGTGCACTGGGTCGTCCAAGTAATAAACCTTACATGAGTAAGGGTCGATCCCACGGAGATTGTTGGTATGAAGCAAGCTATGGTCATCTTGAAATTCTCAGTTAGGCAGATAATATATGGTTATGGAGTTTTCGAATAGTAATAATAAATAAACAGAAAATAAAGATAGAAATACTTATGTAAATCATTGATGGGAATTCCAGATAGGCGTATGAAGATGCTGTGCTCCTTCTGAATCTCTGCTTTCCTACTACCTTTATCCAATCCATCTTACTCCTTTCCACGGCAAGCTGTATGTAGGGCCTCACTGTTGTTAATGGCTACCTCCCATCCTCTCAGTGAAAAAGGTCCAAATGCTCTGTCACAGCACGGCTAATCATCTGTCAATTCTCGATCATGCCGGAATAGAATCCCTTGATTCTTTTGCGTTTGTCCTCACACCCAACAATCGCGAGTTTGAAGCTCGTCACAGTCATTCAATCCCTGAATCCTACTCGGAATACCACAGACAAGGTTTAGACTTTCTAGGTTCTCATGAATGCCGCCATCAATTCTAGCTTATACCACGAAGATTCTGATTAAGGAATATAAGAGATATGCATTCGGTCTGAGGTAGAACAGAAGTGGTTGTCAGTCACGCGTTCATAGGTGAGAATGATGATGAGTGTCACGGATCATCACATTCGTCATGGTGAAGTGCAACGAATATCTTAGAGCAGGAATAAACTGAATTGAATAGAAAATAGTAGTAATTGCATTAAAACTCGAGGTACAGCAAAGCTCCACACCCTTGAAAATACATAAGTGATGAAGGTCCAGGCATGGCCGAATGGCCAGCCCCCAAAACGTGATCAATAGTCTCCTAATATGAATAATGGAATAAAACCGAGACCAAAGATGTGGTCAAAAGACCGAATGGTCAAAGACGACTAATACAATAGTAAAATATCCTATTTATACTAAACTAGCTACTAGGGTTTACAGAAGTAACTAATTGATGCAGAAATCCACTTCTGGGGCCCACTTGGTGTGTGCTTGGGCTGAGCTTGAGCTTTACACGTGTAGAGGCTTCTTTTGGAGTTGAACACCAAGTTGTAACGTGTTTTTGGCATTCAACTCTGGTTCGTGATGTGTTTCTGGCGTTTGACTCTAGAATGCAGCATGAAACTGGCGTTGAGCGCCAGTTTACGTCGTCTAATCACGAATAAAGTATGGACTATTATATATTGCCGGAAAGCTCTAGATGTCTACTTTCTAACGCCATTCAGAGTGCGCCATTTAGAGTTTTGTAGCTCCAGAAAATTTATTTCGAGTGCAGCGAGGTCAGAATCCAACAGCATCAGCAGTCCTTTGTCAGCCTTCTATCAGAGTTTTGCTCAGGTCCCTAAATTTTAGCCAGAAATTACCTGAAATCATAGAAAGACACAAACGCATAGTAAAATCACATTTCTGAACTTTACTATGAGTTTGTGTGTTTTTCTATGATTTCAGGTATTTTCTGGCTGAAATTGAGGGACCTGAGCAAAACTTTGATAAGAGGCTGACAAAGGACTGCTGATGCTGTTGGAATCTGACCTCCCTGCACTCGAAATGGATTTTTTGGAGCTACAAAACTTTAAATGGAGCGCTCTCAACGGCGTTGGAAAGTAGACATCCAGAGCTTTCCAGCAATATATAATAGTTTATACTTTATTCGAGATTTGATGACGTAAACTGGCGCTCAACGCCAGTTTCATGCTGCATTCTGGAGTCAAACGCCAGAAACACGTCACGAACCAGAGTTGAACGCCTAAAACACGTTACAACTTGCTGTTCAACCCCAAGAGAAGCCTCAGCTCGTGAATATATCAAGCTCTGCCCAAACATACACCAACTGGGCCCCGGAAGTGGATTTATACATCAATTACTTACTCATGTAAACCCTAGTAGCTAGTTTAGTATAAATAGAACTTTTTACTAGTGTATTAGCAATCTTTTGGACGTTTAGTTCTTAGATCTGGGGGCTGGCCATTCGGCCATGCCTGGACCTTTCACTTATGTATTTTCAACGGTGGAGTTTCTACACACCATAGATTAAGGGTGTGGAGCTCTGCTGTACCTCAAGTTTTAATGCAATTACTACTATTTTCTATCCAATTCGATTTATTCCTGTTCTAAGATATTCGTTGCACTTCAACTTGATGAATATGATGATCCGTGACACTCATCATCATTCTCACCTATGAACGCCCGTGACTGACAACCACTTCCATTCTACCTTAGACCGGGCGCATATCTCGTGGATTCCTTGATCAGAATCTTCGTGGTATAAGCTATAATTGATGGCAGCATTCATGGGAATCCGGAAAGTCTAACCTTGTCTGTGGTATTCCGAGTAGGATTCCGGGATTGAATGACTGTGACGAGCTTCAAAGTCCTGAAGGCTGGGCGTTAGTGATAGACGCAAAAGAATCACTGGATTCTATTCCAACCTGATTGAGAACCGACAGATGATTAGCCGTGCTGTGACAGAGCATTTGGACCATTTTTACTGAGAGGATGGGATGTAGCCATTGACAACGGTGATGCCCTACATACAGCTTGCCATAGAAAGGAGTGATAAAAAAACTGGAAGGAAGAAGTAGAAAAGCAGAGTTTCAAAAGGAACACAGCACCTCCATACACGTATCTGAAATTCCCACCATTGAATTACATGAGTAACTTTATCTTTATTTTCTGTTTATTTTATTATCTTTATTTAAACCAATAATCTCTTAATCCAGTTAAATTCGCCTGACTGGGATTTACAAGATGACCATAGCTTGCTTCATACCAACAATCTCTGTGGGATCGACCCTTACTCACGTAAGGTATTACTTGGACGACCCAGTACACTTGCTGGTTAGTTGTGCGAAGTTGTGACAAAGTGTGATTCACATTTGAGAGCACCAAGCCTTTGGAGCCATTGTTGATGATCACAATTTCGTCCACCAAGTTTTTGACGGTTCATCTTGTTGCTCAGATTAGGTAATTTTCTTTTTATTTTCTTTTCAAAAAAGTTTACAAAAATCTTTCAAAAAATTTTTCTTTATTTTCGTTTTTCAAAAATATAATTTTCGAAAAAAAATAATAAAAATACAAAAAAAATCATAAAATCATAAAAACCAAAAATATTTTGTGTTTCTTGTTTGAGTCTTGAGTCAATTTTTAAGTTTGGTATCAATTGCATGCTTTAAAATTTTTCTTGCATTTTTCAAAAATTTATGCATTCATGGTGTTCTTCATGATCTTCAAGTTGTTCTTGACAAGTCTTCTTGTTTGATCTTGATGTTTTCTTGTTTTGTGTTGTATGTTGTTTTTCATATGCATTTAGTGCATTCATAGTGTCCATGCATTAAAGAATTCTAAGTTTGGTGTCTTGCATGTTTTCTTTGCATCAAAAATTTTTCAAAAATATGTTCTTGATGTTCATCATGATCTTCAAAGTGTTCTTGGTGTTCATCTTAACATTTATAGTGTTCTTGCATGCATAATTGGTTTTGATCCAAAATTTTCATGTTTTGGGTCATAATTGTATTTTTCTCTCTCATCATTAAAAATTTAAAAATAAAAAAAAAATCTTTTACTTATTTCTCTCCAAATTTTTGAAAATTTGAGTTGACTTGGTCAAGAATTTTTAAAATTAGTTGTTTCTTACAAGTCAAGTCAAATTTTCAATTTTAAAAAATCTTATCTTTTTAAAACTTTTTCAAAAATTAAATCTTTTTCATTTTTCTTATTAATTTTCGAAAATTCTTTAAAATGTTTTTCAAAAAAATCTTTTTCTTAATTTTATCTTAATTTTCGAAATTATGCAAACAATTAATATGATTGATTCAAAAATTTGAAGTTTGTTACTTTCTTGTTAAGAAAGGTTCAATCTTTAAATTCTAGAACCATATCTTTTAGTTTCTTGTTAGTTAAGTAATTAATTTTAATTTTAAAAATTACAATCTTTTTCAATCCTATCTTTTTATCATATCTTCTTATCTTATCTTTTTATCATATCTTTTTCAAAATTTTATCTTTTTCAAAAATTTGATTTCAAAATATCTTATCTAACTTCTTATCTTCTTATCTTTTCAAATTTGATTTTAATATCTTTTCAACTAACTATTTGACTTTTTGTTTGTTTCTTATCTTTTTCAAAACTACCTAACTACTTTTCCCTCTTTAATTTTCGAAAATATCACATCTCTTTTTCAAAAATTCTTTTTAATTGTTTTAAATTTTAATTTTAATTATATCTTATCTTTAATTTTCAAAAATCATTAACTACTTTTTCAAAATTATTTTCGAATTCTCCCTTTCTTCTCTTCTTCTATTTATTTATTTATTTACTAACACTTCTCTTCACCCCTCTTTATCTCCAATCACTGCCTCTATCTTCACCCTTGTGATTGGATTCTCCACTCTTATTCCTTTCTTCTTCTACTAATAATAAGGATCCTCTTTGTCCAGATATAGAGGATTCATCTTCCTTTTTCTTTTTCTCTTCTCTTTCATATGAGCAGGAATAAGAAAAAAGGCATCTTTGTTGAAGCTGATTCAGAACCTGAAAGGACTCTGAAAAGGAAACTAAGAGAAGCTAAATTACAACAAACCAGAGGCAACCTTTCTAAAAGTTTCGAACAAGAGAAGGAGATGGCAGCCGAACCCAAGAACAATAATGAAAGGAGGATGCTTGCTGATTTCACTAAACCAACATCCAAGTTTGATGGAAGAAGCATCTCAATTTCTGCCATTGGAGCAAACAATTTTGAGCTGAAACCTCAATTAGTTGCTTTGATGCAACAGAATTGCAAGTTTCATGGACTTCCATCTGAAGATCCTTATCAGTTTTTAACTAAGTTCTTGCAGATTTGTGAGACTATTAAAGCAAATGGAGTAGATCCTGAAGTCTACAGGCTCATGCTTTTCCCTTTTGCTGAAAGAGACAGAGCTAGAACATGGTTGGACTCACAACCTAAAGATAGCCTGGACTCTTAGGATAAGCTGGTCACGACCTTCTTGGATAAATTCTTTCCTCCTCAAAAGTTGAGCAAGCTTAGAGTGGATGTTCAGACCTTCAAGCAAAAAGATGGTGAATCCCTCTACGAAGCTTGGAAAAGATACAAGCAGATGACCAAAAAGTGTCCTTCTGACATGTTTTCAGAAGGGACCATATTAGATATATTCTATTATGGTCTATCTGAGTTTTCCAAAATGTCATTGGACCATTCTGCAGGTGGATCCATTCACTTAAAGAAAACGCCTGCAGAAGCTCAAGAACTTATTGACATGGTTGCAAATAACCAATTCATGTACACTTCTGAGAGGAATTCTGTGAATAATGGGATGCCTCAGAGGAAGGGAGTTCTTGAAATTGATGCTCTGAATGCCATATTGGCTTAGAACAAAGTATTGACTCAGCAAGTCAACATGATTTTTCAAAGTCTGAATGGATGGCAAAATGCATCCAACAGTACTAAAGAGGCAGCTTCTGAAGAAGCTTATGATCCTGAGAACCCTGCAATAGCAGAGGTAAATTACATGGGTGAACCTTATGGAAACACCTATAATTCATCATGGAGAAATCATCCAAATTTCTCATGGAAGGATCAACAAAAGCCTCAACAAGGCTTTAATAATGGTGGAAGAAACAGGCTAAGCAATAACAAGCCTTTTCCATCATCTTCTCAGCAACAGACAGAGAATTATGAGCAAAGCCCCTCTAATTTAGCAAATTTAGTCTCTGATCTGTCTAAGGCCACTTTAAGTTTCATGAGTGAAACAAGGTCCTCCATCAAAAATTTGGAGGCACAAGTGGGGCAGCTGAGTAAGAAAGTCACTGAAACTCCTCCGAGTATTCTCCCAAGCAATACAGAAAAAAATCCAAAAGGAGAGTGCAAGGCCATTGATGTAATCAATATGGCCGAATGCACAAGGGAGGAGAAGGACAAAAATCTTAGTGAGGAAGACCTCCTAGGACGTCTCTCAAACAAGAAGGAGTTCCCTATTGAGGACCTAAAGGAATCTGAGGCTCATATAGAGACCATAGAGATTCCACTAAATCTCCTTCTGCCATTCATGAGCTCTGAAGACTATTCTTCCTCAGAAGAGGATGAAGATGTGACTGGAGAGCAAGTTTCTCAATGGTGCACGAAATTGCAATCACACTTTTGCAATTCCGCACAACTAACCAGCAAGTGCACTGGGTCGTCCAAGTAATACCTTACGTGAGTAAGGGTCGATCCCACGGAGATTTTCGGCTTGAAGCAAGCTATGGTTATCTTGTAACTCTTAGTCAGGATATCAATAATTCTCAGGTTTAATTGTGAAAAGTAAAAGAACATGAAATAAATACTTGTTTTGCAGTAATGGAGAACAGGTTGAGGTTTTGAAGATGCTCTATCTTCTGAATCTCTGCTTTCCTACTGTCTTCTTCTTCATACACGCAAGGCTCCTTCCATGGCAAGCTGTATGTAGGGTTTCACCGTTGTCAATGGCTACCTCCCATCCTCTTAGTGAAAATGTTCAACGCGCTCTATCACAGCACGGCTATTCATCTGTCGGTCCTCGATCATGTCGGAATAGAATCCAGTGATTCTTTTGCGTCTGTCACTAACGCCCCACAATCGCGAGTTTGAAGCTCGTCACAGTCATTCAATCCCTGAATCCTACTCAGAATACCACAGACAAGGTTTAGACCTTCCGGATCCTCAAGAATTGCCGCCAATATATTCTAACTTATACCACGAAGATTCTGGCTAAAGAATCCAAGAGATATCCACTCAATCTAAAGTAGAACGGAGGTGGTTGTCAAGTACACGTTCATAGGTGAGAATGATGATGAGTGTCATGGATCATCACATTCATCAAGTTGAGGAGCAAGTGATATCTTAGAATGGAAACAAGCGTGTTTGAATGAAAAACAGTAGTAATTGCATTAATCCATCAAGACACAGCAGAGCTCCTCACCCCCAACCATGGGGTTTAGAGACTCATGCCGTAGAAGGTACAATATGAAGCGTGTAAAATGTCATGAGGTCCAGATACAATGTCAAAAGATCCTATTTATAGTGAACTAGTAACCTAGGATATACAGAAATGAGTAAATGACGTAAAAATCTACTTCCAGGGTCCACTTGGTGTGTGCTTGGGCTGAGCATTGAAGCTTTCTTGTGTAGAGAGTTTTTCTGGAGTTAAACGCCAGCTTTTGTGCCAGTTTGGGCGTTTAACTCCAACTTTTGTGCCAGTTCCGACGTTAAACGCCGGGAATTCTGAAGCTGATTTGCAACGCCGTTTTGGGCCATCAAATCTCGGGCAAAGTATGGACTATTATACATTGCTGGAAAGCCCAGGATGTCTACTTTCCAACGCAATTGACAGCGCGCCAATTGGGCTTCTGTAGCTCCAGAAAATCTACTTCGAGTGAAGGGAGGTCAGAATCCAACAGCATCTGCAGTCCTTTTTCAGCCTCTGAATCAGATTTTTGCTTAGGTCCCTCAATTTCAGCCAAAAATTACCTGAAATCACAGAAAAACACACAAACTCATAGTAAAGCCCAAAAAAGTGAATTTTAAATAAAAACTCATAAAAACATACTAAAAACTAACTAAAATTTACTAAAAACATACTAAAAACAGTGCCAGAAAGCGTATAAATTATCCGCTCATCACAACACCAAACTTAAATTGTTGCTTGTCCCCAAACAACTGAAAATCAAATAGGATAAAAAGAGGAGAACATACTATAGACTCCAAAATATCAATGAAACTTAGCTCCAATTAGATGAGCGGGACTAGTAACTTTTTGCCTCTAAACAGTTTTGGCATCTCACTTTATCCTTTGCAGTTTAGAATGATTGGCATCTATAGGAACTCAGAATTCAGATAGTGTTATTGATTTTCCTAGTTAAGTATGATGATTCTTGAATATAGCTACTTTAGGAGTCTTGGCTGTGGCCCAAAGCACTCTGTCTTCCAGTATTACCACCGGATACATACATGCCACAGACACATAACTGGGTAAACCTTTTCAGATTGTGACTCAGCTTTGCTAGAGTCCCCAATTAGAGGTGTCCAAGGTTCTTAAGCACGCTCTTTTTGCCTTGGATCACTTTTTATTTTTACCCTTGCCTTTTTGTTTAAAAGGGCTATTGGCTTTTTCTACTTGCTTTTTTTTTTTTGAATTCACTGCTTTTTCTTGCTTCAAGAATCAATCTGATGATTTTTTAGATCCTCAATAATATTTCTCCTTTTCCATCATTCTTTCAAGAGCCAACAAGTTTAACATTCTTTAATCAAAAAATTCAAAAGACATATGCACTGTTCAAGCATTCATTCAGAAAACAAAAAGTATTGTCACCACATCAAACTAATTCAACTAGTATCAGAGATGAATTCGAAATCCTGTACTTCTTGTTCTTTTGTGATTAAAACATTTTTCATTTAAGAGAGGTGATGGATTCATAGGACATTCATAACTTTAAGACATGACCCTTAAATTTTATTAATCATGAATTAAGAACAAGACTCAAAAATAAATATAAGATAAGACTAAAAGTAATAGAAAACAAAAATTTAAATGACTCTAAAATAGACTCCTAATGATAGAGGTTATCATAGAGTTAGGACTCAACAACCTTGATTTTGAGAAGTGGATGCTCCCTCAACTTGTGAGGTATTTGACCCTTCAAGGGAGAACTTCTGGCGCTTTAGCTCCTATAGCTCACGCCCCTGCTTCTCTTGTTCCTTCAGCAATTTGCAGAGCATGCAGTTTTGATTCTGCTGTTCTTCCTTAATTTATTCCATAGTTTCTTGCAGCTTGGCAACAGATGCTTCTAGGCTGGCCCAGTAGTCAATTTCAGGAAGTTCAGGGAGGAATTCCTGCGCCCTCCTTTTGATAGAGTTATCTTGCATTTGTCCTTCCATTGACTTCTTGGTGATTGGATGTTCAATTGGGATGAATTCATCTATTCGCATCTTTACCCCAGCATCTTTACATAGCAAAGAGATTAAGCTTGGGTAAGCTAGTTTGGCTTTAGTGGAATTCTTGTTTGCAATTGTGTGAATCTCACAAGCAATCAGATGATGAATCTCCACTTCTTTTCCCAGCATAATGCAATGAATCATCACTGCTCTCTTGACCGTGACCTCAGAACGGTTGCTAGTGGGCAATATAGAACGCCCAATAAAGTCTAGCCAACCTCTTGCAATTGGTTTGAGATCTCCCCTTTTGAGTTGGTTTGGGACACCTTTTGAATTGGTTGTCCACTTAGTTCTAGGGAGGCATATATCCTCTAGAACTTGATCCAACCCCTTATCTACTCTCACCATTCTCCTATTAAAGGATTCAGGATCATCTTGTAGTTGAGGCAATTTGAAGACCTCTCTTATTTTGTCCAGATGGAAGTAAATAATTCTCCCTCTGACCATGGTTCTGTAGGTATAAAAAGTAGTTCCAGTCATTCTCTGCTTATCTGTCAGCCACAAATTTGAGTAGAATTCCTGAACCATGTTTCTTCCAACCTTTGTCTCAGGGTTGGTTAGAACTTCCCATCCTCTGTTTCGAATTTGCTCTTGGATCTCCGGATATTCATCTTCTTTCAGATCGAATCTGACTTCTGGGATCACTGACCTCAGACCCATTATTTTGTGGTAATGGTCTGCATGTTCTTTGGTTAAGAACTTCTCTTGACTCCAAAGATTCTTTAGAGCATTCTCTTTCTTGCCTCTTGAATTGGTTTGTTTTCCTTTGGGAGCCATGATCTTGATGAGCCTTAGCTTAGTGATCACGGAAAAGCACACCAAACTTAGAGGTTTGCTTGTCCTCAAGCAAAAGAAAGGAAAGAGGAGAGAGAGGAGGAGAAGCAAATTCGAATGGTGAAGAGAGGGGGATGGCCGAATGTGTATTTATAAGGGAGGGGGAGGGATTTCGAAAGTTTTGAAAGAGATTTGAGAAGATATGGAAAGAATTTGAGAAAATACTTGAGTTTTTGAAGAGGATTTGGAAAGGATTTGAAAGATATTTGAGAAATAATTTAGAAAAT
Organism: Arachis stenosperma; assembly: GCF_014773155.1. NCBI lineage: Eukaryota > Viridiplantae > Streptophyta > Magnoliopsida > Fabales > Fabaceae > Arachis > Arachis stenosperma. The sequence continues at coordinate 60,427,937 of NC_080382.1, forward strand.
TGTTGGATTTTTGAAATTTGAGGGTGAATGATGAAAATTTGTAACATGTTTATGTAGAAAATTATGGGTCAAAACATGAAAGTGTGAAAAAAATTGAAGTGGAAAGCAAAATGTCCTTCCCTGCCTTTCTGGCATTAAACGCCCAGAATGGTATCCATTCTGGCGTTTAACGCCCAATTGGTGGCCATTATGGGTGTTTAACGCCCAGCCAGGCACCCTGGCTTGCGTTAAACGCCAGAAACCCCTTCATCACTAGGCGTTTTGCTGAACGCCCAGGATGCTGTAATTCTGGCATTAAACGCCCAGAATGGTGCCCATTCTGGTGTTTAACGCCCAAAATGGTGCCTTTACTGGCGTTAAACACCCAGAATGGATACCATTCTGGGTGTTTAACGCCCAGGATGCCCTTTACTGGCGTTTCCTTGCCAGCAAGCTCCTTTTCTCTGCTTATTTCACTGAATTCTTCTGTAACTCTGTGAATTCCTTCAATTTCAATGATCAATCTTGAAGAATATATATCAAACTTTTATAAAACAAATAACCTGCTAATGACTGGGTTACCTCCCAGCAAGCGCTTCTTTATTGTCTTTAGCTAGACCTTTACTGAGACTCATTCAAGCCTCAGTTTTGAGCATTCCTGCTCAAAATTACTTTCAAGATAATGTTTAATCCTTTGTCCATTAACAATGAACTTTTTGTCAGAATCAATATCCTGAAGCTCAATATATCCATAGGGTGATACTCCTGTAATCACATAAGGACCCCGCCACCGGGATTTCAGTTTTCCTGGGAATAGTTTGAGCCTAGAGTTGAAGAGCAGAACTTTTTGTCCTAGCTCAAAAACTCTGGATGAAAACTTCTTGTCATGCCACTTTTTTGCCTTTTCCTTATAAATTTTTGCATTTTCAAAGGCACTGAGTCTGAATTCCTCTAGCTCATTTAGCTGGAGCAATCTTTTTTCACCAGCTAACTTAGCGTCCAGGTTTAGGAATCTGGTTGCCCAATAAGCTTTATGTTCCAGTTCCACGGGCAGATGACAGGCCTTGCCATACACAAGTTGGTATGGAGAGGTTCCTATAGGAGTCTTGAATGCTGTTCCGTATGCCCACAGAGCATCATCCAAGCTCTTTGCCCAATCCTTTCTACGGGCAATTACAGTCCGTTCCAGGATTCTTTTTAGCTCTCTATTAGAGACTTCAGCTTGCCCATTTGTTTGTGGATGATACGGAGTTGCTACTTTGTGGCTAATTCCATATCAGACCATAGCAGAGTACAGCTGTTTATTGCAGAAATGAGTGCCTCCATCACTGATTAGTACTCTGGGAACACCAAACCTGCTGAAGATGTGTTTCTGGAGGAATTTCAGCACGGTTTTGGTATTATTATTGGGTGTGACAATTGCTTTTACCCATTTAGATACATAGTCTACTGCCACCAAAATATAAGTGTTTGAGTATGATGGTGGGAAGGGACCCATGAAGTCAATACCCCAAACATCAAACAATTCAATCTCTAAGATCTCTTGTTGAGGCATGGCGTAACCATGAGGCAAGTTACCAGCTCTTTGGCAACTGTCACAGTTACGCACAAACTCTCGGGCATCCCTATAGAGAGTAGGCCAGTAGAAGCCGCATTGGAGGACTTTAGTGGCTGTTCGCTCACTTCCGAAATGTCCCCCATACTGTGATCCATGGCAATGCCATAGGATCCTTTGTGCTTCCTCTCTAGGTACACATCTGCGGATCATTCCGCCTGCACATCTCTTAAAGAGATATGGCTCATCCCATAGGTAGTACTTGGCATCTGAAATTAATTTTTTTCTTTGCACCCTGCTGTACTCTTGGGGTATGAACCTCACAGCTTTATAGTTTACAATATCTGCAAACCATGGTTCTTTCATAATGGCAAAGAGTTGCTCATCTGGAAAAGGTCTCAGAGATCTCAGTAGAAAGGAGGGACGCCCCAGCTACTGGTTCTATCCGGGACAAGTGATCAGCTACCTGGTTCTCTGTCCCTTTTCTGTTTCTTATTTCTATATCAAACTCTTGCAGAAGCAACACCCATCTTATGAGCCTGGGTTTTAAATCCTGCTTTGTGAGAAAGTACTTAAGAGCAGCATGGTCAGTGTACACAATCACTTTTGATCCTACTAAATAGGATCTAAACTTGTCAATGGCATAAACCACTGCAAGTAACTCTTTTTCTGTGGTTGTGTAATTCTTCTGTGCATCATTTAGAACACGGCTAGCATAATAAATTACGTGCAGAAGCTTGTTGTGCCTCTGTCCCAACACTGCACCAATAGCATGGTCACTGGCATCACACATTAGTTCGAATGGCAGTGTCCAGTCTGGTGCAGAGATAACTGGTGCTGTGACCAGCTTAGCTTTCAGAAGGTCAAACGCCTGTAGACATTCCTTATCAAAGATAAATAGCGTGTCTGCAGCTAGCAGATTACTCAGAGGTTTTGCAATTTTTGAAAAATCTTTTATAAATCTTCTGTAGAATCCTACATGCCCCAGAAAGCTTCTGATTGCCCTAACATTGGTAGATGGTGGTAATTTTTCAATTACTTCAACTTTAGCTTGATCCACCTCTATTCCCTTGTTTGAAATTTTATGCCTAAGGACAATCCCTTCAGTCACCATAAAGTGACATTTTTCCCAGTTTAAAACTAGGTTGGTCTCTTGGCATCTTTTCAGAACAAGTGCTAGATGGTTAAGGCAGGAGCTGAATGAGTCTCCAAATACTGAAAAGTCATCCATGAAGACTTCCAAAAATTTCTCTACCATATCTGAGAAGATAGAGAGCATGCACCTCTGAAAGGTTGCAGGTGCATTACACAGACCAAAAGGCATCCTTCTGTAGGCAAACACTCCAGAAGGACATGTGAATGCTGTTTTCTCTTGGTCCTGAGGATCTACTGCAATTTGGTTGTAACCTGAATAGCCATCCAAAAAGCAATAATATTCATGACCTGCCAGTCTCTCTAGCATCTGGTCTATGAATGGTAAAGGAAAATGATCCTTCCTGGTGGCTGTATTGAGCCTTCTGTAGTCAATACACATACGCCACCCTGTAACTGTTCTTGTAGGAACCAGTTCATTCTTTTCATTATGAACCACTGTCATGCCTCCCTTCTTGGGGACAACGTGGACAGGGCTCACCCAGGGACTATCAGAAATAGGATAAGTAATCCCAGCCTCTAGTAACTTAGTGACCTCTTTCTGCACCACCTCCTTCATGGCTGGATTTAGCCACCTTTGTGGATGAACCACTGGCTTTGTATTATCCTCCAATAGGATCTTGTGCATGCATCTTGCTGGGCTAATGCCCTTAAGATCACTTATGGACCATCCAAGAGCTGTCTTGTGTGTTCTTAACACTTTATTTAGTGCTTCCTCTTCCTGTGAATTTAAAGCAGAGCTTATGATCACTGGAAAAGTATTACCTTCTCCCAGAAATGCATACTTCAGGGATGGTGGTAGTAGTTTGAGCTCAGGTTTGGGAGGTTTATCCTCTTCCTGAGTAATTTTCAGAGGTTCTTCTATTTCCTCTGGTTCTTCCTGATCAGGCTGAACATCTTTAAAGATGTCCTCTAGCTCTGATTCGAGACTCTCAGTCATATTGATCTCTTCCACCAAAGAGTCAATAATATCAGCGCTCATGCAGTCATTTGATGTGTCTGGATGCTGCATAGCTTTGACAGCATTCAACTTGAACTCATCCTCATTGACTCTCAGGGTCACTTCCCCTTTTTGTACATCAATAAGAGTGCGTCTAGTTGCTAGGAAAGGTCTTCCTAAGATGAGGGTTGCACTCTTGTGCTCCTCCATTTCCAGCACTACAAAGTCAGTGGGAAAGGCAAATGGCCCAACCTTGACAATCATGTCCTCAATTATGCCTGACGGATGTTTAATGGAGCCATCAGCAAGTTGGAGACATATCCGGGTTGGTTTGACTTCTTCAGTCAACCCAAGCTTTCTGATAGTGGATGCAGGTATTAGGTTGATACTTGCTCCAAGGTCACATAGGGCTGTCTTGGTACAAGCACCTTCTAATGTGCATGGTATCATAAAGCTTCCTAGATCTTGAAGCTTCTCTGGTAAGCTTTTTAGAATGACTGCACTACATTCTTTAGTAAGAAACACCTTTTCAGTTTCTCTCCAATCCTTCTTATGACTTAAGATCTCTTTCATGAACTTAGCATAAGAGGGTATTTGCTCAAGTGCCTCTGCAAACGGAATCTTTATTTCAAGAGTCCTGAGATAGTCTGCAAAGCGGGCAAATTGCTTATCATGTTCCGCTTGGCAGAGTTTCTGAGGATAAGGCATCTTGGCTTTATATTCTTCAACCTTGGTTGCTGCAGGTTTATTCCCTACAGAGGTGGTTGGAGAAGCCTTCTTAGAGGGGTTACTATCAACACTCTCATGTGTCTGATTCCTCATTGGCATTTGAACGCCAAGACTGAGTGCAGGATGGGCGTTTAACGCCAATTTTTCACCCTTTTCTGGCATTTGAACGCCAGAACTGGGCAAGGAATGGGCGTTTAACGCCAACTTTTCCCCCCTTTCTGGCGTTTGAACACCAAGAGTATTCCTCTCTGGGCTCTTACTGTCCTCTGAGGGATTTTGGGCAGTGGTTTTGTTATCCTCTGTCAGTTATTCCTTTCTTAGCTTTTTGCTACTTTGAGCAGTGTTATTTAATTTCTTCCCACTCCTTAGTTGAACTGCTGTTTTGTCTGATTCAACTGTGATTCTATATTCTTGTTAGCAATTTTAGTTTCTTAGAGCATCTCCTTAAATTCTGCTAACTATTTTGTCATCAGGAGTAATTGCTGATTAAGCTCAACAACCTGTTCTTGAGGATTAGGATCAGTAGTTACTGCCATGGCTTCTTTTTTTGTAGAGGGCTCACTGCTAGAGTACAAATGTTGATTTCTAGCAACACTATCTATGAGTTCTTGAGCCTCTTCAATCGTCTTTCTCATGTGTATAGATCCATCAGCTGAGTGGTCTAAAGACATTTGAGCTTTTTCTGTAAGCCCATAGTAGAAGATGTCTAACTGTACCCACTCTGAAAACATTTCAGAGGGGCATTTCCTTAGCATACCTATGTACCTCTCCCAGGCATTATAAAGAAATTCATTATCCTCTTGTTTAGAGCCTTGGATGTCCAACCTCGGCTGTGTCATCCTTTTTGGAGGGTAAAATTGATTCAGGAATTTGTCTGATAACTGTCTCCATGTTTTTATACTTGCTGTGGGTTGGTTATTCAACCACCTCTTAGCTTGATTTTTTACAGCAAATGAAAACAGTAATAATCTGTAGACATCCTGATCCACCTCTTTATCACGTACTGTGTCAGTAATTTGTAAGAACTGTGCCAGAAACTCAGTAGGTTCTTCCTGTGGAAGACCGGAATACTGGCAATTTTGCTGCACCATGATAATGAGTTGAGGATTTAGCTCAAAGCTGCTTGCTTTAATGGGAGGTATACAGATGCTACTCCCATATGCAGCTGTAATGGGGTTAGCATATAACCCCAGAGTCCTTCTGGACTGCTCAATTCCACTTAGGTCCATGATGGAGAAAGGGAGATGATATTGATTGCAAGTAGATTATTATTTTTTTTATTTTATTTAATTAAAAGCGACCGAAAAAAATAAACTAAAATAAATGGAAAAGAAAATAAAATAAAATTTCGAAAACTGAAAGAAAATAAAATCAAAGAAAATTGAAAACTAAATTAATTAATTAACTAAAAAGATTTTGAAATTAGCAATTAAAAAGATATGATTGAAAATTATTTTTAAAAAGATATGATTTTGAAAATTAGTTCAAAATTTTGAAGATTTAAAGGAAAACACAAAGAAGACACCAAACTTAGAAATTTTTAGAAAATCACACACAAATTTTCGAAAACCTAAAGGAAAACACAACGAAGACACCAAACTTAGAATTTTTAAAGATCAAGAAAGGACTAAGACATGCAAATTCGAAAAATTAAAAGAAAACAAAAGCATGCAATTGACACTAAACTTAAAATATGAAACTAAACTCAAATAAAAGACTCTAAACCAACAAAAATAAAACATTCCTAATCTGAGCAACAAGATAAACCGTCAGTTGTCCAAACTCGAACAATCCCCGAAAACGGCGCCAAAAACTTGGTGCACGAAATTGCAATCACACTTTTGCAATTCCGCACAACTAACCAGCAAGTGCACTGGGTCGTCCAAGTAATACCTTACGTGAGTAAGGGTCGATCCCACATAGATTGTCGGTTGAAGCAAGCTATGGTTATCTTGTAACTCTTAGTCAGGATATCAATAATTCTCAGGTTTAATTGTGAAAAGTAGAAGAACATGAAATAAATACTTGTTTTGCAGTAATGGAGAACAGGTTGAGGTTTTGGAGATGCTCTATCTTCTGAATCTCTGCTTTCCTATTGTCTTCTTCTTCATACACGCAAGGCTCCTTCCATGGCAAGCTGTATGTAGGGTTTCACTGTTGTCAATGGCTACCTCCCATCCTCTCAATGAAAATGTTCAACGCGCTCTGTCACAGCACGGCTATTCATCTGTCGATCCTCGATCATGTTGGAATAGAATTCAGTGATTCTTTTGCGTCTGTCACTAACGCCCCACAATCGCGAGTTTGAAGCTCGTCACAGTCATTCAATCCCTGAATCCTACTCAGAATACCACAGACAAGGTTTAGACCTTTCGGATCCTCAAGAATGGCCGCCAATATATTCTAGCTTATACCACGATGATTCTGGCTAAAGAATCCAAGAGATATCCACTCAATCTAAAGTAGAACGGAGGTGGTTATCAGGCACACGTTCATAGGTGAGAATGATGATGAGTGTCACGGATCATCAGATTCATCAAGTTGAGGAGCAAGTGATATCTTAGAATGGAAACAAGCGTGTTTGAATGAAAAACAGTAGTAATTGCATTAATCCATCAAGACATAGCAGAGCTCCTCACCCCCAACCATGGGGTTTAGAGACTCATGCCGTAGAAGGTACAATATGAAGCGTGTAAAATGTCATGAGGTCCAGATACAATGTCAAAAGATCCTATTTATAGTGAACTAGTAACCTAGGATATACAGAAATGAGTAAATGACGTAAAAATCCACTTCCGGGGTCCACTTGGTGTGTGCTTGGGCTGAGCATTGAAGCTTTCTTGTGTAGGGACTTTTCTTGGAGTTAAACGCCAGCTTTTGTGCCAGTTTGGGCGTTTAACTCCAACTTTTGTGCCAGTTCTGGCGTTAAACGCCGGGAATTCTGAAGCTGATTTGCAACGCTGGTTTGGGCCATCAAATCGAGGGCAAAGTATGGACAATTATACATTGCTGGAAAGCCCAGGATGTCTACTTTCCAATGCAATTAAGGGCACGCCAATTGGGCCTTTTTAGCTCCAGAAAATCCACTTCGAGTGCAAGGAGGTCAGAACTCAACAACATCTACAGTCCTTTTTCAGCCTCTGAATCAGATTTTTGCTCAGGTCCCTCAATTTCAGCCAGAAATTGCCTGAAATCACAGAAAAACACACAAACTCATAGTAAATCCCAGAAAAGTGAATTTTAAATAAAAACTCATAAAAACATACTAAAAACTAACTAAAATGTACTAAAAACATACTAAAAACAGTGCCAAAAAGCGTATAAATTATCCGCTCATCACTCAATATCTAGGAGCCATCATGAAGCTGAATGCCAAGTTGTTTGGTAATGAGACTTGGGAAGGTGAACCTCCCTTGCTCATTAGTGAACTAGATACATGGGTTCAGAAAACTTTACCTCAAAAGAGACAAGATCCTGGTAAATTCTTAATACCCTGTACCATAGGCACCATGACCTTTAACAAGGCTCTGTGTGACCTGGGATCAGGCATAAATCTTATGCCACTCTCTGTAATAGAGAAACTGAGAATCATTGAGGTACAGCCTGCTTTATTCTCATTACAATTGGCAGACAAGTCAATAAGACAAGCTTATGGATTAGTAGAGGACGTGTTGGTAAAGGTTAAAGGCCTTTACATTCCTGCTGATTTCATAATCTTAGACACTAGGAAGGAGGAGGATGAATGCATCATCCTTAGAAGTCCTTTTCTAGCCACAGCAGAAGCTGTGATAGATGTTAACAGAGGAGAATTAGTCCTTCAATTGAATGGGGACTACCTTGTGTTTAAGGCACACGGCTATCCTTCTGTAACAAGGGAGAGTAAGCATGCAGAGCTTCTCTCAGTACAGAGTCAAACAGAGCCCCCACAGTCAAACTCTAAGTTTGGTGTTGGGAGGCCACAACCAAACTCTAAATTTGGTGTTGAATCCCCACAACTAAACTCTAAGTTTGGTGTTGGGACTATACAACATTGACCTGATCACCTGTGTGGCTCCATGAGAGCCCATTGTCAAGCTATTGACATTAAAGAAGCTCTTGTTGGGAGGCAACCCAATTTTTATTTATCTAATTTTCTTTTTATTTAATTGTTATTTTGTGTTTTAGTAGGTTCATGATCATGTGGAATCACGAAAAAAAATATTAAAATTAAAAACAGAATCAAAAACAATAGAAGAAAAATCTCACCTTGGAGGAAGGACTTACTAGCGTTTAAACGCCAGTAAGGAGCATCTGGCTGGCGTTCAATGCCAGAACAGAGCATGGATCTGGCGCTGAACGCCAGAAACAAGCAACATCCTGGCGTTTGAACGCCAAGAATATGCCCTGAGGAAAGCTGGCGCTGAACGCCAGTAACAAGTATGGAACTGGCATTCAACGCCAGAAACATGCTGCACATGGGCGTTGAACGCCCAGAACATGCTTCACTTCGGCGTTTAAATGCCAGAATTGCATGCAAAGGCATTTTACATGCCTAATTGGTGCAGGGATGTAAATCCTTGACAGCTCAGGATCTGTGGATCCCACAGGATCATCTCAGGATCTGTGGACCCCACAGGATCCCCACCTAACATATTCCCACCTTACCTCCTAATAATCCTATATCACACTTTCCCAAATACCCTTCACCAATCACCTCAATCTCTCTTTCCAATCACCCCTTCACCACTCACATCCATCCACTATTCCCCATAAACCCCACCTACCTTCAAAATTCAATTTTTTTCCCACCCAAACCGACCCTAAATAGGCCGAACCTTCTCCCTCTCCCCTCACTATATAAACCCCTCCATTCTCCTTAATTTTCACACAACACAACCCCCTCTTCTACACCTTGGCCGAATACACCTCCCCTACTCTCCTCCATATTTTCTCTTCTTCTTCTTTTCTTTCTTTACTTGCTCGAGGGCGAGCAATATTTTAAGTTTAGTGTGGTAAAAGCATAAGCTTTTTCTTTTTCCATTACCATTAATGGCACCTAAGGCCGGAGAAACCTCTAGAAAAGGGAAAGGGAAGACAAAAGCTTCCACCTCCGAGTCATGGGAGATGGAAAGATTCATCTCCAAAACCCATCAAGACCACTTCTATGATGTTGTGGCCAAGAAGAAGGTGATCCCTGAGGTCCCTTTCAAGCTCAAGAAAAATGAGTATCCGGAGATCCGACATGAGATCCAAATAAGAAGTTGGGAAGTTCTAACCAACCCCATTCAACAAGTCAGAATCTTAATGGTTCAAGAGTTCTATGCCAATGCATGGATCACTAGGAACCATGATCATAGTGTGAACCTGAATCCAATGAATTATCTTACAATGGTTCGGGGGAAATACTTAGATTTTAGTCCGGAAAATGTGACGTTGGCATTCAACTTGCCCATGATGCAAGGAAATGAACGCCCCTACACTAGAAGGGTCAACTTTGATCAAAGGCAAGCAAGTTCAACTGAGAAGACTGGACCTCAAGCCTGTGGCTAGAGGATGGTTAGAGTTCATCCAACGCTCCATCATCCCCACTAGCAACCGATCCGAAGTTACTGTGGATCGGGCCATCATGATTCATAGCATCATGATTGGAGAGGAAGTAAAAGTTCATGAGGTTATCTCTCTTGAATTCTACAAAATAGCCGAAAAGTCCTCCACCACAGCAAGGCTAGCTTTTCCTCTTCTTATTTGCCATCTATGTTACTCAGCTGGAGTTATTGGTGGATGAAATTGTGATAAACAATATTGGCTCTTTGGTATGTGCATTTATTAACTCAGCACTTTCTTTCCACAACTCCATTCAACTAACCAGCAAGTGTACTGGGTCGTCCAAGTAATAAACCTTACGTGAGTAAGGGTCGATCCCACAGAGATTGTTGGTATGAAGCAAGCTATGGTCATCTTGTAAATCTCAGTCAGGCGAATTCAAATGTAATTGGATTAGATATTTGAAAGATAAATAAAAAACGGATAGAAATACTTATGTAAATTAATGGTGGGGATTTCAGATAGGCATATGGAGATGCTGTGCTCTTTCTTTTTCTACTTTCCTACTTCTTCCTTCTAGTCTTTCATCACTTCTTTCTATGGCAAGCTGTATGTAGGGCATCACCGTTGTCAATGGCTACCTCCCATCTTCTCAGTGAAAAAGGTCCAAATGCTCTGTCACAGCACTGCTAATCATCTGTCGGTTCTCAATCAGGTTGGAATAGAATCCCTTGATTCTTTTGGGCGTTCAACTCCGGGTCGTGACATGTTTCTGGCGTTATACTTTCCAACGCCGTTGAGAGCGCGCCATTTGGAGTTCTGTAGCCCCAGAAAATCCATTTCGAGTACAGGAAGGTCAGATTCCAACAGCATCAGCAGTCCTTTGTCAGCCTCCTATTAGAGTTTTGCTCAAGTCCCTCAATTTCAGCCAGAAATTACCTGAAATCACAGAAAAACACACAAACTCATAGTAAAGTCCAAAAATGTGAATTTAACATAAAAACTAATGAAAACATCCTTAAAAGTAGCTTGAACTTACTAAAAACTACCTAAAAACAATGCCAAAAAGCTAATAAATTATCCACTCATCACAACACCAAACTTAAATTGTTGCTTGTCCCCAAGCAACTGAAAATCAATTAGGATAAAAAGAAGAGAATATACTATAAATCCCAAAATATCAATGAATATTAATTCTAATTAGATGAGCGGGACTTGTAGCTTTTTGCTTCTGAACAGTTTTGGCATCTCACTTTTCCTTTGAAGTTTAGAATGATTGGCTTCTCTAGGAACTTAGAATTTCGGATAGTGTTATTGATTCTCCTAGTTAAGTATGTTGATTCTTGAACACAACTACTTTTATGAGTCTTGGCCGTGGCCCTAAGCATTTTGTTTTCCAGTATTACCACCGGATACATAAATGCCATAGACACATGACTGGGTGAACCTTTTCATATTGTGACTCAGCTTTGCTAGAGTCCCCAGTTAGAGGTGTCCAGAGCTCTTAAGCACACTCTTTTGCTTTGGATCACGACTTTAACCACTTAGTCTCAAGCTTTTCACTTGGACCTGCATGCCACAAGCATATGGTTAGGGACAGCTTGAATTAGCCGCTTAGGCCATGATTTTATTTCCTTGGGCCCTCCTATCCATTGATGCTCAAAGCCTTGGATCCTTTTTACCCTTGCCTTTTGGTTTTAAGGGCTATTGGCTTTTTCTGCTTGCTTTTTCTTTTTCTTTCTAAATTTTTTTTGCCAATTTTTTTTTTCGCAAGCTTTTGATTTTTCACTGCTTTTTCTTGCTTCAAGAATCAATTTTATGATTTTTCAGATCATCAATAACATTTCTCTTATTCATCATTCTTTCAAGAGCCAACAGTTTTAACATTCATAAACAACAAGATCAAAAATATGCACTGTTCAAGCATTCATTCAGAAAACAAAAAGTATTGTCACCACATCAATATAATTAAACTAAATTGATTAATGGAATTATTCATAACTTTAAGACATAGTTACTAACTACTAATGATCATGAAGAAGAAACACAAAACATAAATGAACATAACATAAAAACCGAAAAGCAAAAGAAAAAATAAGAACAAGGAATGAATCCACCTTAGTGGCATCTTCTTCTTGAAGGACCAACAATGTCCTTAAGCTCTTCTATGTCCCTTCCTTGCCTTTGTTGCTCTTCCCTCATTGCTCTTTGATCTTCTCTTATTTCATGGAGAATGATGGAGTGCTCATGATGTTCCACCCTTAATTGTTCCACATTGTAGCTCAAATCTTCTATGGAAGTGTTGAGTTGTTCCCAATAGTTGTTGGGAGGAAAGTGCATCCCTTGAGGCATCTCAGGGATTTCTTGATGATGGGCTTCCTCATGCATCTCTTGAGATCTGTGGAGGGTCTCTCTTGCTTGCTCCATCCTCTTCTTGGCGATGGGCTTATCCTCATCAACGAGGATGTCTCCTTCTATGATAACTCCAGCTGAGTAACATAGATGGCAAATAAGATGAGGAAAATCTAGCCTTGCCGTGTTGGAGGGCTTATCGGCTATTTTGTAGATTTCATGGGAGATGACTTCATGAACTTCTACTTCCTCTCCAATCATGATGCTATGAATCATGATGGCCCGATCCACAGTAACTTCAGATCGGTTGCTAGTGGGAGTGATGAAGCGTTGAATGAACTCCAACCATCCTCTAGCTACAGGCTTGAGGTCTAGTCTTCTTAGTTGAACTGGCTTGCCTTTGGAGTCTCTTTTCCATTGAGCTCCTTCCACACATATGTCCATAAGGACTTGGTCCAACCTTTGATTAAAGTTGACCCTTCTAGTGTAGGGGCGTTCATCCCCTTGCATCATAGGCAAGTGGAATGCCAACCTCACATTTTCCGGACTAAAATCTAAGTATTTCCCCCGAACCATTGTGAGATAATTCTTTGGACTCGGATTCACACTTTGATCATGGTTCTTAGTGATCCATGCATTGGCATAGAACTCTTGAACCATTAAGATTCCGACTTGTTGCATGGGGTTGGTTAGGACTTCCCAACCTCTTCTTCGGATTTCATCTCGGATCTCCGGATACTCATTTTTCTTGAGTTTGAAAGGGACCTCAGGGATCAACTTCTTCTTTGCCACAACATCATAGAAGTGGTCTTGATGGCTTTTGGAGATAAATCTTTCCATCTTCCATGACTCGGAGGTGGAAGCTTTTGTCTTCCCTTTTCCTTTTCTAGAGGATTCTCCGGCCTTAGATGCCATTGATGGTAATGGAAAAACAAAAAGATTATGCTTTGACCACACCAAACTTAAAATATTGCTCGCCCTCGAGCAAGAGAAGAAAGAAGAGAAGAAGAAGAAGAAGAAAATATGGAGGAGAGTAAGGGATGGTGTTTCGGCCAAGGTGTAGAAGAGGGGGTTTGTGTTGTGTGAAAATGAAGTAGAATGGAAGGGTATATATAGGGAGGGGAGTGGGTGTAGTTTCGGTCATTTAAGGTAGGTTTGGGTGGGAAAGTTTGTTGAATTTTGAAGGTGGGTGGGGGTTTATGGGGAAGAGTGGATGGATGTGAGTGGTGAAGGGGGTAATTGGGAAGAGAGATTGAAGTTGTTGGGAAGTGTGTTTTGGGGAAGAGTGTTATAGGATTAGGAGGTAAGGTGGGAATATGTTAGGTGGGGATCCTGTGGGGTCTACAGATCCTGAGATGATCTTGTGGGGTCCACAGATCCTGCGGTGTCAAGGATTTACATCCCTGCACCAATTAGGCATGTAAAATGCCTTTGCATACCATTCTGGCGTTTAAACGCCGAGGTGATGCACGTTCTGGGCGTTCAACGCCCAGATGCAGCATGTTTCTGGTGTTGAACGCCAGTTCCATGCTTGTTACTGGCGTTCAGCGCCAGCTTTCCTCAAGGCACATTCCTAGCGTTCAAACGCCAGGATTTGCCTGTTTCTGGCGTTCAGCGCCAGATTCATGCTCTGTTCTGGCGTTGAACGCCAGCCAGATGCTCCTTACTGGCGTTGAACGCCAGTATGTCCTCCCTCCAGGGTGTGATTTTTCTTCTACTGTTTTTGATTCTGTTTTTAATTTTTATATTTTTTCGTGACTCCACATGATCATGCACCTAATAAAACATAAAAGACCAATAAAGAAATAAAAAATAAAATTAGATAAAAATTGGGTTGCCTCCCAATAAGCTCTTCTTTAATGTCACTAGCTTGACAGTGGGCTCTCATGGAGCCACACAGGTGATCAGGTCAATGTTGTAAACTCCCAACACCAAACTTAGAGTTTGGATATGGGGTCTTAACACCAAACTTAGTGTTTGGTTGTGGCCTCCCAACACCAAACTTAGAGTTTTGACTGTGGGGGCTCTGTTTGACTCTGTACTGAGAGAAGCTCTTCATGCTTACTCTCCTTTGTCACAGAGGGATGGCCATGTGCCTTAAACACAAGGTAGTCCCCATTCAATTGAAAGACTAATTCACCTTTGTTAACATCTATCACAGCTCCTGCTGTGGCTAGGAAAGGTCTTCCAAGGATGATGCACTCATCCTCTTCCTTCCTAGTGTCTAAGATTATGAAATCAGCAGGGATGTAAAGGCCTTCAACCTTTACTAACACGTCCTCTACTAATCCATAAGCTTGGCTTAATGACTTGTCTGCCAATTGTAATGAGAACAAGGCAGGTTGTACCTCAATGATCCCCAACTTCTCCATTACAGAGAGTGGCATAAGATTTATTCCTGACCCCAGATCACACAGAGCTTTTTCAAAGGTCATGTGCCTATGGTATAAGGTATTAGGAATTTGCCAGGATCTTGTCTCTTTTGAGGTAAAATTTTCTGAATCCATGTATCTAGTTCACTAATGAGCAAGGGGGGTTCACCTTCCCAAGTCTCATTACCAAACAACTTGGCATTCAGCTTCATGATAACTCCCAGATATTGAGCAACTTGCTCTCCAGTTACATCTTCATCCTCTTCTGAGGAAGAATAGTCTTCAGAGCTCATGAATGGCAGAAGGAGATTTAGTGGAATCTCTATGGTCTCTATATGAGCCTCATATTCCTTTAGGACCTCAATGGGGAACTCCTTCTTGTTTGAAAGACGTCCCAGGAGGTCTTCCTCACTAGGATTTTCGTCCTTCTCCTCCCTTGTGCATTCGGCCATATTGATCACATCAATGGCCTTGCACTCTCCTTTTGGATTCTCTTCTGTATTGCTTGGGAGAATACTAGGAGGAGTTTCAATGACTTTCTTACTTAGCTGGCCCACTTGTGCCTCCAGATTTCTGAAGGAGGAACTTGTTTCACTCATGAAACTGAAAGTGGCTTTTGACAGATCAGAGACTAAGTTTGCTAAATTAGAGGGGCTCTGTTCAGAATTTTCTGTCTGTTGCTGAGGAGATGATGGAAAAGGCTTGTTATTACTGAGCCTATTTCTTCCACCATTATTAAAGCCTTGTTGAGGCTTTTGTTGATCCTTCCATGAGAAATTTGGATGATTTCTCCATGATGAGTTATAGGTGTTTCCATAAGGTTCACCCATGTAATTTACCTCTGCTATTGCAGGGTTCTCAGGATCATAAGCTTCTTCAGAAGCTGCCTCTTTAGTACTGTTGGATGCATTTTGCCATCCATTCATACTTTGAGAAATTATGTTGACTTGCTGAGTCAACACTTTGTTCTGAGCCAATATGGCATTCAGAGCATCAATTTCAAGAACTCCTTTCCTCTGAGGCGTCCCATTATTCACGGATTTCCTCTCAGAAGTATACATGAATTGGTTATTTGCAACCATGTCAATAAGTTCTTGAGCTTCTGCAGGCGTTTTCTTTAGGTGAATGGATCCACCTGCAGAATGGTCCAGTGACATTTTCGAAAACTCAGATAGACCATAATAGAATATATCTAATATGGTCCATTCTGAAAACATGTCAGATGGACACCTTTTGGTCAGCTGCTTGTATCTTTCCCAAGCTTCATAGAGGGATTCACCATCCTTTTGCTTGAAGGTCTGAACATCCACTCTAAGCTTGCTCAGCTTTTGAGGAGGAAAGAATTTATCCAAGAAGGCCGTGACTAGCTTATCTCAAGAGTCCAGGCTATCTTTAGGTTGTGAGTCCAGCCATGTTCTAGCTCTGTCTCTTACAGCAAAAGGGAAAAGTATGAGCCTGTAGACTTCAGGATCTACTCTATTTGTCTTAACAGTCTCACAAATTTGCAAGAACTCAGTTAAAAACTGGTAAGGATCTTCAGATGGAAGTCCATAAAACTTGCAGTTCTGTTGCATTAAAGCAACTAGTTGAGGTTTAAGCTCAAAATTGTTGGCTCCAACGGCAGGAATGGAGATGCTTCTTCCATCAAATTTGGACGTTGGTTTTGTGAAGTCACCAAGCATTCTCCTTGCATTATTGTTGTTGGGTTCGGCTGCCATCTCCTTCTCTTGTTCGAAAATTTTTGAAAGGTCGTTTCTGGATTGTTGTAATTTAGCTTTTCTTAGTTTCCTCTTCAGAGTCCTTTCAGGTTCTGGATCAGCTTCAACAAGAGTGTCTTTTTCCTTGTTCCTGCTCATATAGAGAAGAAGAGAACAAGAAAAAAAGAGGAATCCTCTATGTCACAGTAAAGAGGATCCTTGTTGTTAGTAGAAGAGGGAAGGGAAGAAGAGTGAAGAAGAATGGGTAAGGATAGAGGTAGTGATTTGAGATGAAGAGAGATGAAGAGAAGTGTTAGTAAATAAATAAATAGAGAAAGGGGAGATAGAGAATTTCGAAAATAATTTTGAAAAAGTGGTTAGTGATTTTCGAAAATTAAAGATAAGATATAATTAAAATTAAAATTTAAAACAATTAAAAAGAATTTTTGAAAAAGGGATGAGATATTTTCGAAAATTAGAGAGGGAAAAGTAGTTAGGTGGTTTTGAAAAAGATAATAAACAAACAAAAAGTCAAATAGTTAGTTGAAAAAGATATTAAAATCAAATTTGAAAAGATTAAGAAGATAAGAAGTTAAATAAGATATTTTGAAATTAAATTTTTGAAAAAGATAAAATTTTGAAAAAGATATGATATAGAAGATAAGATAAGATAGATTTAATTTTTTAAAATTAATTACTTAACTAACAAGAAATTAAAAGATATGATTCTAGAATTTAAAGATTGAACCATTCTTAACAAGAAAGTAACAAACTTCAAATTTTTGAATCAATCACATTAATTGTTAGTGTAATTTCGAAATTTTGAAATAAAATTAAGAAAAAGATTTTTGGAAAATAATTTTCAAAAATAATAAAAAATGAAAAAGATATGATTTTTGAAAAAGATTTTAAAAAGATAAGATTTTTAAAATTGAAAATTTGACTTGACTTGTAAGAAACAACTAATTTTAAAATTTTTGACTAAGTCAACTCAAATTTTCGAAAATTATGAGAAAAATAAGGAAAATATATTTTTTTGATTTTTGAAATTTTAATTATGAGAGAAAAACACAATTATGACCCAAAACTTAAAAATTTTGGATCAAAACACATGATGCATGCACGAACACTATGAATGTCAAGATGAACACCAAGAACACTTTGAAGATCATGATGAACATCAAGAACATATTTTTGAAAAATTTTTGATGCAAAGAAAACATGCAAGACACCAAACTTAGAAATCTTTAATGCATGGACTCTAACAAACGAAAAATGCATATGAAAAATAACAAACAACACAAAGCAAGAAAACATCAAGATCAAACAAGAAGAGTTGTCAAGAACAACTTGAAGATCATGAAGAACACCATGAATGCATGAATTTTCGAAAAATGCAAGAAAAAATTTTTAAAGTTTGCAATTGACACCAAACTTAAAAGTTGACTCAAGACTCAAACAAGAAACACAAAATATTTTTTATTTTTGTGATTTTATGATTTTTTTGTATTTTTATTATATTTTTCGAAAATATTTTTTTGGAAAAACGAAAAATAGAGAAAAAATTTTGAAAAATTTTTGAAAACTTTTTTGAAAATAAAATTACCTAATCTGAGCAACAAGATGAACCGTCAGTTGTCCATACTCGAATAATCCCCGGCAACGGCGCCAAAAACTTGGTGGACGAAATTGTGATCAACAATATTGGCTCTTTGGTATGTGCATTTATTAACTCAGCACTTTCTTTCCACAACTCCGTTCAACTAACCAGCAAGTGTACTGGGTCGTCCAAGTAATAAACCTTACGTGAGTAAGGGTCGATCCCACAGAGATTGTTGGTATGAAGCAAGCTATGGTCATCTTGTAAATCTCAGTCAGGCGAATTCAAATGTAATTGGATTAGATATTTGAAAGATAAATAAAAAAGGGATAGAAATAATTATGTAAATTAATGGTGGGGATTTCAGATAGGCATATGGAGATACTGTGCTCTTTCTTTTTCTACTTTCCTACTTTTTCCTTCTAGTCTTTCATCACTCCTTTCTATGGCAAGTTGTATGTAGGGCATCACCGTTGTCAATGGCTACATCCCATCGTCTCAGTGAAAAAGGTCCAAATGCTCTGTCACAGCACGGCTAATCATCTGTCGGTTCTCAATCAGGTTAGAATAGAATCCCTTGATTCTTTTGCGTCTATCACTAATGCCCAGCCTTCAGGAGTTTGAAACTCGTCATAGTCATTCAATCCCGGAATCCTACTCGGAATACCACAGACAAGGTTTAGACTTTCCGAATTCTCATGAATGCCGCCATCAATTCTAGCTTATACCACGAAGATTCTGATTAAGGAATCCAAGAGATATGCGCCCGGCCTAAGGTAGAACGGAAGTGGTTGTCAATCACGCGCGTTCATAGGTGAAAATGATGCTGAGTGTCACGGATCATCATATTCATCAAGTTGAAGTGCAACGAATATCTTAGAATAGGAATAAATGAAATTTATAGGAAAAGAGTAGTAATTGTATTAAAACTTGAGGTACAGCAGAGCTCCACACCCTTAATCTATGGTGTGTAGAAACTCCACCGTTGAAAATACATAAGTGAAAGGTTCAGGCATGGCCGAATGGCCAGCCACCCCCCCCAAAACGTGATCAATAGTCTCCTCAGATGAATAATAAAATAAAACTGAGACCAAAGATGTCTAATACAATAGTAAATTATCCTATTTATACTAGACTAGCTACTAGGGACCACTTGGTGTGTGTTTGGGCTGAGCTTGATCTATCCACGAGCTGAGGCTTCTTTTGGAGTTGAACGCCAAGTTGTAACGTGTTTTGGGCGTTCAACTCCGGGTCGTGACGTGTTTCTGGCGTTATACTTTCCAACGCCGTTGAGAGCGCGCCATTTGGAGTTCTGTAGCCCCAGAAAATCCATTTCGAGTACAGGGAGGTCAGATTCCAACAGCATCAGCAGTCCTTTGTCAGCCTCCTATCAGAGTTTTGCTCAAGTCCCTCAATTTCAGCCAGAAATTACCTGAAATCACAGAAAAACACACAAACTCATAGTAAAGTCCAGAAATGTGAATTTAACATAAAAACTAATGAAAACATCCCTAAAAGTAGCTTGAACTTACTAAAAACTACCTAAAAATAATGCCAAAAAGCGTATAAATTATCCGCTCATCAGTTATCATAGAAGGAGACATCCTCATTGAAAAGGATAAGCCCATCACTAAGAAGAGGATGGAGCAAACAAGAGAGACCATCCACGGATCTCAAGAGATGCATGAAGAAGCTCATCATCAAGAAATCCCTGAAATGCCTCAAGGGATGCACTTTCCTCCCAACAACTATTGGAAACAACTCAACACTTCCCTAGAAGATTTGAGTTACAATGTGGAATAGTTAAGGGTTGAACATCAAGAGCACTCCATCATTCTCCATAAAATAAGAGAAGATCAAAGAGAAATGAGGGAGGAGCAACAAAGGCAAGGAAGGGACATAGAAGAGCTTAAGGACATCATTGGTCCTTCAAGAAGAAGACGCCACTAAGGTGGACTCATTCCTTGTTCTTATATTTTTCTGCTTTTCGGTTTTTATATTATATGTTCATCTATGTTTTGTGTCTCTACTTCATGATCATTAGTATTTAGTAACTATGTCTTAACGCTATGAATAATTCCATTAATCCTTCACCTCTCTTAAATGAAAAATGTTTTTAATTCAAAAGAACAAGATGTACATGAATTTCGAATTTATCCTTGAATTTAGTTTAATTATATTGATGTGGTGACAATACTTTTTGTTTTCTAAATGAATGCTTGAACAATGCATATTTTTGATCTTGTTGTTTATGAATGTTAAAATTGTTGGCTCTTGAAAGAATGATGAAAAAGAGAAATGTTATTGATTATCTGAAAAATCATAAAATTGATTCTTGAAGCAAGAAAAAGCAGTGAAAAAGCAAAAGGGCTTGCGAATATATATATATATATATATATATATATATATATATATATATAGAAAGAAAAAGGAAAAGCAAGCAGAAAAAGCCAATAGCCCTTAAAACCAAAAGGCAAGGGTAAAAAGGATCCAAGGCTTTGAGCATCAATGGATAGGAGGGCCTAACGAAATAAAATCCAGGTCTAAGCGGCTAAATCAAGCTGTCCCTAACCATGTGCTTGTGGCATGCAGGTCCAAGTGAAAAGTTTGAGACTGAGTGGTTAAAGTCGTGATCCAAAGCAAAAAGAGTGTGCTTAAGAGCTCTGGACACCTCTAACTGGGGACTCTAGCAAAGCTGAGTCACAATCTGAAAAAGGTTCACCCAGTCATGTGTCTGTGGCATTTATGTATCTAGTGGTAATACTGGAAAACAAAGTGCTTAGGGCCACGGCCAAGACTCATAAAAGTAGATGTGTTCAAGAATCAACATACTTAACTAGGAGAATCAATAACACTATCCGAAATTCTAAGTTCCCATAGATGCCAATCATTCTAAACTTCAAAGGATGAAGTGAGATGCCAAAACTGTTCAGAAGCAAAAAGCTACAAGTCCCGCTCATCTAATTAGAACTAATATTCATTGATATTCTGGGATTTATAGTATATTCTCTTCTTTTTATCCTAATTGATTTTCAGTTGCTTGGGGACAAGCAACAATTTAAGTTTGGTGTTGTGATGAGCGGATAATTTATACACTTTTTGGCATTGTTTTCAGGAAGTTTTTAGTATGATCTAGTTACTTTTAGGGATGTTTTCATTAGTTTTATGCTAAATTCACATTTCTGGACTTTACTATGAGTTTGTGTATTTTTCTGTGATTTCAGGTATTTTCTGGCGGAAATTGAGGGACCTGAGCAAAACTCTGATAAGAGGCTCACAAAGGACTGCTGATGCTATTGGAATCTGACCTCCCTGCACTCGAAATGGATTTTCTGGAGCTACAGAACTCCAAATGGCGCGCTCTCAACGGCGTTGGAAATTAGACATCCAGAGCTTTCCCGCAATATATAATAATCCATACTTTATTTGAGATTTGACGACGTAAACTGGCGCTCAACGGCAGTTCCATCCTGCATTCTGGAGTCAAATGCCAAAAACACGTCACGAACTAGAGTTGAACACCCAAAACACGTTACAACTTGGCATTCAACCCCAAGAGAAGCCTCAGCTCGTGAATAGATCAAGCTCAGCCCAAACATATACCAAGTGGGCCCCGGAAGTGGATTTATACATCAATTACTTACTCCTATAAACCCTAGTAGCTAGTTTAGTATAAATAGAACTTTTTACTAGTGTATTAGCAATCTTTTGGACGTTTAGTTCTTAGATCTGGGGGCTGGCCATTCGGCCATGCCTAGACCTTTCACTTATGTATTTTCAACGGTGGAGTTTCTACACACCATAGAGTAAGGGTGTGGAGCTCTGCTGTACCTCAAGTTTTAATGCAATTACTACTATTTTCTATCCTATTCGATTTATTCCTGTTCTAAGATATTCGTTGCATTTCAACTTGATGAATGTGATGATCCGTGACACTCATCATCATTCTCTACCTTAGATCGGGCGCATATCTCTTGGATTCCATGATCAGAATCTTCGTGGTATAAGCTAGAATTGATGGCGGCATTCATGGGAATCCGGAAAGTCTAACCTTGTCTGTGGTGTTCCGAGTAGGATTCCGGGATTGAATGACTGTGACGAGTTTCAAACTCCTGAAGGCTGGGCGTTAGTGACAGACGCAAAAGAATCACTAGATTCTATTCCAACCTGATTGAGAACCGAAAGATGATTAGCCGTGCTGTGACAGAGCATTTGGACCATTTTCACTGAGAGGATGGGATGTAGCCATTGACAACAGTGATGCCCTACATACAGCTTGCCATAGAAAGGAGTGATAAAAAAAACTGGAAGGAAGAAGTAGAAAAGCAGAGATTCAGAAGGAACACAACACCTCCATACACCTATCTGAAATTTCCACCATTGAATTACATGAGTAACTTTATCTTTATTTTCTGTTTATTTTATTATCTTTATTTAAACCAATAATCTCTTAATCCAGTTAAATCCGCCTGATTGGGATTTACAAGATGACCATAGCTTGCTTCATACCAACAATCTCTATGGGATCGACCCTTACTCACGTAAGGTATTACTTGGACGACCCAGTACACTTGTTGGTTAGTTGTGCGGAGTTGTGACAAAGTGTGATTCACGTTTGAGAGCACCAAGCCTTTGGAGCCATTGTTGATGATCACAATTTCGTCCATCAAAAAGCCTTAAGGTTTAAAGTGTCTTATTTGAATTTAAAAAAGTTTTATTTAGCTTCAATGTAGTCCTACCGTAAAGTCAAAGTTAAATAATTAATAAAATGTCTTACAGGACAGCAATACAAGAACAAGATCGATAATTTAGAAAACAAGTATAAGCTCCATAGGTACAAAATCAAATGTGGATGCATCAATACATTTATTTGTCATTTTTCTTACAATTTAAATGAAATATTGTTTATAGAACTAAGGAGAATGATAAATAAATATGTTGATGCATCTACGGTTGATTTTGTGCCTCTAGAGCTTGTACTTGTTCTCCATATTATCGACCTTGTTCTTGTACTGCTGTCATGTAAGACATTTTGTTAATTATTTAACTTTGACCTCACGATGGGACTACATTAAAACTAAATGAAACTTTTTTGGATTCAAATAAAACACTTTAAACCTTAAAAATCAAAACAGAATTACGTCCAAATTTAGATAACCAATATAATATTTTATCCATTAATATATTATATTTAATTTATAAATAACCTTTATTCAACTCTTAACATTACCTCCAAGTTCCCAGTTACACGCTAACAATATTTTTTTTTCTCTATTCAGCTTTTTTTTTTCTTCTTTTTCTCCATTATATATTGGAAAATACTATTTGTATTTTTAACACCAGTATAAAAATATGGTTATTATTAATTATTCTAAATTTAAATTATTTTTTAATTAATAAAATAAAAAAAACAAATATTTAATTATTAAGATAATACTAGTATCAAAATGATATTCTTTTATAAAAAAATGTACACGTAACAAAATTGTTATATATTTTCTTCATCATAAATTCTCTAGCTCCATCACACTTATAGACAATTTTGTTTCTCTCGATTTCTATAATTAACTATTATGAATTCTATCGCTCGTATGAATATAGTTTTTAGATAATTCATTAATATAAATATTTTTCATTTTTTAACTATTTTTCGAAGTAAATTGTGTTCTCTCAATTTTAATATGATATTGGAATTTATTTGATTTAATGGCGACGGATAGATGCATATATTAAAACAAGTCTTATATATATATTTTTTAAAAATATAATTTAATTTACAACTGGTTTATAAATAGGAAACATCTGTTATTCTTAAACTAGTTTTTAGGTGATTTCGATTCACTAAATTCTAATATAAATTGACTCTAAATTTGTATATTATACTACATAATGATTTAAAGCTTTCATCATTATAATTTATAAACACAGTATGCAAGTAGTGCTTATATATGATTATGTATAATTTGAAATTCCATATTCAATTCAATAATATCATAAAAAAAAAATCTAGGGACAGCAATTTTTATATTTTGTAGTCAGCACTTAATTATATATAAAAAAAGTAAATGACTTTTTTATTATTAAATGTAATCTCACACTATTAAAAATATTATTAATGATCAATTAATAATTATAAAATACAAAAATTACTGATCCTAACACTCTTTATATCATAATATGTTGAACACGAACTTTTTTCTTTTAAGAGAAATTAGTTACAAATAAAATAGTGATGATGAGAAGCTTTAATTAATTTCTAAGTAACGCTACTCGTAATAAGTAGAAGACAAGATGGATGAATGGGGCCAAGAATGAAATTATAGACAATTATATTACGTCATTTAAGGATGAGGCATTGACTCAAGGAAACGATGGGAGACCCACATAGCTGAAATTGTGGGCAGCAAACTATGCCACGGTCAAGGGTGGTGGAGCCCACCTGGCAGTAATTGAGTAAGAAAGGTGCACATAAAATGTGCAACTGTTTTTAACTACCAATCTCAGACTGATACTTTTAACCCCATCCATAATCTTATAGTTATTGGCATCTTGGCGTGGCTTAGTATCAATAATTGGATGGATCAATCAAGAATAACCAAGATCCGTTATTCCCTCTAAGGGTTCCAAATGAATCAAACCAAAATGCATCTTGAAAAATACTGGTATTTGTTTCCTTCAATAATCTCATCAATCAAGGATGAGGACTTGAGGTATATATATATATATATATATATATATATCACTACAAGAAACGTCGTTAAAATTGACGGCCAAATCGACGGCTTAACCGTCGATAATATTAAAATTCGAAGGCAAAATAAATGACGCAGTTGATCGCTATAAAACTTGTCGATTTTTCAAAATGCTAATAAAATCGACGGCTTTTATAGTCGTCGATAATAATTTAATAAAATCGACGTCCGTTCCGTCTGTAATATGGGTGTGAAAATTTTACATTCTTAATAAAATCGACAACATTGCCGTCGATATTATTATTTAAAATCGATATCCTCTTTGTCGATAATTGATTCAATAAAATCGACAGCCTTTTTGTCGATATTTAACTTATAAAAACCAACAACACTGTTGTCTATAATATGTTTAATAAAATCGACGCTAAAGCCGTCGATATGTGCTTGAATAAAATCGACAATGTTGCCGTCGATATTTAACTTAATAAAATCAACAACACTGTTGTCTATAATATGTTTAATAAAATCGACGCTAAAGCCGTCGATATAGGCTTGAATAAAATCGACAACGTTGCCGTCGATTTTAATAGTTATATGTTTTAATTTTTTTTTCTATTTGAAAAATAGTAAACCGTTAATACAAATAAATTTTTAAATATAAAATAAAATTTAAATAGAATATTAAATAACAAGACAAATAAACTTTTAAATATAAAAATAAAATTTATACTAAATATTAGATAATGAGTTTACAAACTTATCAAAATAATAAATAACCCTCTAACATAAAGACTCAAGACAAGATAAATAACTAAACTTAGACTTATATTCGTTTAAATTGCAATCTACTAATAATACAAAATATTCAAAGTAAAGTAATTAAATAACATACTCATACTCGTCTAAATAATCATCTGAGTCATCAAAATCGTCGTCAGAATCATCCTCCCTTTGAAAACTCTGTGGTTGTCCTGGTCGCTGCAGAATAGGTGGAAGTTTTCTACCTGGGGCTGGGGTTGGGGCTGGGGCTGTGCTTTTCTGAGAGCTTGGGAAAGTAAAAGGAGGAGGTGGGGGAACACGTGATCCAGAACTACTAGGACCCATGTCTCTCACATACTCAGTCAAATTGCTCAACTAATGACTAAATTGATCCATCTGTGAGTTACTGGTGTTGAGATCCTCACGCAAGAATTCAACAGTCTATTGCCACTCTCTTTTCTCCCTTTGGTAGCGGTCTTCAAGCTCTCTATATTTAGCGGCATGTTGTTCAACTTCTCTATTGAGTATTATGATTCGTTCTCTAAGATCCAAAACATCAGCGCTGGTGGTGGTGGTTGGCCCATCAACTCGAGGCCGCAACATAGAAGAGTCCCTTACCTCACCCATGCCATATACCCTACCTCTTCGTTTTCCACCTACTGTCTCAATCCATATGCTTTCCTCAGAGACAGGCGGTGGATCAATTACACCAGCCTCTATAGCAGCCTGCCGCTCTTGCTCAGCTTGAAACATACGCTCTTGAAATATATCCTACAATGAGGAGAAATGATTGATAAACTACTATAAGTATTAATAATTCATAACAATTAGATAACAAAATAGTTACAATTAATAAAGGTAAGTTACCTTTGTCTTTCGGGAGTGTTCATCAACCCATTGAGTCCTATCCTCTTTGCGAGTATGAGTGTACTCAAAAAACTCATCCATACGTGATTGTCTTCCAAGCGAATGATTCTATATAATGTAACCAAATTATCATGTAATATGGGATGTATTGTACTAAGCAATTGATTAAGCAGAAAATAAAACTCAGCAGTTTGCATCAATTCAAAAAGAATCTAGATCAAGCTCATTATTAAGAACGGATTTCACTCTCTATTGATTAAGGCTTACCAAAGCATAACTAAATCAGAAAATCAGAAAATCGATGCAAGTTCAGGAGATGTATGTAAGTTTTGATAACTAAAGGGAAGAGAAGAAAAAACAATCAAAATGCAAGGGAATAGCTTGAATAAACAATTGGTTGACATTTAAGTGAGCACTAATATCATTAACGCTTCCTTGTATAGTTGTATATTTTCACATACTAATTACCAGGTAAACGACACAATGGAAACACTTATTTATTTTTGAATCTGTATAAAATAACATTTGCAATTGTCACCATTCACTAATTGACATTTAAGATCATTTTTATAGGCATCAGTGTTCCAACGTCTCATCAATTCACCAAGAACTTCTGGTGGGATCCAATATGAACGGGCACCTTTTTTGTGAATGGCATAGAGCATACCTCGCAAGCACTTGGCAGCCCTAAACCTCCAAGCTTGATAGATATCATCCTCTTCCGTATCAATAATGTCAAAACATTTCTATTTTAAAAAAATCATTGGAATAAAATTTAGCCTCTGAACAATTATTGTTTCATTGGTCATTATCCATCATTTCATTTCAAACAGAAGTCTTGGCCTTACTATGGTTGTATAGTCACAATCTCTCTAATAAATAAATGGTTATACAATTTCATTATATTTCATAATTATATCAGAAATTCTAATTTTAAATAAACATCTCCTAATATTTTAAATTGAAGCAGGCATGAATAATTTGAATTGTGATATATATAAATGTTGGGTTTTATTTTTGAAGATGAAAATAGGACCCACAATAGGACAAAGATTTGTCACATAGCAATGAGTGTAGTGCATACTTTATAGCAAACCATGTTTCATAGAAACCACATAACTGCAGAGTCCAAACGATGAAAGACAGAATAATCTGCCTCATCAAAACTCAGCCAAGGCTTGCCGTAGTTTTCCTTAAAAACCTGAGAAATACGCTTCAATCCAGGCTTAGGTGGGTGCCAACTACATCAAAAACCAAAAAAATGATAACGACATATTACTAAGTAAAAATGAGACATGCTATTCAACAAATTTAAAGCAAATAACAAACCATTTGGCACCATCATATCTGAGCTTTGGAGCACTTATGCTGGAGTGACCAGTGGCAGTGGATGTTCCTTGACCCTGAGCATCTTGGGTACTATTAGATGTAGTTTGTCTTTCCCCATAAGATCCTGCTCGACTGGGAGCTACAATAGCTGGATCACTCTGCACACCATGTGATGCAGTGTTGGAAGGTTCATTGGCTTGTTGAGTGCATGATCTTGGCACACCCGGAGTAGGCATCTTTTGTATCTGAGGCTCCTGACGGGAGGGAGTAGTAGTAGCAATAGGTGGCGGTCTCCCATTGGTCGGAACAGTCGTGTCGGATGATGACCCAACGAGAGAGTATGGATCCGCATGCAAGTCAAGGGGCTGACCAGTAGAATGCCTAGGCCTCCCCTTTCGGCCTCGGCCACGGCCACGACCATGACCGCGATCTCCATCTCTACCAACCATATCCTGTACACATTAAAATAAGCAAGTTATTATCCATACTAATTAAATTAAAATGCAATTAAAGTAAAATGCAATTAAATTAAAATGCAATTATCCATACTCGCTCGAGTGACTAGTGCAATGCACATATTAAGGAAGGAAGAAAATGGTGGCTATTTCTGGTTTGAAGAAATCTTAGACAGAATAGCAGAGGAAGAAGAGAATAGAAAGTAATAAAAAATGAATCTGAAGTTTGATTTAGTATTTGGAAAATTATTACAAGCCTCGAGTCTTCTACCTAAGTCAGAGGCTATATATATATATATCAATTAGTCTTCATCAACTGCCATAGTAACTAACATAGCTAAATTACTATATCTGGAAATTCATAACTAACTTTAATTAATTCTATTTTGACAGAAGAATCTGGTTTCACATTATCTCTATCATGCTTCCAATACATTATGCATAGTGCAGCAACCAGATCAATTTGTTCAAGAAATTAATACTTTCATGCCATTTCAGAGCTTATCACTTTATTATGTGTGTTGAATTGGAATATAATATTAATAAGGAATATAAATTTGGCTTCTCAGGAGGTGGTAGCATATCATCAGATGCATGCATGTGGATAGGTAGCTGCATGGACTCAAAAGCCAAAAGCAGCCAGTAATAATTTTTGGTTGGAATCTTTCGTTTTGTGACTAATTTGCTTCGAATATAATTGAAAGTGGTGGCTATTCTCAATCACTATTCATATAATTACAAAATAATTGACTCTTTTTATAATATTTGTAGTAGAGATCTGCGTTATTTTAACTACATGCGATTTTCAAAATCAGATTTGATTTCAAAAGGGAAAAAATCCATAATAAATAAACATTTTCTTTCTTATTTCAAATAATGAAAAAAAAACACAAACTTTATTTAAGTTCAATTATGATTGATATTTAGTTGTATGCACATACATATAATAAAAGTTATCAAATTGATTATTTAAGTGTCAAATTAAATTATTGAAAAAACTCTAATAAATAAAATTAAAGTGATTAGATCAATATTTTTTTATTATTAATATTTTTCATTTAAGGTGATTATTAATATTTTTAATTTTGAATTGGAATATAATATAATATCACTTTTTAAAGAGAAGTAATGTAAAAACATATGTTAAAAAAATAATTACAAATTGCGAATTAATTAACCATTTTCTGATGATAAACTCCATATACAGATTAAGAAAAAGAAATCACAAAACAAAAATGACTTGAATCCAAAGTCATCACAGTATCACACAGTTCAATTAGACTTTAGTCATTGGACAGAGTTGCATGTCATTTTTTGGCAGTTGGAAACTTAAAGTCAATGGCTGAGAGTTCTTAAAGTCAAGGTTCAAGAGTCTTAAAAGTAAATTAACAAATTTGTAAACTAAGAATTTACAACTAAAATCTCAATCCGAGAATTCTAAACTTCCATCATCATCAATGTAAGCATCATCGTCATCATAGTTCTCAATGTCATCGTCCTCCTCATTATTTAAGTTTGAAGAAATGAAAAGGGTAGTGTACCTGAGCTGAAATTCAAGACTAATGTAATATACAAAGATTATATGCTGGAGTAGTGTTTGGAATTTGAATGTCAAAAGTGGATATCAAAATGGATTTATCATGAAAAAAGAAACAGATTATTTGATGATATGCTCTTGATATTCACTGTTAATGCGAGACAGAAAGAGTAGGATTTTTGTTTTTTACTTGTTGGAAAGCTAAGCAGTTGGTTTGGTTATGCCTATAAAATTATATATTAACTGAAACTACATGTGATCTAGTATTTGATTGATCATTGATCTTAATCATAAAACATATAAAATCAATAATTAAAATTCCTGAAAATTTTTTTAATATATCTAAAATGCATTCAATAATATATAGATATTCTTTTCCATACACATATGTTATTGGAAACAAGAAGATTGAAATGAGACATTGACCATAAATGAATTGTTGGAATTACTGTGAGTAAACGACAGGGCATGTGAGTTAGTGGAAAATGACAATTTGAGAGTTGCAGTGATCAGAGTTGAGAGAAGAAGAATCTTAAATATGTGCATCATTGGAATTAGGGAGATGCACATGTCCCAAACCTAAATCCACAAGCTTGGCTCGTGGCTAGTGACCAAATTAAAGGGGTCCTCCCACTTTCTATCTGCTCTATATAGAGTGGTCTCTCTTCCAAACCAATTCAAACTCAACACAACAATCGAATAATAGTGCACCAGTTCAGTAACATACATACACTTGCATTATTCGTTCAACTACTTACTCTAGAAAAATGTGTTCCACTTGCAAGGTTAATGTTGCCCCTTGCTGCAACAAGCTTGAAAACGATGATCGTGATGATGGCTATGCTCTTGCAACTACTAATTGCTTTCGACAAGAGGATAATAATGAATATGATCATTCAAGTTTCATGGAAGGTGATGATGACGATGATGGCTATGACTGCGCTCCTGCTGCCTAATATACTAAAGCAAAAAATTCAAGGATTAGCACAATTTAGTGTATTTAGTCAGCACTTATAGCTAGTTATCGGTCTAATTCCTTTAGTTTAGTAGTGATTCTAACAAAATCCATTCTAGTTTGTAGTTATAGTTAACCAAAAAACCGGCTAATCAGACATAGAAATTAAATCAAAAATTCCATTCAAGAATTTCTCCGAACATGTGGTGTGCAGAGTTCAAAACAGTAAATTTCAATTCAATCTAAGCAACATTCAACCCAGTAATTTCAGAAAGATGCAGCCAACAACAATTTCAGTCCAGAAACACAAGTTTTAACAAACCTAAGCCTAACCAAAATTTCTAAAAACAAAATTAAAAAGCAGTGAAAATAAAGAAAAGAAAGACATGGAACAAAGGAAGGGAACCTGCATTGATGAAAGGAGGAAGAAGAAT
The DNA here is from genome assembly GCF_014773155.1 of Arachis stenosperma. Taxonomy (NCBI): domain Eukaryota; kingdom Viridiplantae; phylum Streptophyta; class Magnoliopsida; order Fabales; family Fabaceae; genus Arachis; species Arachis stenosperma. Next base: position 60,458,864 of record NC_080382.1, read on the forward strand.
GGAGAGGCGGCGGGGTGGTGGTGATGTCGCGGTGGCACAGAAGGTCGCCGCCGCTGGTGGTTGCTTGTCGGTACTTGAAGACGCGGACAGAGGGTGACTCCACGAACAGGGGTGTCGCACGCAGGAACGAAGAAATGGAGAAATGGGGAAGAAAGAGAAGAAGGAAGAAAGAGAGGGTAGGCGATGGTGGTCGCCGGTGGTGGTGTCGGACGGAGGCGGTGGTGAAGAGAAAGTGAAGTCAACCAAAGATACCTAGCTTGAAGAATACCTAGCTTGAATTTGGGGAAGTTTGCGTTTCTGAATTTGGAAGCCGGAGTGGACACGAGGACATATGTTTTTAGTGATAAAAATCGACAGAATATTTGTCGATTTTAATTAAAAAAAACAAAACACAAAGCGTCTATTTTATAGATTAAATTTACACCGTCCACTTCATTTTAGGAAGCAATCAAGACCGTTTAAATTTATCGACGGCAAAGGTGTCAATAATTTAAATAATAAAATAGACGCTATATTTGTCGATTTTAATATAAAAAAAACAACTCATATGGCGTCTATTATATAAATTAAATTTAGACCGTTTATTCCATTTTAGAAAGTAATCTAGACCGTTCAAATTTATCGACGGCAAGGTTGTCGATATTTAAAATAATAAAATAGACACCATATTCGTCGATTTTATTTTCGACTTCTGGTTCGACCCTACCATGACGATAATACAGAAATAAATTAATGCGTTATAAAAATATCGACGAATAAGCCGTCGATTTTAATATTTTTATTTTTAATTATTTTTTTTAGTAATATCGACATCAAACCGTCGATTTTTGCCGTCGATAAACACGCTTTTTCTTGTAGTGTATATAGCACTAGCAACATATCCAACATAATCCTTTATTCTCATCCAAACAACATTTACTTCGAATTTCAATTTCTTAAATTGTGAAATCTATTTTATACATAGTCCTCAAACATTATAGTTCAATTATCATATTAGGATTGAAACTATAACTGATCTAAAATCTTTTTTTTTTAAGATCATGGACCTATAAAAATATATACTATAAAAAAGTATACAATAAAAACAAAGTCCTATTTCAATTGATAAGATCGATTACATAAATTAAATGGCGCCATCAAATTCTATTATATATATTATGATAGAAATAACATTATTTTATTTAATTTATAATTTTTTTAGATTTTTTTTATTATTCGCTATTTATTTAGCTTCCATCTCATTTATCCTTATGACCAAATATATGGTCCATGTTCTTTTTACAATGAGCATAATTTGAATAATATCTATAGATAATATGCATGAACGTATCCAGATTTTTTTTTCCTTAAAATACTAATTTATGCCTAATATATAATTATATACTATTTGATTTTAATCCTTATATTTCTTAGACTATTAAATATGCTCTACTAACCTAAAGTAAAGAAGTCTATCACAAATTCATATTTAGATTCTATATATTTATATTCTACAAATAAATATGAAAAAAATTCTAATGTTATCTTCGAAACATTTTATATATATAGTGACAGGAAAGCAAGTAGGTTAGATGCATTTGAAATTTAGTAATAACTATAACAAATATAAGTAATAAGCTAAGTGAGGTATATATAGTGGACCCAATTTCAGTTACAGATCAGAAAAGTTTAAAGGGCAAATATGGAGAAGGTGATCCTCTTTTTTGGCTACATTATTATTATATAATGGAGAAGGTTTTCTACTTTACATGTTGGATACGAAAAGAATATTTATACCAGCAATGGAATTTCTTCTATTTTTAATTTTATTTTAAGCTAATTTTTATTAGAATTGCATGCAAGACATACTGCTACAAACTTGATTTTATACACGCAGGAGGAAGACTGTTTTAATTTGTTATAATATTTTATCTATTATTTCTTATATAACATTGTTAATTTTGGCGTTCATAAATTCCCCAATTTTCACCTTGAGATAACAAACACATTTTTCATGAAAGGTTTTGTAGATATATAGAATCAGTAAAGACTAAAAGACTAAAGAGAATGCGTTAAAAGCAACTGTATGATTACTCTTTATTTTATTTTATAGATAGATTCGTATGTCGTAGAAACATTATAATCTCCTTTTCTGAGCTATTTTTCTTTATTTACGGGGCCCATGTTCAAGGAAAGAAAAAGGCTGAATAGTGAATACACAGTATTATCCAAGCTTTCAAAAACTTTTGGCGTAAAATACTAAAATGTAACTCCAATTACATGCCTTACCCCCAATTGATTTGCCTAACCCAATGAGCCTACAAGAGCTGGAAAGCCACACACACCAACAATATTTCAATTTTTATTGTATGGGTTTGTTAATATGTTTTTTTAAGGTTATTTTTAGGTTAAAATTTTTAAAATTTTTCTTTTCAATAAATGTCCTATAAAAGTATTACAAATTTTTTGGATTTTTAACAAAATCTTTTATATTGAACACCTTTAACATGTGTTTAAGGATAATTATTAGCAATTTTTTATTAATCTTCATAGAACTATGAGAGAAACAATATTTTGCGTCTACCAACACAATATTATTAGTTGGAGTAATAGTGTTTTTTTCTTCTTATATGTTTTTCCAAATTTTGTATTTTTTATTATATAAATATAAAAATTATTTTATTTCCCAAAACGTGTATAGTTATAAAATTGGATAAATTTGTGCACATCTATTTTTGACATCTCAATACAAATTTATTAGAAGTCCTTCTGAAAGACATATTATTTTTCGCTCATCAAACACGAAATGAAACTCCATTACCTTAATGATACCTGCGAAATGAAGAAAGTTAAAAAAATGTGCAGAAATTTTAATTCACACTTCTAATAATAACAATTAATAAAATACCGTTATCTCCATCTCCACTAGGTCCACCTAAAGTATAACCTCCACCTCTACCATCATTATCTTCACCTCCACTACCTCCACCTCCTCTCCACCTCCACCCCATTCTCATCTCCACCACTATCATCTCCACCGTCATTTTCATCATCGTCACCGTTATCAATGCCTCTTTCTATACGTCAACCTCTACCTTGACGTCCCCTCCCTCCCTCCCTCCCTCCCTCCCTCACTCTCGATCGCGCCACCTAGCTCGTTTACAACCTCGCACCTTCCCATCCATGGCATCCATCGAATCTTCAAGTGACATGAGGAAAATCGTCGGTTTAAAATTTTCACAAAAATAATTTCGTCAAACTATAAATCCAAACCGACAAATAACCTCAAAGTTTAATTTATTTGTCACTTAAGTCAAACCCAATAAAAACTGAGAGTATTTAAATTTCGGATCATCTCTCAAAGAATTGCAAGGAAGTGTACATATTATTGGTTGTGAGGTATTTTGGGATTTTTGAAATAAGAGACAAGAAATGTAAATAGCAATAAAATAATCTAACAACTAAAAAAGGTATTGGCAAGGAATGAGAATTGAAATTTCTATCCTCATTATCATCCTCAATTGTGATAGTAATTATCTTTTGCTCTCACTTATTAGTTATCCTCTAACAGTTGAAGAAAAGTCAAGTGAGCAAAATTGACTCTAGTCCACAAGTCCTAATCAAAGATTAGCTTTAGTAGAATTCTAGCCAATTAGCAATCCTCAATCACCAATGAACAATAGAATTTAACAACTCAAGAGTCTCCAATCACTCAACCCAAACCAAGAATACAAAATTCTACTCTAAAATCTAACCAAGTATTTTATCAAACACATGAAAGGTATAAAAGAAAAGTATGGTAAAATTACAAGAATAATAAAATCTAAAGCTACCAAATGTAAGATAACAATAATAACAACTCAATTAAACATCAATAAACAAAGGAACATTAAATTGCATTAATAGAAAATCCAAATCAATAAGAGTGCATCAACAACAAAATAACCAAATAAAGAAATAACAAGTAAAACTAAGATAAATAAGATAAAAATAAAATATTTAAAAGAAGAACAAAAGCAAAATTGAAAATTAAAAGAAAAAGTAAATGAGCAAAACAAAAAAAAAGTTACCTAATCTAAGCAACAAGACAACTGATAGTTGTCAATCACGAACAATCTCCAACAACGGCATCAAAAACTTGGTTCGTAAAATTTGAACTGGCACAACTTAACCGAAAAGTGCACCGGGTCATTCAAGTAATACCTCAGGTGAGTAAGGGTCGATCCCACGAGAATTGTCGGACTGAGCAAGCAATGGTCGTCCTGTTGAACTTAGTCAGGCAAACAGTAAAAAGAATTGTATTGTTGTAAATGCATAAACAAGTGAACAAGAAAATAAAGAAAGCAATTAAAGGGTTTGGAGTAAAATAATGATGAGATATTGATTAAGGTTTCGGAGATATTTACTTTTTCCATATTAAAATGTCTTACTAACTATTTTAACAATGAATGATTCATTCTATGGCAAGTCATAAGTGATTAAACCCTAATCTCTTAACGATTTAACCTCCTGTAATCCTCATCAAATACCACTTTCGTGGTCACTCAATTCCGATTAGAGGGTTAAGTTCAGAAAACTAGTTTAACGCCACAAAAACTGTAATTACCCAAAGCTAACAGGATTTTATGTCACATATCCCAATTAGTTCATGTAATTAGCAATTTAGGAGGAATTTGTTCACATATAGTTCAAGCGAGATAACTCTCTCAAGAATCACAAGAACTCAAGTAGAAGAGGGTCATACTCTCGTTCCACCCAATTCATAAGATGAAGAACGAAAATAATCCTTAGAATTGAATCAAAACATTAATTAAAATAGAAGAATAATAGTTCTAATCCATAGAAATAAAGAGCTCCTAACCTTAACCAAGAGGTTTAATTGCTCATAACTTACAGAGAAAACAGGGTTAGGAAAAGTGCAGAAGGAAGAAGATCCTAAACCTAAGTTATCTTTTCCTTTAAATACTAACCTAATAATAAATGCTAGACCTAAAGGATATTATTTGTAAATATAAATAACAAAAATAAAATAAATAAGTGCTAAATCCACTTGGAGGCCCAAAGAGGTGTGAAACGGGCTGCTGCTGGCGTTCAACTTCAAGAATGGGCGTGAGACGCCAGGGGAGGAGTATAACGTTGCTGGCCTATGTTCCCCTGCTGACGGAAAACGCTAGGCGGGTGTTCAGCGTCCAGGAAGGGTGCTGCCATCATTTTCCTTTCTTGCTCCAAACTCCTCCAAACTACTCCAAATTTTACCTAAAACTATAAAAACGCAAGAAAAACTCAAAGTAGCTTCCAAAGGTTATTTTTGCACTAATAACAAGTAAAAGTAAACAAAATCTAATTAAAAACAATATAAAAATAACAGTAAAAAGGATATAAAATGCTCACGCATCAAACTCCCCTCTAGCTCCTCCAACACCACGAGTATTCGTCTATCACACTACGGGACATGCCGCCTAGACCACCTTTACCATGAAGATTTTTGATGCTTCACCTTGAATATCCCTTAAAACCACCAGACCGATTAACCATCGACTCTGTTACCACTTGTTAAGCGGCCGTGGGGAGCTCTCGACCACCGGGGATATTTCAGAGAGGAATCAAGTGAGATAACATAAGATGAGAAGACAGCACATCCAACTTAAAACCTTAAGGTATTAAGTTAATAGGTCTTTTATCTTATAAACTCCTCACTCTTCCTTGCTTTCTTCAATGTGGGACTAATTTTACTACTCCTTACACTTGCAACATTAACACGTCACACACCAAGCCAACTTTCTAGAAGGCCACTTCAAAGACCGATTTGGGCATGTCACACGCCAACCAGGGGAGCACTCCCAGGAAAGAAAAATGATGGTATTTTGCACGCCAAGTGGGGGCGTTTCACACGCCACATGGCCCAAGTCTCCACAAGCAAATTTTTGCAACATTCAAAGCCCACACTTTGAACCAATGAAGCCTTGAACCGGAAGACACAAAGCTAAAGATTCAATGCGAAAGATTTGATTTTATTTGATTTTATTTTGTTTTGAATTAAGTTTGAATTTAATAATTAGGTTTTGTTTTGTTAGTAGATAAGGTTCCTAGAAACGCTTTGAGAATCATCCACCATCCGGGGATCAGCCCCTTGGCTGTTTTCTCAATCATGAGCTACTAATCCTCTTGGTTAAGGTTAGGAGCTCTGTTCATCTTTTTATGAATTATTAATCTAAGTGTTCTATTTTATATGAGGTTTATGCTTTGATTTAATTCATGATTGATTTTTCGTTCTTCATCCCTAAAGTTTTAGAATTGTTGGAAAATATTCTAACTTCGTCTTGGATTCTAAATATTGTTTTGAAAAAATTTAATATTTGAATTAGCTGAAAACTCTTTCACATTACTTTTTGATTATACTAGGAATAGGTTCAAAGAGTGTATGACACTTTGTGAGTTTTAATTGTTGAGAGTAGTTTGAATACGTGACATATTATTCAACTTAAGAACTACTTTTGAATCTTACTTGAAATTGAATTAGAATTATGCTTCACCTCTTTTTCTTAAGTAATCGACTAAGGAATTAGCTGTTAATTAAGTTAAAGAGAAATTAAATTACCAAGGAATTGGAATTTGAATATTTATGATTTGTGATGATTAATCTTTGCATACCTCATATAAATAAACACAAGAATTATTTTCCTAAGGAGTGAACATCTTTGACACCTTAGCTATCTTTATCATTTTACTTTCTCAACCAATTTTAGTTTGCTTTTGTTTAATTTTCTGTTTTCATACTATTTTATTATTGAAACACTTATTCATGATTGTCTGACTAGAGTAGTTAATTGACCATTGTTTGCTTGATCCATTAATCTTCGTGGGATCAACTCTCAGTCACCTGAGGTATTATTTGATATGACCTGGTGCACTTGACGGTATTTTGTGGCTTGTAAAATCTGCTCACAAGCGTAGGAAACTGTCACCGTCACAGGTGCTTCTGCCGACGCTCACCTAACAAGCTCGAAGGGAGCAGAGCGTGAGAAGGGGACCGCGATGGGATGCTAATAAACTACGATGCCTCTAATATCCATGACTTCTTAAAGACTCTGACCTCTCCCTTCTAGGCAGAGTAGAATTAAAAATTGTTCTAGGTGGTGTACACTCACGCCTGCCTCTAGCATTATGTGTTTGAGGGTTCTCACAAAGTCTTGGTTTAGTCTCTTGACTCCTCGCTCATTTGTGTTTGTTGTATATGAGACCTTTGAGCACCCTGCACCTGCAGTTCCAATTGTTGTATCTTTCTAGCTATTTTTTGTATCACCCTAGTATTTACCTCCGCTGTCCCTCCAGCAGTCTATTTTCATCATTTCCTTCCTCGGGATTACAAAGAGGTTGTTGTCCATCGTTAACAATGTTATTAACCTCTCAATTCCTCGAAGCTTGATGAGCTAAACCCCTAGAGTCATGATTCTGACATAAATCATTCTATTCATTCCAGGGATAACAACAGTGTGATGAATACTTTGTAGTCTCATCCAGTTCATACCCTGGGTCGAGCTATACAATCCGGGCTGACCGAAGACAAGAGCGACTGACCTCTTAAGGTTGGATCGACACCGGCCTCTCCTTAAAAGAGTTCGGCCAAATCGCCATAGTTGCCCTGACGCTAGGCGACGCGAACGCATAATTCACGCAGACGCGTTGCATCTGCGAACTTCAACCCGCGTGGCTGCGTGGGCGACGCCTCCGCTTCACATGGCCGCGACTTGTAGGGACCAGAAAGTGCTGGAAGTGACTTCTGGGCTGTTTCTGACCCAGTTTTCGCCCCAGAAAACACATGTTAGAGGCTATAAAGTGGGGGAATGCATCCATTCATGATCATGCTTTCATAATTCACTTTCCATGTTTTAGATCTAGTTTTGAGAGAGGTTCTCTCCTCTCTCTCCTTAGGATTAAGATTAGGATTAGGATTTTAACTTCTTCATCACAGGTTCAATATTCCTTTTACTATTTAATTTCTCTTCTATTTTTATTTACTCTGAAGCTTTTATTTATGTTTGATTGATGTTGCCCAATTGGCTGATGATATTGTCCATGTTAGAACTGACATTTTTATTTAATAGGATTTGAGGTATTTCAGATTTATATGTTATGGATGCTTTGGTTTTATTCAATTTATTTTCATTCCAATAGATTTAATTCCTTTTCCTTTTGGTCTTGGTTAAGAAATAAGTAACTCAGGAGTTATCTTAGCTCAATATAATTGATAACTGTTATCTTTGCTAATTGAACTGAACTTCAATAATCCCAACCTTTTCTTAGGAAATAAATAGGATTCGAAGGTCAAACTAATTAGTCCCTTGACTTTCCTTTGCTTTAGCAAATGTTAACTAAGTGGAATTAAGATTCAAATTTCATTATTATTGATAAGAATAACTAAGTCTGGACTTCCAATTTCTCATACCTTGCCAAAAGTTTGCTTTACAATTATTTATTTATTTTTATTGCTTTGAAAATATACCTGTGCCCATTGCCCAAATTCCAAAAACCCCAATTTTACCTTTTTCATAGCTAATAATAAGAACATACCTCTCTGCAATTCCTTGAGAAGACGACCCGAGGTTTGAATATTCGGTTATCAATTTCAAAGGGGTTTGTTACTTGTGACAACCAAAACGTTTGCACGAAGGGATTTCTGTTGGTTTAGAATCTATATCTACAACGCGACTATTTTTGTAAAATTCTTTACTAGGAAAAATCCTAACGTCAAAATGGTGCCGTTGCCGGGGAATTGCAAACGTGTGCCTTATTATTGGTTATTGTAAATATTTTTCAAAAAAAAATATTTTTCTTTTACTTGTTTATTTGTTTTCCCTCTTCCCTCTTATTTCAGATATCTACTATGAATTCTCACCCCTCTCGCTTTGAGTTTGGTTCTAACTTTGTTGAAGGAAATAGAAACCACTGCAGGAATATGCATCAAGGTCAGACCAATCAAGGATGGATGGAGCCAAGAGGATCTAATCAACCCTTTAGGCAATAACACCCTCCAAGATATCATGGACAACGACCATTCTACAATGCATACCCAGCTAAAAGATATGGTGGACAACCTTGTAACTACCAACAAGCCCCACCCCGTGCCTATAGACCATCCTTTCGACATAACCTCGAACCACCACACTCAGAAGCTTCTTTTCAACATTCACCACCGTACGATCCTTATCCACACCAATTCCAACCCAATTACTCCCATGAACCACCACCTCAATATTTGCCATCTCCATATCCATCAATCCAAGAGTCTTATGGTCCTACTTATGATACCCAAGCGGAACAAGAATCAATGGATCGTCTCAAGGAAACAATGGAAAAATTTCATGCAACCATTCACCAATTAAATCAAGCGATAAGTCAACTATCTTCCAGACATTCAGCCACTCAACAGACTCCCATGGCTTCATGTGGAGAATCTAATAAAGAATGTATTGTGAAGAAGACACAAGAGACTCCAGTGGACAGCATAGAGCATAACTTCGTACTAGAACAAGTAGAGGACGCTGTCATTGTAGAAGAAGAAGAGTTGGTTGAAGATTTAGGAGATGCTAAACCTCCATGGGAAAACAGAGTAATGGAAGACCCCGTCAAGGATGTTACAACTGACGCTAAAGAGGATGTTGCACAGCCTCCAATGCAAATATCTTATGAAGAACTGGACGGAATAACCCAGGACGCAAGTTTCCTTGATGATGATGATCACGAGTCCTGTTCTCTTAGTGACGAACTTGCATCCTCAAGTGAATTCTTTGAGACAGTAGAATCTTCCCCGAGTGAACATGAAGATGATGCTGAGATAGATTTTTCTCAACCTCCAATATATGACTTGAGCAATGATGAGGGAGAATTTGAAGACTCTGATCAAGACATGGTTGACATGGAAGAAATTTGCAATAAAGTGGAGAAATTCACAGAAGAACACAAGGGAGTAAAACTTACAGAACCACTGGAACCACCTATCCCGAGGCCACTACCACCCAATACAAGCTTCAAGTGGGTAAAATCCTTAGCTTTTATCTTTATTTTTCCACTTGAATATGGTTTACTTGAAACAGATGGCCAGCTTAGAGCTCTTTATGGCTTTAAGAGGAAAAGGGAAATGGCTCGTACTCAGAGCTGGTGCACAAGGTTCAATAAGGTTCCACACTTCAACTCGAAGCGCATGGTTTGGTATCACGCCCAATTGAATGGATCACGGAGAACGTTTGGTCACCATGGTGAGAATCTACTTTTTAAACCGTCCGGATGGAATCATGTAGATCAAGACAGAGGCGGATTTAAAAGCAAAGCTTGGGATCATGGATCCTATCCTGACATTCGTCATCCCGGGAGCCTGAAAATTTTTTTGAAGCTGCTCAGAAGCTTTACATGCCTAGTTTGGGACCCCGGAGGCTATTGGCATTCTAAGCATTGGTGGAGATTTCTGGATGAATTTAAACATAAGCCGCCATAACAGGAAGCTCAACCAATGTCCAACTTAAGGACTTTAACTAAAAGTGTTAGGTGGGAGACAACCCACCATGGTATGATCGTTTGTTTTTCATTTTTATCTAGTTTTATTTGTTTTCGAGTTTTATTTTATTTTATTGTATTGAACCTGGAATTTTGCATAACATTCGTATTAGCAATGCATTCTGCATACTGCATTATTAAAAAAAAAAATTTACGCACGCGACGTGGCAGCGTCGCTGAAGCGTCTGCGTCACATGTGCGTTGTGAAGAAGAAAAATCGAACAGAGAGTCACGCGAGAGTGTGGCTGGAGGCGTGCCAGTGGCACAAACCGTCCCATGCAACCGCGTCGCTGACGCGTCCGCGTCACATGGGAATATGGCCTCCCACGTGACCGCGTGACCCACGCGGCCGCGTGCCTTGATTTTCGACGTAAAAAGGGTGCACAACGAATTATTGTGCGAAAGTGGTGCTGGATTGGTGCTGAACGCACAATTCTACCCACGTGGACGCATAGCTCACGCGTCTGCGTCATTCCCTTCTAAAGCCCACTCACGCGATTCCATGCCCCACGTGATCTCGTTACCCAAAATTTGGCAAAAATAAAAATTTGAACAGAGAGTTGTGCGAGTGCGAGGCTGCCCTCGCGCCAGTAGCATAACCTGAGTCACGTGTCCGCGTGACCGACGCGACCGCGCCGATTAATTTAAGCGCTAGTCGCGCGATCGCGTCCCCCACGTGTCCGCGTTGCTTGCACCGCACAACTTTTTCAACGCAGCCAAATATCTTATCTTCTCTTCCCTATACCTAATTCTTTTCTTCCTTTCTTATTTCTTTTCTTCTTTCTTCTTCCTTTTCTTACTTTCTTCTTCTCATCTTTTTCACCTTCATTCTATTTTATTTAATTTATTTACATACTTTCTTCCATTGCATTTTAATTTTATGCATCTTTTTATTTTCTTTTCTAAATTTATTAATTTTTCCATTGGTGTTACTTGTTCATATTCAACTGTTGTGTCTTTTCTGGTATTATTTTGGTACTCAGTGACTTGTTTTACACTGTTGGGTAATATCGTTTAAGTCAATGTTATTCTTTTATGATATTTGTATTAATTTTGCATTGACATGAATTTATATTATCTTGCACTCTCTTTCCCATTGTTGCAAATTTTTGCACTCTTGCTTTGCCATATACTTCTACTGTTTTTCCACTTGCATGTTGTAGCTACCATGTAATTGAGACCCTTATTATCTGGCATTAACACCCACATTTTATTTATTTTCTATCTTTATTTTTTGGTTACTTTTCTTCTTTTCCTTCTTCTTTCAGGATGGCCACCACGAAGGGAGAGGAAAAGCTTCTTAATGGGAAGACAAACAAGTCCACCTGCACAAACTTTGGAGAAAGGCATCAGTTGGAGCAGCCATCCACTTATACATCTTAGCATGCACCGAGGACGGTGCAATCTTTAAGTGTGGGGAGGTCGATACCAATCTCCATGGGTTAGTACTTTCTTGTCTCAACACCAATGTTTAAATTTTCTTTGTAGCTAGTTGTTGCATTTGCATATTTATTTGATTTTGTGCATATTTTACCACTTGGTTGAAGAAATATTTTTTTTTTCAAGAAATTTTTATAGTATTTCACTAATTTAAATTATAATTTGTGTTAAACTTGTTTTGAAGTTGTATTTGGAATATGGTTTTTGAGCCAAAGAACACACAACCTGTGAAGATTTTGAGCTTATTTATATGGTTACATTATTTAACCATAAATTTTTCTTGTGTGTTTTCTTCTCTATAATTGTAATCTTTGCTTTGTTCCATTCTATATGTCCAATATTTAATATATTTACATGCTTGCATATGATTGAGGCCATTGTTTGATTCTAGCTCACTTATCCCAAAATTAGCCTACCTTTTACATCACCCTTGTTAGCCCCCTTGAGCCTTTAATTCCCTCTTATTCTATAAACCACAACACTAGCCTTAAGCAGAAAAACAAATTTAAAATCCCAAGTTGAATCCTTGGTTAGCTTAAGATAGAAATTGTGTAATTGTTTAAGTGTGGGAAACGTATTGGGAACATGGATGATAAAAACAAAGGGTAGGAAGCTGAAAAGAATGAAATAATTCAAAATAAAAATTTTGGGAAGCATGCTCATGTGAAATCAAAATAATTGAATTAAAATGTGCATTAAAAAAACAATTTAATTCAGTATTTGAATAAAGGGGATACAAAAGAATTCCCCAAATGCAAAATAAAGCAATGCACATGGGACAAAATTAAAACTAATACATGAGCATGTAACATCAAAAGTGGGAAAAATATGGGAGAATAGGTAAAGAAGCTTTGTTTTACAAAGTATGTATGTTAGGTGAGATCTTAGACTAATCAAGGATTCACTTAATTAGCTCACTTAGCCTATATATACCCTTACCTTTACCTCAGTCCCATTACAACCTTGAAAAGACCTCATGATGTTTGCATTGGTATGCTAAATATTTGTTGATTGATTAGATGAAGAACAAAGTTTTAGAAAGCATGACTAGAGAAGAGTAGAGTGATTACCCTATACACTAGAGAGATTTGAGCGCATATACACTACTAGTGAGGGTTCAGTGCTTAATTCTATGTTCCCTACTTTCATGAGCTATCTTCTTACAAGTTTACTTGTCTTTATTTTATATGATTTGAATTAGTGAAATCTGATTTATGTTTGTCTTGGAGAACTTATTTATTTTTAACCAAGTAGGTAGAAACATTTTTGCATGTAGTTGCATTCATATAGATAGGTTACATTTCATACATCCTACCATTCCTCTTCATCTTTATAGTTTCTCTTGAGCTTAGCATGAGGACATGCTATTGTTTAAGTGTGGGGAGGTTGATAAACCACTATTTTATGGTTTACCTTGGGCTTAATTGAGTGGATTTTATCAACTCTTTACCCACTTATTCATACTATTTGCATGGTTTTATATTTACCTTCCTAATTATGTGCTTTGATTGAAAACATGCTTCTTTGGCCTTAAGTTCCCTATGTTTAATCCTCTCTTATTACCATTAGATGCCTTGATATGTGTGTTAAGTGTTTTCAGATATTATATGGCAGGAATGGCTCAGAGGATGGAAAGGAAGAATGCAAAAATGGAAGGAATACAATAAGTTGGAGAAACTGCTAAGCTGTCCAGCCTGACCTCTTCACACTCAAACGGCTATAACTTTAGCTACAGAGGTCCAAACGACACGGTTCCAATTGCGTTGGAAAGCTAACGTCCGGGGCTTCGATTTGATATATAATATGCCATAGTTGCCCTAACGCTAGGCGACGCGAACGCGTGATTCACGCGGACGCGTCGCATTTGTGAACTTCAACCCGCGCGGCCGCGTGGGCAATGCCTCCGCGTCACTTGGCCGCGACCTGTACGGACCAGAAAGCGCCAGAAGTGACTTCTAGGCTGTTTCTAATCCATTTTTCGGCCCAGAGAACACAGATTAGAGGCTATAAAGTGGGGGAATGCATCCATTCATGATCATGCTTTCATAATTCACTTTCCATGATTTAGATCTAGTTTTGAGAGAGGTTCTCTCCTCTCTCTCCTTAGGATTAGGATTAGGATTAGGGTTTTAACTTCTTCATCACAGGTTCAATATTCCTTTTACTATTTAATTTCTCTTCTATTTTTATTTACTCTGAAGCTTTTATTTATGTTTGATTGATGTTGCCCAATTGGCTGATGATATTGTCCATGTTAGAATTGACATTTTTATTTAATAGGATTTGAGGTATTTCAGATTTATATGTTATGGATGCTTTGGTTTTATTCAATTTATTTTCATTCCAGTAGATTTAATTCCTTTTCCTTTTGGTCTTGGTTAAGAAATAAGTAACTCAGGAGTTATCTTAGCTCAATATAATTGATAACTGTTATCTTTGCTAATTGAACTGAACTTCAATAATCCCAACCTTTTCTTAGGAAATAAAAAGGATTCGAAGGTCAAACTAATTAGTCCCTTTACTTTCCTTTGCTTTAGCAAAGGTTAACTAAGTGGAATTAAGATTCAACTTTCATTATTATTGATAAGAATAACTAAGTCTGGACTTCCAATTTCTCATACCTTGCCAAAAGTTTTCTTTACAGTTATTTATTTATTTTTATTGTTTTGAAAATATACCTGTGCCCATTGCCCAAATTCCAAAAACCCCAATTTTACCTTTTTTCATAGCCAATAATAAGAACATACCTCCCTGTAATTCCTTGAGAAGACGACCTGAGGTTTGAATACTCGGTTATGAATTTCAAAGGGGTTTGTTACTTGTGACAACCAAAACGTTTGCACGAAGGGATTTCTATTGGTTTAGAATCTATATCTACAACGCGACTATTTTTGTAAAATTCTTTACTAGCTAAAATCCTAACGTCAGACACTCTGCACTACTATAAATACACTAGAGCACCCAGGTATATCTCATACTCTGATTCTACATAAAAAACCTGCCTAAAGCACGTGCTAACTTAAGCATCGGAGTCTCTTGCAGGTACCACCACCCTTCGGTGATAAAGGATCAACAGCATCTCCAACTCTACCAGGTCAGATATAGCAGCACCGACAGCACAGAAGATCTCGTCCGAGATCGACCTTCAGTTTTAGGTAACCCTCGGAACATTGGCACCGTTGCCAAGGAACCTGGAAGTCATTCCATCATCATGGCAGACAACCTCGACAACGATCACAACTCTTACTTAGAAAATAGAACGCTACTTAAAAACACAGATACCACTTCCAAGGATGCACCTCAACCCAAGGGAGACAAGCAGTTTCCAAACATAGAAATTTTATATGCCCTCCGAGAATAGCAGGATCGTCTCAAGCAGCTCGAAAAGGAGGCCGAACATCAGTGGGAAGCCAAAAGAGACCTCCGGAGAGAAACAAGACGGCGCCAAGAGCTAGAGGACAAACTCCTAAAGCTCAAGGCCGATCTCAAGACCAAAACTACTCGATCCAGCCACGAGGACAACCCCCACATGGACCAAGATTTGTTCACAAAAGAGATTATGAAAGCTAAAGTCCCGAAGGATTTCAAAGCCGCCGACATGGCTCTGTATGACGGTATGTCTGATCCAAGCCATCATCTCAGCAATATTAGAAGTCGGATGTATCTTACGGATGCCTTAGATGTAATCCGTTGTAAAGCTTTCCCAACCACTTTGACCAAAATGGTAATAAAGAGGTTCGATAGCTTGCCACCAAGGTCAATAGCAAGCTTTGATGACCTCGCCAAGAAATTCCTAGCTGGATTTCCATCCAGAAAGACAAAGCCAAACATGCCTTAAGCCTGTTAGGGATTAAGCAAGGAGATCAGGAAAGCCTCCACAACTACACGGAAAGATTCTACAAAGCATGTCTGGACATAAAAAGTCTGCCAATAGAAGCAGCCATCATGGGTCTCATCAATGGTCTGCAAGAAGGACCTTTTAGCCACTCCATATCAAAAAAGCATCCAACATCTCTGAACGGTGTACAAGAATGGGCAGAAAAGTACATTAACATGGAGGAGAACTCTCGATTAGGAGAAACCTCAAAATTCGGACTCTCTTACCCACCTCGGGACAAGGACAAAGAGTCTAGGAAAAAAGAAGACCAGCTTACTAAAAAACCTAGAAAATACCACAGCTATACTCCACTCAGAGTGTCCTTTGTGGATGTATACAGAGAGATATGCAACACTGAAAAGATCCCGCACCCCTCGTCCGATTAAGCATAAAAGAGGAAGAAGTCAGACAGAGCATTGCGAATACCACCGAGTCTACAGACACCCTACCAACGAATGCTATGACCTAAAGAACATCATAGAAAAGTTAGCCCGGGAAGGAAGATTAGACAGGTTCTTAGCCAACAAAATAGATGAACCAAAGAAAAGAAGAATGGATGAAGAGATTGGACGAGCTAAACGTCCCCATCACACCCCTGAGAGGCATGTTCACATGATCAATGGAGGATTCACAGGAGGAGGGATCTCTAAGTCGTCACACAAAAGACACCTTAAAGTGGTGTACCATGTTGGAGGAGGAGACAGGTCGGTCGACCTCCCCAATATCACCATCACTCAAGAAGACGCCACGTGCATCATCCCAGGGCATGATGACCCCGTGATCGTTACCATAATACTTGCCAATACCAACCTACATCTGACAACGCTAAACTAACTCGCCGCCGTGGTCTCCGCCCCACACCTATGCATGAAGTTCCCTATTCCGGAAGGGATCACTACCATAAAGGGAGACAAAAAACTCGTGCGACGCTGTTACAACAAAAGTCTGAACCTTAAAGGCAACCCCAGAGGAAAGAAACCAATACTATAGAACTCGTGGGAATTTGAGCTCGCGAAGAACTCCGCCCTCAGCCAAAAGGTGAAACCCAAGAAGTTCAAATTAAGGACACTCTAGACAAAACAAGTATAGGAGCAAATTTGAGGGAAGACTTAAAGGAACTGCTAATAAAGCTCCTAAAAGATAACTTCGACCTCTTTGCATGGAAGGCCGCTGACATGCCTGGTATTGATCCCGGACTAATGTGCCACAAGTTAGCCGTATATCCCGGATCTCGGCTAGTACAGCAAAAATGTAGGTAGCTTGGCCCAGAAAGGTCGCAAGCTGTAGAGGAGCAGGTGCAGGCCTTGTTGGAGGCAGGGTTCATAAGGGAGGTAAAGTACCCACTATGGCTAGCCAATGTGGTGTTGGTCAGAAAGTCAAATGGAAAGTGGCGGATGTGCACTGATTACACCGACCTCAACAAAGCCTACCCAAAAGATCCCTACCCACTCCCGAACATCGACACACTAGTCGACGCTTCGTCGAGCTATCAGTACCTCTCCTTCATGGACGCTTACTCGGGATAAAATCAAATTCCAGTGTATCAACCCGACCAAGAGAAGACATAATTCTTAACCCCAAAAGTAAACTATATAATTATGCCCTTCGGACTCAAGAACGCATGGGCTACCTACTAAAGACTGATGAACAAATTCTTCGCCGAGCACATCGGAAAGCTAATGGAGGTTTATGTAGATGACATGCTGGTAAAAACATGAGTGAGGAATCATTGTTATCCAACCTCACTAAAGTGTTCGACAACAAAAGAAAGCATGGCATGTGACTTAACCCCGCAAAGTTCACCTTCGCGATAGCAGCTGGCAAATTCTTGGGCTTGATGCCCACCCAAAGAGGAATCGAAGCAATGCCAGATAAGTGCCAGGCCATACTTCGCATGAAAAGTCTGACCTGTGTCAAAGAGGTCCAGCAGCTCAATGGAAGACTAGCGGCTCTGTCTAGGTTCCTAGCTGGATCAGCCTTAAGATCTCTCCCCTTCTATGCAATATTAAGAAAGGAAAAAAGGTTCGAGTGGATCCTAGAATATGAACAAGCCTTCCAAGATTTCAAGAAATTTTTGGGACAACCACATGTCCTTACACGACCCCGGGAAGGCGAAGAGCTCATACTATACCTCGCCGTAGGAAGTCGGGCAATAGCATCAGCACTAGTCAGAGAAGACAAAAGTGGGCAACAACCTATCTACTTCATCAGTCAGGCTTTACAAGGGGCTGAATTAAACTATCAAAAGATAGAAAAGTTTTCATACGCCCTCATACTCACCTCCCGACAACTCCGACCATACTTTCAAGCTTACACCATCAGAGTACGGACCAACCAACCCTTAAAGGGGATCTTACAGAAAATAGACTTAGCTGTAAGAATCCTACAATGGGCAGTTGAGTTGTCCAAATTCAACATCAAATATGAAGCTTGGACAGCTATTAAATCCTAGTACCTGGCCGACTTCATCACAGAGTTTACTGATACTCCGGGCACCCCCACAAAGTGGAGCCTCAATGTAGATGGCTCCTTGAACAAAGTCGGGAGTGGTGCAGGCGTTATTTTAGAGAGCGATCAGGGAACCCAAATCGAGTTCTCCTTAAAGTTCGAGTTTCCTGCCTCAAATAATCAAGCTGAATGTAAAGCACTGCTCGTTGGTTTGAGGCTGGCTAGAGAAGTAGAAGCTCAAAGACTTACCATCTTTAGCGACTCTCAAGTAGTCACTTCGCAAATAGAAGGGAGCTATCAAGCTAAGGATCCCACCATGAAAAAATACCTTGACAAAACCAAAGAACAGCTCGTACAATTTAAGGGATATGAGGTCCGGCACATACCATGGGAACAGAATGCCCGAGCTGATGCACTTTCAAAACTAGCCAGCACCAAACCAGGGGGCAATAATAGAAGTCTCTCCAAGAAACACTCCTAAGTCCATTGACCTTGGAGGAAGAAAAGATCCTAGCTATATCGGGACAAGATCAAGGATAGATGACTCCCATAATCAACTACCTCAAGTTGGAAACACTTACCGCAGACAAAAAGGAGGCAAAAAGGCTAGTACGAGAAGCATAGTACTACACCATAATACAAGACGTCCTATATAAGAGAGGAATTTCTACACCCCTCCTAAAATGTGTCCCGTCCTCTGCTACAAGGGAAGTTCTCAAAGAAGTACACAGTGGCATGTGCGGCAACCACCTCGGGGCACGAGCTCTCTCAAAAATGGTACTCCGAGCTGGATTCTGCTGACCGATCTTGCAAAAAGAAGCAACAGAGTTTGTCAAGACATGCCCCCCATGTCAGAAGCACTCGAACTTTCACATCGCACCACCCAAAGAGCTCATCTGTGTCACTTCACCCTGGCCATTCGCCAAATGGAGGCTCGACCTCCTCGGACCCTTCCCCCTGGGATCAGGGCAAGTCAAGTTCCTCATTGTTAGAATAGACTATTTTACAAAATAGATTGAGGCAGAACCCTTGGCCACTGCCACTACCCAAAGAAGTCTGAAGTTCTTATACAGAAACATTGTCACGAGGTTTGGGGTCCTACACTCCATTACCACAGACAACGGCACTCAATTCACCAACTCAGGCTTCAGAAATCTGGTAGCTGATTTGAAAATCAAGCACCAGTTCACCTCCGTAGAGCACCCCCAAGCCAATAGACAGGTGGAAGCTGCCAACAAAGTCATACTGGCCGGGTTAAAACGGAGACTACAAGATGCCAAGGGAGCTTGAGCCGAAGAGCTCCTGCAAGTCCTATGGGCATATGGGACAACACCACATTCAACCACTGGAGAATCACCATTCCGACTTGCTTACGGAATGGAGGCAATGATTTCCGTGGAGAAAGAAGAAGGATCTCCCAGGACGACCCTCTATAATGAAGATATCAACTCCCAAGCTCAAAAGGAAGAGCTCGACCTACTTGCTGAAGTCCGAGAAAGAGTTTGGATTAGAGAGGAAGCCCTAAAGCGTCGAATGGCTCTGAGGTATAATCGGAAGGTAATCCAACGAAGCTTTACCACCAATGATCTCATCTTAATCCGAAATAATATCGGAGCAGGTTGGTCAAAAGAAGGGAAGCTAGCATCTAACTAGAAAGGACCTTACCGAGTTGTAGAAGTATTGGAAAAAGGTTACTACAAGGTGTCTGGTGCACGGAATTGTGATCACACTTTTCACAACTCTGGTATAACTAACCAGCAAGTGCACTGGGTCATCCAAGTAATACCTTACGTGAGTAAGGATTGATCCATGGAGATTGCCGGATTGAAGTAAGCTATGGTCATCTTGTAAATCTTAGTCAGGCGGATTCAAATAGTTATGAGGTTTTGATAATTAAAAGATAAATAAAACATAAAATAAATAAAGATTCTTATGTAATTCATTAGTGGAAATTTCAGATAAGCATTTGGAGATGCTTTGTTGCTTCTGAACCTCTGCTTTCCCATTGTCTTCATCCAATCATGCGTGCTCCCTTCCATGGCAAGCTGTATGTTGGTGGATCACCATTGTCAATGGCTACCATCCGTCCTCTCAGTGAAAATAGTCCAGGCTACGGTTTCTGTACAGCTAATCAACTGTCGAATTTCTCGTCTCGGATGAAAAATACCAGGCACAGCTACCGCACGGCTAATCATCTGTCGGTTCTCACTTGTGTCAGAATATGATCTCTCTATCCTTTTGCACGCTCTCACTGCGCCCAACATTCGTGAGTTTGAAGCTCGTCACAGTCATCCCATCCCAGATCCTACTCGAAACACCACAAACAAGGTTTAGACTTTCTGGATCTCAGGAATGCTGCCAATTGGTTCTAGCTTATACCACGAAGGTTCTAACCTCACAGACTCGGTCCGTGGATCAGAGACCTAAGAGACTATACTCTCGCTGTCGTCCAATGACTACGTTGAACATCATGTAGACCGCTTGTGGTTGTCAAGCTCGCGGATCTTGGCTAAGTGAGTAATGAAGATAGTGGGTGATTGTCACGGGTCACCCTTTCACTGAATTAAGTATGAGAGTATATCTTGGAGAAGAAGTAAGCATGAATTGAAAGAAAAAATAATAATAATTGCATTAATTCATGAAGAACAGCAAAGCTCCGCACCTTAATCTATGAGGTGTAGAAACTCTACCATTGGAAAATACATAAGAGAAGAAGGTCTAGGCATGGCCGAATGGCCAGCCTCCCTGATGAGCGGATAATTTATACGCTTTTTGGCATTGTTTTTAGGTAGTTTTTAATAGGATATAGTTACTTTTAAGGATGTTTTCATTAGTTTTTATGTTAAATTCACATTTCTGGACTTTACTATGAGTTTGTGTATTTTTCTATGATTTCAGGTATTTTTTGGCTGAAATTGAGGGACCTGAGCAAAACTCTGATAAAAGGCTGACAAAGGACTACTGATGCTGTTGGATTCTGACCTCCCTGCACTCAAAATGGATTTTCTGGAGCTACAGAACTTCAAATGGCGTGCTCTCAACGGCTTTGGAAAGTAGACATCCAGAGCTTTCCAGCAATATATAATTGTCCATACTTTATTCGTGATTAGACGACGTAAACTGGCGCTCAACGCCAGTTCTATGCTGCATTCTGGAGTCAAACGCCAGAAACACATCACGAACCAGAGTTGAACGCCAAAAACACGTTACAACTTGGCGTTCAACACCAAAAGAAGCCTCTGCACATGTAAAGCTCAAGCTCAGCCCAAGCACACACCAAGTGGGCTCCGGAAGTGGATTTCTGCATCAATTACTTACTTCTGTAAACCCTAGTAGCTAGTCTAGTATAAATAGAACATTTTACTATTGTATTCAGTGTCTTTTGACCACGTTACATCTTTGGTCTCAGTTTTATTCCATTATTCATCTTAGGAGACTATTGATCACATTTTGAGGGCTGGTCAGTCGGCCATGCCTGAACCTTCATCACTTATGTATTTTCAAGGGTGGAGTTTCTACACACCATAGATTAAGGGTGTGGAACTCTGCTGTACCTCGAGTTTCTACGCCCAACCACTTCCGTTCTACAAGCGAAAGCTAGAGTGTGTATCTCTTGGATTCCTGATGCACGACGCATGGTTGCCCTCGCCTGACAACCGAGCCTTCCATTTCGTGAGATCAGAGTCTTCATGGTATAAGCTAGAATTGATGGCGGCATTCATGAGAATCCGGAAAGTCTAAACCTTGTCTGTGGTATTCCGAGTAGGATACCGGGATTGAATGACTGTGACGAGCTTCAAACTCGCGATTGTTGGGCGTGATGACAAACGCAAAAGAATCAAGGGATTCTATTCCGACATGATCGAGAACCGACAGATGATTAGCCGTGCCGTGACAGAGCATTTGGACCTTTTTCACTGAGAGGATGGGATGTAGCCATTGACAACGGTGATGCCCTACATACAGTTTGCCATGGAAAGGAGTAAGAAGGATTGGATGAAGGCAGTAGGAAAGCAGAGATTCAGAAGGAGCACAACATCTTCATACGCCTATTTGAAATTCCCATCGATGATCTACATAAGTATTTCTATCTTTATTTTCTGTTTATTTATTATTATTATTCGAAAACTCTATCACCATTTATTATCCGCCTGACTGAGATTTACAAGATGACCGTATCTTGCTTCATACCAACAATCTCTGTGGGATTGACCCTTACTCACGTAAGGTTTATTACTTGGACGACCCAGTACACTTGCTGGTTAGTTGAGCGAAGTTGTTAAATTATGTTTAGACCATGGTATTGAGCACCAAGTTTTTGGGGCCATTACCTGGGAATTAATTTTGAACAACAATTTAAGTATGAATCACAATTTCGTCCATCACTCCCCAAATATGAAATATCGCCTCTAAGTGATCAAAAGATCAAAAGACGATCCAAAGATATCAAATACAATAGTCAAAAGTGCTATTTATACTAAACTAGTTACTAAGGATTACAGAAAATAAGTAACTAAGTGCAGATAGTACAGAAATCCTCTTCCAGGGCCCACTTGGTGTGTGCTTGGGCTGAGCATTGAGCTTTACACGTGCATAGGCTTTTTCTGGAGTTAAACGCCAGCTTGGATGCCAGTTTGGGCATTTAACTCCAGTTCTTGTGCCAGTTTTGGCATTTTATGCCAGAAAAAGGTCTCTGGTGGGCGTTTTGATGCCAGTTTGGGCCATCAAATCTCGGGCAAAGTATGGACTATTATACATTGCTGGAAAGCCCATTCTAGCCCAATTTAGAGCATGCCAATTTGACTTCTGAATTTTTGACGGTTTAGAATTTCACTAATAAAATCTCGTTGTAAAGTATAGTTTCTAAACCAAACAATAATCCTTTCATACAAAAAGTTGTTTGTCACTAGTACAAACCCCTAAAATTTATAAACCGAAGTATTGGACCTCGGGTCGTTCTCCCTAGGAATTACAATAAAGTGTCTTGTTATTGGTTATGAGTTATTTTTGGGGTTTTGATAAGAGGCATGAAAGATAAATGGCAAGAAAGTAAACGAATGGCTAAAAAGGTCTTGGCAAGGGTTGGTGGTCAAGGATCTCTATCCTAATCACTAACCACAATATGAGAATTGGCAAGGATTAATCTCATTAAATCATCCTCCAACTAGTAGTAAAGGAAAGTCAAATGAGCTTTATCAATCCTAGTCTATAAGTCATAACTCTCTACTAATTCAATTAGTGAGAACTAGAGTCAATGGATCCCAATCATCAATTACTTGGACATTAGTAACTCAAGAGTTCTTAAGTTACCTTTCCAAGCCAAGAACATAAAATTCTACTCTAAAATCCAACCAAGCATTTCATCAAATACATGGAAGGTATAAAAGGAAAGCATAGTAAATCAACAACAAGAACAAAATTTAACAACAATTATTTCAAAGAATTAACAACTAACAAAGCAAAAGGAACACAATTATTATGAATTACCTTGATTGAATTGAAAGAGAGTAGAAGAAACAAAAGTAGATCTACAACAAAACACAAGAACAACATAAAGAAAATTACAACAAAAGAATGGAAGAAGAATGAATGTAACTACAAGGAATTGAGAAGATAGAAGTAGAAGAAGATGAATTAAAATCTAGATCTACGAACTAAACCTAATCCTAATCCTAATCCTAGAGAAAAGTGAGAGCTTCTCTCTCTAGAAACTAACTCTAACTACTAAACTAAACTAAACTAAACTAATGGTAACTAACATGTGTTTCCCTCTTCACTCCTTGGGTTAAATAGCATCAGAAATGAGTTAGATTGGGCCCACAAGGCTTTAGAATTCGCTGGCCACATTTTGCTTTAAGTGAACCAGGTGGCAGCAACGGCGCGTGCGCGTACAATGCGCATACGCGTCACCATGCGCGGTTCAACCATAGCAAATCTTATATCGTTTTGAAGCCCCGGATGTTAGATTTCCAACCCAAGTGGAACCGCATCATTTGGACCTCTGTAGCACAAGTTATGGTCGTTTAAGTGCGAGGAGGTCGGCTTGACAGCTTTCCGGTTCTTTCATTTGTTCATGAGTTCTTCAACTTTTCATGCTTTCTTTCTTCATTCCCTTGATCCAATCTTTGACTCCTAAACCTTAAATCACTTAACAAACATATCAAGGCATCTAATGGAATCAAGGTGAATTAAATTTATTTATTTTAAGACCTAAAAAGCATGTTTTCACTCTTAAGCACAATTAAAGGAGAATATACAAAACCATGCTAATTCATTGGGTAAATGTGAGAAAAGGTCTACAAAATACTCTAAATTCAATACAAGATAAACCGTCAAATTGGGGTTTATCAGAACTCTGTGCCTTGCACTCTCACTCCTTTCTCCTTGTTTCAAGCCTTGGTTGTTCACCCTATTTATAGAGGGAGAAGCCTCCACGGTTGAAACCAAAAGAACCAAGTTAATCTTCTTCTTCTTCATGCAAACCGGTTCGACCAGAGAGAGAGGAGAAGTAACCGAATGCAATAACCAACATGCAATTACCTCTGGTTCTTCCTTGGTCCCAATAATCATCAATCCGAGCCTTCCATCTTGCCTTGCACTCCAAGATGAACTCCTAGCCCTTGATGCATGCTTGATGATGACAGCTCCTCCTGTTCCACTTTTGCTTCCTCCTTTTTGTAGCCACCCTAGCTACCTTCTGTGATGAGTGAACCCAAAAGCAGAGACGAGCCATACCTCCAAGAAATCTTCTTCTACTGACCGAAATCTTCATCATCCATTTTTTGGTATGAAGAAGCCAAGATCTCTTCACCAAATCTTACCATAAGTGATGAGAATCTCAGCCACAACATACTTTTGGATTTCTTTTTCTTGCCATCATTGTGATGGTCTTGTGGCGTGCTTCTATTTCTCTATGGTAGCTTGCTATAACTTCCATGGTTGCTATTATGATATGACCGAATAGAGAAGAAAGTTGAGAGAGAAGAGAGAGTTAAAAGAAAAGCAATTAAATGAGATTGAACAAATTAAAAAAATGAGTTGCTTTTACTTCCCTCTTTCCTGAGTAGCGTGTAGCATTAAGGCCATCAATCAAATCAATGACAATTTTTCTCTCATGGTTCCCATGCATGTATTAACTTCACTTTAATAAAATTTGAATTCAACCACATGATAGGAATGGGTTCCATTGGAAGCATGAAGCAATACATTTTTCTTTCTCTTTTTCCTTCAATTCGGATCAAGCTAGTGGGTTTCCCAATAAACTTTGAATTGGGCTAATAATAATATTAAGAAAATCTGGCCCAATATTAAAATATTGTCTCAACCAATGTTACTTAAATATTTTAACCAAGGCTAAATGTTTACAAACACATTGGGCTTGCAACTTTTCTTTTCTTTTTGGCCCAACAAAAAATCTGCACACACAAAACTATTAATTAAGCAAGTATGATTTAAAATCAAATTAATAATTTTGTAATTAATTATTTTAATAATATTTATTCATCATCAAATTTAAATTAGAGTTTTCCAAACTCATCAATCTCCCCCTAAATTGCAAACATTATTAAAAATTGAAATGGAAAAAAAATTAAAGATTTGAGTATAGAGTTCTCCCTTTTGAATACTTGGATTCCTTCCTTTCCAATTGTTACATGGCTCCCCCTTAATGTATGTTATTTTACCAAGGGAAGCTCTACCTGTAACTTTTGAAATCAAGCTTTAAGGCAACTATGTTATTCAACATATTAATTTTTGAAATGTTGAATGCTTGATTTATGAGCAGAATTTGAATGACAAACAAAACCTCCTTTGTTATCAATAATTTGACATTCTGCTCAAACACACAAAGCAACTGAGTACATATCAACCAAAATATTTTGATGCTTCAAGAAGTTGCTTTTCAATCTATTCGAAAATATTTTCCAATCAACATATCAGATCAAAATAATTAGAGCATGGAAAATGTTTTTAATCAAGCATGATCATCTCAAAACATGGCATCTTTAAACATGCCAGCTATTAGAATTTTCATATCACAGTTTAAAGGAACTGCCAAAAATAAAATATTCTTAATTTAAAACACAACAAACATATTTACCAAGGTAAATCAAATGCCTCCACAAGATAAATCAAATGCATATTTCTAATCCAGAACACGGTAGGTATATTTACAAAGATAAAACAAATACATCATAGGCATCAAGCAGATCACACAACAAGTAATTGAAACAAGGGTGATCATAAATCCACAAAGGATTTAATCCCTTGTTTTTATGATTTCAATTTTCCAGTCATTTCTCCTCCTTTTGTCATCAAAGGGGCACCTGCAAAAAATGGCATAGGGAGCAAAATATCCAAAATATAACTAAAATACCAAGTGTGTATCACATCATCACAGGTCTAAAATAGCTAAGCAAACTACTACAGTATCAGATTGAGCCGAAACAAGCCAAATATCAACAAAAGGGAAACGCAGTGATTAATCATTAGATAAATTGAACTCCGAGTCGTTAGCATAATCATCATCACTGGCCGCTGCCATCTCCTCTTCAAAACTCTATAACATCAAATCCACCCTATCTTTGCACTTCATCCAAGCCCTTTCATTTTCAAAAGCTTGCTTGCGGGCCTCCTTGTAGGATCGAACCATTAGTTTGGACATTTTGGAGAATTCTGTTAAAATTTTCTTGATTGAGTTTGTTGTCTTGGAAGACTCAGGTGGCCGACTCTCAAACTCACTGTCCGAGGGTATTGGCTTCTTCCCTTTGTTCCCCTTCATGGTTCCTCCTCCTTTGATCATTGATACCTTATTTTCTACTGCCTCATTTGTTAAATCAACTTTAAAATGTTTAAAAATACTATTGAGAAACATGCCATAAGGTAAATTTGCCTTTTTAGGGCTTTTGATAGATTCCCACATGTGTCTTATCATAAGATATCCAAATGAGATAGGAGAGGAAGTAACTAGAGCAAAAAGTATAATAGAGTCAGAAACTGTTACCCGGTGGTGTGAACCACTTTGTGGCATGAGAACATGAGATATGATTTTGTGTAGAAGAAGTCCCTTATCTGGACCAAGTTCCTTGAGAGTTGGAGTCGTGCCATCCATTCTAGAGAGACTTTCGCAGGTTTGATTTAAAGCCGTCTGGTAAGTGATCCCAACCTGATTGTCCCATTTTTCAATCATGTAAGCTCGCGGTCCCTCATCTGTGTAGCCTAGGGTAGCGCTGATGGTCTCAGGACTCAGAGTCATGTATACCCTTTTTACATAAGAGTGAATGGTACCATCGATTAGTCTCATATTAGCATAAAATTCACGTACCAGACCAGGGTAAACATGTTTTTAAATATGGAGCAAAGGGGTCCATTTTAGATTTTCAAACAGAGAGGAGATGTTGATTCCTTTTGCTGTGAGTGACTCCAGGTTCACTAAGTAGGTGGCGCAGAGATGGCGTTTTTCTAACACTTCCTTGTGAAACTCATAGGAAGCACATGAGTTGAATCTGGCTGGATCATAATGAGAGTGAGGTTTGTTGTATTTGTTCTTGAAGTCCAGAGACTTCAAGTTTTCAGGCTCCCGTGTGTTGTGTAACAGAAACTTTTGGCTTTATGAGAGCTCTGTCCAGGAGTGGTCTTCTTTGGTGGTGATGGAGGCGGTGATGGCGGAGGTGAGGTATGGGATTCTTCTTCCTCTTCAACCACGGGTTCCTTCTCTTTCTTTTTCTTTGAAGATGTCTTCTTTGCTATCACTTTTCTCCTCATGGTGTCCATTTGCTTGGATGATGATGAGGGAGATGATGAGGAAGTGGAATGGAATGTATATAGGTGTGGGTTTGAGGAGTGGAAGGTTTTTGGGAGTGAAGGATTCGTTCACTTTTCCTTGGTGCAACCTTCTTTTTCATGATAAAGAAAATGGAGAACTAAAGTGAAGGGAAGGTGAAGAGAGAACCGAATTGAGTGAGAGAAGGGAGGTTAGGGACGTATTAAATATTGAGTGGAGAGAGAATTGGGGGATGTTAATACTCATTAATGAGCGGTTATTATCCAAGGGAGATTCCTTTTATTTGAAATAAAAATTGAAAAGTGGTTTCCTAGAATCAAGGGATTAGAGGAGGGAAAATATTTGATTTGACAATATCCTCTTTCAACAAGATTTGATAAGACAACCAAGGAGAATTGTGATTAACACAAGGAGGAATTCAAAACTGGTCAAGATGAGGTCAAATAAATGTTGTGGGGCCCAAAATATTTAAAGTCAGCACAGTCTCCCCCTTGATCATAGCCCTTTCAACACATCCTGATTTTTATCTCCTGCTTTCCTACGAGACAAACTGAACAGAATCAGAGATTTCACAAGTTATCAATAGAACTCAAATTTATCATTCCCAAACATTTTCTCAAAGTGCAGAATCTGTCTTCACAGAGGGGTTTTGTAAAAATGTCAGCAAGTTCGTCTTCAGATTTAACAAATTGAATATCAATAGTACCCTTTTGCACATGTTCTCTAATAAAATGATATTTAATTTCTATGTGCTTGGTTCTTGAGTGCAGAACAGGATTTTTAAAAATGTTTATGGCACTCATATTAGCACAAAATAAGGGTATACTATTGATCTTTAATTTGTAATCTTCCAACTGCGTTTTTAACCAAATTAGTTGTTAACAACATGTATATGCAGAAATATATTCAGCTTTAGCTATGGATAGAGCCAATGTGGGTTGTTTTTTGCTTGACCATATATTGAGTGAGCTTCCAAGGAAGCAACATATGCCGGATGTACTCCTTCTATCCACTCTATCTCCCGTATAATCTGCATCACAAAACCCTACTATACAAAAAATCATTAGATTTTGGATACCATAAGCCATAATCACTAGTTCCCTTAATGTATCTAATGATGCGCTTAACGGCTGAAAGATGTGATTCTTTTGGGTGAGATTGAAATCTTGAACATACACCCACACTTTGAACAATATCCAGTCTAGAGGAGGTAAGGTACATGAGTGAACCTATCATTCCTCTATACCTTGTTTCATTCACATCTTTTCCTCTATCATCTTTTTCAAGTTTAGTGTTAGGATGCATTGGTGTTCCCATTGGCTTAGAATTTTCTAGGCCAAATTTCTTGATTAGTTCTAGTGCATACTTTCTGTTCCGAGGGTTACCTGAAACGTGCAGCTCGGTCTTCCGGCAAGGCCCGAGGTGGTGGGTCTGAGACCCGAGCTGGCTGTGCTGAACGGCGGGGGGTTGTACCTGCAATGACACTCCGATGCTTAAGTTAGCATGGGTCCAAGCAGATATCAAGTAGAATTAGAGTATGAGTTATACCTGGGTGCTCCAGTGTATTTATAGTAGTTGGCTGCGATCATCCCTGGATAAGATATTCTTATCTTATCTTATCTTTTGGGAGATTCATCTCTATCTTTGCGGAACCGCCTTTCCCAGGCCCTTTCGGCCTTTAGGTTTTGGGCTTAGTTCCTTCTGATGGGCCTTTCTTTGGCCTGTTTGTCCGAGGTCCGACCTCGAACGTGGGCCTTGGGTCGAGGTCGGGCCTTCTATCAGCTTTACCGAGTTTGGAGAGCTCGGTCAGGGTATGAACAGTGCCCCTGCCCGAGTTCGTCTTTTTTCGGAAGGTCGAGCTCGGGCATAGTAGTTTTTTCAAAATTTGAAAACGGTCGTTTCAGCATTTATTGCTTGTTACCGTTTCTTCCTCGATTTCCGTGCGGCGCTCTGTGGAGGCTTTATTTATTTGCCCCTTTCTTCATTTTTCTTTGTTTATTCATCACTTCTTTTCGAGCATCTTCTCTTCTTTCTCTCTGTTCTTCGTCTTCCATTTTTTGTGCGTTTTTTCAGAGTTCTTTTCTGCGCCGCCGTTTTTCCTTTCGTCGGAGCTCGTCGCTTTCTTCTTTTCCAGGTTTGCTTTTTTCGCTTTTATTCTTCGTACGCTTCTTTTTTCTGATATCTTCTATGCCCGGGTTGCCCCGAAAAGAGGCGCCGCTATTGCTTTGTATGTGTGTGTGGGGGGACTCTTTTCTCCGATCCATTTTTGTTATTCGAGTTGCTGCCTTCTTGTTTGTAAAAGAACTTTGCTTTCTTTTGTTTTTGTTGAATTTGGTTTTTCTGCCTTTGTGTGATTTTTGTCTTGCTGTTGTATTCTTTCTTTGTAGGCAAGATTTTTTTATGTCTCGAAAGGTGTTTCAAGCAATGTCGACCAAGATTCCGAGTGGTCTAGGTTGGGTAGATCCTGCTCCTTTAAGGGTCCCGTCTGTTGTAGATTCTGAGTATCTGATTAGGTTCCGTAGGGAGTGTAGTATTTGTGAGAACAGGGAGTCTGAGCGGGATTACGAGTTAGCAGCCCCGGAGTCCGAGGAGAGGGTATGTTTTCCGCCGTTAGAGAGTTCCGAGAAACTTTTCTTCTATGCTTATGATTGTTTCTTCTCCAAGCTAGGTGTCCGTCTTCCTTTCACCGACCTGGAATCCGAGGTCCTTTGGTCTTGTAAGCTTGCCCCTACACAACTCCATCCGAACTCTTGGGCGTTTTTAAAGCTTTTCCAACTTTTGTGTCAGATTTTAGGCGTCTCCCCTTCTGTTTCTCTTTTTTCTTATCTGTTTGTACTGACGAAGCCGGGGTCGGGTGCTGGGAAGGTGTCCTGGGTTTCGTTTAGGGCTAACCAGGGTAGGAAATTTTGCACTTTGTATGATGAGTCGTTTCACGATTTCAAAACTATTACTTCAAAGTCCGGGCTGTTGGAGATGTCCGACCTTTTTTCTTAGATGAGAGTGGGGAGCCTTCGTTTCCTCTTTGTTGGCAAGAGAGTGTGGTGTCGGTTAAGTACACTTTCGAGAGTCTAGATGAGGTGGAACAGGCTTTCGTTGGTGTGTTGAACAGTCTATGGGGTCGGGCACCTTACTTGGATACGAAGAAAATGTTGGGAGATCCAAGCCTTCTCCGTTCCGAGTTAGGTAGCTCCCGACCTCTTTTTGAGATTTCATTTTCATATTTTGACTTTGTTTTGATCTTTCTGTTTGATAACCTCTTTGTTTCGTTTCTGCAGAGATGTCTTCTCAGGCTGATTCTATGAAGTTTCTCCGTCGAGCGAAGAAATCTGCGGCATCTCGGAATATCGAGGCTGAAGCTTCTCCCCAACCTTCTCCGCAGAAGACTACAATTGGTGTTCAGACTCGGTCGAAGACCATTCCGGTCCCTCAGTTCCGAGCTATAACTCAGGATCCTCCGACCTCCGGACACGGTCAGCTTTCCCCGACCTCGACCTCGGGTCCTCCCCCCAAGAAACAGAAGACTTCCCGAGAGCCTGCTGGTTTCAATGACAAGGATTTCGATGCTCTCGGTTGGGTTGAGCAGCACATTCTTCCTCAGACTTTTATTTCTACTGATGATGCGTCCATGGAGCATCACTTTCAGTATATGGCGCGGAGTTGTGTTCGGATGGCTAGCCTTCATGCCGCCATTGCTCGGGAGTTTAAGAAAGCTCCCCTTGGGGCGACCAGCTCCCGACTTGAGAAGGCCCGGTCCGAGCTTGATAAGGTTAGTCAGCTGAAGGATGCTAGGATTGCCGAGCTGGAGGAGTCTTTGGAGGAAGAGAAGACTAGGGCTACCGCGGCTGTGGCGGTGGCGAAGACGTCTGAGGAGATGGCGAGGGTGGCGACGGAGAACTATACCAAGCTGTATGCTGAGCTTGTGGAGACGAAGGAGAAGCTGCAATCTGCTCGGGATGACTTTTATGAGCTGGAAGATAATGTGGCCAAGGGTATGGATGCTATGTTTGTGAATTTGAGGGATCAGGTCCGGGTTCTTGCTCCCGAATTGGATCTCAGTTTGTTCAGTACGGATAACATGGTTGTGGAGGGGAAGATTGTTCCTGCCCCTATTGAGGATGAGGTTCCGATGTCCGACCCCAAGGCTCCGGTGTCCGACCCCGAGGCTCCGGTCGTGAACCCGACTTCACCTTTGGCCGAGGATAGAGTTGGTATGGAGGTTCCAAGCGATGGTGCTGTTCCTGCAGTCCCGATATCCATGTTTCAGCCAGGTGTTGATGCGGAGTCTGGAAAGGGCCTTGATCCTCTGTAATTTTTTGTACTTTTTGTGCTTTTGCCCGACCTGTGGGTTTTTTGTTTTTTGGATGTTTTCTGCAAACATTTTGGACACCTGTTCTGCTATTTTAGCTACTCTTGTAGCTTTATTATGCCATGCTTTGTGTTTCGATTGTCTCGTTCCGCTTTTATGCTTTTTAGTTGTTCTCGGGTAACAACTTTTTAGCTAGCGTTTTGACTTCTCGCTTTTTGCTTTTTAGTTGTTTTTGGGTAACAACTTTTTAGCTAGCGCTTTGACTTCTCGCTTTTGCTTTTTAGTTGTTTTTGGGTAACAACCTTTTAGCTAGCGCCTTGACTTTCTCGCTTTTTGCTTTTTAGTTGTTTTTGGGTAACAACTTTTTAGCTAGCGCCTTGACTTTCTCGCTTTTTGCTTTTTAGTTGTTTTTGGGTAACAACTTTTTAGCTAGCGCCTTGACTTTCTCGCTTTTTGCTTTTTAGTTGTTTTTGGGTAACAACTTTTTAGCTAGCGCCTTGACTTTCTCGCTTTTTGCTTTTTAGTTGTTTTTGGGTAACAACTTTTTAGCTAGCGCCTTGACTTTCTCGCTTTTTGCTTTTTAGTTGTTTTTGGGTAACAACTTTTTAGCTAGCGCCTTGACTTTCTCGCTTTTTGCTTTTTAGTTGTTTTTGGGTAACAACTTTTTAGCTAGCGTTTCTCGAAGTCCTGGTTCTTTGCCAGCTTCTTTCTTGGGTCCGAGTTTACTCTCGGACATCGGGATCCTTGAGTACCCCTTTGGTCAGGTCCGACTTCGTTGTTTGGTCGGCCTTTTTTAAGTTATTTTTGTAACTTCTTTTCTATTTGGCTTTTTGAGCCATTTCAGAGTTACTTTTATAACTTCTCACATTAATTTGAACCT
This sequence comes from Arachis stenosperma, assembly GCF_014773155.1. Lineage (NCBI taxonomy): Eukaryota > Viridiplantae > Streptophyta > Magnoliopsida > Fabales > Fabaceae > Arachis > Arachis stenosperma. The sequence goes on from NC_080382.1 coordinate 60,492,126, forward strand.
CGTCGCTTCATCTTTGCCGACCTCGTATGGCCTTTGGCAAATGATTTTTTGCGTTTTGCCGAGCATAAATTAATGCGCCTTGGTGGGGTACTTTTTAGGATATGCTTTATAACGAGAAAGAGAAAATAAAGAAATTTGATTAGTACTAAAAAGAAGAATATGTACAAAGTGTTTACCCTTTTGACTAGGCCGGGTGTCCTACTTAACCGGGTGTCTCATTAAAAAACCCTCGTGGGGAAAAAGAGTACACCTCGGGTTAAGTTTTTCTAGCTGTAGTATCGTCTTAGGTTACAGGCGTGCCAGGTTCTGGGCAGCTCATTGCCTTCTAGGTCGGATATCTTGTAGTAGCCTGTCCCTAAAACTTCTGTTACTTTGTAGGGCCCCTTCCAATTTGCGGCTAGCTTTCCTTCTCCCGATTTTTGTGTTCCGATGTCGTTTCGGATTAAAATCAGGTCGTGAGTGGAGAAGCTTCGTTTTATCACCTTTCGGTTATATCTGAGGGCCGTTCGTCGTTTTAAGACTTCTTCTCTGATTCGGGCTCTTTCTCGGACCTCGGGTAGGAGGTCGAGTTCTTCCCTTTGTGCCTGAGGGTTGCCTCCTTCGTTGTAGAAGATGGTTTTGGGTGATCCTTCGTCTATTTCGACGGGAATCATTGCCTCCATTCCGTAGGCTAGTCGGAATGGGGATTCTCCTGTTGTAGAGTGCGGGGTTGTCCGATATGCCCATAATACCTGGGGGAGTTCATCGGCCCATGCCCCTTTGGCCTCTTGGAGTCTTCGTTTTAACCCGGCCAAGATGACTTTATTTGCGGCCTCTGCTTGTCCATTGGCTTGCGGGTGTTCGACCGATGTGAACTGCTGTTTGATTTTTAGCTCGGCCACCAAGTTCTGAAAACTTGTGTCTGTGAACTGTGTTCCATTGTCTGTTGTGATGGAGTAGGGGACTCCGAACCTCGTGACAATGTTTTTGTATAGGAATTTACGGCTTTTCTGAGCCGTAATAGTGGCTAAGGGTTCAGCCTCGATCCACTTTGTGAAGTAGTCGACCCCTACTATGAGGTACTTGACTTGCCCCGGTCCTTGTGGGAATGGGCCGAGTAGGTCGAGTCCCCACTTTGCGAAGGGCCATGGTGCGGTGATGCTTATGAGGTCTTCGGGCGGTGCTTTGTGAAAATTGGCGTGTTTTTGGTAGGGGGGGCATATTTTCACAAACTCTGCCGCGTCTCTTTGCAAGGTCGGCCAGTAGAACCCGGATCTGACTATTTTCTTGGACAGGGCCCGGGCTCCGAGATGGTTCCCACACATGCCTTTGTGGACTTCTTCGAGGACGCTCTTTGTTTCTGTGGTCGGGACGCACCTCAGGAGGGGGTTTGAGAATCCTCTTCTGTATAATACGTCGTGGATTAACGTGTAGTTCTGGGCGTCTTTTGTAAGCCTTTTAGCTTCTTTTCTTTCGGCGGGGAGAGTTCCCGATTTCAGATAGTTGAGTATGGGGGTTATCCATCCTTGTTGTTGCCCGGATATATTTAGTATTTCTTCCTCCCTTAACACGGAGGGGGATTGTAGAGTTTCTTGGAGGAGACTTCTGTTGTTCCCTCCGGGCTTGGTGCTAGCAAGTTTTGAGAGGGCGTCTGCCCGGGCATTTTGCTCCCGGGGTATGTGCTGGATTTGTATTTCCGGGAAGTGTCGTAATTGCGCCTGTGTTTGGTCCAGGTATTTTTTCATAGTAGGGTCTTTGGCCTGGTAGCTTCCATTTACTTGTGATGTGACGACCTGGGAGTCGCTGAAGATCGTGATCCTCTTTGCTCTGACCTCTTCGGCTAGTTTTAGTCCCGCTAGTAGGGCTTCGTATTCGGCTTGGTTATTTGAGGCCTGGAACTCGAATTTTAGGGATAGCTCAATCCGTGTTCCTTGATCGCTTTCGAGTATAACACCGGCCCCGCTTCCTGTTTTGTTTGAGGATCCGTCGACATACAGATTCCATGAGAGTGGGGTTCCCAGGGTCTCAGTGTATTCTGCGACGAAGTCGGCTAGGTATTGAGATTTTATGGCAGTCCGGGCTTCATAGTGGAGGTCGAACTCGGACAATTCCACCGCCCATTGTAGGATTCGTCCTGCCATGTCTGTCTTTTGTAGGATGTGTCTCATGGGTTGGTTTGTCCGGACTTTGATGGTGTGGGCTTGAAAGTAGGGGCGGAGTCTCCGAGCTGTGAACACTAGTGCATAGGCGATTTTTCTCTATTTTCTGATAGTTTAATTCGGCCCCTTGTAGTGCTTTGCTTACGAAGTATATGGGGTGTTGCCCCTCCTCATTTTCTCGTATTAGTGCCGAGGCGACTGCCCGATGTCCGACCGACAGGTATAGTACGAGCTCTTCCCCTTTTAGAGGTCGGGTTAAGATTGGTGGCCGCCCGAGGAATTCCTTGAATTCTTGGAAGGCCTTTTCGCATTCCGGGGTCCAAGAGAAGGGTTTCCCTTTCTTTAGGAGTGAGTAGAGAGGGAGTGATCTTATCGCTGATCCTGCCAAGAATCTTGATAGGGCGGCTAGCCTCCCATTCAGTTGTTGCACTTCTTTGACACACGTCGGGCTCTTCATTTTGAGTATTGCTTGGCATTTGTCCGGGTTTGCTTCGATGCCTCTCTGAGTCAGCATGAAGCCTAAGAACTTCCCGGCTTCTGCGGCGAAGGTGCACTTTGTCGGGTTAAGTCTTATGTTGTGTTTCCGGAGGGTGTCGAAGATACTGCTGAGGTCGGCGACCAAGTTTCTGTCTTCTTGTGTCTTTACTAGCATGTCGTCGACGTACACCTCTAGCTGTAGCCCGATGTGTTCTGAGAACACTTTGTTCATTAGCCTCTGGTAGGGTGCCCCTGCGTTCTTCAGCCCGAAGGGCATTACTACGTAGCAGTAGTTTGCCCTTGGGGTTATGAACGAGGTCTTTTCTTGGTCGGGTCCATACATCGGGATTTGATTGTATCCCGAGTATGCATCCATGAAGGAGAGGTATCTGTAGCCCGAAGCGGCATCGTCTAAGGCGTCGATGTTCGGTAGTGGATATGGATCTTTGGGGCAGGCTTTGTTGAGATCCGTGTAGTCGACGCACATCCTCCATTTTCCATTGGGCTTCTTCACTAGGACCACGTTTGCGAGCCATAGGGGGTACTTTACTTCCCTAATGAACCCTGCATCTAGTAGTGCTTGCACTTGTTCTTCTATTGCTTGCATGCGTTCGGGCCCGAGCTTCCTGCGTCTTTGTTGGACAGGTCGGGATCCCGGGTATACGGATAGCTTATGGCACATCAGGTCGGGGCTTATGCCTGGTATATCGGAGGCTTTCCAGGCGAAGAGGTCGGAATTCTCCCTTAAGAGGGTTGTGAGTTCCTCCTTTAGGCCTGCCTCGAGGTTTGCCCCTATGTTTGTTACTTTCTCGGGTGTGTTCCCGATCTGGATCTTTTCGGTTTCTCCTTCTGGTTGTGGCCGAAGATCTTCTCGGGCTTGGACTCGCCCGAGTTCTATTGTGTTGACCTCTTTCCCTTTTAGGCTCAGACTTTCGTTGTAGCATCGTCGTGCTAGTTTTTGGTCGCCTTTTAGGGTAGCGATTCCCTTTGCGGTAGGGAACTTCATACAGAGGTGTGGGGTCGAGACTATAGCCGCTAGTCTGTTTAGGGTTGGTCGTCCGATGAGGGCATTGTATGCTGAAGTGACGTCGACTACAATGTAGTCGATGCTTAGTGTTTTGGTTTGCTCGCCTTTTCCAAAGGTAGTGTGTAATGAGATGTATCCCAAGGGGCGGATCGGGGTATCTCCTAGTCCAAACAGGTCAGTGGGATAGGCTTTTAGCTCTTTTTCTTCGAGTCCGAGCTTGTCGAAGGCTGCTTTGAACAGGATATCTGCTGAGCTTCCTTGGTCGATCAGGGTTCGATGTAAGTTGGCGTTGGCTAGGATGATGGTGATCACCATAGGGTCGTCGTGTCCGGGTATTATTCCAAGAGCATCTTCTCGGGTAAATGAGATAGTAGGTAACTCGGGTAAGGGGCTGTCTTCTCGGACATGGTAGACTTCTTTGAGGTGTCTCTTCCGTGAGGATTTAGATGTCCCTCCCCCTGCGAAACCTCCGTTTATCATGTGTATGTGCCTTTCAGGAGTTCGCGGGGTTCGTGTTTGCTCGGCCCGATCTTCGTTATCTCCCGTCTTCTCTTTCTGGTTTCTTCTCCTTTCTCAGCTATGTATCTGTCGAGTTTTCCCTCTCTGGCTAGCTTTTCTATAACATTCTTTAAGTCGTGGCAGTCGTTAGTAGAGTGGCCGTAGAGTCTGTGATATTCGCAGTACTCGGACCGATCTCTTCCTGCTCTCTTGTGCTTCAGAGGTTTGGGTGGTGGGATCTTCTCGGTGTGGCATACTTCTCTGTAGACGTCTACCAGGGAGACTCGGAGGGGAGTGTAGCTGTGGTATTTTCGTGGCTTGTCGAGTTGGATTCTTCTTTCTTTTTCTGTTCCCGATCTCGATCTCGGGGCGGGTAGGTTGACTCCTTCCTGGAAGAGTCTCTCAGCTGGGAGGTTTCTTCCATGTTGATATACTTTCCTGCCCGTTCTTGTACTTCGTATAAGGAGGTCGGGTATCTTTTGGATAGGGATTGGCTAAACGGTCCTTCTTTTAGGCCGTTTGCTAGTCCCATGATGGCTGCTTCCGTGGGCAAGTGTTGTATGTCCAGGCAGGCCTTGTTGAATCGCTCCATGTACTCTCTGAGAGTTTCTTGGTTGCCTTGTTTGATCCCGAGTAGGCTGGGGGCATGTTTTGCCTTGTCCTTTTGAATAGAGAACCTTGTTAAGAATTTTTGGTCAGGTCTTCAAAGCTGGAGATTGATCCTGGTGGCAGGTTGTCGAACCACTTCATGGCTGACTTAGTGAGAGTGGTGGGGAAGGCTTTGCATCGAATCGCGTCGGAGGCGTCGACTAAGTACATTCTGCTTCTGAAATTGCTGAGGTGATGACTTGGATCGGTGGTGCCGTCGTAGAGGTCCATATCTGGTGGTTTGAAGTTTCGCGGTACCTTCTCTTTCATGATCTCTTGTGTGAAGGGATCATGGTTGCTTTCGGGAGTGGTGCCGTGTTCCGTCCGATCTTTTAGGTTGGCCTCTATCTTCCGCAGTTTTTCTTCCAATTCTCTGCGTTTGCGAGCTTCCCTTCTCAGATCCTGTTCAGTTTCCTTCTGCTTCTTTACGTCCGCTTCGAGTTGTCTCAGCCGGCTTTGTTGTGCCCGAACTGTTTCCAGAATCTCCGAACTTTTTTCTCTTTCGGGATTTTGTGGATCTTTGTCTGGGGGTGATGTCTTTGGGCGATTCTGTTTGTTTCCTCCTGGAGTGCGTGGTGATAGAGGGCTGTCCGGCCGTTCTCCGGTGTCAACTTCCTCTTCTTGTTCTGATGTAGCGTGGTTATTGTTGGGAGGGTCGTCCGCCATGGTAAAGGGATGACTTCCAGGTCCCCGGCAACGGCGCCAATGTTCCGAGGGTTACCTGAAACGTGCAGCTCGGTCTTCCGGCAAGGCCCGAGGTGGTGGGTCTGAGACCCGAGCTGGCTGTGCTGAACGGCGGGGGGTTGTACCTGCAATGACACTCCGATGCTTAAGTTAGCATGGGTCCAAGCAGATATCAAGTAGAATTAGAGTATGAGTTATACCTGGGTGCTCCAGTGTATTTATAGTAGTTGGCTGCGATCATCCCTGGATAAGATATTCTTATCTTATCTTATCTTTTGGGAGATTCATCTCTATCTTTGCGGAACCGCCTTTCCCAGGCCCTTTCGGCCTTTAGGTTTTGGGCTTAGTTCCTTCTGATGGGCCTTTCTTTGGCCTGTTTGTCCGAGGTCCGACCTCGAACGTGGGCCTTGGGTCGAGGTCGGGCCTTCTATCAGCTTTACCGAGTTTGGAGAGCTCGGTCAGGGTATGAACACTTTCCTTGGTGAATAAAGGTACCACCAGGAGTTTGTTTAATTTGGAGACCAAGAAAGAAAGTTAGCTCTCCCATTAAACTCATTTCAAACTCACTAGTCATGAGTTTTCCAAACTCTTCACACAAGGACTCATTGGCCGATCCAAATACAATGTCATCCACATAAACTTGAACTAAGAGAATATCATCATTAGATGCTTTAATAAATAAAGTAGTATCCGTGGTACCCCTTTGAAATTGATTTTCCAACAAGAAGGCACTAAGCCTTTCATACCAACCTCTTGGAGCTTGTCTAAGGCCATAAAGAGCCTTAGAGAGTTTGAAAACATGGTTTGGAAATTCTTTATCTTCAAAACCAGGGGGTTGTGCCACAAACATTTCTCTATCAATAAAGCCATTAAGGAAAGCACATTTGACATCCATTTGAAACATTTTAAAACCCTTATGGGCAGCATAAGCAAGAAGCAACCTAATTGCTTCCATTCTAGCTACCAGAGCAAAAAACTCATCAAAATCTATACCCTCTTCTTGATCGTAACCTTGGGCCACTAATCTAGCCTTGTTACAAACAACTTTTCCATCCTCACCTAATTTATTTTTGAAAACCCACTTAGTACCCGTTACCTTCTTACCATCCGGATGAGGTACTAGTGTCCAAACCTCATTCTTGTCAAATTGAGCAAGCTCTTCTTGCATGGCTTTGACCCATGAGGGATCTTCAAGAGCTTGTTTAACATTATTAGGCTCCATTTGTGACAAGAAGGCAAAATTGCTAGATTCAGATTGCCTTTTTTTTGAGGATCTTGTTGTTACACCTTGAGAGGGATCACCAATGATAAAGTCATGAGGATAACCCCTCATAGACTTCCATTCTCTTGGCTTTCGAAGTGGTGTTGAGTTTTGATGAGCTTCTGTGGGTTGCTCTGTTCCAGATTCTCTTGATGGCTCAAGAGATAAAATGGAAATGTCTCCTCCATTCTGACGAGACAAAACTATACGGACAGATTCTTCATTTTAAACAGACTTGGGATTTTCTTTATTGGTTTCTTTATTGGCAACATCTTCACCATCTGAATCATTATCTATCACAGCACTGGGAATTAAATTAGAATCACAAAATGATACATGTATGGATTCCTCTATGGTTCTATGCTCTTTGAGGTAAATTTTATAAGCTTTGCTAGTGGTGGAGTATCCAACAAACATTCCCTCAAAATATTTTGGATCAAATTTACCAAGATTTTCTTTATTGTTAAGCACAAAACATTTGCATCCAAAAACATGAAAATACTTAAAATTAGGAGGGGTTCTTTTCCATAGCTCATAAGGAGTTTTCTTCAACCCTTTTCTAATTATGGTCATGTTCAAAATATAACAAGCTGTATTCACAGCTTCAGCCCATAGAAATTTCGGAACTTCATTTTTGCACAACATAACCCTAGTCATCTCTTGAAGGCTTCTATTCTTTCTTTCAACAACCCCATTTTGTTGAGGTGTTCTAGGACATGAAAAATTATGAGCAATTCCAAAATCATCACAGAATTTTTCAAAGTCTTGGGTTTCAAATTCCTTTCCGTGATCACTTCTCAAATGGGCAACCTTTAGATCTTTTTCATTTTGAATTCTTTTGCATAAGGTTGAAAAGGCATGAAAAGCATCATTTTTATGAGCAAGAAAAATTACCCAACCAAATCTAGAGTAATCATCCACCACCACTAAGCCATAGTGTTTAGCTCCTAAACTTTGAGTTCTTGTTGGTCCAAAAAGATCAATGTGTAACATCTCTAATGGACTCTTGGTTGAAATTCCATCTTTTGTTTTAAAAGAGGATTTTACTTGTTTGCCTAATTGACAAGCATCACAAGTAAGATCCTTATCAAATTTAATATTTGGAATTCCTCTTACCAAGTTTTTCTTAACTAGCTTAGAAATTTGGTACATGCTAGCATGACCCAATTTCTTATGCCATAGCCATTTTTCAGATTCAAGAGAGGTAAAACATGTTACTTTTTTATCCTTCAAGTCCTCAAGAGTTAATCCATACACATTATTACACCTTTTAGCCTCAAACAAAATATCCCCAGATTTTTCACATACAACCAAACACATAAACTTTCTAAAAACAACTTCAAAGCCAGAATCACACAATTGGCTAACACTAAGTAAATTATGTTTCAAACCATCAACAAGAAGAACATCATTTATACAAGAAGAAAAACTTTTACCAACTTTCCCAATGGCCACTATTTTTCCTTTACCATCATCACCGAAAGTGACGAACCCTCTATCATATTCATCAAGCTTTATGAAGAAGGTTGTCTTTCCGGTCATATGCTTAGAACATCCGCTGTCCATATACCACATATTGTCTTTCCGCTTAGATGCTAGGCAAACCTACAAAATGAGCTCAAGTGACCTTAGGTATCCAAATCTTCTTGGATCCTTTCACGTTAAACCATCTCCTATATCCCAATCCATTGTAGTCAAAAATAACTTTGTAAACTTTGTCACCAATCATTCTTTCACCAAAAAAGTATTGAATGGGAAAGTGGCCATTTCGGTTGCATAGTCTACAAAACTGTGGAGTTGCTATTTTGTTAAAGCTTGTTGGGTTTTGAAACTTTGTATCATTTGAAGATGATGCTATGTTTTGAAAATAAGGTTTTTCAACAGATTTGAAATTCTTGTGAAATCCCAAGCCAGCTTTATCATACAATGGTTTTTGACTGGCCAAGATTTGATTTAAATTTTCAGAACTTTGAGTAAACTTGGCTAAGTCATTTTCAAGATATTTAATCCTTTTCAGCAACTCCTCATTTTCTTTAAAGCAGTTTACATATGCAATAACAGAATGGTCACTTTTATAGCTTCTAAGTTGGGCTTTTAACTTCTTATTTTCTTCAACAAGGTCACAAGCAGTTTCGGCCTCCCTTAGCTTGTCTTTGAAAAAACCATTTTCTGCCTTAAGAATGGTGATTTGTTGTTCAAGATCTTGGTTATCAAGTAGGAAACATCTATTTTTTTTAGACAGGTGGTCTATCATAAGATGGAGATCTTCAGTGTTAGGGTTGTGAAAGATTACCTAATCAATATGATCGGCCATGAGACATGGTTGTAACTTGGTTTCGGATTCTTCATCATCCTCTGAGTCATTTTCCAAGTCTTCCCATGAAGCCATCAGTCCCTTTTTCTTTCCTCTCTTTGGCTTCTCCTCCTTCTTCAATTTAGGGCAATCATATTTAAAATGCCCAGTCTCCTTGTAGTTGTAGCATGTCACCTTACTGAAATCTTTCTTTTTGTTTTCTTGAGCTGCTTCCCTTGCCTCTTTCCTTGAACTTTACCATTTTCCTAAATTTTTTGGCAAACAACAAAAATTTATTTTCAGAGGAGTTATCACTGGATTCATCATCCAGGGGATTAGTAATAGATGTAAAAGCAATTCCTTTCTTTTTTGAATCTTTTTTCAAATAAGTGTTTTCAAAAGCAAGTAGGTTTCCTCTCAAGTCATCATAAGTCATGAACTACTGCTCTAAAAAAATGATTAATGCTTTAGTTTCCCACTCTTTAGTGAGACATCTCAACACTCTTCTCACAAGCACAGAATCAGGATACGTAATTCCCATAGCATCCAAGCCAACAATGATGATGTTGAATCTTTTGAACAGCCCATCAATAGATTCTCCTTCCTTCATTGCAAACATTTCATACTCTCTGTTCAACATATTTATCCGGGTCTTCTTTACTATGGTGGTTCCTTCATGGGTGATTTGAAATTTGTCCCAGATTTCCTTTGCCGTTGTGCATCGTGATACCCGTCGATATTCCTCGAAGCTGATAGCACAGTTGAGCAGATTGATAGCCTTGGCATTGAGCTCTACCTTTTTCTGTCTTCTTCGGTCCATGTTGCTTCAGGTTTGAGAGAGATTACACCTTCTGCACTTGTGGTGGTTGGAAATTGAGGACCCTCAAGGATAATCTTCCATAGTCTGTAGTCCACTGCTTGCACAAAAATCTTCATTCTCTCCTTCCAATAGGTGTAGTTTTTCCCCATTGAAAAGAGGAGGTCTGTTACTTGACTGTCCTTCGGTCAGATTGTAGGCCACCAAATTTGAGCCACTATTTTTCGCCATCAGGATCTTTTCTCCAAGCTGGAAAGCTTGATCTCTTTGAGACCAAGCTCTGATACCAATTGATGGTTTATCAGTGGCTAAGAGAAGGGAGGTTGAATCTTAGCCCCTTTTTCACTTAATAACACTTGCTGGTCTTTGAAATAACTTCGGGAGAATTTTTTATTTTTGTCTCGTACCCAGCCACGAGACTTTTTCTTTTTATCTCGTGACCCGGCACGAGATATTTTTCAGTTTTATCTACTGTGCAGCAGAAACAGAAATAGAGTAGAAGAGAGAGAAAATTACACCCAGATATATCCTGAGTCAGCTGCTAAGTGCAATGCAGCCTACATCCAGTCTCCATCACATAATGATGGAATTTCACTATAATCTTCTTAATTACAGACACCAATTATCCCTAGTAACTACCCTTCCTATCCGGGACAAGCCTAGAATCTGAATCTAAAACTAAACTTGACTTGGTCACAGCCAAACTTTCAACTGTAAAGTGCTAGCCTAACTTACAAGGGATTCCCACAGAATCATGAAACACAACACAGATGCACAAAGGACCTCTAAAGACATCTATGGCTTTTTTTTTAATTTTGCACTCTCTACCTTTTTCCGCTCTATGGCTTTTTCTTACAAACCTCACTGTTTGCCTTTTTCCATGAGATTCAAGACATGACAAAATTAAACAGAAAAATACAAAAAGAATACATTAAAGGAGAAGAACTTCTGTTAACTTAGGTAGCTCTGAGAACTCTGTGCCTTGCACTCTCACTCCTTCCTCCTTGTTTAAAGCCCTGGCTGTTCACCCTATTTATAGAGGGAGAAGCCTCCACGGTTGAAATCAAAAGAACCAAGCTAATCTTCTTCTTCTTCATGCAAACCGGTTCGGCCAGAGAGAGAGGAGAAGTAACCGAATGCAATAACCAACATACAATTACCTCTGGTTCTTCCTTGGTCACCAATAATTATCAATCTGAGCCTTCCATCTTGCCTTGCACTCCAAGATGAACTCCTAGCCCTTGATGCATGCTTGATGATTCCTTCACATAGCCACCCTAGCTACATTCTATGATGAGTGAACCCAAAAGCAGAGACAAGCCATACCTCCAAGAAATCTTCCTCTACTGACCGAAATCTTCATCATCCATTTTTTGGTATGAAGAAGCCAAGATCTCTTCACCAAATCTTACCATAAGTGATGAGAATCTCATCAACAGCATACTTTTGGTTTTCTTTTGTTTGCCATCATTATGATAGTCTTATGGCGTGCTTCTTCTTTTCTATGGTAGCTTGCTATAGCTTCCATGGTTGCTACTGTGATATGACCGAATAGAGAAGAAAGATGAGAGAGAAGAGAGAGTTGAAAGAAAAGCAATTAAATGAGATTGAACAAATTAAAAAAATGAGTTGCTTTTATTTCCCTCTTTGCTGAGTAGCGTGTAGCATTAAGGCCATCAATCAAATCAATGACAATTTCTCTCTCAGGGTTCCCACGCATGTATTAACTTCACTTTAATAAAATTTGAATTCCACCACATGATAGGAATGGGTTCCGTTGGAAGCATGAAGCAATACATTTTGCTTTCTCTTTTTCCTTCAATTCGGATCAAGCTAGTGGGTTTCCCATTAAACTTTGAATTGGGCTAATAATAATATTAAGAAAATCTGGCCCAATATCAAAATATTATCTCAGCCAATGTTACTTAAATATTTTAACCAAAGCTAAATGTTTACGAACACATTGGGCTTGCAACTTTTCTTTTCTTTTCGGCCCAACAAAAAATCTGCACACACAAAATTATTAATTAAGCAAGTATGATTTAAAATAAAATTAATAATTTTGTAATTAATTGTTTTAATAATATTTGTTCATCATCAAATTTAAATTAGAGTTTTCCAAACTCATCATCCTAGTTTAGTATGTTGATTCTTGAACACAGCTAATTTATGAGTATTGGCCGTGACCCTAAGCATTTTGTCTTTCAATATTACCACCGGATACATAAATGCCACGGACACATAACTGGGTGAACCTTTTTAGATTGTGACTCAGCTTTGCTAGAGTCCCCAATTAGAGGTGCCCAGAGTTCTTAAGCACACTCTTTTGCTTTGGATCACGACTTTAACCACTCAGTCTCAAGCTTTTCACTTAGACCTTCATGACACAAGCACATGGTTGGGGACAGCTTGATTTAGTCGCTTAGGCTAGGATTTTATTCCTTTGGGCCCTCCTATCTATTAATGCTCAAAGCCTTGGATCCTTTTTACCCTTGCCTTTTAGTGTAAAGGATTACTGGCTTTTTCTGCTTGCTTTTTCTTTTTTTTTTTTCTTACCATTTTTTTGCAAGCTTTATGTTTTTCACTGATTTTTCTTGCTTCAAGAATCAATTTTATAATTTTTTAGATTATCAATAACATTTTTATTTTTTCATTATTCTTTCAAGAGCCAACAATTTTAACACTCATAAACTTTACTATAAAAAATATGCTCTGTTCAAGCATTCATTCAGAAAACAAAAAGTATATCCACCACATCAAAATAATTAAACTATTTTCATGATAGAATTTGAAATTCATGTACTTCTTTTTCTTTTTTAGAAAACATTTTTCATTTAAGAAAGGTGAAAGATTCATAGAACATTCATAGCTTTAAGACATAGACACTAAACACTAATGATCATGTAATGAAGACACAAACATAGTCAAAACATAAAGCATAAAAACTAAAAATAGAAAAGAAAATAAACAAGGAGATTAAAGAACGGGTCCACCTTAGTGATGGTGGCTTCTTCTTCCTCTTGAAGAACTAATGGAGTTCTTGAGCTCCTCTATGTCTCTTTCTTGCCTTTGTTGCTCTTCTCTCATGGCCTTTTGGTTCTCTCTGATTTCATGGAGGATGATGGAGTGCTCTTGGTGCTCCACTCTTAGTTGCTCTATGTTGGAACTCAATTCTCCTAAAGAGGTGATGAGTTGCTCCCAATAGTTGTGTAGAGGAAAATGCATCCCTTGAGGCATATCAGGGATTTCTTGATGAGGGACTTCCTCATGCTCTTGTTAAGGTTCATGAGTGGGCTCTCTTGTTTGCTCCATCCTCTTTCAAGTGATGGGCTTTTGAGATGAATCTCTCCATCTCCCATGACTCGGAGGTGGAAGCAACTGCCTTTCCTTTACTCTTTTTAGAGATTTCTCTGGGCTTAGGTGCCATTAATGGTTATGGAAAAATAAAAAGCAGAGCTTTTTTCCACACCAAACTTAAAAGGTTTGCTCGTCCTCGAGCAAAAGAAGAATGAAAGGAGGAGAAAAAGAATAAATGGAGGATATGGAAGGGTATGAATGGTTCGGTCAAGGTTGTTGTGAGGTGTTTGTGATGTGTGAAAGTGGAGAAGTAAGGAGCGGTATTTATAAGGTAAGGGAGAGGTGGAATCCGTGTGAAAAGGGGTGGGTTTCGAAGGGAAATGTTTTGAATTTGAATGGTGAGGTAGGTGGGGTTTTATGATGGGTATTTGAGGAATAGTGGATGGATGTGAGTGGTGAAGAAGAGAGAGAGGGAGTTCGGGTAGGTGGGGATCCTGTGGGGTCTACAGATCCTGAGGTGTCAAGAATTTCTCATCCTTGGACCTTTCTGGTGTTTAAACACCCCTGGACAGCCCTTGCTGGCGTTTAAACGCTCGTCTGCTGCCTTTCCTGGCGTTAAACGCCAGGCTGATGCCCCCTTTCTGGCGTTTAACACCTAAAATGCTTCCAAACACCCTTTTCTGGCATTAAACGCCAGTCTGTCTGCCAATTCTGCCATTTAACACCCAGAATGCTGCTAGATTGGGCGTTAAATGCCCATTCTGCTATCCTTACTGGCGTTTAACGCCAGCCAGAAACCAGACACCCTTTTCTGGCATTAAACGCCAGTCTGTCTACCAATTCTAGCATTTAACACTTAGAATGTTGCCAGACTATGCGTTAAACGCCCAGTCTGCTAACCTTACTGGCGTTTAAACGCCAATAAGCCTATCCTCCAGGGTGTGCTATTTTTGATTCTGCTTTAATTCTGCAACTATTTTTGTGACTCCACTGATGCCAGGGCATCTTGGCCAGTTTCACTGACCTTTCCTTTGCTATTTTAGGGTAGTTTCATGCAATTTCTTAGTAAATAGGCAAGTTTTGGATTAAAATACCTTACACCTTGATTCAAGCAATTATTGTGAATTTTACATGATTTTATGAGGATTAGGCAGGAATTGTATGATAAAATTGATGATGCATAATCTCATGATTTGGAACAGAGCTTTGATGCACCTTAATTGCTTGATTTCAGGACAAAGGAAGCAAGAAGGAATCACGTTAGTAGCCACGTTAATCTAATTAATGTGACCACTAACGTGGAATGGGACAAGCCTATAGCGTTAATGGAAAAGGTGATCGCCAATAACGCCTTCGAAGCCATCATAGCCCACGTTAGTTGCCACGTTAACTACATTAACGTGGTAGCTAACGTAGAGGAGGAAGAGGAGCTCCAACGCTAGTGGTAAAAGTGGTTGCCACTAACGTTCCACAAAGGCACAATAAAGCCACATTAAGAATCACGTTAATCCAATTAATATGAACTCTAACGTGGGATGAAAAAGTAATCACCAACGTTAGTGACACTCACCTTTGTCACTAACGTTGGACCAACCCAAGAGTGCCCACGTTAGTGGTCACGTTAAGACCACTAACGTAAGAGATAACGTGGAGCTAAGCATGATAAGCCAACGTTAGTGACACTCACCTTTGTCACTAACGTTGGAGATGGCAATCACTACCACGTTAGTGGCCACGTTAATCTAATTAACATAAACTCTAACGTGGGAGGTAGGGGCATTTGGAGCGTTAATGATAAAAGTAAGTGTCACTAACGCTCTCGAAGCTTAGGCATGCCCACGTTAAGAGTCACGTTAGTTATACTAACGTGAACTCTAACGTAGGGAAAGGGGGCACAAGGCAACGTTAATGAAAAAGGCGATTCCCAAGAACGTTTGCGAAGGACCAAGAGGCAACATTAGTGGTCACGTTAGTGCCACTAACGTTGAAGTTAACGTTGATCATTTTGGGTTGGAACGTTAGTGGAAAAGGTGATTGTCACTAACGTTCACGAACCCACATCCTCACTTAAAGTTAACGCCACTAACATCCTAACTAACGCCCATGCCTAACTCACACTTTCTCTGCAAACAAAGCTGAGCCCACTGAAGATTGTAACTACTTCAACTCAAGGTCAAAGGCCCATATCCAAGACTTGGAGAACTCACTAGAAGATCAAGAAGAGTAGTATATATATAGGAGTAGTTTTGAACTATTATGGAGCTTTTGCACTTTTGAGAACTACACTCTGTATATTTACTTTATGCATGTATTCTGTTCTACCCTTTTTCATTTCCATTTCCAAAGCTATGAACAACTAAACCCTTTTCATTGGGTTAGGGAGCTCTGTTATAATTTGATGGATCAATTATAGCTTTCATTCTTCTTCCTCTTTCTTTTCTCTTGATTTACTAGAAAGCTTGCGATCTTAATCTAATTGGTTAGTTGTCTTGGAAAAGAAACTCTCTATAATTGGATCTCCTCTGAGCCTTGGAAAAGGGATAAGGAGATCATGCTAGAAATGCTTTCTCATGTTGGACCAAATTGGGGTTTGGGCAGATATAGTGACATGTAATCCTCCCAATACCTTGATTTGGAAATACATGTGGTATAATCAGTGACCACACTTCATCTCTTCCCATGAGCAATTAAATCAAGGAATTGGGCAATTATTCAAGCTTAGAGAGATTGGATTGCCAAGGAATTGGGATCCAATCACGTAAGATTGCCAAGGAGATCAATGAATGCATTGATTGAGGAAGAGATGAGAATGAACTTAATCCGGAGAATGCAACATCTCCTAAGCCCAATGAATCTCCATCTCTGATCTTACCCATTCTCTTTACTTTCTGCCATTTATTTCCTTGTTCATCTTCCCAATTCCCCATTTATGATTCTGCACTTTATTTTCTGCAATTTACTTTCCCACCATTTAATTTCCTGCAAATCTCAATTACATTATGTTTAGCTCAACTAGCACACTCTTCCAACTAAAGTTGCTTGACCAATCAATCCCTGTGGGATTTGACCTCACTCTATTGTGAGTTTTTACTTGACGACAATTCGGTATACTTGCCGAAGGGAAATTTATTGAGAGACAAGTTTTTCTGTATCAAGTTTATGGCGCCGTTGCCGGGGATTGATTTTGTATCAACAATGATTAAGTTGGAAGTTCACTAGATTGAGCATTTTCTTTTTATTGTCTAATTTGCCTAGTTATTTACTCTTAGTTTCAATTAATTTTCTTCCTCATCCCCTATCTCCTCATTTGTTTTCTTTTTCTTTGAATTTTCTTATAATTCTGCTCACTAACCTACTAATTGTTTGATAATTTGCACCACTCACACTAACAATCACTCTAACAAGAATAATCACTTTGTTTACTTTCTACTGTGTGCTATGTTAGTTGTATGATAGGGAGACAAAGTGAAGCTTCAACTTCCTTTGATTCTGAACCTGAAAGGACCCTCCGTAAATTGAGGGAAAAGAGTTGTTGGTGCTGAGGAAAAGGAAGAGTACTTTGAAACAAACATAGAGGAGAACATGGAAAACAACCATGAAGAAAAAACTCACAACCATGCCAGAGAAGGCCCTGTGAATCATGCTGGGCAAGAAAGGAGAGTTCTAGGCTCTTACATCAATCCAAACCCAGGAAATTGTGGAAGTAGCATCCAGAAGCCAACCATACATGCCAATAACTTTGAATTGAAACCCCAACTCATCACCCTTGTTCAGAACAATTGCTCATTTGGAGGAAGTGCCCAAGAAGACCTCAATCAACATCTAACCACCTTCCTGAGAATATGTGACACCGTGAAGTCTAATGGTGTTCATCCGGATGTCTATAGATTGCTTTTATTCCCATTCTCACTCAGGGACAAAGCATCTAAATGGCTGGAATCCTTCCTGAAGGAGAGTTTAACAAATTGGGAAGACGTGGTAAATAAATTTTTGGCAAGATTTTACCCTCCTCAAAGAATCAACAGGCTGAAAGCTGAGGTACAAACTTTCAAGCAACAAGATGGTGAGACGCTCTATGAGGCATGGGAGGGGTTTAAGGACTTAACAAGAAGATGCCCACCAGACATGTTCAATGAATGGGTTCAACTACACATCTTCTATAAAGGTCTTTCTTATGAGTCAAAGAAGGACGTAGACCATTCATCAGGGGGCTCTCTAAACAAGAAGAAAACCATTGAAGAAGTCATAGATGTCATTGAGACTGTCATTGAGAATGACTACTTCTATGCTTCTAAAAGAAGCAATACTCAAAGAGTAATGAAGCTGAACCACATGGATGCATTGCTGGCTCAAAACAAGATGATCACCAAGCAGCTAGCAGATCTTACCAAGAAGGTGGAAGAAAACCAAGTCGCAGCAGTCATCACCTCATCACCAGCTCAAGAAGGAGTGAATGTAGGAAAAGAAGGCGACTGGGAACAAGCCAACTATGTTGGAAACTCACCCAAACAGACCCATAATCCATACTCCAAAACTTATAATTCTGGTTGGAGAAACCACCCTAACTTTGGGTGGGGAAATCAACAGGACCAAGGCCAAGACCAGAGACGCCACAACCATAATCCCAACAACAATACAACTCACCAACATACCTCACAGAGATCCTATCAACACCCACCTAATCACCCTTCTCAACCACCTAACCTCATTCCACCATCACCAACCGAAGATAGACTCTCCAGAATTGAGACTTTACTTGAAGACATATGTAAAGAAGTCCAAGACAACAGAGTGTTCAAGGATGAAGTGCGAGCCAACATAAAAAATTAGGGAGACACCATCAAGAGACTAGAGTCCCAAGTGGGGTATCTATCTCAACAGTTTCCCAAACCCACTGATAGTTTCCCAAGTGACACAGAGAAGAACCCGAGAGGAGAAACAAAGAAGGTAAGGTGGGAAGAATGCAAGATGATCACTATAAGTGATGAGAGGAGTGTGGAGGAAGTGCACACACAAACAAAACATCTCCAAGACATTCTAAAGGAAAATCATGAAGAAAGAAACCATACACCCCATCCCACACACAGGGAGGAGCTAAAGAAAGGGGTGACCCTAAACCTATATGCACCCTTTCCCAAAAGGCTCAAAGGTGGAGTAGCAAGGAGAATGTATTCAAGGTTCCTCGACATGTTTGCATCTCTTGATGTAAATATACCATTCTTTAAGGCCCTCCAGCAAATGCCTTCCTACATCAAGTACATAAAGGAGATGTTGGCCAAAAAGAGTTCATTGAAGGGTGGGCAAACAATAAAGATGAATAGGGAAAGCAGTGCTCTCATTAACAGTTGGTTAAAAAAGGAATATCAATTAATTATTTAGATTCTAAAAACTCAAATTAGTACATCTAAACACAATCATAGGATTTACAATACTTATAAGCATATTTTCGTCAATTTAAAAATATGTTGTGTCTTTTTTAAAAAACAGAATTTTTATAAAGTAACTCCTATGTCAATTTTACATAATTTTTTATAAAGATATACAAATTTTTATAATTTTATATAACTTTTATCAATTACTTCTTATTTATTACGTATTTTAAAGGGAGTTAAATTTTAAAAATGATATCATTAATTAATTTTTTATTATAATTTCTTTATATTTTATTCGTAAACATTTTATATCATTAAGTCACAAAAATAATAATCCTAATAATAATACATTTATTAAATATCATCTAAGTAAACAATAAATTTATATACTTCAGTTATATATATAATTGATATCGTATATGAAAAATGTCCTAAACTTTTTACATCCGCGCATAGCGCGGGTTATATACTAGTAAAGATGAACAGGGAAAGCAGTGCTCTCATTCAAACAGAGCCACCTACAAAGAAGAAGGATCCAGGGAGTTTTCACATTCCCTGTGCTATAGGAGAGACAATGATTAATAAAGGGCTCTATGACCTGGGAGCAAGTATCAACTTAATGCCTCTATCCCTCATGAAAAAGCTTCAAATCAATGAGCTAACACCCACGGACGTAATCATCAAATTGGTTGACAAAACTAAAAAACAAGCGATAGGAATGGTTGAAAATGTATTAGCAAAGATGGGGAACTACTTCCTGCCCACAGACTTTGTTATCCTAGAAATGGACGAGAATCCTATCCATCCCATCATCTTGGGATGGCCATTCTTAGCCACAGCCAGGGCACTTATAGATGTGGAGTGAGGAGAACTAATCTTGAGAATACATGATGAACACCTCACCTTCAATGTCTTCAAACCCTCACTAGAAGCAGATCATGATAACAAAGAGTCAAGGAAAGACCACAGTAAGGAGCTGATGGAAGAGACAAGCACAAGAGCACAAGCACCACACCTGAGACCCCCCTATAGTTGACAAGCAATGTGGTCGGAAGGGACAACAGCCAAGTGTAATCCAAGAGGAACTAGACCCATCGGAGTCATATGAGACAAGCAACAAAACCCTTCTGAAAGAAGAAACCACAAGGAGCAAGGTGCCATCAGGGAACACAAGGAAAAAGGCCCCAAGGAGATGGAGAAACAAGAAGATCCCTACAGAGGATTTCCATCTAGGAGATGAAGTGGTCTCTGCCTATTTTCCATCTATCCCACCTCATCTTCCCACCATTCCATCTCAGCTGCCTCAAGTGTACACCATCAACAAAATCTTGTCCTTAGAACATGTGGAGCTTCTCAACAAAGCCAATGGAGGCAAATTCACTGCAAGAGGGGAAGATTTGAAGCACTACCAACCACCCTGACAAAGTCCAAACGTCAAGCTAATGACGCTAAAGAAGCGCTTCATGGGAGGCAACCCATGTTCTATACCCTTTCCTTTTAATCTTTAATAGTCGTTAATAAAGTCAAAAGTTCATGAACTCTAAATCAACATCGACAGACACTATAAGAACCCCTACATGCAGCATATAATACATGACAAGTTTGGTGTTCAAGGCATGAACACACTCCAGAATATGAGATTCTTATTTAATCTTGTTGCACCATATGATCACAAACAAGTTTGGTGTCACCAACGTTGCATGCATGGGCATTTGATTGGTCGGTTGGTTTGCATTCATGAATGGCTCTTAGTTAGTCAAAAACAAAAAAAATTGGGGGTTGGCTAGCCTCCAAATTTCTTTTATCGCCACAATTTAAATTAATTCTTCTTTTCTTTTGTCTTGCAAGGAATTGGGAAGGATATTGAAGGAACTTGATGGGACAACCAATTGAAGGGGGGTTCGGCCACTTCACCCACGAAAATACACACTTGTCTCCAAGGGGTGCACCTTGGGAAGTGTCACCATGCAATATTGGGAGTTGGATAGCCTTGGAGACCGAACCAATCAATTCACAAATGTGGTGATCCTTGTGCTCATCCAATGCCAAACCCCAACCATCCACTATTAAGCCACACCATCAATCCACACCCTTCAGTCTCATCATTCCCCTATATAACCCCCATTCTACACCCACTCCATGGGCAATCACCCTCTCAATCTATCTCTCTTCTTCCTTCCAAACACACACACTTTACACCTCTTCATATTCTAACATCTATTCATTCCATCTCTTGTTCTTCTTTCTTCCAAATTCTTCCAAAACTTTACACACTACCAATTCTGACCCATGACATCGTCGAGCTCGAAAAGAAGAAAAGAAAAGGAGCCTATGGAGTAACCTCCTTTTGATGAGAAGAAATTTAGAATCTTTTACCATGCATTACAATTCGGGTGGATGGCTGAGAAAGAAATCATATACGAGTTAGGCTTCCAAGTCACAAAAACTGAGTGCCCCAAAATCGCAGAGAAGGTGGAAAAGAGAATATGGGAGCTCCTCACTGATCCGATCACAAGAGTAAACGCAACTCTTGTAAGAGAGTTCTATGTAAACGCAGTCAGATATGATAAGGCAGATGAATCTTATACAACCTTTGTAAGAGGGATGGCAGTGGATTTTAGTCCCACGAACATCATGAGGGTGCTAAAGCTACGAATCATACCATTCGCTGAAGAGAGCTATCAATCAAGGATAGATAGCAGCCCCAACTATGACCAGATTGTGGGAGACATTTGCATACCAGGAGCGGATTGGGAAAGAGATCCCAATAAGAAACCCAGGTTTATAAAAAGAGGAGACCTCCTTCCTGAGGCTAAGGGGTGGTTCAAAATTGTAAGGAGATCCATCCTCCCAGCAGGAAACAACTCAGAGGTAAACCTTAAGAGGGCAACAATGGTGCAATGCATAATGAAGGGGGGAAAAATCAAGGTTCATGAACTCATAGCCCAAGGTATTCAGAAGCTCGCTGAGAAAAGTGATTCTAGAGGAAGGTTAGGCTACCCCAGCACCATTCTCCGCCTTTGCACAAAGGCTGGGGTGGTGTTCGAAGATGGAAACCCCAAGTGGATAAAAGTCGGCATCCCTATTACTCTTCGATGGATGCATGCCACTACACCTCCCCTACCTCAACGAAGATTAAGAAAGAGGCCAGCCCATCAAGTGGAAGAAAGACAAAACCCACAGGAGCAAACCCCATCCAACTTAGACATGTACCAATTACAAGAAGCTATTGATACACTGTCTAGGCAATATATAGATAGATGAATCAACAAGGGGAGTGGCAAAAACAATTGATGGAGCAGCAATTGGAGCAAGGGAGACAGTGGAGTGAATCTCTCCACAACTTGAACCAAAAGCAAGACCAACAACAAGAAGCCATCCAAAAGCTAATTAACATCCAAGCACATCAAGGTGCACACATTCATGATATGCATCGGAAACAAAGAGAACAGGAAGATCTCTTCGATGAATACAGAGCCTTCTCGGAAGGAGTCTATATCCGCGAGACCGGTTACCATGTAAACACTCAAGCCAGGCTCAGATATTTAGTCAGACAACTGCCTGTATTACACCCTGGGATCACAAGGTATAAGGATGTAAAGGATGAGTTAGCACGAGTGGAACGAGAAAGAGCCGAACAGAGTCATGAATCAGTAAAGAAAGCACTGGAAGATTGGAAAATAGCTAGGATGAATCGGATGCAAGAAAGTGCAAGTGGACATAAAGAGTACAAACATGGGAGAGGACATGAGCATTCCGATAAGTAAAAGGTGGTGGAGTTCTTTCTTAGTTTTATCTTTTTCAAGCATTAAATAAGGAAAATCATGTATGAAATAGAACATGCTTCCATAGTAGCTTAGGAATTTTCAATTCTGTCTTTAAGATTTAGTTGGTTAGGTCTAAGTGTGTTGGTCTAGACCCTAGCTTTCATTTTCATCTTGCTTATATGTATGCTTGCCCTTCTAAGTCAATTAAAAAGAAAATGTTATGAAAAACAAGATTGGAGCTATTTTGTGAAGTAAATTCTTAAGTTTGTGGTATGGTCATTGATCAGCTAAGTTGGTTCACTTACAAGGTATAGAGGCAACTATATGCTCTAAACCACATGCTTGAAACACATTCTATGAGACTAATCAAACAATAAAGATCACAATAAGAGAAGAGAAAGAACAATAAGAGTTTGAAAAAGAAAGAAAAATAATAAGACATAATGCTAGGCACCAAGGTTTTGAATATTGAGGCATGTGTCTGTGGTGTCCATGTGCAAGGGATATGCTTGGATGAATAAGCTCTTAGGGGTGCCTTATTGGTGCACGAAATTGTGATTATCAATGGCGCCATCAGCATGGTACGCTCAATTGCAATCTCAACTCTTTATCACAACTTCGCACAACTAACCAGCAAGTGCACTGGGTCGTCCAAGTAATAAACCTTACGCGAGCAAGGGTCCATCCCACGGAGATTGTTGGTATGAAGCAAGCTATGGTCATCTTGTAAATCTCAGTCAGGCGGATTCAAATGGTTATGGAGGATTAATGATTAAAAGATAAATAAAACATAAAATAAAGATAGAGATACTTATGTAATTCATTGGTGAGAATTTCAGATAAGCGTATGGAGATGCTTTGTCCTTTCCGTCTCTTTGCTTTCCTACTGTCTTCATCCAATCCTTCTTACTCCTTTCCATGACAAGCTGTATGTTGGGCATCACCGTTGTCAATGGTTACAGTCCCGTCCCCTCAGTGAAAATGTTCAACGCGCTCTGTCACAGCACAGCTATTCATCTGTCGATTCTCGATCATGTCGGAATAGAATCCAGTGATTCTTTTGTGTCTGTCACTAACGCCCCACAATCGCGAGTTTGAAGCTCATCACAGTCATTCAATCCCTGAATCCTACTCAGAATACCAAAGACAAGGTTTAGACCTTCCGGATTCTCAAGAATGGCCGCCAATGGATTCTAGCTTATACCACGAAGATTTTGATTAAGGAATCCAAGAGATATCCACTCAAGCCTTGTTTGCATGTAGAACGGAAGTGGTTGTCAAGCACGCGTTCATAAGTGAGAATGATGATGAGCGTTACATAATCATCACATTTATCATGTTCTTGGGTGTGAATGAATATCTTAGAACAAGAATAAGATGAATTGAATGGAAAATAGTAGTAATTGCATTGATACTCGAGGTACAGCAGAGCTCCACACCTTAATCTATGGTGTGTAGAAACTCCACCGTTGAAAATACATAAGAACAAGGTCTAAGCATGGCCGAATGGCCAGCCGCCATGATCTAAGAACTAGATGACCAAAGATATGATCTAAGATAGCATAGGACTGATCAAAGATAAAAATACAATAGCAAAAGGTCCTATTTATAGAGAACTAGTAGCTTAGGGTTTACAAAAATGAGTAAATGACGTAAAAATCCACTTCCGGGCCCACTTGGTGTGTGCTTGGGCTGAGCATTGAAGCTTTCATGTGTAGAGACTTTTCTTGGAGTTAAACGCCAGCTTTCGTGCCAGTTTGGGCGTTTAACTCCAGCTTTTGTGCCAGTTCCAGCGTTAAACGCCGGAATTCTTGAGCTGATTTGGAACGCCGGTTTGGGCCATAAAATATCAGACAAAGTATGGACTATTATATATTGCTAAAAAGCCCAGGATTTCTACCTTCCAACGCAATTGAGAGCGCGCCAATTGGGCTTCTATAGCTCCAGAAAATCTGCTTCGAGTGTAGGGAGGTCAGAATCCAACAGCATCTGCAGCCCTTTTCAGCCTCTGAATCAGATTTTTGCTCAGGTCCCTCAATTTCAGCCAGAAAATACCTGAAATCACAGAAAAACACACAAACTCATAGTAAAGTCCAGAAAGGTGAATTTTAAATAAAAACTAATAAAAATATAATAAAAACTAACTAAAACATACTAAAAGCATACTAAAAACAATACCAAAAAGCGTATAAATTATCCGCTTATCACAACACCAAACTTAAATTGTTGCTTGTCCCCAAGCAATGGAAAATCAAAATAGGATAAAAAAGAAGAGAATATACAATGAATTCCAAAAACATCTATGAAGATCAGTATTAATCAGATGAGCGGGGCTTTTAGCTTTTTGCCTCTAAACAGTTTTGGCATCTCACTTTATCCTTTGAAGTTCAGAATGATTGGCTTCTATAGGAACTCAGAATCCGGATAGTGTTATTGATTCTCCTAGTTAAGTATGATGATTCTTGAACACAGCTACTTTATGAGTCTTGGCCGTGGCCCAAAGCACTCTGTCTTCCAGTATTACCACCGGATACATACATGCCACAGATACATAACTGGGTGAACTTTTTTAGATTGTGACTCAGCTTTGCTAGAGTCCCCAATTAGAGGTGTCCAGGGTTCTTAAGCACACTCTTTTTGCTTCGGATCACGACTTTAACCACTCAGTCTCAAGTTTTCACTTGACACCTTCACGCCACAAGCACATGGTTAGGGACAGCTTGGTTTAGCCACTTAGGCCAGGATGTTATTCCTGTAGGCCTTCCTATCCACTGATGCTCAAAGCCTTGGATCATTTTTATTATCCTTGCCTTTTGGTTTAAAGGGCTATTGGCTTTTTCTGCTTGCTCTTTTTTTTTTGAATTCACTACTTTTTCTTGCTTCAAGAATTATTTTTATGATTTTTCAGATCCTCAGTAACATGTCTCCTTTTTCATTATTCTTTCAAGAGCCAACAATTTTAACATTCATGAACAACAAATTCAGAAGACATATGCACTTTTCAAGCATACATTCAGAAGTCAAAAGTATTGCCACCACATCAAAAATAATTAATCTGTTATAAAATTCGAAATTCATGCATTTCTTCTCTTTTTCAATTAAGCACATTTTTCATTTAAGAAAGGTGATGGATTCATAGGACATTCATAACTTTAAGGCATAGACACTAAGACACTAATGATCATAAGACACAACCATAAATAAAATATAAAGCATAATTTTCGAAAAACAGAAAAATAAAGAACAAGGAGATTAAAGAACGGGTCCACCTTAGTGATGGCGGCTTGTTCTTCCTCTTGAAGATCTTATGGAGTGCTTGAGCTCCTCAATGTCTCTTCCTTGCCTTAGTTGCTCCTCTCTCATGATTCTTTGATCTTCTCTAATTTCATGGAGGAGGATGGAATGTTCTTGGTGCTCCACCCTTAGTTGTCCCATGTTGGAACTCAATTCTCCTAGGGAGGTGTTGATTTGCTCCCAATAGTTTTGTGGAGGAAAGTGCATCCCTTGAGGCATCTCAGGGATTTCATGATGAGGAATTTCCTCATGTCCATGAGTGGGATCTCTTGTTTTCTCCATCCTCTTCTTAGTGATGGGCTTGTCCTCATCAATGAGGATGTCTCCCTCTATGTTAATTCCGACTGAATTACAGGGGTGACAAAATGAGATAAGGGAAGGCTAACCTTGCCAAGGTAGAGGACTTGTCCGCCACCTTATAAAGTTCTTGGGATATAACCTCATGAACTTCTACTTCCTCTCCAATCATGACGTTATGAATCATGATAGCCCGGTCTAAAGTAGCTTTGGACCAGTTGCTAGTGGGAATGATTGAGCGTTGGATAAACTCCAACCATCCCCTAGCCACGGGCTTGAGGTCATGCCTTCTCAGTTGAACCGGCTTCCCTCTTGAATCTCTCTTTCATTGAGCGCCCTCTTCATAAATGTCTATGAGGACTTGGTCCAACCTTTGATCAAAGTTGACCCTTCTAGTGTAGGGGTGTTCATCTCCTTGCATCACGGGCAAGTTGAATGCCAACCTTACATTTTCCGGACTAAAATCTAAGCATTTTCCCCGAACCATTGTAAGTCAATTCTTTGGGTCCGGGTTCACACTTTGATCATGGTTCTTGGTGATCCATGCATTGGCATAGAACTCTTGAACCATTAAGATTCCGACTTGTTGAATGGGGTTGGTAAGAACTTCCCAACCTCTTCTTCGGATCTCATGTTGGATCTCCAGATATTCACTCTTTTTGAGTTTGAAAGGGACCTCGGGGATCACCTTCTTCATGGCCACAACTTCATAGAAGTGGTCTTGATGCACCCTTGAGATGAATCTCTCCATCTCCCATCACTCGAAGGTGGAGGCTTTTGCCTTCCCTTTCCTCTTTCTAGAGGTTTCTCCGGCCTTAGGTGCTATAAATGGTTATGGAAAAACAAAAAGCATTGCTTTTACCACACCAAACTTAGAAGGTTTGCTCGCCCTCGAGTAAAAGAAGAAAGAAGAGAGTAGAAGAAGAAGAAATAGAGGAGATGGAGGGGGCGTTGTGTTTCGGCCAAGGGGGAGAAGTAGAGTTTAGGTTGTATGAAAATGAAGGAGTGAAGATGGGTTTATATAGGAGTGGAGAGGGGGGTATGGTTCGGCCATTATGGGTGGGTTTGGGAGCAAAAGTGGTTTGAATTTGGATGGTGGGGTAGGTGGGGTTTTATGAAGGATGGATGTGAGTGGTGAAGATAATGGTGGGATTTGATAGGTGAGGGGTTTTTGGGGAAGAGGTATTGAGGTAATTGGTGAATGGGTGAAGAAGAGAGAGAGAGGTGGGGTAGTGGGGATCCTGTGGGGTCCACAGATCCTGAGGTGTCAAGAATAGCTCATCCCTGCACCAAGTGGCGTGCAAAACGCCCTTTCTGCCAATCCTAGAGTTAAATGCCGGGCTGCTGCCCTTTTCTGGCGTTTAACGCCAGCTGCTTGCCCATTCCTGGCGTTAAACGCCAGTCTGGTGCCCCTTTCTGGCGTTAAACGCCCAGAATGGTGCCAAACAAGGCATTAAATGCCCATTATGCTGTCTTCACTGGCGTTTAAACGCCAGCAAGTTTTCCTCCAGGGTGTGCTATTTTTCTTTCTGTTTTTCATTCTATTTTCACTTTTTCAATTAATTTTTTGACTTCACATGATTATCAACCTACAGATAACATAAAATAACAAAGGAAAATAGATAAATATAACATTAGGTTGCCTCCTAACAAGCGCTTCTTTAATGTCAGTAGCTTGACAGTGGGCCCTCATGGAGCCTCATAGATGTTCAGAGCAATGTTGGAACCTCCCAACACCAAACTTAGAGTTTGAATGTGGGGGTTCAACACCAAACTTAGAATTTGGTTGTGGTCTCCCAACACCAAACTTAGAGTTTGACTGTGGGGGCTCTGTTTGACTCTGTTTTGAGAGAAGCTCTTCATGCTTCCTCTCCATGGTTACAAAGGGATATCCTTGAGCCTTAAACACAAAGGATTTTTCATTCACTTGAATGATCAATTCTCCTCTGTCAACATCAATCACAACCTTTGCTGTGGCTAGGAAGGGTCTGCCAAGGATGATGGATTCATCCATGCACTTCCCAGTCTCTAGGACTATGAAATCAGCAGGGATGTAATGGTCTTCAATCTTTACCAGAACATCCTCTACAAGTCCATAAGCTTGTTTTCTTGAATTGTCTGCCATCTCTAGTGAGATTCTTGCAGCTTGTACCTCAAAGATCCCTAGCTTCTCCATTACAGAGAGAGGCATGAGGTTTATGCTTGACCCTAGGTCACACAGAGCCTTCGTGAAGGTCGTGGTGCCTAATGTACAAGGTA
The DNA here is from genome assembly GCF_014773155.1 of Arachis stenosperma. Taxonomy (NCBI): domain Eukaryota; kingdom Viridiplantae; phylum Streptophyta; class Magnoliopsida; order Fabales; family Fabaceae; genus Arachis; species Arachis stenosperma. The sequence continues at coordinate 60,520,255 of NC_080382.1, forward strand.
TTGAGAACTTCCTAGGATCCTGTATCTTTTGAGGTAATCTCTGCCTAGTCAAGTCATCTAGTTCTTTGGTGAGCAAAAGGGGTTCGTCCTCCCAAGTCTCATTACCAAATAACTTGTCATTTAGCTTCACGATTGCTCTAAGGTATTTAGCAACTTGCTCTTCAGTGACATCTTCGTCCTCTTCAGAGGAAGAATACTCATCAAAGCTCATGAATGGCAGAAGTAAATCCAATGGAATCTTTATGGTCTCAGTGTGAGCCTCAGATTCCCATGGTTCCTCATTAGGGAACTCATTGGAGGCCAGTGGACGTCCATTGAGGTCTTCCTCAGTGGTGATCACTGCCTCTTTCTCCTCTCCAAATTCGGCCATGTTGATGGCCTTACACTCTCCTTTTGGATTATCTTCTGTATTGCTTGGAAGAGTACTAGAAGGGAGTTCAGTAACTTTCTTACTCAGCTGACCCACTTGTGCCTCCAAGTTTCTAATGGAGGACCTTATTTCAGTCATGAAACTTTGAGTGGTTTTGATTAGATCAGACACCATGGTTACTAAGTCAGAGTGGCTCTGCCTAGAATTCTCTGTCTGTTGCTGAGAAGATGATGGAAAAGGCTTGCCATTGCTAATCCTGTTTCTTCCACCATTATTGTTGTTGAAATCTTGTTGAGGTCTCTATTGATCCTTCCATGAAAGATTTGGATGATTTCTCCATGAAGGATTATAGGTCTTTCCATAGGGTTCTCCCATGTAATTCACCTCTTCCATTGATGGGTTCTCAGGATCATAAGCTTCTTCTTCAGATGAAGTGTCCTTAGTACTGCCTGGTGCAGCTTGCATTCCAGACAAACTTTGAGAAATCATATTGACTTGCTGAGTCAATATTTTGTTCTGAGCCAATATAGCGTTCAGAGTATTAATCTCAAGAACTCCTTTCTTCTGATTTGTCCCATTATTCACAGGATTCCTTTCAGAAGTGTACATGAATTGGTTATTTGCAACCATTTCAATGAGTTCCTGAGCTTCTGTAGGTGTCTTCTTCAGATGATGAGATCCTCCAGCAGAGCTGTCCAATGACATCTTGGACAGTTCAGATAGACCATCATAGAAGATACCTATGATGCTCCATTCAGAAAGCATGTCAGAAGGACACTTTCTGATCAATTGTTTGTATCTTTCCCAAGCTTCATAGAGGGATTCACCTTCCTTCTGTCTGAAGGTTTGGACTTCTACTCTAAGCTTACTAAATTTTTGAGGTGGAAAGAACTTTGCCAAGAAGGCATTGACTAGCTTTTCCCAAGAGTTCAGGCTTTCTTTAGGTTGTGAGTCCAACCATATCCTAGCTCTGTCTCTTACAGCAAAAGGGAATAGCGTAAGTCTGACCCCATTGGTCTTAACAGTGTCACAGATTTGCAAGAATTCAGCTAAAAACTGATGAGGATCTTCCAATGGAAGTCCATGGAACTTGCAATTCTGTTGCATTAGAGAAACTAATTGAGGCTTAAGCTCAAAGTTGTTTGCTCCAATGGTAGGGATAGAGATGCTTCTCCCATAGAAGTCGGGAGTAGGTGCAGTAAAGTCATCCAGCACCTTTCTTGCATTGTTGGCATTGTTATTATTTTCGGCTGCCATATCTTCTTCTTGTTTGAAGATTTCTGTTAGGTCCTCTACAGAGAGTAGTGCTTTAGCTTCTCTTAGCTTTCGCTTCAAGGTCCTTTCAGGTTCAGGATCAGCCTCAACAAGAATGCTTTTGTCCTTGCTCCTGCTCATTTGAAAGAGAAGAGAACAAAAAAGTCTGGAATACTCTATGTCACAGGATAGAGATTTCTTGAGATGTCAGAGGAAAAGAAGAATAGAAGGAGGAGGTAGAAGAATTCGAACTTATCAATAGGGATAGAGTTCGGATTGTGCATTGAGGAGGAGTGTTAGTCCATAAATACAAGGATGTGAGAAGAGGGGAAGAATTTTTGAAATTAAATTAAAAGATTTTAAAATAATTAAAAGAAATTTTGAAAATTTGATTGATGATTTTCGAAAATTAAAGTTGCGAAAGAAATAAAGTGATTTTGAAAAAGATTTTGAAATTAGAAATCAAAAGGATATGCTTGAAAACTATTTTGAAAAAGATGTGATTAAGAAGATATGATTGAAAAGTTATGGTTTTAAAGAGATATGATTGAAAAGATATGATTGAAAAATAATTTAAAAAGATTTGATTTTTAAAATTAATGACTTGGCTAACAAGAAATTTAAAAGATATGATTCAGACATTAAACCTTTCTCAACAGAAAAGGCAACATACTTGAAAAGTTTGAATCAAATCATTAATTGTTAGCAAGTATTTTTGAAAATGGAAAGAAATTGATTTTGAAAATATATGATTGAAAAGATATGATTTGAAAAAGATTTGATTTTGAAAAATTATGGAAACTTGAAAAAAATATGAATCAAAAACTCTACCCTTTTGGGCATTAAACTCCCAGCCAGGTACCCTGGCTGGCGTTTAAACGCCAGTTTTCCTTTTCCACTGGGCGTTTTGAACGCCCAACTTTTTTCTGTGTAATTCCTCTGCCGCATGTTCTGAATTTTCAATTCTCTGTATTATTAACTTGAAAAGACACAAATAAAAAAAATTTTTGAATTTTTAATGATGAGGAATAATCAAAATGCAACTAAAATCAAATAAACAATGCATGCAAAACACCAAATGTAAATGTTTGTATACTATTAACACTAACAAATTGAGAATGCATATGAGAAACAACAAAACACTCAAGACAAGAGAATTTAAAGATCAGAGCAAGGAAATCATCAAGAACAACTTGAGGATCAATGAAGAACATAATGCATGTAATTTTCGAAAATTACAAGAATAAAGACATGCAATTGACACCAAACTTAAAATTAGACACTAGACTCAAACAAGAAACATAAAAATATTTTTGATTTTAAGATTTTATAAATTTTTTTTGTGATTTTTCAAAAATTATATGGAAAAGAAAATAAAGAGATTCAAAATTTTTAATAAGAATTCCAGGAATCATGCAATGTTAGTCTAAAGCTTTAGTCTAAAGAAATTAGACATGGCTAGCCAGGCTTCAGCAAGACATTACATTCAACAGCTAAATTGATGAGAATCAATCAGCTTTTGTGATGATAAGAACATCACCTTGAAACTCTACAATTCATTCTTAAAAATTCTGAAGAAAAATACCTAATCTAAGCAACAAGATGAACCGTCAGTTGTCCAAACTCGAACAATCCCCGGCAACGGCACCAAAAACTTGGTGCACAAAATTGTGATCATCAATGGGGCCATCAACATGGTACGCTAAATTGCAATCTCAATTCTTTATCACAACTTCGCACAACAAACCAGCAAGTGCACTGGGTCGTCCAAGTAATAAACCTTACGCGAGTAAGGGTCCATCCCACGGAGATTGTTGGTATGAAGCAAGCTATAGTCATCTTGTAAATTTCAGTCAGGCGGATTCAAATGGTTATGGAGGATTAATGATTAAAAGATAAATAAAACATAAAATAAAGATAGAGATACTTATGTAATTCATTGGTGAGAATTTCAGATAAGCGTATGGAGATGCTTTGTCCCTTCCGTCTCTCGGCTTTCCTACTGTCTTCATCCAATCCTTCTTACTCCTTTCCATGGCAAGCTGTATGTTGGGCATCACCGTTGTCAATGGCTACAATCACGTCCTCTCAGTGAAAATTTTCAACGCGCTCTGTCACAGCACGGCTTTTCATCTGTCGGTTCTTGATCATGTCGGAATAGAATCCAGTGATTCTTTTGCGTCTGTCACTAACGCCCCACAATCGCGAGTTTGAAGCTCGTCACAGTCATTCAATCCCTGAATCCTACTCAGAATACCACAGACAAGGTTTAGATCTTCCGGATTCTCAAAAATGGCCGCCAATGGATTCTAGCTTATACCACAAAGATTCTGATTAAGGAATCCAAGAGATATCCACTCAAGCCTTGTTTGCATGTAGAACGGAAGTGGTTGTCAGGCACGCGTTCATAAGTGAGAATGATGATGAGCGTCACATAATCATCACATTTATCATGTTCTTGGGTGTGAATGAATATCTTAGAACAAGAATAAGATGAATTGAATGGAAAATAGTAGTAATTGCATTGATACTCGAGGTACAGCAGAGCTCCACACCTTAATCTATGGTGTGTAGAAACTCCACCGTTGAAAATACATAAGAACAAGGTCTAGGTGTGGCCGAGAGGCCAGCCCCCATGATCTAAGAACTAGACGTCCAAAGATATGATCTAAGATAGCATAGGACTGATCAAAGATAAAAATACAATAGCAAAAGGTCCTATTTATAGAGAACTAGTAGCTTAGGGTTTACAAAAATGAGTAAATGATGTAAAAATCTACCTCCGGGCCCACTTGGTGTGTGCTTGGGCTGAGCATTGAAGCTTTCATGTGTAGAGACTTTTCTTGGAGTTAAACGCCAGCTTTTGTTCCAGTTTGGGCGTTTAACTCCAGCTTTTGTGCCAGTTCCGGCGTTAAACACCAGAAATTCTTGAGCTGATTTGGAACGCCAGTTTGGGCCATCAAATCTCAGGCAAAGTATGAACTATTATATATTTCTGGAAAGCCCAGGATGTATACTTTCCAATGCAATTAAGAGCGCACCAATTGGGCTTCTGTAGCTCCAGAAAATCCACTTCGAGTGCAGGGAGGTCAGAATCCAACAGCATCTGCAGCCCTTTTCAGCCTCTGAATCAGATTTTTGCTCAGGTTTCTCAATTTCAGCCAGAAAATACCTGAAATCACAGAAAAATACACAAACTCATAGTAATGTCCAGAAAAGTGAATTTTAAGTAAAAACTAATAAAAATATAATAAAAACTAACTAAAACATACTTAAAGCATACTAAAAACAATGCCAGAAAGCGTATAAATTATCCGCTCATCACTTATCACTTGGTAACTTGGGTTAACTAATCCGGGATTATCAGCTGAAAGTCCACTATCAAGAGTAACCTTTGGTATAGAGCACTTAGTAACCCAAAGAGGTGCTGGACACCAAGGTCTCAAGAAAGAAAAAAAAAATAACAAACTATGTGCCTGTGGTGTGTATGTATGGGGGAAAGAGACTTGAGGGAGTAAGTCCTTAGGGGTGTCTCAACACCTAGCACCTTGAACTAACTGGTTCAAAAGTGTTGGTTGAAAGCTTATCATAAAGAGTCGCCCTCTTACAGAGCACTTAGCCTAAGAAGAATGCAATAAAACTTGGAAAAGAAGGAATGATCAACAATTAGGAAGTCTCAAAGGATGCAATCAAGTGAGTGTTCAAGGGCATGATAAAGGCCTGAAAACCAGTAAAGGAATGAACCTAAGTTGCTATGTATGAATCCCCATAACCTATGAATTTAACTTCTATAATGATTACTTGTTTATCTTGTTCTTTCATTCTTTTCTTTCCCATGTTTCAGTACTTGTTTAGGGACAAGCAAGCTTTAAGTTTGGTGTTGTGATGCCAGGGCATCTTGGCCAGTTTCACTGACCTTTCCTTTGCTGTTTTAGGGTAGTTTCATACATTTTCTTAGTAAATAGGCAAGTTTTGGATGAAAATACAATTACACCTTGATTCAAGCAATTATTGTGAACTTTACATGATTTCATGAGGATTAGGCATGAATTGTATGATAAAATTGATTATGCATAATCTCATGATTTGGAACAGAGCTTTGATGCACCTTAATTGCTTGATTTCAAGACAAAGAAAGCAAGAAAGAACCACGTTAGCCGCCACGTTAATCTAATTAACGTGACCACTAACGTGGAATGGGACAAGCCTGTAGCGTTAATGGAAAAGGTGATAGCCAATAACACCTTCAAAGCCATCATAGCCCACGTTAGTTGCCATGTTAACTACATTAACGTGGTAGCTAACGTAGAGGAGGAAGAGGAGCTCCAACGTTAGTGGTAAAAGTGGTTGCCACTAACATTCCACAAAGGCACAATGATGCCACGTTAAGAGTCACGTTAATCTAATTAACGTGAACTCTAACGTGGGATGAAGAACCAATCACCAACTTTAGTGACACTCACCTTTGTCACTAACGTTGGACCAACCCAAGAGTGCCCACGTTAGTGGTCACATTAAGACCACTCACGTGAGAGATAACGTGGAGCTATGTATGATAAGCTGGTGCACGAAATTGTGATCATCAATGGCGCCATCAACATGGTACGCTCAATTGCAATCTCAACTCTTTATCCCAACTTCGCCCAACTAACCAGCAAGTGCACTGGGTCGTCCAAGTAATAAACCTTACGCGAGTAAGGGTCGATCCCACGGAGATTGTTGGTATGAAGCAAGCTATGGTCATCTTGTAAATCTCAGTCAGGCGGATTCAAATGGTTATGGAGGATTAATGATTAAAAGATAAATAAAACATAAAATAAAGATAGAGATACTTATGTAATTCATTGGTGAGAATTTCAGATAAGCGTATGGAGATGCTTTGTCCCTTCTGTCTCTCTGCTTCCCTACTGTCTTCATCCAATCCTTCTTACTCCTTTCCATGGCAAGCTGTATGTTGGGCATCACCGTTGTCAATGGCTACAGTCCCGTCCTCTCAGTGAAAATGTTCAACGCGCTCTGCCACAACACGGCTATTCATCTGTTGGTTCTCGATCATGTCGGAATAGAATCCAGTGATTCTTTTGCGTCTGTCACTAACGCCCCACAATCGCGAGTTTGAAGCTCGTCACAGTCATTCAATCCCTGAATCCTACTCAGAATACCACAGACAAGGTTTAGACCTTCCGGATTCTCAAGAATGGGCGCCAATGGATTCTAGCTTATACCACGAAGATTCTGATTAAGGAATCCAAGAGATACACACTCAAGCCTTGTTTGCATGTAGAACGGAAGTGGTTGTCAGCCACGCGTTCATAAGTGAGAATGATGATGAACGTCACATAATCATCACATTCATCATGTTCTTGGGTGCGAATGAATATCTTAGAACAAGAATAAGATGAATTGAATGGAAAATAGTAGTAATTGCATTGATACTCGAGGTACTGCAGAGCTCCACACCTTAATCTATGGTGTGTAGAAACTCTACCGTTGAAAATACATAAGAACAAGGTCTAGGAATGGCCGAGAGGCCAGCCCCCATGATCTAAGAACTAGACATCCAAAGATATGATCTAAGATAGCATAGGACTGATCAAAGATAAAAATACAATAGCAAACGGTCCTATTTATAGAGAACTAGTAGCTTAGGGTTTACAAAAATAAGTAAATGACATAAAAATCTACTTCCGGGCCCACTTGGTGTGTGCTTGGGCTGAGCATTGAAGCTTTCATGTGTAGAGACTTTTCTTGGTGTTAAACGCCAGCTTTTGTGCCAGTTTGGGCGTTTAACTCCCACTTTTGTGCCAGTTGCGACGTTAAGCGCCGGGAATTCTGAAGCTGATTTGGAATGCCGGTTTGGGCTATCAACTCTCTGGCAAAGTATGGACTATTATATATCACTGGAAAGCCAGGATGTCTACTTTTTAACGCAATTGAGAGCGCGCCAATTGGGCTTATGTAGCTCCAGAAAATCCACTTCAAATGCTGGGAGGTCAGAATCCAATAGCATCTGCAGCCCTTTTCAGCCTCTGAATCAGATTTTTGCTCTGGTCCCTCAATTTTAGCCAGAAAATACCTGAAATCACAGAAAAACACACAAACTCATAGTAAAGTCCAGAAAAGTGAATTTTAAATAAAAACTAATAAAAATATAATAAAAACTAACTAAAACATACTAAAAGCATACTAAAAACAATGCCAAAAAGCGTATAAATTATCCGCTCATCACTTATCACTTGGTAACTTGGGTTAACTAATCCGGGATTATCAGCTGAAAGTCCACTATCAAGAGTAACGTTTGCTATAGAGCACTTAGTAACCCAAAGAGGTGCTGGACACCAAGGTCTCAAGAAAGAAAAAAAATAACAAACTATGTGTGTGTGGTGTGTATGTATGGGGGAAAGAGACTTGAGGGAGTAAGTCCTTAGGGGTGTCTCAACACCTAGCACTTTGAACCAACTGGTTCGGGAGTGTTGGCTGAAAGCTTATCATAAAGAGTAGCCCTCTTACAGAGCACTTAGCCTAAGAAGAATGCAATAAAACTTGGAAAAGAAGGAATGATCAACAATTAGGAAGTCTCAAAGGATGCAATCAAGTGAGTGTTCAAGGGCATGATAAAGGCCTGAAAACCAGTAAAAGAATGAACCTAAGTTGCTATGTATGAATCCCCATAACCCAGGAATTTAACTTCTATAATGATTACTTGTTTATCTTGTTCTTTCATTTTTTTTCCCATGTTTCAGTACTTGCTTAGGGACAAGCAAGCTTTAAGTTTGGTGTTGTGATGCCAGGGCATCTTGGCCAGTTTCACTGACCTTTCCTTTGCTGTTTTAGGGTAGTTTCATGCATTTTCTTAGTAAATAGGCAAGTTTTGGATGAAAATACACTTACACCTTGATTCAAGCAATTATTGTGAACTTTACATGATTTCATGAGGATTAGGCAAGAATTGTATGATAAAATTGATGATGCATAATCTCATGATTTGGAACAGAGCTTTGATGCACCTTAATTGCTTGATTTCAAGACAAAGGAAGCAAGAAGGAACAACGTTAGCAGCCACGTTAATCTAATTAACGTGACCACTAACGTGAAATGGGACAAGCCTGTAGTGTTAATGGAAAAGGTGATAGCCAATAACACCTTCGAAGCCATCATAGCCCACGTTAGTTGCCATGTTAACTACATTAACGTGGTAGCTAACGCAGAGAAGGAAGAGGAGCTCCAACGTTAGTGGTAAAAGTGGTTGCCACTAACATTCCACAAAGGCACAATGATGCCACGTTAAGAGTCATGTTAATCTAATTAACGTGAACTCTAACGTGGGATGAAGAACCAATCACCAACGTTAGTGACACTCACCTTTGTCACTAACGTTGGACCAACCCAAGAGTGCCCACGTTAGTGGTCACATTAAGACAACTAACGTGAGAGATAATGTGGAGCTATGTATGATAAGCTGGTGCACGAAATTGTCATCGTCAATGGCGCCATCAACATGGTATGCTCAATTGCAATCTCAACTCTTTATCACAACTTCGCCCAACTAACCAGCAAGTGCACTGGGTCGTCCAAGTAATAAACCTTACGCGAGTAAGGGTCGATCCCACGGAGATTGTTGGTATGACGCAAGCTATGGTCATCTTGTAAATCTCAGTCAGGCGGATTCAAATGGTTATGGAGGATTAATGATTAAAAGATAAATAAAACATAAAATAAAGATAGAGATACTTATGTAATTCATTGGTGAGAATTTCAGATAAGCGTATGGAGATGCTTTGTCCCTTCCGTCTCTCTGCTTTCCTACTGTCTTCATCCAATCCTTCTTACTCCTTTCCATGGCAAGCTGTATGTTGGGCATCACCGTTGTCAATGGCTACAGTCCCGTCCTCTCAGTGAAAATGTTCAACGCGCTCTGTCACAGCACGGCTATTCATCTGTCGGTTCTCGATCATGTCGGAATAAAATCCAGTGATTCTTTTGCGTCTGTCACTAACGCCCCGCAATCGCGAGTTTGAAGCTCGTCACGGTCATTCAATCCCTGAATCCTACTCAGAATACCACAGACAAGGTTTAGACCTTCCGGATTCTCAAGAATGGCCGCCAATGGATTCTAGCTTATACCACGAAGATTCTGATTAAGGAATCCAAGAGATACACACTCAAGCCTTGTTTGCATGTAGAACAGAAGTGGTTGTCAGGCACGCGCTCATAAGTGAGAATGATGATGAGCGTCACATAATCATCACATTCATCATGTTCTTGGGTGCAAATGAATATCTTAGAACAAGAATAAGATGAATTGAATGGAAAATAGTAGTAATTGCATTGATACTCGAGGTACAGCAGAGCTCCACACCTTAATCTATGGTGTGTAGAAACTCTACCGTTGAAAATACATAAGAACAAGGTCTAGGCATGGCCGAGAGGCCAGCCCCCATGATCTAAAAACTAGACAACAACAAACAAACAAACAACAACAAAGCCTTGTCCCACTAAGTGGGGTCGGCTACATGAATCAAACGACGCCATTGTGCTCTGTCAAGTATCATGTCTACAGAGAAGCCGTTTACATGTAGATCTCGTTTGACCACCTCACGGATGGTCTTCTTAGGTCTTCCTCTGCCTTTCGCTCTTTATCCATCTTCCATCTCATCCACCCTCCTGACTGGATGTTCTATCAGTATTCTTCCCACATGTCCAAACCACCTGAGACGCGATTCAACCATCTTTTCCACAATGGGTGCTACTCCAACTCTCTCCCTTATATCTTCATTCCTTATTTTATCCAATCGCGTATGACCACTCATCCATCTCAACATCTTCATCCCTGCCACACTCAGCTTATGTTCGTGCTCCCTGATGGTGTTTTGTGGAAAAATGAATTTCCAACACACAAATCCAACCGGCAAGTGTACCGGGTCGCATCAAGTAGTAATAACTCACTTAGAGTGAGGTCGATCCCACAGGGATTGATGGATCAAGCAATTTTAGTTTAGTGGGTGGTTTAGTCAAGCAGATCAAGTGTTGGTTGAGTGATTTGTGTTTAACAGAAATTAAATGACAGTAAATGTAAAGGGGAAAGGGAAATATGCAGTAAATTAGAAAGTAGAAAAGTAAAATTGCAGAATCTTAAAGAACAAGAAACTAAATGACTGAAACTTAAAGTGCAAGAAAGGTAAATTGCAGTAACTTAAATGGCAAGAAATATAAATTGCTTGAATGTAAAGGGGATTTGAGGACTGGGGTTGCAGAATCTAAACAAAGAGAAAGTAAATTGCAACAATTAAGAGAGCAAAAATTGAATCAGAAGCAATAAGCATTCAAACAGAAAGGAAATAAGGTGCAGCAGAGATTCACAGAGGAACCAAAAGTAAAATTGGGTCTCAGGTCTCAAGAGACTAGGTAGCAGAGCCTAGATCTCTATTTGCCTTCCTAGATCCAAGTTAACAAAGCAATTGACAAGAATTAGAAGAGGAAGCAGTAGAAGAACAGAAATGCAATTGAATTATGCAGAGAACAAATTAAAAAGAGTTTGAATGGAAATTGAGACAGAATTTCCTCAATTTCACACACCCAATACTCAGAAACAGAAAATTAGAAGTGCTCAGGCAAGAATGAGGAAGAAGAGAGATCAATTCTCCTCCCAATTCTCAGAATTCTCAGTAAAGTTCCAAGAACAATTTTCAAAGCTCAAAATAAAAGTGAAAATTCAAAACTCAAAGTAAAGGTCTAAAAAAAAGGTTCTAATTACATCAAACTAACTCCTATTTATACACTTTCTATTCTTGGATATTGGGATTTGGATGGGCTTTTGAATTGGTGAAGAAATGAATTAAAATGGTGTTTTAATTTGAATTTTCGGCCCATGAAAATTCACTCCCAGGAGGCTGCCCTGCCCTTGTGGAGGGCAGGGCAGAAAATTGATGCATGGTGCGTTGTTGGTGCGGCCTTGGTGCTGCCAGGGACGCAAAACACTGCCCTGCCCGCGCCAAGGGCAGGGCAGGAAGAGTTTGATGCGCCAGAATTGTGGAGTGTGCGCGTTGGTGCTGCCAGGGGAGGAAATTGGTGCGCCAGGATCAAAATTGGTGCGTGCATGGTGCTGCCACACACACGATGCTGCCCTGCCCGCGCCAAGGGCAGGGCAAAGTCCCTTCCTTCACGGCCCGTGTTCGAAACTGGGCGGACGCATGCGCTACAATTATTTTCTTGGTTTCTTGGCACGGTAGTGAACCTTAGTGCTTAGCTTGCTCATGGTCCCTTGTTCGATCCTTGTGGCATGCATGGGTGACATTTTTGCTTTGAATTTCTTCCTTGGAGAGCCCGATTCTGCCCTCCACAAGGGCAGGGCAAGGTTCTCTTTCTCTTGGTCCCAAGGCACATTTTGTGCTCTGCCCTTGTAGTGGGCAGGGCAGAGTTGCCTCATCTTGCTTGGTCACCTTATGTTGCTCTCCTAGAGGGCAGTGTGCCCTTGTGGAGGGCAATGTTTGCCTCCTCCTTGCTTGCGGCACGCTTCTCCTCCCTTAAACCACGCTTCTTCTTCCTTAGGCTACATTTCTTAGGCCACATTTTTCCTTTTCTTTTCTTTTCTTCACCTACAATAAACCAAAACAACCACTCCAAGTATCACTAAATTCAAGAGGCTTATAAATCAATTAAAATTCAATTAAAATTAGCTCAAACCTCATGGATTAACATTAATTTCATGGTGGTTGCTTGATTTAAGGAAGTTATGCATTTTTACTCCAAATCACTTACTTAGGATACAAGAAAGTGCATAAATGCTAACAAAACAAGTAAAATTAGCTTGAAAAATGGGTATATGATGACTTGTCATCACAACACCAAACTTAAATCTTGCTTGTCCCCAAGCAAGCATCAAAACTAAGAGTACATGAAATGAATAAGAAAAGGATATTATCCTTATTGTGTAGATAGTAGAACTTGATCTATGGGGTATTTATGCAGACAATGACAACTCAAGTTATTGTTCTTGTTATATAATATACATTTTGCATCAAAGGTTTGCTAAACTTGCTGTTATAAGACTCACTTTTTACTCACTCCCTTGCTAACTTTTCTTGGCTTACAATGCTTAACAAGCTTATTATTCTTTTTGAAGGTTTGGTATCAAATGTTGCAGCATAGCCTTTGGCTTTATTTTCTTTTCTTTTTGCTCAACATCTCTCCACCACAGACACATGGCTCACTAATTCTTCCTAGGATCATTGATGCCCAGCATCTCTTTGGATCACTAAATGTTTTGTATCTAAGTTGCTCTTTATTATGGATTTTCAATTGGTCATCCCAAATCAGTTGATCTAAGTGACCGGGTTTTAAAATACCCCTTAGAATTTACTCATCCAAGCAGATCTTAGTACAAGAACACCACAGGCATATGTCCTAGGATCAAGCTATTGGTGTCCAACCTTTATTCTTTGTTTTTCTTGCCATTTTGGCTTTTCCTTTCTTCCTTTTCTTTCTGTTTTTGTTACCAAGGGCTGTTTCATTCTTGATAAGAGTCTTTGTAACAGCAAGCTAACTCACAATTGAATGAGAATGATATTATGCAACAATTATTTTATGAGTTATACATTTAATCAAACACATGTACCACCACTAACTTCCATTCATACTTATGCAACATTGGATATTTCACTTTTCAATTCAAACCAAACTCTTTTATTTAAGCATATGGGAAACAAAACATTATTTAAAGCTAAGTGATGGATAACAAGCAATATGCAAACTTAGCATTTTTCTAGCTATTTATTAACTAACTAAAATGAAAAACAAAGAACAAGAATTGCATGAAGTAAACGAAATAAATGATGGAGGCATATCATGTTTCAGACATGCATCTCCTTATTAGAGACATGAAAGAGGAAGTATGAAAGAACTTTGCCACCTTCTAATGGTCATGGCTGCTGCTTGATTCTCCCTTCTTCTTCTTTCTCTTCCCTGTCTTGGAATGATCTCGGATCTCTTCACTAGGACATCTTCTACCCCAAACAGAATCTAAGAGTCCTCTGAGCCCAAAATCTTCCAATCTTTGAAAGGTTGACTCAGTGTATTGATGAGATCTTGCTTGTTGCTTGGCTAAGAATTCAGGGCATTGTTCAAATGGCTTGATCTCAGGATTGAGTGTTGGCAAATTGTGGGTCAAGTACTCCAACCTTGCTTGCATGTTTTCATCATACTCCATTCTTTGTGCGTGTCTAACTTCTCCCATGGTATGATGAACATTCTTCCATTGATATAGGTTGTGACTATATTCCTCTGCTTTAGCTTGACTGAAATACAACTTATCATATGATTCCTTGAATTCTTTGTATTGCTCTTTTTGTCCTTCAAGGATCTGTGCTTGAAATTCTTGCTGCTGAGTCATCATTTGTTGTTGCCATCTCTCTTGTTTCTCCTCCATTTGATGCTGCCAAGCTTCTCGTTCTTCTCTTTCTTTCAAGAATTGCTCCATGAATTCTGGATGGGGCTCTAGATATTGCGCTGGGCCCCCTTGATTTTGGCCTTGTTGAGCCTGCATGAGTTGCTGAGATAATTCTTCAATTGATCTTTGTAATTGGCTCATGTCTATGGCATCATGAGCTTGATTTCGTCCTTCCTCTCCTTGTGATCTCCTTTGTCTAGGAGCTACTACCCCTTCTTGATTTTCTTCTTCATTCGTTCCCTCCACGCTCTTCTTGGTAATCCATTTCCCTTTCTTCACTTTTATTGTATCCTCATCTTCAAAAATTACTCCAGCTTTGTCACATAGCTTGAGGATGGTACTTGGATGTCCAAGACTCTTTGATTTGCCTGTGCTATCGGCCATTTCTTGAATACTGTCGGCTATGAGTTGTGCGAGATTGATCTCACCTCCATGTAAGATGCAGTATGTCAAGAGTGCTCGTTTGATTGTGACCCAAGAGGCGTTTCCAGTAGGAAGGATAGATCTCCTCACTATTTCATACCATCCCTTAGCCACAGGGGTGAGATTTATCCTCCTTATGTGACTTGGAACTCCCTTTGAATCTCTTTCCCAATCAGTGTTCTCCACGCATAACCCTTGCAAAATTTCATCAGGATTATTTTCTCTTTGCAATCTAGCCTCATAACTAGGCTCTGCATAGGTTATGGTTCTCAACTTGAGGGCTCTTGTGATGGCTGCTGGACTGAAGCTCACTTCAACTCCTCTGACATAACTTGTGTAAGGAGCACTATCTTTATTTTCCTTCACAGCATTAGCATAGAACTCCCTAATCATAACTGCACTGATGTCAGTTAGAGGAGCACACAAGAGCTCCCACCTTCTTTCTTTAGTGATTTGCCTCATGATGGGGTATTCTCCTTCCCTTAAATCAAGACCTTTCTCATAAATGACATTCTTTGCCTCCATGAACCTATGATATCTCCCTTCATGGAATTGGGATCTAAATTTGGTTGCATCAAAGGATGGAGGTTCGGTTACCATAGGTTCCTTTCCCGGCCTTCTTTTTGAACTTGAAGAGGCCATCAGATTTGAGGTAAGAAGAAAGAAAAAGTGAGAGTAGAAGAAATGTGTGTTGTGTTTGGGAAGAGTTTTGGTTCGGTTCTGTTGTGAGGTAAGGGAATTATGTTGGCTTTGAAAGTGGAAGAGAGTATGGTTTTCATATGAAAGTGGCTTGAATGAGAATGTGTATGCCGTGTTGGTGCCAACGGCTACTTATAGGCTAAGTCTTCAAGCTTCTCAATCAAAACCACAATGAATGAATGAAGAAGGAACCGTTAGTGCTCATGAAGGGTTGAGATTGAGTTGTTCATCTAGAGGACTCATGGAATGGACGGTCTGCATGCATGGTTGAGGCTTGACGAGGATCCTTCTTCCATTGGTTGCATGCATTTAGGTGTTAAATGTTGCATGCATGCAGATTTTGTTCCCCATGAGCGCGTTCTCCTAGGCACATGTGACCTCCCACACATAGCTTCTCCTAGCCGTGGCCCCTCCTTGTGTTTATCTTAATCTTTTTTCTCCTGCAAGAATCAAGATAGCTAGCCTTAGATCATTAATATGGCCGTTGGCAATTAATTTGTATTAAATGAAAAAAATTGTTTTGTTTTGTTTATTATTATGAAAAATATTTTCATGGTCAATTGTGTCCCTTAATTAAAGATGTTAAAGGTTGGTGAACACCAAACTTATCTTTTATTTAGGGGATGGCTTAGCAATGCAAACCATTCTTCACAATTGATGCATTTTAAAAGACTGATGCATGATCCCTTTGTGTATGGTTTTGAATCCATGATTGGAAAATGATCCTCTGAACATTGTTGCATATGCAGACACCAAACTTAGTGTTTGGTCATATGCTTCCTCAAGAAGAATTATGCATATGTTCTAAGAATAACTCCCTCTCTTTTTGAAAAGCAAAAATTAAGTGTGCCTTAAGGGACACCAAACTTAGAAGTTTGACATGTGCTTTAAAACAAGTATGCATTCATTAGGCATGAAAGTTCAAAATCATATTCAGAGGAATCATGGCTTATTAAATGAAAGAGAAGACAGAAATCTTAAACCATGGGTTGCCTCCCATGAAGCGCTCTTTTATTGTCATTAGCTTGACATTGACCTCCCTTTAAGGTGGTTGATGTTGGTGATGTCTCAATTTGTCACCTCTCACTGTCAGCTTTCTTTGTGTGCCTTGATGCTCAATTTCCATATGCTCAAGAGAGAGTATTTGGTTGACAGTGTAATAATCTTCTGCTCCCTGTTGTTGATATACTAGTTGCACTTTATCTCCTTTAGAAAATCCTTCAGTTGGGATTCTCTTGTTCTTCCATCCTTTGTGAGCTTTTTTCTTGCTCTTCATCTTTTTCTTGCTTGTTGATCTTCCTTTCTTGACAGTTACTTGAGTTGTGATGCCTTCCTTCTTGCTGATCACCCCTGCTTCCTTGTGAATCCCTTTTTCTTCTTGCATCTGTTTGTTTTTCTGTTCCACTTCCTTTTCAATTGATTGCTTTGGAAGGAGATCATCACTCATTTTGCTTGTTTCTTCATCCATTTGTAATTCTGGGAAGACTTTCAGGATGATGCTCTCCTCATGCATCCTGAGGGTTAACTCTCCTTGCTCTATGTCCACAATGGCTCTAGCAGTGGCCAAAAATGGTCGACCAAGTATTATGGAGTCATTTCCATGTTCTGAAGAATCTAGGATTACAAAATCTGCTGGATAGATAAACTTGTCAACCTTAACCAAAAGGTTCTCAATCAGCCCCTTAGGATATACTATTGATTGGTCCACCAATTCCAAGGACATCTGTGTTGGTTTCACCTCCTCTATACCAAGCTTTTTCACTAGAGAATATGGGATTAGATTTATGCTTGCTCCTAGATCGCACATCCCTTTGTTAATGAACAGGTTTCCAATGGTGCATGGTAAGAAGAAACCTCCAGGGTCTTCAAGCTTGGGAGGGAGTCCCTTTTTAATGAGTGCACTACATTCTTCACTGAGCATCACAGTCTCCTTTTCATTCCACTGTCTCTTCTTGTTGATGAGCTCCTTCAAGAACTTGGCATACAAAGGCATTTGCTCCAATGCCTCTGCCAAAGGTATGTTGATTTCCAACTTCTTGAAGGTCTCAAAAAATTTGTGAAAGTGCTGATCCTTTGTTTCCTTGTGAAATCTCTGTGGATAAGGCAATGGTGGTGTTGAGCTCTTCTCCACTTGATGTTGTTTTTGAATTGGTTCTTCCAGGATCTTCTTTCCTTTCTTCAAATTCTGTGGTTTGTTGTCCTCCTCTGTGAGTTTTTCTGGAGCATTCTTGGTCATCATATCCTTGTTGATGGTTTCATCAATCTTTGTTGGCTCAGTGTCATTCTGCTTGGTTGCTCCTTGGTTACCATCTGTTAACACTTTTCCACTTCTTAGTTGCACAACCTTGCATTCTTCCTTTGGGTTGGGAATGGTATCACTAGGTAGTGAACTTGATGGTTTTTCAACAGAAATCTTCTTGGAGATTTGTCCAATCTGCCTCTCTAGGTTCTTCATGGAAGCTTCTTGGTTCTTTATTGTCAATTCTTGGTTCTTCATCAGTTTTTCCATGAGCTGTTCCAGATTGGTGATTCTCTGTGAGTCTTGTGAGGTGGGTTGATTTTGGGGTGTTGATGGATGAAGATAAGTGTTTTGGTTGGTTAGGTGGTTATTGGGTGGATATTGGTTAGAATTTGGGTAGTTGTTTTGTGGTTTTCTGTATGAGTTTTGGTTAGTGTTTGGCTGGGGGTTGTGGTTTGTGTTTTTCCAATTGTTCTGGCCTGTGTTTCTTTGCCATGGTTGTTGGTTTTGATTATGGTTGTCTCCCCATCTGAGGTTGGGATGGTTCTTCCAAGATGGATTGTAAGTATCACCATAGACTTCATTTGTTCCAGGATTTTGGTTGTGCATGTATTGGACTTGCTCTTGTTGTTGCTCTTCTTGAGTTTCTTCACTTTGCACCCAAGTGGTTGGAGGTTGGCTTGTGGTGCTCACTGCTGCCACTTGCAAGCCATCAATTCTCTTAGCCATTTGCTCAAATTGTTGTTGAATCTGCTGCTGCATCATCTTGTTCTGAGCTAGAATTGAATCAACTCCTTCCAACTCCATTACTCCTCTTCTTTGTGATGGTTGGCGTTGTCTTTGATGAGCAAAGAAATATTGGTTGTTGGCCACCATATCAATGAGGTTTCGAGCTTCCTCTGTGGTTTTCATGAGTTGTAAAGAGCCTCCTGCAGAGTGATCAAGAGCTTCTTGAGCTTTAAGAGTGAGTCCCTCATAGAAGTTCTGCAACTTGTCCCACTCAGTGAACATCTCTGGTGGACATTTCCTCAATAGAGCTTTATATCTTTCCCATGCTTCATATAAGTTCTCAGCCTCCAACTGAGTGAACGTTTGAACCTCAGTCTTCAACCTTAGGATTCTTTGAGGGGGATAAAATTTGGCAAGGAACTTGCTCACCAAGTCATCCCAATTGTTGATGCTTTCTTTTGGAAAGGTCTCTAGCCATTGAGTGGCTTTATCTCTGAGAGAGAATGGGAAGAGCAGCAACTTGTAGCTATCAGGAGGTACACCATTAGTTTTCACTGTGTCACAGATTCTCAAGAAGGTAGACAAATGTTGATTTGGATCCTCCAAAGGTCCTCCTCCAAAAGAACAATTGTTTTGAACCAAAGTGATGAGTTGTGGCTTGAGTTCAAAATTGTTTGCATTGACATTGGGAGGAAGAATGCTACTCCCACAATGCCTAGCATTTGCAAATGTGTATGAAGCCAAGACTCTTCTCTGTTGTTGATTATTGTTGGCTCCTTCTCCTGGTTGATTGGTGTCTCCTTCCATTTCTTGGAATTCCTCCTCAGATTCTTCTTCTCCAACAACGTTCTTCCCTCTTTCAGCTCTTCTTATTCTCCGAAGAGTCCTTTGATCAATTTCAGAGATAATAGGGGAAGATCTTCCTATACCTGACATACAAACACACAACAATAAACACACAGACCCAGAAAATTAATAAAACTTCAATCTATTGCTAGAATGAGGTTTTAGTTAGTTTAAGCAAAAATTCAAACAGTTAGTGTGTTAGTAAGAATTAGAATAACAGAAAAGAAAGAAAAATGCTTAATCTAGACCTCCACTTCACTTAATCATTGTCAATCTATTTCAATCCCCGGCAACAGCGCCAAAAACTTGATGGTGTTTTTGTGGAAAAATGAATTTCCAACACACAAATCCAACCGGCAAGTGTACCGGGTCGCATCAAGTAGTAATAACTCACTTAGAGTGAGGTCGATCCCACAGGGATTGATGGATCAAGCAATTTTAGTTTAGTGGGTGGTTTAGTCAAGCAGATCAAGTGTTGGTTGAGTGATTTGTGTTTAACAGAAATTAAATGACAGTAAATGTAAAGGGGAAAGGGAAATATGCAGTAAATTAGAAAGCAAAAAAGTAAAATTGCAGAATCTTAAAGAACAAGAAACTAAATGACTGAAACTTAAAGTGCAAGAAAGGTAAATTGCAGTAACTTAAATGGCAAGAAATATAAATTGCTTGAATGTAAAGGGGATTTGAGGACTGGGGTTGCAGAATCTAAACAAAGAGAAAGTAAATTGCAACAATTAAGAGAGCAAAAATTGAATCAGAAGCAATAAGCATTCAAACAGAAAGGAAATAAGGTGCAGCAGAGATTCACAGAGGAACCAAAAGTAAAATTGGGTCTCAGGTCTCAAGAGACTAGGTAGCAGAGCCTAGATCTCTATTTGCCTTCCTAGATCCAAGTTAACAAAGCAATTGACAAAAATTAGAAGAGGAAGCAGTAGAAGAACAGAAATGCAATTGAATTATGCAGAGAACAAATTGAAAAGAGTTTGAATGGGAATTGAGACAGAATTTCCTCAATTTCACACACCCAATACTCAGAAACAGAAAATTAGAAGTGCTCAGGCAAGAATGAGGAAGAAGAGAGATCAATTCTCCTCCCAATTCTCAGAATTCTCAGTAAAGTTCCAAGAACAATTTTCAAAGCTCAAAATAAAAGTGAAAATTCAAAACTCAAAGTAAAGGTCTAAAAAAAAGGTTCTAATTACATCAAACTAACTCCTATTTATACACTTTCTATTCTTGGATATTGGGATTTGGATGGGCTTTTGAATTGGTGAAGAAATGAATTAAAATGGTGTTTTAATTTGAATTTTCGGCCCATGAAAATTCACTCCCAGGAGGCTGCCCTGCCCTTGTGGAGGGCAGGGCAGAAAATTGATGCATGGTGCGTTGTTGGTGCGGCCTTGGTGCTGCCAGGGACGCAAAACGCTGCCCTGCCCGCGCCAAGGGCAGGGCAGGAAGAGTTTGATGTGCCAGAATTGTGGAGTGCGCGCGTTGGTGCTGCCAGGGGAGGAAATTGGTGCGCCAGGATCAAAATTGGTGCGTGCATGGTGCTGCCACACACACGATGCTGCCCTGCCCGCGCCAAGGGCAGGGCAAAGTCCCTTCCTTCACGGCCCGTGTTTGAAACTGGGCGGACGCATGCGCTACAATTATTTTCTTGGTTTCTTGGCACGGTAGTGAACCTTAGTGCTTAGCTTGCTCATGGTCCCTTGTTCGATCCTTGTGGCATGCATGGGTGACATTTTTGCTTTGAATTTCTTCCTTGGAGAGCCCGATTCTGCCCTTCACAAGGGCAGGGCAAGGTTCTCTTTCTCTTGGTCCCAAGGCACATTTTGTGCTCTGCCCTTGTAGTGGGTAGGGCAGAGTTGCCTCATCTTGCTTGGTCACCTTATGTTGCTCTCCTAGAGGGCAGTGTGCCCTTGTGGAGGGCAATGTTTGCCTCCTCCTTGCTTGCGGCACGCTTCTCCTCCCTTAAACCACACTTCTTCTTCCTTAGGCTACATTTCTTAGGCCACGCATTTCCTTTTCTTTTCTTTTCTTCACCTACAATAAACCAAAACAACCACTCCAAGTATCACTAAATTCAAGAGGCTTATAAATCAATTAAAATTCAATTAAAATTAGCTCAAACCTCATGGATTAACATTAATTTCATGGTGGTTGCTTGATTTAAGGAAGTTATGCATTTTTACTCCAAATCACTTACTTAGGATACAAGAAAGTGCATAAATGCTAACAAAACAAGTAAAATTAGCTTGAAAAATGGGTATATGATGACTTGTCATCACTCCCCTTTAGCCGCCCAACACTCTGTACCATACAGCATAGCCGGTCTTATAGCGGTGCGATAGAATTTACCTTTAAGTTTTAAAGGCACTTTTTTGTCGCATATAAAACCAGATGCACTCCGCCATTTTGACCAACCTACTTGGATCCTATGATTTACATCCTGTTCAATCTCTCCATTATCCTGTATGATGCACCCAAGATACTTAAAACTTTTAACTTTTCGTAGGATGTTTTCTCCAATCTTCACCTCTATATTGGAGTTTTCCCTTCTCAGACTGAACTTACATTCCATATATTCCGTCTTGTTACGGCTTATGCACAGACCATACACTTCTAGAGCTTCTCTCCATAACTCCAACTTCTTATTTAGGTCTTCCCTTGACTCTCCCATAAGGACGATATCATCGGCAAAAAGCATGCACCATGGCACAGGCTCTTGGATGTGCTCTGTGAGTACTTCAAAGACTAATGTGAAAAGGTATGGACTTAAGGATGATCCCTGGTGTAATCCTATACCAATAGGGAATTCCTCTGTCACACCACCTTGAGTCTTCACACTAGTTGTGGCCCCATCATACATGTCTTTAATTGCCCGAATATATGCGATCCTTACTCTCCTCTTTTCTAAAACCTTCCATAAGACCTCCCTTGGTACCCTATCATACGC
Organism: Arachis stenosperma; assembly: GCF_014773155.1. NCBI lineage: Eukaryota > Viridiplantae > Streptophyta > Magnoliopsida > Fabales > Fabaceae > Arachis > Arachis stenosperma. Next base: position 60,542,216 of record NC_080382.1, read on the forward strand.
TTTTTCCAAATCAATAAACACCATGTGCAGATCCCTTTTATTACTACGATACCTCTCCATCTTCCTTCTTAATAGGTATATCGCTTCAGTGGTAGATCTGCCTGGCATAAATCCAAATTGGTTCTCTGTTACTTGTGTCTCTTTTCTCAACCTCCGTTCTATCACCCTTTCCCATAACTTCATAGTATGACTCATAAGCTTAATCCCTCTATAGTTTCCGCAACTTTGTATATCCCCCTTATTCTTGTAGATAGGTACCAAGGTACTCTTTCTCCACTCATCAGGCATCTTCTTTGACCTTAAAATCTCATTAAAAATCTTGGTTAACCAGTTGATGCCTTTTCCTCCAAGACCCTTCCAAACCTCAATCGGGATATTATCAGGTCCTACTACCCTGCCATTTTTCATCTGCTTTAGAGCCTCTTTTACCTCGAAGTCTCGAATCCTTCTATAGTAGTCAAAGTTTTGATCTTCTTCCCTTGTGCATAATCGACCAAGGCTCGGAAGAGTCTTCTGTCCCTCATTAAATAACTCGTAGAAGTAGCTCTTCCACCTTTCATTAATCTTCTCCTCTTGAGCCAACACCTCTCCATCCTTATCCTTTATGTACTTAACCTGATCCAAATCTCTCGTTCTTCTTTCCCGACTCTTTGCAATCCTATATATACATTTTTCTCATTCCTTCGTGCCCAAAGACTGGTAGAGACCCTCATATGCTCTTGTCCTTGCTTCACTTACAGCCACTTTTGTCTCTTTCTTAGCCGCCTTATATTTTTCCCAGTTATCTGCATTGCGGCATAAAGACCACTCTTTAAAGCATTCCCTTTTTATCTTTATCTTTTCTTGTATACTCGCATTCCACCACCAGGACTCCTTGTCTCTTGGTCCTATTCCTTTAGATTCACCAAAACTTTCTTTTGCTGTTCTTCTAATAACTTCTGCCATCTCCCTCCACATCTCTTCCGCGCTTCCATTCCCATCCCACTTTGCCTCTTCTCCTACCCGTCTTAGGAAGCTTCTTTGTTCCTCACCTTTCATCCGCCACCACCTCGTCCTTGGGTTCTTCGTATGATGTCTTTTCCTCAACTTTTGCTCAATGCGAAAATCCATGACGAGCACCCTATGTTGTGTTGTCAAACTCTCTCCCGAGATAATTTTACAGTTAATGCAAAATTTCCGGTCGACTCTCCTCAACAAGAAGAAGTCGATTTGAGAGCTTGTCATGCCACTCTTATAGGTTATAAGATGTTCGTCTCTATTTTTAAAACATGTATTTGCGATGAGAAGATCAAAAGTTGAGGAAAAGTCCAAAATAGTTTTACCCTCGGCATTGATCACCCCGAAACCATGGCCTCCGTGAATACTCCCATATCCAGTCACTTCTCTCCCAACATGGCCATTTAAATCTCCTCCTAAGAAAATCTTATCTCCCAAAGGTATGCCTTGAACCAAACTCTCTAGATCCTCCCAAAACCTTATCTTGTGTTGTTCGTCCGAACCCACTTGCGGTGCATAGGCGCTAATCACATGGAAAGCACCTCCCTCCACCACAAGTTTGATAGAGATGATCCGATCTCCCACCCTCTTGACATCCACTACGTCCTTCTTCCACTGCTTATCCACAATTATTCCAACCCCATTCCTATTCTTCACCTTTCCTGTATACCAAAGTTTGAAACCAGAAGTATCCAACTCCCTAGCCTTTGCACCAACCCATTTCGTTTCTTGTAGGCACATAATGTTAATCTTCCTCCTTGTCATGGTGTCCACCACCTCCATGGACTTTCCTGTTAGAGTGCCTATGTTCCATGTCCCAAATCTCAACCTTCTGTCGCTTCGACCTTTACCTTTTCCTTTGTGAACTAGCTTATTTACCCTCGTCCGTTCACGAAAACGCGAGAACCCTTACTCATTTAACACTACATCCGGGCACCGATGCAGCGGCTCTTGCTTCAACACCGTACTCGAGCCATACGGCGCGTTGCTTCTGGGAAACGACCTAGCTTTAGCGCAATAATGTCTTTGATTCATGTCATGGGGGTTCGGCTATATTTTTATGTTGGTTGCCGAAGACCTAACACAACCCTCCTCCTTTATCCGGGCTTGGGACCGGCTATGTACCGCAAGTGTAACATAGGCGGAGTTTAAATAGACATCCAAAGATATGATCTAAGATAGCATAGGACTGATCAAAGATAAAAATACAATAGCAAAAGGTCCTATTTATAGAGAACTAGTAGCTTAGGGTTTACAAAAATGAGTAAATGACGTAAAAATCCACTTCCGGGCCCACTTGGTGTGTGCTTGGGCTGAGCATTGAAGCTTTCATGTGTAGAGACTTTTCTTGGAGTTAAACGCCAGCTTTTGTGCTAGTTTGGAAGTTTAACTCCCACTTTTGTGCCAGTTCCGGCGTTAAACACCGGGAATTCTGAAGCTGATTTGGAACGCCGGTTTGAGCCATCAAATCTCGGGAAAAGTATGAACTATTATATATTGCTGGAAAGCCCAGAATGTCTAATTTCCAACGCAATTGAGAGCGCGCCAATTGGGTTTATGTAGCTCCAGAAAATCCCCTTCGAATGCAGGAAGGTCAGAATCCAACAGCATCTGCAGTCCTTTTTCAACCTCTGAATCAGATTTTTGCTCAAGTCCCTCAATTTCCGCCAGAAAATACCTGAAATCACAGAAAAACACACAAACTCATAGTAAAGTCCAGAAAAGTGAATTTTAAATAAAAACTAATAAAAATAAAATAAAAACTAACTAAAACATACTAAAAGTGTACTAAAAACAATGCCAAAAATCGTATAAATTATCCGCTCATCACAACACCAAACTTAAATTGTTGCTTGTCCCCAAGCAACTGAAAATCAAATAGGATAAAAAGAAGAGAATATACAATGAATTCCAAAAACATCTATGAAGATCAGTATTAATTAGATGAGTGGGGCTTTTAGCTTTTTGCCTCTGAACAGTTTTGGCATCTCACTTTATCCTTTGAAGTTCAGAATCATTGGCTTCTATAGGAACTCAGAATACGGATACTGTTATTGATTCTCCTAGTTAAGTATGATCATTCTTGAGCACAGCTACTTTATGAGTCTTGGCCGTGGCCCAAAGCACTCTGTCTTCCAGTATTACCACCGGATACATACATGCCACAGACACATAACTGGGTGAACTTTTTTAGATTGTGACTCAGCTTTGCTAGAGTCCCCAATTAGAGGTGTCCAGGGTTCTTAAGCACACTCTTTTTGCTTCGGATCATGACTTTAACCGCTCAGTCTCAAGTTTTCACTTGACACCTTCACGCCACAAGCACATGGTTAGGGACAGCTTGGTTTAGCCACTTAGGCCAGGATGTTATTCCTGTAGGCCCTCCTATCCACTGATGCTCAAAGCCTTGGATCCTTTTTATAATCCTTGCCTTTTGGTTTAAAGGGCTATTGGCTTTTTCTGCTTGCTCTCTTTTTTTTTTTTTACTTCACTGCTTTTTCTTGCTTCAAGAATCATTTTTATGATTTTTCAGATCCTCAGTAACATGTCTCCTTTTTCATTATTCTTTCAAGAGCCAACAATTTTAACATTCATGAACAACAAATTCAGAAGACATATGCACTATTCAAGCATACATTCAGAAGTCAAAAGTATTGCCACCACATCACAAATAATTAATCTGTTATAAAATTCAAAATTCATGCATTTCTTCTCTTTTTCAATTAAGCACATTTTTCATTTAAGAAAGGTGATGGATTCATAGGACATTCATAACTTTAAGGCATAGACACTAAGACACTAATGATCATAAGACACAAACATAAATAAAATATAAAGCATAATTTTCGAAAAACAAAAAAATAAAGAATAAGGAGATTAAAGAACGGGTCCACCTTAGTGATGGCGGCTTGTTCTTCCTCTTGAAGATCTTATGGAGTGCTTGAGCTCCTCAATGTCTCTTCCTTGCCTTAGTTGCTCCTCTCTCATGATTCTTTGATCTTCTCTAATTTCATGGAGGAGGATGGAATGTTCTTGGTGCTCCACCCTTAATTGTCCCATGTTGGAACTCAATTCTCCTAGGGAGGTGTTGATTTGCTCCCAATAGTTTTGTGGAGGAAAGTGCATCCCTTGAGGCGTCTCAGGGATTTCATGATGAGGAATTTCCTCATGTCCATGAGTGGAATCTCTTGTTTGCTCCATCCTCTTCTTAGTGATGGGCTTGTCCTCATCAATGAGGATGTCTCCCTCTATGTTAATTCCAACTGAATTACAGAGGTGACAAATGAGATGAGGGAAGGCTAACCTTGCCAAGGTAGAGGACTTGTCCGCCACCTTATAAAGTTCTTGGGATATAACCTCATGAACTTCTACTTCCTCTCCAATCATGATGCTATGAATCATGATAGCCCGGTCTATAGTAGCTTCGGATCGGTTGCTAGTGGGAATGATTGAGCGTTGGATAAACTCCAAACCATCCCCTAGCCACGGGCTTGAGGTCATGCCTTCTCAGTTGAACCGGCTTCCCTTTTGAATCTCTCTTCCATTGAGCGCCCTCTTCACAAATGTCTATGAGGACTTGGTCCAACCTTTGATCAAAGTTGACCCTTCTAGTGTAGGGGTGTTCATCTCCTTGCATCATGGGCAAGTTGAATGCCAACCTTACATTTTTTGGACTAAAATCTAAGCATTTCCCCCGAACCATTGTAAGCCAATTCTTTGGGTCCGGGTTCACACTTTGATCACGGTTCTTGGTGATCCATGCATTGGCATAGAACTCTTGAACCATTAAGATTCTGACTTGTTGAATGGGGTTGGTAAGAACTTCCCAACCTCTTCTTCGGATCTCATGTTGGATCTCCGGATATTCACTCTTTTTGAGTTTGAAAGGGACCTCGGGGATCACCTTCTTCATGGCTACAACTTCATAGAAGTGGTCTTGATGCACCCTTGAGATGAAACTCTCCATCTCCCATGACTCGGAGGTGGAGGCTTTTGCCTTCCCTTTCTTCTTTCTAGAGGTTTCTCCGGCCTTAGGTGCCATAAATGGTTATGGAAAAATAAAAAGCAACGCTTTTACCACACCAAACTTAGAAGGTTTGCTCGTCCTCGAGCAAAAGAAGAAAGAAAAGAGTAGAAGAAGAGGAACTAGAGGAGATGGGGAGAGAAGTGATGTGCATAAACTTGTTATGCTACGATTTTAGGAAATTGCACGAACGGCAAAATTCCTTCCGGCAAGTGCACCGGTTATCGTCAAGTAAAAACTCACAATAGAGTGAGGTCGAATCCCACAAGGATTGGTTGAATGAGCAATTCGAATTAGAAGTTTGTTTAGTTGAGCGGAATCAACTTTTGGATGTGAATTGCATAAAATAAATGTGGCAGGAAACGTAAATTGCAAGGAATTGAAATTTGCATAAACTTAAATTGCGAGAATTAAGATGCGGGAAAGTAAATTGCTGAAAGTAAGAGGGAATTGGGGTGATTGCATGAATTGAAATTTGCAGAATGTAAATAGAAAGTGTAGATCAGAAATGGGGAGTTCATTGGGGTTAGGAGATATTGAAATCTCCGAATCAAAACATTTTCATCTCTTCCTCAACCAATGCATTCATTGAATCTTGCTTGGCAATCTTATATGATTGGATCCCAATTCCTTGGCTCACCAATTCTCTCTAAAAACAAACAAATTCCCAATCCCTTGGTTTAAATGTTCATAAGAAGAGATGATGCTCGATCACTGATTATACCACACAATTTCATGGACCACAATTTGGTAGGATTACATGTCACAATATCCATCCAAACCCCAATCCAATTCACTGTGAGAAACTTCTCTAGCATGAATCCATCATTCCTTTCCCAAGGTTCCGAAGGATTCCAATTATGGGTAGTTTCTTTCCCAAGACAACTACCCAATGGAATTAGATCGAGAAGCTTTCTAACAAAATTCAGGAGAAAAGATTGAAGAAGAAGATGAAACTATTATTGATTCATTGAATTACAATAGAGCTCCCTAACCCAATGAAAGGGGTTTAGTGCTTCATAGCTCAGAATTCAATTACACAATATCCAAAGTTCTCTAGTGTAAAAAAATGTCAAAAGGTCAAAAGATCCTAACTAACTTCAATTCTATCCTATTTATACACTTTCTAAATTGAGCTTCTGTTGTGTTTCTTGGGCTTTGAGGCCTTTCCTTGATTTCCTTTTGCTTTAGGCTTATGGTCCATAATCCTGATGAGGCTGTGATCCAATTTTGTAACATTCATTGAGCAAACTTAGTGATAAACAAGTAATGACACAAGACTCAACAATTTGAAGTTCCAGACTCATCAATTCTTCAGGCCCAATCCCATAAACCATGATATTCACTTGGGTTTCACACCATAATACGTTTAAGTTAATAATTGTGCTCACTTGCTAACTTAAACTTCAATATATTTGGCCCAGAAACCTTTTCAAATGGTGGTGTTTAAGTTGAAGTTTAAGTTTCAGTTTAAGGTCAAACTAAAACTTAAACGTGGAATTGGAAGAAAGCACCCCAGGAGTGTACATAGTCGAACACGTTTAACCTCCAGTTTGAGGTCAAACTGGAGGTTAAACTTGGAAATGAAGAAAGTAACCCCTGGAGGCAATTTGGATCGAACACGTTTAACCTCCAGTTTGAGGTCAAACTGGAGGTTAAACGTGGAATGAAGAAAACACCCTGGAGGAAGGAAATGGTCGAACACGTTTAACCTCCAGTTTGAGGTCAAACTGGAGGTTAAACGTGGAATGCTCCTGGTGCCTCTCTTGCTTCTGGCGTTTAACCTTCAGTTTAAGGTTAAACTGGAGGTTAAACGTGGAATGCTTCTTGGTGAGAAAGAAAAGTGTCGAACACGTTTAACCTCTAGTTTAAGGTTAAACTAGAGGTTAAACGTGGAATGCTCCCTTGGTTCAAATCATCATTCTGGCGTTTAACCTCCAGTTTAAGGTTAAACTGGAGGTTAAACGTGGAATGCTTCTTAGTGCCCTTTTTTCATTCTGGCGTTTAACTTCCAGTTTAAGGTCAAACTGGAGGTTAAACGCCAGTTACAGCATTTCCTCTCTTCTCATGATTTTGGCGTTTAAGCTCCAGTTTAACCTTAAACTGGAGCTTAAACGTCCCATTTGATATTCAAGCTTCCTTTATTGATTTTGTTGCTTCCTTGCCTAGCCTCTTCTTCCCTGAAATCATCCAAACAATTGCATCAAAATCTTGCAAAATTTCATGAGAATTCATCCATTCATAGCATTCAAGTAATATAACTAAAAACTCATGGAGTTTGCATCAAAATCATAATGTTTTGGATGGTTCCTTGCTTTGTTGTTCATTTAACCATTCTTGGTTACTTTAAGCTCAAGAAAATGCATAAAACAACTAAAACTAACAGAAAAATGCTAGTGAAACTAGCCTAAGATGCCTTGGCATCACAACACCAAACTTAATACTTGCTTGTCCCTAAGCAAGTCCTGAGATATTTGAGAAGAAAGTATGAAACAGAAAGCAATTACATTGGCTATATTAGCAAGCATTTGAAGTTCATCAGAAGGGTTTTATGCTGAAAGTTGCAGCATCACTTTTTCATTCTTATCAGGTAGAATCATCACTTTTTCATTGCATCCATCAAACACTGCTATGGCCTCTTGTTATTCTCATGTCCTTGGCACTTTTTCTTTCTTTGTTTTTCTTTTTCTTAGAGCTCTTTTGCTCCTTGTTTGCTCAGTGTCATGTGTTGCACAAGCCTTTGGCATTTTCTTTCTCTTATCAGTGCATTACACATATCCACTACAGGCATTTTAGTTCACATTTCTTCTTGAGACATTGGTGCCCAGCACCTCTTTGTGTAACTAAATGTTTTGTATTTAGGTTGCTCTTGATAATGGACTTTTGGTTGATAATCCCGGGTTAGTTAACCCAAGTTACCAAGTGTTGAAACACTCCTCAGAACCTATTCATCCAAGCAGATCCTAGTACATAAACACCACAGGCATATGTCTCAAAAGTTCAAACCATTGGCGCCTAGCTTTATTCTCTTAATTCTTTTGCTTTATGATTGCCCCTTTTCAGTGGCTTTTCTTTTTCTTTTTCATTCTTTTTCATGGCCAAAGACATCTATTCATCAAGATCCATAGACAGTATTCAACTTCTACACAAAAATGATAATTCTACACTCAAATTCAGTGAGCTAACTAAACAATCAAGCATGCATACCACCACTTAATTCTACTTGATTTGTCACTAACTGAGCCAATTTACTTTTGTCCAAACTTTTCTTTTAATTTTTGGAAACAGAACAAGCATGGCAAGTATTTGTTTAAGAAGGTGGAGTTATATCCAAACATCTAGGCATTCACTTTATTCAAAGCAATAAACAGACAAACATACTAAAAACTTCACATTCCAGAAAGATTCAACAATTTCAGTTTAAACCAGAACACGCATGCTTTTGTTTGCCTTTTAAAGAAAGGTCAAGTAACAACACCACCTTGTGAAATTTCTTGTTTTCTCTTTGTTGCCAGGAAACAATTTGATTTCTCCTTCTTCTACTAGTTGTTGCATCATGTTCTTTCTAAGATCCTTGTTTCCTTTCCTGCAAAGAGTGATGAAGTTGCTTGTTTCTCAAGCACTTGAATGGTTAGCTCACTATATATGGGCAAGTGTCTGAGTCTTAAGTTGGTGTGTGAACACCAAACTTAGTCTCCTACTTAATCCTCTGCATCTTTGAGTCCTTGAATTCTCCTTGGAATGAAGTTGCTGCTAAGGATTTTAAGCATTTCTGTGATTGCTTAGAATGGTTGTTCCTTTCATATAATTCAAAGGTTGTTGTGTTCAGTTAATCTGTATGGTGGAACACCAAACTTATAGTCACACATTCCCCTTTGAATTATTGATCCACAAATTCATTGTTTGGTGTGAAACACCAAACTTAATTCTTTGCAATGCACAGAAACTACTTCACCTTTTTATTGAAACAAATAAAAGAAACAGTAAAGGAGTATTACCTCAGGTTGGGTTGCCTCCCAACAAGCGCTTCTTTAACGTCACTAGCTTGACGGTTGTCCCTTGTTAGGGTGGATTGTAGTGCTTGATGTCCTCTCCTCTCACTATGGAAACATCCCCATTTGATTCCTTCATGATTTCCAAATGTTCCATAGAAAGAACTTTCCTGATTGTGAACACTTGAGGGAGCTGAGAAGGAATGGGTTTGAGGCCAGGTGGGATTGGCAAATAATGACTTGATATTACTTTATCTCCCGGAGAGAAACCTTCAGTGGGAATTTTCTTGTTTCTCCACCCTCTTGGCAATTTCTTTACAATTCTGCTTTCTCTCTTGAGGATTTCTTCATTGACCCTTATGCTAGGAGGATCCTTCTGAGCTGTTTCTATTGATTGTTGTGGCTTTAACTCTTGCAATTCTTGTTTGCCTTCCAAAGACTGTTTCAAACTTTCGGCTACTAGCTTGCTTTCCTCCAAACATAGATAGTTACTATCATCCATAGGCTTTTCAGATTCTGGTGCAGGCTCAGATGCAGATTTGAAAACATGGAAAATGAGTTGTTCATCATGTACTCTCAAAATTAGCTCTCCTTGTTCTATATCTATGAGTGCTCTAGCAGTGGCTAGAAATGGCCTTCCCAGAATGATAGGGTGTAAGTAGCTTTCCTCCATGTCCAAAATGACAAAGTCTGTGGGGAAGAAATAATTTCCCACTTTCACCAGCACATTCTCAACTACCCCTTCAGCTTGCTTCTGAGTTTTGTCAGCCAGTTGTATGATTACATCAGTTGATCTCACCTCATTCAGTTGTAGCCTCCTCATAAGAGTCAGAGGCATCACATTTATGCTAGCTCCTAGATCACAGAATCCTCTGTCAATTTTTGTTTCCCCTATGATGCAGGGGATATGAAAACTTCCTGGATCTGTTTTCTTAGAGACCATATCTTTCTTGATGAGTGCACTGCATTCTTTGTTCATTATTACAGTTTGTCCTCCCTTCAAAACTCTTTTCTTGCTCAGCAATTCCTTCAAATACTTGATGTGTGTAGGCATCTGCTGGAGGATCTCAAGGAAGGGAATATTGATGTGGAGAGACTTAAATGTCTCTAAGAACCTTGAATATGTTTTTCCTTTTTCACCTCCTCCTAACCTTTGAGAAAATGGTACTTTTGGTTGATATGTTCCCAGCATGCCTTCCTTTTGCAATTCTTTGGCTTGTTCAGTTTCACTTTCCTGTTCAGCTTCTTCCACAACTTCTTTCAAGACTTCTGGCTCCTTCTCTGAGGGTCTGATTCCTTCTTCTTTTGAGACTTCCTTCAATATGGTGATGGCCTTGCATTCTTCCCATCTCACTCCCTTTTGTTCCCCTTTAAGATTCTTTTCGGTATCACTAGGGAACACTGCAGTTGACTTGGGGGCCTGTTGAGATAGCTCTCCTACTCGAGACTCCATCCACTTGAGTTTTTCACCATGGTTCCTTAAGGTCGATCTCACATCTTCCCTAAAGCTTTTCAACTCATTTATGTCCTGACCCATGTTTGCTAGTATTCCTTCTATCCTGTTTAATTGATCTTGAAATTGTTGGTTCGGATTGGATTGGGCAGGTTGGTTATTTTGGCCATGATATGGTGGTTGGGAGTAAGTGTTTTGTGTGGCTTGATATGATCTTTGGTTGGAGTTTTGGTATGTGGAATTGTTATGTTGGTTGTGGTTGTAAGGTTTGTGGTTTTGTGGTTGGGTTTGCTGGTTTCCCCACCCAAAGTTTGGGTGGTTTTTCCATCCTGGGTTGTAAGTGTTGGAATGTGGATCATATGATTGCCTTTGTTGGTTTCCCACATAGTTGGCCTCTTCCCAATCACCTCCTTCAATGCTTACTTCCTCTTGATCTTGTGTGTGTATCGCAGCCACTTGCTTTGTGTCCAATTTCCTTGTGAGCTCTGCTAGTTGCTTGGCAAACACCTTGTTTTGGGCTAGAATTGTATCAACATGGTTCAGCTCCATTACTCCCTTAGTGTTGTGTCTCTCTGAAGCATAGTAGTACTCATTCTCAGCCACTGTCTCAATCACTTCAATGGCTTCTTCCACAGTCTTTTTCCTGTTCAATGAACCTCCTGATGAATGGTCTACAGCCTTCCTTGATTCATAAGAAAGTCCATCATAGAAAATATGCAATTGCACCCAGTCAGGGAACATGTTTGGTGGACATTTCCTTGTCAATTCTTTGAACCTCTCCCATGCCTCGTAGAGCGTCTCACCATCTTGTTGTCTAAAAGTCTGAACCTCAGATCGAAGCCTATTGACCTTTTGTGGGGGGTAGAAACGTGCCAGAAACTTGCTCTCCACCTCATCCCAGGTTGTTAGGCTGTCCCTTGGGAATGATTCCAGCCGCTTAGCTGCCTTGTCCCTAAGTGAAAATGGAAACAAGAGCAGTTTATAGGCATCGTCCTGGACTCCATTGGACTTCACAGTGTCGCAAATTCTCAGGAATTTGGTGAGATGTTGGTTTGGATCTTCATTAGCACTCCCACCAAATGAACAATGGTTCTCCACCAGTGATATTAACTGTGGTTTGAGTTCAAAATTATTGGCCTGAATGGGTGGTTTCTGAATGCTGCTACCACAATTCCCAGAGGTTGGGTTTATGTATGAACCAAGAACCCTCCTCTCAGGAATGGCATTGTTTCCATCAGCCCTCTCATGGTTGTGAAATTCTCTATCCATGTTGAGATCTAGAGCTTCCTCAAAGTTGTCCTCAGATTCTCCTTCAGATTCTTCTTCTCTCAGTACTCTCTTCCCTCTTACTTCCCTTCTAAGTCTATGAAGGGTCCTCTCTGATTCGGTATATGGAGGAGTTGATGCCTTTCCTCTCCTACCTGTCATACAAGAACACACTACAAGCAACAAACAAGTGGAATACTCTTGGTTAATGGAAGAGTATGGTTAGAGCAGTTGAGGAATTAATTCAAATAGTTAGTGGGTCAGTGAGTTAGTTGCTAGAATTAAAAGGCATAATAAAGAAAAAGCAAGTAACAGAGTGCAGAAATTAAAATTCAACAACTAACTTGAACTAAATTAACAAAACAAAACAAAATGCTCAATCTAGTTAACTTCCAATTTGAGAATTGTCAATCGAAAACCAATCCCCGGCAACGGCGCCATAAACTTGATGTGCATAAACTTGTTATGCTACGATTTTAGGAAATTGCACGAACGGCAAAATTCCTTCCGGCAAGTGCACCGGTTATCGTCAAGTAAAAACTCACAATAGAGTGAGGTCGAATCCCACAAGGATTGGTTGAATGAGCAATTCGAATTAGAAGTTTGTTTAGTTGAGCGGAATCAACTTTTGGATGTGAATTGCATAAAATAAATGTGGCAGGAAACGTAAATTGCAAGGAATTGAAATTTGCATAAACTTAAATTGCGAGAATTAAGATGCGGGAAAGTAAATTGCTGAAAGTAAGAGGGAATTGGGGTGATTGCATGAATTGAAATTTGCAGAATGTAAATAGAAAGTGTAGATCAGAAATGGGGAGTTCATTGGGGTCAGGAGATATTGAAATCTCCGAATCAAAACATTTTCATCTCTTCCTCAACCAATGCATTCATTGAATCTTGCTTGGCAATCTTATATGATTGGATCCCAATTCCTTGGCTCACCAATTCTCTCTAAAAACAAACAAATTCCCAATCCCTTGGTTTAAATGTTCATAAGAAGAGATGATGCTCGATCACTGATTATACCACACAATTTCATGGACCACAATTTGGTAGGATTACATGTCACAATATCCATCCAAACCCCAATCCAATTCACTGTGAGAAAGCTTCTCTAGTATGAATCCATCATTCCTTTCCCAAGGTTCCAAAGGATTCCAATTATGGGTAGTTTCTTTCCCAAGACAACTACCCAATGGAATTAGATCGAGAAGCTTTCTAACAAAATTCAAGAGAAAAGATTGAAGAAGAAGATGAAACTATTATTGATTCATTGAATTACAATAGAGCTCCCTAACCCAATGAAAGGGGTTTAGTGCTTCATAGCTTAGAATTCAATTACACAATATCCAAAGTTCTCTAGTGTAAAAAAATGTCAAAAGGTCAAAAGATCCTAACTAACTTCAATTCTATCCTATTTATACACTTTCTAAATTGAGCTTCTGTTGTGTTTCTTGGGCTTTGAGGCCTTTCCTTGATTTCCTTTTGCTTTAGGCTTATGGTCCATAATCCTGATGAGGCTGTGATCCAATTCTATAACATTCATTGAGCAAACTTAGTGATAAACAAGTAATGACACAAGACTCAACAATTTGAAGTTCCAGACTCATCAATTCTTCAGGCCCAATCCCATAAACCATGATATTCACTTGGGTTTCACACCATAATACGTTTAAGTTAATAATTGTGCTCACTTGCTAACTTAAACTTCAATATATTTGGCCCAGAAACCTTTTCAAATGGTGGTGTTTAAGTTGAAGTTTAAGTTTCAGTTTAAGGTCAAACTAAAACTTAAACGTGGAATTGGAAGAAAGCACCCCAGGAGTGTACATAGTCGAACACGTTTAACCTCCAGTTTGAGGTCAAACTAGAGGTTAAACTTGGAAATGAAGAAAGCAACCCCTGGAGGCAATTTGGATCGAACACGTTTAACCTCCAGTTTGAGGTCAAACTGGAGGTTAAACGTGGAATAAAGAAAACACCCTGGAGGAAGGAAATGGTCGAACACGTTTAACCTCCAGTTTGAGGTCAAACTGGAGGTTAAACTTGGAATGCTCCTGGTGCCTCTCCTGCTTCTGGCGTTTAACCTCCAGTTTAAGGTTAAACTGGAGGTTAAACGTGGAATGCTTCTTGGTGAGAAAGAAAAGTGTCGAACACGTTTAACCTCTAGTTTAAGGTTAAACTAGAGGTTAAACGTGGAATGCTCCCTTGGTTCAAATCATCATTCTGGCGTTTAACCTCCAGTTTAAGGTTAAACTGGAGGTTAAACGTGGAATGCTTCTTAGTGCCCTTTTTTTCATTCTGGCGTTTAACTTCCAGTTTAAGGTCAAACTGGAGGTTAAACGCCAGTTACAGCATTTCCTCTCTTCTCATGATTTTGGCGTTTAAGCTCCAGTTTAACCTTAAACTGGAGCTTAAACGTCCTATTTGATATTCAAGCTTCCTTTATTGATTTTGTTGCTTCCTTGCCTAGCCTCTTCTTCCCTGAAATCATCCAAACAATTGCATCAAAGTCTTGCAAAATTTCATGAGAATTCATCCATTCATAGCATTCAAGTAATATAACTAAAAACTCATGGAGTTTGCATCAAAATCATAATGTTTTGGATGGTTCCTTGCTTTGTTGTTCATTTAACCATTCTTGGTTACTTTAAGCTCAAGAAAATGCATAAAACAACTAAAACTAACAGAAAAATGCTAGTGAAACTAGCCTAAGATGCCTTGGCATCAAGAAGTAGTGTTTAGGTTGTGTGAAAATAAAGGAGTGAAGTAGGGTTTATATAGGGGTGGAGGGAGGGGTAGGGTTCGGCCATTATGGGTGGGTTTGGGAGGGAAAGTGGTTTGAATTTGGATGGTGGGGTAGGTGGGGTTTTATGAAGGATGGATGTGAGTGGTAAAGAGAATGGTGGGATTTGATACGTGAGGGGTTTTTTTGGGGAAGAGGTATTTAGGTGATTGGTGAATAGGTGAAGAAGAGAGAGAGTGGTGGGGTAGGTGGGGATCCTGTGGGGTCCACAGATCCTGAGGTGTCAAGGATAGCTCATCCATGCACCAAGTGGCGTGCAAAACGCCCTTTCTGCCAATCCTGGCGTTAAACGCCGGGCTCCTGCCCTTTTTGGCGTTAAACGCCAGTCTGGTGCCCCTTTCTGGCGTTAAATGCCAGTCTGGTGCCTCTTTCTGGCGTTAAACGCCCAGAATGGCGCCAGACTAGGCGTTAAACGCCCATTTGCTGCCCTTACTGGCGTTTAAACGCCAGCAAGCTTTTCCTCCAGGGTGTGCTATTTTTCTTTCTGTTTTTCATTCTATTTTTACTTTTTCAATTGTTTTTATGACTTTACATGATCATCAACCTATAGAAAACATAATGGAAAATAGATAAATATAACATTGGGTTGCCTCCAAACAAGCGCTTCTTTAATGTCAGTAGCTTGACAGTGGGCCCTCATGGAGCCTCACAGATGTTCAGAGTAATGTTGGAACCTCCCAACACCAAACTTGGAGTTTAAATGTGGGTGTTCAACACCAAACTTAGAATTTGGTTGTGGCCTCCTAACACTAAACTTAAAGTTTGACTGTGGGGGCTCTATTTGACTCTGTTTTGAGAAAAGCTCTTCATGCTTCCTCTCCATGGTTACAGAGAGATATCCTTGAGCTTTAAACACAAGAGAGTCTTCATTCACTTGAATGATCAGTTCTTCTCTGTCAACATCAATCACAGCTTTTGCTGTGGCTAGGAAGGGTCTGCCAAGGATGATGGATTCATCCATACACTTCCCAGTCTCGAGGACTATGAAATCAGCAGGGATGTAGTGGTCTTCAACCTTTACCAAGACATCCTCTACAAGTCCATAAGCCTGTTTTCTCGAATTGTCTGCCATCTCTAGTGAAATTCTTGCAGCTTGTACCTCAAGGATCCCTAGCTTCTCCATTACAGAGAGAGGCATAAGGTTTATACTTGACCCTAGGTCACACAGAGCCTTCTCAAAAGTCATGGTGCCTATGGTACAAGGTATTGAGAACTTTCCAGGATCCTGTCTCTTTTGAGGTAATCTCTGCCTAGTCAAGTCATCTAGTTCTTTGGTGAGCAAAGGAGGTTCATCCTCCCAAGTCTCATTACCAAATAACTTGTCATTTAGCTTCATGATTGCTCCAAGGTACTTAGCAACGTGCTCTTCAGTGACATCTTCGTCCTCTTCATAGGAAAAATACTCATCAGAGCTCATGAATGGCAGAAGTAAATCCAATGAAATCTCTATGGTCTCAGTGTGAGCCTCAGATTCCCATGGTTCCTCATTAGGGAACTCATTGGAGGCCAGTGGACGTCCATTAAGGTCTTCCTCAGTGGCGATCACTGCCTCTTCTTCCTCTCCAAATTCGGCCATGTTGATGGCCTTACACTCTCCTTTTGGATTCTCTTCTGTATTGCTTGGAAGAGTACTAGGAGGGAGTTCAGTAACTTTCTTACTCAGCTAACCCACTTGTGCTTCCAAGTTTCTAATGGAGGACCTTGTTTCAGTCATGAAACTTTGAGTGGTTTTGATTAGATCAGAGACCATGGTTGCTAAGTCAGAGTGGCTCTGCTTAGAATTCTCTGTCTGTTACTGAGAAGATGATGGAAAAGGCTTGCCATTGTTAAACCTGTTTCTTCCACCATTATTGTTGTTGAAACCTTATTGAGGTCTCTGTTGATCCTTCCATGAGAGATTTGGATGATTTCTCCATGAAGGAGTATAGGTGTTTCCATAGGGTTCTCCCATATAATTCACCTCTTCCATTGATGGGTTCTCAGGATCATAAGCTTCTTCTTCAGATGAAGCGTCCTTAGTACTACCTGGTGCAGCTTGCATTCCAGACAGACTTTGAGAAATCATATTGACTTGCTGAGTCAATATTTTGTTCTGAGCCAATATGGCATTCAGAGTATCAATCTCAAGAACTCCTTTCTTCTTATTCGTCCCATTGTTCACAGGATTCCTTTCAGAAGTGTACATAAATTGGTTATTTGCAACCATTTCAATGAGTTCTTGAGCTTCTGCAGGCGTCTTCTTCAGATGAAAAGATCCTCCAGTAGAGCTGTCCAATGACATCTTGGACAGTTCAGACAGACCATCATAGAAGATACCTATGATACTCTATTCAGAAAGCATGTCAGAAGGACACTTTCTGATCAATTGTTTGTATCTTTCCTAAGCTTCATAGAGGGATTCACCTTCCTTCTGTCTGAAGGTTTGGACTTCCACGCTAAGCTTAATAAATTTTTGAGGCGGAAAGAACTTTGCCAAGAAGGCATTGACTAGCTTTTCCCAAGAGTTCAGGCTTTCTTTAGGTTGTGAGTCCAACTATATCCTAGCTCTATCTCTTACAGCAAAAGGGAATAGCATAAGTCTGTAGACCTCAGGGTGAACCCCATTGGTCTTGACAGTGTCACAGATTTGCAAGAATTCCGCTAAAAACTGATGAGGATCTTCCAATGGAAGTCCATGGAACTTGCAATTCTGTTGCATTAGAGAAACTAATTGAGGCTTAAGCTCAAAGTTGTTTGCTCCAATGGAAGGGATATAGATGCTTCTCCCATAGAAGTCGGGAGTAGGTGCAGTAAAGTCACCAAGCACTTTCCATGCATTGTTGGCATTGTTGTTGTTTTCGGCTGCCATGTCTTCTTCTTGTTTGAAGATTTCTGTTAGGTCCTCTATAGAGAGTAGTGCTTTAGCTTCTCTTAGCTTTCGCTTCAAGGTCCTTTCAGGTTCAGGGTCAGCCTCAACAAGAATGCTTTTGTCTTTGTTCCTGCTCATATGAAAGAGAAGAGAACAAGAAAATATGGAATCCTCTATGTCACAGTATAGAGATTTCTTGAGATGTCAGAGGAAAAGAAGAATAGAAGGAGGTAGAAGAAGAAGAATTCGAACTTATCAAGAGGGATAGAGTTCGAATTGTGCATTGAGGAGGAGTGTTAGTCCATAAATAGAAGGATGTGAGAAGAAGGGAAGAATTTTTGAAATTAAAGTAAAAGATTTTAAAATAATTAAAAGAAATTTTTGAAAATTTGATTGATGATTTTCGAAAATTAAAGTTGGGAAAGAAATAAAGTGATTTTGAAAAAGATTTTGAAATTAGAAATCAAAAGGATATGATTGAAAACTATTTTGAAAAAGATGTGATTAAAAAGATATGATTGAAAAGTTATGGTTTTAAAGAGATATGATTGAAAAGATATGATTGAAAAACAATTTAAAAAGATTTGATTTTTAAAATTAATGACTTGGCTAACAAGAAATTTAAAAGACATGATTCAGACATTAAACCTTTCTCAACAGAAAAGGCAACATACTTGAAATGTTTGAATCAAATCATTAATTGTTAGCAAGTATTTTTGAAAATGGAAAGAAATTGATTTTGAAAATATATGATTGAAAATATATGATTTGAAAAAGATTTGATTTTGAAAAATTATGAAAACTTGAAAAAATTTTGAATTAAAAACAAAATCTTCCCTCTTGTGCCATCCTAGCGTTAAACGCCCAAAACTCTACCCTTTTGGGCGTTAAACGCCAAGCCAGGTACCCTGGCTGGCGTTTAAATGCCAGTTTTCCTTCTTCACTGGGCGTTTTGAAGGCCCAGCTTTTTTCTGTGTAATTCCTCTGCTGCATGTTCTGAATCTTCAATTTTCTGTATTATTGACTTCAAAAGACACAAATAAAATTTTTTTTTTGAATTTTTAATGATGAGGAATAATCAAAATGCAACTAAAATCAAATAAACAATACATGCAAGACACCAAACTTAGATGTTTGTATACTATTGACACTAACAAATTGAGAATGCATATGAGAAACAACAAAACACTCAAGACAAGAGAATTTAAAGATCAGAGCAAGGAAATCATCAAGAACAACTTGAGGATCAATGAAGAACATAATGCATGTAATTTTCGAAAATTAGAAGAATAAAGACATGCAATTGACACCAAACTTAAAATTAGACACTAGACTCAAACAAGAAACATAAAAAAATTTTTGATTTTAAGATTTTATAAATTTTTTTTGTGATTTTTCAAAAATTATATGGAAAAGAAAATAAAGAGATTCAAAATTTTTAATAAGAATTCCAGGAATCATGCAATGTTAGTCTAAAGCTTTAGTCTAAAGAGATTAGACATGGCTAGCCAAGCTTCAGCAAGACATTACATTCAAGAGCTAAATTGACGAGAATCAATCAGCTTTGGTGATGATAAAAACATCATCTGAAACTCTAGAATTCATTCTTAAGAACTCTGAAGAACAAAATAAAATAAAATTACCTAATCTAAGCAACAAGATGAACCGTCAGTTGTCCGAACTCAAACAATCCCCGGCAAAGGCGCCAAAAACTTGGTGCACGAAATTGTGATCATCAATGGCGCCATCAACATGGTACGCTCAATTGCAATCTCAACTCTTTATCACAACTTCGCACAACTAACCAGCAAGTGCACTGGGTCGTCCAAGTAATAAACCTTACGCGAGTAAGGGTCGATCCCACGACGATTGTTGGTATGAAGCAAGCTATGGTCATCTTGTAAATCTCAATTAGGCGGATTCAAATGGTTATGGAGGATTAATGATTAAAAGATAAATAAAACATAAAATAAAGATAGAGATACATATGTAATTCATTGGTGAGAATTTCAGAGAAGCGTATGGAGATGCTTTGTCCCTTCCGTCTCTCTGCTTTCCTACTGTCTTCATCCAATCCTTCTTTCTCCTTTCCATGGCAAGCTATATGTTGGGCATCACCGTTGTCAATGGCTACAGTCCCGTCCTCTCAGTGAAAATGTTCAACGCACTCTATCACAGCACAGCTATTCATCTGTTGGTTCTCGATCATGTCGGAATAGAATCCAGTGATTCTTTTGCGTCTGTCACTAACGCCCCACAATCGCGAGTTTGAAGCTCGTCACAGTTATTCAATCCCTGAATCCTATTCAGAATACCACAAACAAGGTTTAGACCTTCTGGATTCTCAAGAATGGTCGCCAATGGATTCTAGCTTATACCACGAAGATTCTGATTAAGGAATCCAAGAGATACACACTCAAGTCTTGTTTGCATGTAGAACGGAAGTGGTTGTCAGGCACGCGTTCATAAGTGAGAATGATGATGAGCGTCACATAATCATCACATTCATCATGTTCTTGGGTGCGAATGAATATCTTAGAACAAGAATAAGATGAATTGAATGGAAAACAGTAGTAATTGCATTGATACTCGAGGTACAGCAGAGCTCCACACCTTAATCTATCGTGTGTAGAAACTCTACCGTTAAAAATACATAAGAACAAGGTCTAGGCATGGCCGAGAGGCCAGCCCCCATGATCTAAGAACTAGACGTCCAAAGATATGATCTAAGATAGCATAGGACTGATCAAAGATAAAAATACAATAGCAAAAGGTCCTATTTATAGAGAACTTATAGCTTAGGGTTTACAAAAGTGAGTAAATGACGTAAAAATCCACTTCCGGGCCCACTTGGTGTGTGCTTGGGCTGAGCATTGAAGCTTTCATGTGTAGATACTTTTCTTGGAGTTAAACGCCAGCTTTTGTGCCAGTTTGGGTGTTTAACTCCCACTTTTGTGCCAGTTCCGGCGTTAAATGTCGGGAATTCTGAAGCTGATTTGGAACGCCGGTTTGGGCCATCAAATCTCGGGCAAAGTATGGACTATTATATTGCTGGAAAGCCCAGGATGTCTACTTTCCAATGCAATTGAGAGCGCGCCAATTGGGTTTGTGTAGTTCCAGAAAATCTACTTCGAATGGTAGGAGGTCAGAATCCAACAGCATCTGCAGTCTTTTTTCAGCCTCTGAATCAGATTTTTGCTCAGGTCCCTCAATTTCAGCTAGAAAATACCTGAAATCACAGGAAAACACACAAAATCATAGTAAATTCAAAAAAAGTGAATTTTAAATAAAAACTAATAAAAATATAATAAAAACTAACTAAAACGTACTAAAAGCATACTAAAAACAATGTCAAAAAGCGTATAAATTATCCGCTCATCATAAGCCAACGTTAGTGACACTCACCTTTGTCACTAACGTTGGAGATGGCAATTACTACCACGTTAATCTAATTAATGTGAACTCTAACGTGGGAGGTAGGGGCGTTTGGAGCGTTAGTGATAAAGGTAAGTGTCACTAATGCTCTCGAAGCTTAAGCATGCCCATGTTAAAAGTCACGTTAGTTATACTAACGTGAACTCTAACGTATGGAAAGGGGGCACAAGGCAACATTATTGGAAAAGGTGATTCCCAATAACATTTGCGAAGGACCAAGAGGCAATGTTAGTGGTCACGTTAGTGCCACTAACGTTGAAGTTAACGTTGATCATTTTGGGTAGGAACATTAGTGGAAAAGGTGATTGTCACTAACGTTCGCAAACCCACATCCTCACTTAACGTTAACACCACTAACGTCCTAACTAACGCCCATGCCTAACTCACACTTTCTTTGCAAACAAAGCTGAGTCCACTGAAGATTGTAACTACTTCAACTCAAGATCAAAGGCCCATATCCAAGAATTGGAGAACTCACTAGAAAGATTAATGATGAGCGGATAATTTATACACTTTTTGGCATTGTTTTTAGGTAGTTTTTAGTAAGTTCAAGCTACTTTTAGGGATGTTTTCATTAGTTTTTATGTTAAATTCATATTTCTGGACTTTACTATGAGTTTGTGTGTTTTTCTGTGATTTCAGGTAATTTCTGGCTGAAATTGAGGGACTTGAGCAAAACTCTGAAAAAGGCTGACAAAAGGACTGCTGATGCTATTGGAATTTGACCTCCCTACACTCAAAATGAATTTTCTGGAGCTACAAAACTCCAAATGGCGCGCTCTCAACGGCGTTGGAAAGTAGACATCCAGAGCTTTCCAGCAATATATAATAGTCCATACTTTATTCGGAAATTGACGACGTAACTTGGCGTTGAACGCCAAGTACATGCTGCTATCTGGAGTTAAACGCCAGAAACACGTCATGATCCGGAGTTGAACGCCCAAAACACGTTATAACTTGGAGTTCAACTCCAAGAGAAGCCTCAGCTCGTGGATAGATCAAGCTCAGCCCAAGAATACACCAAGTGGGCCCCGGAAGTGGATTTATGCATCAATTACTTACTCATGTAAACCCTAGTAGCTAGTCTAGTATAAATAGGATAATTTACTATTGTATTAGACATCTTTTGACAGTTTAATTTTTTGACTGTTTAGTCTTTGATCATTCGGTCTTTTGATCATTCAGAGGGCTGGCCATTCGTCCATGCTTGAACCTTCCACTTATGTATTTTCAACGGTGGAGTTTCTGCACACCATAGATTAAGGGTGTGGAGCTCTGCTGTACCTCAAGTTTCAATACAATTACTATTACTTTCTATTCAATTCTCTTTTATTCTTATTCCAAGATATACGTTGCACAACACTTTGATGAATGTGATGATCCGTGACACTCATCGTCATTCTCACCTATGAACGCACGTGACTGACAACCACTTCCGTTCTACCTTAGGCCGGGCACATATCTCTTAGATTCCCCAACAGAATCTTCGTGGTATAAGCTAGATAGATGGCGGCATTCATAGGGATCCGAAAAGTCTAACCTTGTCTGTGGTATTCCGAGTAGGATCCCAGGAATCCGGAAAGTCTAACCTTGTCTGTGGTATTCCGAGTAGGATTCCGGTATTGAATGACTGTGACGAGCTTCAAACTCCTGAAGGCTGGGCGTTAGTGACAGACGCAAAAGAATCACTGGATTCTATTCCGACCTGATTGAGAACCGACAGATGATTAGCCGTGCTGTGACAGAGCATTTGGACCATTTTCACTAAGAGGATGGGATGTAGCCATTGACAACAGTGATGCCCTACATACAGCTTTCCATAAAAAGGAGTGAATAAAAAATGGAAGAAGAAGTAAAAAAGCAGAGATTCAGAAGGAACACAGCACCTCCATACACCTATCTGAAATTCCCACCATTGAATTACATGAGTAACTTTATCTTTATTTTCTGTTTATTTTATTATCTTTATTTAAACCAATAATCTCTTAATCCAGTTAAATCCGCCTGACTGGGATTTACAAGATGACCATAGCTTGCTTCATACCAACAATCTCTGTGGGATCGACCCTTACTCACGTAAGGTATTACTTGGACGACCCAGTACACTTGCTGGTTAGTTGTGCGGAGTTGTGACAAAGTGTGATTCACGTTTGAGAGCACCAAGCCTTTGGAGCCATTGTTGATGATCACAATTTCGTCCACCAAGTTTTTGGCGCCGTTGCCGGGGATTATTTGAGTTACAATTACGTGCAACAACAGCACCAAGTTTTTCTGATTCGGCAACAACACCAAGTTTTAGGCGCCGTTGCCGAGGATTGTTCGAGTATGAACAACTGACAGTTCATCTTGTTGCTCAGATCAGGTAATTTTCTTTTTGTTTTAATTTCAAAAATTTTTCAAAAAAAAAATCTTTCAAAAATTTTTCTCTTTTTCGTTTTCCTAAAGAATATTTTCGAAAAAAAAATAATAATAATACAAAAAAATCATAAAATCATAAAAATCAAAAATATTTTGTGTTTCTTGTTTGAGTCTTGAGTCAAATTTTAAGTTTGGTGTCAATTGCATGCTTTAAAAATTTTTTCTTGCATTTTTCGAAAATTCATGCATTCATAGTGTTCTTCATGATCTTCAAGTTGTTATTGGTAAGTCTTCTTGTTTGATCTTGATGTTTTCTTGTTTTGTGTCTTTTATTGTTTTTCATATGCATTTTTGCATTCATAGTGTCCATGCATTAAAGAATTCTAAGTTTGGTGTCTTGCATGTTTTTTTTGCATCAAAAATTTTCAAAAATATGTTCTTGATGTTCATCATGATCTTCAAAGTGTTCTTGGTGTTCATCTTAACATTCATAGGTTCTTGCATGCATAATTGGTTTTGATCCAAAATTTTCATGTTTTGGGTCATAATTGTGTTTTTCTCTCTCATCATTAAAAATTTAAGAATCAAAAAAATATATTTTCCTCATTTCTCTCCAAATTTTCGAAAATTTGAGTTGACTTGGTCAAAAATTTTTAAAATTAGTTGTTTCTTACAAGTCAAGTCAAATTTTCAATTTTAAAAAAAATCTTATCTTTTTAAAACTTTTTCAAAAATTAAATCTTTTTCATTTTTCTTATTAATTTTCAAAAATTATTTAAAATGTTTTTCAAAAAAAAATCTTTTTCTTAATTTTATCTTAATTTTCGAAATTATGCTCACAATTAATATGATTGATTCAAAAATTTGAAGTTTGTTACTTTCTTGTTAAGAAAGGTTCAATCTTTAAATTCTAGAACCATATCTTTTAGTTTCTTATTAGTTAAGTAATTAATTTTAATTTTAAAAATTAAATCTTTTTCAATCCTATCTTTTTATCATTTCTTCTTATCTTATCTTTTTATCATATCTTTTTCAAAATTTTATCTTTTTCAAAAATTTGATTTCAAAATATCTTATCTAACTTCTTATCTTCTTATCTTTTCAAATTTGATTTTAATATCTTTTTCAACTAACTATTTCACTTTTTGTTTGTTTCTTATCTTTTTCAAAACTACCTAATTACTTTTCCCTCTTTAATTTTCGAAAATATCTCATCTCTTTTTCAAAAATTCTTTTTAATTGTTTTAAATTTTAATTTTAATTATATCTTATCTTTAATTTTCGAAAATCATTAACTACTTTTTCAAAATTATTTTTGAATTCTCCCTCTCTTCTCTTCTTCTATTTATTTATTTATTTACTAACACTTCTCTTTACCTCTCTTCATCTCCAATCACTGCCTCTATCCTCACCCTTGTGATTGTATTCTCCACTCTTATTCCTTTCTTCTTCTACTAATAATAAGGATCCTCTTTGTCCAGATATAGAGGATTCCTCTTCCTTTTTCTTTTTCTCTTCTCTTTCATATGAGCAAGAATAAGGAAAAAGGCATATTTGTTGAAGCTAATCTAGAACCTGAAAGGACTTTGAAAAGGAAACTAAGAGAAGCTAAATTACAATAATCCAGAGGAAACCTTTCTGAAATTTTCAAACAAGAGAAGGAAATGGCAGCCGAACCCAACAACAATAATTCAAGGAGGATGCTTGGTGATTTCACTAAACCAACGTCCAAGTTTGATGGAAGAAGCATCTCAATTCCTGCCATTGGAGCAAACAATTTTGAGCTGAAAACCTCAATTAGTTGCTTTGATACAATAGAACTGCAAGTTTCATGGACTTCCATCTGAAGATCATTAACAGTTTTTAACTGAGTTCTTGCAGATTTGTGAGACTGTTAAGACAAATGGAGTAGATCCTGAAGTCTACAGGCTCATGCTTTTCCCTTTTGTTGTAAGAGACAGAGCTAGAACATGGTTGGACTCACAACCTAAAGATAGCCTGGACTCCTGGGATAAGCTGGTCACGGCCTTCTTGGATAAATTCTTTCCTCCTCAAAAGTTGAGCAAGCTTAGAGTGAATGTTCAGACCTTCAAGCAAAAAGATGGTGAATCCCTCTATGAAGCTTGGGAAAGATACAAGCAGATGACCAAAAAGTGTCCTTCTGACATGTTTTCAGAATGGACCATATTAGATATATTCTATTATGGTCTATCTGAGTTTTCCAAAATGTCGTTGGACTATTCTGCAGGTGGATCCATTCACTTAAAGAAAACGCCTGCAGAAGCTCAAGAACTTATTGACATGGTTGCAAATAACCAATTCATGTACACTTCTGAGAGGAATTCCGTGAATAATGGGACGCCTCAGAGGAAGGGAGTTCTTGAAATTGATGCTCTGAATGCCATATTAGCTCATAACAAAGTGTTGACTCAGCAAGTCAACATGATTTCTCAAAGTCTAAATGGATGGCAAAATGCATCCAACAGTACTAAAGAGGCAGCTTCTGAAGAAGCTTATGATCCTGAGAACCCTGCAATAGCAGAGGTAAATTACATGGGTGAACCTTATGGAAACACCTATAATTCATCATGGAGAAATCATCCAAATTTCTCATGGAAGGATCAACAAAAGCCTCAACAAGGTTTTAATAATGGTGGAAGAAACAGGCTAAGCAATAACAAGCCTTTTCCATCATCTTCTCAGTAACAGACAGAGAATTCTGAGCAGAGCCCCTCTAATTTAGCAAATTTAGTCATTGATCTGTCTAAGGTCACTTTAAGTTTCATGAGTGAAACAAGGTCCTCCATCAGAAATTTGGAGGCACAAGTGGGCCAGCTGAGTAAGAAAGTCATTGAAACTCCTCCCAGTATTCTCCCAAGCAATACAGAAGAAAATCCAAAAGGAGAGTGCAAGGCCATTGATGTAATCAATATGGTCGAATGCACAAGGGAGGAGAAGGACGAAAATCCTAGTGAGGAAGACCTCCTGAGACGTCTCTCAAACAAGAAGGAGTTCCCTATTGAGGACCTAAAGGAATCTGAGGCTCATATAGAGACCATAGAGATTCCACTAAATCTCCTTCTGCCATTCATGAGCTCTGAAGACTATTCTTCCTCAGAAGAGGATGAAGATGTGACTGGAGAGCAAGTTGCTCAATATCTAGGAGCCATCATAAAGCTGAATGCCAAGTTGTTTGCTAATGAGACTCGGGAAGGTGAACTTCCCTTGCTCATTAGTGAACTAGATACATGGGTTCAGAAAACTTTACCTCAAAAGAGACAAGATCCTGGTAAATTCTTAATACCCTGTACCATGGGCACCATGACCTTTAACAAGGCTCTGTGTGACCTAGGGTCAGGCATAAATCTTATGCCACTCTCTGTAATGGAGGAACTGGAGATCATTGAGGTACAACCTGCCTTATTCTCATTACAATTGGCAGACAAGTCAGTAAGACAAGCTTATGGATTAGTAGAGGACGTGTTGGTAAAGGTTAAAGGCCTTTACATTCCCGTGATTTCATAATCTTAGACACTAGGAAGGAGGAGGATGAATGCATCATCCTTGGAAGACCTTTCCTAGCCACAGCAAAAGCTGTGATAGATGTTGTTCCGAGGGTTATCTGAAACGTGTAGCTCGGTCGTCTGAAGAGGTCCGAGATGGGGGCTCGGTGACCCGAGCTGGGTGTGCAGAACGGTTGGTGGTTGTACCTGCAATGACACTCCGATGCTTAAGTTAGCATGGGTCAAAACAGATATGTGTAGATTTGGAATGAATTCCATACCTGGGTGCTCCAGTGTATTTATAGTAGTTGGCAGTGATCTTCCCCGGATAAGATATTCTTATCTTATCTTATCTTTGGGAGTTTATCTCTATCTTTGTGGAACCGCCTTTTCCAGGCCTTTTCGGCCTTTAGGTTTGGGCTGCGTTCCTTTTGATGGGCCTTCCTTGTGACCGGCTTTGAGCTCTTTGTCCGAGGTCCGACTTTTAGGTGTGAGCTTTAGGACAAGGTCGGACCTCTTGCGGATTTACCGAGTTGGAGGACCCCGGTCAGGGTATGAACAGATGTTAACAGAGGAGAATTAGTCCTTCAATTGAATGGGGACTACCTTGTGTTTAAGGCACATGGCTATCCTTCTGTAACAAGGGAAAGTAAGCATGCAGAGCTTCTCTCAGTACAGAGTCAAACAGAGCCCCCACAATCAAACTCTAAGTTTGGTGTTGGGAGGCCACAACCAAACTCTAAGTTTGGTGTTGAATCCCCACAACCAAACTCTAAGTTTGGTGTTGGGACTATACAACATTGACCTGATCACCTGTGTGGCTCCATGAGAGCCCACTGTCAAGCTATTGACATTAAAGAAGCGCTTGTTGGGAGGCAACCCAATTTTTATTTATCTAATTTTATTTTTATTTAATTGTTATTTTGTGTTTTAGTAGGTTCATGATCATGTGGAGTCATGAAAAAAATATTAAAATTAAAAACAGAATCAAAAACAGCAGAAGAAAAATCACACCCTGGAGGAAGGACTTACTGGCGTTTAAACGCCAATAAAGAGCATCTGGCTGGTGTTCAACGCCAGAACAGAGCATGGATCTGGCGCTGAACGCCAGAAACAAGCAACATCCTGGCGTTTGAACGCCAGAAATATGCCCTGAGGAAAGCTGGCGCTGAACGCCAGTAACAAGCATGGAACTGGCGTTCAACGCCAGAAACATGCTGCACATGGGCGTTGAATGCCCAGAACATGCATCACTTCTGCGTTCAAACGCCAGAATTGCATGCAAAGGCATTTTACATGCCTAATTGGTGCAGGGATGTAAATCCTTGACACCTCAGGATCTATGGACCCCACAGGATCATCTCAGGATCTGTGGACCCCACAGGATCCCCACCTAACATATTCCCTCCTTACCTCCTAATAATCCTATAACACACTTTCCTAAAAACCCTTCACCAATCACCTCAATCTCTCTTCCCAATCACCCCCTTTACCACTCACATCCATCCACTATTCCCCATAAACCCCACCTACCTTCAAAATTCAAATTTCTTTCCCACCCAAACCCACCCTAAATTGGCCAAACCTACTCCATCTCCCCTCACTATATAAACCCCTCCATTCTCTTTAATTTTCACGCAACACAACCCCCTCTTCTACACCTTGGCCGAATACACCTCCCCTACTCTCCTCCTATTTTCTCTTCTTCTTCTTCTTTTCTTTCTTCTCTTGCTTGAGGGCGAGCAATATTTTAAGTTTGGTGTGGTAAAAGCATAAGCTTTTTGTTTTTCCATTACCATTAATGGCACCTAAGGTCGGAGAAACCTCTAGAAAAGGGAAAGGGAAGACAAAAGCTTCCACCTCCGAGTCATGGGAGATGGAAAGATTCATCTCCAAATCCCATCAAGACCACTTCTATGATGTTGTGACCAAGAAGAAGGTGATCCCTGAGGTCCCTTTCAAGCTCAAGAAAAATGAGTATTCGGAGATCCGACATGAGATCCAAAGAAGAGGTTGGGAAGTTCTAACCAACCCCATTCAACAAGTCGGAATCTTAATGGTTCAAGAGTTCTATACCAATGCATGGATCACTAGGAACCATGATCAAAGTGTGAACCCGAATCCAATGAATTATCTTACAATGGTTCGGGGGAAATACTTAGATTTTAGTCCGGAAAATGTGAGGTTGGCATTCAACTTGCCCATGATGCAAGGAGATGCACACCCCTACACAAGAAGGGTCAACTTTGATCAAAGGTTGGACCAAGTCCTTAGGGACATATGTGTTGAAGGAGCTCAATAGAAAAGAGACTCCAAAGACAAGCCGGTTCAACTAAAAAGACTGGACCTCAAGCCTGTGGCTAGAGGATGGTTGGAGTTCATCCAACGCTCCCTCATCCCCAGTAGCAACCGATCTGAAGTTACTATGGATCGGGCCATCATGATCCATAGCATCATGATTGGAGAGGACGTAGAAATTCATGAAGTCATCTCCCTTGAATTCTACAAAATAGCCGATAAGTTCTCTACTTTGGCAAGGCTAGCTTTTCCTCATCTTATTTGCCATCTATGTTACTCAGGTGGAGTAATCATAGAAGGAGACATCCTCATTGAAGAGGATAAGCCCATCACCAAGAAGAGGATGGAGCAAACAAGAGAGACCATCCACGGATCTCAAGAGATGCATGAGGAAGCTCATCATCAAGAAATCCCTGAGATGCCTCAAGGGATGCACTTTTCTCCCAATAACTATTGGGAACAACTCAACACTTCCCTAGAAGATTTGAGTTACAATGTGGAACAATTAAGGGTGGAACATCAAGAGCACTCCATCATTCTCCATGAAATAAGAGAAGATCAAAAAGCAATGAGGGAGGAGCAACAAAGGCGAGGAAGGGACATAGAAGAGCTTAAGGACATCATTGGTCCTTCAAGAAGAAGACGCCACTAAGGTGGACTCATTCCTTGTTTTTATATTTTTCTGCTTTTTGGTTTTTATATTATATGTTCATCTATGTTTTGTATCTCTACTTCATGATCATTAGTATTTAGTAACTATGTCTTAAGGCTATGAATAATTCCATTAATCCTTCACCTCTCGTAAATGAAAAATGTTTTTAATTCAAAAGAACAGGAAGTACATAAATTTCGAATTTATCCTTGAATTTAGTTTAATTATATTGATGTGGTGACAATACTTTCTGTTTTCTGAATGAATGCTTGAACAGTGCATAATTTTTGATCTTGTTGTTTATGAATGTTAAAATTGTTGGCTCTTGAAAGAATGATGAACAAAGAAAAATGTTATTAAAAATCTGAAAAATCATGAAATTGATTCTTGAAGCAAGAAAAAGCAGTGAAAAACAAAAGCTTGCAAAAAAAAATATTGGCGAAAAAAATTAGAAAGAAAAAGAAAAAGCAAGCAGAAAAAGCCAATGGCCCTTAAAACCAAAAGGCAAGGGTAAAAAGGATCCAAGGCTTTGAGCATCAATGGATAGGAGGGCCCAAGAAAATAAAATCCAGGCCTAAGCGGCTAAACCAAGCTGTCCCTAACCATGTGCTTGTGGCATGCAGGTCCAAGTGAAAAGCTTGAGACTGAGTGGTTAAAGTCATGATCCAAAGCAAAAAGAGTGTGCTTAAGAGCTCTAGACACCTCTAACTGGGGACTCTAGCAAAGCTGAGTCACAATCTGAAAAGGTTCAGCCAGTTATGTGTCTGTGGCATTTATATATCCGGTGGTAATATTGGAAAACAAAGTGCTTAGGGCCACGGCCAAGACTCATAAAAGTAGCTGTGTTTAAGAATCAACATACTTAACTAGGAGAATCAATAACACTATCCGAAATTCTAAGTTCCCATAGATGCCAATCATTCTAAACTTCAAAGGATGAAGTGAGATGCCAAAACTGTTCAGAAGCAAAAAGCTACAAGTCCCGCTCATCTAATTAGAACTAATATTCATTGATATTCTGGGATTTATAGTATATTCTCTTCTTTTTATCCTAATTGATTTTCAGTTTCTTGGGGACAAGCAACAATTTAAGTTTGGTGTTGTGATGAGCGGATAATTTATACGCTTTTTAGCATTGTTTTTAGGTAGTTTTTAGTATGATCTAGTTATTTTTAGGGATGTTTTCATTAGTTTTTATGCTAAATTTACATTTCTGGACTTTACTATGAGTTTGTGTGTTTTTCTATGATTT
The DNA here is from genome assembly GCF_014773155.1 of Arachis stenosperma. NCBI lineage: Eukaryota > Viridiplantae > Streptophyta > Magnoliopsida > Fabales > Fabaceae > Arachis > Arachis stenosperma. Next base: position 60,573,099 of record NC_080382.1, read on the forward strand.
CAGGTATTTTCTGGCTGAAATTGAGGGACCAGAGCAAAACTCTGATAAGAGGCTGACAAAGGACTGCTGATGCTGTTGGAATCTGACCTCCCTGCACTCGAAATAGATTTTATAGAGCTACAGAACTCCAAATGGCGCGCTCTCAACGGTGTTGGAAATTAGACATCCAGAGCTTTCCAGCAATATATAATAGTCCATACTTTATTTGAGATTTGACGACGTAAACTTGCGTTCAACACCAGTTCCATGCTGCATTCTGGAGTCAAACGCCAGAAACACGTCACGCACCAGAGTTGAACGCCCAAAACACGTTACAACTTGGAGTTCAACTCCAAGAGAAGCCTCAGCTCGTGGATAGCTCAAGCTCAGCCCAAGCACACACCAAATGGGCCCCGGAAGTGAATTTATGCATCAATTACTTACCTCTGTAAACCCTAGTAGCTAGTTTAGTATAAATAGAACTTTTTACTAGTTTATTAGATATCTTTGATTGTATTATTCAATCTTTTGGAAGTTTAGTTCTTAGATCTGGGGGCTGGCCATTCGCCCATGCCTGGACCTTTCACTTATGTATTTTCAACGGTGGAGTTTCTACACCCTATAGATTAAGGGTGTGAAGCTCTGCTGTACCTCAAGTTTTAATGCAATTACTACTATTTTCTATCCAATTCGATTTATTCCTGTTCTAAGATATTCGTTGCACTTTAACTTGATGAATGTGATGATCCATGACACTCATCATCATTCTCACCTATGAACGCGCGTGACTGACAACCACTTCCGTTCTACCTTAGACCGGGCACATATCTCTTGGATTCCTTGATCAGAATCTTCGTGGTATAAGCTAGAATTGATGACGGCATTCATGGGAATCCGGAAAGTCTAACCTTGTCTATGGTATTCCGAGTAGGATTCCTGGATTGAATGACTGTGACGAGCTTCAAACTCTTGAAGGCTGGGCATTAGTGACAGACGCAAAAGAATCACTGGATTCTATTCCAACCTGATTAAGAACCGACAGATGATTAGCCGTGATGTGACAGAGCATTTGGACCATTTTCACTGAGAGGATGGGATGTAGCCATTGACAACGGTGATGCCCTACATACAGCTTGCCATAGAAAGGAGTGATAAAAAACTGGAAGGAAGAAGTAGAAAAGCAGAGATTCAGAAGGAACACATCACCTCCATACACCTATCTGAAATTCCCACCATTGAATTACATGAGTAACTTTATCTTTATTTTCTATTTATTTTATTATCTTTATTTAAACCAATAATCTCTTAATCCAGTTAAATCCTCCTGACTGGGATTTACAAGATGACCATAGCTTGCTTCATACCAACAATCTCTGTGGGATCGACCCTTACTCACGTAAGGTATTACTTGGACGACCCAGTACACTTGCTGGTTAGTTGTGCGGAGTTGTGACAAAGTGTGATTCACGTTTGAGAGCACCAAGCCTTTGGAGCCATTGTTGATGATCACAATTTCGTCCACCAATGCCCACCAGAGATGTTCAATGAATGGGTTCAACTTCACATTTTCTATGAAGGTCTTTCATATGAGTCAAAGAAGGTTGTGGATCATTCATCAGGAGGCTCTCTAAACAAGAAGAAAACCATTGAAGAAGCCATAGATGTCATTGAAATAGTTGCTGAAAATGACTATTTCTATGCCTCCGAAAGAAGTAACACCAGAGTAGTAATGGAGCTGAACCACATGGATGCATTGTTAGCTCAAAATAAGATGATCACCAAACAGCTAGCAAATCTTACCAAGAAGGTGGAGGAGAACCAAGTTACAGCAGCCATCACCTCATCATCAGCTCAAGAAGGAGTAAACATAGGAGAAGAAGGTGACTGGGAGCAAGCCAACTATGTTGGAAACTCACCTAGACAAGTCCATGATCCATACTCCAAAACTTACAACTCTGGATGGAGAAATCACACCAACTTTGGATGGGGAAACCAACAAGACCAAGGGCAAGATCAGAGACGCCACAACCTCAACTCCAACAACAATACAACTCATCAAAACACCTCACAAAGATATTACCAATATCCATCTAACTAACCTTCTCAACCACCTAATCTCAACCCACCATCATTAATAGATGATAGGCTCTCAAAGATTGAGGCTCTACTTGAAAGCTTATGCAGAGAAGTCCAAGACAACAAAGTGTTTAAGGAAGAAGTGCGAGCCAATATCAAGAACCAAGGAGAAAACATCAAGAGATTGGAGTCTCAAGTAGGGTATCTATCTCAACAAATTCCCAAACCCACTGATGGATTCCCCAGTGATATAGAGAAGAATCTAAGAGGAGAAACAAAGAAAGTGAGATGGGAAGAATGCAAAATGATAACCACAAGTGATGAGGGGAGTATGAATGGAGTAGAACACCTCCAAAATAATCAAAAGGAAAGCTAGGAGGAAAGAAGCTATACACCCTAACCTACATCCAAGGAAGAGCTGAAGAAGAAGGAGGTATTGAACCCATATGCACCTTTTCCCCACAGGCTTAAAGGTGGTGTAGCAGGGAGAATGTATTCAAGGTTCCTTGATATGTTTGCATCTCTTGATGTAAATATACCATTCATTAAAGCCCTCCAGCAAATGCCTTTCTACATCAAGTATATAAAGGAGCTACTAGCCAGAAAGAGTCCATTGAAGGGTGGACAAACAATAAAGATGAACAGGGATTGCAGTGCTCTCATTCAACCAGGGCCACCCACAAAGAAGGAGGATCCAGGGAGTTTCCACATTCCTTGTGCCATAGGAGAAACAATGATTGACAAAGGGCTTTATGACTTGGGAGCAAGCATCAACTTAATGCCTTTCTCCCTCATGAAGAAGCTCCAAATCAATGAACTAACTCCTACTGATGTAATTATCAGATTGGCTGACAAAACTCAAAAATAAGCAATAGGAGTGGTTGAAAATGTGCTTGTGAAGGTTAGGAGCTACTATCTTCCCACAGATTTTGTTGTTCTGGAAATGGATGAGAATCCTATTTACCCCATCATTCTGGGAAGACCATTCCTAGCCATAGCCAGAGCACTCATAGATGTAGAGCGACGAGAGCTAGTGCTGAGAATACATGATGAGCAGCTCACTTTCAATGTTTTCAACCTCTCACAAGAATCAAGTCAAGAGAACAAAGAATCAAGAGAAGAGTAGAATGAAGCACTGATACAAGAAACAAGCAGTGAAGCACAAACAACACAACTAGAAATCCCACTGGTTGGCAAGCCATGTATTCAGGAAGAACCTCATTTCAAGGTAACTCAAGGGGAGTTAAGCCCACCAGAATCATGCAAAGCTAGCAACAAGGAGTCCTTAGAGAAAGAGTCTATAGAAAACAAGACAACATCAATGGAAACAAGGAAGAAAGTACCCAGAAGATGGAGAAACAAGAAGATCCCTACAGAGGATTTCTCCCTAGGAGATGAACTATTCAACAAATCCACTGGAGACAAATACACTGCAAGAGGGGAGGATTTCAAGCACCACCAACCACCCTGACAAGGGTCAACCGTCAAGCTAATGACGTTAAAGAAGTGCTTCATGGGAGGCAACCCATGATTCTTATCTCTTCTTTTAAATTCTTTAGTGTTAGTAATAAAGTAAGATCATGAATTTCAAAATAACTTTGACAAACATTTAACAAAATTCTTATATGCAACATATAGTAAACAACAAGTTTTGTGTTCAAGGTACATCAAGATGGCATGAACACAAATTATGTCAATTTGGGCTGAGAATCTTGATGTAAATCCTTGAACACCACATGATCACAAACTAAGTTTGGTGTCACCAATGTGCATATATGAGCATTAAGGGAGTCAGTTGTCTTGTCCTCATGAAGATCATATCAAAAAAAAAATTCGATAGCTAATTCATATTTTAAAACTTCCCACCAAAAGTTCAATTAACTTTTTGTATTCCTTTTGTCATATATAGGAAATGAAAAAAGGGGATTGAAGTAGATTGATGGAACAACTAATGGAAGGAGGTTCGGCCACTTTAGTCAAGGGGGTTATACACTTACCTTCAAGGAGACCCCCTTAGAAAATGTTATCATGAAAGGATGAGAAAGGGTCATCTTGGAAACCGAAGCAATCAGTTCATAAATATGATGATCCTTGTGCTCACCTTGCACCAAACCCCAACCGTTCACTATCAAGGCCGTGCCATTGATCTACACCATTCAACTATCACCACCAGCCTATATAAAGAACCCTCACCAATCTAGCCCCCTCTCAAATATTCATCCAACTCACTTATTTTCCTTCTCTCAAAACACATTTCTCCAAGACACATTCTGCCTCAACCCAACCAAACTCTATCTTCAAACTCCTAACCTTTACTATCTTCGTAATCCAATTCTCACTTATGGCATCATCAAGTTTCAAGAGGCAAAGAGGAAAGGAACCAATGCAGCAACCTTCCTTCGACACCGGGAGATTCAAAATAGCCTTCCATGAGCTCGAATTTGAACGAATAAAGAACAAGAAGATACTGCCTGAATCAACATTCCAGTTCAACGAAGATGAATGTCCACAGATTCGAGAGAAGATTAAGCAAAGGGGTTGGCAAAAGCTCACTAACCCGGAAGCAAAGGTAAATGCAACTCTCATCAGGGAATTTTATGCAAATGTGGTTAGAGAAGACAAGACCATAACCCCCATCTTCAAAAGCTATGTAAGAGGAACAGAGTTAGATTTCAGCCCAAATGCTCTAATTAGAACTCTTCATCTGAAATCACCACAATTTGTTGAGCTCGGGTACCAAGAAAGAATGAACAATGGCCCCGACAATGATGAACTAGAAGAAATTGTAGGTGACATATTTATTGTGGAATCTGACTGGGAAAGGTATTCGGATAAGAGGCCCCCGGTTCATCAGGAGAGGAGACCTCATCCCAAAAGCCAAGGGATGGTTTGAGCTTGTAAGACGCTCTATCCTTCCAGCCGCAAACAATTCTGAGGTCAATATTGCTCGACCTACCATGGTACATTGTTTAATAAAGGGTGGAAGCATCAATGCACACGAAATTATAGTTGAAGGAATCCAAGAATCAGCCGAGAAGAAAGATTCGGGTGCTAGACTTTGGTACCCCAACACCATCCTTAGATTATGCATGAAAGCCAAGGTAGTCTTTGAAGACAGCAATCCAACTTGGGTAGGTCTTGGGAGATCACTTACACTCCAACGCATAACCCATGTGACTCCAGCTCAACAGCAGAAAAGACCCCATCTAAGGAAGAGGACATCAGAAGAAGCACAAGAGGAAGAACCTATCCAAGAAGAAACCCAACCAACAGAACATCATCAAGAAGGGTATTATGACCCAACCAACATCAATTTGGGTTACATCCGAGGAGCCATTGACGATTTATCAAGAATATACATGGAAGGACAAGAACAACAGTTGCAATTTCAATCTCAGAGAATGGATCATCAAGAGGAAATGCTAACAAATTGGATGAATCAACAAAGGGAATGGCAGAAACAGCTAATAGAGCAGCAACAAGAGCACTACTCTCAGCTCACTCAAGCCATCAGTCAAGTGTCCGAAAGGCAAGAAAGCCAAGATAAATGCCTCCAGGAACTCAATCAATGCCAGATGACTCAGATGAAAGCATTCAACGAATTCAGTGTGCTCAATGAAGGAGGGCAACTGCATCGAGAAGAATTCAGCATCAACACTCAGGCAAGGTTAAACTATATGACTGAGCATATGCATCACTTACACCCTGACATCCCAAGTTATGAGGCAGTTCGCAAGAACTTAACAGAACAAGAAGAGGGGAAGGTGAAACAGCAAAAGGAAGCATTAAAGAAGAAGATGGAGGATGCCGGTTTCTGGAAAAAGCTGATGGGGAAGCGCAAGGGGAATGGAGACTCAAGTAATCAAGGAGAATCCCATGGGAGCAGAAGAACATGAGCAGGCCAACAAGTGAAAGGTGGTGAAGTTCCTTCTTAGTTTACCTTTTTCAAAGCTTTAAATAAGGAAAATCATGTATGAAATAGAACATGCTTCCATAAGTAGTTTAGGACTTTTAATTCTGCATTTAATTTTCGTTGCTTAGGTTAAATGTGCTAGCTTAATGTCTTGAATGTCCACTTTCATCTTTCTTACTTATATGCTTGTCTCTTTAAGTTAATCAAAAAGAAAATGATATGAAAAAAAAAAACAAGAGTGGAGTTATTTTATGAAGTGCATTCTGAATGTTTGTGGTAGGATGATTAGTAAGCTAAGTTGGTTCACCAAGTAAGGAAAGAAAGCAACTATCTATCCTGAGTCCTATGTTTGAGACACACCATTTGAGACTAACTAAACAATAAGATCCCAATAAGAAAAGAGGAAGAGCAATAAAAGTGAAAAAAAGAAAGAAACACAATAAGAAACAATGCTAGGCACCAAGGGTTTCAAAATTAAGGCATGTGTCTGTGGTGTTTATGTACAAGGGATATACTTGGATGAATAAGCTCTTAGGGGTGCCTTATCACTTGGTAACTTGGATTAAGTAATCCGGGATTATCAGCTGAAAGTTCACTATCAAGAGTAACCTTTGCTACAAAACACTTAGTAACTTAAAGAGGTGCTGGACACCAAGGTCTCAAGAAAGGAAAATAACAAACCATATGCATGTGGTGTGTATATATGAGGGAAAGAGACTTGAGGAAGTAAGTCCTTAGGGGTGTCTTAACACCTAGCACCTTAAACCAACTGGTTTGGGAGTGTTGGCTGAAAGCTTATCATAAAGAGTCGCCCTCTTACAAAGCACTTAGCAAAAAGAAAAATAAACTTTGAAAAAGAAGGAAGGATCAATAAAGAAAGAAGTCTCAAAGGATGCAATCAAGAAAGTGGCCAAGGAGTCGATAAAGGATTGAAACCTAAAAGGGGAAGAACCTAAGTTGCTATGCATGAAACCCCATAAACCAGGAATTATACTTTTATTTTATCTTCTTGTTCTTTCATTTCATTCTTCTTATGCTTCAGTACTTGCTCAGGGACAAGCAAGCTTTAAGTTTCGTGTTGTGATGCCAGGGCATCTAGGCTAGTTTCACTGACCTTTTCTTTACCGTTTTAGGGTAGTTTCATGTATTTTCTTAGTGAATAAGGCAAGTTTTGGATGAAAATACACTCATACCTTGATTCAAGCAACTATTGTGAACTTTGCATGATTTCATGAGTATTTTGCTAGAATTGCATGATAAATTGATGATGCATAATCTCATGACTTTGGCTAGAGCTTTGATGCACTTAATTGCTTGATTTCAGGGCAAAGGAAGCAAGGAAGAACCACGTTAGTATTCACGTTAACCTAGTTAACGTGAACACTAACGTGGAATGGTGAAAAGCTTGCAACGTTAATGAGAAAAGTGATCACCAATAACGCCTACGAAGCCATCCAAAGCTCACGTTACTTGCCACGTTAACTAAGTTAACGTGGTAGTTAACGTAGAAGAAAAAAGGAACTCCAACATTAAGAGAAAACATGAACACCAATAACGTTTTTCTCCAACGTTAGTGGTAAAAGTGAACACCACTAACGTTGGAGAACTTGGCAATGATCCACGTTAAGAGTCATGTTAACTTAGTTAACGTGAACTCTAACGTGGAAGAGAAAAACAAAAGTGTCACTAACGTTGGACCAACTAGCATTGCCTACGTTAACTTTCACGTTAAGACCATTAACGTGAAAGTTAACATGGAGTTGAGATCAAAGAGCCAACGTTAGTGACACTTACTTTTGTCACTAACGTTGGAAGATGGCATCACTACTACGTTAAGAGCCATGTTAACTTAGTTAACGTGAGTTCAAACGTATAGAATTTGGGCATTTGGAGCGTTAGTGACAAAGGTGAGTGTCACTAATGCTCTCGAAGGTGAGACACACCCACGTTAAGAGTCACGTTAGCTACACTAACATGAACTATAACGTAGGAACAAAAGGCACCAAGCAACGTTAACGGGAAAAGTGATTCCCACTAACGTTCACGAAGGGGTATAAGCCAATGTTATTGGGAAAAGTGAGTCCCAATAACGTTGGCCAAAAATTGAAAAGGCAACGTTAGTGGTCACGTTAAGACCACTAACGTTGGAGTTAACGTGGGTACATAAGGGTGGAACGTTAGTGGAAAAAGTGAATGCCACTAACGTTCTCGAACCCACAATGGTACTCAACATTAATCTCACTAAATACCCAAGCCTAATTCATATGTCTCAACAAGCTGGGCCCACTAAAGATGAGAACTGCTTCAACTCAAGATCCAGAGCCCACATCCAATACTTGAAGAACTCACTAGAAGATCAAGAGGAGTAGTATATATAGGAGTAGTTTTGAACTATAGAGAAGCTTGGCACTTTTGGGAACTACTCTCTATAGATTTACTTTTCTGCACTTTTAGCATGGATTCTTCTTTTCTGCCATTTTTCATTCCTAGAGCTATGAACAACTAAACCTCTTTCATTGGGTTAGGGAGCTCTGTTGTAATTTGATGGATCAATTATCGTTTTCATTCTTCTTCTTCTTTCTTTTCTCTTAATCTTACTAGAAAGCTTTCGATCTTAATTCAATTGGTTAGTTGTCTTGGAAAAGAAACTCTCCATAATTGGATCTCCTTTGAGCCTTGGAAAAGGGATGAGGAGATCATGCTAGAAATGCTTTCTCATGTTGGACCAAATTGGGGTTTGGGCGGATATAGTGACATGTAATCCTCCCAACACTTTGATTTGGAAATACATGTGGTATAATCAGTGACCACATTTTATCTCTTCCCATGAGCAATTAAATCAAGGAATTGGGCAATTGTTTAAGCTTAGAGAGATTGGATTGCCAAGGAATTAGGATCCAATCACTTAAGATTGCCAAGGAGATCAATGAACGCATTGATTGAGGAAGAGATGATAATGAACTTGATCCAGAGAATGCAACATCTCCTGAACCCAATGATTACCCCATTTTTGATCTTACCCACTCTCTTTACTTTCTGCCATTTATTTTCATGCTCATTACCCCAAATCTCCATTTAAGATTCTGCACTTTAATTTCTGTTATTTACTTTCTAGTCATTTAAATTTCTGCAAGTTCTCAATCTAAATTCTGTTTAGCTCAATTAGCATATTATTCTAACTAAAGTTGCTTGACCAATCAATCCTTGTGGGATTCGACCTCACTCTATTGTGAGTTTTACTTGACGATAATTCGGTATACTTGCCGAAGGGAAATTTGTTGAGAAACAAGTTTTCATGCATCAACAACTGACGGTGAATCTTGTTGCTTAGATTAGGATAAATTAGTCTTTTTGATTTAGAGTCACTAGAATTGCATATTTTATTATCCCTTTTAAAAAAATTTTTCAAAAATATTATTTTTCTTTATTAATTTTTAGTTTTTCTGTAAGTTTAGTGTCCTGTTTTAAGTTTGGTGTCAATTGCATGTTTTTAAAAATTTATGCATTTTTCGAAAATTCATGCATGTGTTCTTCATGATCTTCAAATTATTCTTGTCAATTTTTTTTGTTTGATCTTTGATTAAATCTTGTGCCTAACTTTAAGTTTGGTGTTCTCTTATTAATTTTCTTTAATTTTTGAAAATTTATTTTGGTTTTCCAAAAATTTTAAGTTTGGTGTTCTTTCTTTTGTTCTTGGTGTTCTTGTGAATCTTCAAGGTGTTCTTGAGCCCTCTTTGTGTTTTGATCTTAAAATTTTTAAGTTTGGTGTTCCTTGGTATTTTCCCTCTAGATTTATGAAAACAACGAGCATTAGATCTAAAAATTTTAAGTCTTGTGTCTTTTGTGTGTTTTCTCTTTCATCATAAAATTCAAAAATCAAAAAAATATCTTTTCCTTTAATTTCTCATAATTTTCGAATTGCTTGGGTTGACTTGGTCAAAAATTTTCAAATTATATCCTTTTAAGATTTTTAAAATAATATCTTTTTCAAAAATATCCTAACCACTTTCTCTCTCCTCACTTTTTCGAAAATTCTCATAAAATATTTTCAATTCTTTTTCATTTTTATCGTAGTTTTATTTTATTTTATTTTATTATTTTGAAAATTTATTTTTTTTATAATAAAATAAATAAAATAAATCCACGTCATCTCCCTTTTTCCATTATGGATCTAAGTGGAAATGAACAATCCAGAAGGACTCTGGGGTCATATGCTAACCCCACTGCTGCTTCATATGGGAGTAGTATCTGTATACCCTCCATCAGTGTCAGTAGTTTTGAGCTGAATCCTCAGCTCATTATCATGGTGCAGCAAAGTAGCCAGTATTCCGGTCCTCCATAGGAAGAACCTACAGAGTTTCTGGCACAGTTTTTACAAATTGCAGACACAGTACATGATAAGGAAGTAGATTAGGATGTCTACAGATTATTACTGTTTCCATTTGCTGTAAAAGACCAAGCTAAGAGGTGGTTAAATAACCAACCTAAGGACAGCATAAAGACATGGAAACAGCTGTCAGAAAAATTCCTGAATCACTATTTTTCTCCAAAATGGATGACACAGCTAAGGCTGAGCATCCAAGGCTTCAAACAAGGAGATAATGAATCCCTTTAGGATGCTTGGGAGAGATACAGAGAGATGCTAAGAAAATGCCCCTCAGAAATGTTTTCAGAGTGGGTGCAGTTAGACATCTTTTATTATGGGCTTACAGAGAAAGCTCAGATTTCTCTAGACCACTCATCTGGGGGATCTATACACATGAGAAAGACAATTGAAGAAGCTCAAGAGCTCATTGATACAGTTGCCAGAAATCAGCATCTGTACATAGGCAGTGAACCTTCCATGAAAGAAGAGGCTAAAACTGTAACTGCTGAACTAAGTCCTGCAGAACAAGTTACTGAATTCAATCAGCAATTAGATTTTCAAACAAAACAGCTACCCGAATTCAAGGAGATACTACAAGAGACAAGAATGGCCAATATGAATATGGAAGTGTAGCTAAAGCGAACAGAACAACAGTTATCAAAACAAATAACATAAGAGTGCCAAGCAGTTCAATTAAGAAGTGAAAAAACATTAAATACCTCACTTCAAGACAGCAAGAAGCCAAGAAATGAACAAACTGCTACCCAAAATCCCTCTGAGGACAGTCAGAGCCCAGAGAGGGATAATTCTGGCGCTCAAATGCCAGAAAAGGAATGGAGAGCTGGCGTTGAACACCCAACCCATGCTCAGTCCTGGCGTTCAATGCCAGAACCGGCAAGGAATTGGCATTGAACGCCCAAAGGAAGCACAGTTCTGGCGTTCAGACGCTAGAAAGAGGTAAGGAGTTGGCGTCTAACGCCACTCCAGCTTCCACCCCTGGCATTCAAACGCCAGTGGGAGATCAGACACATACAAGTGCTGATAGCAACCCCTCTAAAAAGGCTTCTCAACCCACATCTGTAGGCAATAAACCTACAGCAACTAAGGTTGAGGAATACAAAGCCAAAATGCCTTATCCTCAGAAACTCTGCCAAGTGGAACAGGATAAGCAATTTGCCCGCTTTGGAGACTATCTCAGGACTCTTAAAATAAAGATTCCGTTTGCAGAAGCACTTGATCAAATACCATCTTATGCTAAGTTCATGAAAGAGATCTTAAGTCATAAGAAGGATTGGAGGGAAACTGAAAAAGTTTACCTCACTAAGGAATGCAGTACAGTCATTCTGAAAAGCTTACCAGAAAAGCTTAAAGATCCCAGAAGCTTTATGATACCATGCACATTAGAGGGTACTTGTACCAAGCAAGCTCTATGTGATCTTGGGGCAAGTATCAACCTAATACATGCATCTACTATCAGAAAGCTTGGTTTGACTGAAGAAGTCAAACTAACCCGGATATGTCTCCAACTTACTATGGCTCCATTAAATACCCATCAGGCGTGATTGAAGACATGATTGTCAAGGTTGGGCCATTCGCCTTTCCCACTGACTTTGTGGTGCTGGAAATGGAGGAGCACAAGAGTGCAACTCTCATTCTATGAAAACCTTTCCTAGCAACTAGACGAACCCTCATTGACATCCAAAAAGGGGAAGTAACCCTGAGAGTCAATGAGGATGAGTTTAAGTTGAATGTTGTCAACGCTATGCAGCATCCAGACACCCCAAATGACTGCATGAGCATTGATATCATTGATTCTCTGGTAAAAGAGGTCAATATGACTGAGAGTCTCGAATCAGAGCTAGAGGATATCTTTAAAGATGCTCAGCCTGATCTGGAGGAACCAGAGAGAATAATAGAACCTCTGAAAATCCCTCAAGAAGAGGAAAAACCTCCCAAACCCGAGCTCAAACCATTACCACCATCCCTGAAATATACATTTCTGGGAGAAGGTGATACATTTCCTGTAATCATAAGCTCTACCTTAGAACCACAGGAAGAGGAAGCACTAATACAAGTGCTAAGGACACACAAGATAGCTCTTGGGCGGTCCATCAGTGATCTTAAGGGCATTAGCCCAGCCAGATGCATGCACAAGATCCTATTGGAGGGTGACGCTAAGCCAGTGGTTCAACCACAGAGACGGCTGAATCCAGCCATGAAGGAGGTGGTGCAGAAGGAGGTCACTAAATTACTAGAGGCTGAGATTATTTATCCTATTTCTGATAGCCCCTGGGTAAGCCCTGTCCATGTTGTCCCTAAGAAGGGTGGCATGACAGTGGTTCATAATGAAAAAAATGAACTAGTTCCGACAAGAACAGTTACAGGGTGGCGTATGTGTATTGATTACAGAAGGCTCAATACAACTACCAGAAAGGATCATTTTCCTCTACCATTCATAGACCAGATGCTAGAAAGATTAGCAGGTCATGAATACTAGTACTTCTTGGATGGATATTCAGCTTATAATCAAATTGCAGTAGATCCCCAAGATCAAGAGAAAATAGCATTCACATGTCCATCCGGAGCATTTGTATACAAAAGGATTCCATTTGGCCTGTGCAATGCACCTGCAACCTTTCAAAGGTGCATGCTCTCTATTTTCTCTGATATGGTGGAAAAATTTCTAGAAGTCTTCATGGATGACTTTTCAGTATTTGGAGACTCATTCAGCTCCTGTCTTGACCATCTAGCACTTGTTCTAAAGAGGTTCCAAGAGACTAACCTGGTTTTAAACTGGGAAAAATGTCACTTTATGGTGACTAAAGGAATTGTCCTTGGGCACAAAATTTCGAACAAGGGAATAGAGGTGGATCAAGCTAAGGTAGAGGTAATTGAAAAATTACCACCACCTGCCAATGTTAAGGCAATCAGAAGCTTTCTAGGGCATGCAGGATTCTATAGGAGGTTTATAAAAGATTTTTCAAAAATCGCCAAACCTCTGAGTAATCTGCTAGCTACTGACACACCATTTATCTTTGATAAGGAGTGTCTGCAGGTGTTTGAGACTCTGAAAGCTAAGCTGGTCACAGCACCAGTCATCTCTGCACTAGACTGGACATTACCATTTGAACTGATGTGTGATGCCAGTGACCATGCCATTGGTGCAGTGTTGGGACAAAGGCATGACAAGCTTCTGCACGTCATTTACTATGCCAGTCGTGTTTTAAATGACGCACAGAAGAACTATACAACCTATAAGACAGTGAGATTCATACCCAAAGAGTACAGTAGGTAGTAATAAAAGAAATTGATCATGGATGCAAAGTACTAAAACAGTGCTGAAATTCCTTCAGAAACACATCTTTAGCAGATTTGGTATCCCTAGAGTACTAATCAGTGATGGGGGCACTCATTTCTGTAATAAACATCTTTACTCTGCTTTAGTTCGATATAGAATTAGCCACAGGATAGCTACTCCATATCATCCACAGACAAATAGGCAAGTGGTGCACGAAATTGCAATCACACTTTTTGCAATCCCGCACAACTAACCAGCAAGTGCACTGGGTCGTCCAAGTAATACCTTACGTGAGTAAGGGTCGATCCCACGGAGATTGTCGGCTTGAAGCAAGCTATGGTTATCTTGTACTTCTTAGTCAGGATATCAGAAATTATCAGGGTTGATTGTGAAAAGCAAAAGAACATGAAATAAGTACTTGTTATGCAGTAATGGAGAATAGGTTGAGGTTTTGGAGATGCTCCATCTTCTGAATCTCTGCTTTCCTATTGTCTTCTTCATCAAACACGCAAGGCTCCTTCCATGGCAAGCTGTATGTAGGGTTTCACCGTTGTCAATGGCTACCTCCCATCCTCTCAGTGGAAATGTTCAACGCACCCTGTCACGGCACGGCTATCCATCTGTCGGTCCTCAATCAGGCCGGAATAGAATCCAGTGATTCTTTTGCGTCTGTCACTAACGCCCCGCCTTCAGGAGTTTGAAGCTCGTCATAGTCATTTAATCATTGAATCCTACTCAGAATACCACAGACAAGGTTTAGACCTTCCGGATTCTCTTGAATGCCGCCATCAGTTCTAGCTTATACCACGAAGATTCCGATTAAAGAATCCAAGAGATATCTACTTAATCTAAGGTAGAACGGAGGTGGTTGTCAGGCACACGTTCATAGTTGAGAATGATGATGAGTGTCACGGATCATCACATTCATCCGCGTTAAGAACAAGTGATATCTTAGAATGGAAGCAAGCATGATTGAATAAGAAACAGTAGTAATTGCATTAATCCATCAAGACACAGCAGAGCTCCTCACCCCCAACCATGGGGTTTAGAAACTCATGCCGTGGAAGGTACACAAAGAAACGTGTAAAGTGTCATGAGGTACAGATACAATGTCAAAAGATCCTATTAATAGTAAACTAGTAACCTAGGGTATACAGAAATGAGTAAATGACGAAAAAATCCACTTCTGGGTCCACTTGGTGTGTGCTTGGGCTGAGCAATGAAGCATTTTCGTGTAGAGACCTTTTCTGGAGTTAAACGCCAGCTTTTATGCCAGTTTGGGCGTTTAACTCCAAGTTTTATGCCAATTCCAGCGTTAAACGCTGGAATTTCTGAGGCTGATTTGCAACGCCGGTTTGGGCCATCAAATCTCGGGCAAAGTATGGCCTATTATACATTGCTGGAAAGCCCAGGATGTCTACTTTCCAATGCCGTTGAGAGCGCGCCAATTGGGCTTCTGTAGCTCCAGAAAATCCACTTCGAGTGCAGGGAGGTCAGAATCCAACAGCATCTGTAGTCCTTTTCAGCCTCTAAATCAGATTTTTGCTCAGGACCCTCAATTTCAGCCAGAAAATACCTGAAATCACAGAAAACACACAAACTCATAGTAAAGTCCAGAAAAGTGAATTTTAACTAAAAACTAATAAAAATATACTAAAAACTAACTAGATCATACTAAAAACATACTAAAAACAATGCCAAAAAGCGTATAAATTATCTGCTCATCACAACACCAAACTTAAATTGTTGCTTGTCCCCAAGCAACTGAAAATCAAATAAGATAAAAAGAAGAGAATATACTATAGACTCCAAATTATCAATGAAACTTAGCTCCAAATTAGATGAGCGGGACTAGTAGCTTTTTGCCTCCGAACAGTTTTGGCATCTCACTTTATCCTTTGAAATTCAGAATGATTGCCTTCTTTAGGAACTCAGAACTCAGATAGTGTTATTGATTCTCCTAGTTAAGTATAATGATTCTTGAACACAGCTACTTATTGAGTCTTGGCCGTGGCCCAAAGCACTCTGTCTTCCAGTATTACCACCGGATACATACATGCCACAGACACATAATTGGGTGAACCTTTTCAGATTGTGACTCAGCTTTGCTTGAGTCCCCAATTAGAGGTGTCCAGGGTTCTTAAGCACACTCTTTTTGCCTTGGATCACAACTTTATTTCTTTCTTTTTCTTTCTTTTTCTTTTTCTCCCTTCTCCTTTTTTTTTGTTTCTTTTCCTCTTTTTTTTTGTTTTTTTTTTATATTCACTGCTTTTTCTTGCTTCAAGAATCATTTTTATGATTTTTCAGATCCTCAGTAACATGTCTCCTTTTTCATCATTCTTTCAAGAGCCAAAAATTTTAACATTCATGAACAACAAATTCAAAAGACATATGCACTGTTTAAGCATACATTCAGAAAACAAAAAGTATTGTCACCACATCAAACTAATTAAGCTAGTTTTAAAGATGAATTCGAAATCCTGTACTTCTTGTTCTTTTGTGATAAAAATAGTTTTCATTTAAGAAAGGTGATGGATTCATAGGACATTCATAACTTTAAGGCATAGACACTAAGACACTAATGATCATACGACACAAACATGGACAAACATAAGCATAAATTTTCGAAAAGACAGGAAAATAAAGAACAAGGAGATTAAAGAACGGGTCCACCTTAGTAATGGCGGCTTGTTCTTCCTCTTGAAGGTCTTATGGAGTGCTTGAGCTCCTCTCTCATGATTCTTTGATCTTCTCTAATTTCATGGAGGAGGATGGAATGTTCTTGGTGCTCCACCCTTAGTTGTCCCATGTTGGAACTCAATTCTCCTAGGGAGGTGTTCAGTTGCTCCCAATAGTCTTGTGGAGAAAAGTGCATCCCTTGAGGCATCTCAGGGATCTCATGATGAGGGGGGTCTCTTGTTTGCTCCATCCTTTTCTTAGTGATGGGCTTGAGGTCATGCCTTCTCAGTTGAACCGGCTTTCCTCTTGAATCTCTCTTCCATTGAGCACCCTCTTCACAAATGTCTGTGAAGACTTGGTCCAACCTTTGATCAAAGTTGACCCTTCTTCATGGCCACAACTTCATAGAAGTGGTCTTGATGCACCCTTGAGATGAATCTCTCCATCTCCCATGACTCGGAGGTGGAAGCTTTTGCCTTCCCTTTCCTCTTTCTAGAGGTTTCTCCGGCCTTGGATGCCATAAATGGTTATGGAAAAACAAAAAGCAATGCTTTTACCACACCAAACTTAAAAGGTTTGCTCGTCCTCGAGCAAAAGAAGAAAGAAGGGAGTAGAAGAAGAAGAAATAGAGGAGAGGGAGGTGGCTTTTGTGGTTCGGCCATTATGGGTGGGTTTGGGAGGTTAAGTGGTTTGAATTTGAATGGTGAGGTAGGTGGGGTTTTATGAAGGATGGATGTGAGTGGTGAATGGGTGAAGAAGAGAGAGGGTGGTGGGGTTGGTGGGGATCCTGTGGGGTCCACAGATCCTGAGGTGTCAAGGAAAAGTCATCCCTGCACCAAGTGGCAAGAAAATTTGCGTTCTGTCTCTCTGCTTTCCTACTGTCTTTCTTCATCAAACACGCGAAGCTCCTTCCATGGCAAGCTGTATGTAGGGTTTCACCGTTGTCAGTGGCTACCTCCCATCCTCTCAGTGAAAACGTTCCTATGCTCTGTCACAGCATAGGCTAATCATCTGTCGGTTCTCGGTCAGGCCGGAATAGAATCCATTGATTCTTTTGCGTCTGTCACTAACGCCCCGCCTGCTAGGAGTTTGAAGCACGTCACAGTCATTCAATCATTGAATCCTACTCAGAATACCACAGACAAGGTTTAGACCTTCCGGATTCTCTTGAATGCCGCCATCAGTTCTAGCTTATACCACGAAGATTCTGGTTAAGGAATCCAAGAGATATCTACTCAATCTAAGGTAGAACGGAGGTGGTTGTCAGGCACACGTTCATAGTTGAGAATATGATGAGTGTCACGGATCATCACATTCATCCGGGTTAAGAACAAGTGATATCTTAGAATGGAAGCCAGCATGATTGAATAAGAAACAGTAGTAATTGCATTAATCCATCAAGACACAGCAGAGCTCCTCACCCCCAACCATGGGGTTTAGAGACTCATACCGTGGAAAGTACACAAAGAAACGTGTAAAGTGTCATGAGGTACTGATACAATGTCAAAAGATCCTATTAATAGTCAGCTAGTAACCTAGGGTATACAGAAATGAGTAAATGACGTAAAAATCCACTTCTGGGTCCACTTGGTGTGTGCTTGGGCTGAGCAATGAAGCATTTTTGTGTAGAGACCTTTTCTGGAGTTAAACGCCAGCTTTTATGCCAGTTTGGGCGTTTAACTCCAAGTTTTATGCCAGTTCCAGCGTTAAACGCTGGAAATTCTGAGGCCGAATTGCCACGCCGGTTTGGGCCATCAAATCTTGGGCAAAGTATGGACTATCATATATTGCTGGAAAGTCCAGGATGTCTACTTTCCAACGCCGTTGAGAGCGTGCCAATTGAGCTTCTGTAGCTCCAGAAAATCCACTTCGAGTGCAGGGAGGTCAGAATCCAACAGCATCTGCAGTCCTTTTCAGTCTCTGAATCAGATTTTTGCTCAGAACCCTCAATTTCAGCCAGAAAATACCTGAAATCACAGAAAAACACACAAACTCATAGTAAAGTCTAGAAAAGTGAATTTTAGCTAAAAACTAATAAAAATATACTAAAAACTAACTAAAATATATTAAAACATACTAAAAACAATGCCAAAAAGCGTACAAATTATCCGCTCATCACAACACCAAACTTAAATTGTTGCTTGTCCCCAAGCAACTAAAAATCAAAATAGGATAAAAAGAAGAGAATATACTATAGACTCCAAAATATCAAGGAAACATAGCTCCAATTAGATGAGCGGGACTAGTAGCTTTTTGCCTCCGAACAGTTTTGGCATCTCACTCTATCCCTTGAAGTTCAGAATGATTGGCATCTATAAGAACTCAGAACTCAGATAGTGTTATTGATTCTCCTAGTTAAGTATAATGATTCTTGAACATAGCTATTGTATGAGTCTTGGCTGTGGCCCAAAGCACTCTGTCTTCCAGTATTACCACCGGATACATACATGCCACAGACACATAATTGGGTAAACCTTTTCAGATTGTGACCCAGCTTTGCTAGAGTCCCCAATTAGAGGTGTCCAGGGTTCTTAAGCACACTATTTTTGCTTTGGTTCACAACTTTATTTTTTTTTTCTTCTTTTTTTTTTCGAAATTTTTTTTTTGCATTCACTGCTTTTTCTTGCTTCAAGAATCACTTTGATGATTTTTCAGATCCTCAATAACAGTTCTCCATTTCCATCATTCTTTCAAGAGCCAACAATTTTAACATTCTTAAAACAACAAATTCAAAAGACATATGCACTGTTCAAGCATTCATTCAGAAAACAAAAATTATTGTCACCACATCAAACTAATTCAACTAGTTTCAAGTATAAATTTTGAAATCCTGTACTTCTTGTTCTTTTGTGATTAAAGCATTTTTCATTTAAGAGAGGTGATGGATTCATAGGACATTTATAGCTTTAAGACATGAATTTTAAATTTTATTAATTATGAATTAAGAACAAGACTCAAAAATAGATATAGGATGAAACTAAATAAAAATAGAAAACAAAACAAAAAAAAAACGAAAAAAATAGGCTCCTAATGATAGAGGTTTTCACAGAGTTAGGACTCAACAACCTTGATTTTGAGAAGTGGATGCTCCCTCAGCTTGAGAGGAGAGCTTTTGGCGTTTCATCTCTTGGAGTTCACGCCCCTGCTTCTCTTGTTCCTTCAGCAATTTGCAGAGCATGCAGTTCTGATTCTGCTGTTCTTCCTTCAGTTGCTCCATAGTTTCTTGCAACTTGGTGATAGATGCTTCTAGGCTGGCCCAGTAGCCAATTTCAGGAAATTCAGGGAGGAACTCCTGCGCCCTCCTTTTGATAGAGTTGTCTTGCATTTGTCCTTCCATTGACTTCTTAGTGATTGGGTGTTCAATGGGTATGAATTCATCTACTCCCATCTTCACCCCAGCCTCTTTACAGAGCAAGGAGATCAAGCTTGGGTAAGCCAATTTGGCTTCAGTGGAATTCTTATTTGCAATTGTGTAGATCTCACAAGCAATCACATGATGAACCTCCACTTCTTTTCCAAGCATAATGCAATGAATCATCACTGCTCTCTTGATAGTGACCTCAGAACGGTTGCTAGTGGGCAATATGGAACGCCCAATAAAGTCTAGCCAACCTCTTGCAATTGGTTTGAGGTCTCCCCTCTTGAGTTGGTTTGGGACACCCTTAGAATTGGTTATCCATTTAGTTCCAGGGAGGCATATGTCCTCTAGAACTTGATCCAACCCTTTATCTGCTCTCACCATCCTCCTATTAAAGGGTCAGGATCATCTTGCAGTTGAGGCAATTGAAGATTCTCTTATTTGTCCAGATGGAAGTACATAACTTTCCCTCTGACCATGGTTCTGTAGGTATGGTAAGCAGTTCCAGTCATTCTCTGCTTATCTGTTAACCACAGATTTGAGTAGAATTCCTGAACCATGTTCCTTCCACCTTTATCTCAGGATTGGTTAGAACTTCCCATCCTCTGTTTCGAATTTGCTCTTGGATCCCCGGATATTCATCTTCTTTCAGATCAAATTTCACTTCCGGGATCACTGACCTCAGACCCATTATCTTGTGATAATGGTCTTCATGTTCTTGGTTAAGAACTTCTCTTGGTTCCAAAGATTCTTTGGATTATTCTCTTTTTTTCCTCTTAAATTGGTTTGTTTTCCCTTAGGAGCCATGATCTTGATGAATCTTGGCTTAGTGATCACGGAAAAGCACACCAAACTTAGAGGTTTGCTTGTCCTCAAGCAAAAAAAGGAAGAGAGAGAGAGGAGAGGAAATTCGAATGGTGTGGTGGAATGAGGGAGGACAAACGTGTATTTATAAGGTGGGGAGGGGAGATTTCGAAAAAAAAGAAAAGTTTGAAAAGAGATTTGAAAAGATATGGAAAGAATTTGAGAGAAAGGTGGGTTTTGAACAATATTTGGAATTGTTTTGAAATAGATTTGAGGAATGGTTTTGATTTTTGAAGATTTTGAAAGTGAATGATGAATGGTTGAAGTGTGATTTTGTAGAAAAGTATGGGTAAGAAAAGGAAAGTTTGAAAAAATTTGGTATGAAAACAAAATTGTGGTCCCCCACCTTTCTGGCGTTTAACGCCCATTTGTTGCCCCTTTTGGGCGTTTAACGCCCAGCCAGGTGCCCTGGCTGGCGTTAAACGCCAGAATTCCTTTATCACTGGGCGTTTTTCCAAAACGCCCAGGATGCTGCACACCTGGCATTAAACGCCCAGAATGGTGCCCATTATGGCGTTTAACGCCCAAAATGGCACCATTCCTGGCGTTAAACGCCCAGAATGATACCCATTCTGGCGTTTAACGCCCAAAATGCCCTTACTGGCATTTTTTTCGCCAGTAAGCTCATTTTCTCTACTTTTTGAGCTGAATCCTTCTGTAACTCTGTGAATTCCTTCATTTTTTGATACTTGTCTCTGTAAGAACAAATCATATAACCTCCTAATGACTGGGTTGCCTCCCAGCAAGCGCTTCTTTACTGTCTTTAGCTGGACCTTTACTGAGAATCATTCAAGTCTCAGTTTTGAGCGTTCCTGCTCAAAATTGCTTTCAAGATAATGCTTGATTCTCTGTCCATTAACAATGAATTTTTTGTCAGAATCAATATCCTGAAGCTCAACATATCCATATGGTGACACTCCTGTAATCACATACGGACCCCTCCACCGGGATTTGAGTTTTCCTGGAAACAATTTGAGCCTAGAGTTGAAGAGCAGAACTTTTTGTCCTGGCTCAAAGACTCTGGTTGACACTTCTTGTCATGCCATTTCTTTGCCTTTTCCTTATAAATTTTTGCATTTTCAAAGGCATTGAGTCTGAACTCCTCTAGCTCATTTAGCTGGAGCAGTCTCTTTTCACCAGCTAACTGTGCATCCATGTTTAGGAATCTGGTTGCCCAGTAGGCTTTATGTTCCAGTTCCACGGGCAGATGACAGGCCTTCCCATACACCAGTTGGTATGGAGAGGTTCCTATAGGAGTCTTGAATGCTGTTTTGTATGCCCATAGAGCATCATCCAAGCTCTTTGCCCAATCCTTTCTTCGGGCTATCACAGTCCGTTCCAGGATTCTCTTTAGCTCTCTGTTAGAGACTTCAGCTTGCCCATTTGTCTGTGGATGATACGGAGTTGCCACTTTATGGCTGATTCCATATCTAACCATAGCAGAGTATAGCTGTCTATTGCAGAAATGAGTGCCCCCATCACTGATTAGTACTCTGGGAACACCAAACCTGCTGAAGATGTGTTTCTGGAGGAATTTTAGCACGGTCTTGGTATCATTAGTGGGTGTAGCAATTGCTTCTACCCACTTAGATACGTAGTCCACTGCCACCAGAATGTATGTGTTTGAGTATGATGGTGGGAATGGACCCATGAAGTCAATTCCCCATACATCAAACAATTCTATCTCTAAGATCCCTTGTTGAGGCATGGCATATCTGTGAGGCAAGTTACCAGCTCTTTGGCAACTGTCACAGTTATGCACAAACTCTCAGGAATCTTTATAGAGAGTAGGCCAGTAAAAGCCACATTGGAGGACTTTAGTGGCTATTCGCTCACTTCCAAAATGCCCTCCATATTGTGATCCATGGCAATGCCATAGGATCTTTTGTGCTTCTTCTCTGGGTACACATCTGCGGATTACTCCGTCTGCACATCTCTTAAAGAGATATGGTTCATCCCAGAGGTAGTACTTGGCATCTGAAATTAATTTCTTTCTTTGCACTTTGCTGTACTCCTGGGGTATGAACCTCACAGCTTTATAATTTGCAATATCTGCAAACCAAGGAGCTTCCTGAATGGCAAAGAGTTGCTCATCTGGGAAAGTCTCAGAGATCTCAGTAGAAGGGAGGGACCCCAGCTACTGGTTCTATTCGGGACAGATGATCAGCTACTTGGTTCTCTGTCCCTTTTCTGTCTCTTATTTCTATATCAAACTCTTGCAGAAGCAACACCATCTTATTAGCCTGGGTTTTGAATCCTGCTTTGTGAGTAAGTATTTAAGAGCAGCATGGTCAGTGTACACAACCACTTTGGATCCCACTAGATAGGATCTAAACTTGTCAATGGCATAGACCACTGCAAGTAATTCTTTTTCTGTGGTTGTGTAGTTCTTCTGTGCGTCATTTAGAACACGGCTGGCATAATAAATGACGTGCAAAAGCTTGTTATGCCTCTGTCCCAACACTGCACCAATGGCATGGTCACTGGCATCACACATTAATTCAAATGGCAATGTCCAATCTGGTGCAGAGATGACTGGTGCTGTGACCAGCTTAGCTTTCAGGGTCTCAAATGCCTGCAGACACTGTGTGTCAAACACAAATGGTGTGTCAGCAGCTAGCACGTTACTTAAAGGTTTTGCAATTTTTGAAAAATCCTTTATAAACCTTCTGTAGAATCCTGCGTGCCCCAGAAAGCTTCTGATTGCCTTAACATTGGCAGGTGGTGGTAATTTTTCAATTACCTCTACCTTTGCCTTATCCACCTCTATTCCCTTGCTTGAAATTTTGTGCCCAAGGACGATTCCCTCAGTCACCATAAAGTGACATTTCTCCCAGTTTAAAACCAGGTTAGTCTCTTGGCACCTTTTCAGGACAAGTGCTAGGTGATTAAGACAAGAGCTGAATGAGTCTCCATATACTGAAAAGTCGTCCATGAAGACTTCCAGAAATTTCTCTACGATATCTGAGAAGATAGAGAGCATGCACCTCTGAAAGGTTGCAGGTGCATTGCACAGACCAAAAGGCATCCTCCTATAGGCAAACACGCCAGAAGG
This sequence comes from Arachis stenosperma, assembly GCF_014773155.1. Taxonomy (NCBI): domain Eukaryota; kingdom Viridiplantae; phylum Streptophyta; class Magnoliopsida; order Fabales; family Fabaceae; genus Arachis; species Arachis stenosperma. The sequence goes on from NC_080382.1 coordinate 60,596,687, forward strand.
GCAAGTGAATGCTGTTTTCTCTTGGTCCTGAGGATCTACTGCAATTTGGTTGTAGGCTGAATAGCCATCCAAAAAGCAGTAATAGTCATGCCCAGCTAGTCTTTATAGCATTTGGTCTATGAATGGTAAAGGAAAATGATCCTTTCTGGTGGCTGTATTGAGCCTTCTGTAGTCAATACACATACGCCACCCTGTAACTGTTCATGTGGGAACTAGTTCATTTTTTTCATTATGAACCACTGTCATGCCTCCCTTCTTAGGGACAACGTGGACAGGGCTCACCCAGGGGCTATTAGAAATAGGATAAATAATCCCAGCCTCTAGTAACTTAGTGACCTCTTTCTGCACCACCTCCTTCATGGCTGGATTTAGCCGCCTTTGTGGTTGAACCACTGGCTTAGCATCATCCTCCAAGAGGATCTTGTGCATGCATCTTGCTGGGCTAATGCCCTTAAGATCACTTATGGACCACCCAAGAGCTGTCTTGTGTGTCCTTAGCACTTGAATTAGTGCTTCCTCTTCCTGTGGATTTAGAGCAGAGCTTATGATCACTGGAAAAGTGTCACCTTCTCCCAGAAATGCATATTTCAGGGATGGTGGTAGTGGTTTGAGTTCTGGTTTATGAGGCTTATCTTCTTCCTGAGGAATTTTCAGAATTTCTTTTATTTCCTTTAGTTCCTCCAGATCAGACTGAACATCTTTAAAGATGTCATCTAGCTCTGATTCAAGACTTTCAGTCATATTGACCTCCTCCACCAAAGAGTCAATAATATCAGTGCTCATGCAGTCATTTGATGTGTCTGGATGCTGCATAGCTTTGACAACATTCAACTTGAACTCATCCTCATTGACTCTCAGGGTTATTTCCCCTTTTTGTACATCAATGAGAGTTCGTCCAGTTGCTAGGAAAGGTCTTCCTAGAATGAGAGTTGCACTCTTGTGCTCCTCCATTTCCAGCACTACAAAGTCAGTTGGAAAGACAAATGGCCCAACCTTGACAATCATGTCCTCAATTATGCCTGATGGATATTTAATGGAGCCATCAGCAAGTTGGAGGCATATTCGGGTTGGTTTGACTTCTCCAGTCAACCCAAGCTTTCTGATAGTGGATGCAGGTATTAGATTGATGCTTGCTCCAAGGTCACACAGGGCTGCCTTGGTGCAAGCGCCTTCTAATGTGCATGGTATCATAAAGCTTCCTGGATCTTGAAGCTTTTCTGGTAAGCTTTTTAGGATGACTGCACTGCATTCTTCAGTGAGAAATACTTTTTCAGTTTCTCTCCAATCCTTCTTATGACTTAAGATCTCTTTCATGAACTTAGCATAAGAAGGTATTTGCTCAAGTGCCTCTGCAAACGGAATCTTTATTTCAAGAGTCCTTAGGTAGTCTGCAAAGCGGGCAAATTGCTTATCCTGTTCCGCTTTGCGGAGTTTCTGAGGATAAGGCATCTTGGCTTGATATTCTTCAACCTTAGATGCTGCAGGTTTATTCCTTACAGAAGTGGTTGAAGAAGCCTTTTTAGAGGGATTACTGTCAGCACTCTCAGGTGTCTGATCTTCCCTTGGCGTTTGAACGCCAGGAATGGGTGAAGATTGGGCGTTAAACGCCAACTTCTCTCCCTTTTCTGGCGTTTGAACGCCAGAACTGGGCAAGGAATGGGCGTTTAACGCCAACTTTCCTTCCCTTTCTAGCGTTTGAACGCCAATAACATTCCTCTCTGGGCTCTTACTGTCCTCAGAGGGATTTTTAACAGTGGTTTGGTTATCCTCTGTCAATTGTTCCCTGTTTGGCTTTTTGCTCTTTTGAGCAGTGGTATTCAGTGTCTTCCCACTCCTCAGTTGAACTGCTTGACACTCCTCTGTTGTCTGTTTAGATATTTGCTGTTTTGCTTGATTCAATTGCAGTTCTATGTTCTTGTTAGCAACTTTAGTTTCATAGAGCATCTCTTTAAATTCTGCTAACTGTTCTGTCATCAGGAGCAATTGTTGATTAAGCTCAATCATCTGTTCTTGAGGATTAGGGTCAGTGACTACTGTCATGACTTCCTCATCTGGAGAGAACTCATTGCTAGAATACAAATATTGGTTTCTAGCAACAGTGTCTATAAGCTCTTGAGCTTCTTCAATTGTCTTCCTCATGTGTATAGATCCACCAGCTGAGTGGTCTAAAGACATCTGAGCTTTTCTGTAAGCCCATAGTAGAAGATGTCTAACTGTACCCATTCTGAAAACATTTCAGAGGGGCATTTTCTTAGCATACCTCTATACCTCTCCCAGGCATTATAAAGGGATTCATTATCCTCTTGTTTAAAGCCTTGGATGTCCAGCCTTAGCTGTGTCATCCTCTTTGGAGGGTAAAAATGATTCAGGAATTTGTCTGATAACTGTTTCCATGTCTTTATGCTTGCTGTAGGTTGGTTATTCAACCACCTTTTAGCTTGATCTTTTACAGCAAATGGAAACAGTAATAGTCTGTAGACATCCTGATCCACCTCTTTATCATGTACTGTGTCAGCAATTTGTAAGAACTGTGCCAGAAACTCAGTAGGTTCTTCCTGTGGAAGACCGGAATACTGGCAATTTTGCTGCACTATGATAATAAGTTGAGGATTTAGCTCAAAGCTGCTTGCTTTGATGGGAGGTGTACAGATGCTACTCCCATATGCAGCTGTAATGGGGTTAGCATATGACCCCAGAGTCCTTTTGGACTGATCAATCCCACTTAGGTCCATAATGGACGAAAGGGAAATGATAATGATTGCAAACATATTAATTTTGTTTTTTTTTTGAATTAACGGAAAAAATAAAATAAAACAAAAGAAAATAAAAGTTCAAAAATCAAAAAGAAAATAAGATCCAAGCAAATTGAGAACTGAATCAATTAGTTAATTAAAAAGATTTTGAAAATAGCAATTAAAAAGATATGATTGAAAAATTTTTATGAAAAAGATTTGATTTTTGAAAAGAGGAAAGAGAAAAACACAAAAAGACACCAAACATAAAATTTTTAGAAAATCAAACACTAATTTTCGAAAATTTTAAGAGAAAAACACAAAGAGGACACCAAACTTAGAATTTGAAACTAGACTCAACTAAAAGACTCTAAATCAACAAAAATAAAACAGTCCTAATCTAAGCAACAAGATAAGCCGTCAGTTGTCCAAACTCGAACAATCCCCGGCAACGGCGCCAAAAACTTGGTGCACAAAATTGCAATCACACTTTTGCAATCCCGCACAACTAACCAGCAAGTGCACTGGGTCGTCCAAGTAATACCTTGCGTGAGCAAGGGTCGATCCCACGGAGATTGTCGGCATGAAGCAAGCTATGGTTATCTTGTAAATCTTAGTCAGGATATCAGAAATTATCAGGATTGATTGTAAAAAGCAAAAGAACATGAAATGGTTACTTGTATTGCAGTAATGGGGAATAGGTTGAGGTTTTGGAGATGCTCCATCTTCTGAATCTCTGCTTTCCTACTGTCTTTCTTCATCAAACACGCGAAGCTCCTTCCATGGCAAGCTGTATGTAGTGTTTCACCGTTGTCAGTGGCTACCTCCCATCCTCTCAGTGAAAACGTTCCTATGCTCTGTCACAGCATAGGCTAATCATCTGTCGGTTCTCGGTCAGGCCGGAATAGAATCCATTGATTCTTTTGCGTTTGTCACTAACGCCCCGCCTGCTAGGAGTTTGAAGCACGTCACAGTCATTCAATCATTGAATCCTACTCAGAATACCACAGACAAGGTTTAGACCTTCCGGATTCTCTTGAATGCCGCCATCAGTTCTAGCTTATACCACGAAGATTCTGGTTAAGGAATCCAAGAGATATCTACTCAATCTAAGGTAGAACGGAGGTGGTTGTCAGGCACACGTTCATAGTTGAGAATATGATGAGTGTCACGGATCATCACATTCATCCGGGTTAAGAACAAGTGATATCTTAGAATGGAAGCCAGCATGATTGAATAAGAAACAGTAGTAATTGCATTAATCCATCAAGACACAGCAGAGCTCCTCACCCCCAACCATGGGGTTTAGAGACTCATACCGTGGAAAGTACACAAAGAAACGTGTAAAGTGTCATGAGGTACTGATACAATGTCAAAAGATCCTATTAATAGTCAGCTGGTAACCTAGGGTATACAGAAATGAGTAAATGACGTCAAAATCTACTTCTGGGTCCACTTGGTGTGTGCTTGGGTTGAGCAATGAAGCATTTTCATGTAGAGACCTTTTCTGGAGTTAAACGCCAGCTTTTATGCCAGTTTGGGCGTTTAACTCCAAGTTTTATGCCAGTTCTAGCGTTAAACGCTGGAAATTCTGAGGCTGAATTGCCACGCCGGTTTGGGCCATCAAATCTTGGGCAAAGTATGGACTATCATATATTGCTGGAAAGCCCAGGATGTCTACTTTCCAACGCCGTTCAGAGCGTGCCAATTGGGCTTCTGTAGCTCCAGAAAATCCACTTCGAGTGCAGGGAGGTCAGAATCCAACAGCATCTGCAGTCCTTTTCAGTCTCTGAATCAGATTTTTGCTCAGAACCCTCAATTTCAGCCAGAAAATACCTGAAATCACAGAAAAACACACAAACTCATAGTAAAGTCCAGAAAAGTGAATTTTAGCTAAAAACTAATAAAAATATACTAAAAACTAACTAAAATATACTAGAAACATACTAAAAACAATGCCAAAAAGCGTACAAATTATCCGCTCATCAGACACCTTCCTTCTTGTTTATCATCCCAGCTTCTTTTTGAATTCCTTCTTCTTCTTGCAGATGCTTGTTTTTCTGTTTTACTGCCTTGTCGGTTGCTTGCCTTGGAAGGAAGTCACCACTTGTCTTGCTTGTTTCTTCATTCCTTTGTAATTCTGGAAAGAATTTTAAGGTGATGCTCTCCTCATGCATCCTGAGGGTTAGCTCTCCCTGCTCTATATCCACAATGGCTCTAGCAGTGGCCAAAAATGGTCGACCAAGTATTATGGAGTCATTTCCATTTTCTGAAGAATCTAGGATCACAAAATCTGCCGGATAGATGAACTTGTCAACTTTAACCAAAAGGTTCTCAATCAGCCCTTTAGGATATACTACTGATTGGTCCACCAACTCCAGGGACATCTGTATTGGTTTTACCTCCTTTATGCCAAGCTTCTTTACTAAAGAAGATGGGATTAGATTTATGCTTGCTCCTAAGTCACACATCCCCTTGTTGATGAATAGGTTTCCAATAGTGCAGGGTAAGAAGAAACCTCCAAGATCTTCAAGCTTGGGAGGGAGTCCCTTTTTGATGAGTGCGCTGCATTCTTCACTAAGCATTACAGTCTCCTTCTCATTCCAACTTCTCTTCTTGTTGATGAGCTCCTTTAAGAACTTGGCATACAGAGGCATTTGCTCCAATGCCTCAGCCAAAGGTATGTTGATTTCCAGCTTCTTGAAAGTTTCAAGAAATTTGTGGAAATGCTGATCCTTTGTCTCTTTGTGGAATCTTTGAGGATAAGGTATTGGGGATGTCAAGCTTTTCTCCCCTTGAAGTTGTCTTGGAATTGGTTCTTCCATGATTTGCTTTCCTTTCTTCAGATTCTGTGGTTGGTTGTTTTCCTCTGTGAGTTTTTCTTGGACATTCTTGCTTGTCATGTCCTTGTTGATGGCTTCATCATTCCTTGTTGGCTCATTGTCATTCTCCATAAGTTTCTTGGTTGCTCCTTGGTTACCATCCACTAATATCTTTCCACTCCTTAGTTGCATGACCTTGCATTCTTCCTTTGGGTTAGGAATGGTGTCACTTGGTAGTGAGCCTGATGGTTTTTCAACAGAAATCTGTTTGGAGATTTGTCCAATCTGCCTCTCTAGGTTCTTCATGGCAGCTTCTTGATTCTTTGTTGTCAATTCTTGGTTCTTCATCATTTTTTCCATGAGCAGCTCTAGATTAGTGATCCTCTGAGATTCTTGTGAGATGGGTTAGTTTTGGGGTGTTGATGGATGATGGTAAGTGCTTTAGTTAGTTGGGTGGTTATTGGGTAGGTGATGGTTAGAATTGGGGTAGTTATTTTGTGGTTTTCTGTATGTGTTTTGGTTAGTGTTTGGCTGGGGGTTGTGGTTTGTGCTTTTCCAATTATTCTGACTTGAGTTTCTTTGCCATGGTTGTTGGTTTTGATTGTGGTTGTCTCCCCATCTGAGGTTGGGATGGTTCTTCCAAGTTGGATTGTAAGTATCACCATAGACTTCATTTGTTCCAGGATTTTGGTTGTGCATGTATTGGACTTGCTCTTGCTGTTGCTCCTCTTGAGTTTCTTCACTTTGCACCCATGTGATTGATGGTTGGCTTGTGGTGCTCACTGCTGCTACTTGCAGGCCATCAATTCTTTTGGCCATTTGCTCAAACTGTTGTTGAATCTGCTGCTGCATCATCTTGTTCTGAGCTAGAATTGAATCAACTCCTTCCAACTCCATTACTCCTCTTCTTTGTGATGGTTGGCGTTGTCTTTGATGAGCAAAGAAATATTGGTTGTTGGCCACCATATCAATGAGGTTTTGAGCTTCCTCTGTGGTTTTCATGAGTTGTAATGAGCCTCCAGCTGAGTGATCAAGTGCTTCTTGAGCCTTCAGAGTAAGTCCTTCATAGAAGTTCTGCAACTTATCCCATTCAGTAAACATCTCTGGTGGACATTTTCTCAATAGAGCTTTATATCTTTCCCATGCTTCATATAAATTCTCAGCCTCCATTTGAGTGAATGTCTGCACCTCAGTCTTCAATCTTATGATTCTTTGAGGGGGATAAAATTTGGCGAGGAACTTGCTCACCAAGTCATCCCAAGTGTTGATGCTTTTCTTTGGGAACATTTCTAGCCATTGAGTGGCTTTGTCTCTGAGAGAGAATGGAAAGAGCAACAACTTGTAACTGTTAGGAGGCACACCATTGGTTTTAACAGTGTCACAAATCCTCAAGAAGGTGGATAAGTGTTGATTTGGATCCTCCAATGGTCCTCCTCCAAAAGAACAGTTGTTTTGAACCAAAGTGATGAGCTGTGGCTTTAGTTCAAAGTTGTTTGCATTGACATTGGGGGGAAGAATGCTACTCCCACAGTGTCTAGCATTTGCAAATGTGTAGGAAGCCAGTACTCTTCTTTGTTGTTGGTTATTATTGGCTCCTCCTTCTGGTTGATTGGGATTTGATGGATCTCCTTCCATTTCTTGGAATTCCTCCTCAGATTCTTCCTCTCCAATAACGTTCTTCCCTCTTTCAGCTCTTCTTATCCTTCGAAGAGTCCTTTGGTCAATTTCAGAGAGAATAGGGGAAGATCTTCCTGTACCTGACATACAAACACACAACAATAAACACACAGATCCAGAAAATCAACAAAACTTCAATCTATTGCTAGAATGAAATTTTAGTTAGTTTAAGCAAAAATTCAAACAGTTAGTGTGTTAGAGAAACGGAAAAGAAAAAGTGCTTGATCTAGACCTCCACTTCACTTAATCATTGTCAATCTATTTCAATCCCCGGCAACGGCGCCAAAACTTGATGTGCGGAAAACGATCCGACACAAAACTCACCGGCAAGTGTACCGGGTCGCATCAAGTAATAATAACTCACATGAGTGAGGTCGATCCCACAGGGATTGAAGGATTGAGCAATTTTAGTTTAGTGGTTGATTTAGTCAAGCGAATTAAGTTTTGGTTGAGTTGTTTGTATTTAACAGAAGCTAAATTGCTTGGAATGTAAAGGGAGAGGGGTAGAATTGCAGAAATTAAAAGAAACTGAAAGTAAAAGGACTGAATCTTAAAGAGCAAGAAATTAAATGACTGAATCTTAAAGTGCAAGAAATGTAAATTGCAGAAACTTAAAGTGCAAGAAATATAAATGGCTTGAATATAAAAGGGATTTGAGGACAGGGATTTCAGAATTTAAGCAAGAGAAATTGAATTGCAACAATCAATAGAGCAGAAATTGAATTAGAAACAATTAGAACTCAAACAGTGAGGAAATTAGGTGCAGCAAAGGTTCACAGAAGAACCAAAAGTAAATTGGGATCTCAAGACTCCAGAGACTAGGTAGCAAAGCCTAGATCTCAATTGCCTTCCCGGATCCAAGTTCACAAAGCAATTGACAAGAAATAGAAGGAGAAGCAGTAAAGGAAATGTGTTTGAATTCAATTATGCAGAAATGAAATCAAAGAGATTTTGAATGGAGATTGAGACAGAATTTCCTCAATTCTTCACACCCAAAACTCAAAACAAGAAAAGTAAAAGTGCCCAAGCAAGAACGAGGAAGAAGAGAGATCAATTCTCCTCCCCAATTCTCTGAAATCTCAGTGAAGTCACCAAGAGAAGTTTCAACAGCTCCAAATAAAAGCAAAGGTTCAAAGGAAAATTCAAAGTTCAAAAGCAAAGCAAAAGGTTCTAATTACATCAAACTAGCTCCTATTTATACACTTTCCATTCTTGGATCTTAGGATTTGGATGGGCTTTTGATTTGGTGAAGAAATGAATTTTATTGTATTTTTAATCTAATTTTAGCCCATGAAGGATTGCTTCCAGGAGGCTGCCCTGCCCTTGTAGAGGGCAGGGCAGAAAATTGATGCGGCTGCCCCATGGTGCATGCGCGTGGTGCGAGCTTCATGCGCAGGATGCTGCCCTGCCCTCGCGGAGGGCAGGGCAGAAAAATTTGGTGCGCCAGATTGGTGCCTTGGTGCGCTGCTGGTGCTGCCGAATGATGCCCTTGGTGCGCCAGGTTGGTGCGCCTGTGTGCCACATCAAAAATGCTGCCCTGCCCTCGCGGAGGGCAGGGCAGTGTTTCCAAACTGAAGTCCCGCGTTCGAGACATGGCTGAAACACACGCTACTTATTTTCCTTGGCTTTCTTGGCACCATAATCAAGCCTAGTTCCTTGCTTCTTCATTGTTCCGTGTTCGACTCTTGGAGCATGCAATGGTGGGCTTTTTCTTTGAATTTTTCCTTTTGGAGAGCCCGATACTGCCCTTGTGGAGGGCAGGGCAAGGTTTTTCCTTCCTTTGATCCAAGGCACCATTTTGTGCTCTGCCCTTGTCGTGGGCAGGGCAGAGTTGCCTCTTCTTGGCTTGCTCCCTTATGTTGCCCTCCTAGAGGGCAGTGTGCCCTTGTGGAAGGCAATGCTTGCTTCCTCCATTCATGTGGCACACTTTTCCTTCCTTTGGCCACGTTTTCTTCTCCTTGGGCCACGCTTCCTTAGGCCACGCTTTTCCTTTTTTTTTTTCTTTTCTTCACCTACAATAAACCAAAACAACCACTCAAAGTATCACTAAATTCAAGAGGCTTATAAATCAATTAAAATTCAATTAAATTTAGCTTAAACCTCATGAGTTAACATTAATTTCATGGTGGTTGTTTGATTTAAAGAAGTTATGCATTTTCATTCCAAATCACTTACTTAGGATGCAAGAAAGTGCATAAAGACTAACAAAACAAGTAAAATTAGCTTGAAAAATGGGTATATGATGACTTGTCATCAAGTAATAGAACCTCTGAAAATCCCTCAGGAAGAGGAGAAACCTCCCAAACCCGAGCTCAAACCATTACCACCATCCCTGAAATATGCATTTCTGGGAGAAGGTGATACCTTTCCTGTAATCATAAGCTCTACCTTAGAGCCACAGGAAGAGGAAACATTAATTCAAGTGCTAAGGACACACAAGACAGCTCTTGGGTGGTCCATTAGTGATCTCAAGGGCATTAGCCCAGCCAGATGCATGCACAAGATCTTACTAGAGGGTGACACCAAGCCAGTGGGTCAACCACAAAGGCGGCTGAATCTAGCCATGAAGGAGGTGGTGCAGAAAGAGGTCACTAAGTTACTAGAGGCTGGGATTATTTATCCTATTTCTGATAGCCCCTGGGTAAGCCCTGTCCAAGTCGTCCCTAAGAAAGGTGGCATGACAGTGGTTCATAATGAAAAAAATGAACTGGTTCCTTCAAGAACAGTTACAGGGTGGCGTATGTGTATTGATTATAGAAGGCTCAATACAGCCACCAGAAAGGATCATTTTCCTTTACCATTCATAGACCAGATGCTAGAAAGACTAGCAGGTCATGAATACTACTACTTCCTGGATGGATATTCAGGTTATAATCAAATTGCAGTAGATCCCCAAGATCAAGAGAAAACGGCATTCACATGTCCATCTGGAGTATTTGCATACAGAAGGATGCCATTTGGCCTGTGCAATGCACCTACAACCTTTCAGAGGTGCATGCTCTCAATTTTCTCTGATATGGTGGAAAAATTTCTGGAAGTCTTCATGGATGACTTTTCAGTATTTGGAGACTCATTCAGCTCCTGTCTTGACCATCTAGCACTTGTTCTAAAGAGATACCAAGAGACCAACCTAGTTTTAAACTGGGAGAAATGTCACTTTATGGTGACTGAAGGAATTGTCCTTGGGCACAAAATCTCGAACAGGGGAATAGAGGTGGATCAAGCTAAGGTAAAGGTAATTGAAAAATTACCACCACCAGCCAATGTTAAGGCAATCAGAAGCTTTCTTGGGCATGCAGGATTCTATAGGAGGTTTATAAAGGATTTTTCAAAAATCGCCAAACCTCTAAGTAATCTGCTAGCAGCTGACACGCCATTTATCTTTGATAAGGAGTGTCTGCGGGTGTTTGAGACCCTGAAAGCTAAGCTGGTCACAGCACCAGTCATCTCTGCACCAGACTGGACATTACCATTTGAATTGATGTGTGATGGCAGTGATCATGCCATTGGTGCAGTGTTGGGACAGAGACATGACAAGCTTCTGCACGTCATTTACTATGCCAGTCGTGTTTTAAATAACACACAGAAGAATTACACAACCACAGAAAAAGAGCTGCTTGCAGTGGTTTACGCTATTGACAAGTTTAGATCCTATTTAGTAGGATCAAAAGTGATTGTGTACACTGATCATGCTGCTCTTAAATATCTACTCACAAAGCAGGATTCAAAACCCAGACTCATCAGATGGGTATTGCTTCTGTAAGAGTTTGATATAGAAATAAGAGACAGAAAAGGGATATAAAACCAAGTAGCAGATCACCTGTCCCGAATAGAACCAGTAGAAGGGGCGTCCCCCCTCTTACTGAGATATCTGAAAACTTTTTGGATGAGCAACTCTTTGCCATCCAGGAAGTACCATGGTTTGCAGACATTGCAAACTACAAGGCAGTGAGATTCATACCCAAAAAGTACAGTAGGCAGCAATAAAAGAAGTTGATCACGGATGCAAAGTACTATCTTTGGGATGAACCATATCTCTTCAAGAGATGTGCTGATGGAGTAATCCGTAGATGTGTGCCTAAAGGAGAAGCACAGAGGATCCTATGGCACTGCTATGGATCACAGTATGGAGGACATTTTGGAAGTGAGCGAACAGCCACAAGAGTCCTCCAATGTGGCTTCTACTGGCCTACTCTCTATAAAGATTCCCGAGTATTTGTACTTAATTGTGACAGTTGCCAAAGATCTGGTAATCTGCCTCACAGTTATGCCATGCCTCAACAAGGGATCTTGGAGATTGAGTTGTTTGATGTATGGGGTATTGACTTCATGGGATCTTTCCCACCATCATACTCAAACACTTATATTCTGGTGGCAGTGGATTACGTATCCAAATGGGTGGAAGCTATTGCAACACCTACTAATGACACTAAAACAATGTTAAAATTCCTCCAGAAACACATCTTTAGCAGATTTGGTACCCCTAGAGTATTAATCAGTGATGGGGGCACTCATTTCTGCAATAAACAGCTTTACTCTGCTTTGGTTCGTTATGGAGTTAGCCACAGGGTAGCCACTCCATACCATCCACAGACAAATGGGCAAGCTGAAGTCTCTAACAGAGAACTTAAAAGAATCTTGGAACGGACTGTAATTAACCGTAGAAAGGATTGGGCAAGAAGCTTGGATCATGCTCTGTGGGCATACAGAACAGCATTCAAGACCCCTATAGGGACCTCTCCATACCAGCTCGTGTATGGAAAGGCATGTCACTTGCCAGTGGAACTGGAACACAAAGCCTACTGGGCAACCAGATTCCTAAACCTTGATGCCAAGTTAGCTGGAGAAAAACGATTGCTCCAGTTAAATGAGCTAAAGGAATTTAGACTCAATGCTTTCGAGAATGCAAAAATTTACAAAGAGAAAGCAAAAAGATGGCATGATAAGAAGCTGTCATCCAGAGTCTTTGAGCCGGGGCAGAAAGTTTTGCTATTTAATTCTAGGCTCAAATTATTCCCAGGGAAATTAAAATCCCGGTGGAGAGGTCCATATATGATTACAAGTGTATCACCATATGGATACGTAGAGCTTCAGGATAATGACTCTAACAAAAAGTTCATTGTTAATGGACAGAGAGTTAAACATTATCATGAAGGAAATTTTGAGCAAGAATGCTCAAAATTGAGACTTGATTAGAGCTCAGTAATAGTCCAGCTAAGGACAATAAAGAAGCGCTTGCTGGGAGGCAACCCAGCCATTCACAAAATTTAATTTTATTTCTTTTTGCTAATTAATTTTTACAGGTATATGTCAAAGTATCTTCAAAAGGTAAAATAGCAATTGATTGAATTCACAGAGTTACAGGGGAATTTGGAAGCTCACTGGCGTGAAAAAGCCAGTAAGAAACGTTTTGGGCGTTGAACACCCAAAAGAAGCATCCACTGGGCGTTCAACGCCAGTAAGGATAGCCATCTGGGCGTTGAACGCCAGAAAGGAGCATCTTCTGGGCGTTGAACGCCAGAAAGAAGCTCCTTCTGGGCGTTTAACGCCTGAATCACAGCATCCTAGGCGTTTAGAAAAACGCCCAATGACAAAGGACTTCCTGGCGTTCAATGCCAGAAAGAAGCAACAGCTGGGCGTTGAACGCCCAGGAGAAGCAGCAATTGGGCGTTAAACACCCAAAACATGCAGCATTTGGGCGTTTAACGCCAGGATGGTGGGGAGGAGGTAAAATTCGTTTTTCTTTACAAATTTTCTAAATTTTTATGTTTCAAATCATGATTTCTTGCATAAACATGTTTCAAAATGTTATCCTTCAAATCAAAATAGTTTTCTAAGAACCTTAATTTCTAAAATCCCTTTTTCAAAAATAATATAGCTTCATACATAAACATAAACCTTTTTCCAATCCAATCCAACTCTTTTTCCAATTTTTTTAAAACTTAATTATCTTTTAAAATCTTTTTCAAATTAAAAATTCAGATTTATTTTTAAATATCATTCATATCTTTTTAAATTATATCCTTTTCTTATCATATTTATCTTTTATCTTATATCTTTTTCTTATTTACGAAAACCCACCCCCCTCCCTTTATATCCACTTTCGGCGCCCCTCTCATCATCCACCATTCCACACTTGCTCTCCTCCTATCCATCTGCTCTCTTTTCTTTTGCTTGAGGACAAGCAAACCTCTAAGTTTGGTGTGCTTATCCGTGATCACAAAAACATACTCACTTTGATCATGGCCCCTAAAGGAAAACAGCCTAACCCAAGAGGCAAGAAAGAGAATATTCCAAAGCCACTTTGGAATTAAGGGAAGTTCTTAACTAAAGAATATTCAGACCATTACTATAAAATAATGAGTCTAAGATCAGTGATCCCGGAAGTCAAGTTTGATCTGAAAGAAGATGAATATCCGGAGATCCAAGAACAAATTCGAAACAGGAACTGGGAAATCCTAGCTAATCCTGAAACGAAAGTGGGAAGGAATATGGTTCAAGAGTTCTATGCTAATCTATGGCAGACAGACAGGCAAAGAATAATTGGAGCTGCCCTCTATGATCATCGGACCTTAGTTAGAGGAAAGATTGTTCACACTCATCCTGACAAAATCATGGAGATCTTTAAGCTTCCTCAACTGAAAGATGACCCAGACTCCTTTAATAGGAGAATGATGAGGGTAAACAAAGGCCTGGACAAGATTCTAGAGGATATATGCATCCCTGAAGCCAGGTGGACCACCAGCACCACTGGCATCCCAAATCAACTCAAAAGAGAAGATCTCAAACCAGCTGCCAGAGGCTGGCTGGACTTCATTGGGCGTTCTATATTGCCCACCTGCAACCGTTCTGAAGTTACTGTTAAAAGAGCAATGATGATTCACTGCATCATGTTGGGAAAAGAAGTAGAAGTCCATCAACTGATCTCGTGTGAACTATACAAAATAGAAAACAAGAATTCCAAGGATGCCAGATTGGCCTATCCAAGCTTAATTTCTATGCTCTGCAGAGATGCCGGAGTGAAGATGGGAATAACTGAGTATATCTCAGTTGAGAGGCCAATCACTAAAATATCAATGGAAAGACAACAGCTGCAGGATGATCCAATCAAGAGGAGAGCACAAGAATTCCTCCCAGAACTTCCTCAATTCGAATATTGGGAACATCTTGAGGCATATATTTCCAAGTTACAAGAAGCTATGAACCAAATAAAGGAAGAACAGAACAATCAAAGTAGCATGCTTTGCAAACTGCTTAGGGAACAAGAAGAGCAAGGGCGTGACTTAAGGGAGCTGAAGCGCCAGAAATTAATCCTTGAAGGACCAAGCACCCCACAGATCAGAGGAACATCCACTTCCCAAAATACAGGTTGTTAAGTTCTAATTTTAGCTTTAACTCTGTGATAGTGTTATTATAGGAATTTACCTTAGAAGTTATATAGTAGTAGTAGTAGTAGTAATTAGTATATCTATTCTGGTTTTATTTCCAATTAAGTTATAATTTATTTTTCTCATCATCATCAGACATGAATAAAATATAGTAGATAATTAGAATAAAGAAGTAATTTATCTTTTTCGAGTTCTTAATAATAAAAATTATAATTAATTATATGTGGTGGCAATACTTTTTGTCTTCTGAATGAATGCTTAAACAGTGCATATTTTTTATCTTGAATTTTATGAATGTTAAAATTGTTGGCTCCTGAAAGAATGAGGAACACGAAAAATATTATCGATGATCTGAAAAATCATGAATTTGATTCTTGAAGCAAGAAAAAGCAGTGAAAAAAAAATTACAAGGAATCATTGGATCAAGAAAAAGAACAAAAGCCAATAGTCCTTAAAACCAAAAGGCAAGGGTGAAAAGGATCCAAGGATTTGAGCATCAGTGGATAGGAGGGCCCAAGGAAGTAATTCCAGACCTAAGCGGCTAAATCAAGCTGTCCCTAACCATGTGCTTGTGGCATTGATGAGCGGATAATTTATACGCTTTTTGGCATTGTTTTTAAGTAGTTTTTAGTAAGTTCAAGCTACTTTTAGGGATGTTTTCATTAGTTTTTATGTTAAATTCACATTTCTGGACTTTACTATGAGTTTGTGTGTTTTTTTGTAATTTCAGGTAATTTCTGGCTGAAATTGAGGGACTTGAGCAAAACTCTGAAAAAGGCTGACAAAAGGACTGCTGATGCTGTTGGAATCTGACCTCCCTGCACTCAAAATAGATTTTCTGGAGCTACAAAACTCCAAATGGTGCGCTCTTAAAGGCGTTGGAAAGTAGACATCCAGAGCTTTCCAGAAATATATAATAGTCTATACTTTATTCGGAAATTGACGACGTAACTTGGCGTTGAACGCCAAGTACATGCTACTGTCTGGAGTTAAACGCCAGAAAAACGTCATGATCCGGAGTTGAAAGCCCAAAACACGTTATAACTTGGAGTTCAACTCCAAGAAAAGCCTCAGCTCGTGGATAGATCAAGCTCAGCCCAAGCATACACCAAGTGGGCCCCGGAAGTGGATTTATGCATCAATTACTTACTCATGTAAACCCTAGTAGCTAGTCTAGTATAAATAGGATAAGTTACTATTGTATTAGACATCTTTTGACAGTTTAATCTTTGACTATTTAGTCTTTGATAATTTGGTCCTTTGATCACTCAGGGGGCTGGCCATTCGGCCATGCCTGAACCTTTTACTTATGTATTTTCAACAGTGGAGTTTCTGCACACCATAGATTAAGGGTGTGGAGCTCTGCTGTACCTCAAGTTTCAATACAACTACTATTACTTTCTATTCAATTCTCTTTTATTCTTATTCCAAGATATACTTTACACTTAACTTTGATGAATGTGATGATCCGTGACACTCATCATCATTCTCACCTATGAACGCGCATGATTGACAACCACTTCCGTTCTACCTTAGGCCGGGCACATATCTCTTAGATTCCCCAACAGAATCTTCGTGGTATAAGCTAGATAGATGGCGGCATTCATGAGGATCCAGAAAGTATAAACCTTGTCTGTGGTATTCCGAGCAGGATTCTGGGATTGAATGACTGTGACGAGCTTCAAACTCCTGAAGGCTGGGCGTGATGATAAGCGCAAAAGAATCAAGGGATTCTATTCCAACCTGATTGAGAACCGACAGATGATTAGCCGTGCTGTGACAGAGCATAGGAACGTTTTCACTGAGAGGATAGAATGTAGCCATTGACAACGGCGATGCCCTACATACAGCTTGCCATGGAAAGGAGTAAGAAGGATTGGATGAATGTAATAAGAAGGTAGAGATTCAAGAGGAGCACAGCATCTCCATACACTTATCTGAAATTCCCACTATTAATTTACATAAGTATTTCTATCCATTTTTATTTTCTATTTATTCCATTAATCAAATTTAAGCTAATAATCCAATTACCCTTGAATCCGCCTAACTGAGATTTACAAGGTGACCATAGCTTGCTTCATACCAACAATCTCTGTGGGATCGACCCTTACTCACGTAAGGTATTACTTGGATGACCCAGTACACTTGCTGGTTAAGTTGAACGGAGTTGTGTCCACACATAGTTGAAAAAGCAATGAATTTTACAAAATACAATAACAAAGGAATCACAATTTTGTCCACCAAGTTTTTGGCGCCGTTGCCGGGGATTGTTCGAGTATGGACAACTGACGGTTCATCTTGTTGCTCAGATTAGCTAATTTTCTTTTCAAAAACTTTTTCAAAATTTTTCTTTTTCGTTTTTCCAAAAATATTTTCGAAAAAAATTAATAAAAATCCAAAAAAAATTAAAAAATCATAAAAATCAAAAATATTTTGTGTTTCTTGTTTGAGTCTTGTGTTAATTTTTAAGTTTGGTGTCAATTGCATGCTTTTAAATTTTTTTTCTTGCATTTTTTGAAAATCTCATGCATTCATAGTGTTCTTCATGATCTTCAAGTTGTTCTTGATAAGTCTTCTTGTTTGATCTTGATGTTTTCTTGTTTTGTGTTGTTTGTTGTTTTTCATATGCATTTTTCGTTTGTTAGAATCCATGCATTAAAGATTTCTAAGTTTGGTATCTTGCATGTTTTCTTTGCATCAAAAATTTTTAAAAATTATGTTCTTGATGTTCATCATGACCTTCAAAGTGTTCTTGGTGTTCATCTTGACATTCATAGCATTCTTGCATGCATTCATTGTTTTGATCTAAAAATTTCATGCATTGAGTATTTTTGTTGTTTTTTTCTCTCATAATTAAAAAATTCAAAAATAAAAAATATATCTTTTCCTTATTTCCCTCTAAATTTTCGAAATTTTGGGTTGACTTGGTCAAAAATTTTCAAAATTAGTTGTTTCTTACAAGTCAAGTCAAATTTTCAATTTTAAAAATCTTATCTTTTCAAAATCTTTTTCAAAAATCATATCTTTTCCATTTTTTCCTTTTTTTCGAAAATTTCAAAAATCTTTTTCAAATTATTTTCAAAAATCTTTTTCTTATCTTTTTCATCATATTTTCAAAATTACACTAACAATTAATGTGATTGATTCAAAAATTTGAAGTTTGTTACTTTCTTGTTAAGAAAGGTTCAATCTTTAAGTTCTAGAATTATATCTTTTAGTTTCTTGTTAGTTAAGTAATTTTAAAAATTAAATCTTTTTCAAAACATCTTTTTCTTAAAATTTTTATCTTATCTTTTTCAAAATTTTATCTTTTTCAAAATTTGATTTTAAAATATCTTATCTAAACTTCTTATCTTCTTATCTTTTTAAAATTTGATTTCAAATCTTTTTCAATCAACTAACTAACTTTTTGTTTGTTTCTTATCTTTTTCAAAACCACCTAACTACTTTTCCCTCTTCAATTTTCGAAAATATCTCTCTCTTTTTCAAAAATTCTTTTTAATTAACTAAATGCTTCATGTTTTTATTTTAATTACATTTTATTTCTAATTTTCGAAAATTACTAACCCCTTTTTCAAAATTATTTTCGAAAATTCTCCCTCTCTTTTCTTATTCTATTTAATTATTTAATTACTAACACTTCTCTTCACCTCTCTCTATCTAAATATCTGAACCATTCTTCTTCACTCTTCCCCCCCTTTCTTTTTCTACTAACATAAAGGAATCTCTATACTGTGACATAGAGGATTCCTCTTCTTTTCTTGTTTTCTTCTCTTTCATATGAGCAGGAACAAGGAAAAAGGCACTCTTGTTGAAATTGATCCAGAACCTGAAAGGACTCTGAAGAGAAAATTAAGAGAAGCTAAATTACAACAATCAAAAGGTAACCTTTCAGAAATTTTCGAACAAGAGAAGGAGATGGCAGCCGAAAACAATAATAATGCAAGGAGAATGCTTGGTGACTTCACAAAGCCAACGTCCAAATTTGATGGAAGAAGCATCTCCATTCCTGCCATTGGAGCCAATAACTTTGAGCTTAAGCCTCAACTAGTTGCTTTAATGCAACAAAACTGCAAGTTTTATGGACTTCCATCTGAAGATCCTTATCAGTTTTTAACTGAGTTCTTGCAGATCTGTGAGACTGTAAAGACGAATGGAGTTGATCCTGAAGTCTACAGACTCATGCTTTTCCCTTTTGCTGTAAGAGACAGAGTTAAAATATGGTTGGATTCACAACCTAAGGATAGCCTGGACTCTTGGGATAAGCTGGTCACAGCCTTCTTGGATAAATTCTTTCCTCCTCAAAAGCTGAGCAAGCTGAGAGTGGATGTTCAAACCTTCAAACAAAAAGATGGTAAATCCCTCTATGAAGCTTGGGAAAGATACAAGAAGCTGACCAAAAGATGTCCATCTGACATGTTTTCAGAATGGACCATATTAGATATATTTTATTATGGTCTATCTGAATTTTCGAAAATGTCATTGGACCATTCTACAGGTGGATCTATTCACCTGAAGAAAACACCTGAAGAGGCTCAAGAACTCATTGACATGGTTGCAAATAACCAGTTCATGTACACTTCTGAGAGGAATTCCGTGAATAATGGGACACCTCAGAGGAAAGGAGTTCTTGAAATTGATGCTCTGAATGCCATATTGGCTCAGAACAAAGTGTTGACTCAACAGGTCAACATGATCTCTCAAAATCTGAATGGATGGCAACATGCATCCAACAGTACTAAAGAGGCAGCTTCTGAAGAAGCTTATGATCCTGAGAACCCTGCCATGGCAGAGGTTAATTACATGGGTGAACCTTATGGAAACACCTATAACTCATCATGGAGAAATCATCCAAATTTCTCATGGAAGGATCAACAAAAGCCTCAACAAGGCTTTAACAATGGTGGACGCAATAGGCTGAGCAATAGCAAGCCATATCCATCATCTTCTCAGCAACAGACAGAGAATTCTGAACAAAACACTTCTAATTTAGCCAATCTAGTCTCTGATCTGTCTAAGGCCACTTTCAGTTTCATGAATGAAACAAGATCCTCCATCAGAAATCTGGAGGCACAAGTGGGCCAGCTGAGTAAGAAAGTCATTGAAACTCCTCCCAGTATTCTCCCAAGCAATACAGAAGAGAATCCAAAAGGAGAGTGCAAGGCCATTGATATACTCAACATGGCCGAATGCACAAGGGAGGAGGAGGACAAAAATCCTAGTGAGAAAGACCTCATGGGACGTCCCTCAAGCAACAAGGAGTTTCCTAGTAAGGATCCAAAGGAATCTAAGGCCCATATAGAGACCATAGAGATTCCATTAAATCTTCTTCTGCCATTCATGAGCTCTGAAGACTATTCTTCATCTGAAGAGGATGAAGATGTGACTGGAGAGCAAGTTGCTCAATATTTAGGAGCTATCATGAAGCTGAATGCCAAGTTGTTTGGCAATGAGACTTGGGAAAGTGAACCTCCCTTGCTCATTGGTGAACTAAACACCTGGATTCAGAAAATTTTACCTCAAAAAAGACAAGATCCTGGCAAGTTCTTAATACCTTGTACCATAGGCACCATGACCTTTGCAAAAGCTCTGTGTGATCTGGAGTCAGGGATAAATCTTATGCCACTCTCTGTAATGGAGAAGCTGGGGATCATTGAGGTACAACCTGCCTTGTTCTCATTACAATTGGCAGACAAGTCATTGAGACAAGCTTATGGATTAGTAGAGGACGTGTTAGTAAAGGTTGAAAGCCTTTACATCCCTGCTGATTTCATAATCTTAGACACTAGGAAGGAAGAAGATGAATGCATCATCCTTGGAAGACCTTTCCTAGCCACAGCAGGAGCTGTGATAGATGTCAACAGAGGTGAATTAGTCCTTCAATTGAATGGGGACTACTTTGTGTTTAAGGCACATGGCCATCCCTCTGTGACAAAAGAGAGTAAGCATGAAGAGCTTCTCTCAGTTCAGAGTCAAGAAGAGCCCCCACAGTCAAACTCTAAGTTTGGTGTTGTGAGGCCACAACCAAACTCTAAGTTTGGTGTTAAGATCCTATATCCAAACTCTAAGTTTGGTGTTGGCACTATACAACATTGACCTGATCACCTTTGTGGCTCCATGAGAGCCACTGTCAAGCTATTGACCTTAAAGAAGCGCTTGTTGGGAGGCAACCCAATTTTATTTATCTAATTTTTATTTTATTTTATTGTTATTTTGTGTTTTATTAGGTACATGATCATGAGGAGTCACGAAAAAATCAAAAAAATTAAAAACAGAATCAAAAACAGCAGAAGAAAAAAATTCACACCCTGGAGGAAGCACAGGCTGGCGTTCAACGCCAGTAAGATGCATCTGGCCGGCGTTCAACGCCAGAACAGAGCATCATTCTGGCGCTGAACGCCAGAAACAAGCAACATTCTGGCGCTGAACGCCAGGAATGTGCCTAGAGAAAAAAAGCTGGCGCTGAACGCCAGTAACAAGCATGAAGCTGGCGTTCAATGCCAGAAACATGCTTTACATGGGCGTTGAACGCCCAGAATGTGCACCACACGGCGTTTAAACGCCAGAATGGTGTGCAAAGGCAATTTACACGCCTATTTGGTGTAGGGATGGAATTCCTTGACACCTCAGATCCTGTGGACCCCATAGGATCATCTCAGGATCTGTGGACCCCACAGGATCCCCACCTACCATATTCCCACCTTACCTCCTAATCCTAGCTTTTGTGATTACTCTTCCCCATGTCACACTTCCCAACACTCTTCACCAATCACCTCAATTCCTCTTCCGAATCACCCCTTTCACCACTCACATCCATCCACTCTTCCCCATAAACCCCACCTACCTTCCAAAATTCAAAACCATTTTCCCACCCATTCCCACCCTAAATGACCGAATCCACACTACCCCCTCTCCCTATAAATACCCTCCCATTCTACTTCATTTTCACACAACACAACCCTCTCTTCTCCCACTTGGCCGAACCTACATCTCTCCCTCTCTACCATATTCTCTTCTTCTTCTTCTTCTCTTCTTTCTTCTATTGCTCGAGGACGAGCAATATTTTAAGTTTGGTGTGGTAAAAACATAAGCTTTTTTGTTTTTCCATTACCATCAATGGCACCTAAGGCCGGAGAATCCTCTAGAAAAGGAAAAGGGAAGACAAAAGCTTCCACCTCCGAGTCATGGGAGATGGAAAGATTCATCTCCAAGAGCCATCAAGACCACTTCTATGATGTTGTGGCAAAGAAGAAGGTGATCCCTGAGGTCCCTTTTAAGCTCAAGAAAAATGAGTATCCGGAGATCCGACATGAAATCCGAAGAAGAGGTTGGGAAGTCCTAACCAACCCCATGCAATAAGTCGGAATCTTAATGGTTCAAGAGTTCTATGCCAATGCATGGATCACTAGGAACCATGATCAGAGTATGAACCCGAGTCCAAAGAATTATCTCACAATGGTTCGGGGGAAATACTTAGATTTTAGTCTGGAAAATGTGAGGTTGGCATTCCACTTGCCCATGATGCAAGGAGATGAACGCCCCTACACTAGAATGGTCAACTTTAATCAAAGGTTGGACCAAGTCCTTATGGACATATGTGTGGAAGGAGCTCAATAGAAGAGAGACTCCAAAGGCAAGCCAGTCCAACTAAGAAGACTGGACCTCACGCCTGTAGCTAGAGGATGGTTGGAGTTCATTCAACGCTCCATCATTCCCACTAGCAACCGATCTGAAGTTACTGTGGATCGGGCCATCATGATTCATAGCATCATGATTGGAGAGGAAGTAGAAGTTCATGAGGTCATCTCCAATGAATTCTACAAAATAGCCGAAAAGCCCTCCACCATGGCAAGGCTAGCTTTTCCTCACCTTATTTGCCATCTATGTTACTCAGCTGGAGTTATCATAGAAGGAGACATCCTCATTGAAGAGGATAAGCCCATCACCAAGAAGAGGATGGAGCAAGCAAGAGAGACCATCCACGGTTCTCAAGAGAAGCATGAGGAAGCTCATCATCAAGAAATCCCTGAGATGCCTCAAGGGATGCACTTTCCTCCCAACAACTATTGGGAACAACTCAACACTTCCTTAGAAGATTTGAGCCACAATGTTGAATAATTAAGGGTGGAACATCATGAGCACTCCATCATTCTCCAAGAAATAAGAGAAGATCAAAGAGCAATGAGGGAGGAGCAACAAAGGCAAGGAAGGGACATAGAAGAGCCTAAGAACATTGTTGGTCCTTCAAGAAGAAGACGCCACTAAGGTGGATTCATTCCTTGTTCTTATTTCTTTCTGCTTTTCAGTTTTTATGTTGTGTTTATCTATGTTTTGTGTCTCTACTTCATGATCATTAGTGTTTAGTAACTATGTCTTAAAGCTATGAATAAAATCCATTAATCCTTCACCTCTCTTAAATGAAATATGTTTTAATTCAAAAGAACAAGAAGTACATGAATTTTGAATTTATCCTTGAATTTAGTTTAATTATATTGATGTGGTGACAATACTTTTGTTTTCTGAATGAATGCTTGAACAGTGCATAATTTTGATCTTGTTGTTTATGAATGTTAAAACTGTTAGCTCTTGAAAGAATGATGAACAAAGAGAAATGTTATTGATAATCTGAAAAATCATGAAATTGATTCTTGAAGCAAGAAAAAGCAGTGAATAGCAAAAGCTTGCGGAAAAAAAAAGTGGCGAAAAAAAAATAGAAAGAAAAAGAAAAAGCAAGCAGAAAAAGCCAATAGCCCTTAAAACCAAAAGGCAAGGATAAAAAGGATCCAAGGCTTTGAGCATCAATGGATAGGAGGGCCCAAGGAAATAAAATCCAGGCCTAAGCGGCTACATGAAGCTGTCCCTAACCATGTGCTTGTGGCATGCAGGTCCAAGTGAAAAGCTTGAGACTGAGTGGTTAAAGTCGTGATCCAAAGCAAAAAGAGTGTGCTTAAGAGCTCTGGACACCACTAACTGGGGACTCTAGCAAAGCTGAGTCACAATTTGAAAAGGTTCACCCAGTCATGTGTCTGTGGCATTTATGTATCCGGTGGTAATACTGGAAAACAAGGTGCTTAGGGCCACGGCCAAGACTCATAAGTAGCTGTGTTCAAGAATCAACATGCTTAACTAAGAAAGTCAATAACACTATCTAAAATTCTAAGTTCCTAGAGAAGCCAATCATTCTAAACTTCAAAGGAAAAAGGGAGATGCCAAAACTGTTCAGAAGCAAAAAGCTACAAGTCCCGCTCATCTAATTAGAATTAATATTCATTGATATTTTGAAATTTATAGTATATTCCCTTCTTTTTATCCTAATTGATTTTCGGTTGCTTGGGGACAAGCAACAATTTAAGTTTGGTGTTGTGATGAGCGGATAATTTATACGCTTTTTGGCATTGTTTTTAGGTAGTTTTTAGTAAGCTCAAGCTACTTTTAGGGATGTTTTCATTAGTTTTTATGTTAAATTTACATTTCTGGACTTTACTATGAGTTTGTGTGTTTTTCTGTAATTTCAGGTAATTTCTGGCTGAAATTGAGGGACTTGAGCAAAACTCTGAAAAAAGCTGACAAAAGGACTGCTGATGCTGTTGGAATCTGAGCTCCCTGCACTCAAAATGAATTTTCTGGAGCTACAGAACTCCAAATAGCGCGCTCTTAACGGCGTTGGAAAGTAGACATCCAGAGCTTTCCAGCAATATATAATATTCCATACTTTATTCGGAAATTGACGACGTAACTTGGCGTTGAACGCCAAGTACATGCTGCTGTCTGGAGTTAAACGCCAGAAAAACGTCATGATCTGGAGTTGAAAGCCCAAAACACGTTATAACTTGGAGTTCAACTCCAAGAAAAGCCTCAGCTCGTGGATAGATCAAGCTCAGCCCAAGCATACACCAAGTGGGCCCCGGAAGTGAATTTATGCATCAATTACTTACTCATGTAAACCCTAGTAGCTAGTCTAGTATAAATAGGATAAGTTACTATTGTATTAGACATCTTTTGACAGTTTAATCTTTGACTGTTTAGTCTTTGATAATTCGGTCCTTTGATCACTCAGGGGGCTGGCCATTCGGCCATGCCTGAACCTTTTACTTATGTATTTTCAACAGTGGAGTTTCTGCACACCATAGATTAAGGGTGTGGAGCTCTGCTGTACCTCAAGTTTCAATACAACTACTATTACTTTCTATTCAATTCTCTTTTATTCTTATTCCAAGATATACGTTACACTTAACTTTGATGAATGTGATGATCCGTGACACTCATCATCATTCTCACCTATGAACGCGCGTGATTGACAACCACTTCTGTTCTACCTTAGGCCGGGCGCATATCTCTTAGATTCTCCAACAGAATCTTCGTGGTATAAGCTAGATAGATGGCAGCATTCATGAGGATCCGGAAAGTCTAAACCTTGCCAGTGGTATTCCGAGTAGGATTCTGGGATTGAATAACTGTGACAAGCTTCAAACTCCTGAAGGCTGGGCGTGATGACAAGCGCAAAAGAATCAAGGGATTCTATTCCAACCTGATTGAGAATCGACAGATGATTAGCCGTGCTGTGACAGAGCATAGGAACGTTTTCACTGAGAGGATGGGATGTAGCCATTGACAACGGTGATGCCCTACATACAGCTTGCCATGGAAAGGAGTAAGAAGGATTGGATGAATGTAATAAGAAAGTAGAGATTCAAGAGGAGCACAGCATCTCCATACACTTATCTGAAATTCCCACTATTAATTTACATAAGTATTTCTATCCCTTTTTATTTTCTATTTATTCCATTAATCAAATTTAAACTAATAATCCAATTACCCTTGAATCCGCCTAACTGAGATTTGCAAGGTGACCATAGCTTGCTTCATACCAACAATCTCTGTGGGATCGACCCTTACTCACGTAAGGTATTACTTGGATGACCCAGTACACTTGCTGGTTAAGTTGAACGGAGTTGTGTCCACACATAGTTGAAAAAGCAATGAATTTTACAAAATACAATAACAAAGGAATCACAATTTCGTCCACCAGGCATGCAGGTCCAAGTGAAAAGCTTGAGACTGAGTGGTTAAAGTCGTGATCCAAGGCAAAAAGAGTGTGCTTAAGAACCCTGGACACTTCTAATTGGGGACTTTAGCAAAGCTAAGTCACAATCTGAAAAGGTTCACCCAGTTATGTGTCTGTGGCATTTATGTATCCGGTGGTAATACTGGAAAACAAAGTGCTTAGGGCCACGGCCAAGACTCATAAAGTAATTGTGTCCAAGAATCAACATGCTACACTAGGAGAATCAATAATACTATCTGAATTCTGAGTTCCTATAGATGCCAATCATTTAGAAATTCAAAGGATAAAGTTAGATGCCAAAACTGTTCGGAAACCAAAAAGCTACAAGCCCCGCTCATCTAATAAGAATATGAGCTCCATTTAAAACTCTAAGATATTATTACTTCTTAATTTCTTTTCATCCTATTTTATTTATCTAGTTGCTTGAGGACAAGCAACAATTTAAGTTTGGTGTTGTGATGAGCGGATATTTTATACGCTTTTTAGGGGTAATTTCATGTAGATTTTAGTATGTTTTAATTAGTTTTTAGTAGAATATTATTAGTTTTTAGGCAAAAATTATATTTCTGGACTTTACTATGAGTTTGTGTGTTTTTCTGTGATTTCAGGTAGTTTCTGGCTGAAATTGAAGGAGCTGAGCAAAAATCTAATTTAGGCTGAAAAAGGACTACTGATGTTGTTGGATCCTGACCTCCCTGCACTCGGAATGGGTTTTTTGGAGCTACAGGAGTCACATTGACGCGCTCTCAATTGGGTTGGAAAGTAGACATCCAGGGCTTTCCAGCAATATATAATAGTCCATACTTTTCCCGAAGATAGATGACGTAAACTGGCATTCAACGCCAGTGTCATGTTGCAGTCTGGCGTCCAGCGCCAGAAACAAGTTACAAGTTGGAGTTCAACGCCCAAAACACGTTACAACCTGGCGTTCAACTCCAGAAACAGCCCAAGCACGTGGGAGGCTTAAGTCTCAGCCCCAGCACACACCAAGTGGGCCCCAGAAGTGGATTTCTGCACCAATTATCTTAGTTTACTCATATTCTGTAAACCTAGGTTACTAGTTTACTATTTAAACAACTTTTAGAGACTTATTTTGTATCTCATGACGTCTATAGAACTGGATTTTATATTCCTTGGCAGCATGAGTCTCTAAACTCCATTGTTGGGGGTGAGGAGCTCTGCAGCGTCTCGATGAATTAATGCAATTATTTCTATTTCTCCATTCAAACGTGTGTGTTCCTATCTAAGATGTTCATTCGCGCTTAATTATGAAGAGGGTGATGATCCGTGACACTCATCACCTTCCTCAATCCATGAACGTGTGCCTGACAACCACCTCCGTTCTACATCAGATTGAATGAGCTTCTCTTAGATTCCTTAATCAGAATCTTCGTGGTATAAGCTAGAATTGATGGCAGCCACTCTTGAGGATCCGGAAAGTCTAAACCTTGTCTGTGGTATTCCGAGTAGGATTCAAGGATTGAATGGCTGTTACGAGCTTCAAACTCGTGATTGCTGGGCGTGATGAAAAACGCAAAAGGATCAATGGATCCTATTCCAACATGATCGAGAACCAACAGCTGATTAGCCGTGCTGTGACAGAGCATCTGGACCGTTTTCACTGAGAGGATGGGAGGTAGCCACTGACAATGGTGACACCCTACATACAGCTTGCCAAGGAGGGAACTTTGCACTTTTCCATGGATGGAATATTACATTACAGAAATTCAGAAGACAAAGCATCTCCAAAACTCCAACATATTCTCCATTATTGAGTAACAATTACTTATTCCAAACACTTTTACTTCTTACAATTAAATCCAAATAACCTTATTGGCATCCTGACTAAGATTAATAAGATAACCATAGCTTGCTTCAAGCCAACAATCTCCGTGGGATTCGACCCTTACTCACGTAAGGTATTACTTGGACGACCCAGTGCACTTGCTGGTTAATCGTGCACCAGTCCTCTTGGTGTTTTTCTTGAGTGCTTGTGCTCCCACTTCCTTTGCCTTTCCCAAGCAGTTTCTTCTAGAAGCCAGCATCTTCCATCTTCTTCTTTAGTGTGTCCTTCTGCTGTTTCACCTTCCTTTCTTCTTGTTCAATGATGAGCGGATAATATGTACGCTTTTTGGCATTGTTTTTAGTATGTTTTTGGTAGTTTTAGTTGAGTTCTTAGAACATTTTTATTAGTTTTTAGCTAAAATTCACTTTTCTGGACTTTACTATGAGTTTGTGTGTTTTTCTGTGATTTCAGGTATTTTCTGGCTGAAATTGAGGGACCTGAGCAAAAATCTGATTCAGAGACTGAAAAGGACTGCAGATGCTGTTGGATTCTGACCTCCCTGCACTCGAAGTGGATTTTCTGGAGCTACAGAAGCCCAATTGGCGCGCTCTCAACGGCGTTGGAAAGTAGACATCCTGGGCTTTCCAGCAATATATGATAGTCCATACTTTGCCCAAGATTTGATGGCCCAAACCGGCGTTCAAAGTCACCCTCAGAATTCCCAGCGTTAAACGCCGGAACTGGCACCAAAATGGGAGTTAAAACGCCCAAACTGGCATAAAGCTGGCGTTTAACTCCAAGAAGAGTCTCTACACGAAAATGCTTCATTGCTCAGCCCAAGCACACACCAAGTGGGCCCGGAAGTGGATTTTTATGTCATTTACTCATCTCTGTACACCCTAGGCTACTAGTTCTCTATATATAGGACCTTTTACCATTGTGTTTTTCATCTTTGGACATCTAGTTCTTAGATCAGATCTTGGTTCTTCTGGTTCCCTCTCTGGGGCCGAAACCAATGATCAGACCTTGTTCTTATGTATTTTCAACGGTGGAGTTTCTACACACCATAGATTAAGGTGTGGAGCTCTGCTGTACCTCGAGTATTAATGCAATTACTACTGTTCTTCTATTCAATTCCGCTTGTTCTTTGTCCAAGATATCACTTGTTCTTCAACTTGATGAAGATGATGATCCGTGACATTCATCATCATTCTCACTCATGAACAAGGTGACTGACAACCACTTTTGTTCTACAAGCAACCAAGGCTCTAGTGAATATCTCTTGGATTCTTTAACCGGAATCTTCGTGGTATAGGCGAGAACTGATGGCGGCATTCAAGAGAATCCGGAAGGTCTAACCTTGTCTGTGGTATTCTGAGTAGGATTCAATGATTGAATGACTGTGACGTGCTTCAAACTCCTGAAGGCGGGGCGTTAGTGACAGACGCAAAAGAATCACTGGATTCTATTCCGGCCTGATTGAGAACCGACAGATGGATAGCCGTGCCGTGACAGGGTGCGTTGAACATTTCCAATGAGAGGATGGGAGGTAGCCACTGACAACGGTGAAACCCTACATAAGCTTGCCATGGAAAGGAGTAAGAAGGATTGGATGAAGACTGTAGGAAGCAGAGAGACGGAAGGGAAAGCATCTTCATACGCTTATCTGAAGTTCCTACCAATGAATTACATAAGTACCTCTATCTTTATCTTTATGTTTTATTCGTTCATCACCATACCCATTTGAGTCTGCCTGACTAAGATTTACAAGCTGACCATAGCTTGCTTCATACCAACAATCTCCGTGGGATCGACCCTTACTCACGTAAGGTATTACTTGGACGACCCAGTGCACTTGCTGGTTAGTTGTGTGAAGTTGTAGTGATCACAATTTCGCGCACCAAGTTTTTGGCGCCGTTGCCGGGGATTGTTCGAGTATGGACAACTGACGGTTCATCTTGTTGCTTAGATTAGGTATTTTTCTTCAGAGTTCTTAAGAATGAATTCTAGTGTTTCAAGGTGATGTTCTTATCATCACCAAGGCTGATTGATTCTCATCAATTTAGCTCTTGAATGCAGTGTCCTGCTGAAGCTTGGCCGGCCATGTCTAATTTCTTTAGACTAAAGCTTTAGACTAACATTGCATGATTCCTGGAATTCTCATTAAGAATTTTGATACCTTTATTTTCTTTTTCTACATAATTTTCGAAAAAAAAACACAAAAAAAAATTTACAAAATCATAAAAACCAAAATATTCTTGTTTAAGTCTAGTGTCTCATCTTAAGTTTAGTGTCAATTGCATGTTTCTGTTCTTATTGCATTCATGCATGTGTCCTCATTGATCTTCAAGTTGTTCTTGATGATTTCCTTGTTTTGATCTTTGAATTCTATTGACTTGAGTGATTTGTTGTTTCTCATGTGCATTCTCATCTTGTTAGTGTCAGTAGTATACAAACTGCTAAGTTTGGTGTCTTGCATGCATTGTTATTTGATTTTAGTTGCATTTTGATTATTCCTTATTATTAAAAATCCAAAAATATTTTTAATTTGTGTCTTTTCAAGTCAATAATACAGAGAATTGAAGATTCAGAACATACTGCAGAGGAATCACACATAAAAAGCTGGGCATTCAAAAATGCCCAGTGAAGAAGACAGACTGGCGTTTAAACGCCAGCCAGGGTACCTGGTTGGGCGTTTAACGCCCAAAAAGGGTGCATTTTGGGCGTTAAACGCCAGAATGTGCACCATTCTGGGCGTTTAACGCCAGGATGGCAAAGGGGGAAGAATTTTGTTTTCAAATCAATTTTTTTTTCAAGTTTTCAAAGTTTTTCAAAATCAAATCTTTTTCAAATCATATCTTTTCAATCAAATGTTTTTCAAAATCAATTTCTTTCGTTTTTCAAAGATACTTACTAACAATTAATGATTTGATTGAACATCTCAAATTTGTTGCCTTTTCTGTTGAGAAAGGTTTAATGTTTGAATCATATCTTTTCTTGTTAGGCAAGTCACTAATTTTCAAAATCAAATCTTTTAAAATTGTTTTCAAATCAAATTTTTTTTAATCATATCTTTTTAACCACATCTTTTTCAAAATAATTTTCAATCAAATCTTTTTAATTTCTAATTTCAAAATCCTTTTCAAAAATCACTTGATTTCTTTTCCACTTTGAATTTTCGAAAATTATCAATCAATTTTTAAAATGTTTTTGACATCTTTTTAATTAATTTTCGAAAATCCTCTTCCCTTCTTCCCACATCCTTCTATTTATGGAGTACTACTCCTTCTTAATGCACAATTCGAACTCTATCTAATCAAGCTCGAATTCTTCTACCTTCTTTCTTCTATTTTTCGTTTCCTCTGACACCTTAAGGAATCTCTATACTGTGACATAGAGGATTCCACATCTTCTTGTTCTCTTCTCTTTCATATGAGCAGAAGCAAAGACAAAGGCATTCTTGTTGAAGCTGACCCTGAACCTGAAAGGACCTTGAAGAGAAAGCTAAGAGCAGCCGAAAACAACAACAATGCCAACAATGCAAGGAAGGTGCTGGGTGACTTTACTGCACCTACTCCCAACTTCTATGGGAGAAGCATCTCTATCCCTGCCATTGGAGCAAACAACTTTGAGCTTAAGCCTCAATTAGTTTCTCTAATGCAACAGAATTGCAAGTTCCATGGACTTCCATTGGAAGATCCTCATCAGTTTTTAGCTGAGTTCTTGCAAATCTGTGACACAGTCAAGACTAATGGGGTTGACCCTGAGGTCTACAGACTGATGCTATTCCCTTTTGCTGTAAGAGACAGAGCTAGAATATGGTTGGACTCACAACCTAAAGAAAGCCTGGACTCTTGGGAAAAGCTAGTCAATGCCTTCTTGGCAAAGTTCTTTCCACCTCAAAAATTGAGTAAGCTTAGAGTGGAAGTTCAAACCTTCAGACAGAAGGATGGAGAATCCCTCTATGAAGCTTGGGAAAGATACAAACAATTAATCAGAAAATGTCCCTCAGACATGCTTTCTGAATGGAGCATCATAGGTATTTTCTATGATGGTCTCTCTGAACTATCCAAGATGTCTTTGGATAGCTCTGCTGGAGGATCTCTTCATCTGAAGAAGACGCCTACAGAAGCTCAAGAGCTCATTGAAATGGTTGCAAATAACCAATTCATGTACACTTCTGAAAGGAATCCTGTGAACAATGGGACAAGTCAGAAGAAAGGAGTTCTTGAGATTGATGCTCTGAATGCCATACTGGCTCAGAACAAGATACTGACTCAACAAGTCAATTTGATTTCTCAAAGTCTGTCTGGAATGCAAAATGCACCAAGCAGTATTAAGGATGCTTCATCTGAGAAAGAAGCTTATAATCCTGAGAACCCTTCAATGGAAGAGGTGAATTACCTAGGAGAACCCTATGGAAACACCTATAGTTCTTCATGGAGAAATCACCCAAATTTCTCATGGAAGATTCAAGAGAGACCTCAACAAGGTTTCAACAACAATAATGGTGGAAGAAACAGGTTTAGCAATAACAAGCCTTTTCCATCATCTTCTCAGCAACAGACAGAGAGTTATAAGCAGAATACCTCTGACTTAGCAACAATGGTCTCTGATCTAATCAAAAACCACTCAAAGTCTTATGACTGAAACAAGATCCTCCATCAGAAATTTGGAAGGACAAGTAGGTCAGCTGAGCAAGAAAATTACTGAACTCCCTCCTAGTACTCTTCCAAGCAATACAGAAGAAAATCCAAAAGGAGAGTGCAAGGCCATCAATATGGCCGAATTTGGAGAGGAGGAAGAAGCAGTGAACGCCACTGAGGAAGACCTCAGTGGGCGTGCACTGACCTCCAATGAGTTCCCCAATGAGGAACCATGGGAATCTGAGGCTCAAAATGAGACCATAGAGATTCCATTGGATTTACTTCTGCCATTCATGAGCTCTAATGAGTATTCTTCCTCTGAAGAGGATGAGTATGTCACTGAAGAGCAAGTTGCTAAATACCTTGGAGCAATCATGAAGCTAAATGACAAGTTATTTGGAAATGAGACTTGGGAGGATGCACCTCCTTTGCTCACCAAAGAACTGAATGACTTGTCTAGGCAGAAATTACCTCAAAAGAGACAAGATCCTGGGAAGTTTTCAATACCTTGTACCATAGGCACCATGACCTTCAAGAAGGCTCTGTGTGACTTAGGGTCAAGTGTAAACCTCATGCCCCTCTCTGTAATGGAGAAGCTAGGGATCTTTGAGGTGCAAGCTACAAGAATCTCACTAGAGATGGCAGACAACTCAAGAAAACAAGCTTATGGACTTGTAGAGAATGTTTTGGTTAAGATTGAAGACCACTACATCCCTACTGATTTCATAGTCCTAGCCACAGCAAAGGCTGTGATTGATGTTGATGGAGGTGAACTAATCATTCAAGTGAATGAAAAATCCTTTGTGTTTAAGGCTCAAGGATATCCCTCTACCACCATGGAGAAAAAGCATGAAGAGCTTCTCTTAAATCAGAGACAAACAGAGCCCCCACAGTCAAACTTTAAGTTTGGTGTTGGGAGGCCACAACCAAACTCTAAGTTTGGTGTTGAACCCCCACATTCAAACTCTAAGTTTGGTGTTGGGAGGTTCCAACATTGCTCTGAGAAAATGTGAGGCTCCATGAGAGCCATCTGTCAAGCTACTGACATTAAAGAAGCGCTTGTTGGGAGGCAACCCAATGTTATATTTTATCTATTTTCTTTTGTTATTTTATGTTTTTTGTAGGTTGATGATCATAAGAAGACACAAAATCAATTGAAAAAGCAAAAACAGAATGAAAAACAGGAAGAAAAACAGGACACCCTGGAGGAAGAACTCACTGGCGTTTAAACGCCAGTGAGGCTAGCAGTTGGGCGTTTAACGCCCAGTCTGGTACCATTCTGGGCGTTTAACGCCAGAAAGGGGCACCAGACTGGCGTTAAACGCCAGGAAAGGGCAAGAACCTGGCGTTAAACGCCAGAAATGGGCACCAGCCCGGCGTTTAACGCCAGAATTGGCTCAAAACGTGTTTTTGAATGCCACTTGGTGCAGGGATGACTTTTCCTTGACACCTCAGGATCTGTGGACCCCACAGGATCCCCACCAATCCCACCACTCTCTCTTCTTCTTCACCCATTCACCAATTACCTCAATACCTCTTCACCACTCACATCCACCCTTCATTTTCACACAACCTAAACACCACTTCTCCCCCTCTATGGCCGAAACACAAAGCCATTCCCTTCTTCCTCATTTCTTCTTCTTCTACTCTCTTCTTTCTTCTTTTGCTCGAGGACGAGCAAACCTTTTAAGTTTGGTGTGGTAAAAGCATTGCTTTTTGTTTTTCCATAACCATTTATGGCATTCAAAGCCGGTACAACTGAAAAGGCATAACCTCAAGCCCATCACTAAGAAAAGGATGGAGCAAACAAGAGACCCATCTCATCAAGAGACCCCTGAGATGCCTCAAGGGATGCACTTTCCTCCACAAAACTACTCGGAGCAAATCAACACCTCCCTAGGAGAATTGAGTCCAACATGGGACAACTAAGGGTGGAGCATCAAGAACACTCCATCATCCTCCATGAAATTAGAGAAGATCAAAGAATCATGAGAGAGGAGCAACAAAGACAAGGAAGAGACATTGAGGAGCTCAAGCACTCCATAGGATCTTCAAAAAGGAAAAACAAGCCGCCATCACTAAGGTGGACCCGTTCTTTAATTTCCTTGTTCTTTATTCTTCTGTTTTTCGAAAATCTATGCTTATGTTTGTCCATGTTTGTGTCTTATGATCATTTGTGTCTTAGTGTCTATGCCTTAAAGTTATGAATGTCCTATGAATCCATCACCTCTCTTAAATGGAAACTGTTTTTATCACAAAAGAACAAGAAGTACAGGATTTCAAATTCATCTTTAAAACTAGCTTAATTAGATTGATGTGGTGACAATACTTTTTGTTTTCTGAATGTATGCTTAAACACTGCATATGTCTTTTGAATTTGTGGTTCATGAATGTTAAAATTGTTGGCTCTTGAAAGAATGATGAAAAAGGAGACATGTTACTGAGGATCTGAAAAATCATAAAAATGATTCTTGAAGCAAGAAAAAGCAGTGAATTCAAAAAAAAAAAAAAAAGAGAAAGAGAAAAACGAAAAAAAAAGGGGGAGAAAAAGAAAAAGAAAGAAAAAGAAAGAAATAAAGTTGTGATCCAAGGCAAAAAGAGTGTGCTTAAGAACCCTGGACACCTCTAATTGGGGACTCTAGCAAAGCTGAGTCACAATCTGAAAAGGTTCACCCAATTATGTGTCTGTGGCATGTATGTATCCGGTGGTAATACTGGAAGACAGAGTGCTTTGGGCCACGGCCAAGACTCATAAAGTAGCTGTGTTCAAGAATCATCATACTTAACTAGGAGAATCAATAACACTATCTGGATTCTGAGTTCCTAAAGAAGCCAATCATTCTGAATTTCAAAGGATAAAGTGAGATGCCAAAACTGTTCGGAGGCAAAAAGCTACTAGTCCCGCTCATCTAATTTGGAGCTTAGTTTCATTGATAATTTGGAGTCTATAGTATATTCTCTTCTTTTTATCTTATTTGATTTTCAGTTGCTTGGGGACAAGCAACAATTTAAGTTTGGTGTTGTGATGAGCGGATAATATGTACGCTTTTTGGCATTGTTTTTAGTATGTTTTTGGTAGTTTTAGTTGAGTTCTTAGTACATTTTTATTAGTTTTTAGCTAAAATTCACTTTTCTGGACTTTACTATGAGTTTGTGTGTTTTTCTGTGATTTCAGGTATTTTCTGGCTGAAATTGAGGGACCTGAGCAAAAATCTGATTCAGAGACTGAAAAGGACTGCAGATGCTGTTGGATTCTGACCTCCCTGCACTCGAAGTGGATTTTCTGGAGCTACAGAAGCCCAATTGGCGCGCTCTCAACGGCGTTGGAAAGTAGACATCCTGGGCTTTCCAGCAATATATGATAGTCCATACTTTGCCCAAGATTTGATGGCCCAAACCGGCGTTCAAAGTCACCCTCAGAATTCCCAGCGTTAAACGCCGGAACTGGCACCAAAATGGGAGTTAAACGCCCAAACTGGCATAAAAGCTGGCGTTTAACTCCAAGAAGAGTCTCTACATGAAAATGCTTCATTGCTCAGCCCAAGCACACACCAAGTGGGCCCAGAAGTGGATTTTTATGTCATTTACTCATCTCTGTACACCCTAGGCTACTAGTTCTCTATATATAGGACCTTTTACCATTGTATTTTTCATCTTTGGACATCTAGTTCTTAGATCAGATCTTGGTTCTTCTGGTTCCCTCTCTGGGGCCGAAACCAATGATCAGACCTTGTTCTTATGTATTTTCAACGGTGGAGTTTCTACACACCATAGATTAAGGTGTGGAGCTCTGCTATACCTCGAGTATTAATGCAATTACTATTGTTCTTCTATTCAATTCCGCTTGTTCTTTGTCCAAGATATCACTTGTTCTTCAACTTGATGAAGATGATGATCCGTGACATTCATCATCATTCTCACTCATGAACAAGGTGACTGACAACCACTTTTGTTCTACAAGCAACCAAGGCTCTAGTGAATATCTCTTGGATTCTTTAACCGGAATCTTCGTGGTATAGGCGAGAACTGATGGCGGCATTCAAGAGAATCCGGAAGGTCTAACCTTGTCTGTGGTATTCTGAGTAGGATTCAATGATTGAATGACTGTGACGTGCTTCAAACTCCTGAAGGCGGGGCGTTAGTGACAGACGCAAAAGAATCACTGGATTCTATTCCGGCCTGATTGAGAACCGACAGATGGATAGCCGTGCCGTGACAGGGTGCGTTGAACATTTCCAATGAGAGGATGGGAGGTAGCCACTGACAACGGTGAAACCCTACATAAGCTTGCCATGGAAAGGAGTAAGAAGGATTGGATGAAGACTGTAGGAAAGCAGAGAGACGGAAGGGAAAGCATCTTCATACGCTTATCTGAAGTTCCTACCAATGAATTACATAAGTACCTCTATCTTTATCTTTATGTTTTATTCGTTCATCACCATACCCATTTGAGTCTGCCTGACTAAGATTTACAAGGTGACCATAGCTTGCTTCATACCAACAATCTCCGTGGGATCGACCCTTACTCACGTAAGGTATTACTTGGATGACCCAGTGCACTTGCTGGTTAGTTGTGTGAAGTTGTAGTGATCACAATTTCGTGCACCATTCAACAAACCCTTTTTGGACCTCATCATATGTGGAAATGGCATAATGTAGATGATGCATATTGCTGGACATGTAGTTCAACCTGGCCTGAGTGTTTACGTTGAACTCCTTCCTATGTAACTGTCTTCCTTCATTCAGCACATTGAGCTCATTGAATGATTTCATTTGAGCTAGTTGCCGCTGGTTGAGTTCTTGAAGGCATTTATCTTGACGCTCTTGCCTCTCAGTAACTTGGTGGATGGCTTGAGTGAGTTGGGAGTATTGCTCCTGTTGCTGCTCCATGTGTTGTTTTTGCCACTCTTCTTGTTGTCTCATCCAGTTGGACTGAATGTGAAGTATTTGCTCTTGTCGCTCCATATGTCTCATTCCCAAATCTTCAATGGCTCTTAGAAGGTGAGTCATATTTAAGTTGGCTGGGTCATGATGCTCTTCTTGTTGATATTCTTCCTGATGATATTCCTCTTGATGAGTTCCTTCCTTGGCTTTTTGCTTTCCTATATGTGGCCTTCTTAGTTGCTGAGCAGGTGTGGTATAGACCAATCGCTCGAGGGTAACTGGCCTCCCTGGGTTCACCCAGTCTGGATTGCTGTCCTCAAATACTACCTTGGCCTTGTTGCACAACCTGAGAATGGTGCTAGGGTACCAAAGCCTGGCACCTGAATCAGCCTTCTCAGCTGAATCTTGAATCCCCTCAGCGATGAGTTCATGCACATTGATATCCCCACCCTGTACTAAGCAATGCACCATAGTAGCTCGATTGATGTTTACCTCTGAATTATTTGCAGCTGGTAGAATGGACCTCCTTATGAGTTCAAACCACCCCTTGGCTTCAGGGCTAAGGTCTCCCCTCTTGATGAACTTGGGTCTCCCATCTGCGTACCTCTCCCAATCAGCTACTATAACACATATGTCCGTCACTATCTCTGTAAGCTCATCATTGTCAGGGCTTTTACTTATCCTTTTCTTGATAGCTGGCCTCATCAAAATGAGGTGATTTCAGGTGAAGAGCTCTTGTTATGGCATTTGGGCTGAAGTCCACCTCCTTTCCTCTCACGTAGCTTTTCAAGGTTGGGGCCTTGGTCTTGTCTTCTCTCACTACATTTGCATAGAATTCTTTGATGAGGTTTCCATTAATCTTCCCTTCTGGGCTTGTGAGCAATTGCCACCCTCTCTCTTCGATTTTCTCCCGAATCTGTGGTGACTCATTTGCATTGATTTGGAAGATCAATTCTGGCAGTATCTTTCTGACCCTTATCCGCTCAAATTCACGTTCATGAAAGGAAGTTTTAAATCTCTTCTCATCGAATGGAACACTCTCCATGGGTTCCTTCCTCTTTTGCCTCTTTGAGCTTGATGATGCCATGAATTTGAGTTACTGTTTTGAGGTGATTTGAGGATACAGATAGGTAAAGAATGGGTTGGCTAGGACAAATTGTGATGAAGGGGTTTAGCACGCCAAAAGTATGAAGTGTGGAGAGTGGGGATTTGAATGTGAGGAGTGAGGCTGCACTAAGGTTCCCTTATATAGGGAGATCATGAGAGAACAGAAGGTGTGGATTGCAAGAATGGTTGCTTGATGGACGGTTGGGGTTGTGCATGAAGGAAGGACAAGGATCATCACTTAATGAGAGTGAATGGTTCGGTCTTCAAGGGTCTTCTTTCTTCAATGTTGCATGGCAATGTTTCCCCATGCGTACCTTCATGAGACAAGTGTGTAGTTCTTTTCATGAAGTGGCTGATCCTCCCCCATTTAATTATCCAATCAATCCCCATCAATGCTCCTTTTCTTTTCCCTATAAAGACAAAATAAGAATGGTGAGAATAATATCAAACCAAAAACAATTGAAACTTTACGGCTAGAATAAAAAAAAAGTGAGAAAAGATTAAATTGTTTATTCATGAATTCCAACTAACTAACTAACTATTTGTGGGTCCTTATATACATATTGGTGGTACCATGAGGTGACACCAAACTTAGTTTGGAGCACTGTGATGAAAAGTTTTGTTCAAAGCTCCCAAGTCTAGCATGCATCTTGTTTTGCTTTGAACACCAAACTTGTTCTTCACTATATACTGCACAATAAGGTCTTCACCAAGTGTTTGTCAAGTTTGGGTTGGAATTCATAAATATTAACTTATTCACTATCTTCTAAAAGCATAAAAAAATGGGTTGCCTCCCATGAAGCGCTTCTTTAGCGTCACTAGCTTGACGTTTCTCCCTCATTAGGGTGGTTGGTAATGCTTGAAGTCCTCCCCTCTTGCTGTGGACTTGTATCCATTGGTTGTATCAATGATCTCTACATGTTCCAGGGAAAGAACTCTGTTAATTGTGAAGACTTTAGGTAACTGAGATGGTATAGTAGGGAGATTAGGGGGAATATCTGGAAAGTAAGCTGAGATCACTCTATCCCCTAGAGAGAAGTCTTCCGTAGGGATCTTTTTGTTCCTCCACTTTCTTGGTACCTTCTTCCTTGTGTCTTTTGATATTGCCTTGCTCATGATGACTTCTTCCTCTAAGGGGGTTTGATGTTGTCTTCACATCCCTCTAAAGGTTTAGGTTCCTCCAACTTTTCCTTGAGCTGTGGTAGTTGCTGTTTCCCTTGTTTATCAACCAAAGGGGTTTCCAAATAGGTTGGGTGTGCTTCAGTGCTTGCTTCCTCCTTCAGCATCTCATCATGATCTTTGCTTGGTTCCTTGTGCTCTTGGTCTGCTTTTTGTGAGAGTTTGAAGACATTAAAGCTGAGCCGTTCATCATGGATCCTCAATATTAGCTCCCCTTTCTCCACATCTATGAGTGCTCTGGCTGTAGCTAGGAATGGTCTTCCCAATATGATTGGGTGAGTGTGACTCTCTTCCATGTCCAGGATGACAAAGTCTGTTGGGAGAAAGTATTTCCCAACCTTTAGTAACACATTTTCCACCACTCCTATTGCTTGCTTTTGAGTCTTGTCAGCCAGTCTGATGACCACATCTGTGGGCATTATCTCATTGATCTACAGCCTCTTTACCAAGGATAATGGCAGTAAGTTGATGCTTGCCCCCAAGTCACAGAGTGCTCTATCGAATATTGTTTCTCCTATGGCACAGGGGATGTGAAAACTCCCTGGGTCTTTTCTTTTTGCAGGCAACTCAGGTTGAATAAGGGCACTACATTCCTTGTTCAACACTATAGTTTGGCCTCCTTTGAGTGAGCTTTTCCTGGGAAGAAGTTCCTTCATATACTTGATGAATGCAGGCATTTGTTGTATGGCCTTGATGAATGGTATGTTCACATACAGAGATGCAAACAAGTCTAGGAACCTTGTGTATATTCTCTTCCCCACAGCACCATTGAGCAGTTGGGGAAATGGTGCATAGAGCTTCAGCAACTCTTGTTGTGAGATTTCTGGTTCTTGGTGATCTCTATCCTCCTCCTCTGTTGAGTTGTCTTCAAGCTGTTGGGAGAGTTTGCTTTGCTTGTCTTCATCCTCTTGATCACTTGTA
The DNA here is from genome assembly GCF_014773155.1 of Arachis stenosperma. Classification (NCBI taxonomy): domain Eukaryota; kingdom Viridiplantae; phylum Streptophyta; class Magnoliopsida; order Fabales; family Fabaceae; genus Arachis; species Arachis stenosperma. Next base: position 60,636,894 of record NC_080382.1, read on the forward strand.
GTGACCATTTTGCAATCTTCCCATCTTACTTTCTTTGCTTCTCCTCTTGGGTTTTTCTTCGTGTCACATGGGAAACCATCAGTAGGTTTGGGAATCTTCTCAGCTAAGCATCCCACTTGGACTTCCAGCTTCTCGATGGTCTCTCCTTGGTTCTTAATGTTGGCTCGCACCTCCTTTTTGAACACCTTGTTTTCTTGAATCTCTTGGCATATTCCTTCAAGTAAGGTTTCAAGCTTAGAGAGTCTGTCATCAATTGATGGTAGATTGGGATTAGAGGTGGAAGGATGTGAGGTGTTGTTTTGATTTTGATATGGGTGTGGAGAAGTGTTATTGTGGGGGTATTGATATGTCCTCTGTGTGAATTTTTGCTGAGCTGCATTGTTGTTGGAGTTGTAACGTCTCTGGTCTTGGCTTTGATCTTGCTGATTTCCCCACCCAAAGTTTGGGTGGTTCCTCCATCCAGAGTTGTATGTCTTGGAGTATGGATCATGGTTCTATCTAGGTGAATTCCCAATGTAGTTGGCTTGCTCAAGGTCCTCTTCTTCAACTCCTTCTTGGGTTGTTGATGAGGTGGTGATTGCTGCCACTTGGTTCTTCTCCATCTTCTTGGTGAGGTCAACTAGCTGCTTGGTAATGAGCTTGTTCTGAGCCAGCAGAGCATCTACACTCTTATGTCCCTAACCATGAAGAGAAGGATGGAGATTGAGGAAGCCAAGCCAACAAGAATGGCACTTCAATTGGTTGACAGAACATTTAAGTTTCCACATGGGGTGGTTGAAGACTTGCTAGTGAAAGTAGGAGAATTCATCTTTCCTGCTGATTTCGTTGTGCTAGACATGGAAAAAGAGGCCAACACGTCAATCATCCTAGGAAGACCATTCCTAGCTACTGCTAGAGCCATCATTGATGTGCAAAAAGGGGAACTAGTCTTGAGATTGCATGAAGAGAAAATGGTTTTCAACGTCTTTAAAGCAATGAGTTACCCCAAAGAATCCATAGGAGAATGCCCATGGAACAGATAGTTCAAGAAGTCGTGGAAGAAAAACAATGTGGAGGAAGTATTGAGCTGGAACAAGCACCAGATGGAAAACTACCACAAGCAACCATGAGGAACTCAATCATGCCAAACTACCACAGACAACAAAGATGCAGAGTCACTAAAACTAGAGCTGAAAGCCTTACCACCCAGCTTGAAATATGCATATATGGGTGCTAACAACACTTACCCAGTAATCATAAATTCAAGTCTGAGTAAGGAACAAGAAGAGGAACTTATCCAAGTGCTGAGACAACACAAGGATGCCATAGGCTGGACACTTGCAGATTTAAAGGGGATCAGTCCTTCAATGTGTATGCATAAGATCTTACTTGAAGAGGATGCCAAACCCTCAAGACAACAACAAAGGAGGCTGAACCCAACTATGACTGAAGTGGTTCAAAAAGAAGTGCTGAAATTGTGGCAAGCATGGGTGATCTACCCCATCTCAAATAGCCCTTGGGTAAGCCCAGTACAAATAGTCCCTAAGAAGGGAGGGATCACTGTTGTGGCAAATGAGAAGAATGAATTGATACCCACAAGGACAGTAACCGGATGGCGCATGCGCATTGACTATTGGAAACTTAATGAAGCCACCCGGAAGGATCACTTTCCCCTACCCTTCATGGACCAGATGCTTGAGAGATTGGCAGGACTTGAGTATTATTATTTTCTGGATGGATATTCGGGCTACAACCAAATTGTTGTACACACCAAGGATCAGAAAAAAAATTTCATTTACTTGTCCATATGGTGTTTTTCCTTATAGGAGAATGCCCTTTGGATTGTGTAATGCACCTGCAACATTCCAAAGGTGCATGCTCTCCATTTTTTCAGATATGATTGAGAAGTTCATAGAAGTATTTATGGACGACTTCTCTGTGTTTGGGAACTCATATTCTGATTGCCTATATCATCTCACTCTTATGCTAAAAAGGTGTCAAAAAATTAACCTGGTTTTAAACTGGGAGAAGTACAATTTTATGGTGACTGTAGGGGTGGTTCTTGGTCACAAGATTTCAAAAGATGGTATAGCAGTAGACAAGGAAAAAGTGGAAGTAATTGAAAAATTACATCCACCTTGCAATGTCAAAGCAATCAGAAGCTTATTGGGACATGCTGGGTTCTATAGGAGGTTTATTAAAGATTTTTCAAAGATTGTAAAACCCTTTAGCAACCTACTTGTCTCAAATACTCTTTTTGTTTTTGATAGAGAGTACATGGTAGCCTTTGATGAACTCAAAAAGAAACTCTCCTCTGCACCTATTATAGCACCACCAAGCTATGGTCTTCCCTTTGAACTAATGTGTGATGCATCTGATTTTGCTGTTGGTGCTGTTCTAGGATAGAGGAAAGACAAGCTAGTACATGTTATTTACTATGCTAGCAAGGTCCTTAATGAGAATCAACGGAACTATACCACCACGGAGAAAGAACTTTTAGCCATAGTTTTTGCTTTTGATAAGTTTAGATCATATCTCATTGGCTCAAAAGTAATTGTGTTCACTAATCATGCAGCACTCAAATACTTGCTTACCAAACAAGAATCTAATTCCAGACTAATAAGGTGGATCCTGCTGCTCCAAGAATTTCATATTGAGATTAAAGATAGGAGTGGAGCAGAGAACAAGGTAGCTGACCAACTCTCAAGGATCCCACAAGAAGAAGAAATGCAGCAAGTAGCAGTAAATGAAAGCTTTCCTAATGAACAACTGATGATGATTCGAGTAGCCCATTGGTTTGCAGACATAGCTAACTTCAAGGCTATTGGGGAGCTACCAACTAACATCAATAAGCACATGAGAAGGAAGCTAATCAAGGATGCCAAACACTACATCTGGGATGACCCCTATTTGTTCAAAAAGTGTACTGATGGTGTCCTAAGAAGGTGTATATCCCATGAAGAAGGGCAGGAAGTGTTATGGCAATGCCATTGGTCAGCATATGAAGGTCACTTCAGTGGAGAAAGGACAGCAGCAAAAGTGCTCGAATCCAGATTTTACTGGCCAGCAGTGTTTAAAGATGCCAAGGAAATGGTGTCAAGGTGTGATGAATGTCAAAGAGATGGTAATCTAACCAAGAGGAATGAGATGCCACAGCAATACATACTAGAGCTGGAGCTATTTGATGTATGAGGGATAGATTTCATGGGACCCTTCCCAACCTCTTACTCAAATAGCTACATATTAGTGGCTATTGATTATGTTTCAAGATGGGTAGAAGCAATCACCACTGCAACGAATGACAACAAAGTTTTGATAAGCTTCTTGAGAAGGAATATCTTCAGCAGATTTGGAGTTCCCAAAGCACTCATTAGTGATGGAGGGTCACACTTCTGCAACAAACAACTGGAAGCACTCATTCTCAGATATGTAGTCAAACATAAAGTGGCAACTCCATACCACCCACAGACCAACGGGCAAGCCGAGATCTCCAACAGAGAGCTAAAACGAATCCTCGAAAAAAATGTTGGAAGCTCAGTAAAGGACTGGTCTAAGAAGCTAGACGATGCTCTATGGGCCTATAGGACATCCTTCAAGACCCCCATTGGGATGTCACCATACCAACTGGTATTCGGCAAGGCTTGCCACTTTCCAGTTGAACTGGAGCACAGAGCCTTCTGGGCTCTAAAACTACTAAATTTTGATGAGCAAGCTGCTGGAGAAAAGAGATTAATGCAACTCAATGAGCTAGAAGAGTTTAGAAATCAAGCATATGAGAATGCAAAAATCTACAAAGAGAACACAAAAAGGTGGCATGACCAAAAGATAGCAAGAAGGGAGTTCACTGAAGGACAGAAGGTGTTACTCTATAACTCAAGACTCAAGTTCTTCCCTGAAAAACTCAAGTCTCGATGATCATGACCTTTCACCATACTCAAAGTGTTTCCTATGGTCATGTGGAGCTCATGGAGGACAAGACTCAAACACTACTTGGGAGGCTCCTTGGAGGAGCAGAGAGTGAGTTACAAGCTCAGCTAAAGATGAAGGAATGTCAAGCTAATGACAATAAAGAAGCGCTCGTTGGGAGGCACCCCAACACTTTATCCTTTTTGATTTAATTGCTTTTTTTAGAAGTAGCTTGATGCCAGGGCATCTTGGCCAGTTTCACTAACCTTTTCTTTACTATTTTAGGGTAGTTTCATGTATTTTCTCAGTAAATAAGCAAGTTTTGGATGAAAATACACTTACACCTTGATTCAAGTAAACATTGTGAACTTCATATGATTTCATGAGAATTAGGCAAGAATTGAATGATATAATTGATGATGCATAATCTCATGACTTGGAACAGAGCTTTGATGTACTTTAATTGCTTGATTTCAGGACAAAGGAAGCAAGAAGGAGCCACGTTAGTTGTCACGTTAAGCTAATTAACGTAACCACTAACGTGGAATGGGGACAAGCTTGTAGCGTTAATGGAAAAAGTGATCACCAATAATGCCTTCAATGCCATCATAGCCCACGTTAGTTGCCACGTTAAGCACATTAACGTGGTAACTAACGTGGAGGAAAAGAGAAGCTCCAACGTTAGTGGTAAAAGTGAATGCCACTAACGTTCCACAAAGGCACATTTAGCCATGTTAATCTAATTAACGTGAACTCTAACGTGGGGGGAGGAAGCAATCGCTAACATTTGTGACACTCACCTTTATCACTAACGTTGGACTAAGCCAAGAGTGCCCACGTTAGTGGTCACGTTAAGACCACTAATGTGAAGAGTAACGTGGAGCTAAGCATGATGAGCCAACGTTAGTGACACTCACCTTTGTCACTAACGTTGGAGATGGCAATCACCACCACGTTAGGGGTCACGTTAATCTAATTAACGTGAACTCTAACGTGGGAAGGAGGAGTGTTTGGAGCATTAGTGACAAAGGTAAGTGTCACTAACGCTCTCGAAGCTTAGGCATGCCCACGTTAAAGGTCACGTTAGTTACACTAACATGAACTCTAATGTAGGGAGAAGACTGATGAGCGGATAATTTATACGCTTTTTGGCATAGTTTTTATATAGTTTTTAGTAAGTTTAAGCTACTTTTAGGGATATTTTCATTAGTTTTTATGTTAAATTCACATTTCTGGACTTTACTATGAGTTTGTGTGTTTTTCTGTGATTTCAGGTAAATTCTGACTGAAATTGAGGGATTTGAGCGAAACTCTGAAAAAGGCTGACAAAAGGACTGCTGATGCTGTTGGATTCTGACCTCCCTGCACTCGAAATGGATTTTCTGGAGCTACAGAACTCCAAATGGCGCGCTCTCAACGGCGTTGGAAAGTAGACATCCAGGACTTTCCAGCAATATATAATAGTCCATGCTTTATTCGAAGATTGACGACGTAACTTGGCGTTAAACGCCAAGTTCATGCTGCTGTCTGGAGTAAAACGCCAGAAAAACGTCTTGATCCGGAGTTGAACGCCCAAAACACGTCATAACTCAAAGTTCAACGCCAAGAAATGCCTTAGCTCGTGGATTGATCAAGCTCAGCCCAAGTACACACCAAGTGGGCCCCGGAAGTGAATTTATGCATCAATTACTTACTCATGTAAACCCTAGTAGCTAGTCTAGTATATATAGGACCTTTTACTATTGTATTAGACATCCTGGATTGTATTTTCTATCCTGTGATCACGTTTTAGGGGGCTGGCCATTCGGCCATGCTTGGACCTTTTGCTTATGTATTTTCAACGGTGGAGTTTCTGCACACCATAGATTAAGGGTGTGGAGCTCTGCTGTACCTCAAAGATTAATGAAGTTCTATTTTCTTTTATTCAATTCCTCTTTTATTCTTATTCCAAGATATTCATTCGTACCCAAGAACATGATGAATGTGATGAGTTAATAACCCTCATTAACGTTCTCACTCATGAACGCGCGTGATTGACAACCACTTACGTTCTACATGCAACACAAGCTTGAATGTGTATCTCTTAGATTCCCCAACAGAATCTTCGTGGTATAAGCTAGATGGATGGCGGCATTTATGAGGATCCGGAAAGTCCAACCATGTCTGTGGTGTTCCGAGTAGGATCCTGGGAATCCGGAAAGTCTCACCTTGTCTGTGGTATTCCGAGTAGGATTCCGGTAATGAATGACTGTGACGTGCTTCAAACTTGCAACCTGCTGGGCGTCAGTGACAGACGCAAAAGAGGGATTCTATTCCAGTAGGAAGCGGGAACCAACCGGTGATTGGCCGTACTGTGACAGAGTGCGTGAGCATTAGCTTTCACTGCGAGGATGGGATGTAGCCATCAGCCATGGGTGATGCCTCCAGACTGGTTAGCTGTGCGAGTGACAGCCGCATAGGATATTTCCCCGAGAGGAATGAAAGTAGCCACAGTTGATGGTGAACCCCTATACAAAGCTTGCCATGGAAAGGAGTAAGAAGGATTGAGTAGAAGGAATAGGAGAGCAGGCGTCCGTGAGCTCTACAGCACCTCCATTCCGCTTATCTGAAATTCCTACCAATGAATCTACATAAGTATTTCTATCCCTTTTATTATTTATTTTCTTATTTCTATTTTCAAAACCCATAAATCAATATTTAATCCGCCTAACTGAGATTTACAAGGTGACCATAGCTTGCTTCATACCAACAACCTCTGTGGATTCGACCCTTACTCACGTAAGGTTATTACTTGGACGACCCAGTACACTTGCTGGTTAGGATAACGGAGTTGTGAAAGAAGGTCAATTTCTAAAAGGAATAATTTCACAATGATGCCAAAAAGGCACAAAATAGGAATCACAATTTCGTCCACCAAGTTTTTGGCGCCGTTGCCGGGGATTGTTCGAGTATGGACAACTGACGGTTCATCTTGTTGCTCAGATTAGGTAATTTTCTTTTCAAAAATCTTTTTCAAAATTTTTCTTTTATTTTTCGTTTTTCAAAACCTTATTTTCGAAAATAATTAGTAAAAATACAAAAAAAAAATTAGAAAATCATAAAAACAAAAAAATATTTTGTGTTCTTGTTTGAATCCTATGTTAATTTTTAAGTTTGGTGTCAATTGCATGCTTTTAAAATTTTTCTTGCATTTTTTCGAAAAATCCATGCATTCATAGTGTTCTTCATGATCTTCAAGTTGTTCTTGACAAGTCTTCTTGTTTGATCTTGATGATTTCTTGTTTTGTGTTGTTTGTTGTTTTTCATGTGCATTTTTGCATTCATATTTTCCATGCATTAAAGATTTCTAAGTTTGGTGTCTTGCATGTTTTCTTTGCATCACAAATTTTTCAAAATTATGTTCTTGATGTTCATCATGATCTTCATAGTGTTCTTGGTGTTCATCTTGACATTCATAGCATTCTTGCATGCATCTTGTGTCTTGATCTAAAATTTTCATGTTTTGGGTCATTTTTGTGTTTTTCTTTAAAAATTCAAAAATCAAAAAAATATCTTTTCCTTAATTCCCTCCAAAATTTCGAAATTTTGGGTTGACTTGGTCAAATATTTTCAAAATTAGTTGTTTCTTACAAGTCAAGTCAAAATTTCAATTTTAAAAATCTTTTTTTTTTTTTCAAAATCTTTTTCAAAAATCATATCTTTTTCATTCTTTTATAATTTTCGAAAATTTCAAAAATTATTTTTCAAAATATTTTCAAAATCTTTTTCTTATCTTTTTATCAAATTTACGAAAATCAAACTAACAATTAATGTGATTGGCTCAAAAATTTGAAGTTTGTTACTTTCTTGTTAAGAAAGGTTCAATCTTTAAATTCTAGAATCTTATCTTGTAGTTTCTTGTTAGTCAAGTAAATTCTTTAAAATTAAATCTTTTTCAAAGTATCTTTTTCAAATATATCTTTTTATCTTTTATCTTATCTTTTTCAAAAATTTTATTTTTTTTAAAAATTTTGATCTCAAAATATCTTATCTAACTTCTTATTTTCTTATCTTTTTAAATTTTGATTTCAAATCTTTTTCAATCAACTAACTAACTTTTTGTTTGTTTCTCATTTTTTTCAAAACCACCTAACTACTTCTCTCTCTTCTATTTTCGAAAATATCTCTCTCTTTTTCAAAAATTCTTTTTAATTAATTAATTGTTTCAAATTTTAATTTTAATTATCTATTATATTTAATTTTCGAAAATCACTAACCACTTTTTCAAAATTATTTTCGAATTCTTCTTCTCTTCTTCTATTTAATTATTTAATTACTAACACTTCTCTTCACCTCTCTTCATTCATATCCTAACATCTCATCTCACATCTCTGCCATCCTCACAGTTGTGTTTCTTTTTTCCACTCTTCTTCTACCCCCTTCTTTTTCTACTAACATAAAGGAATCTCTATACTGTGACATAGAGGATTCCTCTTTCTTTTCTTGTTTTCTTCTCTTTCATATGAGCAGGAACAGGGATAAAGGCACTCTTGTTGAACTTGATCCAGAACCTGAAAGGACTCTGAAGAGAAAATTAAGAGAAGCTAAATTACAACAATCCAAAAACATCTTTAAGAGAAACAACCTTTTAGAAAATTTCGAACAAGAGAAGGAGATGGCAGAAGAAAATAATAATAATAATGCAAGGAGAATGCTTGGTGACTTCACTAAGCCAACGTCCAAGTTTGATGGAAGAAGCATCTCTATTCCTGCCATTGGAGCCAATAACTTTGAGCTTAAGCCTCAACTAGTTGCTTTAATGCAACAAAACTGCAAGTTTTATGGACTTCCATCTGAAGATCCTTACCAATTTTTAACTGAGTTCTTGCAGATCTGTGACACTGTAAAGACAAATGGAGTTAATCCTGAAGTCTACAGACTCTTGCTTTTCCCTTTTGTTGTAAGAGACAGAGCTAGAGTATGGTTGGATTCACAACCCAAGGATAGCCTGGACTCATGGGATAAGCTTGTCACTGCATTCTTAGATAAAGTTCTTTCCTCCTCAAAAGCTGAGCAAGCTGAGAGTGGATGTTCAAACCTTCAAACAAAAAGATGGTGAATCCCTCTATGAAGCTTGGGAAAGATACAAGCAGCTGACCAAGAGATGTCCATCTGACATGTTTTCAGAATGGACCATATTAGATATATTCTATTATGGTCTCTCTGAGTTTTCGAAAATGTCACTAGACCATTCTGCAGGTGGATCTATTCACCTGAAGAAAACGCCTGAAGAGGCTCAAGAACTCATTGACATGGTTGCAAACAACCAGTTTATGTACACCTCTGAGAGGAATTCCGTGAATAATGGGGTACCTCAGAAGAAAGGAGTTCTTGAAATTGATGCTCTGAATGCCATATTGGCTCAGAACAAAATGTTGACTCAACAGGTCAACATAATCTCTCAAAATCTGAATGGATTGCAACATGCATCCAACAGTACTAGAGAGGTAGCTTCTGAAGAAGCTTATGATCCTGAAAACCCTGCCATGGCAGAGGTTAATTACTTAGGTGAACCTTATGGAAACACCTATAACTCATCATGGAGAAATCATCCAAATTTCTCCTGGAAGGATCAACAAAAACCTCAACAAGGTTTTAACAATGGTGGACGTAATAGGCTGAATAATAGTAAGCCATATCCATCATCTTCTCAGCAACAGACAGAGAACTCTGAACAAAATAATTCTAATTTAGCAAATATAGTCTCTGATCTGTCAAAGGCCACTTTTAGTTTCATGAATGAAACAAGATCCTCCATTAGAAATCTGGAGGCACAAGTGGGCCAGCTGAGTAAGAAAGTCATTGACACTCCTCCCAGTACTCTCCCAAGCAATACAGAAGAAAATCCAAAAGGAGAGTGCAAGGCCATTGATTTAATCAAAGTGGCCGAATGCACCAAGGAGGAGGAGGACGAAAATCCTAGTGAGGAAGACCTCCTGGGACGTTCCTCAAGCAAGAAGGAGTTTCCTATTAAGGATCCTGAGGAATCTGAGGCTCATCTAGAGGCCAGAGAGATTCCTTTAAATCTCCTTCTGCCATTCATGAGCTCTGAAGAATATTCATCCTCTGAAGAGAATGAAGATGTGACTGGAGAGCAAGTTGCTCAATACTTAGGAGCTATCATGAAGCTGAATGCCAAGCTGTTTGGTAATGAGACTTGGGAAAGTGAACCTCCCTTGCTCATTAGTGAACTAGATACTTGGATTCAAAGGACTCTACCTCAAAAGAAACAAGATCCTGGCAAATTCCTAATACCTTGCACCATTGGCACCATGAGCTTTGAAAAAGCTCTATGTGATCTTGGGTCAGGGATAAATCTTATGCCACTCTCTGTAATGGAGAAGCTAGGAATCATTGAGGTACAACCTGCCTTGTTCTCATTACAATTGGCAGACAAGTCCATAAGACAAGCTTATGGAATAGTAGAGGACGTGCTAGTAAGGGTTGAAGGCCTTTACATCCCTACTGATTTCATAATCCTAGACACTAGGAAGGAAGATGATGAATGCATCATCCTAGGAAGACCTTTCCTAGCCACAGCAGGAGCTGTGATAGATGTCAACAGAGGTGAGTTAGTCCTTCAATTGAATGGGGACTACCTTGTGTTTCAGGCACATGGCCATCCCTCTGTGACAATAGAGAGTAAGCATGAAGAGCTTCTCTCAGTTCAGAGTCAAGAAGAGCCCACAAAGTCAAACTCTAAGTTTGGTGTTGTGAGGCCACAACCAAACTCTAAGTTTGGTGTTCAAACCCCATATCCAAACTCTAAGTTTGGTGTTGGAAATATCACACTTAAGTTGACCTGATCACCTTGTGGCTCCATGAGAGCCACTGTCAAGCTATTGACATTAAAGAAGCACTTGTTGGGAGGCAACCCAATTTTATTTATCTAATTTTATTTTATTTTGTTTTGGTGTTATTTTTGTGTTGAATTAGGTACATGATCATGAGGAGCCACGAAAAAATCAAAAAAATTAAAAACAGAGTCAAAAACAGAAGAAAAAATTTTTTCACCCTGGAGGACGCACGGGTTGGCGTTCAGCGCCCAGAAGGAGCATCTGGCTGGCGTTCAACGCCAGAACAGAGCATCTTTCTGGCGCTGAACGCCCAAAACAAGCTACATCCTGGCGTTTAACGCCAGAATGCGCACACAGAGGACAATCTGGCGCTGAACGCCAGAAACAAGCTTGAAACTGGCGTTCAACGCCAGAAACAAGCATCACATGGGCGTTTAACGCCCAGAACGTGCATCAATGGGCGTTTGAACGCCAGAATGATGCATGAAGGCATGTTACATGCCTATATGGTGAAGGAATGGTATTTGTTTTCACCACAGGATCTGTGGACCCCACAGGATCCCCACCTAACATATTCCCACCTTACTTTCTAATTCTAGTTTTTGTGATGTGATTCCCCATGTCACAATTCCCAATCTTCTTCATCAATCACCTCAATTCCTCTTCCCAATTACTCCATTCACCATTCAAATCAACCTCCTCTTCCCCATACACCCCACCTACCTCCATCAAAATTCAAATTCAATTTCCCACCCATTCCCACCCAATTTGGCCGAACCTATACCCTCCCCTCTCCCTATAAATACCCTTCTTTTCTTTTACATTTTCACACAACATAAACCCACATTCTCCCACATAGTCGAACCCTCTCTTCTCCCTCTCTACCATATTTTCTTCTTCTTCTTCTACTCTTCTTTTCTTTTTTTGCTTGGGGACAAGCAAATTTTAAGTTTGGTGTGGTAAAAAGCCTAAGCTTTTTGTTTTTCATTCACCATCAATGGCACCCAAGACCGGAGTTTCCTCAAGAAAAGGGAAAGGGAAAGCAAAAGCTTCCACTTCCGAGTCATGGGAGAAAGAGAGATTTATCTCCAAAAGCCATCAAGACCACTTCTATGATGTTGTGGCAAAGAAGAGGGTGATCCCTGAGGTCCCTTTCAAGCTCAAGAAGAATGAGTATCCGGAAATCCGACATGAAATCCAAAGAAGAGGTTGGGAAGTCATAACCAACCCCATGCAACAAGTCGGATTATTGATGGTCCAAGAGTTCTATGCCAATGCATGGATCACTAGGAACCATGACCAAAGTATGAACCCAAGCCCAAAGAATTATCTCACAATGGTTAGGGGGAAATACTTGGATTTTAGTCCGGAAAATGTGAGGTTGGCGTTTCACTTACCCATGATGCAAGGTGATGAACGCCCCTACACAAGAAGGGTCAACTTTAACCAAAGGTTGGACCAAGTCCTTATGGACATATGTGTGGAAGGCGCCCAATGGAGAGTAGACTCCAAAGGCAAGCCAGTCCAACTAAGAAGACTGGACCTCAAGCCTGTAGCTAGAGGATGGTTGGAGTTCATTCAAAGATCCATCATCCCTACAAGCAACCGATCTGAAGTTACTGTGGATCGGGCCATCATGGTTCATAGCATCATGATTGGAGAGGAGGTGGAAGTTCATGAAGTTATCTCCAATGAACTCTACAAAATAGCTGACAAGCCTTCATACATGGCACGGCTAGCCTTCCCCCACCTTATATGCCATCTATGTTACTCAGCTGGAGTTATCATAGAAGGAGATGTCTCCATTGAAGAAGACAAGCCCATTACCAAGAAAAAGATGGAGCAAACAAGGGAAGCTCCTCACGGCCTCCAAGAAGAACATGAGGAAGCGCATCATCAACAAATGCCTCAAGGAATGCACTTTCCTCCCAACAACTATTGGGAGCAACTCAACACCTCCTTAGAGGATTTGAGCCATAATGTTGAACAATTAAGGGTGGAACATCATGAGCACTCCATCATTCTCCAAGAAATAAGAGAAGATCAAAGAGCAATGAGGAAGGAGCAACAAAGGCAAGGAAGGGACATAGAAGAGTTGAAGAACATCATTGGTCCTTCAAGAAGAAGACGCCACTAAGGTGGATTCATTCCTTGTTCTTTACTTCTTTCTGTTTTCGGTTTTTAATGCTATGTTTATCTATGTTTTTGTGTCTCTATTTCATGATCATTAGTGTGTAACCATGCCTTAAAGCTATGAATAAAATCCATTAGTCCTTCACCTCTCTTAAAAGAAAAATGTTTTAATTCAAAAGAACAAGAAGTACATAATTTTCGAAATTATTAGTGAATTTAGTTTAAATTATATTGATGTGGTGGCAATAATTTTTGTTTTCTGAATGAATGATTGAACAGTGCATATGTCTTTTGATCTTGTTGTTTATGAGTGTTTAAAATTGTTGGCTCTTGAAAGAATGAGGAACAAGGAAAAATGTTATTGATGATCTGAAAAACATCATGAAATTGATTCTTGAAGCAAGAAAAAGCAGTGAAAAAAAAAAAAAAAAAGAGGCAAAAATTCTAAAGCAAGGATCCAAGGCTTTGAGCATCAATGGATAGGAGGGCCCAAGGAAATTAAATCTGGGCCTAAGCGGCTAAATCAAGCTGTCCCTAACCATGTGCTTGTGTCATGAAGGTCCAAGTGAAAAGCTTGAGACTGAGTGGTTAAAGTCGTGATCCAAAGCAAAGAGTGTGCTTAAGAGCTCTGGACACCACTAATTGGGGACTTTAGCAAAGCTAATTCACAATCTGAAAAGGTTCACCCAGTTATGTGTCTGTGGCATTTGTGTATCCGGTGGTAATACTGGAAGACAAAATGCTTAGGGCCACAGCCAAGACTCATGAGTAGCTGTGTTCAAGAATCAACATGCTTAACTAAGAAAGTCAATAACACTATCCCAAATTCTAAATTCCCCTAGAGACGCCAATACCTCTAAACTACAAAGGAAAAAGTGAGATGCCAAAGCTGTTCAGAAGCAAAAAGCTACAAGTCCCGCTCATGTAATTAAATTAATATCCATTGATATTTTGGACTTTATAGTATATTCTCTTCTTTTTATCCTATTTGATTTTCAGTTGCTTGGGGACAAGCAACAATTTAAGTTTGGTGTTGTGATGAGCGGATAATTTATACGCTTTTTGGCATAGTTTTTATATAGTTTTTAGTAAGTTTAAGCTACTTTTAGGGATATTTTCATTAGTTTTTATGTTAAATTCACATTTCTGGACTTTACTATGAGTTTGTGTGTTTTTCTGTGATTTCAGGTAAATTCTGACTGAAATTGAGGGATTTGAGCGAAACTCTGAAAAAGGCTGACAAAAGGACTGCTGATGCTGTTGGATTCTGACCTCCCTGCACTCGAAATGGATTTTCTGGAGCTACAGAACTCCAAATGGCGCGCTCTCAACGGCGTTGGAAAGTAGACATCCAGGGCTTTCCAGCAATATATAATAGTCCATGCTTTATTCGAAGATTGACGACGTAACTTGGCGTTAAACGCCAAGTTCATGCTGCTGTCTGGAGTAAAACGCCAGAAAAACGTCATGATCCGGAGTTGAACGCCCAAAACACGTCATAACTCAAAGTTCAACGCCAAGAAATGCCTTAGCTCGTGGATTGATCAAGCTCAGCCCAAGTACACACCAAGTGGGCCCCGGAAGTGAATTTATGCATCAATTACTTACTCATGTAAACCCTAGTAGCTAGTCTAGTATATATAGGACCTTTTACTATTGTATTAGACATCCTGGATTGTATTTTCTATCCTGTGATCACGTTTTAGGGGGCTGGCCATTCGGCCATGCCTGGACCTTTTGCTTATGTATTTTCAACGGTGGAGTTTCTACACACCATAGATTAAGGGTGTGGAGCTCTGCTGTACCTCAAAGATTAATGAAGTTCTATTTTCTTTTATTCAATTCCTCTTTTATTCTTATTCCAAGATATTCATTCGTACCCAAGAACATGATGAATGTGATGAGTTAATAACCCTCATTAACGTTCTCACTCATGAACGCGCGTGATTGACAACCACTTACGTTCTACATGCAACACAAGCTTGAATGTGTATCTCTTAGATTCCCCAACAGAATCTTCGTGGTATAAGCTAGATGGATGGCGGCATTTATGAGGATCCGGAAAGTCTAACCTTGTCTGTGGTGTTCCGAGTAGGATCCTGGGAATCCGGAAAGTCTCACCTTGTCTGTGGTATTCCGAGTAGGATTCCGGTAATGAATGACTGTGACGTGCTTCAAACTTGCAACCTGCTGGGCGTCAGTGACAGACGCAAAAGAGGGATTCCATTCCAGTAGGAAGCGGGAACCAACCGGTGATTGGCCGTACTGTGACAGAGTGCGTGAGCATTAGCTTTCACTGCGAGGATGGGATGTAGCCATCAGCCATGGGTGATGCCTCCAGACTGGTTAGCTGTGCGAGTGACAGCCGCATAGGATATTTCCCCGAGAGGAATGAAAGTAGCCACAGTTGATGGTGAACCCCTATACAAAGCTTGCCATGGAAAGGAGTAAGAAGGATTGAGTAGAAGGAATAGGAGAGCAGGCGTCCGTGAGCTCTACAGCACCTCCATTCCGCTTATCTGAAATTCCTACCAATGAATCTACATAAGTATTTCTATCCCTTTTATTATTTATTTTCTTATTTCTATTTTCGAAACCCATAAATCAATATTTAATCCGCCTAACTGAGATTTACAAGGTGACCATAGCTTGCTTCATACCAACAATCTCTGTGGATTCGACCCTTACTCACGTAAGGTTATTACTTGGACGACCCAGTACACTTGCTGGTTAGTTGAACGGAGTTGTGAAAGAAGGTCAATTTCTAAAAGGAATAATTTCACAATGATGCCAAAAAGGCACAAAATAGGAATCACAATTTCGTCCACCAAAGACCCAAAGAGACAACGTTATTGAAAAAGGTGAACGCCAATAACGTTTGCGAAGGACCAAGAGGCAACGTTAGTGGTCACGTTAGTGCTACAAACGTTGAAGTTAACGTGGATCACTAGTGGGTTGGAACATTAGTGGAAAAGGTGATCGTCACTAACGTTCTCGAACCCATATTCTCACTTAACGTTAACACCACTAACATCCTAACTAACGTCCATCCCTAACTCACACATTTTTGCAAGCAAAGCTGAGCTCACTGAAGATTGTAATTGCTTCAACTCAAGATCAAAGGCCCATATCCAAGACTTGAAAAACGAACTAGAAGATCAAGAAGAGTAGTATATATAGGAGTAGTTTTGAACTAGAAGGGAGCTTGGTAATTTGGAGAACTATACCTTGTATATTTACTTTTCTACACTTTTCTAGTTACTGGGAAATGTACTCTTTTCTACCATTTTTCATTTCCAGAGCTATGAACAACTAAACCCCCTTTCATTGGGTTAGGGAGCTCTGTTGTAATTTGATGGATCAATTATAGTTTACATTCTTCTTCCTCTTTCTTTTCTCTTGATTTACTAGAAAGCTTTCGATCTTAATTCAATTGGTTAGTTATCTTGGAAGACAAACTCTCCATAATTGGATCTCCTCTGAGCCTTAGAAAAGGGATGAGGAGATCATGCTAGAAATGCTTTCTCATGTTGGACCAAATTGGGGTTTGGACGGATATAGTGACATGTAATCCTCCCAACACTTTGATTTGGAAATACATGTGGTATAATCAGTGACCATACTTTATCTCTTCCCATGAGCAATTAAATCAAGGAATTAGGCAATTGTTCAAGCTTAGAGAGATTGGGTTGCCAAGGAATTGGGATCCGATCACCTAAGATTGCCAAGGAGATCAATGAATGCATTGATTGAGGAAGAGATGATAATGAATTTGATCCGAAGAATACAACATCTCCTAAGCCCAATGAATTCTCCATTTCTGATCTGACCTATTCTCTTTAATTTCTACCATTTATCTTCATGCTCGTTTCCCCAAATCCCCATTTAAGATTCTGCAATTCACTTTCTGCACTTTACTTTCCCGCTATTTAAATTTTCTACAATTCTCAACTCTATTTTTGTTAGCTCAACTAGCATATCTTTCCAACTAAATTTGCTTGACCAATCAATCCCATTAGGATTCGACCTCACTCTATTGTGAGTTTTTACTTGACGACAATTTAGTATACTTGCCGAAGGGAAATTTGTTGAGAGACAAGTTTTCGTGCATCAAAGCTTAAATTCTGTTGCTTTAGATAGTTTAATTTTTAGTAATTAGGATTAGTTTACAATTGTAGATTAGGAAGTTTGATATTAGCTTTGATAGTTAGATTTTCTTTACATTCTCTTATTTCTTTCTATTTGGGAGTTGCAACTTGATGAATGCATAACTAATGATGAGTGAATGGGCTGAGAACTAGCTAAAGTGCTAAGTTTGGTGTGGCCTCTCACCCACTTAATCTAGGCTTACAAATAATTAACAGTTGATTTTGAAGAGTAAGCCCAGAGATTAAGTTTGGTGTGGCCACCACCAATGATCACATAGCAGCCCAAGTCACCCAATTTGAAAGCACTTAATGCTTTGGGTAAGAACATGAACGTGATTTAATGAGTTCAGAGGAGTTGGAATCAAAAGAAAATAAAAAGATTGATGTTATTCCACTCTTATGAACACATTAAATACACAATGATGAAACCAATTTATTAAGATGCTAAAGAATTAAGTTTGGTGTCCCAAGGGACACCCATCAGTTGCAATCCAATTTATTCTTGATGAGAAGGAATGTGAAGGGGTTCTTTTGTCATTACTAATGGGTTCAGTTTCAATTTCAGGAGAGAAGATGGGGCCCACATGGTAAACAACTCAAAAAACAAGGAAGTCAAAGTGTACTTGCACCTTGGAACTCAACACACGCAGAAGACACAGTGTGAAAAGAGTTGGCGCCTCTTCCCACGCTAGGCGCCACTTCCAAAAGTGGGAAAACATTTAATCCCTTTTATTTCCCACCCTTCGAACCACATCATTCACCCATTATAAAAGCTTCACTCCCTATCTCCTCTCCCACTTCAACAACCCCTACACCCCTCACCTTCGCTTCTTTTTTTCATCTTCTACTATTCCCTACTATTTTTTTCTTGATTGGGACAATCAAGTCTTAAGTTTGGTGTTGGAGCAAAACCTTGTTTTGCTTTTTCTTTCTTGCAACCCCCATTTTTTTACAACCTCAAGCACACTCTCTCAACCTAATGGCACCACCAAAAAGCTTAGCCTAAAAAAAAAGAAAAACCAAGGAACCAACCTCTGGATCCTCAAGCTCTTTTAATGACTACAAGTTCCTCTCCACATTCAACCAAAATCAATTCTATGGTTGGGTGAGTGAGAGGGAAATCATTCCAGAAGTTGGGTTTCAACTAGGGAGGAATGAGCATATTAAAATCAACATTGAGATCGAACAGAGGGGTTGGTCACTTCTATGTAACCCACCAAGGAAAGTGGTAGAGAGCTTGGTAAGGGAATTCTATGCCAATGGAATGCCTCAACCAGGGCAACAATATGGCTACATCAGCTATGTAAGGGGGAAGTCCATTGACTACAACCCCTCTAGCATAGAAAGAATGCTAATGGTGAAGAGGACAAGCTCCACTCGAAGCTATGAAGAGAGAATAAAGCAGCAAGACCCTGGGTTTCAGGAGATTCTAAGTGAAATCTGTGTGATGAATGTGCGTTGGATAAATGACAAGGATGGGATACCCAACCAATTGAGGAGAAGAGATTTGAGCCCCCAAGCTAGAGGGTGGCTAGAATTTGTGAGGAGGTCCCTAATCCCCACATCTAACACTTCAGAGGTGACCAAGGAGAAAGCTGTGCACATCTACAACATCATAAGAGGAAAAAGCATCAACGTGGGGGAGATGATCGCCAACAACATCAACAAAGTGCTGAAAAGCACCAATGACAACACAAGGTTGGCATTCCCCAGTATTATACAAAGGCTATGTGATGAGGCTGGAGTTGAAAAGATCATTGATGAAGTGCTTGTAAAGCAAGACAAGTTCATAACTGCCAAAAAGATGGAGAAAGTGGTGGCTGTCCACCCATTCAACAGGGCTAGATAACGAAGAGCTCATGCTCATGAACCATAACAACAACAAGAAGAGGAAAAGGTAGAAGAGCAACCTCACTTTCTAGCACTTCAACTATCACCACACTACCAATATCAACAATTTCCAAAGGGATTCAACTGGGAGCAATTGCAAGAAGATGTACACTAAATGAAGGGAGACCTACTTCACTTGAGGGAAGATGTTAATCAATTCAAGGAGACTCAGCAACAACAATGGAGCCAAGTCAACCAAAACATTCAGCAACTTCAAGGGGGCTTTGAGAACCTCAAGGAACAGCAAGATCAGATTAACTGGAGAGAGATGCAAGGCAGCCTAGGAATGATTCTGGAACGACAACTACAACAAATGGGGAGCCTTGCCGAATTCAGACACCTTTATAAAGCAAGGATTGTGGCCAGAGGGGAATATGATGGCTATGCACAAACAAAGTTGAGCTACCTGTGCAATGCAGTGGCTAACTCGAACCCCAATTACCCCACTTATATGCAGAAATTAGAGGAACTCAGCTCAAGGCAAAAAAAAAATAGCATACCAACACAAGGAGAATGTGAAATCCTACATGAGAAGGTTAGGATTCTGGAAGCCCAAGCCCAAGGATACCAAAGCAAAATAAGGTTCCTCCAAGCCAAATGAAGGTGGCTCGTCCCCTCCCAAGAAGAAGGACAAAGGGAAGGGGCCAATAAACTAAAGATGAAGTTGCTCAAGGTTGTTGAGTCCCATGGTTGACACTTTCCAATTTCTGAATTCTGTTTAAGCCTTTGCTTTATTTACTTCTTAAATAATCATGCTAGGATAGTTTATGTTTTATGCTTAGTTTTAATTCCTGTTTGAAGTCTTTATGTATTTCAAGTCTTCATTTCAACTTAAATAAAAGTAGAGCTTGTCTCCATAAGAGTTACTGTGAGTTGTGCAAAAATAATAAGAAAGACCAAGGCCAAGAGGGATCATCAAACAAACTAAGAAACAAGAGACTAAGTGTAGAACCTTGGATGAACTAAAAAGAAAATGAGTCATGGGGAGTGTTCATACCCTGACCGAGCTCCTCCAACTCGGCAAAATCCATGAAAGGTCCGACCTCGTCCCAAGGCCCATGCCTGAGGTCGGACCTCGGACAATAAAGCTAAGAAGGCCCATCAAAAGGAACGCAGCCCAAAACCTAAAGGCCGAAAAAGGCCTAGGAAAGGCGGTTCCACAAAGATAGAGGTAAAACTCCCAAAAGATAAGATAAGATAAGAATATCTTATCCAGGGAAGATCACGACCAACTACTATAAATACACTGGAGCACCCAGGTATGGCATTCATTCCACATTCTACACATATCTGCTTGGACCCATGCTAACTTAAGCATCGGAGTGTCATTGCAGGTACAACCACCAACCGCCAACACATCAAGCTCGGGTCCCTGACCCCCACCTCGGGCATCTCCAGACGACCGAGCTACACGTTTCAGGTAACCCCCGGAACAGGGAGCAACTAGTCTTGGAAGGTATAACAAAGGAAGACTAAGGGGTGTTCCTTGAATATCCATAGAACCAAGAGGTAGTAAGCAATAAAGACCCAAGGCTCTGAGCATCAACTACTGGGATAGAAAAAAGAAACAATAAAAAGCTCAAAAAGAATTAAGGATCTTAGTAGATGCTTGTGGTGAAGATGTGTCAAGAAGATACCTGGGCAAGTAAACTCTTAGGGGTGTCTCAACACCCAGTACCCTAAAACCAACTAGTTTGGGAGTGCTAATTGAAAGCCTAATTAAAGGGTTGTCTTGAGACAAAACACTTAGAGTCGTGGTCAAGAAAGCAAACCAATCCTTACTACTTCAAGGTGACAATCAATAGAAAGGACGCCTGAAGAAACCCTCAAGGATCCAAGAGTTTTGCATGACAATTAAAACATTCATACATGTGTTGGACACTTAGTTTCACTCTTAGTTGTATTGAAATCATTCGAAGCCAAGGCCTCAAGATATAAAGGTTTACGCCACAAAAATGCACTGGCGTGGCACACCAGTACTAAAGTCCAGAGAAGAAATCCAAGCACAAATATATGGGCGTGGCACGCCAGGGACTGGGCGTAGCACGCTAGTACAAAATTCCAGAGAGCAAAATAGAGGACACAAAAGGGGCATGGCACGCCAGGTTGGGCGTGGCACGCCTGACCCATCAACTACTATGGGCGTGCCACTTGAGCAAAGGGGCGTGGCACGCCAACCCACCATCTCAAGAAGAACCTCCACTATGGCGTGCCACTTGGTGTTGAAGGCGTGGCACGCCAGCTCCAAGAAGTTACTTGGGCGTGCCACTTGACAACCCAGGCGTGGCACGCCAAGCTTGAAGAGTGCACAAATGCATGGGCGTGCCACTTGAGCAGCATGACGTGGCACGCTGGTACAATGATCCAGAGAAGGGCCTGAAGGCAATTGAAGCTGGGCATGCCACTTGAAGTCGAAGGCGTGGCACGCCAACCTATCAACCTCACTTAGGCGTGCCACTTGAGTAACCAGGCATTGCACGCCAATGCACAAAGATAACAAAAGCAAGGACTGGGCGTGCCACTTGGTGTCGAAGGCATGGTACGCCAACCCGAGCATGTCACTATGACGTGCCACTTGAAGGCCGAGGCGTGGCACGCCAACTACTGGAACAAGACAAGAACATGGGCGTGGCACGTCAGTCTTCAGGCATGGCACGCTGGTATATGTTTCCAGAGAGGATGAAAGAGGCCAATTACATGGGGCATGCCACATGGTATCGAAGGCGTGGCACGCCACTCACTATTTTTCACTTAGGCATGCCAATTGAGCAACCAAACGTGGCACAGCAAGCCATTCAGAGGGCAAAGAAGCATTGGGGCGTGCCACTTGAGTTCATGGCGAGGCACGCCAAATAGAGGAACCACTCACTCACAAAGGGGCGTGGCACGCCAGACCTTGGGCGTGCCACACTAGTGCAACTTTCAGAGGAGCTTAGCCAAAGCTCATAGCAAGGGCGTGGCATGCTAGACCCTGGGCGTGCCACGCTAGTTCAAGTTTCTAGAGGAAAAGAAAAGTGGAAAAAGGCAAGGGCATGCCACTTGAGTTCGAAGGCGTGGCACACCAATGTTGATAGAGAGCTGAGCGTGCCACTTGAAGGATTGGGCATGGCACGCCAAGCTGGGAATGAAGGGCATATGACACGCCAGCAAAGCGCCAGCCAGATGCCAGCTGGGAAATCACATTTATTGATGAGCGGATAATTTATACGCTTTTTGGCATTGTTTTTAGTATGTTTTTAGTATGTTTTAGTTAGTTTTTATTATATTTTTATTAGTTTTTAGTTAAAATTCACTTTTCTGGACTTTACTATGATTTTGTGTGTTTTTTTGTGATTTCAGGTATTTTCTGGCTGAAATTGAGGGACTTGAGCAAAAATCTGATTCAAAGACTGAAAAGGACTGCAGATGCTATTGGATTCTGACCTCCCTACACTCGAAGTGGATTTTCTGGAGCTACAGAAGCCCAATTGGCGCGCTCTCAATGGCGTTGAAAAGTAGACATCCTGGGCTATCCAGCAATGTATAATAGTCTATACTTTGCCCGAGATTTGATGGCCCAAACCGGCGTTCCAAATCAGCTCAAAACTGCCCGGCGTTAAACGCCGGAACTGGCACAAGAATGGGAGTTAAACGCCCAAACTGGCACAAAAGATGGCGTTTAACTCCAAGAAAAGTCTCTACATGAAAATTCTTCAATGCTCAGCCCAAGCACACACCAAGTGGGCCCGGAAGTGAATTTTTATGTCATTTACTCATTTCTGTAAACCCTAGGCTACTAGTTCTCTACATATAGGACCTTTTGCTATTGTATTTTCATCTTTAGATCTTTGAATTTTTGGATCCTTGATCATCTAGAGTCTTTTGATCACGTATTGGGAGGCTGGCCATTCAGCCATGCCTAGACCTTGTTCTTATGTATTTTCAACGGTGGAGTTTCTACACACCATAGATTAAGGTGTGGAGCTCTGCTGTACCTCGAGTATTAATGCAGTTACTATTGTTCTTCTATTCAATTCAGCTTGTTCTTATTCCAAGATATTCATTCGCACTCAAGAACTTGATGAATGTGATGATTATGTGACGCTCATCATCATTCTCACTTATGAACGCGTGCCTGACAACCACTCCCGTTCTACAAGCAAACAAGGCTCGAATGTTTATCTTTTGGATTCCTTAGTCGGAATCTTCGTGGTATAAGCTAGAATTAATGGCGGCATTCGAGAGAATCCGGAAGGTCTAAACCTTGTCTGTGGTATTCTGAGTAGGATTCAATGATTGAATGACTGTGACGAGCTTCAAATTCCTGAAGGCTGGGCGTTAGTGACAGACGCAAAAGAATCAATGGATTCTATTCCAACCTGATTGAGAACCGACAGATGATTAGCCGTGCCGTGACAGGGTGCGTTGAACATTTTCACTGAGAGGATGGGACTGTAGCCACTGACAACGGTGATGCCCAACATACAACTTGCCATGGAAAGGAGTAAGAAGGATTGGATGAAGACAGTAGGAAAGCAGAGAGACGGAAGGGACAAAGCATCTCCATACGCTTATCTGAAACTCTCACCAATGAATTACATAAGTATCTCTATCCTTGTTTTATGTTTTATTCATATATCATCCATAACCATTTGAATCTGCCTGACTAAGATTTACAAGGTGACCATAGCTTGCTTCATACCAACAATCTCCGTGGGATTGACCCTTACTCGCGTAAGGTTTATTACTTGGACGACCCAGTGCACTTGCTGGTTAGTTGTGCGAAGTTGTGAAATTATGTTTAGACCATGGTATTGAGCACCAAGTTTTTGGAGCCATCACCGGGGACTTTTTGAGCTGTGAAAAGAATGAATCACAATTTCGTGCACCAAGTTTCTGGCGCCGTTGAGTTTGGACAACTGACGGTTCATCTTGTTGCTTAGATTAGGTATTTATCTTCAGAGTTCTTAAGAATGAATTCTAGTGTTTCAAGGTGATGTTCTTATCATCACCAAAGCTGATTGATTCTCATCAATTTAGCTTTTGAATGTAATGTCCTGCTAAAGCTTGGCTAGCCATGTCTAATTCCTTTAGACTAAAGCTTTAGACTAACATTGAATGATTCCTAGAATTCTCATTAAGAATTTTGATATCTTTATTTTCTTCTTCCACTTAATTTTCGAAAAATCCAAAAAAAAAAATTTACAAAATCATAAAAAAAACCAAAAATATTTCTTGTTTGAGTCTAGTGTCTCATTTTAAGTTTGGTGTCAATTGCATGTTTCTGTTCTTCTTGCATTTTTCGAATTCATGCATGTGTCTTCATTAATCTTCAAGTTGTTCTTGATGATTTCCTTGCTCTGATCTTTGAATTCTCTTGACTTGAGTGTTTTGTTATTTGTCATATGCATTCTCATTTTGTTAGTGTCAGTAGTATACAAACTGCTAAGTTTGGTGTCTTTCATGCATTGTTATTTGATTTTAGTTGCATTTTGATTATTCCTCATTATTAAAAATCCAAAAATATTTTTAATTTGTGTCTTTTCAAGTCAATAATACAGAGAATTGAAGATTCAGAACATACAGCAGAGGAATTACACAGAAAAAGCTGGACGTTCAAAACGCCCAGTGAAGAAGGCAAACTGGTGTTTAAACGCCAGCCAGGGTGCCTAGCTGGGCGTTTAACGCCCAAAAGGGTAGTGCTTTGGGCGTTAAACGCCAGAATGTATACCATTCTGGGCGTTTAACGCCAGGATGGCATAAGAGGGAATATTCTGTTTTCAATTCAAATTTTTTTCAAGTTTTCAAAATTTTTCAAAATCAAATCTTTTTCAAATCATATCTTTTCAATCAAATCTTTTTCAAAATCAATTTCTTTCCATTTTCAAAAATACTTGCTAACAATCAATGATTTGATTCAACATTTCAAGCATGTTGCCTTTTCTGTTGAGAAAGGTTTAATGTTTGAATCATATCTTTTCTTGTTAGCCAAGTCATTAATTTTTAAAATCAAATCTTTTTAAATTGTTTTTCAATCATATCTTTTCAATCATATCTTTTTAAAACCATAACTTTTCAATCATATCTTTTTAATCACATCTTTTTTAAAATAGTTTTCAATCATATCTTTCTGATTTCTAATTTCAAAATCTTTTTCAAAAATCACTTGATTTCTTTTCCACTCTTAGTTTTCGAAAATCAATTAGTATTTTTCAAAATGTTTTTAAAATCTTTTACTTAATTTTCGAAAATTTCTTACCCTCTTCTCACATCCTTCTAATTATGGACTAACACTATTCCTCAATGAACAACTCGAACTCCATCTCTCTTGATAAGTTCGAATTCTTCTACTTCTTCCTTCCATTTTTCTTTTCCTCTGACACCTCAAGGAATCTCTATACTGTGACATAGAGGATTCTATATTTTCTTGTTCTCTTCTCTTTCATATGAGCAGGAGCAAAGACAAAAGCATTCTTGTTGAGGCTGACCCTGAACCTGAAAGGACCTTGAAGCGAAAGCTAAGAGAAGCTAAGGCACAACTCTCTGTAGAGGACCAAACAGAAATATTCAATGAAGAAGAACCCATGGCAGCCGAAAACAACAACAATGCCAACAATGCAAGGAAGGTGCTGAGTGACTTTACTGCACCTACTCCCGACTTCTATGGGAGGAGCATCTCTATCCCTGCCATTGGAGCAAACAACTTTGAGCTTAAGCCTCAATTAGTTTCTCTAATGCAACAGAATTGCAAGTTCCATGGACTTCCATTGGAAGATCCTCATCAGTTTTTAGTTGAATTCTTGCAAATCTGTGACACTGTCAAGACTAATGGGGTTGACCCTGAGGTCTACAGACTTATGCTATTCCCTTTTGCTATAAGAGACAGAGCTAGGATATGGTTGGACTCACAACCTAAAGAAAGCCTGAACTCTTGGGAAAAGCTAGTCAATGCCTTCTTGGCAAAGTTCTTTCCACCTCAAAAATTGAGTAAGCTTAGAGTGGAAGTCCAAACCTTCAGACAGAAGGAAGGAGAATCCCTCTATGAAGCTTGGGAAAGATACAAACAATTGATCAGAAAGTGTCCCTCTGACATGCTTTCTGAATGGAGCATCATAGGTATTTTCTATGAGGGTCTATCTGAACTGTCCAAGATGTCATTGGATAGCTCTACTAGAGGATCTCTTCATCTGAAGAAGACGCCTGCAGAAGCTCAAGAGCTCATTGAAATGGTTGCAAATAACCAATTCATGTACACTTCTGAAAGGAATCCTGTGAACAATGGGACAAATCAGAAGAAAGGAGTTCTTGAGATTCATACTCTGAATGCCATATTGGCTCAGAACAAGATATTGACTCAGCAAGTCAATCTGATTTCTCAAAGTCTGTCTGGAATGCAAGCTGCACCAGGCAGTACTAAGGACGCTTCATCTGAAGAAGAGGCTTATGATCCTGAGAACCCTTTAATGGAAGAGGTGAATTACATGGGAGAACCCTATGGAAACACCTATAATTCTTCATGGAGAAATCATCCAAATCTCTCATGGAAGGATCAACAGAAACCTCAACAAGGTTTCAACAACAATAATGGTGGAAGAAACAGGTTTAGCAATGGCAAGCCTTTTCCATCATCTTCTCAGTAACAGACAAAGAATTCTAAGCAGAGCCACTCTGACTTAGTAACCATGGTCTCTGATCTAATCAAAACCACTCAAAGTTTCATGACTGAAACAAGGTCCTCCATTAGGAATTTGGAGGCACAAGTGGGACAGCTGAGCAAGAAAATTACTGAACTCCCTCCTAGTACTCTTCCAAGCAATACAGAAGAGAATCCAAAAGGAGAATGTAAGGCCATCAACATGGCCGAACTTGGAGAGGATGAAGAGGCAGTGAGCGCCACTGAGGAAGACCTCAATGGACGTCCACTGGCCTCTAATGAGCTCCCTGATGAGGAACCATGGGAATCTGAGGCTCACACTGAGACCATAGAGATTCCATTGGATTTACTTCTGCCATTCATGAGCTCTGATGAGTATTCTTCCTCTGAAGAGGATGAGTATGTCACTGAAGAGCAAGTTGCTAAATACCTTGGAGCAATCATGAAGCTAAATGACAAGTTATTTGGTAATGAGACTTGGGAGGATGAACCCCCTTTGCTCACCAAAGAACTGGATG
This sequence comes from Arachis stenosperma, assembly GCF_014773155.1. Lineage (NCBI taxonomy): Eukaryota > Viridiplantae > Streptophyta > Magnoliopsida > Fabales > Fabaceae > Arachis > Arachis stenosperma. The sequence continues at coordinate 60,663,937 of NC_080382.1, forward strand.
ACTTGACTAGGCAGAGATTACCTCAAAAGAGACAAGATCCTGGGAAGTTTTCAATACCTTGTACCATAGGCACCATGACCTTTAAGAAGGCTCTGTGTGACTTAGGGTCAAGTGTAAACCTCATGCCTCTCTCTCTGTAATAGAGAAGCTAGGGATCTTTGAGGTATAAGCTGCAAGAATCTCACTAGAGATGGCAGATAACTCAAGAAAACAAGCTTATGGACTTGTAGAGGATGTTTTGGTGAAGATTGAAGACCATTACATCCCTGTAGATTTCATAGTCCTAGAGACTGGAAAGTGCATGGATGAATCCATCATCCTTGGCAGACCCTTCCTAGCCACAGCAAAGGCTGTGATTGATGTGGACAGAGGAGAATTGATCATTCAAGTGAATGAAAAATCCTTTGTGTTTAAGGCTCAAGGATATCCCTCTGTCACCATGGAGAGGAAGCATGAAGAGCTTCTCTCAAAACAGAGTCAAACAGAGCCCCCGCAGTCAAACTCTAAGTTTGGTGTTGAACCCCCACATTCAAACTCTAAGTTTGGTGTTGGGAGGTTCCAACATTGCTCTGAGCATTTGTGAGGCTCCATGAGAGCCCACTGTCAAGCTACTGACATTAAAGAAGCGCTTGTTGGGAGGCAACCCAATGTTATATTTATCTATTTTCCTTTGTTATTTTACGTTTTTTGTAGGTTGATGATCATGGAAAGTCACAAAATCAATTAAAAAAGCAAAAATAGAATGAAAAACAGAAAGAAAAATAGCACACCCTGGAGGAAGAACCTGCTGGCGTTTAAACGCCAGTAAGGGGCAGCAAATGGGCGTTTAACGCCCAGTCTGGCACCATTCTGGGCGTTTAACGCCAGAAAGGGGCACTAGACTGGCGTTAAACGCCAGGAAAGGGCAAGAAGCTGGCGTTAAACGCCAGAAATGGGTACCAGCCCGGCGTTTAATGCCAGAATTGGCACAGAGAGCAATTTTGCTCGCCACTTGGTGCAGGGATGACTTTTCCTTGACACCTCAGGATTTGTAGACCCCACAGGATCCCCACCTACCCCACCACTCTCTCTCTTCTTCACCCATTCACCAATCACCTCAACACCTCTTCCCCAAAAACCCTTCACCTATCAAATCCCATCTTTCTCTTCACCACTCACATCCATCCTTCATAAAACCCCACCTACATCACCATTCAAATTCAAACCACTTTACCTACCAAACCCACCCTCCCATAGCCAAACCCTACCCCTCTCTCCACCCCTATATAAACCCATCTTCACTCCTTCATTTTCACACACCCTAAACACTACTTCTCCCCCTTTGGCCGAACCACAAAGCCATCTCCATCTCCTTCATTTCTTCTTCTTCTACTCTCTTCTTTCTTCTTTTGCTCGAGGACGAGCAAAGCTTTTAAGTTTGGTGTGGTAAAAGCATTGCTTTTGGTTTTCCATAACCATTTATGGCACCAAGGCCAGAGAAACCTCTAGAAAGAGGAAAGGGAAGGCAAAAGCTTTCACCTCCAAGTCATGGGTGATGGAGAGATTCATCTCAAGGGTGCATCAAGACCACCTCTATGAAGTTGTGGCCTTGAAGAAGGTGATCCTCAAGGTCCTTTTCAAACTCAAAAAAGGTCAACTTTAATCAAAGGTTGGACCAAGTCCTCATGGATATCTATGTGGAAGGAGCTCAATGCAAACAAGAGATCCCACTCATCATGAAATCCCTGAGATACCTCAAGGGATGCACTTTCCTCCACAAAACTATTGGGAGCAAATCAACACCTCCCTAGGAGAATTAAATTCCAACATGGGACAACTAAGGGTGGAGCACCAAGAACATTCCATCCTCCTCCATGAAATTAGAGAAGATCAAAGAATCATGAGAGAGGAGCAGCAAAGGCAAGGAAGAGACATTGAGGAGCTCAAGCACTCCATAAGATCTTCAAGAGGAAGAACAAGCCGCCATCACTAAGGTGGACCCGTTCTTTAATTTTCTTGTTCTTTATTTTTCTGTTTTTCGAAAAATCATGCTTATGTTTATCTATGTTTGTGTCTTGTGATCATTAGTGTCTTAGTGTCTATGCCTTAAAGTTATGAATGCCCTATGAATCCATCACCTTTCTTAAATGAAAAATGTTCTTAATTGAAAAAGAGAAGAATTGCATGAATTTTAAATTTTATAACAGATTAATTATTTTGATGTGGTGGCAATACTTTTGTTTTCTGAATGTATGCTTAAACAGTGCATATGTCTTTTGAATTTGTTGTTCATGAATGGTTGGCTCTTGAAATAATGATGAAAAAGGAGACATGTTACTGAGGATCTGAAAAATCATAAAAATGATTCTTGAAGCAAGAAAAAGCAGTGAATACAAAAAAAAAAGAGAAAAAGCAAAAAAAAAAACAAAAAAAAGGAGAAAGAGAAAAAGAAAGAAAAAGAAATAAATAAAGTTGTGATCCAAGGCAAAAAGAGTGTGCTTAAGAACCCTGGACACCTCTTCTTGGGGACTCTAGCAAAGTTGAGTCACAATCTGAAAAGGTTCACCCAATTATGTGTCTGTGGCATGTATGTATCCGGTGGTAATACTGGAAGACAGAGTGCTTTGGGCCACGGCCAAGACTCATAAAGTAGCTGTGTTCAAGAATCATCATACTTAACTAGGAGAATAAATAACACTATCTGGATTCTGAGTTCCTATAGAAGCCAATCATTCTAAATTTCAAAGGATAGAGTGAGATGCCAAAACTGTTTAGAGGCAAAAAGCTAAAAGCCCCGCTCATCTAATTAATACTGATCTTCATAGATGTTTTTGGAATTCATTGCATATTCTCTTCTCTTTATCTTATTTGATTTTTAGTTGCTTGGGGACAAGCAACAATTTAAGTTTGGTGTTGTGATGAGCGGATAATTTATACGCTTTTTGGCATTGTTTTTAGTATGTTTTTAGTATGTTTTAGTTAGTTTTTATTATATTTTTATTAGTTTTTAGTTAAAATTCACTTTTCTGGACTTTACTATGAGTTTGTGTGTTTTTCTGTGATTTCAGGTATTTTCTAGCTGAAATTGAGGGACTTGAGCAAAAATCTTATTCAGAGACTAAAAAGGACTGCAGATGCTGTTGGATTCTGACCTCCCTGCACTCGAAGTAGATTTTCTGGAGCTAGAGAAGCCCAATTGGCGCGCTCTCAACGGCGTTGGAAAGTAGATATCCTGGGCTTTCCAGAAATGTATAATAGTCCATACTTTGCCCGAGATTTGATGGCCCAAACCAGCGTTCCAAATAAGCTCAAAACTGCCCGGCGTTAAACGCCGGAACTGGCACAAGAATGGGAGTTAAACGCCCAAACTGGCACAAAAGCTGGCGTTTAACTCCAAGAAAAGTCTCTACACGAAAATGCTTCAATGCTCAGCCCAAGCACACACCAAGTGGGCCCGGAAGTGAATTTTTATTTCATTTACTCATTTCTGTAAACCCTAGGTTACTAGTTTTCTACATATAGGACCTTTTGCTATTGTATTTTCATCTTTAGATCTTTGAATCTTTGGATCCTTGATCATCTGGAGTCTTTTGATCACGTATTGGGAGGCTGGCCATTCGGCCATGCCTAGACCTTGCTCTTATTTATTTTCAACGGTGGAGTTTCTACACACCATAGATTAAGGTGTGGAGCTCTGCTATACCTCGAGTATTAATGCAACTACTATTGTTCTTCTATTCAATTCAGCTTGTTCTTATTCCAAGATATTCATTCGCACTCAAGAACTTGATGAATGTGATGATTATGTGACGCTCATCATCATTCTCACTTATGAACGCGTGCCTGACAACCACTCCCGTTCTACAAGCAAACAAGGCTCGAATGTTTATCTCTTGGATTCCTTAGTCGGAATCTTCCTGGTATAAGCTAGAATTGATGGCGGCATTCAAGAGAATCCGGAAGGTCTAAACCTTGTCTGTGGTATTCTGAGTAGGATTCAATGATTGAATGACTGTGACGAGCTTCAAACTCCTGAAGGCTAGGCGTTAGTGACAGACGCAAAAGAATCAATGGATTCTATTCCAGCCTGATTGAGAACCGACAGATGATTAGCCGTGCCGTGACAGGGTGCGTTGAACATTTTCACTGAGAGGACAGGACTGTAGCCACTGAAAACGGTGATGCCCAACATACAGCTTGCCATGGAAAGGAGTAAGAAGGATTGGATGAAGACAGTAGGAAAGTAGAGAGACGGAAGGGACAAAGCATCTCCATACGCTTATCTGAAATTCTCACCAATGAATTACATAAGTATCTCTATCCTTGTTTTAT